>NC_092498.1:210214704-211460370 GCF_047511675.1 Marmota flaviventris
GAGGTTGGTGTCCCCCCGCCCCCTCAGGGTAGGAAGGGCCTGTGACCTAGAAGATCAAAAAGGAAGCTGGGGACTCAGGGCGGTGACAGCAGCAGCTGTGGCTACCTGTAACAAGATCACACTCTGCGGCAGGACTGCCGGGAGCTGACTCCCCTGGGCCTTCACCGCCCGCCGTGTCCTTCCTCAGGGACAAGGATCGGGCCCAGGGTCCTCTGTGCGCTGAGCACCTACTCTGCACTGGACAGGTCTGGGTCCCTTGGCATCTGCTCAGCCCTCCTCGCCGCCTGAGGCCCGCTTTGCACAATTGGGGAAACTGAGGCTCCAGGAAGAACCTATCCCTGCCCAAGGCCAAGGCCAGCCGTGGCCTTGAGCTGCCCCAGGGCCTCTGAGCAGAACCCTGCTCCAGCCGCCTCCGGCCAGCTCCATCCCAGGAGCCTCCCGCCTCAGCCAGCCCGCAGGGTTAAAAACCCACCGCAACTCCGCGCCCCTCGCCTTGGGGTTGAAGCCCGTCTTGGGTTGGTGTCCTGGGGACAGAGCGGAGCCCCTTGGCTGGAGTGCTGCTGGCTGGGGTGGCCCTGCCCAGCCGCTGTCCGTGGTGCTGAAACCCTGCGCAGCCCGGAGCTGTCCTTGGGGTGGTCCTGGCCCAGAGTCCCCAGACCAGCAGCTGCGGGAGCCCTTGGGTGGCTTGGGCCGGTGCCGGCTGTTGGAGGGCTTGGAGTTCTGTCTGGGAACCAGAGACTTTCTGGTAAGAGCAGAAGATACCCACCATCTAACAAGGGTGACCATGGAGCGGTCTTTGGGGACCACCAGCTTAAAGCCCTGGCTGTGCAGCTGGGGGCTCCGAGTCTCGGCTTCGCCCACACCCCCCCCCGCATGGCCGTGAGCACGCCTGTCATCCCAGAGGCTCAGGAGGCTGAGGCAGGAGGATCGTGAGTTCAAAGCCAGCCTCAGCCAAAACGAGGCGCGAAGCAACTCAGTGAGGCCCTGACCCTAAATAAAATGTAAAAAAGGGCTGGGGGACGTGGCCCAGTGGTGAAGCGCCCGGGTTTAATCTCTGGGTTTTTCTTTCCTTCTCTGGCTGAGACTGGAAGCAGCTCTGGGAGGGTTCCCCGGGGCAGAGTGCCTCCGCCCCACCTGCCCAACAAAGTCCCCACAGTGGCAGCCGGGCCGATGGCTGTGGTGCCTGCCAACCGTGAGAGTCACTCATACTGCCAGCTACGGGGTGGCCTCTGCTCAGCAGAGCCAGGAACGTGGCTTAAGCTCTGGACACCCATCTAGGTCCCCGTCACTCCCTCCTTCCCTGTCATTGTGACCAACATGGGACAAACAGGAAACTAAGGTCCCCCGGCGTCTCCTGACAGCTCAGCGCGCCCCTCCTCCAGGATCTGCCTCCTCGGAGCGGGCCTTGGGGCAGCGTGGACAGAGGTCATGGCACTTAACAAAACTGATTTGATTTTTGCACCAAAGACAGAGGCTGGGAACGGGATGGGCGTGGAGGGTGGACACGGAGCCGCTGGCTCCCTCGGGCTTCCGGAGGGTCTGGCTGGGGGCAGGAGCGTCCGTCCCCTTGTCTATTGTGAGAACGGACTTTCCTTGATGAGCCAGATGCCAGGAGCAAGGACCGTCAGCAGGCAGCCCTCCTCCCCGAGAGGGACCGCCTGGTCATTTCCAGGGCCGCGCACAGCACCCCTGGACCCTGTGGGTCCCACTGACCCCTGGGCGGGGCTCTGTGCCCACCCCTGCCCGCTGCTCCCCGCCCCCAGGAGGCCTGGCCCCATCCAGCCGCCCCCGCCCCCGCCTCCCTGGGCTGATGATCCCGGATCCGCTGACACAGGGACTTTCTCTCCAAGCCAATCAGGAGGCGGGAAGCGCGGCTCTGCTGGCCGCTCACCGCAGCTGGGAGCTGAACCAGGCGTCTAAATCGGGAGTCGGCAGCGCGATCAGGGTTGGGCTGGGAAGCTTTGCCTGCCTGGGCCTGGTCCCGGTGCAGCCTTGGGCTTGGGCCAGGGTGGGGCCTCCTCCACTCAAGGACCCGTGCCACCTGGGTCTGGGGCTTGGGGGGGGGGGGCTGGTTCTGTCTCCACCCACCCTCGGGGCTTGTCTGAGATGCATGGGGGGAGATGCAGGAAGCAGGATCCGCCCTACACACACACACACACACACACACAGGAATTTACTAAGCACCTGTTATATGGTGGGTGCTAGGTGCAGAGGACAGAGTGGTGAACAAAGTAGATTTTAAAAATCCCGTTTGCATCAGTGCTTACAGCTTCATGGGAGCGACAGTGGACAAGATAAAAAGAAATCTATCAGATATGTGGATAAAGGCCAAAGGAAAAAATAAATAAAAGTGGAAAGGGAGTTGATAGAAGTAACCTTTGGGCAAAGACCCAAAGTAAGCGAGGGAGAGAGTCTGGGTGTCTGGGAAAAAGCATTCTGGGAACAGGAATGACACATGCAAAGGCCCTGGGGCAGGAATGTGCCTGATGTGTTTGGGCACCGTGGAAGAGGCCAGCACGACTGGAACAGAGTGACCACGGTGGACAGGAAAGGAAATGAGGGCAGGAAGGGGGTGGGGAGGACTTTGGCTCTTCTGGTTGTGAGGTGGGATCCACAGAAAGGCTTTGGAAACTTGCACATGTATAAAGCGGGGGTTTCTCTGCTTACTGTCCCTCACCAGCGCTGTTCTTTTCGATCAACGTCGGGGTCTTCTCTCGGCCCCTGCCCGAGCAGTGAGCAGGAGGCGGACAGGAGGGCGGTGGACTTCCCCAGGGCTCTGAGGGTGGAGGAGAAAGAGGAGCCCCAGCCCTCTCGGGATGAGTCACAGCTGCAGTCACCTGGGCTCCACCTTCCCCTGGAGTAGACGGAAGGCGGCCTCTCCCCTCCCCTGCAGCCAGAGCTGGTCTCTAAGTGCACATCCTCACTCCGCCTCCCCAGGAGGAGCTGCCGGTCCGCTGCTGCTCTGACCACGCTCTGTGTGGCCAGGGTCTGAGGCCAGTGTGGCAAGTCCTTTGCGGGCTGGCCGGTGGACACTCACAGAGCGTGCGGGAGGCTGTCACGGGATGGCTAGTGTGACCGAGTTTGGCCCCGTAGGTGTGGGTGTGACGTCTCTGTCCCCTGCCCTGTGTGCCCACGGCCCCCCGGCCTCCTCCTGGAACCTTCCGCTCAGAGCTGATGCAAAGGAGGCCAAGTCCCAGCTGCCCGGGGGCAGGAGGCCAGGGAGGGGACGGGCAGCTTGATGCCGAAGCCAGCTAGGAGCCCGAGCTGGCCTGGAGGAGGAGGAAGTCGCATTCCAGTCACGGCCAGCGGCGTCCGGGAGGGCTGGGTCCTCCTCTGTGTACAAACACTGTCCTGATTTCCCGGGCGGCAGGGCGAGGCCACGAGTGTTTGTGCAACACGAGCCCAGCTTTGTTCTCCGGCGCCTCGTGCCTGGCCGCTCGGAGGCGGGAGGCCAGCGCGGATGGCCGTGGGCTGGGCTGTCGTCTCCCTCGAGTGTCCTGGGAGCGCATATGCCGGGCGCGGCTTCGGAGGCCGAGGCTGGAGGCTAAGGCTGGAGCCCGATTTCCTGCCTCGCTGGGGCGCTCGGCCGGGCTTCCTGCTTCTCTATGTTTCTACCTGGAAAATGGGTTCAGGTATCTGGGGTGACCTCGGTGGGACCTCCAAGATGCCAGACCTAACTTCAGGGCCCGGGGTGAGGCGGAGGGTCGGGTGAACAAGGCCCAGGTCCCCCGAGACACCGCGATCCCTCTGTGGAGCAGTGGCTCTCATTCCCAGGGACCCTTGGTGACGTCTGCAGACGCTGTGGGTCGTGACTGGAGAGGTCACTGGCCTGAGGGTGGGTGGAGACCCCAGATGCTGCTCAGCAGCCTGCAGGGCCCAGGGCCGCTCAGCCTCAGAGGATGACCCAGCCCCAAATGTCCAAGGGCTAGGACCACCCTGCCCGGTGACCAGCGCCCTGTGGCTTCCCGGGAAGCATCCGCCCCTCCACACCTGAAGCTGCTCAGGTCCCAGCTCTGTTCCCCAAGGCTGCTGGACGGGGATGCCTCTGAGAGATCCGCAGGGGACAAGGGACACTCATTCCCCAGCTTTCTTTCTTTAGCATGTTTTCAAGGCTCATGTGTTGGTACCTGACTTACGGCAGGGTAATATTCCTTTTTATGGATGGGACACATTTTATTCAAGCGTCCCAGGAGGTGTGACCCGGTGTCCTGTTGTGGTTTTGATTGGGACCTTCCTGATGGCTTATGGTGGTTTGATTGGCATCTTCCTGGTGGCTGATGCCGCTGGGCACCTTCTCCTGTACTCACTGTGTATCTTTGGAGAGATATATCTCCGAGTCCTTTGCCCATTTTTTAATTGGATTGTTTCTTCTTGTTGACTTGTAAGCGTTCTTTACATATTTTGGACCCTGATTGGATACATTGCTTGCAAATATTTCCTGCCACGCCTTTGGCTGTCTTTTTACCGTCTTCGTAGTGTATCTTTCGATGGACCAGCAAGCGTTCGTGAAATCCCGTGTGTCCGTTTTTCCTCTGCTGCTTCTGCTTCTGGTGTCACATCTGACTGCTGGGCTTTAAGCTTCAGTCCCGGGCCCCCGTCCTGCTCTTCTCCGTGGCCTCCGTCACCTTGTTGTGCGACATACGTGACCTGTGACCGTCTCCGGTTTCCATGGGGGATGGGCTGCAGGACCCTCCCGAGGCCCCAGTCTGCGGGGGCCCAGGTGCAGTCTGGGGACCTCAGCTCCGCGCTGCGTGGCTGAGGTCACCTGATCCCACCTGAGCGCGGCTCACAGCCTCGTTACGCTGCGTTATTGGGGTCCCGGGGCACGGGACCGTCTGCCGCGTTCAGTACAGGGACACTTTTCGAAGCATTTTCCACCTGCATTTGGTGAAATTCGTGGACGTGGGTGCGGAGGCCCGCGCACCCACCCGCCCACAGGACACCGTGCACCTCGGGTGGTCATCTCATCTACTCGCTGTCCTCTCCGGGGCCGGGAGTGTCCCTGTGGCTTCCTCGCTCTCCCTGGCGTCTGGGACGGCGCCTGACCGTGTGGACGCTGAGTCCGCGCTGTTCGGTCCATCCCGGGGGAGGGGCAAAGGTGCACATTTTCCCTGGAAAGTCCCCTGCCCGGGGTCGGGACAGGACAGCCAGGTGGGGCCGTTGCTGGTGGGGCCGGGGGGGTGGGGTGGGAAGGGAGGAGGCTGTCGGGGACCATCGCGGGGCTTGGGGACACTGACCCAGGCCACGGGGCGCGGGCAGCCTCCAGGGTCCCCCCTTCCTGTCCACCCGCTGCGGTTCTCCTTAACCCTCGGCCACTCCCTTTGAATACATGATCCTGGCCACCATCATCGCCAACTGCATCGTCCTGGCCTTGGAGCAGCACCTCCCCGACGACGACAAGACCCCCATGTCCGAGCGGCTGGTGAGCACCCGTCCCCTCCTCCTCCTCCCGGGGGTGGTGCTGGCCACAGGAGCCGGGGGCGGGGGGCGGCTGAGTCCATCACCCCGATGCCCTGGGGCAAGAGATGCCCGGGGGACGTCCCCACCTGGGGCCCAGTGGGAGGGGACAGTGACAGTCACATGGTCCAGGAAGACCCAGAGCAACCCAGGGGCCGGGGGTGGCTCAGGGGTGACACCTCCCACCCAGCAGGAAAACAAGTTCCAGTGAGAATCTGTGACCCACACGGAGCCTGGGGCAGCGGCCAGGTGACCGCCCGGGGCCTGGTCCCCAGCCCTGACCAAGACCCCTGTCCCCGCCATCGCCTTGGCTTGTCCTGGCAGAAGTCTTCCAGGGCCCGTCCCGGGGACGGTGACCTCACCACTGCCTCCTGAGATCCGCATCCCTCACGCCGCGGGCCTTGTCTTGCTCGGCCACCGGACGTCATGTGCCCAGTGCTGTGACAGCGTGGCCCCCGTCACTGTGCTGAGTTCCTGTTGGTCTCACCGGTGCCTTTTATGGCTGTTGGCTCCACCGAGACGCAAACAGCTGGATCGTTTTTTATCATTATTGATTTTCAGTGCCGGGGACGCGACCCAGGGCCACCCAGGGCTCACACCAGCCCAGGAGCCCGCCCTCAGGCCTGGGTCTCGGGCAGAGGAAGTGGCCTCATCCCCAGCAGCACTGTCCCTCTTCCCCAGAACCAGCCTGGGGGCCCCTGGGCAGCCTCCTTGGGAGGCCATACCCTGCTGCCCGTTGGCCATCGGCTCTAGGGACGTTCAAAATCCAGTTCCCTGGAAATCAGCAGGCTGTGTGCTAGCGCTCAGCTGCTCCCTGAGCCCCGACCCGCAGCAGAGGGACACTGGCACGGCACAGCTCCCTGTCCTTCCTAGTTTTGTTTTTTTTTTCTGTTTTTTGGTACCAGGGATTGACCTCAGGGGCCCTCGACCACTGAGCCACACCCCAGCCCTGTTTTATATTTTATTTAGAGACAGGGTCCCACTGAGCTGCTTACAGCCTCACTTTTGCTAAGGCTAGATTTGAACTCACCATCCTCCTGCCTCAGCCTCCCGAGCCACTGGATGACAGGCGTGGGCCACGGCTCTGGCTCATTTCTTTTTTTAATTCAGTGATGGGATGGGACCCAAGGGCTTCACCACTGAGCCACGTTCCCAGCCCTGTCACCCCTCCAGAACCAGCAGGGACAGCTGGGGGAGGGTGGGAAGGGGACGTCAGCATCTACTCCTCCCCAGCTCATAAACAGGGATGGTCCCACGCCTCTGTTGACTTAATGGTCACTTGTCAGAGCGCGAAGGCTAAAAACTGTAGCCGGCCTGGGGACCCGGGATCTGGGGACGTCTGTTTGGGGCTCGGGCGGAACTGTGTGAGAGCATCAGCTGAAAGAAGGCTGAACAAGGGTTGGGATGAGGCTCAGAGCGGGAGCCCGTGGGAGGCCCCCGGTCACCCCAGCACCACACGTACCCACAGAGTGACATTGGTGGCACCTGACGGGGAAATAGAATCAGGAAGGCAGAGGTGCAGAGGCCTGGCACGTGAGAAGTGTCGCCATCAGAGACGGGAAGGGTGCCCAGGGGCCCTGAGGGTCAGCGTCACACGGGCATTCCAAACACATGGACGCCCAGCTGGCAGGGAGGTCCTGTAGGGGCGCGGGGCGGGAGCCCTGGCCGGTTCCCAGCCAGGACAGGGCTGGCCATTCCACAGTCAGCAACCTGGGCCGCTGTGCCAGTGCAGACCCACTGAGAGCCACCTGCCAGGGTTAGATTTGGGAGTGGGGACAGCATACGAGGTCCCACCTCAGAACCTTCGACACGTCCAGCCCGGAATCTGGTGACTTCCAGGAGAACTGTCCGCAG
This sequence comes from Marmota flaviventris, assembly GCF_047511675.1. Taxonomy (NCBI): domain Eukaryota; kingdom Metazoa; phylum Chordata; class Mammalia; order Rodentia; family Sciuridae; genus Marmota; species Marmota flaviventris. The sequence continues at coordinate 210,222,016 of NC_092498.1, forward strand.
AACAGCTGGGCCCTACCTTGGTGATGTCCAGTGTCTTAGCCGCTCAGAAGTAGCTGACGAGGCTGCGGGAGGAGGCCGGCGGGATGCAGAGCCCGGTGGCCGGTGCTGGAGGCCTGGACCTGCAGGCGGCTGGGGTCCTGGCCCCCGCGGCCCAGCCCAGACCTGACCCTGCCTCTCTCCCCCCAGGACGACACAGAACCATACTTCATTGGGATTTTTTGTTTCGAGGCTGGAATTAAGATCATCGCCCTGGGCTTTGCCTTCCACAAGGGCTCCTACCTGCGGAACGGCTGGAACGTGATGGACTTCGTGGTGGTGTTGACAGGGTAAGTGCGGGGCTCGCGCCCACGATCCCGGGAGGCTCGCTGGCTGCGGGCTCTGGCTGCGCCGGGGAGGCCGAGCCTCTGCGTCCTCCCACACGCACCTGCCTCCTTCCCTGCCCACCTCCCCCCCAGCCGCCCATCACCCTGGGCGTCTCTGGGACCGTTAAAATAGTAGCTGGTCACCCGGGCCACTCCAACGTGCTCCCACGCGCTCTTCCACCCTCACGACCCAGCGACCTGGGACATAATCCACGTTCCCTGCGGCCACCCGGGAACCCAGAGGGCAGAGTGACGTGGTGAACGCGGAGCTGAGGCGTGACCCAGGGTCTGTGGCTCCACTCTGGCACCTGCGCCCGCTGGGTCTCTGCTTTGCTCGGAGAGTCTCGCCTGGGTTTCGCGGTGGCTGACGTTGGGTTGCTGGGCGCGAGGGCCGTGCCGGTTCCTGTGGGTGTAAGGAGTGTAAGTGAGGCGCGGCCGCCGACTCCGGGGGTTTCAGACGAGAGAACGATGCGTGGCGCTGGGCAGGGGTCGGACTCGCTCCCCGGGACCCGTATGAGGCAACACTAGCTGCTGTGACAAAAGGTCCTACACTGGAAATAACCTGAACACAAAAAAGTTCTCTCTCGTTCACTGAAAGCCGAAAACGATCGTTGTCATCGTGAGGCTGTCTCCTCCCGTGACTGAGGGACCTTGTCACCTCTACCCCTCGCTGTCAACCACAGCTCCCCAAACCCAGGCCTGTCGGCATCGAAGCCCAGAGGAGAAGTGAGGTGGAAGGTGATGCGGGTCCTAAGGGCTGGAACTCAGCCACCTGACCCCACGGCCCACGGGCACGGGAAATGGTCCCGGTGACGTCCAGCCAGCCTCTGGGGATCCCTCGGTCAGAGCCCAGCGTGGACGTGGCTCCTCTGCCTCCTCCTCTGCGGCCCCTGTGTGGGTCCTCGCGTGGTCTCTGAGGCCACCCAGGTCCCAGCTGTGGCAGGAGGCCCAGGCGTCAGTGCCCACGCGGGTTGCGTGCTTTCGCGGTTCTGATCGTGGCTACCGGCTCCTCTGGGCCACGTAGGTCGGAGCCAGGCCGCTGGCACTGTCTGCTGGGGTCTTGGGACACGAGGACCCTGTGCTGACGCTCATGGGCTTGGGTGTGCGCTGGGGGACCTCTGTCGGCTGTGGCCGCGGTCTCATGGCTTGGGACCTTGGCAGGTTCCAGGGACATGTCACAGCACTGGGCACTTCTCTCTGGTGTTGCCAGGAAGCTTGGCCAAGTCTGCGGCTCTGGAGGCCTGACTGCATGAGCAACGTGGGCTTCCTTCACAAGCTTGAAGTTTCTCTGTCAATGTTTCTTCTATGACCTGCCTTTTGCTCCCCATGTGAGATTAATCTGGTTAACAAGACTAGTCCTCCCCATCCATTTTCATGGCTGTGTAGTACTCCATGCGTTGAATTGTCAGTCCACCAACATTTTTATCTGTCTGGAATCATTTCCAGCCCCGGGCTCTTTGGAGCCCAGCTGTTGCCTCTTTCTGGAGAGTGATTTTCTCCAGGGCATGTACCCAGGAGAGGAACTGCTGAGTCGTGTACCGTATGCTTCCTCAGCCTTGCTGGATATCGCCAAATTGCTCTGCAAAGTGTTTGTGCCAATTTCTGCTCCCTGGGGTGACTTCTGCTGGCAGGGCCTGGCTTGACCTTGCTGGCAAGAAGATCTTTTAAAAACCCTGGGTGGCTTCTTTCTCTTTTCTTTAACAACATGGTTCTTGAGGCACCTAAGAAAGTTCAAGGCTGTTCAGCTTGTGAAAGTCTCAAGACATGACCATGAAGGACGCGGGCAGCGGTGACCAGAGGCTGGTGTGGCACAGACACTGGAGTGTGCGCCGCCCTGGACTCGTGGGCACGGGGAGACTGAGCGCAAGGATTGTGTGTGTGTGTGTGTGTGAGTGTGATATTTGTGGGTGTTGTATTTCAGGACACACTCACCCTGTCTTTCTAACCATAGTTGAACGGCACTAGGGCTGTTGTTCTAGATCTTTCTCTTTCTCCACCCGCCCCCTCCTTCCCTCCTGGTGGCTCAGGCACACGCTGGCCCCTGACCGTGACCGCATTCCCCGGGGGGTGGCCTGGTCTCTCTTGGCGGGTGGGGAGCTGAGGAGGCCTGTGGAGCTGGCCTCCTGTGCTGCTGATGGACGGGAGTCCACCTCGGCTCCTGGGAGCCCGGGTACCGCCTGGCCCGCGTCGAGTGTGGGCCCGGGTGACGGCTCTCTGACCCCCGTCTCCTGCGGTCCCGGCAGGCGGAGGCAGTAACGCTGCGGGCTCTCTGCTGCCCGCTGTGCGGCTCAGTGGGCGTCTTCCCGGGATTCTGTGGGCTCCTTGTGGACCAGAGCCGCGGGGGACCCTGAGGCTGGGGATTCGTTAAACATATTTGAGTCGTACTGGACCCCGGTCACTGAGCCAGGCCCTGGGAAGAGCTGGCTTTAGTTCTGAGATGACAGAGCAGATGTCCACGCCGAGGACGGCCGGGCGTCAGCAGCTCTCGGGACAGTCGTGCGCGTTCGGAAAAGAGGCCCGACTCCCGGGCAGGGCGGCCAGCTTGGGTTCTGTGAGAGGCTCCCAGTGCCATGCTGGGCACATAGTAGGTGCTTAGTAAAATAGACAATCGTGGAGCTGGAAAGTGGTGAGACTTTGGATCATCAGAATGTTCCAGAAAATTCACTCGGGTCCCGAGGAGGTGGGGACCTTCCGCTGACAGACAGTGACACAGTCCAGAGTCCACAGCAGATGTCCTGACACCAGATGCATGTGGACAGGCAGGCTCCGGGTCTGTGCCCGTGGACATCGGGTGACCCTGTAAAACCTAGTGTTCCTGTTTGGAAGGTCCCCCTGGGCCCCGCAAGACAAAGGCTCAGACACTCGGGGACCAGCACGGAGGGGACTGGCGCTGGTGTCTTAGCTTTGTTGAGTTGGGGACTGACCCGACGCCGGCAGGCCCCTCCCTTGACTTTCCAAGACACAGAGGCTCAGTGACTTGCCCGAAGTCACACTGAGATGGTGGCTACCCAGGGACCTTCCAGAACAGGGTGGTATCAAGGAGCCGGAGCCCCAGGTTCAGGGGCAATGGGGTGGCCTCAGTGATCAGTGTCACCCTCGGACCCGGCTCAGCTCAGACATCCCTTCCCTCCTCCTCCCCCGAGTACCGGGCCCAGGGCCTTTATGGTGCTTCACAAGGGACAGTTGGGGACCAGGTGCTCGTGAGGGTGTCCGGGGAGACTGCAGCGTCCCTGCCCCTGGTCCCCCCACTCCCCTGGCGGCTTTCCTGTGGCCTGCTGCCCGCCCGGCCCCTGGGCCCCTGTGGTGCCTCCCACACCCACCCTCTGTCCCCCTGGAGGCCTCCCTGGCCACAGAATGTCCCTGAGCCGGGAGCCGCTCACTGTGACACCCTGGCCCCCGTGTCACTGGGAACCTTGTCCAGCGCGGTGCAGGGGCCTTAGCAGGACCGGCCGGGTGCTGTGCCTCCACCGCCCCGTCCTTCTCAGCCCTGCGGTCCCTGGAGTCCCCTCCCGAGTCAGCCACCGCAGGTCTCAGGGACCCAGCGGGAGCCCGCGGGCCGCAGGTTTCAGCACCCTGAACAGCGCCCAGCGGAGACCTGTCCCCTCCCCACCCTCCCCGCCTGCCCGCCGGCAGGGCTGGGTACAGGCCAAGTGGCCAGGCGACACCGCCCCCGCTGGCCCCCTCGGCCATCTCCCCCGGGGCTGGAGAGGACCCCGCTGTCCGTCCCTCCGCAGGCTCGGGCGCTGGTCGAGGCCCTGTCCTCTTGGATTGTGGTGACAGATGCCAGCCCACCGCCCCAGGGGCATCTGGCCTCCGCGTCTCTGGTGTGTAGGGCCATGCCGTGGCTCTGGCCAGGGCTGGGGACACACACCTGGGGGAGGTGGGGGGGGGGTGGCGGCACAGGGCGGGGTCACCAGCCAGCCGCGGGTGGGGCCAGGCTGATGGTCCTCCTCTCTCCAGACTCAGAGGCCACAGGCCTGGCGGGCGCGGGGCCGAGACGGGGTGGACAGGTGGAGGCCCCTCTTCCTTGAATTCCCAGCGTCCTCGTCCCCAGCAGCCTGCCCCCGAGGTCTTCCCTTGGCGCAGGGACTCTGGGTGCCTCCCACCAGCCTGTCCAGAGACCCTCCCAGACCCTCCTGAGACCCCCCTTGTGTCCTTCTGTGTCACTGGGTGGCAGCTCTGTCCTTCCTGGGCTCCGTCCCATGCCACCTCCCCCTCCTGCCCCCGGCCCTCTGCCCGTGAGTCCCATTTGCTCGTGGAGGAACTGTGATGGGGACGTTTGTAAAACAGGCCTGAGCACGTGGCTGGCCGGGAGGAGGGGTGTAGCCATGCATGTCCCCGGGGTTAGGGTCCTCCTGCCCGCCCCTCCACCTAGAGCCTAACCTAGAGCCATGGCGTGCCCCCTGGCATAGTTCTGAGAGAACTCAGACACCTTTGCGATCAGCCTTGTTGGTGACTTTGTGTGGAGAAGGTCTGGGCAGAAGCTGAGGGTGCCGCCCAGGGAGGGGGCATGTCCTCACACCCGAGCTTGAACCCCAGCCCGGCTCTTGAGCGGGGCAGTCTGCAGTAGAAAGTGTGGAGAGGGCAGCCAGGGACAGCGGGTTGGTTGCCTGCTGGAGGAGGGGTGGGGCTTCCTGGGCTGGGCGGGGCTTCCCCCAGGGCCTGAGCTCCGCCTCCCCCAGGGCCCTGGGCTCCGCCTCCCCCAGGGCCCTGAGCTCCGCCTCCCCCAGGTCCCTGAGCCCCGCCTCCCCCAGGGCCCTGGGCTCCGCCTCCCCCAGGTCCCTGAGCTCCGCCTCCCCCAGGTCCCTGAGCTCCGCCTCCCCCAGGGCCTGAGCTCCGCCTCCCCCAGGGCCTGAGCTCCGCCTCCCCCAGGGCCCTGAGCTCCACCTCCCCCAGGGCCTGAGCTCCGCCTCCCCCAGGGCCCTGAGCTCCGCCTCCCCCAGGGCCTGAGCTCCGCCTCCCCCAGGGCCTGAGCTCCGCCTCTCCCAGGTCCCTGAGCTCCGCCTCCCCCAGGGCCCTGGGCTACGCCTCCACCAGGGCCTGAGCTCTGCCTCCCCCAGGCCTTGGGCCTGAGCATGCGCACCCCGCACAGTGCGGCCTTGTCTGTCACTCAAGTGCTGAGGCTCTGGTTGGAGCCTTTTGAGAGTCCCTTGTCTCTGGACTTTGGCTGTGAGCAGGCGGGCGGGCTGCCCTGGCTGCCCCGGATGTCCAGTGCGAGCAACTGCCCAGGAGGAGAGCAGCAGGGCTGCGGGCAGCAAGGCCGGCTCCCCTGGGGCGTGGCCTCCACTGACACTCCAGGGACAATACACCCTGTCTCCTTCCGGACACGGGGGTCCCGGGGTTTCAGGGGGCCGAGAGCGAGTCAGAGAGAAGAGGCTCAGGGGCCCAGTGGACCCGGGCCAGGAGCCGGATGAGTTGGCCAGAGTGCCTATCGGGCAGGACAGTAAGGAGAGGCAAGGGCACACTGGGCTTGTCTCACTGTAACTTGAGGACGACGGTCACAGGGGAGCCATGGTGAAGGCACAGCTTCCCACGTGGTCATGCCTGGAAGAGGAAAGAGGAGTGGGGCTCTCTGTTCCCGTTGGAGTTTGGAGTGGCCCAGCAGCGGAGAAATGTTTAAAGGATGAACTGGACATTCAGTGGTGAATAAGAAGTCCAGCAAATAGGCGCTCACCTTTCTCAGGTGGCCATGGCTAGTGTTAAGTAGCTTCTCTGTGATTTTCTTGGCTTTTACCTCATGGCTGCAAAGTGGTTACTGGAGCTCCGTGCATCATATCCACATTCTTAGGCAGGGAAAAACAGGGGAAGAGGTGGTCCCCATCTAGCTCTGCCAATTTTGGGATCAGGCAAAGCAAAAGCTTACTCAGAAACCATCCGTTAAACTTCCACTTGCATCCCATCAGCCAGAAATATGTCACATGATCACAGCTAGATCCAAGAGAGTCTGGGAAAGTATTTCACTTTTTTACCACTCCAGAGACTTTTCTAACCTTTTTTTGTACCCCTGGTCCCTAACTCCCAGCAGTTTTGACTTTATGGTGGTGGGAAAGCAACGTGCATTCAGCAGAAACCTCACTTTGGATTTTGAATTACCATCTTTGCCCGGGTTAGCTATTCACATGCAGCACTCCCTGATGCTGCTGGGCGGTAGCAGGGACCCGCAGCCCCTCGTCAGCCTTACCGACACCAGGGCACAAAACCACACCCTCCAATTTACCGGGTGGCCAAGCTGTGCCCTTCAAAAGGCTAGACGCATTACGTGCATTTTTTATTTATGGTATTTTCAGCGTACACTGGGCATATCAGGACATAGCCCATCATCAGTCGGGGAGTGAATGTATATCCTTAAAAGGTGCATTTAGAGTTGGGATACTTCATTATAAAATTCCACCTGAATTCCCTCGTGTCCATTTGTTTTGTATGCTCCTGTGTATCAGCTACACGTCATCACACAGTGCTGTGTAACAAGCAGCACCCCAGTGACCAGCATTTATAAAACAGTGATTCTGCAGGTTGGTGGGCTGGGCTGGGTTTAGCCGGGCGCTTCACCTCTCTGGGCTGGGATGAGCCCCCTCCTGGTGTTGGCTGGCTGCAGGCTGATTGAGGTGGCCTCGGCTGGAGGTCCACTCTGCTCCACACCGTGTCTCGCTCCCAGCAGGCTAGCTGGGCTGTGCTCACGCGGTTCTGAGAGCAAGAGGAGTGCTCAGACCTCTGGAAGGCTTGTCCCAGGAGTGGCCTGTCACCACTGTGACCACTGCTGGCCTGAGTAAGCAACAAGGCCAGTCTAGACTCAGGTGGCACCCAAGACCCCCTTTCTTGGTGGGAGAAGCAACACGGACCCATTCCAAAGGGTGTGTGCACAGGAGGTCACTCTGACCCCCTGGGCTCCAGGGTCACAGGGCTGGTGGCATCTGCCAGGGGACCCCCCCACCCCAGCTCCTTTCTTTCTGACCCTGCCGTCTTTCCAGTGACTTCCCCCTCTCCTGCAGTGCCAGGACTATGGGAACCCAGGCCCCTGAGGAGTGTCAGTGTCAGAAGCAGAAACTAGTGAGGATTAGGCACCTGCTGTATGCCAGACGCTTCACATGCCTGTCGCCCTCGGCCCCTGAATAACTTCACAGTGAGAAATGGTGAGGCTCAGAGAGGGAGTCCACCTGCCCAAAGCCACACAGGCAGAAAGCTGCAGCCAGGATTTAGGAGAGGTCCCTCCTGCGGCACCGACGGTCTGGCTTCCTCTCACTCAGATGTCACAGTAGAGCCCTCCGTGTCTGGGGGGTGGGCACTAGTTAGAAAGGGGCTTCCTTCTTGTGCTGTATGGGGGCAGGGGATCCAGGGTGTGGAGGAGGAAACAGAGGGCCACAGAGGCCCGCCCTGCCCTCCCAGTGCCCACTGTCAAGCCGGGTCAGGGCCCTTCCTCGTGGCCATCTGCTGGCACCCGTGACCCCATCCTGTCCCTCTGGGGGACCAGGGCTGAACCCCACGCCAACAGGACCTGAGAAGGGGGCTCTAAAGATCCCTCTTTTGAAAAATGAACAGGGGAAGGGGTGGATGTGTCCATCCCTCAAGGGCAGGGACCGTGCCTCCTGGTGACGTGCCCAGGTGTCCCCGGGGTGGATGGAGCAGAGGAGGGGCTGTCCCTCCTACCTGTCTTCCTGCTCTGGGGCAGGCAGGAGGGAAGCGCTGGACAGTGTCCAGCTTTCTCTGGAGATGGGGGCACCCTTGGCCCCTGGCTATGCCTCACCCTGGGCGTCAGCGGCCCAGCGGGTCCTGAGAAGCCCCGGCCTCCATCAGCAAGGCCCGAGGACGCAGGGGGCAGGGACCAGTCCCCCTCCTCCCGTCTCTCCTAAAGGAACCCCTGAAGAGCTGGACCCCAGGCGGGACAGTGACCGGCGTCCCTGGCACCGGCTGTGTGGCCCAGGCAGGCGCAGTGGGTGCCCTGTTTGCTGGGGACCTGCGGGGACTGTCCTCGAACTTGGGGTGAAGCACCTTCCTAGCCGTCAGCGCGGAGGCGGGGGAGGAGGACGGGAGGAGGACAGGATGCGGGTCCCACTCAGACCATGGTGCGCAGGTCGCCGGCTCTGCGGTGACCTGATTCAGGAATCGGGGAAGGAAAGACCCTGTTTCCAGACTTGGGCTGCCTGATGGCGCCCGGGGTCAGCAGCTGGTGACAGGGTGCTGCCCAGAGCGGTGAGCTGGCCATGGTCAGCCGGTTTCCACTGGTAAAGAGATGGCCACCCTCTGCCAACGGGACCTGAGGTCGCCGTGTGGCCACCCCTGTTGGCAGAGCAGATGCCACAGCTCGGACCTCGGCCTGGTCAAGGTCAGGCTTAGCCCCCGGGGACTGTCCGGGGCTCTCGGGCCACGGCTGCTCCCCCCCCTCGGGCTCCTCTGCGGCAGCGGCCTGGGCTTTGATTTTGAGTGACAGGCGACAACGTGGGTTTCTGGGGCTCCGAGCGGCGCTGGTGCGTGATTCACGCAGCTGATGAGCGTCGCCGTCCCTGCGTGGACGTTCCATTTTTTTGTGATACAAAAACCTTGAAATCTGCTCTTGCACCTGTTCCCAGCCACGCAGCAGGTTGTCCCGAACCCGGTCCCCAGGTCCCCAAGCAGCGCAGCGGCTCCGGGACTCACTCCCCTCGCGAAGCTCGGGGCTGCGGTGCCACGGTGGGTCCATGGGTCTAGATGTCGCCGCGGGTCCGGGCTCGGGAAGAGGGGACAGTTGTGTTTCTGACCGACCGACCGACCGACAGACCCACCGAGCTCACGTTCGCCAGCCCTGCGCCTGCGCCTTTCCCCTGGAGCCCGCTCCAGGTCCCCCCTGTCACAGAGCCAGGGTCCCCTTCTCCTGAAGGGTGACAAGTGCCCCACGTGGTCTCCACCACCTTCCTTCCTCCACTCACCTGGGGTGGCTGTGCTGAGTCCCCGGGTGAGTCCGCCCTGGCCACAGGTGGACCCCGGCCACACCCGCTCCCGCCGACCCCCGACGTGGTCACCGTGGCTTCTCCGTTACTCGGATGCAGCCCTCACCCGTGTCCGGGCCCCCTGTGCCCCCTGCACCGCACCTTCAGAGGTACCTAGAGCCACCCGCCGCCTGGTGGCCCCGTCTGACCTCCTGGCTGCCCGCCCCGCGCCCCATGCCCGGCCCCACGCAGCCGCCAGAGGGCGCCTGTGAGTGCCCGAGGCCGGAGACCCTCCAGGACTCACCCCTCCGCCCTGAGAAAGGACCCAGGTCCTCCCCACAGGGCCGCGGGCAGCCTCTGCCTGTCTCCTGGTCACCCCCCCTCGGCAGCAGCCCCAGGGCTCCCTGCTGTTCCTTAGACTCACCTCAGGGCCTTTGCACGGCCATTCCCTTGGCTTGGGACACTCTTCCCTAGCTATGTGCTTCGCTCCTCTGCCACTTCCTTTGTATTTTTGCTTAAAAGACCTTCAAAAGTGTGACCGCCTCCCCGTCACCCACCCTGACACCCCGACTCCCCCTTCCTTCTCTGCCTCATTTCCCACCACCCCCGATGCGTATCTGCCAAGCCGTATCTATTTCTCGTCTTGGTGACGGTGTCTCCCACTGGATGCCAGCCCGGGATGTTCTATTCTGGCGCGTAGTAGGTGCTCAGTAAGTGACTCACAGAATGACTTGTCCCCGAGAATGCTCCGGGCACCCCAGTCCTGCCCTGATTAGGTGACAGCAGCTGTGCCCTGCTGTCCCCTCAGCTCTGGTGAAACAGCTGATGATGCTGACCACTGTGCCCACCTCTGACCACGCTACCCAGTGACACCCAGCACGCCCCCTCGAGTGACCCTCACACTGTCCTCGAGAACTTTCCCGTCTTGTGCGCCTGCAGCGCTGGCCCACCGGCTACCGTCCCCATCCTGTCCTCTTCCTGTGGCCTGGTGGCCGGCGGCCATGGCCTGGCTGTGGATTTGCCAGCTCCCCTCCTTGGGGGCACCTACGGGATGTCCCTGGGCCGCCCACCCCCTCCACATGGGCTGCGGCTCCTCGGGGGGCGCGTGTCCCAGTTTCCTCTCTGCAGGGCTCCCCCGCCCACGGACACGGGTTCTGCTGCCCTCGGCTGCGGGGACGGGAGACCGTGGAACCCCTGCTCCGGGTTCTCTGGAGCCTGCGGGGCAGCGGCCACTGCTGCCCCTTAAAGACCAAGTCGAGGTTGAAGCCCGGGCCATAGAGACCCCAGCCCACGTCCTCCCCGGCCTCCTCTTCTGCAGCCTCCCAACACCTGGGAGCGGGCGGAGCGCGAGTGGCCAGGGGCCCAGAGAAACCAGGACAGGCACGGTGGGGACAGGCACGCTGGGGACAGGCCCAGAGAGGGAGCTAATTTCAGTGGCTGAAGAAGCTGCAAAGAGAGAAGGGGAGAGAGACAGAGGGACAGAGAGGGGCAGGCCCCAGTGGTGGGCGCTGCTGAGCAAGGCGCTGGGGACAGTCCCGCGAGCAGGACCCAGGTGAGGGGAGCGCGTGAGCCCTGGGCCAGGCCGGGCCGAGCAGCCGTTTCTAGAAGGCCCCGTGTCGTGCCCCTTAAGAGCAGGGAAACCGAGGCACTGGCGCCAAGTCCAGCCTGGACAGGAACGAGGGGCACAGAGAGGTCGCGAGGCTTCAGGGGAGCAGGAAATGCCAGCGCAGGGAGGTCCCGGAACTGAACGGGCTGAGGGGAGACCAGGGCTGGGCGGCCGGGCGGCCGAGCACCCCGGGGTGGGAACCGGGGCGGACGCGGTGGAGATCCTGGTTTTCCTCCCAGACTGCAGGGCCTCTCTGACCCTCAGTTTCCTTTTCTGTGGAACGATGCCTGCCGTCTCCCAGTGTCCAGGAGAGGTGCCAGGAGGTGATCACGCAGGGTCCCCCGGGGAGAGTCTCAGGAAGGGGAGGTCCCATGTTTGGAAGTGATCGCGAACAATCCCAACACCAACGCGTGTGAGTGTCCCAGGTGACGCGCATGCTAACTACTCCGCCTTGATTGTTGTGCGCTACCCGTGCGTCAGAGGATCGCATTGTATGTAAAACGTGTCCCACTGTGTGTCGGTTAGCACTCACACTATGCGCCCGGCCCGAGGAGGCAGTGGTCAGCATGGACACCTGCCCCTGTCCCCAGCACCTCCATCCAGCTGGGCCACACCCATCAGTCCTGTCAGTCCACTCAGTGGCGGTCAGAACAGCAGCGCTAGCGCTAGGCAGGCTGGGCGTGGCGGGAGCAAATGGGTCACTGGGCCTGGGCGCTTGGGGTCACTGGGCCTGGCGCCTGTCCCCTGGGCTCCCCCTTCCTGCTGCCACGAAGAGAGCAGCTTCCCCCCGCCACACCTGTCCACCATGATGTTCTGCCTCCCTCAGGCCCAGAGCTACGGATTGGCCAACCATGGCCCAAGTGAACCTCCCCTCTTCTGTGTTGTCCTTGTGAAGTGTCTTGGTCCCAGCAACAAAAACCTACCTAACACAACTGTGATCATCCACATTTTACTTTTGCTCAGAGAAGCTAAGTAACTTGCACAGGGTCACACAGCTAGCGAGTGGCAGAGCTGGGGGTTGGACCCAGCAATGTGACCCCAGCATCTGGGTTCCTTATCATGTGCTTTCCTGCCCCCGTGACAGAAATAATCATCAGTCCCACAGAGCAGGGACTGTAGACCACGGCCCTCACGGAGCTAGCTCACTGGATCTTTGCAACAGTCCGAAGAGGCTTGTTCTTGATGATTCTTTGTTTTATGGAGAGAAAGAGACAGAAGCACAGAGAGGTCAAGCAGCTTGTCCAGGATGCCCCAGCTGAAGACTCTGGGGTGTAGATTAGGGGCAGCCTGGACTCTGCACCCCGGCCTGGCCACGCCCGTGCCTCCTGTCATCCAGGTAATCAGTTTGTCACTCCGTCAGTCCCCTTGGAGCCCCATGGTCCTGTCATCTCGTGCAGTAGCCGGGGTCCTGCGGCAGGGTGTCTCAGGCGTGGCCCTGATGACGTTTGGGTGCTGGGAGACTGTCCTGGGCGTGACTGGGTCTCAGCCACACCCTGAGCAGGTCCCCTCCCCCGCCAGCCCGGACCCTGGACGCTGCTGGGTGCCTCCTGGGCTGCTGCGTAACGCTCCGCGCCGAGGAGCACTGTGTGCCCGTGCTGGTGACTTGAGCTCCTCCTGCCGCCGTCCCTCTGTCCCCAAGGTGCCCCTTATCCCCGGGTGTGGCGCTCGTCCTCCTCAGGACCTGGTTGGACACCGGAGAGGGAGGCGTCCTCTGGGGGTGACCTGCTCTTGCTTCCTCCAGGTGCCTGGTCCCCTGTGCCCCAGCCCCTGCACCTGCAGACCCCCAGGTGTGGAGCGTCCCCGTCACCAGGGTCGGCAAGGGCCACCTTGTGGTCTGAGTCCCGGAGACGGGGTTTCCCTCCTCCCCTGCTGGACGCCACCGGGACCCTGCCCTCCCACGTCCCTGGGGAAGGGAGACCGGAGCGAGTTTGCTCCCGTTTCTCTCCTAGAGCTCGGCCTGTTGGGGTCACGTCTGGTTTGGGGTCCCCTCTTAGGATGCCGGGGTGGGCCTCGGCTGGGCCTCCTCCTGATGCTTCCCCGGGGGCCGCAGAACTCAAACCAGCCGTTTTCTGGGTCAGGCCGGTGCCCCGGGGGCAGGAGTGGTGGGATGTCCCCGTGGCCTCCTGGGAGTCCCTGACGTCACGTCTTTATTTGGGGCAGAGTCGCTACGAGGTCACCAGGCTCTTGGTGCTGCAGTGGCGGCCCTCAGGTTCCACGCAGGATGGTGGTTTTCCCTGTTTTTAGCCCGAGAACCGGTCGCTCACCCAGCCCGCAGCAGGCTGTCCGTGTCCCTGAGGGGACAGCAGCGTGTCCGGCACCGTGTGCCGAGGAAGGGCACTTGGGTGGGGCACCCAGAGGGCAGGGCGAGGGGCTGTGGCTGGAGAAACCAGAGCATGTGACCAGATCCTTGGGTGGCGCCTCAGCCTGTCCCCGGCCCTGGCAGGAGCCTGGTTTCCCGCCTGGCGAGGACCGGCCACCAGAAGTGCTTCTTGTCCCCGTGGAGTTTCCCCACGACAGTGCTCTCCGGGCCCAGCCCGGCCCCAAGCCCCGTGGCTCTGTCCCCTCCCTCCCTCCGAGGCTCGCAGTCCCCCTCCCTGACCTCATCCTCCTTTGGTTCCTGTCACTTGTCCCCATCTCTGGCCGGAAGCTCCTGTAGGAGGGAGCCCACTGGCCTCTGTCCCACGTCTGCCACTAAAGCGCTCTGCGTCCTGCACTTACCCTTGGTCCCTTGCCTTGCCCTCTGGGCCCCGCGGGGCGTGGACGGCCCGACTTGTCCGATTCCGAATTCCCTAAGGTCGGGGTGGGCGGAGCTGAAAATCTGTCACAGAAAGAGCTCGTCCCCCTCCAGAGCGGGGCCAGGCCCCCCTTGGCCTGCGGAGAATTCAAGGTTGAGAGAACGTGTGTCAGGGTCCCTGGGTCACCCTCAGGCGAGGAGATCTGCTAAGGGGACCGTGGGGACAGAAAACCTGTGACATTAAAACTGCAAAAGGACCCAGGGCAGAGACCAGAAGGGACATCCAGGGGTCCAGGTTAGTCATCCGCCTCCCTCCCGCTGGACATTGACTCTGGAGCAAGGCCCTGCCCTCAGGCCCAGAGCCTGGAGCCTCCCAGGCAGCCAGTGACTGTCACACAGGACGCAGTGACAGTGACGTGCCGCACTGAGAGAACAGTGCCTGGAAGGGCAGGATTCGACTTCTCCGTCCCTGTGCAGGGGGAGGGAACCCTCCAGGCCTCGGTGCCCGCCTCCTTATTCTCCCACCACTGAGCGTATTGAGCCTCCTTTGCACAAAACTGACGCACTTTCAGGAGGCAGAGGACAGGATGGAGCCGGACAGGGTCATGCACGCCTGGGATCCCAGCCACCGGGAGGCCACGGCAGGAGGATCGCAAGTTTGAGGCCAGCCTCAACAACTTAGGGACAAAATACAGTTAAAAGGGGTGGGGACGCAGCCCAGTGCTGGAGGCCTTGTCCCCGATGCCTGAGGCCCTGGGTTCCCGCCTCAGGACCACACGCACCCACAGAAAGACAGGAGGGAGGGGGCACCCCCGTCTTGTAAGTCGCACACCCAGAAATGGCGCTCGTTAGGCCCATCGATGGGGACTCGGCCCTGTGGTCACACTCAGCTGCTAAGAATGCTGGGAAGTGCAATTTGGCCCTGAAACCAGGGGACGGCTGAAATCCCACCCCCGCAGAAGGTGAGGGCTGGGCTGGGCGGCCCGGGTGGGCGGTCAGCGCTTCTGCCCCAGTACCGCGCGCTGCGTCCAGTTCCCAACGGAGTCTCTGCCACGGGGCGTCTTCGTGTTCCTCCAACAGTGGGCTGCGGTCAGCCACATCTCCTCGTCTTCTCTGCCTACGCTGTGTCCTAGGGTCGCGTGGTGAAGGGCCACAAACTGGCCCATTTGACACACAGAATATGGTCTCATTCGAGATCTAAAATCCAGCTGTGGGCAGGACCGAGGGCCTGGGGACTTCGGGAAGGGACCTTCTTGCCTCTCCAGCTTCTGGCGGACACAGCACCCACCCCGACACTCCCCCAGCCCCGCTGTCCCAGGATCACAAGTGTAACCGCCCCACGTCTCCTCTGTCCTGAGTGTGTTCCGGTGACGAGAATCACAGACCTCGGCCACCCTGGCGTGGCCCTGAACCTTCCCGTCCTTGGGCTGCCCCGGTACAGACCCCGGGCGCTTATCACCCCGGAAGCTCCTTCTCCGGGTCTGGAGGACGCACACTGAGATCCGAGTGTTGAGGGGCCGGGTTCCCTCCAGCGGGGCACACGTCCTTCCCGCCTGGCCTCCTCCGGCCTCTGGGGCTGGGGCTGCCTCCCCCTCCACCCCCGCTCTGGGGTCACGTGACCAGCCCCCCCCTTTCCCAACCCCCCTCTGCTCTGAGGGGGATTCGGGCTGGTTCAGAGCCAGGAGTAGAGTCCCCGAGTCCCCGTCACATCTGTTCGTCAGGCCCTGCAGGGACGAGGCCCAGGCGAGAGCTGAGCAGGGAGGTGGCTTTGGCTCGGGGTGTCGGCTGTCGCGGTCACTCGGCTGCTTCTCCTGGGGGTGTGACCAGGCAAGACGTCATGGCAGGAACACTGGGGCGCACAGCGGCTCAGCCCATGGTGGCAGGAAGATGGGAAGGGGCTGGGGACAAGGCAGCGTCCCCACTTCCCTCCGTTAAGGCCCCACCTCCTAGACTAGGAGGATGACCTCGTCGGTGGACTAATCCACAAAGTTCTTGTGACCAGTCACCTTCCAGAGCCCCACCTCTGACCACACTGCCTGGGGCCCAAGCCTGCAGTGTGCGCACCGTAACCGTGGCATCGCAGGTGCCAGGGGTCAGGACGTGGACCTTGCCACAATCCAGGCCGCACCCCCAGGATGCCCTTGGAGATCTGACCCCTGGGGTCCCTCTTCCCTTGCATCTAGTACCTGAGGGGCTCTTCCCCGACATGGGCCGTGTGACCTGGGAAATTCAATGTCACCTAGGTACATCCCACTTACCAATCACTGTCCTGAGGACTTTTTGTGCGTTAACAAATTTCATTTTCTCTGAGGGTAAAACTGCAGAGAAATTGAGGCACAGAGGAGTTAAGTAACTCGCTCAAGGACACAGTAAGTGGCAGAGCCGAGGCCCGAGCCCTTGTGGTCCAGATAGATGCTCTGAGCACTCACGGGTGTCATCACAAATAGTTTTTGAGTCCCCACTGTGCTAAGTACCAGAAAGAAAAACTATAGAAATAGAGAGAAAGAGAGAGAGAGAAAGAGAGAGAGAGAGAGAGATGGGCAAAGCTGGGGACAGTGCCAGGTCCTTGTAGTCCCAGCTGCTTGGGAGGCTGAAGCCAGAGGATCTCAAGGCCAGGAGTTTGAAGGTCTGGGCTCCCAAAACAAGGAGACCAGGAGGCCTGGTGGCAGGGCTGGCAGGGGCTCTGCACCCTGGTCAGGACGCCGCCTGTTTCCAAGCAGCAAGACACCCCCCCCCGGGTGGGGGACACTGGAGAAGCCCCGCCGGTGTCCCCTGGGGAGCCAGGACTTCACCTGTGGCCGGCCTGCTGCTGCCTGGCAGGTCACCTTGTGCCTCCAGGGAACTCAGTGGGGACTGTCCTGTGGGGGGACTGTCCTGTGGGGAGCCTGCCCTCCCCGGCCACAGCCCTCCCTCCTGTCCCTGCCCAGCAGAGTGGAAAGACCAGGGCCCTGTCACAGAGGTGGGTGGCAGCAGGGACTGGGCCAGCCTGAGCCTCTCCGCCCTCCTGCTCGGCTGAAGATTGGCAGCTGGCTGCCCGGGGAGGCCTGGGGCGTCCTGGCACCTACCTTCCCCCTGGACACGTGGCTGCCACCTTGGAAATGGATGTTGATCTCCCTGGAAAGTTCCCTCTGACCCTGGAGGCCGCCGTCCTACGTCTGACCCCACGGGTGGAACAGCTCTGGCCACCTGGTGTGAGTGGATGGGACACCTTTGTCCGCTCGTGACTGGCCTGTCTCAGCATCGTGTCTTCAAGCTGCCTTCGTTTTCACTGCTAAGTAATATTCCGTTGTGTGTTTTTGCCACTTTGGGTTTCTGCATTCACCCTTGGGGGACACCCGTCGCTTCCCCTTTTGGGGGCTCATGCTGCTGAATGGGGCAGTGCAGACATGGATTCTAGCCCCTGCGTAGCATAGGCAGAAATTCTGGGTTTAATCGTTTTTAGAAACCTCCGTACTAAAGTTTGAGTTGATTTAAGTTAAATTTAGAATTCCACTCCTTACCCTCGCTGGCCACCCTTCAAGGGCTTAAAAGCCACGTGTGGTTGGTGGCAGTGGGGCCGGACAGCGCAGACGGAGAGCGGCCTGTCACTGTCAGGAGCTGTCAGACAGCGCTGCGCAGAGTCCCCCGGGAGCCTGCGGACTGCGGCAGGAAGAACAGGCCCAGGCTGGCCAGAGACCGGCTTCCAGGCCTGGATCCAGCTCTCATTTCCTGGGTGACCTTGGACAGCTCCCCTGGCCCCTCTGGAACTTTCCCTCGTTGGTAAAATCAGGAAATCGGCCTCTGAATTCCACGGCCCTGTCCACCTCCATCGGGGCTCAACCCGCCCGTTCTGAGCACTCGGACTTCGAGCCCGTTGGTCCGGTTCTGCCCAGCAGGAGTTTCCCAGCTTCCCCGGCGGGTGGTGAAGGCTGGTGTGCCGTTGACGTGCCGACCGGGCAGAGGAGGAGGGCCAGCGGCTGTGTCCAGCTCCTCCAACGCACTTTTCCACGCCACGCCACCCCTGCCCTTTCTCCATCTCACAGGGCGACCGGCCTTCCATTGTCTTAGTCAGTGCGCGCTGCTGTAACAAAAGGCCCAGGCTGGGTGGTTTATAAGTAAGAGAAATTTATTTCTCCCAGTTCTGAAGGCTGGGAGGGCCAGGGTCAAGGACCAGCAGGTCCAGTGTTGGGTGAGAGCTGCTGTCTCTGATTCCAAGAGGCTGGCTCTGCCGTGTCCCCCCAGGGATGCATGCTGGGTCCCCCCATGGCAGAAGGGCAAAAAAGACCAGCTCCCTCTGTGGATAGGGCTCCTCATCCGATCTGCGGCAGAGCCTCTGTGCGTCTGTCGGCCAGTCCCCCAGGCCCTCCTCCCTCCATCCCCGCACCATGGACGGCAGTCGGGGTGGAGTTTCAACACCCGGGTCTTGGGGGCCATTCAGACAGCACCCACCCACAATCCCGCCCTCTTCCCACGTCCCTTTGTCTCCTCATCTGACTCTTCACGCTTCCAAGAATGTGTCCCCCTCTGTCCCTTCCTCACCTCTCCTCCCACATCCCCCAAAGCCACTTTGGGAGAAGTCCCCCAGTGAGTGACCACTGTCCTGGGTGGCACCTTGGACACCTGAGACGCCGCCTCTTCTCGGCCCAGTGACCCGTCTTGGCTTGTTTCCTCGTTCCTCGTTGTCCCTGAACAGCCCCCAAGACGGGGTCACAAGGGTCTCCTGTCCGCCTCGGGGACGCCCTCTGTGTGCCCTGCCTGATTCCCTGGTCACCTGTGCCCCTTGGCCCGCCAGGCTCCACCGCCCCTACCTCGGCCCGCTCCTTCCCCAGCGTCTCCTCCTGCCCCGGCCTCCCCACCCCCGGCCTCCTCCCCCGCGAGGACCCTGGCCACACCCGCAGCCCTGCGCATGCCCAGTGGAGCCGCCCCTGCGCACTCCTGTAAGAGTCGTCTGTTTCCCGCTCCGCGCTGAGCTGGGCTCCCTTCAGCATGTTCCCGCAGCACGGGGTGTCTCTCCGGGACAGAGGTGGCAGCCGGCCTGGCTGGAGGTCCTGGCACTTGTCCGCCAGCTGTGTGTCCTGAAACAGATCACGAGCCTCTCTGGGCCTCGGTTTCCTCGTCTGTAGGACCAGGATAAGGGCTTAATGCCCCTCACCTGAAATGCCCATTCAAGGTCTCCGGGCCTGGGGGTTTCAGGTTTCGGACTAGGGAGGCTCGGCCCAACCTCCCTCGTGAAGGTCTTTAGAAAATCAGGGAGAGATGTGAGGAGCAGGGTCGGCTGTTACCGCGGCGCTCGGTTCAGTGTTTGGAAAGGCAAGGACCCCGCCGCCCCCCGTGCTCTTCTGCATCATTGATGCCAAAAAGCCACATCTGACACGTGTAAGTGCTCAGTATAAGTCAGTCAAACTAAGCAAGTGGCTTACCGCGCAGTGCTGGGGACACTGGATCAGGGTGGCTCATTCCCGCAGTGAGCCACCCCGAGTCTCAGCTGCCTGAAGGACTGAGGCCGAGTGTGGTTCGCAGGCGGCCTGGTCAGCAGGTGTCCTGGTCAGCAGGTGTCCTGGTCAGCAGGTGTCCTGGGCTGGGCTCCACACCGTGCAGGGCCCCAGGCTCATCCCCCGTGGTTCTTCTTGCCCTCGATCCTCGGCAGCCGGATGGGGACCAGCGGAGGCCTGGGGTCTTGCAGGACGCTGGGGCTCCTCCCCCCACATCCCATTGGCCAGATTTAGTCACATGCCCCGTCTAAACACAAGGATTGCTGGGAAGGGTCATCGAGCAAAGCGTCCAGAGGCCCGAGAGTAGGGAACCGAACAGCTGGCCACCCCGTGCTGTGCCGTGGACCCTGCGCTGGGCCACAGCTCACTGTCCTTGCTCCCCACTGTCCTGCATCTGCTGTGCGCCGGGCAGCTGCTCTCGGTGCCGGGGACACGTGTGGATGGATCTCCAGAACCCACGAAGCCAGCGGTCCAGTCGAGAAGACGGGATGGCAGGTGACAGACCCCATAAGTGGCATGTGTGGTATTTAAATCGTGGCGGATGCCATCAGGAAGGAACCGAGGGTGCAGATGGAAGGAGGCGGCCAGAGAAGGTCCCACGGAGGAGGAAGGTTACTCTGGTTGGACCAAGGAAGTGACCACAGCAGCGATGGTGGCTTGAGCCAGGCCGTGCTCACCAGGAGGAAGCCCAGCTGTCCAGACTCACTGGCGTTAGGAAAAGGGACGAGGCTGGGGTGGCTCGGTGGCAGAGCACTTGCCTGGCGTGCGCGAGGCCCTGGGTTCCATCCCCAGCCACTCAACAAAATAAATAAGAAGAGGGGAGAGGCGTCCTGGGGGTGCCTGGGGGGCTGGAATCCAGGAGGAAGTGCTTCCCCGAGCTGGGGAGGGGACCCAAGCTGGGGAGGGGACCCGCGGGCGGGGCTGCAGTCGGGAGCTCGGCGCTGGACATGCTGTGCTGGGGCTGCTGCTCGCCGTCGGAGGTACTGTGTCAGGCTGAGTGACTGGAGTCTGAAGTCCAGGAAGAGAAGTCGGAGCCGGAGGAGACACAGATGCCAGCGTCATGAATCTGTGGAGTTATTTAAAGCTGTGAAGCTGGACCAGCACGTGGGTATCAAGCGCCCGGCCGCTCTCCGTCATTAGAGGGAACAGCAGGGAACCGAGGGGAGCAGACCAGGGCCGTGCACCCTGGATGCCATGTCAGGAGGAGGCTTTGCAAACAGGAGAGTGATCACAGGCTCACCAGAGGCCCCTGGGAGGGACAGGGACTGTGGGATTTAGCAGCATGGATGGCCACAGTTTGGACAGCAGGAAGTCCAGCCAGAGCTGCTTAGGTGCAGAGGTGGAGGCAAAGGCTACCGGAAAGATCACCAACAACTGTTAAAAAGTGTTACTGGGAGCTGGGCATGGTGACACACACCTGTCATCCTAGTGACTCAGGAGGCTGAGGCAGGAGGATTGCGAGTTCGAGGCCAGCCTCAATAACTTAACAAGATCCTGTCTCAAAATAAAAAATGAAAAGGGCTGAGGATGGGGCTCAGGGGTTAAGTGCCCCTGGGTTCTATCCCCAGGACCAAAAACAATTGGATCAAGAGCTTTACTGAGAAGGGAGATGGAGTATCAGTTGGTAGGCGAAGTGAAGTTTAGAAGTTGTTTTCTTTAAGATGGGACCTCTGGCTGCAGACTTCAATGCCAATAGGAATATCCCATTAGGCCTGGGAGATGTGACAATGCCTGGGAAAGAGGGTAGGGCTGTCAGTGGACAAGATAGGATGATATTGAGTGTACTCGTGTGTCTTAGTCTGTTCTCTGTTGCTATAACAAAACACCTGAGATCAGGTAGTTTACAAAGAACAGAGGTTTATTTAGAACATGGCTTTAGAGACTGGATATTCACAAAAAAATTGGCACCAGCATCAGGTGGGGACCTTCTTGCTGCGTCATAACATGGCAGAGGGGAGCACATGTGAGACGGCGGGAGTGCTAGCTCGGATCTCTCCTTCTCCTTCTTCTCTTCCCCTTCTCTCAGTAATGCCGTCACCATGTCCCCCACTTGTCACCTCCTTTCTTCCTGCCACCTTCCAAAGTCCCTCCCTCCCAATGCCATGAATGTAAGGATCTGGAGAACAGGTCCTAACGTGACTTCTGGGGACACACCTGAGCTGCTGTGTTTCACACTAGGACGGAACCTGGGCAGGTCACCTGCAGAGCAGGAGCAGGTGCCCCGTGGCTCGGTGCCGGGCACAGGCTGGGCGCTGGCCAGGGCTTGAGGAGCCCCGTGCTGATGCGTCTGCGCCTCTGCAGCTTCCCGGGACGGCTGGTGGGCAGCAGGGGCTCGTGGAGTCCGCAGCCGCTACGGGGTGCCTAGTCTGTCCGGGGCATTGTGCTGGTTACCTGGGACATAGAAACCAAGGACAGGGACAGCACCTGCTCCACCAGACGACACCATGCATGTGCGTGTGGGGACACACACACACAACTGTCAAAGGGCCGGGCGCCCAGGGGTCAGGACCAGGACGGCCACCGCGGCTCTGCGTGCCCACAGCCGTCCATGCGGAAGCCCAGGGCGGCAGGTCCCGGGTGCTCCTGACGCTCCCGTCCCCACTTCCCACCATCTTCCTGTCCCCACCCGGTGGCCAGCTCTCGCTCATTCAGGAAAGCCAAGATCCGAGGAGTCACGATTGTATCAATGGACCCGTCTCCGTGGCAACAGCCGTGAATGAGCCAGCAAGGTAACCCTGGAGATGGCTGAATGAGAGGTGGCCCGTTGCCACGGAGACGTGCTGAATGGAAAAGCCCCGACGCGCAGGGACACGAGCAGGGACACGTCATGGGATGAGACAGCGCACGGAGTCGGGGTGTCTATTTTCAACCCCGAGTTACAAAAATACGTCTCCCGGAGGCTCACGATCGCCGCCTCCCCCGCCGCCCACCTGCCCGCTCCTCACCCGCTCCCCACGACCCAGCCCCGTTCACCGCGTCCTTCAAACCCCTCAAGGACACTGGGGGCTCCTCCTTGGGTACATGTCCTTGTCTCTGGTGGTACTTCCTGAACCAGCTACGGCTTCCTCTTGGGGACCCCTCTTGGGGACCAGCCCTATCCTCAAGGCCACCAGCCCCTGAGCAGAAGCTGACTACGTTCTTTAGGGCAAGAGCCGGGGGGACAGGGACGGGCAGCCGGCACCTGCAGGTGTCTCAGCGGGTCGACCAGTTCTCCCTCCAGGAACTGACCGACCCTGCACTTGGTGCCTGCTGGTCACACTGGTGGCCTTGAGCACCTCCCTTGGGGACACAGGCAACATTTGTACAAGCCCAGGACCTGGTGCCTTGGAGGGTCTCTTGGAAGAACCTGGAATCTCTGCCGTGACCCAGGTTCCTTATCTGCTCAGAGCACATGTCACCTGCCCCCGTCCCTCCCTGGCCTGTCCACGGCTCCACCCTCTGCAGTGAGCAGTGGCCCCAGGGGACGGCCAAGCCCAGCACATCCATCCTTTGGGGTGTTTGGAAGCATTAAGAAAAGGAAGCCGGTGTCCGGATGCTGATCAGAGCTGGCACTTATAAAGCACCTACTGTATACGAGGCACTGTTGGAAACACTCGCAAACTTAATATCCACTCACTAGATCCGGTCACAAGCCTGTGAGGCGGCTGCACCGCGTCCCCGTCCCACAGCAGGGGAAAGAGGGTCTCGGCTCTTTCCAAGACAAGTTGTCAGGCGGGGAAGCAGGTTTCAGAACGGCTGCCCTGGCTTGTGGAGGCGCGGACCCTCAGACACTCCTGGGTGAACCCGCGATCCGTCTGCCTCCGTGGGGGTCCCGGGGGGCCTGGAGGCCGGCCTGCAGGGAGGGACGCGCCCTCCCATGGCACGGTTCTCCTGCGTTGGGCACGTCCCTGTGTGTCACCCCCCACGTAACCAAAGAAACAGTCCTTAGTCGCGTCTCCTGGGCCGGGATCTGGCAGAAGATGGTGTGAGCAGGGTCTCAGCCCGAGGGGCCCGAGGCCCACCAGGTGGCCGACACCTGAGGTTCCAGTCCAGCCTGGACGCCGGTTCTGTGCAGGAGACAAAGTGACCAGAGCCGCGTGCCCAGGCCCGTGTGTGCAAGCGCCACACGTGTGTCTCACGGGTGTGTGCTCACAGGTGTGTGCTCACGGGGCTGCGGTGTCTGGGCATCGGGGAGGAAAACAGCAGGAGAAGAGCAGACAGAGAGTCGTCCCCTGAGGGCACGGGGAGCACGGAGGGACCTCAAGGGGGTGGTTGTGACCGGACTTCACTCAGAAGGGCCTTTCTGGCTGAAGGGGGGTGGCCTGTGACACAAGTGAACGTGGGGACCCCTGGTGCCCTGGTGGGCGAGGGCCAGCCAAGGCCAGCCCCGGGAGTGGCGTGCAGGACGCCGGTCCAGTGTGAGCGTGACGGGGACTCTGCCCCCAGGCCCCGTGAGGGCAAGCCAGCGCCCATCCTGCACGCTGTGGAGCCTGGGCAGGTCCCTAAACCCCTCTGAGCCTCGTTTCTTTCACCCGCTCAGCGGGGAGGAGGATGTTCCCGCGTCACAGCGTCACGGGGAGCACGACTTGAAGTTGACCTCGTGAAGCGCTCAGGACGTTGCCTGGCTCCTGCGGGCACCCAGCAGACACCAGGGATGGCCCATGGTGACGATGGGAGTCCCCGTCACCTCTGTTGCCGAAGCTGTCTTCACGTTGTTCTGCCATTTTCTTGGAGTGACATTTCGCACATTTCCCTCGGGGGGTCACATTTAGCACCGACCCATCCCTGGGGACCAGTTAGTCCACCTCTGGGAAGCGCCATGGACGTCACCGTCATTCGGGCCGGAAGCATGTCCAGCTGCAGGTGTCCCAGCCAAGGCCGCGCCCCCCGGGGGCCCCGGATGGGCAGGTGGAGGCTGCGGGCACTCGGGGCTCTCCTCCCTGCCCCTGTCCTGCCCGGGCGGCCTGAGAACCGGCCCCTGCAGCCTCCCTGTGGAGCACCTCAGCCACACCTGGGCTGGGCAGAGCCCCCCGAGTGGGGCCACCCAGACGCTGGTCCTGGGGTCAGCAGGATGGGCTGGCCTGTGGCCCCCGCCTGGCCTGAGTCCACCTGGGCACCCTCCCAGCACCGCAGGAGGCAAAGCTGAAGAAACAAATGAGCAGGAGCCTCGGGGGCCAGGTCGGCTGTCCACCCCCACCCCCACCCCCATCCCAAGGTGGCCAGCGGAGGGCCCTGCAGGAGGCGCCCGCGGGAACCCCAACGGTCATTCCTCCTGCAATGGACACCTGCCCAGCCCTCGCTGAGGCCTGTTACTCTGTATGTGTGCGCACGTCCCTGAGTGTGCGCGTGTGTGCGCATGTCCCTGAGTGTGCGCGTGTGTGTGCATGTCCCTGAGTGTGCACGTGCGAGCCTGGGCAGGGCACTGCGTGGCTATTCGCACACTTGGTCCTCTGCCAATCTGTTTTACTGGTGGTGAGACTGAGGCCCAGAGAGGTTGTGCCTCACGGCCACACAGCGGTGAGCAGAGGGTCCTGGGGTCACCATAGGAGCCCCTCTGTCCTTCTGGGGTGGCCAGTCTCAGTGTGGCGAGTGCGGTCACCAACAGCCCACACCAGGCAGCCAATGCCTTTCTGCTGATGGAATCAGTGACTTGGCCTCAGGTTCCCTTCCTGCCTGTCCAGGGCCCATGTCCCCCACTCATCCCTTGGATGTGGGCTCAGACGAAGCAGAGTCCCAGGAGCCGAGACCCCAGGACCAGGGAGGCGGGTCCAGGCCCGACACTCCGTGTATAGCTCAGTGCCTCTCAGCGCCTCGTCTGCAGAACAGGGTTGGGGGCCCCCACGGCGTCAGGCGGCCGTGGCATTGAACTGGGTTTATCATGTCACAGTTTTGTTATGTTCTGGGCATAGGACGAGCCCTCGATCCAATCAACCTTCACAGTCACGCGTAATCTGGTGACAGCTTTGTCAACAGCTGGCCTCATGTACCATGGTCCCAGAGAGTATAATGGAACTGGAAAGTTCTTGTTGCTTAGTGACCTTGTAGTGTAGCCCGTTTCCCCGTGTGTGTGTGTGTGTGTGTGTGTGTGTGTGTGTGTGGCTGGAGGGGTGAATGCCGTGTAAACGTCCCCTGCACTGTCATGGGAGCACAGCTCACACCGTCACGTCGGACCTGTAATACTGATAACAGGTGGCCGTCTTCCTGCTTTTGTTACTGTACGGCTAGTCAGCTGTCCGTCACTGTAACAACATACCTCAGGTAGTCGACTTAAAAAGAGGAAAGGTTTCTTTGACTCCATTTGGAGGCTTCAGCCCAGGGCTGGGCACACCCTGGCTTCCAGGCCTGTGGGGAGCCCAGTGGGCCGCAACCTCCCACTCACAGCCAGGAAGCAGAGAGGAAGGGACCAGGGTCCCACAGTCCCCTTCAAGGCACATCCTCAGTGACCTGAGACCCCCCTTGGCCCTGCCTCTTAAAGGTTCTGCCACCTCCCACAGGCACCAGGCTGGGGACCGTGTCCTGGGGACCGTGTCTCAGCACATGCATCTTTGGGGGACATTTTAGATCCAAACTACAGCTCACTACTGTGCTCTGCGGTTGTTATTTTTAGTGTCCTCCTAACGCTTAGAAAGAACCCATTCACTGGCAGCAGCCGGCCGCGTCCAGCCAGCTGCAGCCTCCAACCGCTGCGTCCGTGGGCCGCGTCCAGAGGCCACACCGCAGCTGACCCAGCTGCCTGGGCTCGTGCATGGAGGCCGCCGTGAGGTGCTCCTCGGGAGGAGTCGGTTGTGGCTGGTCATTTAGTACATGCAGGTGGCCGTTCTGGGTGGTGGGACCTTCCTGGGGACCCCTGTGATCGGGTAGCGGGGGCCTGGACGGAGCAACGGGAGCAGCTTGGAGACGCAGTGAAGTGTGTAAAGGAGTCTGCGGGCTGGAGACGGGGGGTGGGTTGTCGGGTGGGCACCCGCTGTGACCCTGAGCGCTGGTGTGAGTCATGCACCTGAGATCTCACGACCCCCAGTCCTTGGCTGATAACAGGTGACCAGGCCTAGCTGAGAGGCCAGGACTCCTGGGTCCCTCCTTGCTCCTGTGTCCCCCGTCTCTGCTAAGATTCTGGCCTGGGGAATCCTTCACTTTCCCCCACCCCTGGGGCAAGGGGCTTCCTCCCCAGATGATTGTTTAGGTCAAAGGAAAGACATGAAGGAGAGGCTTGCAGACTCACCTTGAAGCTGCCGTGTGTTGAAGAAATGATCTTCTCTAGTCAAGAGAGAAAAGGGCATGGAAGCATGTATGATTATTATGTGTCAATCATAGTCTTTTAAAAAGAAAAAGGAAATGATTGCCAAGGCAAGTTCCAGGTCAGCTTGGGCAACCTAGTGGGACTCTGTCTCAAAATAAAAGAAAAAGGGCTGGGGCACAGCTCAGCGGTGGAGGACCTTTCATCCCTAGCACACACACACACACACACACACAAAAAAAAAAAAAAAAAAAAAGCTGTATTAGTTAATGCCAGATGCTATAACAAGTTAAAAAAAAAAATCCAGAAGCTCTAGTGAAAAATCAGCTCCTAGAGTGTGATCGGCCCCCAGGGCCTGGTGGAGGTAGCGGCGGGGATTCACGCACTTGGCTCTGCCTTGCATGGTCCATCAGAGGTCCAGGTTGACAGGGATGTCACCCTGTGTGCACCAGGGATCCAGTCACTCCCACCCGCCCTCCCACTCCCTAGGCACCGGACACTTGGCCTTTGAGGTCCACAGGGTCTGCTCTGCAAGGTCAACCAACCATGCATCAAAAACATCTATTTAGCCGGGCGTGGTGGTACACTCCTGTAATCCCAGCAGCTTGGGAGGCTGAGGCAGGAGGATCGTGAGTTCACAGCCAGCCTCAGCAACAGCGAGGCACTGAGCAACACAGTGAGACCCTGTCTCAAAAAAAAAAAAAAAAAAATACAAATAGGGTCAAGTGCTCCTGAGTTCAATCCCCAGTAAATTAATCTTTTTTAATTAATTTTTAAAAAATTGCGCCTGTACTGAACACGTACAGGCTGTTTTCTTGTCCTTATTCCCTGAACAATGCAGTGTGACAACTGCTTCCATTGAATCGAGTCTTCCAAGTCATCCTAGAAATGATTCCGAGTGTCCAGGAGGGCCGTGTGGGTCTGTGGAGCACGGTGCCATGTACACCAGGGACGTGAGCGCCCTCCAATGCTCACACAGACGGCATCCGAAGTGCAAATATGCACTAACCCACGTGACGTGACAGCCCTGCTTGGTGGCACTGCACTTCCACTGGCCACATTATTGGTGAGGAAATGGAAGCCAATAGGTCGCATCTAGGAGGTGGCGGGTCAGAATCCAAGCCCAGGCAGGGCGGTGGCAGACCCCAGTTGCAGTGGCCACACTGTTGCCCTCGGGGCTGGACCCTTCTCTGTGGCCGTGGCGTCCTGTGCACTGTGGGATGTCCAGCGCATCCCTGGCCACAACCCACCTGACTGCAGGGCCTGAAGATCAGCAGTGTCGCCGGCGGTGCCAGCCGTCCCCCTGGGAGGCAAGGAGGCGGACTGCTCAGTGCTGTCCAGCGCCACGGCGCATGCGCAGGTCAGGCTGACGCGTGGTCGACAGCCTTTCCCCAAACGCAGATTTTATACAAGGAGTGAGGTCTCAGCTCAGGCGGGATCTGGGTGGCCTCCATCGGGGTCCATCCAGCTGGTGACCCGCCAGTCCTCGGGGCTCTTCCAGGGGGAGCGGTGACCAGCACAGGGCAAGGCAGGGGGTGCAGGGAGCGCCCCCAGGAACCGAGCGTTAAGTAGCCCTGAAAACCCACAGTGCGGAACGGGAAGTGCAGCGGGCAGCAGCTGGTGTCTCATGGGTGGGAGGGGGTTGCACACTCCTGCACACTCACTCTCACACTCGTGCTCTTGCACACTCACGTGTACACTCTTCCACCCACGCTCACATTTTCTTACACAATCACCACCTTACACACTCACAAGAATACTCACACTCTTACACACTTGCACACACACTCTTGCACCCATACTCACTCTCTCACACTCAGTCTTTCGCACTCTTACGTGCACACTCACATACGTGCACACACACATGCACACACACACATGCACACACACGCACACACGTGCCTGCTCAGGTCTGCACACCGGCCACTGGGATTTTTTTTTTTACTTGTTATAGCATCTGACATTAACTAATACCTGGTGTGGCCACCATCTTTCCGGGCGACCGCAGGGTGAAGGAGGAGCTCTTGGTTTTCTCTCCAGCAGGGGTTGGCCTTGCTGGCTTCCCTGGGTCCCGAGTTTTCAGCTTCCTGACTCTGGGGCGGGTCCAAGTTTTACGGAGGAGAACGCGGAGCCGCGGAGCCGTCCAGGGCTGCCCGGATGGATGTGGAGCAGCTGGCTCCGCGGGCGGGTGCTCGCCCTGGTCCCGCTGCACGGCCTTGGTGGGATCCTCTCCCTGCCTCCCCGCGGGGTCCCCTCTCTCCCATCCTCGTGTGTGGGCTCACAGGGTCGGGCTCTGGGGAAGGAGGAGGAGGAGGAGGAGGAGGAGGAGGAGGAGGAGGAGGAGGAGGAGGGCGCGGGGTGGTTCTCAAGAGGGGACGGAGCCGCTGTGCTTGCTGCTTGGCGGGAGCAGGATGGAGCTGGGCTCGGGTCATCGCTGGGGCCTCGGGTTGGTGCAAACCTGAGGCATGGTTGTGCTCTTAGGGGGTTTGAGTGACCGGCCTTGACAAGATTTGGGGGACTCGGTTTTGCTCCTGCGCCCCGCCCCTCCTCCCCTCCCCACTGTGGGGCCAGGCTTCCGCCGACTCATGGCTCTGAGGGAGGAGGAGGAGGGGGAGGTCGGAATTGCTGCCTGACCATCTTCCTTCTTGGGTGACTCAGCCGTGACTCACAGTCTAATGGATGGAGGGGGGAGGCCTGTCGTCCTGAGGCACCTGCCCAAGCCCCGTAGCTCCAGGTGCTGGACGAGCCACACCCCAGAAACCAGGGCACCCACCTCAGGCCCCGGCCCGCTCCCCCCTGAGCCCTGTGGACCCCAGGTCCCCCCTGGGCCTGCAGAGCCAGAATGAGCCGGTCCAGGCCTGGGCAGCAGCTTCGCGGGGTTGGTCTGAGGTCAGCGCTAGAAGCCAGGGCCAAGCCCTCCTGGGACGGCAGGAGGATCATGGGAATGTAGCATCGCTTCCTGAGCCGGCCTCTGGCTGTGATCCCAGGCTCAAACCCGGCCTCCGTCCCTCGGGGCCTGAAATTTGTCAGAGCCGATTCCAGGGGCAGCTTCTGTGCATTTTGTTTGCCCAGCAAATGAGAACAGTCCTCAGGATCACTCCTTCCTGGGCTCCTGCTGGGCATCAGGCCCCGCGTGCACAGCACCCACCCTGAACAGCCCCGTTCATGCCCCACACTGCCCTGGGAGGCCGTGGAGGCCCGGGGCCCAGCACACACCGTTAGGAAATAACTGGGCAGATGGAAACCCAGCCCCTTCCCGCTCAGAGCCAGCGCTCCGTCTGCCCCAGCTCTGCCTCTCCTTCCTCTCAAGAGAAAAACCAAAGCTGGTGGTTCATTCAGCACATTGTCATTGGTCCCTTCCAGGAGCCCAGCTCTATTCCAGGCACTGGGGATCCGTCAGTGAACAAAAGAGACCACCGATGGCCTCTTCGAGCTGATGTCTTAGTCACACGACTGTATTAGTTCCTTCCTGTGCGTTAGGTCAGCTAAGTTCCTGTCATGTGTATTAGACGTGCTTGCTGCTGTAACAAAGAATCCCCAACATGCACCGTGGCTCAGACACAATAGAAATTTAATTCTTGTGCATTATAAGACCCAAAATGGGTGTCGTTCTTTTATTCATCGGCTACATCATAATTGTACCTATTTGTGGGGTTCAATGCATGTAAAATGCATATAATATGTAATGATCAAAGCAAGATAATTAGCATTTCCATCTGCTTCAATCATTATTATTTCTTTGTGTTGGGAAGTTTCAAACTCCTCTTTTATAGTGCTTCATAAAGTGTGTGATAAATTGTTACAAACTGTAGTCACCCTCCTTATTCTTTCTAAGTATGGGATTTTGGGTCCCCATTATCCAGCCATCCTCAATCCCCCTCACCGGCCTCCTTCCCAGCCTCTGTGACCACTAGTCTACTCTATACTTCTATGAAATCAATATTTTTAGCTTCCTCCTAGGGGTAAGATCACAGGGCATGTGTCCCTCTATATCTGGCTTATTTCACTCAACAGCATGATCTCCAGTTACATCCATGCAAATGACAGGATCTTACTACTTTTTTATAGCTGAATAGTATTCCATTTTGTACGTAGACTACATTTCAAAGAGGTGTTCTAGGATAGCGGACAGCTCTCTGCTCCTGAGATGCAGCCCAGGCTCCTTCATCATTGTGGCTCTGTATCGTCAACCCGTGGTCCCCAAGGTCTCCAGGCTCCTCCGTATTAAAACACAGAAGGGAAAAGAGTTTGAAGAAAACACTTGGGTAATGTTTCTGGCCGACCTGGGGGTCACCCACAGGACTTCTGCCACAGCTGGCCAGTCACATGGACATGCCCATCAGCAAAGCCAGGAAGCCATTGAGAAGAGTGCCCAGGAAGGAGAGGGGGCAGCAGCCTCTGCCAAGGGACCTCCCTGAGAATCCGGCTCCACATCTTGGTCCTTCCCATCTCCCTGAAAGCCCCACCCTAGGGCCACTTAAGGAACACCCCCAACGTCCACCCATGTCCTCTCTCTGACCTCCTGCCCTCAGAGACTGCTCTGGCCTTAATGACAGAGTGACAGTGGCCAAGGACCCCTGCCTCTTGGAGTGGGGACACCAGGAATCAGCTCCTGCCTCTCCTGAGACGTTGGTCTCCAACACTGGGTGGCTTAGGGGTCTTCAGAGGCAGCCGTCAGAGACCATCCCGCCTCCCACCCTCCCACCCAGGCTGTGGTAAGGAGCTTAAGAGGGGCAGCAAGATGGGGAGGCCGAGCCCCCTGCAGGGAAGCCGTCGGGGGCCCTGCTTTCCGGGAACCCACGGAAGGCAGGCGGGACTGCAGTCAGCCTCCCTCCCGCTCTCCAACTTGTCCCAGCCCCTCCCCTGGGCCAACCCACCAGAATCCAGAGCAGAGCATTCTGGGAGTTGTAGTCCAGGGCCCACCTCACAGGGCCCAGAGCAGTGTGGGGAGAGGAGCCCGCCCACACCGCGGTGACTGCTGAGTGCCCGGTTATGTAACCCACTTTAACTCAACGGCAGGGCCGCAGGGTACCTGTCTGGGTCCATTTTCTGTTGTTATAACTAAAAGCTGGAGGCTGGGAACTTTGTAAAGAAAAGAGGTTTATGTAGTTCACACACTGAGAGGTTCAAGGGCCTGGCACCAGCATCCTCGGGCTCTGGTGAGGGCCCCTGGGGCTGTGTCCCGTGGAAGATGGCATCATGGTGGGCCAGCCTGTCTGAGGAGAGAGGAAACCAACAGCGAGGCCAGGCTGACTCCCTCATAACAACCCCCCAAAGAACTGCCTTAGCCCTCCAGGGGCGGTGCCCCCCAGGCTCCGCCTCTTATAGGCCCTGCCAGCACCTCTGCCATCATCCTGGGGACCAAGCTCCCCACCCTTGAACCTCGGGGACCTGCCACAACCCAACCTCAGCCCCTGTGAACAGGGCTTCAGAGGGGTGGTGGCGCCTGGCACCCAAGCTCTGGCCACCTCTGGACACCACGGCAGAGGCCAGAACTGTGCAGGGGAACGGGGTGGGGCTCCCTGCTTCCCGGCATGGCGCCCCCCCCCCCCGGCCCCCGCAGTGTCCCCTTCTCCAGTCGCTGCTCCATTAACTCCACCCCGTCTCTTCGGGCTCTTGCCAAACTTTCCCTAGGAAGTCGGGGGGGCGTTCGCCGTCTCCTCTCCTGAACTTGCTGGGGATCACGTCTCCTTCTCTCTCCTGCCCTGGGTCAGAGCCACCTCCCACCACCTCTGCAAGCCCGGCAAGGGTCTCGGAGCACAGTCACCCTTCACGTCCAGTGGGTTCCGTGTCCGTGGATCCCACCGAACAGGGATCAGACTATTAGAAAAAGAAAGAACAGGAGCAGACGCTCTGTTCCCATCATTATCCTCTAAAAACATAGCATAACCACAGCCAAGTCACCAAGGGGTGGCTTACAGTTCACAGGAGGATGGCCCAAGTTCTATGCCGATTCGGCACCAATTTATTAGGGATGGGGGTTGTGGTGTCCACAAAGATCCAGGAACCGACCTCCCTGCAGATACTGAAGGGTGACTATACTTGGAATCGAATGAGACGTTGGATCGGAGTCCAGCTGAGCTGCACACTAGCTGTGTGAGCTGGGGGAAGGGACTCAACCTCTCTGTTGTGGAAAGTAGAGCGAATGATTGGACCTGCCATAGGATTAGTTATCGTGGAGACTGGCTAAGACAACCACACCACCATCCCCACAGCCAGCGCGCGATAAATGCCAGCTCCTTTCTATTTGATTTTTAAAACTATATCAGAGTATGACGTCTGCATGGAAAAGCGCCCTTATCTACGGCACGGCCTGGACAATTTGAAAACTGAACGCACTCATGTAACCTGTGCCCAAAGCAGAGAGTGGAACATCCTCGGCTCCCAGGAGCCCTGCGTGCCCTGGCAGTCACCAGCAATGCCACCAACGCCAGACAGCACACACGGGGCTTCCTGGTTCTTGAACTTTGAGCACAAGAGCCAGGCGGCTTCTTTCCACTGATGTGTGTGAGATTTGTCCGTCACCCAGCAGCTGTCCGTCATCCAGGCTCTTGCGGTGTGCCCCTCGCCACCTGTGCACGTGTTTCACTAACCACAGGCCATTGGTGTCTTCCCCAGTCGGGGGTGAAGGAAGGCTGCTGTGGACGCCCAGATCTAACCTGAGGTGACATCTCCACAGTCCCTGGGGATCTTCCCAAGAGTGACGTGCCTGGGTGAGGCTCTGCCTAGCTCCCGCAGAAACTGCCACCGACCTCCCCCAAGCAGCTGGGCTGTTTAAACTCCCAAACAATCACTGTGGGAACTTAAATTCATTTTCTCTTTATTTTTTTTTGTGGGGGTGGGGCGCTGTAGGTACCGGGGATTGAACCCAGGGGCCCTCGACCACTGAGCCCCCTCCCAGCCCTATTTTGTATTTTATTTAGAGACAGGTCTCCCTGCGTTACTGAGCACCTGGCTGTTGCTGAGGCTGGCTTTGAGCTTGTGGTCCTCCTGCCTCAGCCTCCCGCGCCCCTGGGATGACAGGCGAGAGCCACCCCTCCTCCCACTAGCTTTGTTTTTGCTGTTGTTCTGTCTGATTCGTTTTCATTTTTATTTATTTTATTGTGCGGTGCTGGGGGTGCTGCCCCGACCCTGAGGATAAGCTCCACCCGCCCTGTTTGGGTGTTTGAGGGACCTCACCAGGGTGCAGAGCGCGTGGATTCCACCAGGTGGAGGTGACCCACCGGGGCGGTGACACTCCCATCTCCTTGAACACGCATCAGTTCTAGGCTGGAACCTTCCTTCTGTTGAAGCCTCCCGCTGGGCCTCCCGCTGGGCCTCGGGAACTCAGCTGCAGGCACCACGGTCCCTTCCTCCCGGTGCTTCACTCCATCCGGGTCCCTCTTGGGGTTTCAGTCTCAGGCCACTCTGACACCGAGGAGGCCCAGTCCTTTGCTCTAAACCACAAACACCCGGAGGGCTGCTCGGTGCAGGGGGCTAGAGAGCTTCAGGGGACCTCGAGGAGGTGGCACCAGGGCGCACAGCAGCCAGGCAGGGACGACTCTGACCCAGGGCTCTCAAGGCACAAACTCCTAAGGCAAAAATCCAGGACCTGGGGCCATGAAAACTCAGGTGTTCTGCTCAGACAAGGCCAGGGGGCTGGGTCCTGGTTGTCCCGTTGCCTGTGTGTCTTTGGAGAAGTCACTCAGCCTCTCTGGGCCTCCGTATTTTCATCAATGAAAATGGAGAGAGTAGACCCCCTGTATGAGGGCGTCCCAGGTTTGAGTGGCTCCATATTCGACCAAAGACACAAGGCGAAGAGAGTGACGGGGACCTGGCTGCTGTGCTGCTCTTCAGAGTTAAATAAGTCAGACTAGAGCGGGACTCGGCCCAGCCCCTCGGCCCGCAGTCCCCTCTCCAGGGCTCGCGCACGTCGCTTCCCTGTCGGGCAGCACAAGCCAACAGGGTCCTCTCCAGAGAGTCCTCCCTGTGGCGTGGGTGGAGACCCGGCGAGGGGACGTGTACCACAGGATCACAGCACAGGACAGCAGGGCGGGGAGGGGCCACACCTGAGCCACCTGTGAGGGGCCAGCTCCGTGCCCAGGGAGCCGGGAACAGCACCTGCTCGTGCTGGGGGTGAGTGTGCATGTGAGTGTGGGGGTTGGAGTGCGTGTAAATGCATGTGAGTGTGTCTTTGTGTGTATGAGTGTGTGTGTGTGTCAGTGTGTGTGAATTTGTGCAGGTGTGTGTAGGTGAATGTGTGTGTGCCTGTGTATCTGAGTATGAGTGGTTGTGTGTGCATGCGACTGTGTCTGTGGGGGGGTCTAAGCGTGTGTGAGTGTGAGTGGTTGTGTTTGTGTGTGAGTGTGTCTGTGTGGTGGTCTAAGTGTGCCTGAGTGGCTTGTGTCTGGGTGTGTATGTGCACAAGAGTGTCCGTGTGTCAGCGAGTGCATGTGAGTGTGTCTGGGTGTGAGGGGGTGTGAGTGTGAGTGGCTGTGCCTGTGGTGTCCCCACCCTCCCTGTCCCGCGGTGGCCCCAGGACAGTGGGGAGGTGGGACTGGGCCCAGGGCCGCTGGGTCCCCGCGGCTGGCAGGAGCCATCAGCCCTGGGGGGTTCTCGGGGTCCACGGGGTCTGGCTCCAGGACGGTGCTGGAGTCCCCCACGTGAGACGTTTGTGCCCGGAGGTGGCCCATCTCCTGGGGACTCGTCCCTAGGTGACCAGTTACATTGGGACGCAGTCGCCCGCTGGGTAAAGTGCTGCCATTTGCAAGAGCTGGGGGTCCGGGTTCTCACAGCAGAGCCCCAGGCCCCTCGGGGCAGGCGCAGGCGTCCAGCCTGGGTCGATCCGCTGCGGTGGCGGCCGCTGTGCCCAATGCGGTGTCCACCCTGGTGGCCCCGGGGTGGCAGAGACGCCTGCGGAGCGCGAGGCCACACGCTGTGCCCCACAGATGGCCGGGGGCTTCAGCGGCTCTGGCCGGCGCCCACTGTCGGGTAAAAATACAGGCTCCCAGCAGCACGTGCCTCCGCGGGGACCGCTCCAGCGACCAAATTCAACACGACACGCTCTGCCGCGTGGGGAGGAGGATAAAAATAGGGAAGAGCGTGAGGAGGAGCGGATGCGCCGGGATGAATGAACAGGGGCCGCCACAGACCGAGCAGAGAGCCCGGGACCGGGGACAGAAGGGACCCCACAGGGCGCTCCAGGGTTTAGATCAGGCCATCAGAAGCAATGTGCCCAGGAGGGGACAAAGCCAGGTGCCATCATCCATTGTCGGTGCTGCTGTAAGGAAAAGCCTGAGAACAGGGAATCCGAGCAACTCCGGAGGCTGGGGAAGGAGGATCTCAAGTTGGAGGTCAGCCTCAGCAACTTAGCAAGACCCTGTCTCATTAAAAAATGAAAAGGCCGTGGATGTGGCTCAGTGGTAGATACGAATCCTGTGCAGGTCTGAAGGCCAGAGGCCGAGGAGGAGGCTGCGCCCTGCTTCTCCACGGCTCCTTGCCGGGCGCTCTTGGCAGCAGAGGGCAGGAGGGGGCTCCTGTCGACCTCTGCTTCATGGAGAGCTAATCCCACAGCCGACGAGGGCTCTGCCTTGGTGACAGTGGCCTCCTAAGGGCCCCGCCTCTTACTATTGTTGCAAGAACTTTGGAGGAACACGTAAAGAGGAATTGTGTCACCTCAGGGTGGCAAGAATGCAGACCGTGTGGGAAGCAGTTCTGCCCTGCAGCACCCATCTGGGGAGTGCGTGGCCAGGGTCTCTGAGAGGCAACTGCTTCATGTAACCTGAGGCTCAGGGCCCACAGGGACCCCCGCCCCCCGCTTCCCAGTCATGCTGCACCCCCTCACCTCCTGTCCCCTCAACTGGTAACCTTGCTCTCACCACGAGATCTCTCAACCCCAGGACCTTTGCACGGTACCCTCTCACCCATGTAGCCCATGGTGATTGTTTCTCTATACATATTTAATTGACGTCCTGACTTCCAACCGGCGGAGAAAATCAAGTCCCTTCCCACGCTCAGGCTGGGGGTCGTGGGCTTGGCTGAGGTCCCGGGGAAGGTGAGCGGGTGGTGGAGAAGCCACGGCCATGCTCAGGACCATGCGTGAGCTGAGCGACTGTGGTCAAGTAGCTTAACCCCTCTGGGTCTCGGGGTCCCTGGCAGTGACAGGGAGGGAAGAACACAGAGCTGGCCAAGAACTCGGAGCCTCAAGGGTAAAGCAGCAAGCACACGTCCCTCCAGCGTCCAGCGCTGGTAGAATTTAGCTGCAATAACAAAACTGAAAAGTGATGAAGCCGTTGATGAGTGGGAGGCGAACGTGAACCAAGCTCACCGCCCTCAGCTCCAGACGTTTTGCAGAAACTCCTCCCGTCGGGGAAGGACTGTCATCATTCCGGTTTCACACTCAGAAACGGAAGCACAGAGAGGCCAAGTGATTTGCTCAACGGGGACTTGCAACCAGACGTCCTGGTCACTAGGAAGAAGGTTACGAGACGTCTGGAGGGCGACAGCTGGTTGCAGGGTGGTTCTGCAGTGTCCCCGAGGGGTCCTCTCCACCATCCGCTCCTCTGTCCTCACTTTGAGGACTTCCCTGGTGACCTTTACTACACACGGCCCCACGATGGCTGCCTCGGTTCCACGACGTCTCCCCGGGTGTCCTGTGTGGACCCAGAAGCATCTGACCAAGGAACAGGAAGAGGGGCTGCTTCCTGCCACGGGTCTCCTCAAGAGCAGGAAGCCCTTTCCCTGAAGCACTGGGCATGTGCCTGGGTCGTGTGACCAGTGCTCCCACTGCAAGGAATCCTGGGAAAAGGCTGTTGGCCTTCTGTCTCCCTGCTGGGAAGTGGGCTGTGCCCACAGGCAGGGTGGGTGGCTACCGAGTGGACACCCTGAGAGTTCGTCCATCCTGTTCTTTTTTGGTGGACCCAGGGATCGAACCCAGGGGGGCTCTACCACGGAGCCCCAGCCCTTCTGTAGGGTCCCGCTGAGGATGGCCTCGAACTTGCGATCCTCCTGCCTCAGCCTCCTGCATCTCTGGGATCACCATCTGCGCCACCACGTCCAGCCCCGTGATTCTTCCCTTTGAACTACCGTCCATCCCTCCCAGAATACGGTCCACTAGTTGTCACCATGCTTCCGAACAGTGTTACTTAGTTGTTTGTTCATCCATCCACAAACATTTATTGAGCACCTGCTGTATTCCGGGCACAGGTGTGAACAAAACCGACCAGTGTCCCTGCCCTGGGGCCAAGTGCCGGGACCTGTCCTGTCCCCCGGAGCTCCCTGCAGGGACGGGAGTGTCTGGGTTGGCATTTAGTTTAAATTAACTTCAGTGTGTATTTAACGCTCTGGGTGGCCCCCGGTTACCTGGTGGGCAGCACAGCTCTGAAAGCCGAGTGACCGCCATGGGCATCTCTGCCTGAAGCACAAATGTGCTGGCTCCCGTCCCGACAGGCTCTCGTTCCCATCTCCTCGCCTCTGGTCTCCTCTGTGCGGTCATTCGCAGCAGGACACCCGGGACCAGGGGCTGGGCCGATGGACGCTGTCCATCCTCTGCCTCCTTGCTCGCCCTCTCTGTGCTGCCTGAAAACCTCGCCTTCCTCAAAATGCTCTTGAACTTGACCTGGGGGTGTGTCCCGACAGGCTCCTCCCCCCTCTGCATCCTCTCCGTCCTCCCCCCACCCCTCCCCGGGGCATCGGGTCCACCGCAGCCCTGTCCTCCGCACCTGGTGCCACCCGCCCCTCCCGCCAGGCCATGAAGGTGCTCCAGGGTGGCCTTCAGAAGGCGGAGGAGACAGTGAACCTCCTGGGTGGGTGTTTTTAGCGGGGCTCCAGGGAGGTCTCTTGGGAGGGCGAGGGGCGCAGTGCAGGGCACCAGCAGGTCCACCCGGGCACGGGGGAGGGTTTCGCGTTGGCAGCATCAAGGAGAGGTTAGGTGCGGGCGGCTGGGGGCTTCGGACCCCGCGGAGCCCGGATCTCACCCCGGGCCTGGCGGAGGCCACTGGGAGGTTTGGGCTGGGGGTGGGGGCGGGGAACTGGCTGCTGGGACGCAGCCACCCCTCAGCCCTGTGGCCACCGTGGCCTCCGCCACCCCCTCCGCTATCAGCCGGGCCACCTGTGCCTCCCGCCCCCTGCAGTCCCTGGCGGGAGCCCCGAGGGTCCTGTTCACCACGCAGCGTCCCCGCCCGCTGGGGCCTGGACACGTCTATGTTGGAGAAATGTCCGAGCCTGGCTGGGCGCCCTGGTCCCCGGTGACGCACACAGAGGGGCGGACGGGAGGAGCGGGGCAGCGTCCCGGGGCTGTGCACCCACGAGGCCTCCCCTGCGCTCCCCCCCCCCACCCAGGCCCAGCCCCGCGCCCGCAGCCCGCCCTGGCTCTCCGAGCGAGCGTCGTCCCTCCTGACTTAGCCTTTTCGCCACTGACCTGTCCCTAGCTGCCCGGCAGTCTTCCCCACGCACACCCCATGTGCGTCCCACTTCGGCTCCAAAAACCTGGCGTGACCACCATCCACAGGACCAGACGTCCCTGCCCTGCACCGTCCAATCCATCCAGTCCCCTCCCGGTGCCTCTCACCCAGGGGACAGGAAGTCACACTGGATGTGGGGCCTTGGACAAGCTGCGGCAAAGGTCAGCTAAGGAGAAACCCAGGCCGGGACCTGACCCACGCCTAGAATTGCTGGTGCCCTCGATGGAAGCCGCGCTGGCTCCGGCCACAGTCATTTCCTGCCTCCCGAATCCCTGGGGTCAGGAGAGCTTGGCTGAATCTCCTGCCCTCCTTCTTGCAGGTCCCCTAAGGGCAAGGCTGATTTCAGCTCAGCTTTGTCACGGTGTCCAGCGCATCCACCCTCAGGTTGTGTAGAGGCCCTGGACCCCAGCAGCTGCTCCTCCCCCGTCCCTCCTCTGCCCAGGACCCTCCCACCCTCCCCTCGTTCACTTGGCTGCAGCCCCCAGCCCGTGCTGTTCCTCAAATGTACCAGGAGATGTCCTGCCCCAGGACCTTTGCACCACCGTCCCCTCTGCGTGCCGACATTATTGGTGTGGCTCGTCTTTCCTTCCTTCAGATCTGAACTCAAACATCTATTTCCCGTGACTTTCCCTGGGCTGGCCAGTACAGTCACCAGTGGCCACGGTGGCCTGTGAGGGTTTAAACGGAGATTCTCGGCAGGTGTAGTGTAGGCACTATGTTCCCTGTGAACAGCCGCCTTGTCATTATACAGTATCTCACCTACGCACGTAATGTGGACATGGCCTCAGAGCCACGAGTCACCTAGGGACGGCTTCACTTGTGCAGGGTGGGGTGGTTCCATGTCAGCGCTCACACTTCACACAGGGGACCTGGGCGGTGTGGGTCACGGGATCTGGCGGCCAGACTCCTGGACACCGAGAGCACGGCGTGGCACAGGGTAGAGCTGCTGCTTTATTAAAGTCAGTTTCCTGTTCTTACCTCGTCAGTGCAGCTACTAGAAATGTCACGTGTCCCTGGTGACCGTTAGATGTCCACTGGGCAGTGCGACCCTGAACACTTTCCCATGGAGCCCCTTCCCTGCCGGTGGCCAAGTGGTGTCCTCCCGTGGCCCCAGCCCCTGTCACCAGCGTGGCCCTCCCCTCGGCCGGGCAGCTTCCTCCGGGGTGCCCATCCTCCTGACCTCTGTGTGCCCATGGGGTTTGCCGTGGGCCTCCTGCCCACCAGGGATCCCCGTACCCGCATCCGCAGGACCTGGACAGGGCCGGGGTGTGGGTGCCCAGTTCCTGTTTGTGGAATGGATCGAGGAAGACCCCACCATGCACGGGGTCAGGCTGGCACCCCCAACCAACCAAGGACGAAGCGGAGCCGAGCGGAGGGGACCTGTCAGGCAGAACTCAGGAACCCCCCCCCCACTGACGTCAGGAGGCCGGTGGGGGGAGGTCGGCAGCCATCAGAGCCAACTGGCCGGCGCCCCCCCCTCACCACCGCTCCCAGCCAGGACGGTCCCCCGCAGGCTCTGTGCTGGCCGTCCTCCCAGACAGGTGTCCACTGCACGGATTCCGCGTCACCTCTGGGAGACTGTCCCCCCTGCTTTCTCCCCAGCCGTCCCTGGGCTCACCGTGGACCTGGAACAGGTCATTTCTCGGCATTTCTGGTTGAACCTGTCCTTCGGCCACCCTGTGGGGCACGGTGGCCTGGCGCCCGGCTCTGTGCAGCGCAGGGCATGTGCTCGGAGGTCCACCTGCTGGGGGGGAGCAGGTGGGTCAGTCTCAGGTGCCCATCTCTGCTCTGGGGGTGACCCTGAAAAAAGAACTGCAAGGACACCTTGTCTGAGTTTGGGGTGACCCGGGGGGCCCCAAAACTAGGGTGAGGTGCAGCAGTTCAAGGCGGGGGTCATGGGCAGGCTACCTCCCTGGGGGTCAGGGCTGGGGCCTCACCTGCTCCCCCACCCTGGGTGCCCCCATCCCTGCCCTGCCTCTGTGTGGGAGGAAGCTGTGGGGTGTGGACACGGGTGTGACCCAAGCCCCTGGACAGAGCTGAGAAGTCTCCTGAAGAAGACCTCTTCTGTCACAGTGTGCCTTGGCCCTCCCTGTGACATGGATGCGTTCTGGAAACGGGCGTGGGAGGGAGCCCGCGTCTCCTCAGCAGCCAGCAGCCCTGCAGAGGTCTCAGGGCCTGGTCTCATTTGTTGGGCAGCTTTGATGGGACCATGTCACCTGAGGCCACAATCCGTATTCACTCCCATTTCTCAGAGTGACTCTTTTTGCCAGGTGTGGTGGCGCACACCTGTGACCCCAGGTATCTGGGAGGCTGAGGCAGGAGGATGGCAAGGTCAAGGCCGGCCTGTGCCCCCCCAACCAACAGAGGGCAGCGTGGAGCCCACGCACCCCTGGCCTCTGCCACCCGAGACCCACCTCCTGTCCCCTTCTGCTTCTCCTGCAGCATCTTGGCCACGGTCGGGACGGAGTTCGACCTGCGGACGCTGAGGGCAGTGCGCGTGCTGCGGCCGCTCAAGCTGGTGTCTGGAATCCCAAGTGCGTGAGTTTCCCACCCCGAGGCCTTGGCCGGGGCCCCGGAGCCCCTGGTCCCGTGCAGAGCGCCTCAGGAGGCCCCACCCGGGTGACGGCAGTCTCCCCTCTGGGGAGGCTCCCTTGGGGGCCCCAGGAACCTGGCTGCAGGCCTGAGCAAGTTCCTGAGAGCAAGCCCAGAGCCTCCCCCACTTATTGAGCACCTCCTGTCTACCAGGAGCCACTGAGCACTACCCAGCACCTCATTCCATACCCAACTGAGGTTTTTGTGACAGTGTGGCTCCAAGCCTGGGCAGTGGCACTGGTGGCATTTGTTATTTTCTCCTCACAAATTTGACAGGTGAGAAGCCTGAGGTCAGGAAAGCCCAGGGCTCACCTGGGTTCCTAAGGTCGGCAGCAGTGAGCTCAGACGCCCCCCGCTCTGTCCCCTGCCTCCCTGTTCTGCAAGGACACACCTGTCCCTGCTGTGGGGGGCTGCAGCAGGCAGGGCCCAGCGAAGGTCCAGCCACAGAATCTAAAGGCAGGGGCTGGGGCCGTGACTCTGTGGTGGGCACTCACCTGGCACAGGGAAGACCCTGGGTTCCACCCCCAGCACAGGGAAAATGATTAGAAGCCACAAACCCAGCAGCCGCGGGCCTCTCCCAAACGCCCAGTTGGTGAGAGTAATGATTCTTAAAGCACCTACTAGGAGCCAGGCCCGCTCTGCGTGTCTTCCGTATTTTTAAACTGGTTTCTCTCCACGGCAGTCTTGCGGGCTACCTGCTCTGTAGGTGTACTGGCTGGTTCTTAGGTTGGTGGCCGCGCGGGTTAAAGAGCTGAGACCTCCCAGGTCGTCACAGCAGGTTATCTTGTATAGAAAGAAGGTGTTTCTACTCAGAATCCCGGGAGGTGCCGGGATCGTGTGAAAGCAAGGGCCTCAGCCTGCCAGCACTAACCAGGGTCTCTGCCTAGACACCTCTGTGTGACAGGCCCCGTGTGTGGCTGGCGTGTGCGTTGGCTTTCTGTGACCCTGACAAACGCCCGAGCCAACCAGCTTCTCAAGAGGAGAGACTTATTTCAGCTCTGTTTCGGAGGTTCTGGCCCATGGCTGGTGGCCGCACAGCCTTTGAGCCTGTGGCAAACCAGAGCATCCTGGCAGGGATGGGGCGGGGCAGGGGCGGGGCAGGGGCGGGGCATAGGTGTGGCAGGGGCGGGGCAGGGCAGGCATGGGGCGGGGCATGATCAGGGGGCGGAGCCTGGACAGGGCAGGAGCAGGGGCGGGGCAAGCACAGGGGGCGGGGCTGGGGCGGGGCAGGGATGAGGCAGGGTGTGGCAGAAGCAGGGGGCAGGGCGGGGCAAAGGTGTGGCAGGGCAGGGTGGGGTGGGACAGGGGCAGGGCAGGGACGGGGCATAGGTGTGGCAGGGGCGGGGCAGGGTCAGATCTGGAGCACCCCCTCGCCTCCTCCTGAGCAGAGGGGAAGAGCAGGGGGCAGGACCCACAGTTCCCCTGAACGGACCCTCCCATGGCCCAGGCACCTCCCACGAGGCGCCACCTCTCAGGTCCCTGGGTTGCCTAGCCCCGGCCCCTGTGCATCCAGCCTTGGGAGGACATGCCAGTCAAACTCCAGCACGCCAGGCGCCACTTTAAGCTCCACTACAGACGGAGCCGCGCGGGCTTGGGGCCCCAGCCTGGCTTGCTCGGGGCCGCTTGGCTAGGGACAGGGACGGCCAGGCTGGTTTCAGGAACAGGCTGAGGCAGGCGTTCAGGTTTCCCTAACTATCAGGGGCTCCTTCCCGCCCAGAGAGCCAGAGGGCAGCGGGACAGGGAGGGGAAGAGGAGCCAAGGACGCCCTCTCCACGGAGTCCACCCCAGCCTGACCCATGGAGAGCTCTGGGTGCGCCAGAGGCCACCTCCATTGTGAGCAGGGACTCGGCCTTCTCCACCTCACTGGCCTGTCATTGAGGATGCGACGTGGAGAAGCGATGGCATCCCGTGAGGCAAATCCTGGCCACTTAGAGCAATCCCACAAAGAAGGGGCTACGGGGGCCTCTGAGCAGCCAACAGCCCCAGCAGCTGTAGGGCGTGCGCACCAGCAAGCGATGGGTCCTAGCCGGGCACCAGCACCACACTGCCCTGTTAGCATGGTGCTTACCTGGTGGCCCTTGGAGTAGGACAGCCCTTTGGGCCAACCTGATCACGTCCCCCTCTTACTGTGGTCCAGAAGCAGCAAAGCCCTGAGCTGTATGCAGGGACCTTAACCACAGACCTGTCTCCCTGGGTCTGTGGGATCTGTGCCCGTGGATTCTACCTCCTGTGGATCAGAAATTCACGGGAAAACCTGCATCTGTGCTAACA
The DNA here is from genome assembly GCF_047511675.1 of Marmota flaviventris. NCBI lineage: Eukaryota > Metazoa > Chordata > Mammalia > Rodentia > Sciuridae > Marmota > Marmota flaviventris. Next base: position 210,265,605 of record NC_092498.1, read on the forward strand.
TATGCACGCTCTCCTCCTTGTCATAGTCCCTAACAATACGGCTTCACAGATAGCGACCTGCCATTTGTGTGACCTTAGGCATGATACGTGATCTGGGGATGGTTTTAAGTCCTACTCAGTGCGCAGTGCGTAGGTTCTAGGCAAAGACGATGCCATTTTACACAAGCGGTTGAGCATCTACAGACTTGGGTGTCCTCAGAGGAGTCCCACAAAAGTCCCCGTGGACATCAAGGAGCACGCTCTGGTCGTGGGTTGGACCTCGTTTGGAACCAGAGTCTCATTCTGTCTCCTTCCAGAGAGCCCAAAAGAAAAGGGGTTAACTACTGTTATTGCGAACCTCCCTTGAGTTTCACAATTGGGGAGACTTTTCAAACAGGATGCAAACCTAAGTCGTGTCGATGTCACCTCTTCCTCTCCGGGAAGAAACTGAAGCTGTTATTCATGCACCAGCCAAGGGGGAGGCCACCCTGAGCTCATGGTCAGGATCCGGGCTGACCGAGGCAGAGATCCCCGCACCCCAGCCTTCACACACCCCTGGCACCCGTGCCCTCTGCCCCCCGGGGACTCCCTGTCCTCTCGCTCACTGCCACTGTTCTCAGCAGAGCATTGGGTTCAGGTCACCTGGGCTGGGGTTGCAATAGCGGCTCTGCCATTCCTGGGCCCTCAGGGGAAGCGCAGCCCCCTCTGGGCCTTGCTGCCCCCTGTGAAAGCTGGGGGTGACCCTACCCTGCAGCCGCCCCGCAGGTAGCTGCTAGAACTCTAGGAAATGGAGGAGCTTTTGTGCAAAGTTGTGGAGGACAGTTCCCCCTGCCCTAGGGCCAGCCTCGGGGTCCCTCACCGTCCTCCTCCACTGTCACCCCACCCCAGCCTCACGTGCCGGGGGCTCCCTCGGGCATCCTGGTGGCGGATCGGGGCGCGGCTCATGTTGGGGCTGTCTGTGTCTCCCCAGGTTTACAAGTCGTCCTGAAGTCGATCATGAAGGCGATGATCCCGCTGCTGCAGATCGGCCTCCTCCTGTTTTTCGCGATCCTTATTTTTGCAATCATAGGGTTAGAATTTTATATGGGAAAATTTCATACCACCTGCTTTGAAGAGGGGACAGGTAGGTCCAAGCCGCGGGACGTGTGTCTGCCAACCTCCTCCCTCGGGAAGAGGCTCCGTCCTTCTCCTGGGGGTGGGAGACGCTCCTTCAGGGACCTGTGCTGCCCCCGGACACCAGAGGCTTCATGGGAATGACCCAGGCTACGACCCCGGGAGAACAGGGTGGGGAGACAGAGAGGAGGGCAGGTGTCCCAGGCTGCGCTGTCGACGGCTAACCCTGGGGGCAGCTGGACACACTCAGATACCTCAGCCAGGGGACCAGGGGTCCTGTGACCTCAGCCTGTCCTGAAGGCCCCTCCTGCCTGCCTTTGGGTACCACGACTGTCCTGTAGAAGGTTAGTGCAGGACAGAGCCCCCTGCGGTCTCCAGGACGTGGCCCCAGATACCCCAGCGGGGATGCCTGGCCCCCAGCAGGACCCAGCCCCGGTCAGCGTCTGAGTCAGTCCAGGGTCGGGCAGGCAGGGCGGGCAGGGGACCCACCTGGGCCCAAGGACCAGGCTCCTGACTCCGCGAGACATTTCCAGTTCAATCCCGGCCACCAACTCCAGTCGCCATTTGAATGGAGTCAAATAAGAGGGGACACCCACCTTCCCGTGTCTAGACCACTGGCGGTGCCCACGTGGCAGCCTGGGGGGGTCACACTGGTCCTTTGAGCCAGGGGAGCTGAGGACCCAGGAGGCAGACAGAACAAGGGGACCCCGAACAGAAAGAAGTCAGGGGCCTGTCACTGGGAGAGGTGGCCATGGAAGAGGACCCGGAACTGGCTGCCTCTCACCTTCCCACCCAGCAGCCCCGGGGGGGATCAGCAGAGGGAGCTCCTGAGACCTGTCCCCTCGTCCCTCAGGGGAGGGAAGCGTAGGGGAGGCTCCTAGGACAGGCGGGGTGCCGTTTCTCCTCACCCCCCCTCCTCTCCTGGGCTTGTGAAGTGGCTCAATCTGGAACGTCCTAATTATTTCTTTCCCCAATGAAGAAGGTGTTAATTGAGGCAGATCTATTTCTGCACCTGGCCTCGTCACCCAGGTGGAAATAGAGAGGGAGGGAGGGGGAGAAGGGGAGAGAGAGAGGGAGGGGGAGAGGGAGGGGGAGGGAGGGAGGGGGGAGAGGGAGGGAGAGGGGGAGGGGGAGGGGGAGAGAAGGAGGGGAGAGGTGCCAGCCCATCGGCCCTCGGCACCATCAGCCCCAAGCAGAGAAACCTGGGCTTTGTGAACTTTGGTTTTTTCTTTCCACCTGGGATGGGCCAGAGGAGAAGCCTGGGGTGGCTGGCTCTGAATGCGGTTGTGGGGGGACAGATGCGGGTGTGGGGAGCCTCCATTTAGGTGGGTGACTGAAAAGCTCACAATCAAAAATATCAGCTGTGTGAGTTCAGGGACGGCTATATACAGACGCCCGCCGCAGGTTAATTTTAAAATGTATTTATAACCAAGCGCCTCAGACTCTCTGGATGGCGGTGTTTCTAGAAGCAATCCTGGAGAGCTTCGTGTGGCAGGCGGAGGGCCGCGGGGCCCCCTGAACACCCGGGGAGGCAGAGGCAGAGCAGAAGGCTCCCTGCTTTCCAAGAGCTTCCAGAATCCTTGGAGGAATGCGACCGTCACTTGGAGGCCCACGTGTGGCTCTGTTTGCACGTCCACTGGAGGCCAGGGGAAAGGGGACATCCCAGGTGACTAGGCTGAAGCACAAGGAACGGGAATGGGCCAGGCGTGGACACTGTGGAGAGGAGGCAGGCTCCCAGAGAGGCCACCTTCCAGCCCAGAGCCCTGGAGTCCAGGTCCCCAGCCCCGCCACGCCCTGGGATCTGGACCCGACCTCAGTGCCCAGCCCACTGCTTCCTCCCGAGGCCGTCCTGGCTTCCAGCCAGAGGGCTGTTCCCCGGCACACTTCTGTTCCCTGCCGACATGACATTTTCGCAGTCCGCCCCTGCTGTGTGGGGAGAGCTCGGATTCTCTTCTCCACCCATTGGGGTAGGGGCTGTGCGTACTGCTGTCCCTCGCCCCCAGAACAGCTCCCCACCCAGACAGGCCAGGAAGAAAACCAGCAAGGATTCGGACAGGAGCCCGGTGGCGATTTCCTCACCGTGGCATGAAGAGCGCTGTAGCCAACGACCACCGCGTGTTCACCAGACCTGACTACGGACCACGAGGCTCCTCCAGCAGGGGTCAGGAGGCTGGGACAAAAGCCAAACAGGTTCCTGACCACGAGGCAACTCAACCAGAAATCAGCACCAGAAAGAAAACTCCAAAAGCATTTAAAGATTAAGAGACGAGGCTCTTATTTGTGGGTGAAATGATATTGCAACTGAGATCTCTAGTTGGCAAAGTACAAAGAAGAGGTGAAAGGAGAGGGACCCAGAGTTGACGAAGGGTGACATTGGTGAGAGGTACATCGGATAATCCTCGTCATGCTCTTCTCTCTCTTTTCATATGTTTAACAAGTTTTGTGAAAAAGAAATGTCTTCATTGTTCATGGATCAAAGAAAAAATGGAAATTGGAAAATAACTCAGCAATAATGATAATGATGACTGACAACATTTCTGAGATGCAGCTAAAGCTGCTCTTTAAGGACAATTTATAGCCTCTAAGTTAATCCTTCTCAAAGTTGAGGAAAGTAACAGCAAAATAACCCCCAGAAGACAAGAAGGTATGAATAATGAAGCTTGGAGGATAATTCAGTGAAGGAGAAAGTAATCAATAGGTCAATCGAGCCATGTCCTGATTAAAGAAAAAAGACTAAGTTCACCCCAATCGCCGTTTCTCCCAACAGCATTAAACACTCATGGGTTCTGATTTCTCTGTTGTTTCCCTGATCCTTGTCCTGACGCTCCTCCCCTTCCCTTTCACAGATGACATTCAGGGTGAGTCCCCGGCTCCGTGTGGGACAGAGGAACCTGCCCGTACCTGCCCCAACGGGACCAAATGCCAGCCCTACTGGGAAGGGCCCAACAATGGGATCACGCAGTTTGACAACATCCTGTTCGCCGTGCTGACCGTCTTCCAGTGTATCACCATGGAAGGCTGGACTGACCTCCTCTACAATGTAAGTGACACTGGGACAGTGGATGTGGACCACCAGGGTCACAGGGAGGTGGCCCTCTGGGAGCATGGCAGCTCCTGGGGCTGTGATGGGGAAACGGAGTCAGGGGAGGCAGCCTAAGGACCAGCCTCTGAGGAGTCCAGGGTGGAGGCTCACCACAGACCTCTAACCACTAGGTCCCTGGGGCCAGGGAGGTCTGGAGGGGACACAAATGCGACCTCATTTTGCAGCATGCAAGTGTTTAGATGTCGTTTTGGATTTTAAAATCTGTCAAAGTCGTGCAATCCCAAACCTAACGTGGGTGAAAGACAGAGTTGTGTCTTTGAACCCAGGCAAGGTGGCTCTACCCCGGAGGTCACCCAGCCCCCCCCCCCAAGAGGTGGAGGTCACGGCCCGGGGCACACATCTACCAGGGCCCTGTGCACACAGTGTAGCCCACGCTGTGGGTCGTCTGGGGTCCTGGGACCTCCTGCCTAGGCCCCCACTCCCTGGGCGTCCGTGGACCCTCCATGGGCTGTTCATGCCCCTCCCATGAGGGCCAAGGGCAGCCGAGGGGCCACTCCTGGGGCAAGTGTGACTCGAGCCTGGACATGCACACATGGCTGGCCGTGGGGAGACGCAGGAGGCTTCCCGGCCACCGTCAGGGCCAGGGTGGTCCCCATGCTGCGGTCCAACGCGGACAGCAGATCCCAGCCCCACCCTGACCTTCGGGCGTTGGGGAGGTAGGTTTGGAAAGCAGAGCATGAGGCATGTTTTATTGAGCAGCTTTTAAATATTCATACCTAGCGTGCGGCCTCTGTGCCTCTCCCCAGCCCTTAAAATGCTGCGGATGAGAGACGTCCTCCCGGCCTGTCCCCGCCGGCCCCCGTGCCCTGCTCCCCCCACACAGCCCCCTCTCTCTGCCACTATTTTTTATTTATGCCAATGCGGCTGTCACTCACCATCCACAGAGACTTGGCCCGGGACCCCGGGCTCTCGTGCCCCGTGTGAAGTGGCCCGGAACTGCCAGGACCCCGTGTGCGTCTAGTCGTGTCCGACGGCTCCCAGTCCCTGGAGCCAGGTGAACGCTGTGCGGGGGTCGTCTCTGCCGTTGAGGGCAAATGACAGAAGAAGCCTCAGCTCTGCCACTTGGTCTTGATGTGCACTTGGCTGAATAGACAAAGGCAGACACAGAGGACAGTGGCATGGCTCCGTCAGCTCTGAGCCCCCTCCCCTCCTCACACCAGAGGGTGGCTCCTGCGCCTGCTGTTCTGGTCCGTCATTCTCCCCGCCCCCATAGCGGAATATTCCGGAGCCTTCCCTCCTGCAGGGCACCTATGGCCCCTTTATTCTTTTTTTTTTTTTTAATTTTATTTTTAGATGTTGATGAACCTTTGTTTTGTTCATTTATTTATGGTGCTGAGAATCGAACCCAGGGCCCCTCACATGCCACTGAGCCTCAACCTCAGCCCCTCTTCATTCTTTTAGACAGCAGCATAGTACTCCATCGTGTGGCTGCCCTGGAAGGAAACATCGGGCCGGCCTCCGCGTGCGGACGGGCTGCCATGAGCTACCCTGTGTGCTTTCCGAGCTTTTGCCTATCCGTAGCTGGGGGTCAAAGGTTAAAGTCGTTTATAATTTTTACCTGTTGAGATGCCCCCTCGTCCCCAGCACACTAACCCTCCCCTCACCCACCTGTGTGAGAGGGAGGTCCCCAGATCAGTCCTCTGTCCCCAGCTGAAGAAGGTCGGAGCCAAAGACTTAGGGTTAGGAACAAGGTGGCCCCAGCGTGGTTCTCTGTGGAGTGTCCTGGGGCCACTTGGCATGTGCGCCTCTGTGGACCCTCCAGGGTCCCCGGGGCCCTGCCCTAACGCCGCGGTTGCAGATGGAGGTGTGGCCCGTGTGGGGCTTGGCCGCTGGGGAGCGAGGCCTGGCTTCCTCCTGCCTGGGGCTGGGCCACCCCTCTGGGCCGGGGCCGGCTTCTGTGGAATGTCCCCCCAGAGGCTGGAGGGAGATTCATGGGAACTGACCTTCGGCTCAGTCACCCATTTAGGGTGCAGCCTGAGAGTGGGCAGAAAGGGGGCCCCAGACGGTTGTGCCTGTCGCGCACTGCCCCAGGACACAGGGACTGGTCACATGTAATCAGACCTCGCCTAGGAGCGAGGGTGGCCCTGGCCGAGCTCAGGAGGAGCCAGACACCCCCCCCCGTAATATTTCTTTTAGAAACACGTCTGACATTTTTACCATAATGTCCCACCCACCCCGACTGACTGGTCACAGCCTGACTCAGAACCGACTTCTAGAACTTTCCACCATTTGTGCCCACCATCGTCCTCGGGGCTCTTGAGACTCTGAAGCAGAGCTTCTCGCCCAGGAGTCTCTATCCCGTGAGGGACATTGGCAGCGTCTGTGATGTGGGACAAGGAGGCGGGTGCTGCTGGCCTTGGGCTGCGTGTCACCTTGTCATCCTATAGGCACAGGGCCTCGCCCCAGTGTCCCCACCCCAGCTGTCCATAAGGTTTCACTGTGAAGCCCTCCCTGGGGTCACCCGTCACTCTGTCCCTCCCTGGGACTGCCGTGGCCACCAGGCCTGCCGGGGACATCCCCGGAGCAGCCTCCACCAGGTGCCCCGGGGGACAGGTGGGTCCCCACACCCCGCGGCTGCGCCTGTCGTCCAGGTGCCCTGGTCAGTGGCCCTGGGAACCTCCCGGCCAGCCGGTCCTTCCTGCCCCTTCCCTCCCTGGGTGGAGCCCCCCGAGGTCACCTCCTGCGTCACCCTGGGCCTGCTGGGCCTGGGGCCGTGAACTGAATGACCTCAGACCACGAGCTGTCCCTGCTGCTGGGGGCCAGGAGCTGCCGTGCAGAGGGTCCTCACAGCCAACCCCCAGCCACCCGGGGGGACCCTCCCCGGCCTCTCCCAGCTCCTGGGGCAGACAGTCCTGGTGGCCCTGTTGGCAGATCCGCAGTGGCTGTCCCTCCTCCTCCGAGATCAGACCTGCCCTGTCCATCATGACCTCAGCTCAACCAACGACATCGGCACGACCCCGATTCCAGACAAGGCGGCCTCCTGGGATCCGGGAGTCAGGACCTCAGCTCCGGGGCACAGTCCCATCTACAGCCCCCCAGATACCCGAGGTGCCCCTGAGCCTCTCCTGGGCTCCTCCCAGATGAACATCACCCACTGGGCACAGGGGCCCGCACCCACACTCCCAGCGACCTGGGAGGCCGAGGCAGGAGGATCTCAAGTTCAAGGCCAGCCTCAGCAACAGCGAGGCCCTGAGCAGCTCAGGGAGACCCCGTCTCTAAATAAAATGCAAAACAGGGCTGGGGTGGGGCTCAGTGGTCGGGCGCCCCGAGTTCAATCCCTGGTGTCCCCCCAAAAAAAAGCCAGCGTGCTGTCACCTGAGGGGACTTCCCCTGGTGGCGGGAGGTTCTGCCCATATCACCGCCATTTGCTGCTTCCCTTCATGATGACCAAGTGCCCCATTTCCCGTGGACGTGAGGAAGTGGAAGGGGTCTCCATTTTCTGTGCAAATCCGTGGGCCCTGCTAGACTCTGTCCCTGGCCCCGGAGAATCTCCGTCTGACAGGAAAGGTCTCTCACAGGTGGCTCCTGTCGGGTCCCGGGAGGACGGGGTGAAGCCGGAGCTCAGGGGCAGAGCCCTTGCCCGGCACGTGCGGGACCTTGGGCTCCATCCCCAGCTGTGGCAGGACCAGGGCGCGGGTAGTTCAGCCAGTGACCGTCTCAGGTCCCACCACAGACGCCAACAGTGACCTAGACGACCTCTTGAAGAGAGATGTTTTCAGCCCTGTCTTCTAGATGAAGAAACTGAGGCTCACAGAGGTCCCCAGACAGCAGAAGAGTCACGTCCAACGCAGCCTTGGGCTCTGTCCTTACAGCCTTGGGCTCTGTCCTTACTCCTCCCGTCTCTCTTCCTTGTACATTTTCCTCCTCTCCCACCTCCTCCTCTCCTTGCTCTTCCTCCTCCACCCCCTCCTCCCCCTCCCTCCTCCTCCCCCTCCTCCCTCTTCTCCCCTCCTCCCCTTCCTTCTCCCCCTCCCCCTCCTCTTCCCTCTCCTCTCCCTCCCCCTCATGTCCCTCCTCCTCCCCCTCCTCCCTCCTCCTCCTCCTCCCTTCCTCTTCTCCTTCCTCCCCTCTCTGTGCTCTTTCTGTCCCTTTTTCTCTATTTCTTTCCCTTGGATAATGCCAATGAAGGGAACAGCAGAAACGTATTCAGCTGGTGCTCACAAATGCATGTCCCTTGACACGTAGTCACTGACCGTCGGCTCTGATCTTTGACATAAGCCTTGTCTTATTCACTGATATTTGTCTTGTCCAATATCAAAGTAGTTGACTTTGGGGACAGTCGGTCCCCGTTTATCCAAGACATTTATCAAACGAGTCCTGTATGCAGGTACACTGTCAGTGCCTACTATGTGCAGGCACTGGGGTGCTGGCGTGTTAGTGGGGGAAGCGGGTGATCCGTGAGATAAGGGCGAATGGTGAACGTGAATCATAGGGGGCTGTGAGGGTCCGGCGGTCTCCACGGCAGGGACTGGTCCACAGACAAACCCCAGAGCCGTTGGCTGAGTGCCAGTGGGGATCCGGGGACTGGACCCTGTTACCCTCTGCGTCCGAGATGGTGTTAGAGGGCAGTGAGAGCGTCGGAGAAGACCCTTGATGGGGAGCCTGTGGGTATCTCAGGGAAGGGCAGCCAGGGGTCAGAACCACCAGTGCAAAGGCCCTGGGGTAGGAGTGTCCTGGCATTTGTGAGGAGTGGTGCTGCTGCCCATGTGGCCAGAGGGGAGCTAACGAGGGCAAGAGTGGCCACTGGTAAGGCCAGGGAGCAGACATGCCTCCTAGGCTGACAGCCCACGTCATTCATCATCCAAACCAGGACAGTTTTGAGAGTAAGTGGAGAAAATAGAACTCAAAAAATAATTACCGGCCGTGACGTGTCCACACCGGGTATAAACTGGGACGTGCGGCCTCCCTCCAGGCCACGGTCAAATCGACCCCATTTTTACCTCATACACTGGGGAATTGGGTGTCCTGAGCCGGGGGACTGGTTTTTTAACATCTTCTATCCTGATTTTCTGAATGAGCCAGGCTTAAAAAATCAGAGGAAAGTAAACCATAAGGTCAAGGGCGCTTCAGGGGACTCGCCCGTTGCCGTGAGTGAGCAGCCTCCACCTGAGCTCCTCGGTGCCGGGCACCAGGCTGGGCGCAGTGGCCACCCCCCGGGGACTCTCGTGGCCGCTGTGACTAAGGCTCTGAGGGTTCAGCACGGGGGACAGTGGGAGGGGGACGGAGTCGTCTGTGGAGAGCAGCAATGACAGTCCAGCCCCGCCTGCCCGACGCCCTGTGAGCTGCAGGGAAGGCACGTCCTCCCCTCGCTGGGCCCAGAGGCAGGACCTGAGGGGGATGGGGTCAGGGAGGCACGTGGTCAGCCCGAAGGGGCACCACCCACGTGGCGGTGGCTGAGCCCCCCTCTGACTGTCAGGGAGGGGCCTGCACAGGGAGCTGGGATGCACTTCTGGTTACCATGGTAACACAGGATTGTGTGTGCGCCGTTCAGCCGGGGCTTAGTGAGCACCTACTATGTGCCCTCAGCCGCAGGCAACAGGGTGCTAGGAGCAGGGGACACACCTGCGCCGTGTGGCTCCGGAGAGACAGCAGGAGGACGCCGAGCGCAGAGCTGGCGGAGTGCTGGGGACCAGAATGAGGGGCGGAATGCTGAAGGGCCATCAAGGGGGACCTGTCCCAATAGGAGCCGTGAGCCGCAGGCCGTGGGGGGAGCCGTGTGAGACTCGGGGGAAGCACCGTTCAAAGGCCCTGGGGTAGGACAGTAGCTGGCCTGCTGGAGGCCCCAGGGAGCCCTATGGGGTAATCTGGGGAAGAGACAAGGGCGGGAGGTGACAAAGTAGGAGGACCACCTCTGCCCTTTTTTTGGTGACTGTATTCATTTCCTGTAACTGTCACAATGAAAGGCCACAAACAGAGTGGCTTAAAACAGCAGAAGTGTGTTCTTCTCGCAGTTCTGGGCTCTGGAGGTCCAACATCAAGGTACCAGCAGGGTCTTGGTCCCTCACAGACCTGGGGGGGAACCCGTTCTGGCCTGTCCCTGGCTTCCAGGGCTCTGCAGGCAACCTCGGGTGCTGCCCTGGCTGTGGGTCACGGTCCCAGCGCGGCCTGCGTCCTCCCTCGGGTCCCCGCAGTGTGCCCGTGTCTGCACCCAGGTCCGCCTTTCATAAGGACGTCAGTCCTGCCCCCGCTAATGGCCTCATCCTAACTTGGTGACACTGTGGAGGACCTTCGCAGAGTTCGCGGGTCCCGGGGGTCAGGACATCTGCGCGTCCTGTGCGGAGAGACTCAGAGTGACACCAGCAGGACGGTGGCCTGTGACGCTGCCCCTCCCCTGGGAATGGCTCGGTGCTGCCTCTCAGGGTGTACGACAGGACTGACCGGGCTCCCCGAGGGCCAGCGTCCCTGGGCGGCTGTTACTGTCCTGGGCAGCACGTCACAGGGCCCACCCGGGACCCAGACGTGGGCAGATGCGGGTTTTGTTGGCAGCTTCTGAGACGGACGGACAGACGGACGCACTGGATGCAGGGGCCTCCGCTGCTCCCCCTGTTTGCTCCTGTCCCTGTCCCCACACCCCCAGTCTGTCCCCTGTCACCAGGCCCTGGTGACAGTGCCCCTCCTTCTCCCTGGCTGCTTCAGGGCTGGCTCCCTGGGCTATATTTAGCCCCGAGAAATGGGAACAGGAGCCTCGGCCGCCGCAGAGCTGGGGACAGAGACCAGCCCTGCCTTCGCCAGCCCTGCCCTGCGGCTTCCAGCCTCTTCCAGAACGTTCCACGGGAAAAGCACTTCCAGGCTTAGAACCAGGGCGTGGACTCCTGTGTGGACATTCATCACCCGAATCCTGTCCAGGTCCCGTCCAGGCGGACCTCCCCTCTCCCTCTCTCCCTCCCTCCCCCACCCCTCATGGGGGCAAAATACATGCAACATAAAAATCTACCTTCTCTTTTTGGGTGACAGGGATTGAACTCAGGGGCACTTGGCCACTGAGCCACGTCCCCAGCCCCCTCAGCTGCTGCTGACTGCGGTTCCGTCATGTTGGGCAGGTCCTCTGCTGTGTGGCCGTCGCCCCCCCCCAGCCCTGGTGCTGCTGTGGCCTCCCCCCACTGGAGCTCTGTCCCCGGGACCCCACGTGCTGCCCTGCGTCTGATCTGGCGGCTCCGGGCCTCGGGTGGAGCCCGCGGGTGGCTCCTGGCTTCACTAAGCGGGACGTCCTCCGGGCCGTCTGGATGGCAGAGCGTGCCGACCTCCCTTCCTTCCCAAGACAGAGTTCACTTAAAACAAGACCATTTTAAGATCCGTAAAATAAACACACAGGAAACTCCGCGGCCCCGTGGAAGCAGAGACTTCTCAGGCCCAGAAGCCCGCCACCCCCCACCCCTGTCACCTCCTCCCCCAGGGACTCTCCTCGGGGCTTTGAGCCGCGCCTGCTCCTCCACCTGGTGGGGGTGGGTTTGCTGGCCTCCCCTGGTACCAGTTGGCCTTGAACCCCAGCAGCCCTCCTGCCTCGGCCTCCTCCAGGCCTCCAGGCTGGGCCTGCAGACGCGCCCCCACACCTCAGTCTCCCGAGGCTGCGCGGTGGGTCCCACCCACGTGTTCCCTGTCCCCTTCTCCTGCTCAGCCTCACCTGGTGGGAGGTCCGCGGTGGCACGGGGCAGGCTGTCACCCTCCCGTGCTCCGCTCATGTATTCTCTCCCCTCGAGAAAGGTCGGGTTGTCAGCGGTTGGGGACTTTCTGACGGACCTGACCACTCCTGGTTGCCTTTGGGGAACGTGGGTTCCTTTCTGCTGGGGAACAACCCGGAGCGGAATCACAGGGTCGTGGGAAAGGAACATGAATAGTTTGAGTAGAAACTCTCAGGGCATTTTTTCAGCGTGGGTGTGTGTCCCCCAAAACTCGCACGTTGGGCTGGGGCGTTGCTCGGTGGTGGAGCTCCTGCCTGGCATGTGCAAGGCCCTGGGTTCCAACCGCGGCACTACCCAAAAATAATTAAATAAAAGGAGAAATAAAGACAGACACATACAGTGAACAGGCCATGGGAAAACGAAGGCAGAGACGAGGTGGTGCATCCATGATCCAAGGAGACTAGACAGCCAGCAGACCACCAGACGCGGGGAGGAGGCCTGGGCCACAGTCTCTCTCAGAGTCTCCTCCCAGGAGGAGCCCACACCTTGATCTTGAACTTCGGGCTTCCAGAACTGTGAGAGAATAAATTTCCGCTGTTGAAGCTGCACAGTTGTGATTGTTTGTTTTAGCAGCTGCAAGAGCCTAATACGCCACGTTACTCCCCATCAGCAGGGATGAGGGCACCAGTTACCCCACAGCCTCACCGAAACCTGGTGGTGCCAGTCTTTCTTATTTTAGGTTTTCTTTCGCAGCTTTTATACTTATTTTTAAAGGTGGGCTTTTAAAGCCACACTGGGAGACCTACATTCTGCAGGTGCCACAGGGCGATGAACCACTGGAAGGTTCCGCCTTCTCTGATGGCTCAATCCAGTGCTTCCCAGCGCAGAGGTTAAGTTCATGGGGTCAGGGGAGGGCACCTGCCTGGTTCCAATCCGCATCGTCACTGACTAGCTCTCTGACTTTGCCTAGGATTTTGTCTTTCCAAGACTTAGTTTTCTCAGTTATAAAATGGGCAAGAGAACCAGGCACACGCCTGTAATCCCAGCAGGAGAATCACAAGTTCAAAACCAGCCTCAGTAACTTAGCGGGGCCCTAAGCAACCCAGCGAGACCCTGTCTCTTCATAAAATATAAAGAAAGGACTGGGGATGTGGCTAAGTGTCTCTGGGTTCAATCCCTGGCACCAAAAATTAATTAGTTAAATGGGTAAGGTGATAACATAGGAACATCCCCAGCACCACCAAAAAGTATATATACATATATATCTAAAATAGTGAAGTGAATTCCCATAGGTAATGCGCTTAGAAGAGCACCCAGCACCTAGTAAATATAAGGGTTCCATTCATGTGCTCGCCTCGCCCCCCCACCTCTTCCTGCTCCCCCTCTCCCACTCCCTCTCCCTCTCCCCCCTCCCTTCCCCCTCCCTCCTCTCCCCCTCCCCTTCTCCCTCTCCCCCTCCCCCCCACCCCTCACTCCCCCTCCCCTCCTCCTCCCTCCCCTCTCCCTCTCCCCCTCCCCTCCCCCTCCCCCTCTCCCCTCCCCCTCCCCCTCTCCCCCCTCCCTTCCCCCTTCCCTCCTCTCCCCCTCCCCTTCTTCCTCTCCCCCTCCCCCTCCCCCTCCCCCACCCCTCCCTCTCCTCCCTCTCCCCCTCCCCCTCCCTCCCTTCTCTCTCCCCCCTCCCCCCTCTCCCTCCCCCGCCCTCCCTTTCCGCCCTCCCTCTCTTCCATGGTCTTCTGTTCTGTTTCAGGGGGAACATTCTATTTATAGATTTCTTCCCCTTGAGGATTCAGCCTCCTCTCTGGGAGGTTTTTGTGGTTGATGTTGAGGCTGCAGGAGGGGAGGAGAGAGGCCCTGGAGGAAGAGGCCCAGGGCCCCGCCGTCTGGCTTGGTGACTTCGGCAGGCCACCGGACCCCACAGTCACACACCTCCTGTGAGGGACAGGGCCGTGACTGTGTGGGGCAGGAGGGAGTCGGGGGCCTTTTCCCCAGGTCAGGGGCTTCCTCCTCCTGCTCCGGCCTCTATCTAGGTGACCCTCGTAGGTTCCCCAGGTTCCTCCCGAGCCTGGGGAGGGAGCCGTGGCCCTGAGGGCTCCTCTGGGCTCCTCTGCGTCCTCCTGACCCTCGGGGCCCAGGGGGACCTGCACCTCCCTGGCTCACCAGCTCCTCCTCTTGCAGAGCAACGACGCCTCAGGGAACACCTGGAACTGGCTCTACTTCATCCCCCTCATCATCATCGGCTCCTTCTTCATGCTGAACCTCGTGCTGGGCGTGCTGTCGGGGTGAGTCCTCTGTTGCCCTCCCTGTGCCCACCGCCTGTCCCCAGGGTCGCCAGCCTCCCCCAGCTCGCCAGCCTCCGCTCCCACCCACCAGGTAACAGCAGACCCCGGCTCTTCCCTGGGGTCTTCAGACTGCCCTTGGCAAGCCACACGCAGCAGTGGCTGTGCCCCGCGAGGGGCAGGGTGAGGGCCACAGGAGCCTCCCTGCCTGGGATTCACACTTTTCACCAAAAAAATAAATAAATAATAATTTTTGGGTTTCTCTTCTCCCATTTTCCAAACATAATATCATAATAGACCATCAAAAAGTTTTTTCCTAGCCAGGGAAGTGGCTCTCGCCTGTCATCCCAGCAGCTCCGGAGGCTGAGGCAGGAGGACCATGAGTTCAAAGCCAGCCTCAGCCTTGGGGAGGCGCTGAGCAACTCAGGGAGACTCTGTCTCTAAGTAAAATACAAAAATGTATCTTCCTGCCATAAAGAGGCTCTGAATCCCATTTTGGGGGGGCTTGATCATAACTGGACTTCGTATTTCTCGCCATTAGAAGTCGGAGGACTGGTGTGGTGGCCCCGTGGTGCCGTCGGCAACCCCAGCTTCCTCCATCTCTCCACACGGACACCCTCCCTGGAAGGCCCCCCACCCCGCCCCCCAGAGAACCCCCGAGCACACACACGAACGCCCCCTAAAGCCCCCTCCCAACCTCAGACCCTGATCTCGTGCTCCTGCAGAGAGTTTGCCAAAGAAAGGGAACGGGTGGAGAACCGGAGGGCGTTCCTGAAGCTCAGGCGGCAGCAGCAGATCGAGCGCGAGCTGAACGGCTACATGGAGTGGATCTCCAAAGCAGGTGAGAGCCAGCGCTGCGAGTCCCAGGCCACCGAGGGCCAGGCATGCCGCGGGGAGAGGGCCACGGAGGGATCCCATGGGAGGAGCGATGTGAGTCGGCGTCCCAGACCCTGGCAGCAAGACTCTAGAGTAGGACACGGAGCCTCGGGGATCTGACATTGCCTAATGGTTGAGTTCCAAAATCAGACCTTGGAGCCAGGCACGTGGCGCCCGCCTGTAATCCCAGCAACGCTGCAGGCTGAGGCAGGAGGATCACAAGTTTGAGGCCAGCCTCAGCAACATAGTGAGGCCCTGTCTCAAAATAGAAAATAAAAAGGGCTGGGGATGCAGCTCAGTGGTAAGTGCCCCTGGGTTCAGTCCCCAGGACCCAAAATAAATAAGCAACATCTGTCTTTGGTTACATTCCAGCCGTGCCACCCCCTGACACTCTGTGTCACCTCCCTGTGCTGCAGTTTTCCTGGTGGCTAAGTGGAGATGATAACCGTGCAGTCGTCCCTTGGTTTCCCAGGGGATTGGTCCCAGGACCCCCCACAGACACCCAAGTCTGTGATGCTTCAGTCCCACATAGAAAATGGCCCCGTGTTTGACCTAACCTGTGTGCACGGGTGACTCGTGACACCTGCTGCAGCCGAGTGCTGTGCTGTTTGGGGATAATGACAAGAAATGACTTGCCCGTGTTTGGGACAAAGACCTTTTTCCGGGTACTTCTGGTCCGCCACTGGTGGAGCCCTGGACGCCCAGCGTGTGGGGTGGAGGGCTCCCGACCCCCTCGCGGAGCTTCAGCGAGACATTGGGGCTGGGCGCTTAGGAAGCTCAGCACCTGGCACACAGTAGGCGGCTTGTTCTGCCACCAGCAGACACTTAGGGGCGCCTGCAGTGTGGCAGGCTCTGTTCCAGGCACCAAGGGGTGGGCGCCAGACAAACCAAGTCCCGGCCCTCGGGATCGGAATGCTGGAGAGAAAACGAAGACAGGCTCCTCTTGTTGGGAGCCACCGCACGCTGAGCAGGGAGCAGAGAACAGCTGGAGTCAGGGTGTCAGGGAAGGTCTGGAGGGAGTGGCATCTGGCGGAGGCCTGAAGGAGAGGACAACAGATGTGGAGGGTGGGGAGTTCAGCTCCAGCAGAGCAAGGGCAGTGGGAGTGGCTAGGAAGCCAGTGGGACTGGAGTAGAAGGGGGGGAGGACAGAGAAGTGACAGGAGCCAGTGTAAGCAGGAGCTTGCAGGCGGAGGTGGGGCTGCCTGGGAGCGTTGTGGGGGAATAAGGTTGGTGTATTCATCCGTGTTTCATTACTATGACAAAATACTGGAGGCAGGATAACTGTATAAAGAAAAGAGGTTTCTTTAGCTCACCATCCTGGAGGTTCAAAGTCACGGTGCCAGGATCGGCCCAGCATGCTGAGAACTTTGGAATCATGAGCGTGCAAAGGGAGAGGAGGCACTTTGTCAAACAGGAAGCCAGAGAAGGTCACTCTTGTAACCCTTGCACATGCAAGAGTTCAGTTGTCCCTTGAGAACTACCTTAATTCCTTCCAAAGACACGCCCCGAATGGCCTAAGGACCTTCCACTAGCCCCGCCCCCTTAAGGGACCCACTACCTCTCGCACTGCCAAGCCATGGACCAAACACCGGGCACAGGATCCCTGGAACCCGGCACATCCGAGCCCAGAGCTGGGCGCAGAACTGAGGAGGGCGGGGCCAGAGGCAGAGGGCGGGGCCAGAGGCAGAGGGCGGGGCCGCTGGGCTGCCAGGTGCCCGGGAACCCGGGGGCGAGCTGGGGTGGCCCGGCGGACCCTGCTTCCCAGGGCCGGCGTGACCCTGTGTCCTTCCTCCTTAGAAGAAGTGATTCTGGCGGAGGACGAGGCCGACGTGGAGCAGCGACATCCCTTTGATGGTAACTGCTCTCCCCCGAGCTGGCGGTGGGTCCCCTCAGGGAGCACCCAGGGCTGGGGACGCGCCACTGGGTTCCCAGGGGCCGTCAGGGGGGGACTTCGGGGTCCAGGAGGTGCCAGGAGCAAACGTGAGGCCAGGTCAGCGCAGGAAGGGTCAGGAATGGCGGGATCCTGCCCGAGGAGGAGTGTGGGCCGCGGGGCGGGGAGTCCAGCCTGTCCCCCTTTGCCCGTGACCGCGGCCCAGCTCTGGTTCATGTTGCTGCCCTCCAGCTCCAGCGAGGTCAGGAGGCGGGTCAGGCAGGGACAGCTGTTGACTGGAAGTCCCTGGGATGCCCAGGAGACAAGGGACTGGGATCCGGCCCTGGGCGGTCATGGAGTGGACCTGGGGGTGCTCGCCTGTGGTCCCTGCTCCTCGGGAGGCTGAGGCAGGAGGCTGGCTTTGGCCCCGGAGTGTGAGACCCACCTGGGCCACAAAAAGAGTCCTGGCGATTTTATTCAGGAACGGGATGGGCCATGGGGGGGTCTAGGTCTCCTTATCAAACGTGTGTCGGGACTTTCTGTCCCCGGAGGTGAGCCTCCCAGCACGCTGCAGGCCCAGGGGTGGCTGTCCCCGTGGTCCCTGGGTGTCAGTCCCAGGACTCCTAGGAAGCAGGTTTTAGGACTTAAAAATAACTCGGAGAGGAAAGGGTGGCCAGAGCGCAGGCCCGGAGGGGAGCTGAGCAGGACAGTCCTTGTCTAGACCCCTGAAGCCAGGTGACCTCCTCCCTGGGCCCCCGACGGGCACCCTGCAGCGGGTGGCAGGTCCCGGCGTCCGGAGCAGCCAGGGTCACGCCTGTTTCTCTTGCCATGTTCCCATTGCTGGAGCTCTGCGGAGGGCCACCGTCAAGAAGAGCAAGACGGACCTGTTGCACCCCGAGGAGGCCGAGGACCAGCTGGCCGACATCGCCTCCGTGGGTGAGCCTGACCGGCCTCCCCGCCCCACCCACCCCGGAACCAGGGCGAAGGCCTGGGAACCCGCCGCCTGCACGGGGTCCCCGCCTGCCCCCGCCCCGCTGAGCCCGGGCAGGTGCCGTGACCGTGGCAAGGACCACGCATGTCTCCCTGGGTGGGTCTAGAGCCAGCAGAGACAAGGCTCCCGGTGACAGCGGCCAGTTCACCGTGGCCAAGGGTCCCTTGTCAGATTTTGGAAGAGTGACAGAGAGACCCTGAGGAACCTGGGAGCCAGGTCTAAATGTGGTACTCACCACATGCCTTGTGTGCACTGACGTCATGCACCTCTGGAAGATTCTGTGCATGAAACGCTGTTGCTATTTCGTGGTGTGGAATTTTCCACGTGGGACGTCGCTCCGTCCTCAAGAGGTTTGAGATCTGGGAGCATTTTGGATGCCGGATTTGGGGACTTAGGGGTGCCTCGCTTGTAGCTCTTCGGGAAGAGTTTGGGGGGGCTGCCGTTATTAGGTGCCCAGATGGGAACAAGACACAGAGCTCAGGGCTGGGCATGGTGGCACACGCCTGTCATCCCAGCGGCTCAGGAGGCTGAGGCAGGAGGATCGTGAGTTCAAAGCCAGCCTCAGCAAAGGCGAGGCCCTAGGAAACTCAGTGAGCCCCTGTCTCTAAATAAGACACAAAATAGGGCTGGGGACGTGGCTCAGGCGTGGAGTGCTCCTGGGTTCCATCTCTGATAACAAAGATATAAAAAGAAAGACAAAGAATTCTACCGTGTAAACTTGCAGTCCAGCCCTGCAAATAGATGTTAAGTCAGAGTTTGCAAATAAGCCTGTAAGGGAAATGGGGGGTCCTGGGTGTGGCCACTCTGGAAGGGTGGGATATGGCTGGAGGGCTTCCCAGAGGAGGTGGCCTTTAGACTGAGAGCTGAAGAGTCACCGGGCAGTGACACAGAGAGAACGCGTGACAGATGGTTCTCAGACCTCTGCCACTGTAACACAGAGACCAGAGCCCAGCCGGGGGCAGTGACGCACCCCTGTGATCCAGTAACTCAGGAGGCTGAGGCAGGAGGATCATGGGTTTGAGGCCAGCCTCAGCAACTTAGCGAGACCCTGTCTCAAAACATGAAATACAAGGGCCAGAGGCACAGCTCAGTGGGTGAAAGCAGTCCTGGGTCCCATCTCCAGTTTCAAAAAATAGAACAAAGAAATATCTTAACCACAAGAGTTTGTTCGAGAGGCGCCTGGGGACATCTTTTCTTTTCCTCGTGCCCCTCACGTGCTATGGATTTATTAGCGGGGACTGTGGCTTTTGTCCTTCTGCAGTGAGGGGGAATAGGGTGTGGGGGTTTTAAAACATGATTTTTAAAATCCCAATCATGAAGGGAGGCAGAAGAGCCTCCAGGCGGAGGGAGTGGGGCTGGGGGAAGGGGAGGGACGTAGACAGAGGAAATGCAGGAGGGACGGAGGCAGAGGAAGGGGACCTCCAGGAAGAAAGCCACTCGGGTCTCCCTGTGACGCGGTGCTGTGCTTCTCCCAGGCCCCACTTGACTGCTCTGTGCACACCTGTGCACGGGGCTCCCCTCCCCTTTGGGCACGTTCCCTGGGGGAAGGAGCCCTTCAGCTGTATCCCCTGAGTCACTCTGAGTGTCACAAACACAGAACCCAGGTGGAAACCCGCCAAGTGTGCGTGTGCCCGCAGTCCCCGCCCAGGCCACCCCACGTGGCTTCCCGGTTAAGTAGGTCCTAATGGCACCCGGAAGCTGGCCTTCATTTGCAGTTTTAGTTTCTGTCCGAAGCCTGTGGATGGGGATGGACTGGCCGAGGGGAGCCTGGGGACCTCCCGCGAGCGTGGTCAGTCACATCCGTCCCCATCAGCCTGGGGGCTTCCATGGTAAACGTGGTTTGTTCTCATTGGCAAAGAAGGTTCTGTTGCTGCCCCTACAACCTGGGCTGGATGCCAGGCTCCGCCCGCGGCCCAGCCAGGACCTCCCTCCCGTGTGGGGGCAAGGAGCAGCCGTCCTTAGAACAGGGTCGTCCTTCCTCAGCTGATCTGGGACAGAGGAAAAGGAGGGAGGGCGGAGGGCACTCTCATCTGGTGCAATTGTGACATAGCGTTTGGCATGATTTAATTAGACTTTAAGTAAGAGTCCATACTCCTTGACCTTCCATCTATACTTCAAAACCATTTTTAAACACGAGCAAAAGATCATGTCCCAGCTTCTTCTCAACATCATTGTTTCTGATGATTAAAAAGTAAAAAACAGGGCTTGGGATGTAGCTCAGTGGTAGAGCACTTGTCTAGCATGGGCAAGGCCCGGGGTTCAGTGCCCAGCATGGAAGGAAGAAAGGAAGGAAGGAAAAGGAAAAACACAGAAACAACCCACAATGCTCAGCAGTGGAAGGATGGTTAAAGAAAGCATGGTATATCCATACAGTGAAATACTCTACAGCTAGGAAAAAGCACACAGTTGCTGCCAGCAGGGAAAGATGTATTTTGAGATACATCAAGTTGCACAACACTAGGTACAATATGATCCCATTTTTAAAAACAACATTTGGAAATGTTAAAGGTATAGAAATCGGGGGATTGTAGGGGTTTGTCACTTTCTACATGACATTTTCTGGGGTGTGTGAATTAGTCACCTGTATTATTTTTGAAATCAGGGGGAAAAGGTTACCTCAGAGCAGAAATAACTGTAAGAAATGTGACCAAAAATATCATGGATGTACAGGGCAGGGAAGAATTTGGCAGAAAACCAAAGAGAGCTTCTTGCAGGAATTGTTTCAAACTAGGGTTCAAAGCCAGGTGCCAGGGCGCACACCTATAGACCCAGAACTCAGGAGGCTGAGGCAGGAGGATCTCTTGAGTTCAGGAGTTGGAGACCAGTCTCTGTCTCAAAAAAATAAGAAGAATAAAAATTAAAGTGAACCGGGTTTCATTTGAGGATGAAACCTCAAATTTGAGCCGTCCCCTGGGGCCACTCTAACCAACTGCCACAGACTCAGTGGCTTATGCAACAGAAATTTATCGTCTCATGGTTCTGGAGGCTGCGTGTCTGAGATGGGGGTGTGGACAGAGTTGTGCCTCCTGAGCCTCCTGGGCACCTTCTCCCTGTGTCCCCCCGTGGTCTTCCTCATCTCTTGTAAGCACATGAGTCCTGCTGGGTTGGGACCACCCCAGTGGCCTCTTTTTACTTCAGTTATTTCTTTAACGACCCCCTTGGCCTCTGTACAGCCTCATTCTGACGTCCCGGGGCTGGGATCTCAACGCGAGTTCTGGGAAGACACCATTCAAACCATAAGGCGGGAGGTTGTGTGGGTTCCTTTTCTGTTACTATAATGAATTCCCTGAGGCTGGGAACTTATTTTTTTTTAAGAGGTTTATTTAGCTCCGGTTTTGGAAGCTGCAGATACACCACATGGAGCCAGCTCCAGTGAGTGGCCCCTGGGCTGCCTCATACTGTGGCCGGTGGCATCCTGGTGGGGGTGTGGACGGGAGGGAAGGATCACACTGATGGAAGGAAGCCAGGGAGGGAGGAGTGGAAGCCTCAGGCCCAGGAGCTCAGGGCCCCAGGGGAGCCGCGACCAGTCCCTCTGAGGGCTGCTCCGGGTCCTCCCACGAGGCCCCGCCTCTTAAAGGTCCCTCCAGCTAAAACATGGCCATCCTGGGTCCCAGTGTCCAACTCGCGAATCCCTGGGGGACGCACAGCACCCCCGCTCAGCCCTCCGCAGGGACGGTCCAGAAAGCCACGAGAGCCCTGGGTGGCACACACCCGTCGTCCCCCGTGCTCGGGAGGCTGAGGCAGGAGGATCTCAAGCCCGAGGCCAGCTTGGGCAACGGAGAGAGAGTCCGTCTCAGAACTACGACTTTAAAAACGCCGCGGAAGGTGGCTCGGGGTGGAGCAGGAGTTCAGCCCCTCGAGGGGAGGCAGAGAGGGACGGAGGGAGTGGAGGCCGCACTGGGGGAGGCTGCGCCCTGAGCCGAGCAGCCCCAGGCAGACTGTGGAGGGAGGACCAGAGAGGCCAGGGGACGAGTCTCCACCCACACAGCCCTGGCCACCTGCCCAGCTGCCCCACTCCATGGAGGACGTCCGTCCTCAGGGGACACAGGCCCCGCTTCCCGGTCCTCCCTCTCTCCAGCCTCACCCGGATCCATCCACCAAAGTGGGCTTCCCCTGAAACACCGCCTGCGGGCCCAGACGTTCCTTTACCGCCCCCTCCTGGGCTCCTGGCTGCCACCTTCACCTCCCACCCTCGGTGCCTCCCCAGACACCAGAGGGCCCCTGCGAACACCTGAGTCATGTCAGCTCCTCCTCCAAGAACCTCCCTGGCTCACCTCCTCCCTCAGCCACTCCTTCCAGTGACACCAAACATGTCAGGCAGGCACGTGCCGCCCCAGGACTCTTGCACTAGCTCTTTCCACTACCTCAGCCACAGAGGTGACTTAGGCCAACACCCCAGTCGCCTGGGCCCCGCACGGTGCCTTGCTGTGGGTTTTCCGGTCACGCCCCCACACTAGGGTGTCCCAGGGGGCAGGGTAGGTCCTCAGTGGACGCTCCAGAGCATACACGTGTGCAGGTGGAAGTCGCACCCGGCTCGTCCCCGGTGACCGCTTCTGAAGTGAAAGGTCCCAGGAAGACGGGGGCCCTCCCCCTCAGCTGGAGGCCTTCCCAGCCGGCACGGGGTCCTGGGCAGGGGCCCTGGACGGCCACAGGCATCAGACGCAGCCCAGAGTGGCAACAGGCTCTTGTTGGAGAGAGCCCTGGGCCTGCCTGTTGTCATCCTGTCCCCCTCTGGTGGCCTCCAGTGCCACCGTCTCAGGGGCGTTGCTTTCTCCCTAAACTGAGCCCGCGGTCAGGGTGGTTCCCGGGGCCGGAGGGCTTGCCGGAGGCGGTGGCTGCGCTGGCCACGCCCCTCCCCAGAAATGCCTGCCTGACCCCTGCGTTCTCTCCCCGGCAGGGTCCCCCTTCGCCCGAGCCAGCATCAAAAGTGCCAAGCTAGAGAACTCGACCTTCTTCCACAAGAAGGAACGGAGGATGCGCTTCTACATCCGCCGCATGGTCAAAACTCAGGCCTTCTACTGGACTGTGCTCAGTCTGGTCGCCCTCAACACCCTGTGCGTCGCTATCGTTCACTACAACCAGCCCGAGTGGCTCTCCGACTTCCTCTGTGAGTACCGCCCGCTCCCCGATCCCTTCCTCGGGCCCTTCCCCGACCTCCTCCCCTGGGAGCCGGGGTCTTTTTCCGGTCCTCTCTGAGTCTCTCCGGCTGCGGTTGGCCCATGCTGTGTCAGTCCGTTTTCTGTTACTACAACAAAGTGCCTGTGGCAGCTGACTTTATGAAGAGGAAAGGTTTATTGAGCTCACAGTTTAGGAGGCTGGAGCAGGTGGCACCTGTGTCCATGGGAAACTGATGGGGTAGGGAGGTGGCAGTGACGGGTGTGTTGGAGCAAGTGGTCGTTCCTGCGGCCAGAAGCAGAGAGCCAGGGCACCTGGGATCCCAGGCCTTTGGAGAGCAGCCCACAGTTGGCCAGGGATCGCCCACAAGGCCCCACCTTTTAAAGGCCCACACCACCTCCCAATGCCATCTCACGGGCCCAAGCTTCTAACCCCCTGAGCCTTTCAGGGGACACTGTGTCCACGCCACAGCACAGCCCGCCTGCTCCGGGCCCACGGCTGTCAACTGGAATCCAGGCAGAGTTGTGGGCGCTGCGGGAGGGAGTGGGGGACAGAGGGAGGCAGCAACGGGGTAAAGACAGAAGCTCACATGGAACTTCCCGGCCTCTCTGGGAACAGTGAAGCCATTGTCCTGTTTCTCCTGCTCATGTCCCGCCCTCGGCCCCCTCTGCCCACGCCTTTGGCTCCTTGGCCACCTCCTCTCCCGCCCCCTTGGCCTCCCCTCCAAGGACCGTGAGAGCACCTTGCTCTCCGTGGGTCCTGCACCCTCAGGCCTGGTCCTCCTCCCTCCGTCTGGTTCCAGGACGAGCGTGAGATGGGGTCAAAGCTGGGGGCTGGCCGGGGTGGGGAGAAGCCGTAAAGATGGGGATCATCCCGCCAGGACTTAAAAAAGTAAAGAGCTCTGAGGAATCAACAAGAGGTGTGCCAGGCACACAAAGGGCAGGTGCCCATGGGGGGCCCTGAGTGGGGCTCCCCAAGACCATGCCACCCACCGGCACCCTCCTCTGCATCTCTCGGCTGGCCTGACTTATTTGTCACCCTCTCGTCCTGGTTCAGGACGGATGTGGGATAGCTGCCGCGGAGACAGTCGAGTCTTTGACCTAGAAAGGCCGAGAGCCTAGCCCAGGTCACCATCTCCTTGAAGCCCTCGTGGTTCCCAGTCATGACTGACCCCCCCAGGACACCCCTCGGGGCCAGTTCTCTTTCCAAGAGTCCTGACCTAGTTCCAACCTTAGTAATTGTGTTTGGTCCCCCCGGAGTCTCTTATAAATGAGGACTCTACTTCCTGTTATAACCTCCTCTGATGGTCTATTTTTAATCCCCTGTATCCTCCCTACTAATCACCTGGCAGTCCGTCCTGGTTTAGGAACAGAGGATTGGGCTTCCTGTCTGTAAAGATCCTTAAATTATCCCCATTTTCCTGTTGAAATAACTGAGAAACAGAGAGGTTCAGTCACTTGTCCAACGTCCCACAGCTAGGAAGTGATGAAGCTAGGATTTGAACCCAGGTAACTAGGCTTCAGGGTCCAAGCTGTGTCTGATGATCGATCCTGACCCTGAACACCAGGTGACCTGAATGCTGCATGCCTTCCCTGCCCTAAGTCACCATGTGACCTTGGGCCGATCATAACCACCATCCATATCCACCAAGGTGTCTTTCAACACAAGGCATCCTCTTCTTTATGTGCCACCAAGAAAGACACAGTCTGCCATCTACACTAGGACCTCCTGATTTTAGAAACCTCTCCACTTCAGAGATGTCAAAATCTGAATAAAACTGTGTCTCAGAATCAATGAAGTATTTAGGTTGTCTGGGTCTCCGACGCACCGGTTCTCCATGGAAATTGGATCTGATGGTCCAGAAAGTTCTTCCAGATCCCCCAATTCTGTGGGAGAGGAGTTCTCTCAGGCCTTGTGCAGGGCTCACTGTGTTTCCATGGTAACCAGGAAACAAGCATCCCAGAGACACTCGTCCACTTCCACTGGGTCTTAGAAGGGACCTGAGGTTATGGACAGATTTCCTTTTCTGCCTTTTGATCCTAGAGACCCTAGACCCTGAAGACCACTGTCACCCCTTAGAGTCCTACAAATAAAGGGAAATTTCAGTGAAAAAATAAGCGTGAGGGACCCCGACAATCCACCCAACCACCTACTAAAAGCAAGATTAGTAAACACTCTCGACCATTGTCTGAGCTCATGTGTGCTGCTATAACAAAATACCTGAGGTTGGGTAATTTAATAAAGATAGAAATTCATTTTCTCACAATTCTGGAGACTGGGAAGTCCAAGACCAAGGTGCTGACAGGTTGGGTTGCCTGGTGGGGCTGCCCTCTGCTTCCAGGAAGGTGCCTTGAACATTGGGCCCCCTGCGGGGGGAGGAACACGGAGTCTTCACATGGCAGAAGGCAGAAAGGCAAGAGAGATGAACTGACCCATGGAACCCTTTCTTGGGAGCATCTGATCCCGTTTACCGGGGCTCCATGTGATGTGACCAGCCCCTGTGGGCCTGCCTCATCCTTTGGTTCCTTGGGGGATTGAGTTTCAACATGCGTTTGGAAGGGGACACACACCTTCCACCCGTAGCAGCCATCAAATGATTAGCCGCATGGCCATGATGGGAAATTCTCAGAAGCGTGTTTGGGTCTCCATCTTCCCTTTCTCTAAGCTGACTCCCCCTCAGAACCCCTCCTCCTCCCTTCCTCTGGGTTAGGTGAGAACCCTGAGCAGCCCCCCAGCCCCCCAGGAGCTTCCCAACCTCAGCTTCCTACCCCACTAAGAAATCCCCCTCAGAGCAGGACCTGGGATGAGCCATTGCTTTGCAGGCTAATCCACCTTTATCCTTCCCGGAGGCCTTGGCATTCCTAAATCAAAGAACAGAGTCTTTGTCTTGATCCAGACTTTTAGATGAGCAGCTAGACGGGATTTCCAGAGGGTACCGAGAAGCCGGGCCTGCGCCGGGTGGCCCAGTGCCGCATCCAATCCCAACGTCAAGTCAAAACCAGGACCCCGCTGTGATTTCCATTTCTTCCTCTTCCTTGGGAGCTCAGTCAGGCCAAAGTGGACGGAGCGTGATTCTTAGAAACGACCCAGCGGCGTTATGGGTCCACGCCAGGCCCCTGGTTGTTGGTTAATTATCCTGTGAGGTTTTCAAAGTGGGGACACAGAAGTGTACCAAGCTCCTGGGGAACCACTGGTCAACACAAAAGCGAGGGCCTTGACAAGGACCTGCATCCAGCCCTTCTCTGCAAACCAGAGCAGAGGTACCCGCCGGAGAGCAGCTGGACTCCCTCTGAGATCAGCTGGGGTTGGGGGGGCACCGGTCTTCTCTTCTCCTTTTCCAGAAGGGAGACGGGGGCTCTAGAGGACAAGCCCTGGCCGGCCTTCACCCCAGACTGACCGCCTCTCCGTTTCCTCCTTCTCCCTCCAGACTATGCAGAATTCATTTTCTTAGGACTCTTTATGTCCGAAATGTTTATAAAAATGTACGGGCTCGGCACGCGGCCTTACTTCCACTCCTCCTTCAACTGCTTCGACTGTGGGGTAAGTGATCGGCTTCTGTGGGGGCCACTGCGTGCGCTCTTGTCTATAATGACCATACCTGGAGACCTTGGTCAGCGGGAAGAGGGAAGGTCACCTCTGCGTGTGAAAGACTGAGATGAACGCAGAAGCAATCACACGAGCCCAGAACTCCCAGCCTCGGTCACGAGGGGGAATTTATAGACCACCTTTGGAAAACAGATGGGTGACCCAGCGAGTCCTCCATGAAGGATTCACCTTAGAGGAACTCACACAGGTGCCTGGGAGACACCAACAAGAATGCCCCTGCAGCTGGGAACAAAATTAGGGTCTTTCAACCTGAGTCAGCTCTCTGCCACTGTAACAAAATGCCTTAGGCAGTTCACTTATGAAGAGCAAAGGTTTACGGTGGCCCACAGCTTCGGAGGCTCCAGTCCATGATCAGTTGACTCTGTTGCTTTGGGGCCTGTGGGGAGGCAGCTCATGGTGCCAGGAGCACGTGGTGGAGCAAGGTGATTCCCTCCATGGTCCAGAAGCTGAGGGGCAGGGGAGGGGTGAGGCAGGCCCCTAGTGACCTAAAGACTTTCATTAGGCCCCGCCTCTTAAAGGTCCCACCACCTCCCAGTGGCACCACTCTGGGGACCAGGCCTTGAACAGATGGGCCTTTGGAGGACCTTTAAGATCCCGACTGTAGCAGCGTTAGTGGCAAATAGTGGGCGTGCCTTCCCCAGGACGCCCCAAATCCTGCACCCAGTTCCAGTATCTCAGGCAGCCTTAATAATTCTTAATAATTCTGAATCCAGTACTGATTTCTGCCCTATTTTAGGAAACTCTATGGTGTTGGAGGAAAAAACAAAATATATACAAACAAAACTACCTACATAAATGACCCGAATGTTTCAGGAATAAAACAAATTTCTTTTTGTTAAAAAAAAAAAAAAAGAGTCTCGGGTTGAAGGTGTCTTAGGGGTAAAGCACCTCTCCAGGTAGCGTGAGGACTTGAAAGAAAACAAAGAGTGTCCCAAGTAGCTCTGTTCATGACAAGCCTGGCCCCAAGTGTCCCTCTGCCGTCGAGTGGAGAAGTTAAACGGTCACATCACTCACAGACGGTCCCTGAGTTACGGTGGTGTGACGGCAGTGATTCAACTTACGATGGTTTGATTTATGATTTTCAACCTCACGACGATGCAAAAGTGACACTCAGTAGAAACCGCACTTCAAATTTTGAATTTTGATCTATTCTCCAGCTGGTGACAGGCCAGTGTGCTCTCACAAGGGTGGACGGCAGCAGCAACTGCAGCTCCCAGGCAGCCCCATGATTACAAGAGGAAGCAACAGATACCCTACAGCGTGCTGTGTTGCTAAGCTAGGGGTTCAAGAGGCGAGGCGTATTAAACTTCAGCTGGGCACAGTCGAGCATACCTGTAATCCCAGCGACTTGGGAGGCTGAGGCAGGAGGATTGCAAGTTCAAGGCCAGCCTCAGTAACTTAACAAAGTCCTGACTCAAAATAAAAATATAAAAACGGCTGGGGATGTGGCTCGTGACTAAATGCCCCAGCTTAATCCCTGGTACAAAAACAAATGTGTTTTCTATGGCTCCAAGGAGCTGCGTTACCCGGTTGATCTTATGCGATACAAATTTCCCATCAATTCTTTAAAAGGACGAGGAGGTGATTAGAGCGCAGGGTGATGGTTGTGACCCGGGGTCTCTGGAAGCTTCCGGGTGCTGCCTGGTCCTACTAGGTAGCAGTAGTGGGTGGGTGATTCCGGAGTCCTCAGGTCCGTGTGGCCTTTTTTGTTGCGGTGCTGGGGACAGAAGCAGCGCCCTGCCGGCTGGGCCAGAGGCGCACCCCTAAGCCGCACCCGGGACCCCCAGCCCACTTGCCCTCGGGGTTGAGAGCTGGGTGCCTGCGAGTGAGCGCCTGCGGGAGCCCCAGGGTCCCCCGCGCTGAGCCCTGGCCCCGGCTTCCAGGTCATCATCGGGAGCATCTTCGAGGTCATCTGGGCCGTCATCAAGCCCGGCACGTCATTTGGAATCAGCGTGTTGCGAGCTCTCAGGTTACTGCGTATCTTCAAAGTCACCAAGTAAGTCTTGGGAACTCCGGGGCCTTCCCCTGGGGCCTGGGGGTCGTGGCCGGCGCTGACCCCTCCCGCCGTGGGCAGGTACTGGGCGTCGCTCCGGAACCTGGTGGTCTCCCTGCTCAACTCCATGAAGTCCATCATCAGCCTGCTCTTCCTGCTCTTCCTCTTCATCGTCGTCTTCGCCCTCCTGGGAATGCAGCTGTTCGGCGGCCAGTGAGTGCCCAGAGGCCCCGGCCGGTCCCTGGGGCCCCGCCGCAGGGCGCCCCACCGCAGGGCGCTGCCCTCTTTGCACCCCGACGCCCCCGGGCATCACCCAGGAGGACGGGGCTGTGGGTACCACCCGTCCTGGGGCGTTGCCTTGGAAACCAGATGCTGACCGGGCATCCGGGTGGGCGGGACTGTGGGTACCACCCATGGGGGGGGGGCGTTGCCTTGGAAACCAGACGCTGACCGAGCCCTGCGGGGGCCGGGTGGGGCTCACGGAAACTCCTGTCGTCCCCACAGGTTCAATTTCGATGAAGGGACGCCGCCCACCAACTTTGACACCTTTCCGGCAGCGATAATGACCGTGTTTCAGGTATGACCTTGGCGGGGCGGGGCGACACCTCTTAGTGTCAGATTGGGGCACCTGGACGGCCTCCGAGGGGCTTCCCCGGGACCCCCAGGCCTTTCCCAGTGGATTCTTTCTCTGGGAGGGACGGCGCGTGTGTAGAGAGGGGACCCTCCCTTCCCTCTCCCACAGAGGCAGCCTCTAAATGAGGCCCAGACAGGGTTTGGAGAGGGCTGGGCCCCCTTGCTGGGAAGTGCTGAGCCCTGGCACTGGTTTCTTGGCACCGGGCACCCGCAGGTGTCTCTAGCTGAGGTCCCCCCTGGGGCCCTGCAGGACAGTGCAGGGGGCGGACCCCAGGGCCGTGCCCTGCCTCGGAGCTGCACCTGGCCCCACATCGGTCCTCCACACCTGGCACCCCCACTCAGCACCACGCACGGAGGGATCTAGGGGGATGTTAAAGCGGGTCTCGCCGGGCGCGGTGGCCACGCCTGTAATCCCAGCAGCTCAGGAGGCTGAGGCAGGAGGATTGAGAGTTCGATGCCAGCCTC
The DNA here is from genome assembly GCF_047511675.1 of Marmota flaviventris. Lineage (NCBI taxonomy): Eukaryota > Metazoa > Chordata > Mammalia > Rodentia > Sciuridae > Marmota > Marmota flaviventris. The sequence goes on from NC_092498.1 coordinate 210,295,244, forward strand.
AGCAGATTAGCGACACCCTGAGCGACTCAGCGAGACCCTGTCTCTATATGAAAAATAGAGAGAGGCTGGGATGTGGCTCCGTAGCTAAGCACCCCTAGGCTCAATCCCTGGTATGAAAAATGTCTGGCCACGTCTGCTGAGCCGCAGAGCCTGGGCGGCGTCCATCTGTGTCTCCCGGTCCAGAGGCTGCGGGGCGTGGCGGGGCGTGGCAGGGTGTGGCAGGGGCGTGGCAGGGGCGTGGCCGGGCTGTGACTTGCAGATGCCCCCCCACAGCGATCACCACTCATGGTAGCTGAGCCCAGGTCCCTCTTTCTCCTCTTGCGAGGGCACCGATCCCCCGTGAGGGCTCATGACCCCACCTGGCCCCAGTGACACCCCCCAGTTCCTTCTGCCAGCACCACACGGGGACAGGGGCTTCCACAGAGGAACCCGGACGGACACCGTTCAGCTGGGGCGAATCCCCTTCCCACGAGGGAAGACCCTGGTGGCCGCGCGGGGGCCCTGGCACTCTCGGAGCCACGGAGCTGGTCTGCCAGCCGGGCGGGACAGTGGCCTCGGGACTGTGGCCTCGGGGTCGTGGCCTCGCCCGCTGCTGAGGCCGCCTTTGCCCTCCGCCCTCCCGCGGCAGATCCTGACGGGCGAGGACTGGAACGAGGTCATGTACGACGGCATCAAGTCGCAGGGCGGCGTGCAGGGCGGCATGGTGTTCTCCATCTACTTCATCGTGCTCACGCTCTTCGGGAACTGTATCCTGCGGCGGGGCGGGGAGGGCGGGGGAGGGTCTGGGGGCGGGGCGGGGAGGGCGGGGGAGGGCGGGGAGGGCGGGGGAGGGTCTGGGGGCGGGGAGGGCGGGGGAGGGTCTGGGGGCGGGGCGGGGAGGGTGGGGGCGGGTCCGGGGGCGGGGCGGGGAGGGTGGGGGAGGGTCAGGGTCCGGTTGGGGGCGGGGGCTGGAGGGTCAGGGAGGGGAGGGGTCGGGCAGCCGGAGCCTGGTCCCCGTGCTGTCCCTCCGCGGCCGCTTTCCCTGACTCGGCGGCAGACACCCTCCTGAACGTGTTCCTGGCCATCGCCGTGGACAACCTGGCCAACGCCCAGGAGCTCACCAAGGTCTGTGGGGACCTGTGTCTGGCAGAGGCACCACCTGTGGGCGGCCGAGCGGGAGGGACCTAGGGACCGGGTCACCAGGCGGGGAGAGCCGGCCTCCCGCTCCTCCCTGGGCGCTGAGCCTCCACCAGCCCGTTCGGCAGCAGAGCGCAGCGAGGCCCGCGGCCAGGAGGCTGCAGGAAGCAGATGGCCAGCGCCACGCGGGACCCAGTGAAGGGACCAGGCAGGGATCCCAAGGAAGGGGGCAGTGCCAGGCCAGCGGGCACGTCACCGCCCAGAACAGTCAAGTTGCTGGACCTGAGGGAAAGGGGCTCCCGTAGATCCGTGGCCTTAGGGGACCCAGAGCCGTGGCCAGCACAGATGGTGGCCAGTAAGCAGCTCCCGCCTCTCTGCCCCACTGGCCTCCTGCTGGACCTGCTAGTGGCCACTTGCAAGCCACCGTGGAGGCTGAGTGTATGGTAAACAGGTCAGCCTCCCAGGGGACAGGAAGGGGCCAGAGGGCAGCTAGCAAGTAGCCTGCACAGGACCCTGGAGCTCCACTGGGTCCCCCCGTGTGTGGGAGCTGGGGGGGACACTCTCTGGACTTCCTTGTGAGGATAGCAGTGACCACGTGATGCTCGTGGAACCAGCTACTGTGGCCTCCCTCGAGTGGAGGAGGAATCTGAGGCTCAGGCAGGACCACTGGCCCCATGGCAGGATCTCAGCAGCCACTGTCAGAATCACGCGACCCACGTCAGGCGCTCTGCTAAGCCCCCGGCACACAGTGAGCGTTCAGGGAAGGCAGCCTCCCCTGGCTGGCGCGGGGAGGCCAGGTCGTGAGCCTCCCTAGCACGTGATGAAAATCAAAATACCAACAACCACAGGAAACGTAAAGGCCCTTCTGTGCTGGGGGAGAGGCCCTGCTCCGAGTTGCCCACGGGAGAGGACACGTGTGTGTGCCCCGTGTAATCCGAGGTACTTGGGAGGCTGAGGCAGGAGGATCCTAAGTTTGAGGCCAGCCTCAGGAACTTAGCATGGCCCTCTCTCAAAATAAAAAGGAGCTGGGGGTGTAGCTCAGGAGGAGGGCAGAGCCCCGGGTTCAACCCCACAGCACACACAGAGCAGGGAGGGTGGTGTCTACTTCACAGATGAAGAAACTGAGTCCCCGAGAGGTTACGTGACTTTGCCACACGCTAGGACCTGAAAGACCAGAGACGTGGCCCTTCAGAGATCACAGAGGAGGAAATAGGGCCAGAGAGAAATGGGGGGTCAGGGGAAGGACCATCTCACCAGTGCTGACTCGTGGTCAGTGATGTTAAGTTACCCAGATAAAAATTGGTGACACGTGCCCCTTAGGGCAACCTTGGACTCCCTGAAAGTCCAGTGAACCTCAAGTGGACCCAGGAAGGCCCCACTGCTTTCAGTAACACAGTTCATGTCCCTGGAATGATCCATGAGCAGGGCTTCCAAAAACAGTTGTACAGGTTGCACACTGCACAAGAGCACAGGCCGGCTGGAGTCCGCCCTGCCTCTCCATGGGTGGTGCATCAGTCCAGGAGAAGGAACCACAGAGGAGGCACTGTCCTTCTATTTGGGACGTGTGTGTTGGGAACCAAAGAGCTGGCCACAGGTCCAAACTAGGCCTGAGGGGGAACAAAGCTCAGTGGCAAGTGCAGGGTCTTCCTGCTGGGAGCCTCCCTCCGCTCAGGGCCGTCCCCAGGGCGTGAGGTGTTCAGGACACGGAACCAAACCAAACTGAGCAGACCCTGCCAACCCTCCATCTGTCAGCCCGGCGGGAGGGAGGGACGGTTTCCCGGCCCCACCTCTGACGGGGGAGGAGCGGAAGTCCCCACCAGGAGCCCGGCCACCTGGAGCTGGTCCAGCCCTGAGCTCATCCCAGAGCTCCTGCTCAGGGGCCAGCATCCAGGAGAGGGATAGGGAGGCAGGGAGGCAGGGAGGCCTGGGCCTCCGCAGCCCCCTTTCCCTTCCGTTTCTCCATCAGGGATTCCTGGGCACCCCGTGAGCGCCGTGCCCGCGGGGCCTCAGTGTGTCCCCAGTCTCACTTAGTCCCCTGCGGAAACCTCGGGAGGCAAGTTCTCTGAGCCCCACTTCATCACTCGTTCAGCGAGCACATATTGAGCACCTACTGTGAGCAAAGCCCTGGTCTAGAGCCAGGAACACAGCAGTGAACAAAACAGGCAAGAAACCCAGCCCTTTGGGAGCAGGGATTCGAGCTGGGGAGACCGACGAGAAACCAGATCAGTGCACAGAAATGCATGGCTTGTCCGATGGTGCGAAGCGCTAAGGGGAAAAGTGAAGTAGGAAAGTGAGCAAGAGATGGGATTTTAGATAAGGAATGTGAGGCACAGAGAGGCTTAGAGATTCCCCCAAGGCACACAGCAATTAGTAGCAAAGCTGGGATTTGAACCCAGGCCAACTGGATCTGGAACCCGTGCTGTTGGCCACTGTGTATTGGCTGCTTGAACTTGAACTCACTCACCTGGGAGCTTATTGGGAGCACAGGCTCAAGGCCGAGACCTGGTTCTGTGGAAACTTCCAGGGGCCTAGGTATCTAGTATTTTGGAGCAGTCGTCAGGTGCCCAGTTCCAAGGACAGCTGGGCATGGAGCCAGAAGGGGGGTCCTGCTCCGAGTTGTCCCGGGCGTCCTGACCTGCCCGTTTCCGAGGTGCTTGTTCCTCGCCTCAGATTCAGGGTGCAAGGAGGCGCCGTCTGAGCCGCCTGCTGTCCTGACCAGCAGCTTTGTTTCTGGACATGGGTTTTTCTCTTTCTTTGTTCGAGGGGGTCTTGGGGGGCACTGAGGACTGAACTCAGGGGCCCTCGACCACGGAGCCACCTCCCTGGCCCTACTTCGTACTTTATTTAGAGACAGTGTCTCACTGAGTTGCTTAGGGCCTCACTTTTTGCTGAGGCTGGCTTGGCGATCCTCCTGCCTCAGCCTCCGGCCGCGGGGACGACGGTCGTGCGCATCACAGCTGAGCCCCCGTGACGGCTGAAGGGTCGAACGTCCCAAAGCGCCCCTTGCTGTGTGTACTCCAGCACACCTGCGTCCTGCTCCTCTCTGACCTGGCCATCAGGCAGCCAGACAGTGGCCGAGACCCCGGCTCAGGGCAGTGGGGGCCCAAGCCCGCTTCTGGGGCTATTGGTGGTGCCCAGCGGAGCCTGGGGAAGCCACTTTCCTGCATCAGGCACGGCTCGGTTTTCTGGGGACGTGGCCCAGAGTCGACGCGGCTTGGGGACAGGGGCCTGCGAGGCAGGAAGGAGGGCGCGTCCTTCCCCGGGCTGCCCCTGGCTGGGTCAGAACAGGCTTGATGGCCCCAGGGGCCCCTGGGCCTGAAGCGGGTGGAGCGCACCTACCAGCCGCCCTTGCCGTGGGACCCCGGCTCTGCGTGGCCGACCCCCAGGCCAAGCCCCCAGCCTGCTCTTCAGTGCTCAGACACCACGAGGGTGGGCTTGTGAGCGAGAACCCGTGTTCCCTCCAGGACGAACAAGAGGAGGAGGAAGCCGCCAACCAGAAGCTCGCGCTGCAGAAGGCCAAGGAGGTGGCGGAAGTGAGCCCCCTGTCGGCGGCCAACATGTCCATAGCCGTGTAAGTCGGGGGTGGGCCGTGCCTAACCACTGGGCGGACGTGCCCGCGCTACCCCCCCCCCCCCCCCGCGTCCTCTCACATGGGCTCTGCTGGTGTTTAATGAGCACCACCTCGGCCCGGAACTGCTGGGACTCGGCAAGGTTGGAAAGCCCCACTTTGGGTAGCTCTCAAGTCAGCGAGGGCGATGACAAGATCACAGAACTAGAGAAAAAAAGATGGAGAGGGGAGAGGGGAGGGCGGAAGTGCAGAGGGTGGTGCTGCCGGGGCCTGGTGTGTGCGAGGGAGGATGCTCTCTGCCACTAACACCCCCAGCCCAGAGCTGTGCTTTCAAACTCAGGCAAGGCCTCCCCTGGAAGGTGGCAAGACCTGAGGGAGGTGAGGAAGGAGCCGGGAGGAGGTGTGGGGGAAATGCAGCCCAAGCAGAGGGACTGGTATATGCAAAGGCCCTGAGGCAGACTCCTGGTGTGTTCAGGGGATATGAAGGCCGGTGTGCCTGGAACCGAGTGAGCAGAAGGGGACTGTGGAGGGAGAGACGAGAGCAAGGAGGTGACGAGCAGGTCATGCAGGGCCTTGGGGGCCACGGGGAGGACTTGGGTTTTGCATCATCGGCAAAGGAGCAGAGGAGGGTCAGGCCCTGACTCAAGTGCTCACAGGTGCCCTCTGGCCACTGTGGGGAAACGGACTGTGAAGGTGAGGAAGGGAGGTGGCCCAGCACGCCAGGTTGAGGGCAGCAGCCTGTCCTTGCAAAGGAGATGGGGACTGGCCCAAGATGGAGCCCAGGGAGGTATGGATGTAGCAGGATCCTGGACAGATTCTGAAGGTCCATGGAGCAGACAGTTCGCTGGGGTCAGGGACAAGGCAGTGAGGAACCAGAGACCTTGGATTAAAGAGAGCTGAGGACACAGTGCTCTGAGCTGTGCCTTTGCGGGTGGGGTGGGGGACTCAGGGGGTCTCATGCTGCAGAGCGCTGCGTCCTGGGACTACAGGGAGGGGGCAGCTTTTCCAAACTAAGAGGTGGTGGCTGCAGGAGGGGAGCCCAGGGAGGCGCATGCGCGGTAGGTGAGGCTAGGAACAGCCTGAGCACAGGGATGGTCCCTATTACACCATCGGTGCCCCGCAGCCCCGGGAAGGTTCTGAGGGCCCCAAAGGGACCCCAGCCCCCGACACTCACGCAGCAGCCCCCACACTGCCCACCCTGGCTGCCCTGGTTCCTTTCTGTGACCCCAGACCCCCATTCAGGCCACGCGAGCACTGGGGGCTGTGGAACCTGCGCCAGACCCACGTCCACCGCCCTGGCCTCCGTGGCCATCTCCGAGGCCATTACGATGCTCAAAGCCACCCCAGAGGTTCCCGCGCTGCCCTTGGCGGCAGAGTAAAGACAGTAGGGCCCTCGGCCAGGCTGACAGGCCCGCCTCGAGCCCAGGTACCTGGGAGGTCACCCGAGACACCCACTCGGCCGCCCCGTCGGGCCAGGCTGAGCGTGGGGATCCGGGTGGGCGCGGCCGCGGGGCTCGCGGCGCGGGTCCGGGGCGCCGACCGGCCTTGCGTTGCAGGAAGGAGCAGCAGAGGAACCAGAAGGCGGCGCGCTCGGTGTGGGAGCAGCGCACGAGCGAGATGCGCAAGCAGAACCTGCTGGCCAGCCGCGAGGCGCTCTACCCGGGCCTGGACCCCGACGAGCGCTGGAAGGCGTCCTACGCGCGCCACCTGCGGCCCGACGTGAAGACGCACCTGGACCGGCCGCTGGTGGTGGACCCGCAGGAGAACCGCAACAACAACACCAACAAGAGCCGCGCCGCCGAGCCCGCCGTCGAGCCGCGCCTGGGCCCGCCGCGCGCCGACGACCTGCTGCGCAAGCAGGCGCGCTACCACGAGCGCGAGCGCGCGCGCGACCCCGCCGGCCCCGACGCGCGCAGGCCCTGGGCCGGCGGCCAGGAGGAGCCGAGCCGCGAGGGCCCCTACGGCCGCGAGTCCGACCACCCGCCCCGCGAGGGCGGCCCCGAGCCGCCCGGCTTCTGGGAGGCCGAGGCCGAGCGGCCCAAGGCCGGGGACGCGCACCGCAGGCACGCGCACCGCCAGGCCGCGCCCAGGGACAGCCGCAGCGGGTCGCCGCGCACCGGCGCCGACGGGGAGCCGCGCAGGCACCGCGTGCACCGCAGGCCCGGGGACGAGGCGGCCGAAGACAAGGCCGAGCGCCGGGCGCGCCACCGCGAGGGCAGCCGGCCCGCCCGCGGCGGAGAGGGCGAGGGCGAGGGCCCCGACGGGGGCGAGCGCAGGAGGCGACACCGGCACGGCCCTCCCGCCACCTACGACGCGGACGCGCGGAGGGAGGACAAGGAGCGCCGGCACCGGAGGAGGAAGTAAGTGGGGTTCAGCCGCGTCCCAGCCCCGATTCACAGAGGGGAGACGGGCAGGGGCGAAGGGCAGCGCCCCACGGCAGCCTGGAGCCCCTGGGACCGAAACCAGAGGCCCGCGGGGACCGTCCACATGGGCACATCAGGCAGCCCGGGGAGGACCGCACCCCGCAGGAGAGCTCTCGTCCAGCTCTCTCTGTGCTGCTGGTGGCCCTAAGTGACCTCGCACCTGTCTGCCCACCTGGGAAACGGGTCCAGGGGGTGGAATCGGGCCATTGCCGGGTTAAAGGAGGTGAAGTCCAAGGAGCCTGGAAGGGCCCCTGGGCCTAGTAAGTGCTCAGTAAAATTAGACCGTTTCCCAGCTCCCCGAGTCTCGGCCTACCTGGTGTGTTCCAGGAGCATGGGAAGGCTCTTGGGGGCCCTAGAGTTGAAGGGGCAGCAGTGTACCAGGCTCTTGGGCATGTCCCCAGGCCAGGGTTTACCCGTCAGGGACCGTGTCCTCTTTCCTTAAGAGTACTCAAGGTGATTCTGCACAAAGGGGCCTAACAGCTTCAAGGAGTGTGGACATTGTTCCATTATAAACCAGGGTCCCCTTAGTCCCCCCTTATGTGACCAGTAGGTTGATTGGCTTAGTGGTGTGGGTCAGTGATTCTGCTCTGTGGTGTCCAAATGAGGCCGGCAGTTCTTAAACTTGACCTTGTGTGTGTGTGTGTGTGTGTGTGTGTGTGTGAAAGAGAGGGGGGGTGTGGGGAGGGAGAGAGAGAGTGTCCCCCGGAATCTTGTTAAAACTCGGATTCTAATTCAGGACCTGGGGCTCCGTGGAGCCTGAGATTCTGCCTTTCTGAGCAGTTCCCAGGTGGGGGCAGCGCTGCCCGTCCAGGGACCACACTTGAGTGCAGGGATTCTGGGGACGCAGTGACATGGTTCTGGTGGCGGCGGGGACATGATGGCGCAGGCGCAGGCTGATGACTTGGGGTTTGTGGACACCTCAGAGCCCAGGAAGGGAGGTGCTAACGGTGTCGCAGTGTTCTAGACCGCGGCTGCGTCCTGGTGAGGTTCCACAGCAGCAGAGGCCACCGTCCAGGGGCTGCAGGCAGAAAAATGCGGTGCCACTAAAAACCTGCAATGAGTGTTTTCTGAGTTTGATCAAAACCACGTTGGCTTCAAATGAAAGGTTCTGATAATTACAAGCCGGGTTTTCCATTTGCATGAGAGAGGGTAGGGAGTCGCCAAGGAGAAAGGACAGCGTCTTCCTGGGTGGGACCGCCCTGCACGGGGCGGGGCCTTTGGCTCACCTACCTCCCCTTCCCCAGATGCCCACAGTGCCCCTCGCCACTCGGTCTCCGTATTTCCTCAATGCCCTCCTAAAACCATCCTGTGGGTCCTTGTTCCTCCCGAGCTTTCCCCACTGGGCTGATGGAGCCTTTCACCATTTGCTAAGTGCCTACTGTATGCTAAGCTCACGCTGTGAATTCCCTCAAGTAATGACAGATGGGGGGGCACATGGTGGGGGACGTGGTCTCATCACAAAATGCCTGAGACCGGCCAGTTGTGCTCAAGAACGGTGAGCTATTGCCAGGCAGGGGGGCGCACCCCTGTCATCCGGCTACTCTGGAGGCTGAGGCAGGAGGATGGCAAGTTCAAGGCCAGCCTCAGCAACCTAGCAAGACCCTGTTTCAAACAAATAAAATAAAAAGGACTGAGGGTGTGGCTGGGTGGCAAGGCGCCCCTGAGTTCAGTCCCCAGTGCTGCGGACACAAAGAAACTGTCAGCTGCTTCAGCAGCAGTAGGGAGCACCAGGATGTGCCGACTGTTACCCTCCACACCTCATCAACACACAGGGTGAGGACCTGAGCTTCCCCACTCCAGTTCCCCGTTTCTGCAGAGGGAACTGGCTTTTCCCAGGAGCGGCCGGCCACCAGCCTCGGGGAGCAGGATGGAGATCCAGCCCTCCCATCGCCCAGGGCCTCGCCTCTCTCCAGAGAAGGCAGTAGCCCCCACCTCCACCAGGGCCTCCGTGGATCCCATGGGAACCAGACAGTCACCGCTAGGTCCCTTATTAATAGACACTGCAAATGCTGAGGCCAGCAGAGAAGCAGGTTAGTCATTTGGCTGGTTTAAAAAAAAAAGTCTTATTGCTCACTGGAAATAAACGCTCAGGAAAGCACATTTTGCTTTTTTTTTTTTTTGGTACCAAGGATTGAACTCAGGGGCCCTCGACCACCGAGCCCCATCCCCAGCCCTATTTTGTCTTTTATTAGAGACAGGGTCTCACTGAGTTGCTTAGGGCCTCACTTTTGCTGAGGCTGGCTTTGAACTGGAGACCCTCCTGCCTCAGCCTCCTCAGCCTCCGGGATCATGGGTGCGAGCCACTGTGCCCAACCTTTTTTTTTTTTTTGACCTGAGGTCTCTCGGGGTCGCCCAGGCTGGCCCGCCCTCTGGACTCAAGCCATCCTCCTGCCTCAGCCTCCTGAGTAGCTGGGGCTGCAGCCCGGGCCCCCATGTCATATCTGGCTGATTGAAGCATTATTAAGAGGGGGGAATCCAAGACGAGGCATTAATCTGATTAATTTGCAGACATAAAATAATAAGCAGTTTCTGGTCTCTGCGGGATGATGCCGCGGCCCCGGAGGCCCCGAGCCTCCCCTGTTCCCTGCCTCATCCCTGAGGCCCTGTCCCAGCCGCTCCCTGAGGGCTTGGTCCCCGCGGTACGGTCGACGGAGGTCTGTCCCCTCCCCTCCCTCCTCCCCCTTCATCTCTCGCCCCAGCACCTGCTCTTGCATGGTGTCCCGGCAGGGGCGCCCCAGGGCGGCCAAAGTGAGGAGGAGCTTGGCGGATTCCCAGTGAAAGCCATCCCTGTGGACCCCAGGGCGCGGCCCCGCCTCCCCAGACAGCTCCCCGCCAGTCCTGGCACAGGGAGGGGCCTGCCCGGTCCTGCCCACCTGCACTGGTCGCCATGGCAACCGAGGCCCAGAGGACGCCCAGCCCCGGTGTGTCCTGCCCTGAGCCCTGAAGCAGCCCCGTGCGCCCTTGGCGGCCTCCCCGCACCCCGCTCCGTGCACCCCAGTCGCCCATCGCCCCGTTTCCTTCGGCCAGCCCTGCCGTGGCCTCGGGGTCCGAGGACCGCCCCCGGCAGCCTTCCTGCGCTCGCCACCACCCTGGCCTCGGTGCCCTCCTGGGTGATGGGGGGCGGGTCCTCATCAGGGGTCATGGGGGCCATCGGGGGTCAGCGAGGTGTGCGTGGAGCGAGCTGAATGGGGGTTCCTGTTACCTCGCTCCCCAGGTAATGGGGACCAGCCCTGGATCCGGGGTCTGAGCGCGTCCCATCCCGGGCAGGAGCCCCACAGCCCAGCAGAGCAAGCCGGGCCAGCGGGAGGGACGGCGTGGGCAGTTATGCAACGGCCTCCTGGGGCACAGGGCACAGAGGCCAGCCCCGGGAGGAGCGGGGAGGCCGGCCTCCGGTCTCCTGCCTCCTTGAACTCCTCCGCGGAGACACTGGAGCGAAGCCCCCCGAGGTGCAGGAGGCTCTGCGCCTGCACCTGGTCAGACGCCCTGACCCACAGCCAGCGGGAACCGAGAGGAAGAAGGACAAAGCCAACTAAGGCCAGGGCCCTCGCCCTCCCTCAATAATGTCACCTAGCAAGGAAGCACCCCGAGGGTCCTCGTGGACCAGGCCGCCGTGTCCTGTGAGTGTTCTGCTCTATTTTCGGTGCTGGGCGGTTCACCCAGGACGCTCTACCCCCGAGCCACACCCCAGCCCTTTTTTATTTAGAGACAGGGTCTCACTAAGTTGCTGCGGCTGGCCTCAAATTTGCGATCCTCCTGCCTCAGCCTCCAGTGTTGCTGGAATTACAGGCACATGCCACCGCACATGGCTTGTGTGATTTTATACAACCTCCTTAGATGGTGACCAAAGGATGGGCTCCTTTTTAAGTGGTGACTTATTAGGTCTGCTTGGGGGCAGGAAGATCTTTCATTAAAAATCTAGACAGTGGCCTCCGCCATATGGAGCAGTTCTGTGGCGGTGGATTCAACCAGGTGCAGGTCAGAAATCTCGGGGGTGAATCCGTGTCCACACTGAGGGGGGACAGTTTTCTTGTCTGAATCCCCTGAACAACACTGTGCGCCCAGCGTCACGTTAGGAGTCCCTGGTCATCTGGAAGTGGTGGACCGTCTTCAGGAGATTCCACAGATTCTGTGCCAATGCTTCTTTATGTGGGGGATTGAGCATCTGGGGGTCTTGGTATCCAGGGGGCCCTGGGGCCTCCCCTGTGGAGGCCAAGGGAGGCTCGCATGGTACTTACCGAGAAGGTCTCCCCGGCCAGACTCCCAGCTTACGGTTGGCTTCTCAGAACGCACCGCGCACATCAGAACCGGGAGCGTCCTGTGGGCGCTGTGACAGGCGGGGGAAGCCCTGGTTTAGCATTCACTTCCCGTCACCCACACGGGGACGATGCCCAGTGGGCAGAGGCGGATGGTCTCTGAGGCCACCCACGACCCGTGGCCTCCCTGGCTGGCCAGCACATGGCCGTCACCTGTGTCCCCGGGTCTCCCCCTTCCCTTCCCTTCGAGAGGATTTGCCGTGGGTTTGGGCTCCTGACAATCTCGGCTCGAGATCCTCCAGTCAATGACATCTGCAAAGACCCTTTGTCCAAAAGAGGTCACTCTGGCGGGCCCGGGGGGACCTGTCTTGGCAAGAGGGAGGAGGGAGGAGGGCCAGGGCCTGGGCCTGGGCGAGCCCACACCCAGCAGGACAAATCCTGCCCTGGCCCAAGGCCTGGCGGCAACCCACAGTGTCCCATGACCACCTCTAGTCCTCATGGGACTCCCAGGCCACCACTCTGCGTTACGGATGAGAAACTGAGGCTGAGGGACTCTCTGGGGTCACATAGCAAGTAACCTCTGGGAGGACCACTTCAGTCTCCAGGACACGGGGACGGTCCCACTGCCGTGGGACCAAAAAGGATAAAAACATCCTAAGAGAACTCAGGCTCAGAGAGGTTAGTCAGGCTGCTCAGGGTCACACAGCTCCTACGTGGCATTGCTGAGGCTCCAACCCAGCTCGACTTCCCTCCCAAGTGTCCATGTGACCCATGTGACGGAGGGTGAGGGCCTTCCCCGCGGGGACTACAGTAGGACTGCCTGGCTTCTCCTTCCGGGAGGTGTGGGTACAAACAGCCGGTACCTACTCCCACCTGGGGTCAGAGGGAGCCTCTGCTGACTAGCTCCACGCTCGCTCCACGCTGGCTGTGCCGCAGCTGGCTGTGTGGCCTGGGGCAGGGCCCCGTCTGTCTCTGATCCCCATTTTCTCATCTATAGAATGAGAATGGCAGCGAATGCTCCCCTCGCCTGTGGCTAAGCCGCCATGGAATGGCCTGGTTTGGTTGGTTGGTTGGTTGGTTGGTTTGGTTAATTGGATTTAGTTGGTTGGACTGGTTTGGCTGGTTGAGTGGGTTGGGTTGGTTGGTTTGGTTAATTGGTTTGGTTGGGTGGGTTGGGTTGGGTTCGTTGATTTAGTTTGGTTGGTTCGGTTGATTTGGTAGGGTTGGTTTAGTTGGGTCGGTTGCATTGGTTGCATTGATTTGGTGGGTTGGGTTGGGTTGGTTGACTTGGTTTGGTTGGATTGGTTGGTTGGTTTGGTTGGTTGGGCTGGGTTGATTTGGTTGGGCTGGTGGGGCAGTGGGATTGGTTGGGTTGGGTTGGTTAGTTGGGTTGGGTTGATTTGGTTGGGTTAGATTGGTTGGTTTAGTTGGTTTGGTTAGTTGGGTTGGGTTGCTTGGTTTGGTTGATTTGGCTGTGTTAAGTTGGTTGGGTTAGTTGGGTTGGGTTGACTTGGTTGGGTTAGGTTGATTGGTTTGGTTGGTTGGGTTAACTGCGTTGGATTGACTTGGTTCGGGTTAGTTTTCTTGGTTGGGTTGGGTTGACTTGGTTGGGTTAGTTTGGTTAGTTGGGTTGGATTGATGTGGTTGGGCTGGTGGGGTGGTGGGATTGGTTGGGTTGGGTTGGTTGGTTGGCTTGGTTGGTTGGGTTGGGTTGACTTGGTTGGGTTAGGTTGGTTGGTTGGGTTAGTTGGGTTGGGTTGACTTGGTTGGGTTGACGTGGTTGGACTGGTGGGGCGGTGGGGTTGGTTGGGTTGGGTTGGTTTGGTTGGTTGGTTAGGTTGGTTGGTTGGGTTAGTTGGGTTGGGTTGACAGTTGGGTTAGGTTGGTTGGGTTAGTTGGTTGGGTTGGATTGACTTGTGGCAGTGGGATTGGTTGGGTTGGTTAATTGGGTTGGGTTGATGTGGTTGGCCTGCTGGGGAGGAGGATTGGTTGGGTTGGTTGGTTAGTTGGGTTGGGTTGGCTGGGTTAGATTGGTTGGTTGGTTGGGTTGGGTTGACGTGGTTGGCCTGCTGGAGCGGTGGAACTAGATGGGTTGGTTGGTTAGTTGGGTTGGGTTTATTTGGTTGGGTTAGGTTGGTTGGTTGGTTAGTTAAGTTGGGTTTATTTGGTTGGGTTAGGTTAGTTGGTTGGTTAGTTGGGTTGGGTTGACGTGGTTGGGCTGCTGGGGCGGTGGGACTGGTGGGTTGGCTTGGTTTGTCGGTTTGGCTGTGGCTCTGGGGTGACCCCAGGCGGGTGTGTGCTAGGCAAGCGCCCTGCCACTGAGCCACCCCAGGCCGTCCCTTGCCGGGTCTTGGGCAGGCGCCACCCTGTCCCCGCCGTCCTGACTCCGCTGTGGTTCTTTTCTGCTGACCTCCTTCCTCAGAGAGAACCAGGGCACCGGGGTCCCTGTGTCCGGCCCCAACCTGTCCACCACGCGTCCAATCCAGCAGGACCTGGGCCGCCAGGACGCGCCGCTGGCCGAGGACATGGACAACCTGAAGAACAACAAGCTGGCCACAGCGGAGCCGGCCAGTCCCCACGACAGCCTGGGCCCCGCCGGTGCACCCCAGAGCCCCGCCAAGATGGGGAACAGCACGGTCCCCGGCCCCGCGCCCACCCCGGCCGCCAACCCGCACAGCAGCGCCGGCCGCCGAGTGCCCAATGACCCAGGGCCCCCGTCGCACCCCGGCGCCCCCAAGGCCCCCGAGAACAGCCTCATCGTCACCAACCCCAGCAGCGGCCAGGACGCCTCGGCCAGGACCGGGAGGCCCGAGCACACGGCCGTGGACATCCCGCCCCCAGGGCCACCCCTCAACCACACGGTCGTCCAAGGTGAGTGACCACGGGGACCTTGGGGACCTCGGGGATGTCGGACAGGCGCTGCTTCAGCCCAAGGAGCGTTAATATCTCAGATATTGGATCCAAATGTCGCCATTTCGACCCGCGAACCGTGTTTTCTGAACTGTAACGAGACGCTCCGCGTTCTTCTCACCCTGGGTCCTGGACGCCCAGTGTCCCCCACGCCCCAGCCTGTCCCCATCTAGTCTGGCCACATACCCTGTGCCCAGTAGCCACACTGCTGTGGCCTGGGCCCGTGTCCCCCTGTAAATGGGGCTGTTAGCACTCCCTGGGTGCCCCCAGCCTCGGCATGAAGGTCAGGCAGGACAGGGACAGGGCTGACCAAAGCCCCCGAGGAGCCCAGCAGACTCAGGGCCACAGAGTGGCTGGGAACAGGCTTTCTGGGGCCAAGCGGTTCAGGTGTCCCCTCAAGGCTGTGTGACCTGAGGCAAGTCACTGCACTTCTCTGTGCCCCCATTTCCCCGTCAGTCAGTGGGGACCATGAAGTACCCCCCACAAGGGTCAGTGAGGCTGCAGCGACGTGCCCCGCGCCTGGGGTGGGTGGGAGCTTCCCGGTCCCCGGGTGTGGACGGGAGCCCAGAGACTCCTGGGAGACCACGGAGGGTGCCCTGGTTCTTGTCCCAACAGTGAACAAAAACGCCAACCCTGACCCACTGCCGAGGAAAGAGGAGGAGAAGAAGGAGGAGGAGGAGGAGCCCGGGGAGGACGGCCCCAAGCCCATGCCCCCCTACAGCTCCATGTTCATCCTGTCCACCACCAACCCGTGAGTAGGCCCCCGGGGAGGTGGACGAGGGCCACGGGGCAGAGGGGGAGCGACCCCCCAACACCACCTTCAGCCCTGAGTGGCCCTTCCTTAAGTCGTATAAGATGGACGTTGTCATAGTGCATCCCGAGCTGACCCAGGAAGGTGCCCTCGGCCATCAGGGCTCTGATAAGGCCTGCAATTCAGAGCTTCGGTCACCACCTCTTTGGAGACCCCACCGTGTCCCACTCCTGCATTGGTGACTCTCTGGTCTTCGTACTGCAGGCCACATTACAGATGAGAGCACTGAGGCACAGAGGGGTCACAAGATGCCCCAGTCCCACAGCTGATTCTACAAAGAAAGAAAGAAAGACAGACAGACATCTCTGTGACCCATCGGTCCTCAAAACCCTTCATCCCCCTTTCTTCAGCCCAGTGTGGGGACCAAGACTTCAGAGTCGTTAGGAGCCACAGTGCTGTAGGGACAAACGAGGCAAGGCACCGAAGACGGCAGGAAACAGTTGTATTTGGCTGCAGCCAGGTTCACGGGGCACAGCTTTTGCTGTGATCAATCAATCCCCTGAACCCCGAGCTCAGGCAGTTTCAGAGTTTTATTCCCAGCGTGTAAGGGGAGGGGCTCAGAAGTTCACAGTCTGCAGAAGTTCACAGAAAAGCAGCTTTTCCTTTCACTGTTCTGGGCAAGTTAACCCTTCAAGGACAACACCTGAGAAGGGGAGAGCTTCTTGTCCCCTCTCTCCTCCCCCTGCCAGCTGTTACCATGGAGCCCAATTGTGACTTATCTTAAAAACGTAGACATCTCTGTGAAGCCCAGCTCAAGGCCAAAGGCCTTGTTTGCACATTTCTACAAAGTACTGTACTGGATGCGTTTGTGAAAAACTAGTAAGGGGGTGTCCAGCACCTGGAGTGCTGGTGTCCTCCCTGCCAGCGGCCAAGTAAAACAGGGCGACAGGAAAATAGGAAGTTTATCTCCATTGGACTCTTTCGCAGAGACTCTCTTGCTGACAGTCCTAAAATCAGCCATGGTGAAGAGGGCTTTTCTGTGGAGAAAGGGGGTGCCACTTCAACAGGGTAAACAGGACACATCAGTGGCTCCCCTTGTGAGGTCTCCCCTGCCTTCCTGGGGTCCTAGGACCCAGAGAGGGCCCTAGATAAAGGATGGCTCGGTGGGTGCGGCCCTTGAAGTTGGGGATTTCGCACGGTGCTATGGTAGAAGGCAAGGGCCTGCGATCCCGAGCTCTGAGTGGACCTCTGCACACCATCTGTCCCCAACAGCCTTCGCCGCCTGTGCCATTACATCCTCAACCTGCGCTACTTCGAGATGTGCATCCTCATGGTCATCGCCATGAGCAGCATTGCCCTGGCCGCCGAGGACCCCGTGCAGCCCAACGCGCCCCGCAACAACGTGAGACCTGCCTCGCTGGCCCCTTCCTCCTGTAGCCCCAGACTCA
Source organism: Marmota flaviventris (assembly GCF_047511675.1). NCBI lineage: Eukaryota > Metazoa > Chordata > Mammalia > Rodentia > Sciuridae > Marmota > Marmota flaviventris. Next base: position 210,311,713 of record NC_092498.1, read on the forward strand.
GGGCCCGGGTGGGGGTGGACTGGGGACACCCTCGGGCACAGCCACGTCTGCAGGGAGGGGAGGCACATCTCTGAGGGCAAGACGTCCCTGGAGGGGACCACCCGGCTGGGTCCCCTGGTGGGGGTGGAGGGGACAGGACAGGTAGTTGCACCTGCTCTGCCTGGAATGGGGGGCGGGGGGCTGCGCCGGGGTGACTTAGAGGTGCCCCCTCAGAAGCCAGGTCTCCCCGGGGAGTCTCCCACGAGGACATGAAGCTTTGGAGGAAGGACGGGCTGGGAGGAGCCCGAGGGTGAGGCCAGGAGAGGAGAGGCCAAGGGGAGGCTGGGGCAGAAACAGCCCAAGCTTTTAGCTTTTGGAGAACAAAACCCTCCGGGGTCCAGGATCTGCTAAGCCCCGTCCACCCGGCCCCTGGCTGTGTGTGTGCCCAACCCCGAGCTGGACATCCGTTGGGCGGGCAGGCGGTCGGTCGGTCTGTCTGTCTGTCCTCATAGTCTTTGGAGATGCTGGAGACTGGACCCAGGGCCCTCAGCCTGAGCCCCAGCCCCAGCCTGACGCTGTCTTTATTTAGAGTCAGGGCCTCACTGAGTTACTTAGGGCCTCGCTGTTGCTGAGGCTGGCTTTGAACTCGTGATCCTCCTGCCTCAGCCTCCCCAGCAGCTGGGATGACAGGTGCCGCCAGGGTGCCGGCCAAGCCCTCTCCAGGTGCCCCCAATTGATGAAGGAGGGATCAGTCCCAGAGAGTGGGGGGCAAAGGGGGAGCAAGTGACCGTCCTGGGTCACCCTTGAGACCTGCCAGTCAGAAGTGAGCCCTGGCCCTGGTGGAGAGGGGAAGGGCGCACCCCATGGGCGGGGCACCTCCTGGGGCCCTGGCCTGTCCCCTCCGCTCTCTGTCCAGAACCACAGCCGCCCTCCTCACCCGCCGGCGGAGGCTGGGGCTCCTGCTAGGTTCGTGCCCAGGGCGCTGCTCGCGGCCTCCACGGCTTTCCCTGCCCCCACCCCAGGCCCGCGGGCGGAGGGAGGGAAATCAGGAGGCGGCCGAGGCTGTGCTGGGGCCCAGCGGAGCCGGACAGGGCAGCTCTCCGGGTTCCCTCCTGCTCCTAGTTCCCGGGCCTCCCAGCTGGCAGGGCAGGTGACACAGGGGCTGGAGAGAGCCTGCTGGGGACCCGGGCCAGCACCCCGCCCAGCCCGCGGCGGGAGTTCGGGTCCTCAGAGGCCCACGGTGACCCCGTGCGCCCTGCCTGACCAGGAGGGCGAGGGCGGAGGGCGCAGGGCGCAGCTCCGCAGGGTGGGCGGGGCCAGGATTCCTGCTGCCCCTGGCGGCGCCCAGGAGCGTCGCCCCACCGTGGGGACCGCCCAGCTCAGCAGAGCCAGAGAATCCCCAACGCGGAGGTGACCACAGCCCGGTCCCTCGCGCCCGCACCCCGGTGGCAGCCACACCCGGGACATGATATCAGAGCGGCTCCTGCAGGCCCGACCCCAGCTGCTCAGGCACCCACTCAGCAAGCATTCCTTGAGCGCCTGCTGTATGCCTGGCCCTGCACTAGGAGCTGCAGCAGCCACATGGGGACTATCTCTGCCGGACTGATGTGGGGGACAACGGGATGATTGATACCATAACAGACAGCTCCCCGGGAAAGGATGAGGGGTGCGGGGACAGGATTCCAAGGCCGGGAGGTGGCATTGTAGACAGGTAGCCGCCGAAAGCCTCGCGGGGAAAGCCATTCCCAGCCAAGCATGGAGGAGGGGGACCCCACGGGATGCAGGGAAGGGCGTTTCGGGTAGAGGGAACAGCCTGTGCAAGGGCCCTGGGTGGGATCCAGGAGGCAGGAGGCCAGGAGCAAGGGAAGGGCGGAAGCAGGGCACCGTGTCCCTGGGGAGGTGACCAGAAAGTCGTGCAGAGCCGCTAGACCAGCAGGAAGACCGGACTGCATCCCAGTCGCGGGAGCCAGGAAGGGGCGAGAGCCTGACGCAGGTGTTCACAGGCGCCCTCCGGTGGCCGTGTCCAGTAATTACCAGGCCTTTAAGTGCCACCGTGGGTCAGGCCACACCCTAACGCCTGGGTCACCACCAAGCCGGGCTGTGCGCGGTGGAGAGAGAGTCAGGGCTGAGGTTCGGTGATCATCCAGGCAGGAACTGGTCGAGGCTGAGACCGTGGGGTTGGGTGGACGAGAATCTCCCACCCTGGTGAGAGCGTGGCCATGGGACACAGAGGGTGACAGCAAGCAGTCAGGAGGTCCCCAGTGCTTAGGAGACACCACGGAAACAACACCTTGCCCAGGGACCCAGCGGAACCAGGACGCAGTGGGGACTGGATCCAGTTACCCCTGAACTAGCCCAGGGCCCCCTCAGCGCACGTAGAGCTTGGGGCAAACATACCAGGCGCCCTGGATGCTGGCCTCGGTGCCCGCCGTCCTCACGGAGGGATTCCATGGGATTTGCTGCCATCTGCTGGAAAGTCTCATTCACAACCTACAAATCTAGGGGTGGGAGGGGCTTTTGTGCAGTGCACGCCCTGCCCAACCATATATGCCAGATATGCTTCCTCCGGGTGGAAACTCTGCTCCTTGGGGACTTGGCTGGGGGCCTCACAGACCAATGGGCAATTGCAGCATTTGGAGGGGTCTCTGCTGGAGCAGGTTGGTGATCCCGTGCCCTCTTCATGTCCCCTGCAGGTGCTGCGATATTTCGACTACGTTTTCACTGGCGTCTTCACCTTTGAGATGGTCATCAAGGTGAGCGCGGGGACAGCCGCCAGCGCCCCGCGGGGTTCTGAGCCCCCAGGACCCTCCGGGTGCAGACGGCTTCCCGAGGCCTGAACCAGGTGCATGTGGCCGAGGGGCGGCCACTAGAGTCTGGAGAGGGGCAGGGAGGGGAGAAGGGCGACGGCGACGGCCTGGAGGAGCCGCGCAGGGGGCGGCCAACCGCGGGGCTCTGCGCCCGGGGAGGGGGGGGCGCAGGGCTAGGTGTTCGCCGGCGCCCTCTGGCGGCTACGAGCAGGACAGACCTGAGGGCGGGCGGACCTGGAAGCCAGCGCAGGTCCCTGGTGGACCATGAGGGCGGCACGGGTTGGTGGCCTAGGAGTGGACAGACTCCTGGGGGTTGGGAAGGCAGAGCCCCCAGGGCTGGCTGAGGACCCGATCGAGGGGCAGCCCAAGGTCTGGAACCAGCGAACCCTCGCTGCCTGTCACCGGGTGGGGCCTCCGCCCCCCCACGCAGGGCCCGCGCTCCTGCCCCAGGCCCGGCTGCAGCGGGAGGTCCGTCCCCCTGTCCCCTGCACTTCCTCCCGCGGGCCACAGGGGCCGAACCTCAGCGCCTGCTCTTCCCCGCAGATGATCGACCTGGGGCTGGTCCTGCACCAGGGCGCCTACTTCCGCGACCTCTGGAACATTCTCGACTTCATAGTGGTCAGTGGGGCCCTGGTGGCCTTTGCCTTCACGTAAGTCCCCACCCGAGGCCTCCGCTGGCCTCCTGGCCCCCATCCTCAGCCTGAGACCACCTGCTGGCTCAGGGGACCTGCTCTCAGGGCGTAGAGATGGGGCGCGTGGGCTCTGGGTGGCGGGAGGTGCCGCATGTCACCAGGAGGAGCTTCCACTGGCTTTGTGCACGTCACCGGAGAGAGAAGGAGCGGGCATCCCCCTTCTCCTCCTCCCACGGCAATGGCCCGCCACCGGCCTCCTGCCGTGCTGCAGGACATCTCATCTCCCCTCTGCTCCGCGAGCCCCCCCAGAACCTCTGTCTCTTTGGGGTGCCCCTGAAAAGACAATCATGGATGAGTGTGCATGACACCCCGCCCCGTGCCTGAAGGCCCCGGGCCTGTCCACCGATGGCCCTGTGTCTTCCCTTCTCCTGGCAGTCCTAGGACCCTCCGCCCTCCGCAGGGCTGGATCATGGCACCTCCCAGATGGTGCCCAGGGGCTGGGCAGCCCTTCCAAGATGCCACCATGGCGCTTAGTACCCACTCCAAAATGGCACCCGATGAGTTCCCGGCAGCCCTTCCAAGGGGCACCCGAGCTCTGGGCAGCCATTTCAAGAGGGCACCCTAGAGCCTAAGGTGTCCAAGTTCTGGGTGGCTGTTCCAAAATGGCACCCAAGTTCTAGATAGCCATCTCAGGATGTCGCCCAAGAACTAAGTGACCATGGTTCCAATTCTGAGCATCCGTTCCGAGACGGTAGCCCTTATGTCCATCCCAAGACATCAGCCCCGGAAAGGAGGAGGGTCTTGCCAGGGTGGGACCCCCTCTCCCCAGACTCCCCCGTGCCCCTGAGTCCTGGGCAGCCATTCCAAATGACTCCCAAGCGTCGGTCGTCATCTCAAGATGGTGCCCAAGGGCTGCGCAGCCATTCCAAGGTTTGGCTCCTGAGTTCTAGAACCTAAGTTCTAGGTGACCATTCTACTAGATGGCCCCCGAGTTCTGGGTGGACATCCCAAACTGGTCCCCAAGTTCTACGTGGCCATTGAAATGGTACCTACGAACCAAGTGGCCACGGCAAGATGGCACCCAAATTCCGGGTAACCATTTCATATGGCACCCTTGGGCCCAGTCACCACCCTAAAAGGCCACCTGATTTCTGGAAAGCCATTCCCAGATGGTCCCCAAGAGCTGAGCAGCCACTGCCAGGTGGCATCTGAGTTCTGGGTGGGCGTCTCGAGGTGACACCTAATTCTGGACATGCATTCCAAGACGGTGACCACGAGCTGACCAGCCAGCAGCCCCTTGGGCCTGGTGGTCAGCCTGCATCCCTTGTGCTATAGATGCTTGCAGCAGGTTGGAGATCCCCTGACTCCGACACGGGGACACATCCTGAGGCTCTGGGGGACCCTCAGGTCCCCTGTGGCCATCACAGTGGATCAGCCCCGGAAGGGAGGAGGGTCTTGCCAGGGTGGGACCCCCTCTCCCCAGACTCCCCCGTGCCTCGTCTCCTCGTTCCCTTCTCGGCAAGTGCAGGGGTCCCCTGGGTGGCTCCTGGCCAGACAGGAAGGGCTGGGCTTGTGAGGAGGACAGGACAGTGGCCCTTTCCGGCTTAAGGCAAAAGTGGGCCTCGCTGAGGTTCTTCCCAGGAAACAGGATGGGGTCAGAGGACCAGGAGGTCGCCAGGGGGTCAGGACCCCCCAGGGCGGGGCAGAGGCACACCTTGTCCCTCTCCCGGCCACAGGCCACACCGCCCACTCCTGTCCTCTTCCTTTGTTCTCCCTCTGCCCACCCCCTCCACCTTTCTCCTCCTCCCTCCCTCCCTCTTTTTAAGGCCATGACTTACTGGACAGCCAGAGCAAAGAGGTGGAAAAACAATAATGACAATAATCAGGAAGTTGAGCTACAGTATCATTAAGATGCTCTGGAGGAGACCAAGTCACTAAATGCACAGCAAATTAGGGGAGAAAGGTTGCCACCAAGGAGACAAGGAGTTGGTGTCCTTAATATATAAAAAACAACCACAAATCAAGAAGAAACACTGAAGCTCAACAGATAGCAAAGGATGCAAACAGAAATGGCATAGAACGCTGATGACTGACGCAAACCCAGGGGACGTAAGATACAAACAAGACACAACTTGTCTCCTAAATATATTTTTAGGCAATATGTAGTGTCCATGAGAATGTGATGAAATGTGGCCCCGTGTCCTTCTCCCATGTATGTAAGCAGGACCCCCAGGGCCTCTGGTAGGTCCCCTGGCAAGACCCTGAGAAAATTTGGATTCCAGGAAGCCAGAACGTTGTACCAGGCTCAGCCCAGAGAGCCATGTCAAGGAAGCCACCTGCAGGTCCCAGCCCAGCCCTACTGCCCCCTCCACCGACAGCTCCCCTCCCGTCCCCCTCCTCCTCCCCTCTCCCTCCCTTCTCTTTCTCTCCCTCTCCCTCCTCCCCCTCCCTCTCTCTCCCTGCCCCTCCCCCTCGTCTCTCCCCTCCTCTCTTTCCCTCCCCCTCCCCCTCCCTCCTTCTCCTCCCCTCCCTCTTTCCCTTCCTCTCCCCTCCTCCTTCCCCTTTCTCTCCCCTCCCTCCTCCCCCTCCCCCTCCCTCTCTTTCCCTTCCTCTCCCCCTCTCTCTCTCCACCTCCCCTTCCCTCCTCCCCCTACCTCCCTCTCCCCCTCTCTCTCCCCTCCCCCTTTCTCTTCCCCACTCCTCCCCCACCTCCCTCTCTTTCCCTCCCTCTCCCACTCCCTCTTTCCACCTCCCCCTCCCCTCCCTCTTTCCCCTCCCTCCTTCCCCTCCCCCTCCCTCTCTTTACCTCCCCCTCCCCCTTTCCACTTCCCTCTCCCCCTCCTCCTCCCCTCCCCCTCCCTATGCTCCTCCCACCCCCTGAGGTCACCCTGAGCTGTGGCCTGGGGAAGGCCAATACTCTGTCCTCATCTGGCAACAGGAGACATGTCCCCAGGCAGAGCCCAGACGGGAGGACCAGCTCAGGCCTTGGCCACCTTTCCTGTGGCCTCGGGCCGGGGTCTGCGGCAGCCCTAAGGGCTCAGGATGCAGCAGCTCAGGAGACGGGGTGGGGTGGGTGGGATCCCTGGGTCTCCCCTCTGTGCACACGCTGCCGAGTGCTGGTCTCGCCCTCTGCTCACAGGCCCCGGGCTGAGCCTCGGCTCACCCACTCTGTCCTCCACACCGGGGACCCTCCTGCTGCCCGCCACGTCCCCTTCCCAAGCTGACCCCCGTTTCTGCAGGGGGGCTGCAGAGGACCCAGCACCCTATCCGGGGTCTCTCTCCCTGGCCGTGTGTACCACGGCTGCAACCAGGTCTGCAAGCTGGGAACCTCGCTTTAAAGCAGACCCAATCTGCTCAAACAGGTGTTAGGGGCGGGCGGAGCGAGGGCTGGTCCCACGCAGCCCCACAGTGATAACGAGGAGGAGGAAGAGGGTCCCGCCAGGGTCTCAGTGTTGCACAGACTCGGCCCCTTGATGGACGGACTGTTTAGACTCTCTTAAGTGCAGTCATGCTTCACTTACGATGGGGACACGGGTGAGAGACGCATCCCAAAGGTAGTTTCCAAGTCGCCCCCTGGCCGCAGGTTTCTGACCTCCTTTGCCTGAGGCGTGTGGCCCTGTGAGGACCGTGTTGTCCTTTCCTGTCATCACGTGTGGTGTCCGTGGAGCGGGTGCCCCGAGGCCCCGCGGCTCTGCTCCTCTCGGGTCTTCTGCTGTGTGTCCGTCTGCTCACGGGGAGGGCAGGGCTCCCCAGCACTGGGCCAGCCTCCTCTCCTAGGACCGGCTCCCGCGTCCAGCTGCTGTCTGGATGTGCAGGGGTCTGGGTGTCCTCGTTCCTCGTGTCCCCCTGGCTAGGGACCCTGGGCTGGAGGGCAGGAGAGTCGCCCGGGTGCAGTCTTGACCCCCGGGGGGCTGGGGAGGGACACAGACCTCCAAAGTGGACTCTGCGGTCCCAGCGACAGAGCCGCCCCTGCCCCAGCCCCGACCGCGAGCTCGCGGGCCACAGACAGACCCCAGGACCCGGGAGCCGGGGCTGCGAGGAGGAGGCTGCCCGTGGCTCTGCGGCCCTGGTGGGTCGAGGCAAGGGACCCCTCCCCACTGCTGTGACTGTGGCCCCATCTCTGGTGTGGGAGACGCCCTGGGTCCCCCGAGGGTGTGTCGAAGCCTCCTGCCCGTGTCCACCCTCCTGCCCGCTCCTGCCCTCTGCCCAGACAGCTCTGTGTGGTGTGTGTGTCCCTCATCACTGACCAGCCACATCCATGTGACCACCATTAACGCACCATTTCACCAGCCCTGGGCCAGCGGGTCCCGCTCTGTGCCCATGCATGGGGCAGCCAGCTGACATTCCTCGGCAGCTGGCAGATCATAATCCCGCCCTCGCTGCCAAGGGTCCATCTGGGGCCGCCACTCCTCCCCCAGGGCAGGACCACGGGCCATCCCAGGTGGCACAGCACCCTGATCAAGCTGCTCCTGCATCCTTAGGAGCTGCACTTCCAGGAAGCCAAAGAGGAGCCCTCAGGCTATCTGCCCCACCCACGAGGGCACCATTTTTCTTATATTTCATGAAACAGGAACATCAGAGTTCAAGATAATGCACCTGGGTTTGAATCTCAACCTACCACTTCCTGGCTGTGTGCCCTTGGGAAATCAGTCTCCCTCTCTGGGCTTTAGTTTCCTCATCTGGAAAATTGGCATAATGGTGCCATCTTCCTGCAGGCAAGTGCGGTGACATTCAGAAGACGCGGTCAATAGTAGTTGAGGCATTCTGTCACCGGATGCCTCCCAGTCGTGAAAGTAGAAGCTACACAATCGCACGTGTGTCACTTAATTCTCAAGTGCTGAACCCTGAGGACCACGTGCTTTGGAGAGGGTAGCGGCCGAAACTTCAGAAGCGTCTCCCTTTTCAAGTCGGCAGTTTTTTGTTTTATTTTAAGGGTCTCTCTGTGCTGCCCAGGCTGGCCTCGATCTCCTGGGCTCAGGAGACCCCCCTGCCTCAGCCTCCCTCGGAGCGACCACAGGCCCCTGCCGTGGCGACTGGAGGCAGATTGGCCTAAACACCTACCAACGGCCCCGGGGCTCCCGCATCCCTCGCGCCCTGCCCTCGTCCAGCCTGGTGGTGCCCGGAGTGGACTCAAGGCTCGTCAGGTGCTGCAGACCCAGGCCCGGCCTCGGGCTGCCCCAGGCTGGCCCTGAGACTGAGCCTGGTTCCAGGGCGGCCCTGGAGGGTGCGGCCGGTGCAGAGGACCCTGAGGGTGGCCTCTGCTGACCTGTGATGCCAAGGCCGCGGGGCACACTGGAGGCCACCGGCGGTGTCACAGATGAGGACCGCCAGGCAGAGGCAGGCAGAATTCAAACCCAGGTCCTTCCCCCAAATGCTGCCCCTTTAAGAGGCTCCCACAGCCCCTGGCAGTGACCTTGACAGCTCTGGGGCGTCCTGCCACTGGGACGGACTGTGGCCTGCCCAGGGTGGGGACCAGGGGGAGGGGCTTCCATGGAAGGATGGACCCCAGGGGCAGAGCCGGGGGGCTGCCCCTCAGCCCAGGTGGCTGGGGCACCCAGGTGTGGCCAGTGTCTGTTCCGAGGCCGCTCACGATCTGTCTCTCCCTCCAACGCCACCTCGCCAGGAGCAGCACACGGTAAAGTCTCTCGCTCTCTGTCTCTCGCTCTCTCTGTCTCTCGCTCTCTCTGTCTCTCGCTCTCTGGGTCTCTTCTGTGGCCTGTGTCCTTGCTGCTGTCCTGTCTATGGAGGTGACCAGAACCTGCTCCCGAGGGCCACAGCCGTGACCCCCACCGCGACCCGCCGGTTCTTGCGGAGACCACAGCGGCCAGGGGTGTCCTCCCAGGTCCAAGCTCAGCAGGTTCAGGGAGCCGGGGCAGGGCGGCGGTGAGAGCCGCGAGGGTCCCCAGGACCCCAGAGGGAGCAGGCGCTGGCTCCAGGGGGCATGTGCCCCGCCCCAGGGGACCCTCACCCCGCCCAGTGCCGGGAAGCTGGCTCCTCCTCAGGGCGCCTCTGTGTCTCCAGAGGCCAGTGTCTGCTCAGCGATGTAGAGGGCTGGGGTGTGGCGTGGTGCTGGGCGCCTGGACCCAGTCTTCAGTACTGGGGGAGTTTAGCAGGCACAGGGGCCCGCGCCTAGAATCCCAGTGGCTGGAGGCTGAGGCAGGAGGATGGCGAGTTCGAGGCCAGCCTCAGCCACTCATACCAGGTGGCGGCCTGAGCCAGAACCACGGGCGTCAAACTGATTCCGACGCAGGAGCCAGAGACCTGCACTTTTGCACCTGTGTCCGGTGCTTCCTCCAAAGGGAGCCGGTGGGTGCCAGGGGCTCCTCAGCCCTTGGCGGCTCCTCTCAGTAGTAAGGCCCCAAAGCCACCAAGAAATAACCATCTCCCCGCACGACCCGGGTCCTGGATTCGTGTCCTGCTCTGCCCCGATTTCCCCCGGTGGCTGCCCCCATGGACTCGTGTCTCCCGTGTGGGACGCAGCCCCGCGCTCATGAGGGGGACCTGGGTTTAAACCACGGCCCCCGAGCTGCAGGCCCAGGCGTCCCCTTGGGTCCCCGAGAAACAAGAGGGGGGAGCCCGAGGGAGCAGATGGCGGGAAAGACGCTCTCGCACTGGACGCCCTGGCGCCAGGCTGGGGTCTCTGGAGCCCAGAGGTCGGGGTCTGCAGCCCCGACTCCGACCTGAACCTCACGACAGGGGCAAGCGAGGGGTGGGGAGAAGAACCCGGTGACATGGAGAATGGCCACCGAGGAGGTCGCAGCCCGGGTGGAGGGTTTGAGGAACCTTCTGTCCCAAGGCTGAGATACTCCCAAAATGGCCCCGGAGGCTGGCGGAGCCGGAGGCAGGGAGGCAGGACAAGGAGGTCTCGGGAGGCCAGGGAGGGGAGGTGCGCCCAGGGTGCACGGGAAGGGAAGTGGGCACAGGTTTCCAGGAGCCCTGAGGCCACACCTGGAAGTCACTTGCTCTTCTGAGAATTCAGAGGCCCCAGCAAGCCGGCCACCCTCGTTGGCCACTGGGTACAGAAAAGAGGGAAGAGCAGCCGGGCGCGGTGGCGCTCGCCTGTCATCCCAGGGGCTCGGGAGGCTGAGGCAGGACTCTAGTTCAAAGCAGCCTCAGCAACAGCGAGGCCGTAAGCAACTCAGTGAGACCCTGTCTCTAAATAAAATACGAAACAGGGCTGGGGATGTGGCTCGGTGGCCAAGTGACCCTGCGTCCAATCCCTGGTACCAAAAAATAAAAAAAAAGATGGAAGAGGAGACCCAGACTGGGGGAGAGGGTGGGCGGGAATAGGGGTGGGTCTGACCTCAGAGGGTGGCCAAGAGGGACGGGGACGTTCAGGCCGTGACCTCAGGGGTGCAGATGAAGGACAGGTGGTTGAGCACGGCCTCGGGTTCTGGCTTGGTCACCTGGGTCAGTGCCATTGACAGCCTGGGCCACCCAGCGTCGTCCTCTGGAGTCTGAAGGGTGGTGGCCGAGGGTGTTGTGGTGTCTCTGGGTGGCACACGAAGGGCCAGGCTGCTCTGCTGTCACCTCCCTGGCAAAGAGGGCTCAGGCGCCGTGGAACCAGGCGCGACCCGGCAGCTGGGAGGGCGGCTGCTGCCCCGTGGGCCGGGGACGCGGAGGGGGCCTTGGCCTGAGGGCCACTTTAAATGCCCCCCGTCCTGCTGGGCAGAGGGGACGCCCATCTGCTAGGAGCCCCCAAGACGGTGGCTAAGTGACGCTCTGGCCACCAGACCCCGAGGCCAGGCGCTTTCTAGAGGTGGCCATGCAAGCATTTGGGGCTGGGGCAGCGAGCTCCCCGTGCCGGTCTGGGGCCCACTCGGGCACCTGCTCGGGTCCAGCCAAGTGGCAGAGCCTTCAGCAAACCCCGAAAATAAAGCCACAAGACCCACTGCTGGCGGCTCCCTGAGCAGGGAGTGGGAAACCAGCCCCCGCTGGGAAGGGGAGGGTGGGAGCGCCCGGAGCTGGGGCCTCCCGCCTCCCAGCCTGACACCCAGCCTCTCTTCCCTTCTCCCCCTAACATCCGTCCACAGTGGCAATAGCAAAGGGAAGGACATCAACACCATCAAATCTCTCCGAGTCCTGCGGGTGCTACGACCTCTTAAAACCATCAAGCGGTTGCCAAAGCTCAAGGTGAGACTGGGGCGCGTGGGGAGGGGGCCCGTCAGGTTGGCAGCGTAAAGTTGAACAAGTCACGCACTGCTCAAAACCCCCACCGCTGATCCAAGGAGCCGCTGGTAAAGCTCAGCACCGCCCTCATCTACGGGTCTGGGTGTCACTGCAGATGGCCTGCAGGTGGCGGTGAAGGGCAAGACCTAAGGCCTCCGTGTGTAATTTCCCACCAGGTGAAATGTGTTGCCTTCAGGGTCCCGCTCCCTCATCCTCACAGGGTGCCCCGTGGGTGACAGGCACAGCCTTCGTCAGGGCAGCAGGAAGCTGGGTTTCCGGTCTTCCCTGACCTCTTAACTTACCTGCCTGGTCTAGGCCCCCAGACCCCTGTAGCAAAACAGCCAGACTCCACATTCCCAAAAGCTCCTTGTTCCAAAAAAAGACGGAAAACAAACCCTAGCCTTCCAACAACTGCTGTTCCACCCGAGGGCCACCAGTGTTCTCTGGATCTGTCAGGTCGGCCACTGGCTTCCGATCAAGCCAGCTTATTTATTAATTTTACTTAAGAGAATTTACTTTGAAAGGAAGTACGGCTTCACCTCTCTCAAGTTCCAGAACCCAGTGCTCACAGAAGGTAAAATGCGTATCTGTTGGAAGAAAATAAGATCCTGTCATTAAGACGTAGCCAAGGACGGCTGCGGCCAGCGGCCCTGAGCGTGCTGTGTGCCCGGGTTGGAGAGTGACCAGGGCAGACGTTCACACCGCAGTCAGAGCAGCACTGAGGAGGATGGGGAGGAGGTTGTGACCCGAGGTTCAGCCTCATCCAAACCAGCCTCTGATGTCCCCTCCGGAGGCAGCATCCCTTGGGAATTTGGAATCCGTTGGTGGTGTCCCTTCTTGGCTCTGTGACAACCAGAGGGACTGTGGCTGCCCTTTGGGGTCAGGGCTAGCGTTGGGATGCTCCTTTGGTAGCCATGAGCCCCCTCCCAGGCGACTGGGGACCCTGCCTCTGTGTCCCACGAGGCTGCGGCAGCCCCTGGTGCCTTTGAGGTGGAACCGGCAGGGCCCTGAGGAGCCCAGGGAGGCCAGGGAGAGCGCTGGGGCCGAGCTGCCGGGGGTGGACCCTGGCTCCTGGGGGGCGCAGAAGGGGTCCGTCTTGCGTCATGCGCACAGGGTCACCTCAAATCCAGAGAGCCCCTGACTGCCCGGGAGGAAGGAGGGAGGAGGCCACGAGTCCGGGCACCGGGAGCCGGGGCTGTGGTGACAGGAACACAGAATTGACAGGCAGAGGCCTCTCCAGTGAGGATCCTCCCCTGGAGAGGCTCTGAGCGTGCTGTGGGCCCCAGTTGAAGAGCCACGCGCCGAATTGGAAAGGGGCAGCCGCCCAGGGGTTCAGACGCATGGAAACCCAAGACCGAGGCTGGGCGTTGGTGGTGCCCACCTGTGACCCCAGCGACTCGGGAGGCTCAGGCTGTCCCCAAGTTGGAGGACAGCCTCAGCACCTTAGCAAGACCCTGCCTCAAAAAGAGCTGGGGACGTACCTCAGTGGCAGAGTGCCCCGGGTTCCCTCTTCAGTGCCAAGGAGAAGGGGGCAGGGGGACACCCGAGACTGGACTCGTAGCAGCTCCAACACTTCCGCAGCCAGGTGACCCTCCCTGAGTGACTTGGGCCTGACCTCCGCGGTGAGGTAGCAGGTCAGGCCTCCCTCTGTATCTGCAAGGGACTGGCCCAAGATGCCCCCTCACGTACCAAACTCCCTAAGGCGGCGGGGCCGGGCGCGTCCCTGGGTGGCGACCGCAGGAGCGCTGTGCGCCCCCTGGTGGCTGGCGCGCTCACGCCCCTCCGCCGCAGGCCGTGTTCGACTGCGTGGTGAACTCGCTCAAGAACGTCTTCAACATCCTCATCGTCTACATGCTCTTCATGTTCATCTTCGCCGTGGTGGCCGTGCAGCTCTTCAAGGGCAAGTTCTTCCACTGCACCGACGAGTCCAAGGAGTTCGAGAAGGACTGCCGGTGGGTGTCCCTCCCCAGGCAGCCCCCGGAGTGGGGACCGCGGGGACAGGGACGTGGCTCTTGGGCCTGAGCCTGGGGGTGAACCAAGGGTGGCCGCCTTGGCTCTGGAGGAGGAAGGTTGGTCATCTGAAGCCCCGGGGTGGCTGCGGGATCAGTGGGAACCGCTCTGCCTCTCGGTGGCCTCTTGGTGGCCTCTTGGTGGCTGCCCTGGTGAGGCGTGGTCTGGCAGTACATGTCCCTGCTCCCTCCTTTGGAGGCTGAGGGGCAGGTGTGTTCAGAATGCAGGAAGTGTGTGCCCCGAGCCCTCCTGACAGTCCGTTGTGTCCAGGGCAGCCCCGAGGCCAAGGAGACGGTCCTCCTGATGCAGGAAACCATTTGCCCCACAAGGGGTGAGCCCTGTCCACCAGCTGTGGCCAAGTGAGTGAGGTCAGCCGGAGACAAACTTTCTCTGTCAAGAGCCAGGTGGCCGGGGAGGCTGAGGCAGGAGGATCGTGGGCGCAAAGCCAGCCTCAGCAACAGCGAGGCCCTCAGCAAGTCAGTGAGACCCTGTCTCTAAAGAAAATGCAAAATAGGGCTGGGGATTGGCTCAGTGGTCGGGTACCCCTGAGTTCAATCCCCAGTACCAAAAAAAAAAAAAAAGAGCCAGTGGTAAATGAACAGGCCTAGTTATGTTCCAATCGGACTTCATTTCTGGAAATGAGACTTATTTTCTAAGAGACGGGGTCTTGCTGTGTTGCCCCATACTGCTCGAAAGTTCATGAGCTCAGGTGATCCTCCTGCCTCAGCCTCCCAAGTAACCAAGTCTGCAGCCTCAGGCCACCAGGCCTGGCTGAAACTAAAGTGCAAATCTCATATGATTTTCACCTGTCATGAGAACTTTTTTCCCCCCTTGGTATAGGGGATCGAACCCAGGAGTGCTGTACCACTGAGCCATCTCCCCAGCCCTTTGTATTTTTTTGTCTTGCTAAGTGGCCAAGGCTGGCCTTGAAAATTTGTGGTTCTCCTGCACCCCAGCAGCATTTTAAAAATTTGTTTTCGACCATTTAAAATTGTGAAACTCATCCTTAGCTTGGGGGTCGACAGAAATGTCACGTGGTGCAGATATGGTCTGTGGCCTGTCACTTACCAGCTCCTGAGTCAGGAGGAAGAGGTCTAGTTTTCAGAGCTTTCTGCAATTGTGGGAAAGGGACTCCGGGCCTCAACCCCCTCCAAATCAGAGTCCCAGTGGAGTCTCTCAGCTCAGCCCAGGAAGGTGCTTCGGTACCCGTGGGGGTGTCCTGCAGACTTCACTCCCCCCCAGGGACTTGCCACACCTCCCACACTGCAGCAGGCTGTGCTGTTTCTCTGCTAGAATTCCTTCAGTCCCTAGTTGGTTGACCCCCAGGTGCTGAACCCAGGATGTGAGGATGTCACTGCTGCCACTGGGGTAAACTGGTACTTGGCTGCAAAAAGTGGAAGGATCCTAGCCAGATGCGGGGACTTAGGCTGATCCCAGCCTCTCTGGAGGCTGAGGCAGGAGGATTGCAAGTACAAGGCCAGCCTTATCAACTTAGCAAGACTCTAAGAGACTCAGGGAGACCCTGTCTCTAAATAATATATGAAAAGGGCTGGGGAGGTGGCTCAGAGGTCAGGTGCCCCTGGGTTCAATCCCGGGACTGCACAATTTTTAATTAATTAAATATAATAAAAAGGGCTGGGATGTGGCCCCGTGTGGAGCAGCCCTGGTTCCAGCCCAGCACCAAGAATCAACACCACCAGGTGTCACTTGGGAGCTGACCTTTCCCTGGTGCAGGGTGGGGACATCTCCAGGCAGCCTGGTCCCCATCTGGACCCACGTACAGCCCCCCAGAAAGCGCAGGAGGAGCCATCGGGGTCACTGCTTCTGGGCTGCCTGGGCTGGTGTCCCCCTTCCTCCTCCCGTCCCTGGGGGCCCAAGCCGAGTCCAGTCCCGACTGGCTCACGGCCCCCCCCCTCGGCAGCGGCAAGTACCTGCTCTACGAGAAGAACGAGGTGAAGGCCCGGGACCGGGAGTGGAAGAAATACGAGTTCCACTACGACAACGTGCTGTGGGCCCTGCTGACCCTCTTCACCGTGTCCACGGGAGAAGGCTGGCCACAGTAAGTGACCCCAGGAAGGGCTTGGGGGCAGGGCTTGGGGGGCGGGGCTCGGAGGGCGGGGTTTGTGGCAAGACTGGGGCGGGGCTCGGAGGGCGAGGCTGGGGGCGGGGTTCGTGGCAGGGCTGGGGCGGGGCTCGGTGGGCGGGGCTGGGGGCGGGGTTCGTGGCAGGGCTGGGGCGGGGCTCGGTGGGCGGGGCTGGGGCGGGACTCAGAGGACAGGGCTCCTGGGCGGGGCTCGGAGGGCAGGGCGCCCACCTCCCCGAGACAGGAGGGACATCACTCAGCCCCCTGAATGTGCCCCTGCATCTCGGGACTGCGCACCGCACAGAAGGGCCCCACGGGGCAGGTTCCCCGACCTGTCCCTGTGATGAGCTGTGGATGTCACTGGGCCATGGTGACACTCTCACCTAAGCCGGGCCAGGACCAGAGTGAGAGAGGAAAAGCCGATCGTGCAAGCCCGGGTGGACCCCGTCTTTATTTAAAATTTTGGTATTTGGCCCGGTGGTGGCGCGCGCCGGTCATCCCAGCAGCTGGCGAGGCTGAGGCAGGAGGATCCCAAGTTCAAAGCCAGCAACTTAGCGAGACCCTGTCTCAAAATAAAAAATTTTAAGAAGGGCTGGGGAGGTGGCTCAGTGGTCAAGTGGCCCTGAGTTCAATCCCTGGAACCATGATATGTGGCTCACGGTGGACTTTGTGGAATTCATTTTGATGTTTTTAATTGTCACAATTTTTTTATCTTAATCTCTTGTATTTTGGGAGCCCCCATAATTTGTGTCCAAGGTAAATGTCTCTCCCTCCTCACCCCTGGCCTAGTCCTCCTCCCAGAGGACTTGAAAGGCCAGGATGAAGGCTGCAGAGTCTGGCAAGTGCTGTCAGCACCTTTATCCCCAAGCCCACTTTGAATGAATTCTTAAAGACACCCCTTGGACAGCCTTTAGTCCCACCTGCCAGAGAACCATTACCGTATACTTAATGATTTTGTTTGAATAATGCACCTAATAGTGACCTTCCAAAAAAATATATCATCATGCACTCATAAATCTGTCACATCTACTCTTTGAAGGTGTGGCTTAAACAGAATTCTTAAGCAGTGCACACCCTTTGCAACTGTACAGGGCTTCCGTGCACATATGTGTTCCCCACATGCATCCTGTCACACCTTCTCAGTACACACCAGCACTGTGCTTAAAAACTACCCCCCAACATGACAAACTCCTGCCCCTGTGACCCCCTGCTTGCTCCCATTCATTACTCTTAACTTGGTTCAAATCCCAACATGATGCTCCTGAGTAGGTGCCTTCCACGAGTCCCTTTCGTTGCTGAGCCTTGGCTCTCCGTGTGCAGAAGGGTGCCAGAAATGACCTCCCTGAGACGGTCACCAGGAAAATAAATCAAACGTTGAAAATCCCTCCCAGCACATCATCGGCCCTCGATCCGCGGCAGGCGAGATGGGGCCTCCATCAGCCTTTCAAGGACAGGGGCTTCCTCTTCCTGTCCCTCCCACCCTCACCCTCCCGCCCTCCTCGTCCCTCCACCATGCCACGCAGGGTCCTCAAGCACTCGGTGGACGCCACCTTCGAGAACCAGGGCCCCAGCCCCGGGTACCGCATGGAGATGTCCATCTTCTACGTGGTCTACTTCGTGGTCTTCCCCTTCTTCTTTGTCAACATCTTTGTGGCCTTGATCATCATCACCTTCCAGGAACAGGGGGACAAGATGATGGAGGAATACAGCCTGGAGAAAAACGAGGTGCCGTCCCCTGCGTCCTGTGGAAACTGTCACACACACCCAGGACCCCACTTCTGGGGGCACCTGGGGACAGAGGGCAGCCCTGCTGGGGTTTCCAGAGGAAAACACCCCTCACTGTATCGGTCAGTTCAGACCAGGGTCCGCTGCAGTAACGAGCAGCCCCGGGCATTTTCAAAGGCTGACTTCTTGCTCACATCGCCTGTCCAAACCGTTGGTGGCTCTTCTCCATGACATCTCTAGTCCTGTCCCGGGCTGGTACGGAGGCTTCAGCGTGAAGCAGGAGCATGTGCAGCCCAGCTCTCGAGGCTGGGCCCTGAGTCGTGCCCGTCACTTTTGCCCCATGTTCTTGAGCTTGAGGGAGCCCCACGTCCGTGTCGGACGTCGGGAGGGTGGGGAAGCAGCACCTTCCCATGGGAGGGCCAGCGAGTGGTCACAAATGAAAGTCTAGTCACCGGGAAGGACCGAGGGGCCCCTTTGCCCTTCTGGGATCACCCAGGCTGCTCAGAGGACCCAGTGCACCTGTCTTCTGTGCTACTGATCCCTCGGACTCGGTGGCCACTATTTCTCCTTCTCTTTATCCCTCAAAGAAAAGGAGAAGGAAAACCAGGCGGCCCGTAAGAAAGAATGGTAGGCCCCGAAGTCAGACCTCGGTTGTAATTCAGATTTGGCCCATGCAGCAGCTGAGCCATCTCAGGCAAGTGGCTCAGCCTCTCTGGGCCGCGACAGTGAGGCTGTTGATAAACCTTCTCTGAGGGGTTCCAGGGGATCACTAGGGAAGCCGAGGTCCAGGCACACCTGGACTCCTGGAGCAGTGGGGTCGGCAGGGGCCAGCGCAGGGCCTCCCCGCTGCCTGCGCTTCCTCACGGTGGGCCTCCTCCCCACAGCGGGCCTGCATCGACTTCGCCATCAGTGCCAAGCCGCTGACCAGACACATGCCGCAGGACAAGCGCAGCTTCCAGTACCGCATGTGGCAGTTTGTGGTGTCCCCGCCTTTCGAGTACACCATCATGGCCATGATCGCCCTCAACACCATCGTGCTGATGATGAAGGTGAGCCCCCACGCCCACCACACCCATCACTCAGGGTGACGCCGTACCTGCTGTTCCCACTGCCTGCACACTGTTCCCGCCATTCTGCCTGCCCAGCTGCATGTGCAGACCCCTTCCTCCAGGAAGCCTTCCCTGACTCCCCCGACTGCACAGAGTGCCCGTCTTCACCGCCGTCCTGGTGATGACCTCAGTGTGGACGTGCAGGACGGACCTCCCTGCCCCCGAGGGCTCCAGAGAGCCCTCACCTGAGTCCCCAGGTTCAGCAAGGGCCCGAGTCAGAGGGGACGAGAAGCCACACAGACGTTTGGTGGCTGAAGTGCAGGGAGAGGGCTGGGGCCTCGGGGCCTTGAGCCTCCTGGGGTGGGAGCCAAGTCCATGGGCCTGGGTTCAAGTCCAGCTCTGCGCCAGCTCCTGGGCTCTGCTTGCCCCAGAGCGTCCGCTTCCCGGTCAGTGAGAGGAGGGACGGTGAGGAGAGGACGCTCTGCAGCCTCCACCCCCCTGGGCGTCAGAGACGGGCTTCATCCCGGCACAGAGGACGGAGGGAGGGAGGCTGCGGTTCTCTTAGTTCTTCCCCCAGCCCCGAGTGGAGCCCAGGGCCTCGTGCGCGATGTGCACGTGTCCACCACCTGCCCAGTCTCTTTTTCTTTTGTGCCGGGATTGAACCCAGGGGTGCTACTGCTGAGCCCCGGCCCCAGCCCGAGTTTGTAAGTTATTTGGAGACAGGGTCTCCCTGAGTTGTCTAGGGCCTCCCCGTTGCTGAGGCTGGCTTTGAACTCACGATCCTCCTCCTCAGCCTCCCGAGCCGCTGGGGTGACAGGCGTGGGCCTCTGCACCCAGCCTGGCTGTTAATTCTTGAATAGTGAAAAACCTGGACCAAGCTCCCCCTGAGGTCTCCCCTACACGGTGGCCCTGCTCTGGGGAAAACGTCCCAGACCGTCCTCCGATGCCTGAACCACGCACCGTGCTCTTTCCCCCAACCCCGCACCCACTGGATGAAGGCTGTGAACCAGGTGCAGGGCCTCGGGGAGCCGGGCGGGGCGCTGGTGCAAGGCCCTGGGCTCCACCCCAGCGGCACCAAAGGAAAAAAAAAAATTAAGGTTCAGTTGACACAATGTAACCTGACCATTCAGTCACCATCGGTGGCGTTTGGTACATCCACCAAGTTTTGCGCCCTGCCCATCATCGGGCCACCCCCACCCCCACCCCAGCCGCGGCCAGCCGTCTGCACACTCTCTGGGTGACGGGCCTCCCACGCTGCAGCTGTTTTGGGGTTTTGTTTAATTACTGTAAATAGGAGACCCAGGACTGTGCCGTTGAATTCTTCAGTAGGTATTCCTTAAAAATAAAACTTTTGCCGGGCCCGTGGTGCACGCCTGAAATCCCAGCAGCTCTGGAGGCTGAGGCAGGAGGATCATGAGTTCAAAGCCAGCCTCAACAATGGCGAGGCCCTAAGCAATCAGAAAGACCCTGTCTCTAAATAAAATACAAAATAGGGCTGGGGATGTGGCTCAGTGGTCGAGGACCCTGAGTTCGGGCCCTGGCACCAAAAATAATAATAATAAAAAAAAAGAATGAAGACAGTTGCACTTTTTCACTTAAGATTTACTTAAATCTTAAAGGATATTAAGCTTTTAAAAAAGAGAAGGCCGAGGGGCTGGGGCTGTAGCTCAGGTGGTAGAGTGCTTGCCTTGCATGCAAAGGCCCTGGGTTCAATCCCAGCACCAGAGAGAGAGAGAGAGAGATATCTAAGCTGAGTGTGGTCCACCCCCATAGTCCCAGCTACACAGGCGCCTGAGGCAGGAGGCTCGTGGAGCCCAGGAGCACTAGACTGGCCCCCCAGACTGCAAGGCCCTGCTCAGAAAGAGAGAGAGAGTTCTAGAAATGCTAAGGTTCTGATGGAGACGCCAATTACCTTTATGATCATTGCATGTTGTATACACGTGTAGAATTATCACACTGTGCTCCATAAAAATGTACAATTATTATTGTCAGTTAAAAATTATAAATGTGTATTTTTAATTTAAAATTTTTTCTTTAGGGGGCTGGGGATGTGGCTCAAGCGGTAGCGCACTCGCCTGGCATGCATGCGGCCCGGGTTCCATCCTCAGCACCACATACAAACAAAGATGTTGTGTCTGCTGAAAACTAAAAAAAAAATAAATATGTTTTAAAAAATTTTAAAAAATAAAATAAAATTTTTTCTTTAGTTTTCAATGGATCTTTATTTTATTTATTTTTATGTGGTGCTGAGGATGAAACCCAATGGTACAAGGGGCTGGGGCTGGGGCTCAGCGGTAGAGCACGTGCCTCGCACGTGGGAGGTCCTGGGTTCCATCTTCAACACCACATAAAAATAAATAAATTAGATAAAGGTATTAAAAATGTTTAAAAAATAAATAAAAAGCAAAACACAAGTTGGGTGGGGTGGGGCACACCTATAACCCCAGCCACTGTTGGAGGCTGAGGCAGGAGGATCACAAGTTGAAGGCCAGCCTGGGCTACTTCGAAGACCCTCAGCAATTTAGCAAGACCCTGTCTCAAAAATATATGAGAAGGGCTGGGGAGGTAGCGGGTGGCGAAGCACCCGGGGCTCAGTCCAGTGCTGCACAAGGAAAAGAACAAGAGGCAGCTATGGGGGCGGTGGACACTGTCCTGCGTGGTCAGGGGCCGCCCAGGACACAGAGGCCGAGACGGGGCTCAAGACAGTTTTGACTATGAGTGTGAAAAGACTCCGGGCGGTGGGTCAGGACCCTCAGTGCTCCCTCACATCCCTTGCCGGGCCTGGTTGGCCGCGGGCCCAGGTCACTCCTGGGAGGACGAGGGCCACGTGCTGCTGCTGCTGACATCCCCCCTCCCCCCAGTTCTACGGCGCCTCGGTGGCCTACGAGAACGCCCTGCGGGTGTTCAACATCGTCTTCACTTCGCTCTTCTCCCTGGAGTGCCTGCTCAAGGTCATGGCCTTTGGGATTCTGGTAAGTGGCCTGGGCTCTACCCTGTGCTGGGGGGGCCACGCTCTGGGCGGGGCTGAGGGTCTCTCCACCTGGTCCCCAGGCCCCCCCAGGTGGCGGCTGCACAGCTCCCCGTGGCTTCAGCCCCTCCCCAGATATTCAAGGGACACCAGTGAGACCAGGCACTTTGGTGACATCCTGGGCCAGGGGCATAAGGATTCAGTTTTTCCTCCAAAGGATCCCACGGGAGGGAGAGTAATTATCATCCATAGAGACAAGGAAACAGACCAGGGAGGCTAAGTCTGTGGGATTCAAACAGTTTTACCCACAATCCACGGGGAGAGTCCACCTAACTGTGGAGCCAGCACCCGGCACCCAGACACAGCCTCAGCCAGGCCTCGGGAAGTCAGTGTCCAACCTCCCCACCTGCCTTGTGCTCTGAAGCTGTCGATTCTCCTCGACTCCATTTTTCTTTTTCTTTTAAATGTGTTCCATGACCCGCTAACTTGATTTCGTCTCCTCTACTGCATGTAGTCTCAGCCAGGACCATCAGCCTCAAGGAGAGCTGAGGATGGGGGGAGGGGGAGGTGTCTGTGAAATTAGATGGGAGAAAATTACTTCTTTATTTTTCTCCAGCCACTAACTCAACTCGAGTGTTTTCTTTCATCTTGAAAGTAGATGTGCTGGTCAGTTTTCCATTACTGTGACAGAACACCTGAGGTTGTTTACTTATAAGGAGAAAAAGGTCACTCTGGCTCACAGTTTCAAAGGTCTCCGTCTGTGGTTGCTGGGCCTGCTTGGCCTGCTTGGCTTTGAGCCTGCAGGGAGGCTCATGGGAGGGCACGGTAGAACAAGTGGTCCCCACAAGGTAGCTGGGAAGCCAAGGAGAAAGGGAGAGGAAGGGCCAGGGTCCCGGTATCCTTTTCAAGGGCACGTCCCCAAGAACCTGACTTCCTCCTGAGGGTTCCCCACCTCCAGTAGAGCCACAGCTGGAGAGCAAGCTTCAACACAGAGGCCTTTGGAGCACATTCAGATCCAAACTGTAGATTAGGGTGACTGTGTTAAGTGGCCTCTCGAAGGTCCCCAGTGAGTGGCCAAGCTGGACCTTGAACCAGGACGTCAGCTGATGTAGTTGCCCTCTCTGAGAGAAGGCCCTACAGCCCCTGGTCTCAGCCAGCCCCTCAGGAGCGGAGTTCCCACCTGGCCTACCAAGGGCTGTGCCCAGCCCCTCCCCCACAGGCCCCGGCCCCTCCCCCACAGGGCTCCTGGAAGCGCCAGATCAAGGAGCCTGGTGCAGAGGACCACCAGTAGGTGCTGGGAAGGGCTGTCAGAAAGGCCACCACTGGCCTTTGTCCCCCAGAGAAATGGCTTTGTCTCCCATCAGCAGCACTTGGGGAGGTCTCTAAAATTGAATGACAGGGACTGGGGACACAGCTCAGTTGGTAGGGTGCTCGCCTCCCAGGCCAAGGCCCTGGGTTCAATCCCCCCCAAAAAAAGGAATGACCATCCAGGGCCACCTCCAAAAGTTCTGCCCACCAATATGTGCTGTGCTGTGCGGTGCTGTGTGGTGTGGTGTTGTACGGTGTGGTGTTGTGCTGTGTGGTGTGGTGTTGTATGGTGTGGTGTTGTACGGTGTGGTGTGGTCTTTACAGTGTTGAGATTTGAGCCCAGGCCGACTCTCCCTACCTCTGAGCCACACCCTCAGAGGTAGAGCAAAGCTTGTTTCTGCTCTGAGTCAGGGCCTCACGAAGTTGTTGAAGCTGACCTCAAATTTGTGATCCTCCTGCTCAGCCTCCTGGGGTTCTAGGTGTGAGCCACCAAGCCCAACTAAATATGGGGGAGGGGTTATTTGTTTATTTTGGTGCTAGGGGTTGAACTAAGTCGCTCAGGCAGGCCTTCAACTTGTGATCCTCCCGCCTCAGCCTCCTGAGCAGCTGGGACTACGGTGTGTGGATGTTCAGTGAGTTCCCTGGGGGATCTGAGTCACACCAGGACTGTCAAGCACAGGGATTAGCACCAGCCTGGTGGACGGGGGCGTCCCAGAATTCTGGTCTCGGGTGCCACATATGGGCTGTGTGGCCCAGGTGGATCACAGGAAGATCAAGGCCCAGGCTCCTAGAACTGCCCCGCCCCCTGCCAGCTGTGTGGCCCCAACCAAGTCCTCTGGTCTCCTGGTGTCCTTGCCAGCTCTTGACAATGAAGAGGTCTTGCACCGGGTCCCAAGGCCAAGAGGAGCTGGCCTTCCACTGACCCAGCGGCTCTCCTGTGGGGGCCGAGGCCCCGTCTCCCTCGCCCTTGCCAATCCTGCCCAGAGCTCCCCTTCCCATTTTAGACAAAGCCCAACTTCCCCCCCCCCGGCTGTAATCAAGCAACAGAGGGGAGCCCCGTACCCCGGGGCTCCAGGCAGGTCCCCAGACACCTGGGGGCTGGCTTCACCTGGGATTCCTCAGGAGCAGAGCTTGCCACAAGGACTGAGTGCAAGGATGTGTCTGGAAAGTCATCTCGCCAAGGACAGGAGGGGAGGGGGCGGTGGGGAGGGGCAGGAGGGCAGCTGCCCCTGTCGGGGACTTCCAGGCCACTGGGGATCAGTTCCACTGGGGGCCTCCAGGTGGCAGCAGAGGGCACGGACGCGGAGGAGGGAGCTGCATCCTCCCTGGCCGCCGTCACAGTCAAGGCCGCTTCCAGGGGCCCGGGGGCAAAGTAGCCAGGTGGCCACAGAGAGGGGCCTACGGCCAGACCACCCTGAACTCGCCCCATCTCCTCTGAAATGCGCGGGGATGTGGGTAGGTCCCAGCAACCCCTGCCACACACCAGAAGTGCCTGAATTCCTCTCAGGCAGTTTTCAAACAGTGTCGCCTGCTGAATGCTCAGTAGTGACAGTTGTTACCACTCTGCCCTCAGAACCCCAAGGCCCGATGCTGCAACTCCGAGGGAAGCGTAGTTCTGAAATGTGGATCCTTCTAGGCTGCAGGGCTGCCTGGGGTCAGGCCCTCCGCTGGCCACTGAAAATGAGGCCCAGGTCCTGGCCTGTGTCAGGGGGGACACTGACAAGGCCCATGTTTGCCACGGGTCCCACAGAGCCTGGAGGTGGGAGGCATCTGTTTGACCCAGATTCTTAGATCCCAGTGTTGCTTGGTACAGTCTCGGAAATTGGAGGAGGGCCCCTGTCCAAAAGGACCAAGTATCCTCATTTCAGTGCCAAGTTAAGGGGATCAGGGGACTCTCAGGGGGCTCGGGGCTGGGGTTTTTTTTATCAGATGGTGTGGGGTATTTCAATATTTTAACAACACAGCTGTCCCAGGGTGTCTGAGTTGAGCCAGCCACCAGCCCAGAGATGTATCAGTCAGGATAGTTCAAGTTAAGCTGCAGTAACAAAAAAACCTACCTCTCAGTGACTTTAATCAACAAAGGTGGTTTGGGTTTTTTTTTTCCCCCCACACTCGACACAGGGGATTTTTGTCTTCTGTTTACTCACGACCCAGGCTTATGGAATAGCTGCTATCTGGATGTTGCTGGTCACAGGCAGGAGTGACTACACTACCTCAGCCACTCAGCCCCATCTAACCAAGGGCCAGGAAGTGTAGCCCTGTGTGTGCCTGGAAGGCCTCAAGGCCCTTCCTCCAGTGCCCAGTGACCTCTGTCCTCCTTCTCCAGATCAGGAAATGGAGGCACAGAGAGATCAAGCCACTTGCCCATAGCCACACAGCTCTGGTAGTAGAGCTGGGATTTGAACCGAGAACCTTCCCTCCCTTAGTGGGTGTGCTGTAAGCACAGCAGGGTCTTAACCTAGACTCACCTGGGTGCAGAGCAGGGCCACCCCTCGGCTGCTGACCTCCTCTGAGTGAAAATGGGTGATGCTCTTTCCCTCTGGGGGCCTTGTGAGGAACAGTGACGTCCTCCATAGAGCAAGCAGGGCTTGGAGAGTCCTCAGAAGTGTTGGCGAGATGGCCTCAGCCCCAGAGGGCAGCCCCCTCCCCAGCAGAGGAAGGCCAGGCCTGGAGGCTCCAGGGAGGGGACTCAGTGGAAGCCCTCCAGCAGCCCTAGATTGGCAGCAGGGCCTTAGAGTGGGTGTGACTGTCCCCGGGCACCAGCTGTCCTGCCCCCGGGCCAGCTGGGGGCGGGGGCCTGGAGCCCTTCTTGGCATCTCTGTCTTGTGGGTCCCTGTTCTAGAATTATTTCCGCGATGCCTGGAACATCTTCGACTTTGTGACTGTTCTGGGCAGCATTACAGATATCCTCGTGACCGAGTTTGGGGTAAGTCTCCTGCCGGCTTCTTTCTGGGGTCTCGGGGCTGGACTGGGGTGGCATGGCGGGGGGGAGGGTACTGACGCTACAGATTCTGGCAGCCGTAGTTGGCTGCGGCCAGTGCTTGGCCAGGACCTCAGGGAGAACCGGGGCCCCTGGGGACAGGGCAGGGAGATGAGGGCATCCAAAGCCCAGACGCGGGGGCCGCGCTACAGGGTGGGCTTCCCTGCCTCTCGGCTGTGGAGTGTGAACAAACAATGCAGATAGGTGTGTCAAGGGCCGTGGAGGCCCTGAAAGGGCCCCAGGCTAGCCCATCCAGACACCCAGTGGGGCCAGACAGACCCCCTGCTGTCACTTCTCTGCGCAGGCTCATAGGCAGGAGGGCACCCTGGTCCTCAGGCCAAGGCAGGGATGACACTCCCAGGACCCCAGGAGAGTCCCCAGGACACCCACCCTCCTCTAGCCCCAGGCCCAGGAGACGTCCCCGTAGAAGAGGTGGCAGGTCCTTGGTCCCACGTCCACAGCCCTTCCTTCGTTCCCAGACCCCAGAGGTCCTGCCCAGGCCCTCTCCTTGGCCATTTGCTAGTGAGCCCAGGCTTGGGGACCCTCAGGAGATGGTGGGGAAGAGATCCTCAAGGGGGAACAGAAGGGAGAAGAGTGTGGAGGCTGGGGCCGGGGGGGATCGAAGGCGCCCTAATAACAGTAAAAATAATACTAACCGCCGAGGACCCGGCTGTGCCAAGAGTCTCCGTGGATGGGCTCCTGCACCAGAGAATCCCCCAAGGGGATGTCCTTTCCCTGAAAAGGACAGAGAGGAAGGGAAGGGACTCGGGCCACTAGCCGCCGGCCACCTGGGGAGCTGTTACCTGCCCAGGCGCTGAAGTGCGGAGGGGCCACTTCCAACACCAAAGCCACAGAGCAGCAGGGGCCCGCCCACCGTCCCTCCTCCTGACCCCCCACAGGCACCGCCCACTGGCCTAGGCAACCAGGGGGGAGTGAAGAGACCCGCCCTGGTCACTCAGCCGGGCCCTGGTGACTCTAGGGAGCACCTTGGCAGCCCCAGGGCGTCCCCACCTGTCACCCAGGAAGGAGATCCTGGAGCCCACCCCCCACCCCACCTTCCAGGAGGCTGGCATGGCTGCCGAACCACAGAGAAGGGGGCGTTGCCGATGTGTCCCGACCCGCACACGGGGCGTCGCGGCCTCGCTTCTTTGCCCTCAGCTGCAGCAGAGCCAGGAACTCCCCTCCCTGCCCTGAAGGTTTTCTCTAGAGGAGTCACCCCCACCTGCAGGCTTCCCCACCAGGACGTCCCCCAGGTCGCTCTTCCTTGGCAGAGAGCGAGGGTCTGGCCCTGATCTTCACCCTCACCGTCTGACCCAGGGCCCCGCTGGCAGTCATAACAGCTCACCATCCCACCCACCGAGCACCGGAGAGCCTTAAACCAATGTCCCTTTGGGTGAAGAGGCTG
This sequence comes from Marmota flaviventris, assembly GCF_047511675.1. Lineage (NCBI taxonomy): Eukaryota > Metazoa > Chordata > Mammalia > Rodentia > Sciuridae > Marmota > Marmota flaviventris. The sequence continues at coordinate 210,338,828 of NC_092498.1, forward strand.
GGAAGGGCTGCTCAGCTCCCCAGGACAAGTGGAGGAAGTTGGTTGAAACTTCCATTTGCCAGTGAGAGATCTGCAGGGCCGGATGCCCAGCTGTGTGTCCTGTGTGGCCGCAAGGCATAGGAGCCAAGATACTAGGACCATTGCGGTAGCCAAGCAGCCCTCCCTACCAGCCACCTGCGCCCGGGCAGCTGTGTCACCTCTTCTCCTGTAGAGTGGGCAGAACTGGTGCAACTGATCCCATCAGTTCCTTATATGACTCCCATTCATGCACACATTGAGTGCCTACTGTGTGCTAGGCATGGTTATGATGCTGCAAGGGGAACTGGGGTGCAAAACAAAACAGAGCAGCGCCCGGAGCACCTGCTCCCAGAGGACGGGTGTTCTAGGGGGAGCCGCAGCGTTTTTACAGATGAGGACGCTCCACGTGAAATGCTTGGCACAGAGTCTCCCAGGAAACAAACCCTTCCTAACGGTGGTTACTATTATTGTTATTGCTATTGTGGCCGTGGGTACCTGGGCAGTGTGGTAGCCAGCCCTGCATGGTCATATCCTGAGGGGTAGGCAGCAGGGGGTGTCTGGGCCCTCGGGCATGACCAGGTCCCAGCTGTTAGGTCTCAGGGCCCCCCTCTGCCTCCCAGGTAAGGCACCAGGTCTGAGGCCAGAGCCCAGCCACGCTGCGGCGGCGGGGGGAGCCAGACCCCGGGAGGGCAGGTGGGGGAGGGTGCCGAGCGGCCTGGGGACGGGTCGGCGCTGCGCGGTGGATAATGACTGTTTCTTGTCTTGTCTCTTTCCATGCCTGCTGTTTAAACTGTATATTGGCACAACGCCGTCTGAAAAACTCATCCAATCAAAATGCACTATGAAATTCATTTGTTCATCCATGACGTGGTCTGTGTGTTCATACACCAATGACTTATCTCCCAACCCACCGCCACCACCACCCCCACTCCCCGCCCGGAACCGAAACCCATTGGTTTTTTGGCACTGGTTACAAATCAACCTAAAAAACGCTGAACTCCGCCCCCAACCGTCCCCGCCCGCCCGCCCCCCTCCATCTTCAACATCCGCATCTAGAATCCGGTTGGTGTTACTTCTTTCTGAAGTCTAAATGCCTTACATTAACTGTGAAGCATCTCGCATCCGCACGCATGGCCTGCCCTGGCTTCCTGGGGTGCCTGATTCCCCTCCCTCCCGCTCCCGTCTGTCCGTCTCCCCGCCCCACCCACCCTCCCCTCCCGCCCCTCCCGCCCGAGGCTCTCCCTCCCGCTCTGGGTGTTCCTAGCAGGTTCTGGATGGAGGGTTTCCATTTGGGTGGGTTTTCATCATTTGCAGAAAAAAGGACTGTGCCTTGCCCAGTGTTCCATCCGGTACCCAAGGGCCGGCCCGCCAGCATCACCCACACGCAGCCCCCAGGCCCACCATGACCAGCCACCTCCCCACACTGCCGCCCGGTTCAGCTCGGGAAGCCCAAACCCACTGCCCACCTCCTGCCGCCCCTGAATCTCTTCCACTCTCTCCCCTCTGGCCTCCAGCCTCAACCCCTTGCAAGCCCACTGCTCCCCGGCCTCCATCAATAGAGATGCTCCCAGGCCTGCAGGGGAGGCCTCAGGGCGAGGCGGCATGCAAGCAAAAATTTAGGGACAGAGGAACCCAGAGTGGACAGACTCGGGTCTGGTGGCTCTCCCTGCAGCCCTGATAGGCAGGTGCGCACGCTGCACCCACACCCAGTAAGTGCTCAGCCAGCGCACACCTGACGCAGGTATGGCCTCTAATTCACACTCTACCTCTCGTCTCTCTCTATGGCTTTACCTCTTGCACGCACACACACGCAGTCCCTCTCCTATATTACTTCCACCCACCCTGAAGGGCCGCACCCCACCCAGCACACACCTCCTTCATCTCTCCCTCTGACTCCGCCCCTTCCCCTCCCACCTCTGCCCTTCTGCCCATCATCACCCAGGAGCCCCTGAAGGGCCTCACTGGTGGCATTTTGCACTGGATCCCTCCCTGCGGACAGCGCACTCCTCCACCGAACAGGGAGTGATCACCAACTGCAAGGTGGGCAGAGCCAGCCACCGTCTCTGCCCCTTGCCTGAGTGAGGTGGGGGTGGCAGGTATTGGTCCAGTAACCCTTGACCTCCACTTGAAATCGTAGCTTCTCTGCAAGCTGAAGGCTGAGCAGCATGAACAAGGTAGAGAGGGGAGAAAAGGGCATTCCAGGCCCCAGGACGGTGGGTGAAAAGGCCCTGGGGCAGGGGAGAAAGCAGGTGAGGGGGTGTGGCTGGAGCAAAGCGGCAGAGGAAAGCTGTTGGAGAGCTGAGGAGGTGAGGGGCCCTGCCAGGGGACACTGCTATGGAATCTTATCTTAAGCACCAGGAAAGGCCTGGAAAGATTGAAGCGATGATGTGATTTGAAATGCTTGAGATGAGAGCGCCTGGCTACAATGAGATGAGGCTGGGCTGGAGGTGGGCACCAGGTCCCAGCAAGAGGTGACAGGTGGCAGTGGAGGCAGCAGGGAACTGGAGGAGACTGGCTCAGAGCATGGGGCTGGACTGGGCAGGAGGGAGCTGGCCCTGGGAGGAGGAGGAGTGGGCGTGGTGAGTTTGAGGTCCCCGCAGGACCCGGGAGGCAGGCAGCGGGGCGTCTGGAGCTTTGGGCTGAGGTCTGGGCAGGAGGAGGGGTCTGCAGGGGGCAGAATTTCTGTGCATCCCTTGGGCAGACGGTTCCCATGTCCTTCTGCATGCTCGAGGGACACCAGGCTCTGAGCCCTCACTGGAGAGAGGACCACAAAGAGAAGGACTCCATGCCCCCAGGGCCTGTGGCCAGTGGCAGGGCAGGGTCTGGGGCAAGCTAGGAGGGAGCTCTGGAGGCTCCGTGGGCACTCAGAGGACGTGGTGCAGGAAGAGACGGGTGGACGAGGGCTGCCGGGACCCTCGCCCCACCAAACCCCTCCGGTCCCCACCCCACCTCCCTTGTGTCTCCTCCCTCGGCTCCCCAGGGGCAGCATGCTGTCTGCACGTCTCCCTGCCAGATCCCGCTGCTTCCGCCTGGTGGCAGGCTCCACCCTGAGCCCCGAGGCTGCTTCCAGGGCCTGCCTGCCTCTGCATGCTCCCGAGTCCACATGTTATGATCCGCCCCATGGAAGGGATGGCTTGTACTCTGGGGGTGTACGGGAGGGGGCTGGGGACACCTGGGCTGTTGGCCCCGTCCCCAGGTGGAGCTGGGTGGCCAGGCAGGGCTGGGGTCAGGTCAGGGGCACGGAGGGTGATCTCTGAACCAAGCTGGGGTGGGGCTCTGGTGAGAACTTGGGTGTTCTCACTGACAGGCCCAGTGTGGTCAGGTAGGGCCCAGCCCCTTCGGCCACCAGGCCTAAGGGCCAGCTGCTGCATCCCATAGAAATCTGACTCCCCAGCCAACCGAGAGGCCTCTTGCCAACCTCGGAAATTCCACTCCCAGGCCTGAGCTACTGACAGACACAGGCCCCATAGCGGGAGTCCCCCACAACCCTGTGCCCCAGAAGCACCAAGTACAATGTCCATGTAATCATTGCCCAAATTCGCACGTGCTTGAAACCCGGAGGGTTGCTGAAATACCAGGGCTCCCCTTATGGGTCGACCTGTGCCATTCGCGGGGTGAGGGCTCAGCAGTGCTAAGCCTTGCCATGGGGCCTGAATCGCGGCTCCCACGAATCCCTTAGGCCAGACTCCAGGTGGGGTCCCCTTAGCAGGAGACCCACTACCCCTCCGCCCCCCACCCACCAAGTCCTAGCCGGCGATGGGAGGTTTCCATGTCTGCCCGGGGCAGGGATCACTCAGAGGCCATGAGCCAGGAAAGCCGGCACCACTGCAAAGCTGCAGGGCGTGTGGCCAGCCTCCAGGGCAGCCATAGGGGCCCAGGCCTGCCCCAAACCAGACGGGTGACCAAATCCTATTTTTAAACGATGTCAACTATTTTTCATAATCAAATAAAAAGACGCTACTCAGGCCCAACAAATCAGCTTCACTGGCCAAACAGGTCCACTTGTGATCTCTAGCCGCCCAGCCGGGGTCCCCTGAAGCCTCAGGACGGTCATGTAAACACCCACGAGTTGTGACCACCATTCCCGCCAGCCTCCTGCTCCACTTTTAGCTTGGGTGGGAGGACACAGAGGCAGTGACCAGACAAGCTTTTTTGAGCAAATCAGAGTCCACCCAGGGAGGTCCTGGGGGCAGGGACGGCCCCACCTCCCGGCCCCCTGCACCTGCCCCTTGGTGGGCTGGGGGTTAATTCGGAGCTCACCCGCCCCCTGGGAGCTGAGTCGTTCCTGCTTCCCGCAGGCCTGGTCCCGTGACACTCCACCCAGCCCCAGAAGCTGAGAAGCCATCCCTGAGAGGGGGGAAAAGGGCCCCAAATGCATCTTCTCCGACTCAGCGGGCAGCGAGGACTCACCCTGCAGCCGAACAGCCCCAGCTCCCTCCCGTCCTCCCCATTCCCGCTCGCCAAGGGGGTAAGGAAAGATGCTCTTCTGCTTCTCCCCATTGGCTCCAGCCGCTGCTCCTCTTGGCCGTGGGGTGAGGTCAGGGCGGGCAGGAGCGGGTGGGCAGCTCGGCAGGGCAGGGCAGGGCAGGGTGCCCGGTGAGTCCCGTGACAGATGCATTTCTGGCTCGGAGCGTAACATGCCCTCGGAACCCGCACATGTCCTCCAGGCCTGAGCGTGCTGGCGACCCCCACCCCGCCCCCCGCCCCGGTGTTTGTGCATCGTACACGTGTGATGGGTTCCGCAACTTGACCCGCTTGTGTCCTATCGTCTCAGTGCATTTGGTTGTTGGGAGAAATAAAAACCATCTCGATTTTTTTCCTGATTGGATGATTCGGATATATTTTCTTTTCCTTGATCTTTTGTTATTTCTTTCCCACCCCGTTCCCTTCTCCTCCTTCCCCCTTTTCTTTCCTTTTCCCCACTGCGGGTGGGGCTGGCAGGGAGGGCGGATGCTTTTGAGTTGATGCCTTTCCTTCTTCCCACCCTCTGCCCCTGACTTCCTTCCTTTTTTCGAGTTTTCCCTCTGCACCATTGCATTAATAGTGCTTTCTCTCCTCTCCCTCCTTATTTGGGGTCTGGCTTGCTTTTTTCCTGTTGGTTGGCTTCATGTAGGGGCCTCTGTGAGTGGTGACAGCTCTGAGCTCCTGGGGTGGGTGGATGGTCACCCCTCTCCCTCCATCTCCCCAGAATAACTTCATCAACCTGAGTTTTCTCCGCCTCTTCCGGGCTGCCCGGCTCATCAAACTCCTCCGTCAGGGTTACACCATCCGCATTCTTCTCTGGACCTTCGTGCAGTCCTTCAAGGTGAGCCCCTGCCCCTGCCCCTGGCCCTGGCCCAGGGCTCAGAAGCGCGGACTCCTGTGCTCCAGAGGAATCAAACTGGACGTGACTCTGTGCAGGAGCCATCGTGGGATGCCGCCTTCGGGCTCCTATCTAACTTCCTGCCCCTGGGGTGTCTTCAGAGCTCTGAAGGCCTCATCACAGAGCCCCAGTGACCAGCGCTGGCGGGACTCGCGCGCATGTGGCCCCCCGACCAGTGGGGGGCGCGCTGGGACAAGGGAAGGAAATGGTGGGCCGAGGGGCCCAGCACCCCTCACTGCCTTCCCTCCCGCAGGCCCTGCCCTATGTGTGCCTGCTGATTGCCATGCTCTTCTTCATCTACGCCATCATCGGGATGCAGGTGAGCGCGCGCTCCAAGGTGTCGGGCCACCCAGAGGGGCAGCCGCCCCCAGGCAGGAGCGGCCCAGTGGAGCCCAAATTGGGTGGCAAAGAGATGGAGCTGGCTTCCCTGAAGCCACGGGCTGCGGGGCGGCAGGGCTGGCCCTGGTGGTCACCCTCCCATTCCGCAGGTGTTTGGCAACATCGGCATCGACGTGGAGGACGAGGACAGTGATGAGGACGAGTTCCAAATCACTGAGCACAACAACTTCCGGACCTTCTTCCAGGCGCTCATGCTTCTCTTCCGGTGAGAGGGGGCGTGGCTTCACCCTTCCACGGGGTGGGGAGGCGTGTGTGTGTGTGTGTGTGTGTGTGTGTGTGTGTGTGTGTGTGGCGGGTTCTCACTCTTCTCTTCCGGTGAGGAGTGCCACCTCCATCCCTTCCGGTAGGGAACATGTGCTAATCTCTTAGGTGTCCCACTCTCCCACTCCCCTTCTGGGGAGGTTTGGTACGGGCGTGCGGGGCGCAAGGGTCCATGGCAGGGCAGTTGCTGAAGGCCTTCTTCAGGCTTCAACTCGTTGAATCCCCCTGACTGCTTCCTGAGGTGGGGACGCTCGAACACCCCATCCGACACTTGAGGAAATTGAGGCTTAGGGCTGTTGAGGTTGATCCTTTGGTGAAGCCTGGCAGCACGTCCTGCATTCGCCGAGCGGAGGTTTATTGAGCAGCTACTGTGTTCCAGGCACTGCCACACCCCGGGATACAGCAGAGGGAGAGGGAAAACACTTTCTTCCCTTTGAAAGTTAATTTTCCCATGAGGAAGACACATAATTGGTAAAGCAATTATAGGAGATCCTAGATGGAGATAAAATTTTAGATCGGGAGGGCATGGGGATTGGGGTGTGGTAAGCCCAGTTACTTGGGAGGCTGAAGTAGGAGGATCATAAGTTCGAGGCCAGCTGGGCAACTTAGTGAGACCCTGTCTCAAAATAAAAAAGGGCTGGGAATGTGAGTAGCTCAGTGGTAGAACACCCCTGGGTTCAATCCCCAATACCACACACACACAAAGAAAAAAAGGAGGAGGAAAGGGGACACAGAAAGAAATAGTGTCTGATGCCCCTTGTAGGAGGAGCCTAGAACAGGTGAATTCAGAGTGGGAAAGCGGAACAGTGGGTGCGGGGCTGGGGGCGGAGAGCAGGGAGTTACTACTTACAGGGTACAGAACTGGGGAGGGTGAGAAAGTTCTGGGGTGGGCGGTGCTGACAGTCACTAACGGTGTGACAGCAGTTGGTGCCACTGAGTTGTGTGTTTCAAAGTGGTTAAAATGGTCTATTTAAGAATTTTGCCGCAATAAAAAAAAAAAAAGGTTCATCTAACAACAAAAAGAAGGGGATGGAGGGCCTCCAGACAGGTGTGACGTTAGAGGGACAAAGGTGAGGAGGGAGCCATGTGGATGTCAGGAAGGGTGGCCAGGCAGAGGGGACAGCTGGCACAGGGACCCTGTGGCCAGGACACGGCTGGCACGTTTGAGGACAGTGAGGGGCCAGCACACCCGGGAGCACAATGACCCAGGGAGAAAAGACTCAGGAGAGTCACCTGGAGGGAGGAGAGCTTTTAGGTTATGCACATGTCCCTGTGCCCAGTCCGGCCGGGTCCAGCCTGTCGGGTGGAGCGTGGGCCTCAGTTTGCCCCGTCCTGGGGGCGGAACCCAGCCTCGTGTGTGAGCGAGCCCTCTGCCCTTGAGGAGCTCCCCACCCAGCACCAGCATTTTCAAAAGTCCCCGTGGGCTTTAAAGCTCAGCCGAGGAGGACAATGTCCCACCCGATGTCCTAGGGAGGGGAAGCAGTGCACCTGGGGCTCAGATCGGCCCACCCAGCTCCAGAGCCCGGTGTTTGACCCACACGCGCCCCTTCCCAAGAGGCCTTGGCCTCCAGCCAGAGCCGGGTGCCCAGGCCCCTGATGCCCCTCCCTGTCCTCAGGAGTGCCACCGGGGAAGCCTGGCACAACATCATGCTCTCCTGCCTCAGTGGGAAGCCATGTGACAAGAACTCCGGCATCCTGACAGCCGACTGTGGCAACGAGTTCGCTTATTTTTACTTCGTTTCCTTCATCTTCCTCTGCTCCTTTCTGGTGAGTCTGCGGGCGGGGAGGCCGGGCGGGCCTGGACCCCTCTGTGGCTCAGGACCAGATTTCTCTAGGATGAGATCGATCTGCTCCTTCAGGGCTGCTCCCAGCCGGCCTGGGGCTCAGTGAACCCAAGTTTCCCAGTGTGGATCCCGCTGAGCTTGGGGGCACCCCAACTTGCACCCTCTGGTTGCCCCCGGCACTAGATGACCATGTCAGCCCAGGGAAAGTCAGGCACAGTGTAATCCCAGCAGCTCAGGAGGCTGAGGCAGGAGGATGGCGAGTTCAAAGCCAGCCTCAGCAGCTCAGTGAGCCCCTGTCTCTAAATTAAATACAAAATAGGGCTGGGGATGGGGCTCTGTGGTCGAGGGCCCCCGGAGTTCAATCCCAGGTACCAAAAAAAAAAAATGTGTAAGAAAATCAGCTTGAAGGAAGGAGCCTTCTCCTGGCTCAGGGCCTCAGCCGTGTGGGTCCATGGGCACTGGAGCCACTGGCATGGGCCTGGGGGGTGGGGAGCAGGAAGCAGAGGGAGACGGAGAAAGAGCCAAAGACCCAATAGACCTTCCAGGGCGTGCCCCCAGCGAGGCCCCACTTCCTGTTTCCACCACCTCCAACACCTTCAGTTATGACCCTGTCAGTGGGTCAGTGCTGATGAGGTCCCAGCCCATGTGACCTAGTCACTTCCCAAGCCCCACCTCCGAACACTAGGTTGAGCATTGGGGAACATTCCAGATCCAACTGATAGCCCTGTCCGTCCCCGCAATATAGTGACAGCCAAAAGCGTCACCAGACATTGCTGCCATTCCCTGGGGAAGGCCAGGATCCCCTCCATTGGAGACCCAGGTGGGGGAGGATCTGGGGTCCTCCCAAGCGGCGGTCCCCTTGGTGTGACCCATTTCCCAGCCCCCCCCCACCATCCATCTTTGTCTCTCTCGGTCTCCATCTGCCCTTCTCCCTCCCCGTCTGCACCCCAGCTCACCCTCGCTGGTCCTCCTTGGGTCAGCGAGTGTCTCCTCGGGGTCCACTGCCGCTCTCTGTCCCCGGGCCTCTGCGTGAGTTCAGTGGGGTGCGTCCGCCAGCCACCCCAGCTCTCTCCCTCCTACTCCCCTCTCCCCCGGGGCCCCACAGATGCTGAACCTCTTCGTCGCCGTCATCATGGACAACTTTGAGTACCTCACCCGAGACTCCTCCATCCTGGGCCCCCACCACCTGGACGAATACGTGCGTGTCTGGGCCGAGTACGACCCTGCCGCTTGGTAAGGAGTGCCTGGGTCCTCCGGCCACACTGGGGCCTCCTGCCGGAGCTGGGACATGGGCAGGCGGGTCCTGGGCGTTGGTCCCAGGCTCTGGCAGGGACCCCACCTGCGTCGGTCCAGAGGAGACAAGGAGAACCGGGACCCTGAGCGCCGCAGCCTAAGTGCTCAGGGTCTCACCCCTGCCAAAGCCCAGTCCCCCAGGAAGAGAGGGGAGGGTCACCCGGAGTATGAGGGAGCCCTGCCGCGCCCTGAAGGGTTAGCGCAGCAGGCCCTGGGAGGAGCTGAAGCCTCCAGTGGACTCCACTGGGGCGTAGGGGAGAGGCTGGCCCAGCTGGGCAGCCGAGATCTGGTATAAGATGGGAGCCCCGGAACCCCTTCAAAACCTGGAACGAGCTGGCTGCGGTGACGCACGCCTGTCACCCAGCGGCTCCGGAGGCTGAGGCGGGAGGATCACGAGTTCACAGCCAGCCTCAGCAAAAGCAAGGTGCTAAGCAATTCAGGGAGACCCTGTCTCTAAATAAAAGACAAAATTGGGCTGGGGACATGGCTCAGTGGTCATGTGACCCTGAGATCAATCCCCAGTAACCATTAAAACAAAACCACTAGAGCGGCCGGGGGCGGTGGGCCCTGGCCTCTCCATGACCTTGAAGAAAGAGCGTCCATCTCTGGAGACCAGAGGCCACTGTGGGCTGTGGAGTCCCAGCTCAGCTCCCCCGTACCTGGGTGGGCTCTGAGTGCGCTCGACACCAGGCCCTTGCAGACACTCAGAGGCCCCTGGAGCGGCCTGGAGCCCCCAGCCATGGGGACTCTAGGTGGGGCTGGTCTCGGCACCTGAAAGAGCATTACTGGGGGGGCCTCGGTGGCCGAGTCCTCCTGTCCTCTGGCCACCGCCCTGGCAGGGAGGCCTCAGGGAGGGGGCGGGAGGATGGGTCTCTCTAGCCCTGCAGCCCAGACAAGCCCTCCCCGAGGCCAGAGGTGCCGCGGGTTCCTAACTCTTCCTCTTTCGATTTTAGGTCCGTCGCTGTCCCCCTCCTCTCTGTCACCAGCCCCCTCAGTGTAGCCCACATAGATTGTGCCCGGAGGCAAGAAGCCGAGGGCCTGGGGGAAGGTGCGGGTCTAGGACCCCCAGCACAGCCACCAGACCCGCCCGGGGCCCAGTGTCCGAATGTCCCCAGAGACCTCTCCTCTCCCAAGCCTGCAGCAGTCCCTGAGACCAGGAGGTCCAGCCCTGCTGTCCCAGCCCCGCCGCGGGCTGGGGGCGGGCGCGGAGGCAGCCTGGGCGGCGCTCACTAACCCTGTCTTCCCTTGCAGCGGTCGCATCCATTATAAGGACATGTACAGTTTATTGCGCGTAATCTCCCCCCCTCTCGGCCTAGGCAAGAAATGTCCTCATAGGGTTGCTTGCAAGGTTTGACTTCCACTAAAACCTGCTAGCATCCTGGAATGAGCGTGGCTTGGGGTCTCCAATATATATATTTCATATATATATATCTCTAAACACAGAGCCATCTCTCTCTTGCATTGAACTAGAAGACGCGTAGGCGACAGAATGCGGCCATGTGGTCGATGAAGCATGGACGCACACTCCTGTGTTCCCTCGGCCATCTCTGCTTGCTCTTAGCTGGCCGCCCATCCCGGGGTCTCCACGCCACCCCAGATCAGCTCCACCTCGGGGTGGGGTGTGACTCTGCACTGCCCCACGCTCCACTCTCCCCTGTACCCCACTCCCAGAGCCCCAGCCCCCTCCCCACCTGGCCCCCTCCCCCTCGGCCCCCTCAGAGACCAGCCTCAGCCAAACCAGAGAGTGTCGCCCCTCTTTCAAAAAGACCCCGCGAGCGAGGCTCAGCTCCCGGCTGCCCGCCAGGAGACCCCCCTCCGCACCCGCCACGTCCCAGCTCCAACCCAGGTCGAGCCCGACTCTCCCCTGCTCGTGAGCAGTGAAATACTCATTTTTAATCACCTTTTCTTCCATTTTTTTCCTCCTCTTTTCCATTTGTTTGAAATCTCTATTTTATCGTTTCTCTGCATCTTTCTCTATTTTTTCGGCTCCGTGTGGTTTGTTTTTTTTTTTTTTTTTTTGGTTTTGGTTTTGGTTTTTCCTCCGTTCCCCCCTCCTCCGCCCCCTCCCTTGGTTCTGTCCCTCGTTTTCTGTTCTGTGCTGCCAGGGGCCGCATGCCTTACCCGGACATGTATCAGATGCTGAGACACATGTCTCCGCCCCTGGGTCTGGGGAAGAAGTGTCCGGCCAGAGTGGCCTACAAGGTAGTCTACCTGTGCCGACCACGGCGTCCAGGCACTGGGGATTTTTCAGTGCGCGACAGAAACGCCCGGCCGAGCCTTCTTCCACCCCCCTCTTTTCTTCTTCTTGTTTTTTCTTTTTTCTCTTCTCCTTGAGCAACTGGCTCCTGCCGTCCCTCTACTCTAAGCAGCACAGTGTTGTCCTTTCTGATGAGTGTCTACGTGCTCTGAGACTCCATTATGGCCGACATGCTGGAGGGAGGGGGGGGACACCCAGGTCCCCTGGCGGCCACTCGGTCCCTGGGGAACCAAATTGGACACAACCTGCTTCCAGGGACTCACAGTGGCATCTCTGCGCCCCAGAGCAGCCCCTGCACCCAGGACAGGACAGGCACCCTGCAGGAGAGAAGGCTAGGCCCCGGCCCATCTTCTGTGCCACCTGAGTCCCCAGGCCCCGGGGACCTTCCACGCACACACCTGAAGCTGATCTCTGACTCAGGCCTTGGGGATCCAATGCTCCCAAGAGCTCCCCCTCCCCTGGAGGTGCCTCCCCCGCCCCCATCCCACGCCACCCATCCCCCAAAGACACCCCAACCGGCCTCTCCGTTGTTCCAGAGTGGGCAGGCGGGCCGCAGCTGGACCCCTGGACGGTGGCACACTGACGCAGGCCATGCACGCTGCCTTGGCGGGGCCTGGGGCGGGCAGGCGCCGTGGCCGACCGGGGGGTGCATGCTTGCTGAGGGTGTGAGGGGCTGCCGCCAGGCGGCTGGGCCAGGCCCCAGGCCCCCCCTGGAATCTCCCGTGGCACCCCAGGACAAACGCTCTGTTCCCCCCACTCATCCTCGAGAAGCTCAGGGACATACACCTGCAAGACCCCGTCCCCCAGAACAGTCATCCTCTTCCTGTGCAACCCTAACCCTAACCCTGACCTTCCCCGTGTCTCCTGTCTGTGTGATTCCCGCAGCCCCCGCCCCCACCCCTCTCACCTGGTCTGCCAGCCTCCCTCCCCTCCTCAGTGGAGGCCAGGACAAGCTGCCCTACCTGTCCCCCTCAAGCTCCCCCACCCCACACTGGGGATGGAACCCAGAGTGCCCTGCCTCTGAGCCACACCCGGCCTTCTTGTTTTGAGATGGTCTCACTAACCTATCTGGGCTGGCCTTGAACTTACAATCCTCCTGCCTCAGCCTCTGAGCAACTGGGATTATAGGTGTGCACCACCACACCGGCTCCATTTCTCCTGTCCCTCTCTCAGGGTGTGTGTGGGCACAGCAGAGGGGGAAGGAGACCCCTCGTTCCTCGTCTCTATGCAGAGCCTCCAAGGCACCTTTGTGCAAACTTAAAAGGGCACCCTTTCCACAGAACACTTTGTCTGCTGGGAAATTATTGTAACCCACGGATGTGATCAGACCAAGATACTTTTATGCTAATGAGAGGAACTATTATATTAAATATGCAAATCCATGATTTCTGAGATGGGGAGCCCTTTGTGCAGTGTATAGCCTGCACAGCTGTACACCAAGCCCCCCCTCTGTGTTCTTTTATTTTTTTTTTAATATTTTCTTTTTAGGTGTAGATGGACACAACACAATGCCTTTATTTTTATGTGGTGCTGAGGCTCAAACCTGGGTCCCAGCCGTGCTAGGCGAGCTCTGGCGCTGAGCCACAATCCCAGCCCCACCCTCTCTGTGTTTAACCACTACCTCCCTCCCTGACCTGCCCCAGACACCACTTGTTCCTTCCCCAGGTTTCCTGTCCCCTACCCTCTTTCCCTGTTTCCTGTCGATGTGTATCAGAAATCCCTGGTGAATCCCAAAGCCCTATCTGTGCCACCTCTGTCTGGGCTGGTGCACACCAGCCTGACACCCCCTCCGTCACCACCCAGCAGGGGACAGAGCCCCTGCCTGGGACACAGGGAATATCATCTTCCCTGGGCCTGGGAATGCCCCACCCCTGTTCCCTCCTGCTGCACACAGCCCAGGTCCGGCCATGCCCCCAGATGACACTTTCCACAGAGCTATGAATGAGTCTCGAGATTCCGTCTGCATGCGCCTGTCTGTGCTGTTCCGTGTCACCTCGCTGCATGCTGCGAGGGGCCTGCCCCACCCGCGGGGGCGCCTGCCTGCTGCCTCCCAGAGGAATGTGACCTGTGCCCACCCGGGCTGCCCTGGTCCAGCCGCACAGGGGCGGGGCGGGTGCCTGCGACTGTGGCCGGGGACCCTCTGCTGGCTGCTGCACGTGCTGCTGGACTGGGCTTTGCTCTCTCTGGGGTCAGACGGGGACGGAGCCATCCAGGAGAGCTCTGAGGCCGGGCGGCCTGGGAGGGCGGCGGGACGAGGAGGGGCGAGGTCGCGCAGGAGAGCCCCGTGCCCTCCCTGCGGCCACCGGAGGAGACTGGGAAACTCAGAGCTGGGCCTGGGGCCGCCGTGGCCTTCAGAGCTCTCCTGGAGGTCCCCAATGGGGTGGGTGTGGCTCGCCGGGGACCCCAGCGGAGGACCCAAGAGTGACGGCCCTCCCCCGGGGTTCTCTGTAGAGGCTCCTGCGGATGGATTTGCCCGTCGCGGATGACAACACCGTCCACTTCAACTCCACCCTCATGGCTCTGATCCGCACAGCCCTGGACATCAAGATAGCCAAGGGTAAGGGCAGGGCCAGCTGGTCGCCCGGAGTGGGGAAGCAGGCACAGGGCAGAGATGCCACCCCTTTGTCGCCGGGCACTCTTCCGCAAACCCTCAGTGTGTCCGCCAGACACCCCTGTAGACAGGGGGGCTCCCCAAGAAGGTTCTGAGGGAAAAGTCTGGGGAGAAGGCTCCGGAGGCGCAAAGGCCCTGAGGCAGGGGTGGGGCAGGACAGAGCCCCCGCAGCCAGGGGCTGCCTCAACCGACCTGGCCTCTGAGGAGGAGAAGCCCCGGTGTCTAGAGCAGAGGCAGGGACCCCTCCAGCCTCATCTCCACGGGCTCCCTCTGTGGGGACCACAGACCCGGGCGGTCAACCTGAGTTAGTCCAACGTCTGTCACTGTCGTGAAATGAGGCCGGGAACCTTATGAAGAACAGCAGCTGGGCCGGGGACAGCTCAGCGGCAGAGCGCCTGCCATGGTGCACGGGCCCTGGGTCTGGCCCCCAGCCCCACAAACAAAAAGAAAAGCAGCTTATTCAGCTCCGAGTGTCAAGTACCACCAGATTCAGTGGCTGCGGACGTCCCTGTGTCAGGAGGCGGTTCTCAGGTGCCCGAGGGCCCTGAGTTCCACACTTGGGTCTCGGAGGCCGCAGCCCAGGGCTTGGCCAGGCCGGGCTGGGCTCTGAAGGACCCGGAAGAACTTGGCTGTGACTTTATCCAGGAGCCTTCAGTCCCCGGCCACAGGACCGAGGCTGGCCTCTTCGGGGTTCCCTGGGGCACCCACTCCCCGCCCCTCCCTGGACGCCCTGAGCTTCCTCTGCTGCCTGCCAAGGCCACAGGGGACAGATAAGCCCCTCATTTTGCAGGTTCTCAGATATTATGTCGCCACCCTGTGCACCTGGGAGGCAGGTGGGAGCCCTCTCTGTCCCTCTGCCTCCGTCCCTCTCTTCTCTGTGTCTGTCCAGGAGAATCTGGAAAAGGCCATTCCCCCGTGCCTCCCTGTGACCTAGGTGTTATGTTGGACCCGGGGCCTCCTCCTGAGGGACTTAGGCCTCCCTCTGCCCCAGGCCAAGAGGGCAGAGCCGCCACCTGCCTGGGTAGATGTAAACCCGCAGCCCTGGCAGCCCCTGGAGGGCACTGACCCTGATGGGCAGCAGTGGGGTCTCCGGGGGACAGGAGCTCCAGGCCGGGCAGTAACAGGGGCCAGAGCACCCGGTGGCCACACCGTCCTTCCCCGCACACGGCATTCCCAAGGCAGGGCCGCCCTTGCCTTGTCCTTGGAAGGGCCCCCTGGCCCCAGTGTGACTCAGCAGCCTAGGAGGATAAGACGGGGTCCCAAGTTCAAGGCCAGCCTTGGCACCTTAGCGCAGTCTCAACAGGGGCTGGATGTGGCTCAGTGGTGAGCGCCCGGGTTCCATCCCTGGTACCAAGAAGAAAGAGGAAGGAAGGAGGGGGAGAGCCCTGGCCCGAGCCCCAGAGCCAGCCCGGGGCTCGTCCCGGTCACCGTGGCCGGCCAGCCAGAGGGCCAGGTCCCCACCGCCCTTCCTCCCACAGACCGCGGGGGCCAGCAGCAGCGCTCGGCTGGCCCAGCACAGGGTCCGCAGCCGTCCACAAGGGTCTGGGCCTCCTGAGCGGAGAGCCTCGGCTGGCCCTGCTTCCTGGCACCCTGTCTGGGGCCCGCACTGGTGACCATGTTGGTGGCTCTGAGCAAAAGCATTAGTTGAGCACCTGCTGTGTGCGCAGCCCTGCCCTTGGCATTTGGGATACCACAGGGGAGAGCGACCTCCTGTCCCCAGGCACCGAGGAGAGAGGGGCACAATACACACTGCAGCTGAGGCAAGAGCTGGCCAGCCACCTGGTGGAGGGGCAGCCCGCAGGCCTGGGCCCCCGGAGCCACCAAGGAGAGTAAACAGCTAGAGGGTGACAAGCGCTAGGGCGAGAAGAGCAGGGGAGATGGGGTCCAGGTTCAGAGGACAGAGGCAGAGGCAGTTCCACCCTCAGGGACACTGGCCAGTGTCCAGGGACCTTCTTGGTTGTCTCTGCATGGAGTGGCCTCTGGTGTGTCGAACCCTGAGAGGTGGCTCTGTGTTCCCCAGCACAGGGGCACCTGCAGCCATGAGGTGAGGTCCAGCTGACCACGCAGGGGACACAGGAGGCAGACCCCTCAGGCAGCACCAGAGGCAAGGCCAGCTGGGGTGATGCTGCCCACCTCCCAAGGGACCTCCTGCCCCGGAATCACCAGTGCCACTAGTTCTGTACCCAAGAAGGAGCAAGCCCAGGGCAGCCGCATACGAACCCGCCACCTCTCAGAGGGCTCACCATGCTTTTCCCAGCCTAGTGCAGCCCAGAGCCACTGGGCAGAGGGTTCCCAGCCAGGGCATTGTGTCCCAGGGACACCTGGCAGTGCCCGCCACAGCCTGGGTCTCCACGTGGGCAGGGGGGTGCTTCCCGCTCAGCACCCACAGCTCCCAGATGCCTCAGCCAGGATCAGTGCCCAGCGTCATGGCTGGCGAGGTCAGAGGCCCTGCTCTGGCCTGAGCGCAGGTGTTTGTCTGCTCAGGCCACCAGGACCACACGCTGGGTGGCCACAGGATTGTCTTCAGCCTTAGCCTTGGCGCCCAGGGGCCACCCTCCCCGGCCCTTTTGTCCAGGACACCAGCTGCCCTCCTAGGGCCCCACTGACCTCAATGAGGCTCCAGCCGTGGCCATGGTGGTGGTGAGGGCTGCACCATATGAACTTGGCAGGGGACGGGGACACAGCTCAGCCCCTCATAGCAGATGGTTTCTTCTCTCCCAGAGAAACTGGAAACATGTTTGTAGTTTATTTCTTTTTATAATTTTATACCTTTATTTATTTGTTGGTTTCTATGGGGTCTGAGGATGGAGCCCAGGGCCCCGCACGGGCTAGGCAAGCGCTCTACCCCTGAGCCTCAGCCCAGCCCCGTTCATCTTATTTCAAATTAACATGTAATTATCACAGCTGTCTGCGGGGCGCGGTGTGCGTGGGATAGATCAGGGCAGTCAGCACCCAGTGCCCCCAGCGCCTGTGATTTCTTTGTGTTGGGAACATTTAAAATCCTCCTGAGGGCAGGCACGCTGGTGCCCACCTGTAATTCCAGTAGCTCAGGAGGCCGAGGCAGGAGGATCTCAGGTTCCAGGCCAGCCTCAGCGCCTTAGCGAGACCCTGTCTTAAAAGAAAAAAGGAGGCCGGGGGTGCGCCAGTGGAGGAGCATTCCTGGTTCAAGCCCCAGCTCTGCAAAGAGAAAGGAAGAAGAAAAGGTTCCTGCGCCAAGGGATCCCAGGTCATTCCCAATAGTCTTCACCTCCCAACCCGAGGATCAGCCCCAGGGACCGCAGAACTCCACATCCCTAGACCCTGTGGCCACGAGAGAAAAGAAAGGGAAGCCAGGCGCGAGTGCGGTGCTGCACGCCTGTGGTCCCAGCCACCGGGGAGGCTGAGGCAGCAGGATCACTGGAGCCAGGAGTGAGTTGCTCGCGTGGGCAACATAGCGAGACCCTGAGTCCAAAAAGAAAGGGGAGAAAACGGGTTGCGCGCGCCCTCTCGCGGTGAGATAGGGGACAACCACTTAAGTCAAAAGAGAAAGCCGAAGTCAATAGAAAGCGATGGGTGGGAGGACGGTGCTTGGTGACCGAGGGCCCCTAGGCCTCTTCAGCAGAGGATCTGAGCAGACCCCTGCAGGAGGAGGGGAGAGAGGGGGCCACGCAGATTTTCTTAGGAAATTATCCTAGCACAGAAAGCACGCCGCACAAGGATCATGGAACGGCCTGAGGCAGGAGCATGCCGGGCACATTTAAGGAGCAGTGAGGAGGTCGGTGCGGCTGAAGGGGAGTGAGGAGGAGCCGCGGGGCTGAGGACAGAGCAGGCAGGGAACCGTGAGCCCGGCCTGAGAATTCGGGCGCTCCGCCCGAGTGGGGCCTGACGCAGGTGCTCGCGGCGCCCTCTGGTGGCGGCAAGCGGAGTCGACAGCGGGAGCCGGAGCGAGCCCAGGTCCGAGGAGGCGGGGTGGGGGAGCAGTTCAACTGTCCCTGGCTTCAGTGTCCTTGCTCCAAAATAGATCTGAGCTTTGAGTTTCACCTGCGCGTTAGCAAAAAGGCCCTTCTAGAGCCAGGGTGCAGCTCAGTGGTAGAGCCCTTGCCTAGCTTGCGTGAGGCCCTGGGTTCCATCCCAGCACTAAAAAAAACAAAACATTTTGGCTCAAGGTATGGAAGGTCCAGCATCAGGGGACCTCGTCTGGTGAGGTCCTTCTGGTTATCAGAGTCCCAGGCACCAATCACATGGAGAGAGACGGGTAGTACCCGTGGCTGTGTGTCTTTGCTGTCTGCCCTTTCCCTCTCCAAGCCTCAGGATCCAATCCAGGGACAGCGCCCTCATGGCCCGTTTAATCCTGATGGCCTCCTCGAGGCCCCTCCAGGACTGTAGTCCTCACACCTCACGAGAGGAACTGGGTTCCAACAGGGGCTTGAGAGGGGGTGGCCCACGTTCAAAGGATAGAGCTGCAATACTGACCCTGGGGGAGACGCTGTCCGAGGGCTGGACGCACATTAACTCCCTTGGTCCTCAGCCAGACAGATTAGGGACCGTTGTCACCCCATTCCCAGATGGAGTTACTGAGGTTCCTAACGGTGCACGTGCAGAGGCTGGGTGTGGCTCAGTGGCAGAAGGCGCTGGGTTCTATCCCCAGCACAGAGAGAGGAGAGTCTAGCGACTTAGCCAGGCACTTGTGACAGTGGCAGCCAGGACTGGGCCCTCAGCTGACCCAGCCCCTTGCAGCACTGGACTCTCCCTACAAAGCCGTCCCCAGCCCTGGCCCTGCCGAGGACCAGGACTTCCTCTGGGCCAGGCCTGGGGCACTAGAGACTCCATGGGGATCACAGCGGCTGTGGCCACACTCTAGGGAGCTGCTGGCTTGGCAGCTGCCCCAGAGGCTGCTAGTGCCGGGGAGGCGGTCAGCATCTGTTGCGCCCACACTGCAGGTGGGGCCGACAAGCAGCAGATGGACGCAGAGCTGCGGAAGGAGATGATGGCCATCTGGCCAAACCTGTCCCAGAAGACGCTGGACCTGCTGGTCACACCTCACAAATGTAAGAGCCGAGCCCACCCTGGGCCGGGACTCCCAGCACAGCGGGGGCGGGAGCCAGGAGGGGCGGGCGGCACCTGAGCTCTCCTGTGCCCCCAGCCACGGACCTGACGGTGGGGAAGATCTACGCAGCCATGATGATCATGGAGTATTACCGGCAAAGCAAGGCCAAGAAGCTGCAGGCCATGCGCGAGGAGCAGGTACCAGCATCCATCGTCCTGAGGACACCCAAGCTGGAAGACAGGGGCTGACTTGTTACCATGGGAACCAACCAGAACTAGGGCAGGTCACTGCCAAGCAGGGCCATCACAAGGAAATGCGGCCTGGACGATTCGTCCCCTTCACCAGCACTTGCTGAAGGTCACTGGGTGTTGGGTGCTGTCCCCAGTGCTCAGGGTCATCGGTCATCGGGGGGGTTGCAGATGGGAGCAGAACAGACCAGATTCCTGCCCTCAGAGAGCAGCCGTTCTAGGTCGGGACCCACCAACAGCAGCAAGTGACTAAGCACATCTCATGGTGGCAAATAATGAGGGCCATGGCGCCCTGCGGACCTGAAGAGGGGAGAGGAGGGGAGCGGTGTTGGAGCCGCGCAGGTGGGGCATGGAGACCGGAAGGCAGGGAGGGAGGACGGCAGGAGCAGGCCGGTACCCAGGGTACAGAGTCCTCGGCAGAGGGAAGAGACAGTGCAAAGGCTGAGGCTGGAGGACGAGGAGGATGTAGAGGGGCAGAGGACGGTGAACCAGGGGGACATTGGGCTGGAGTCACAGGGCAGAGCTCAGAGATGGAGGGGACACTCTGGCTTTTATCCCAACTGAGAGGGGAGCTGGAAGGGTCCTGCACAGCAGATGGGCCAGGTCTAGCCCATGGACACCCTCCGGGCACTGAGGTGGGGGAGCCAGGAGGGCTGGGCTGCTCCAGGTGCCCGGTGCCAGGCAGAGGCCTGGGCTGGGGCGGCTGGGGAGTGGATCCAGGTGGATCACTGAGTGACTGATCAGCAGGGACTTCTGGGCGCCGGGGCAGCCAGGCCCAGGGTTCCATCCCCGACACTGCAAAAAGTGGTGGGGGACTTCCGGAATGTCACAGGGTGGGGTCTAAGCACCCCGTCCAAAGCCTCCCCTGCTCTGCTCAGCTCAGCCTTGCCCACAGCCTGAGCCTCCATTCCCCTCCTTCATCCCCACCCCGTCCCTGGCCCTGTGCACACATGCTGCTCTCTGCCCCCCCAGAACCGGACCCCTCTCATGTTCCAGCGCATGGAGCCCCCGTCCCCGTCACAGGAGGGGGGACCGGGCCAGAATGCCCTCCCCTCCACCCAGCTGGACCCCGGAGTCAGCCTGTGAGTGTGGGTCTGGCCAGAGTGGGGGGGGGCAGTGAGGTGCCAGCGCCCACGCGGAACCCCTGAGTGCCCCGCCCACCTGCCTCTGTGTCCCCCACAGGATGGCTCATGAAGGCGGCATCAAGGAGAGTCCGTCCTGGGTGACGCAGCGGGCCCAGGAGATGTTCCAGAAGACGGGCACATGGAGCCCAGAGCGAGGGCCCCCGGCCGACCTGCCCAACAGTCAGCCCAGCTCTCAGGTGCCCCTGCCCCCACGGGTCCCAGGTCGCCGGCGCCTGCAGCAGGCACCCCCCACAGACACCGAGCCTTCCCTGGGGCCCCGTGTCAGGCCCCGGGGCTAACCAGGCCCTGCCCTCTGCCCCGCAGTCGGTGGAGATGCGCGAGATGGGCACCGATGGCTACTCGGACAGCGAGCACTACCTCCCCATGGAAGGCCAGGCCCGCGCCGCCTCCATGCCCCGCCTCCCGGCCGAGAACCAGGTGAGGGCTTTCACCGCCCCAGCGGGGCCACCGCACCGCGGGCAGGCCCCCTCCTGCAGCCCCCATGCTGGCCTCACCGGGAGCCCCTGAGCGCCTGGCCCTCTGCCCCCCTGGTGGAGCCAGGAAGGGGAGGGCCCTGGGGTGAGCTTGGTGGCCGCGGCCAGTGGTTCTCCTCGGCCCTGCTGGGGACAGAGAGGGAGGGGCCGCGGCCGGGAGAGCTGCCCTCCGGAAGCCACGGCCCAGGGGGCACCGCCCTGCTCGAGCCGGCCCTGTGCTGGGAGGATCCAAGTTCAAGGCCGCCCCCGGGCAGTTAGCCAGACCCCGTCTGAAAACCTGAGGGAGGGCCGCGGTGCAGCGCGGGGTGGAGCCGCGGGCTAGTCCCCGACGACCAGCCCAGGCCACTACCGGGCTGGGCGTGGCCCGCGTGCCGCCGCCTGGCCCCGCACACGCCCTGGGTTCCCTCCCAGCACTGGGGCAAAACAGCACGCGCACCTCGAAATTCCACGCACCTCACGCACACGCACCTCACACGCACACCTCATACACGCCCACCTCACGCACCCGCACCTCAAGCACACGTCATACACGCGCACTTCACGCACCCGCCCTTCACGCGCGCAACTAACACGCTCAACTCACGCACATGCACCTCACGCACGTGCACCTCACACCTAACACCTGCATACCTCACGCACCCGCACTTCACACCTGCGCACCCCACGTACCCACCCCTCACACGCGCACCCACAAACACGCACCTCACGCACCCGCCCTTCACGCACGCAACTCACCCGCAACTCACACACACGCACCTTATGCACCTCAAGTACCCACACCTCCACCTCACACCTGCGCACCTCACGCACCCACCCCTCACACGCCCACTCACGCACGTGCACCTCACGCACCCTCACACCTCACGCACGTGCACCTTACACACCTCATGCACCCGCACCTCACGTGCACGCACCTTGCATGCACACCTCACACCCGCATCTCATACACCCCACATGCGTGCACACCAGCACACTCACTTGTGCGTGGCGTGTGCCGGGCACGCACACTTATGGGTCTGGGTCGGGCGGTCCTGGGAGGCAGGGCTGGGGGTGTGGGCAGCTGCGGGCGTGTCCCTGTCGGGTCTCCGTGCGGCTGCAGAGCAGCGTGTGCCTGCTGCGTGTGTCTGCGTGGCCATTTGCCCCGCGGCTGAGCCCACTCGCGGGGAGGCAGGAGGGACCATCCCACCGCCGTCCTGAAGAGGGCAGAGGCCAGCAGCATGGCGGGCTGCCTGCGGGCTTTCCAAGTGCGGCTGGAGTGCAGGGCGGCGCCCCTGGCGGCTGCGGGGCCGGGAGCGGCGGGCGGCGGGCGGCTTGTCTGGCTGGGGAGCTTCGGTGCTGTGCTGTGGCTGTCTGCACCGGCGCAGGCTGCGCTGTGCCTAGCGGGGCCAGGGTGGCCAGAGGGCCTGGCCTCTGGTGGCTGTGAGGCTGGGTGCGAGGCCCTGTGCTGCATGTTGCTGCCGGGTTCCTGGACTGGGGACGTGGCTGCTGGGCCCCAGAGAAGACCTGGCGTGGCAGCTGGGGCCCCCCTGGAAGCTGGGAGCCTCCCCGGGAGCCAGGGCCAGGGCACTGCATGGGCAGGGGCCTGTGCCCAGCCGCCCCCTCTGTTGGTGTCGTGCCTCTGCCATCTGTCTGTGTGTCTGTCTCCTCTGTACCTGCTGGGGACAGCCAGCGGCCTGCTCACCAGGACCTGCCCCCCTCCCCACACCTCTCCATGCTCTGCCCTCCACCCCCTCCTCCCTGCCTTTTATATTTATTTTCTTCTTTCTGTTCTTTCTGTGTGCACCATCCCGTGGGGCTGTGACAGAGGAGAAGGGGCCGGCCACGTGGGAATGACCTCAGTGTATGTACGCCCTGCAGCCCCAGCTGGGCTCGGCCCCTCTTCCTCCCCAGCCCCTGGGGCACTCCCCATCTCTGGCCGCCTGGCCCCACCTTTCTTTGCAGACCACACCCTCCCCCATGGAGCCCTCTCCTCGTGTGTGTGTCCTGTGTGTGGGGGCCACCCCCACTCCCCTCGTCACAGCCCTGCCGGCCCCTCTCTCTGGGGGTCGTCCTCCAGCTCCACCGTGGACCCAGCCCTGCAGTCTGAGTCCTTCACAGCCCCCGCCTCGGGCAGGGCGTCCAGCAGCAAGCAGGCGGGTCCTGCGTGAGGGTGGGGTCCACGCCATGTCCCTGCTGCTCTCTTCCGCTGGCCACAGGCCCTGCATGGGTCAGGGCTTGACCCAGGGGTGCAGCGAGTGCAGGCCAAGGATGGGCGTCCACAGGGCCTCGAGTGCCAGGGCAGCCCCTAGCCTGGACCTGGGCAGCTGGCGCCAGAGTCAAGGGGCCAGAAGATAGGGGCCCCTCGGCCAGCGAGGTGCTGAGCTGAGCTGGGCCGGGGGAACCTGGCTCCTCGCCATCCCTGGAGGGCAAGTGACAGCCAGGGCAGGTGTGGACCTGCAGCCCAGGGCTCCCAGGCTTGCACCCTGTAGGGGGACAGTGCTTCCCTTCATCCAGCTGCCCACCCTGGCTGGGCCCCCAGGGCTGCGGGTCCTGAGAATCAGTGGCGGGGTGAGGGGCCAGTGGACCTGGAAAGAGGAGGACAGAGGAGTTCCCAGGGCTCTGCTCCCACCGCAGCCTAGCCAGCCTGTGTCCAGGACCCTAGCGCACCCCTGGACCTGCTCCCCAGATGGCCACACCCCAGTCTCAGATGGCCATGCACCAGCCAGGCTGCCAGGACGGGGCGGGAAGGACGGCACTTCTCAGTGCTGGCCTCTGACTCCAGCCCACGGCCTGTCCCCCAACCCCAGACCATCTCCGACACCAGCCCCATGAAGCGCTCAGCGTCGGTGCTGGGCCCCAAGGCTCGGCGCCTGGACGACTACTCCCTGGAGAGGGTCCCCCCAGAGGAGAACCAGCGGCACCACCAGCGCCGCCGGGACCGTGGCCACCGCGCCTCTGAGCGCTCCCTGGGCCGCTACACGGACGTGGACACAGGTGGGCTGCTGCAGGGACTCCACAGGGCGGAGGAGGTGGAGAGGGACAAGACTGGACTGGGGACAGGTGCCGCTGCAAAGAGCGCAGCGACCGGAATCGCAACCGGCCTTGGCGGTCGCCAGGCCTCTCTCTAGGGCCCCTGGACCCCGGCTGGGCTCCTGTGTGCACACCCTGCCACGCCCCAAGGCTACCTGTGCTCTGTCCTTCTGTGTTTCCGGCCCAGGCTTGGGAACGGACCTGAGCATGACCACCCAATCCGGGGACCTGCCGCCCAAAGAGCGGGACCAGGAACGGGGCCGACCCAAGGACCGGAAGCACCGGCAACACCACCACCACCACCACCACCACCACCCCCCGCCCCCCGACAAGGAGCGCTACGCCCAGGAGCGGCCGGACCACGGTCGGGCCAGGGCTCGGGACCAGCGCTGGTCCCGCTCGCCCAGCGAGGGCCGAGAGCACGTGGCGCACCGGCAGGTGGGTGTGGCACGCGGCAACCGCAGGCGGGGACCGGCCCCCCAGCCACACCTGCAGGCGGCCCCCCCACCCACGGCCACCCGGGCAGGTCCCGATCCCGGTGGCGGCCGCCGACCGGCACACGCTGGCCTCCTGGAGCCCAGGGCCCCGGGCGGGGGTGGCCCTGCGCCCTGACCCGGCTCCCTCGCCCGCCCCGCCGTAGCCCCGCCGCCGCCGCTCCCTCCTTGGTTGCGGGACGCGTAGGAGCCCAGGACCCGCGCGGTCGGTCCCCGCGTCCCGCCCGCGCTGCCCCCGCCTCCCGCTTTCCTTTAACCCGGCTTCCCTTTTTGTTTCGATTATGATTTCTGTCCTATGGACGCCTGTGAGTAATTTTTGAAACTTCTGCTATTTTAACCCCGAAACTTACAAAACTCCATCTCTCATTTCTCTTCTCACTTTGTTGTGTTGGTTTTGACCCCCCCTCCTGTCTCCCCCTCCCTGTGGCTGTGGCTTTTCTCCTTTTTTTCCATTCGAATGTCCTGTGTCCCCTCCTCCTCCTGGACCCTCTCCTGTCCCGTTCGGTTTCCGTTGCCCTCCCCCCCTCCTGTGTCTCCTCCCGTCTCCTCCTGGTTGATTTTGTTGTATCTTTTTTTTTGATTTCCTTTGTTTCAATTTTCGTGTAGGGCAGTAGTTCGGTCAGTGGAAGCCCAGCCCCCTCAACATCTGGTACCAGCACTCCACGGCGGGGACGCCGCCAGCTCCCCCAGACCCCCTCCACTCCCCGGCCACACGTGTCCTATTCCCCCGTGATCCGTAAGGCCGGCGCCCCGGGCCCCCCGCAGCAGCAGCAGCAGCAGGCGGTGGCCAGGCCGGGCCGGGCGGCCACCAGCGGCCCTCGGAGGTACCCGGGCCCCGCCGCAGAGCCGCTGGCCGGGGAGCGGCCGGCCACTGGGGGCCACGGCAGCAGCCGCTCGCCCGGGATGGAGCGGCGAGCTCCGGGCCCTGCCAGGAGCGAGTCCCCCAGGGCCTGTCGCCACGGAGGGTCCCGGTGGCCGACGTCGGGTCCGCACATGTCCGAGGGACCCCCGGGTCCCCGGCACCACGGCTACTACCGGGGCTCTGACTACGACGAGGCCGATGGCCCGGGCGGCGGCGGCATCGGCGAGGAGGCCATGGCCGGGCCGTACGACGCGCCACCCCTCCCACGACACACGTCCTCGGGCGCCGCCGGGCGATCGCCCAGGACTCCCCGGGCCCACGGCCCAGCCTCGCCTTCCCGCCACGGCCGGAGACTCCCCAACGGCTACTACCCGGTCCACGGAGTGGCCAGGCCCCGAGGGCCGGGCTCCCGGAAAGGCCTGCACGAGCCCTACAGCGAGAGCGACGACGATTGGTGCTAAGTCCGGGCGAGGTGGCCCCTCACCCGCCCGGCGCCCCCACGCACCCCACGCACACACCCCGCCGGGAGGAGCCGCGGCCCGGGCCGCCTCGCCGCCACCTGCCCAGCACCGCGGGCCCAGAGGACCCGCCCGACAGAAGACCCCAGCCTCGGGGCCAGGGCTGGGCCGCGAGGGGGTCCCACAAACCCCTCGGCCAGAAAAGACCCTCCCGGGCATCGACGGCCCCCCAGCCCTGACCTCCCCCGGCCAGGGGCTCTGGGGCGCGGCCGAAGACAGACCAACCACAGCCAAGGGATTCAAAACACTCAGCCCTTTTTGGAGAACTTTGGGGAAAACGGGAAAAAACAAAAAAAAAAAAATAATAATAACAACAACAACAACATTTTTAAAAGAAAAACGGGGAGAAAACAAATCGCTTCTATTGATGAGTTTTATCATCTCAATTGAATCCTTTCCCTGGTGATTGAATGCTGGTGGCTGCTGTGGCGAGGACACAAGGAAGGATGCCACCCCAGAGCCCCACGCAGACGGGACACATCACACTCCCTCAGCCACACACAGGAGTGCTTGCTGGTGATACCAAACCCTCCTATTACTGCCTGCAGAAGTCAATTTAAAGAAAAATAATAACAATAAACAATTTTAAAAAGGACAAAAAAATTAATGATTGAGAAAAAGAAGCATTTTTTTCTGACATTTGGTCCTGCTTGAAATAACAAAAGAGAAAAAAAACAAAACGGAAAAAAAAAAAAACAAAAAAAAAAACACCACCACAATTCCCTGGCTTCTTTTTTCCTTTTTTTCCTACCTTGTTTGAAAACCGTGGGCTTGGGACTGTGAATTATTGCATGACATTAAAAAGAAAAAAAAATAATAAAAAAAGTTGAATTCAAGGGCTTTCGGATTAGCGTGGTCTTTGTCCTTTGCCAAGTGCTGCCCAGGTCTCTTTGGGGGGATGTTGGCGTCTGGAACAAGGAGTGAAAGTAGTGATGGGGTGTGTCTAGCAAAGGAGTGCTTACCCAGAATGCACCAGGCCCTTGCCCTGAGGATGGGGGGTCACAGCTCAGGACACACTGAGGACCCACCCCTGGCCTGCACCAAGCCTCTCTCTGGCACCTCCCAACACCCCAGCAGTTGTCTCCACAGGGCTCTGCCCCAGAATGAGGGCGTGGATTTTCCTGAGAGGTCCCTACATGATGGGCAGCCAGTGAGGACTTCAGAGGTCAATGTTGGGAGCAGCCCTGGGAGGGCAGGGCTGGGCCTGGCCAGCTCCAGGCAAGGGTTTTGTATCAGACACATGAGTGAGAGCCAGGTGTGGTGGCACACAGCTGTGATCCCTGCTCCTCGGGAGGTTCGGGGCCAGCTTAGGCAACTTAACCCTAACCCTAACCCTAACTCCAGCTCAGCACCCCTAGGTTCCATCCCCAGTACTGGGACATATACAAAAGTAATCCAGTCTCCCTGCCCCAGGCACTGGACTAGGGATAGAACCCAGGGGTGCTCTACCCCTGAGCTACATCCCCAGCCCTTTTTATTTTTTATTTTGAAACAAACTCTTGCTAATTTTCCCAAGCTGGCCTCAGACTTGAGATCCTCCTGCCTCAGCCTCCTGAGTCCCTGGGACTACAGGCTGCACCACCATAGTGGGCCATCATGTGGTCTTACAGACACCCCTGGAAGGGTTGCAATGGCCCTCAGGACGGTGGGCCTCTTTGAGAACCGTTGTCCCCAGTAGTAGTGGCCCATGGTGACACATTCTTTACTACCACCATCATTATCAAGCACGACAGCAAGTGTCTCCCCCAGATCCTGCTCCACCCCATACCTGGGGCACGGGAGGCTACGGGCTCCAGTGGGGGGCAGGCAGAGGGCTAAGACAGCCCTGCAGGAAGCGGCCGGCCAAGGAGAACCAGGAGGGTTGGTTTTAACCTCCCCACCGAGCAGCCTGGCCATCCCCACCACACAGGTTTCTGAGCCAGCAGCCTGGGCCTGGCAGCCTCTGACCACGGCTCACCTTCCACGGTGCTGGGGCTGCATGTGTTCAGGGGCCCACATGGTAAGCAAGGGCTGGTGGATGTCCCTCCGCAGCCAGGACAGTCATCCCAAGGAACGGAGCCCAGGAAGAGCTCCCAAGACTCCTGAACCTGAAGGCCAAGTCTTCAGTTTAGTCCCCGGAAGCTGGACCCCAGGTCTCCACAGCCCTCTCCCATCCCCTCAGTCCCTACCCTGAGGTGCATCACCTGGAAGACGAGGGGCAAAGGAAATGGGGCACAGAAGCCCAAGGCCCCATTTCAGACATGTCCTTGGTCCCTATTTGCTAACTCTGCCAGCCTCGATGTCCCCTCTATGAAACGGAGATCCACCCTGTGTCCAGGAGAAAAAACTCAGTCTACCCTTCTAGATGCAGTAGTGAAGGGCTGTGAACTAAACTAACCAAAAAAGAGATGGACAGAAGAGAAGCCACAGTCTTCATTAACACACAGAAAAACAAAACTCGAAGTGGTAGTCACAGGGGCTTAGACACCATCTTAACAAAGGAGGGTGGGCTTGGGCTTGGAGGGAGGGAGGTCGTGGGGAAGTAACTAGTAAATACACGAGGAGGGTGGCATGATGGCACGCACCCGTGAACCCAGCGACTGGGGCTGAGGCAGGAGGATAGCAAGTTTGAGGTCAGCCTGTCACAAAATAAAATAAAATAATAGAAAATAGAAAAGGCTGGGGATGTGGCTCAGTGGTAAAGCACCCCTGGGTCCCATCCCCAGATCCAAAAATATGTATATGAAAAAGTGGGGAAATCTGGGCTGGGGAGGTGGCTCAAGCGGTAGCGCGCTCGCCTGGCACGTGTGCGGCCCGGGTTCGATCCTCAGCACCACATACAAACAAAGATGTTGTGTCCGCCCCCCAAAAAAAAAAAATTAAAAAATAAATACTTTAAAAAAATTATCTTTCTTTCTTTCTCTCTCTCTCTCTCAAAAAAAAAAAAGTGGGGAAATCTAATGGGGAGCTGAGGGTTTTTGAGACGGTGCGGGCTCACCCCTGGGCCGGCTCTCCATCGCCAGCACCGGTCACTCTTTCTGGCAAGGAACCAGGGGATACCTCCACGAAGGGAAAGCTGTCACCTCATTGCTTCTTTTTATTTTATGTATTTATGTATTTATTTTTGTGATGCTGGGCATTGAACCCAGGGCCTTGTGCCTGCGAGGCGAGCACTCCACCAACTGAGCTACATCCCCAGCCCCGCACTGCTTCTTTAAAAAAAAAAAAAAAAAATTATTATTTTCCTTTTTATGTCTTCTTCTTTTTGGTACCAGGGATTGAACTCCGAGGCACTCGCCCACTGAGCCACATCCCAGCCCTACCGTGTATTTTACTTAGAGACAGGGTCTCACTGAGTTGCTCAGTGCCTCACCGGTGCTGAGGCTGGCTTTGAACTCGTGATCCTCCCACCTCAGCCTCCTGAGCCGCTGGGATGACAGGCGGGGGCCACTGGCCCAGGTTATATCAGTCTCTTGAAGGGAAATCTATGCCCAGCTCTCAGGCAGTAAAGGGAAATTCCTCAGGCAGCCGAGGAGGACCCGTTTCTGGGGGTCCCCAGTCACCTCCCAGCTCTCTTGTGCTGCTGGAACAAAATACCTCGTTCTGGGCAGAGAGCTGCCTCTGGCCACAGTGGTGGGGACCCAAGAGTCCGTCCCTAGCTCCTCAGCTCTGGTCAGGCCTTGTGGCCCGTGGCATCCCAGGGGCAGGAAGACATGCAAAAGAGACCACTTGGTGAGAGGGAGGCCAGAGACGGGGAAGGGGACCGTCCTGCCCTCTTATGACAACCCTCTCTTGCAGGAACTAGCTGGGTCCCCTGAGAACCACACTATCTCTCCCAACAGTGACACCCCAGTAGCCTAAGCACCCTCCACCAGCCCCACCTGCTCAAGAGCCACAGCTCTCCACATGGCCACTGCGGGAAGCCCCGGCACCGGAGCCTCTGGCGAGTCCCAGCCTCGTCCCAAGGAGCTACCTCCTCAGCTCAAGACCACCCGGTGGGAAAGCTGTCCCATACCTTCAGATGCCATCAAGGATGACTGGCGGAGGGGCCAGAACCAGTGACATCGCTTGGCACGGAGTCTGGGGGCTGGGAGAGCCAGGTCTGTGTGGGGGACCAAGCAGAGCACCCCAGCTTCTGGGACCACTGGCCCCTCTGGAATTCAGGGCAATGCTGGGATGAAAGTCTGATTTTAGGGAAGCAACCTGAGGAGGAGGGGGAGCGGGAGGGGGAGGAGGACTGGACACCAGACAGGAGGCTGGGGTCCTTCCACTGTGCATTTTGAAAAGCCTCACAAGTCGTCTCTTACGGGCATCGGGCATCGAAGCATAAAGGATAAAACATTTAAGTTAAAAAAAAAAAAAAAGCCATTCACAGTGGTGCCTGCCTGTCATTCCCAGCTCCTCAGGAGGCTGAGGCAGGAGGACCACTTGAGCCCAGGAGTTCCAGAGCAGCCCAGGTAACATACCAAGACCCCATCTTCAGGGGAAGAAAAAAAAAAACAGAAAGAAATACTATGTCAGTCAGCTCCTCACTGGGGAGCCGGGCGCGGGGGTGCCCCCTGTCACCCCAGCAGCTCGGGAGGCTGAGGCAGGAGGATCGCAGGTTCAAAGCAGCCTCAGCAAAATCGAGGCGCTAAGCAACTCAGTGAGGCCCTGTCTCTAAGTAAAACACACAGTAGGGCTGGGATGGGGCTCAGTGGGCGAGGGCCCCGAGTTCAATCCCCGGTACAAAGTCAACAACAAAACCAGCCCGGGGCACTGTCGCACACAGAGAGAAGCTTATTTAGCTCCTGATTCTGGGCGTCCCAGTCCAAGGACGCCGTCGTGTGGGGCCGTGGTGAGGGTGGCCCATCACGGTAGCAGGTTGGGGGACAGTCCAGTCACACCATGAGGCGGGACGCAAAATGAGGAGGAGAGAAGCGTCACAATCCCCTCTTGGACACTGCCGCAGTGACCCAGGACCTCCCACCAAGCCCCCTCCCAGAGGCCCAGCACCTCCCAGCAGGGGAACCCGGGACCAAGCCTTTAACTCAGGGACCTTTGGGGACACTCATTCCAATCTCAGCAAATGGCGGAGTGTGGCTCAGTGACAGGGCACAGGGCCTGGGTTTCATCCCCAAAGAACAACATGAAATGATTAAAGAAGCCGAGTCCCTGGCAGGGTCTCCCAGGGTCGTGTATTGAACCGCTACTGGCCATCGGCTCCGCGTGGCAGAGCGCCCTCCCGCCTGCCCGGGGCCAGAGAATGAAGTTGGGGGGTGGGGGGGGCTGGCGCCCCCGGAGCCCCCAGGGACCCTCTATCCCGGGGCTGTCCTCTAGTTTCTGGAAGCTGCTGGCAATACTCGGGGCTCCCCGGGGAGGGACTGCCTCAGGTGCCCCCAGGAAGCGGCAAGGGACCTCCGGACTGGGGCTGCGAAGCCTGGCCCTGGGCATCCAGCTGCAGGGCCGGCAGTGACTGTGGCCTGTGGTCCCCACTGCATCCCAGGGGACTAGGCAGACCCCACCCGCCACCCAGTCACATCAGCGGCAAAGCACTCGGAAAAGCTGAGAGGGACATGGCTCCCAGCCAGCCAGGTGTGACCCTGGCTCCGTCCCCTGCAGGAGCTGGCTTCACCCTGAGCATGCGCCCTGTGTACCCAGTGACCGTGTGAGGAGTCACCCACTCACCCCCCGAAGTCAGCCCAGCACGTGCTGAAGGTCAGGTGGGGACGTGCCGATGAGGAGTGTCTTTGGAGGGGACAGACACAGAAACTGCTGTCCGCCCGCCCACACCTTGAATCTGCAATGACAGTGCCATCTGTTAGACTCGACGCCCACGCCCCATCTGGCCTTCTGTCCCTGCCACTCTGCCCTGCTGGGAATGGTGTCCCGTGCTCCTCCTTCGTCTCCTGGTCACACCAGGCCACCGCTCACCGGAGGAGCTGGCCAGGGCTCCGGGCCCCTCCCGGGGCTCTCACCACCTTAGTTGGCTCACATCTGTCCACATGGCCCTGCCAAGGGCCACCTGCCCTGGACCCACCCTTCTCCAGCTCTGAAGCATGTGAAGGATGTCCCCAGGCCCGGCTGGGGCTCAGTGGCAGAGCACTCACCTGGCACATGCAAGGCACTAGTTCGATCCTCAGCACCACATAAAAATAAATAAATAAAATGAAGGTACAAAAAAAAAATCAATCAATTGCCAGGCACGGCGGCACAAGCCTGTCATCCCAGCGGCTCAGGAGGCTGAGGCAGGAGGATGGTGAGTTCAAAGCAGCCTCAGCAACAGCGAGGCGCTAAGGAACTCAGTGAGATCCTGACTCTAAATAAAATTGAAAATAGGGCTAGGATGGGGCTCAGTGGTAGAGGGCCCCTGAGTTCAATCCCTGGTACCAAACAACAAACAATCAATTGAAAGAGCTGGTCCCAGAAGCAGACACCGGTGATCTCAGCAACTTGGGAAGCTGAGGCAGAAGAGCGCAGATTTGAGAACAGCCGGACAATTTAATGAGACCTTAAAATTTAACAATAATAGAAGCTTTAAGGGCTGGGGCTGGGGCTCAGCGGTAGAGGGCTTGCCTGGCAGGGCGCCTTGCCCAGAAAGCCCTGGACTCCATACTCATACCAGCAGCAACAACAAAATCAACCAACTGGACAATTAAATTAGAAAGACCCCAGCTTGGTTCAGGAGCTATCCTGAGCTCCGGCTCCCAGGAGGGCCCCAAGGCAGGAGGGCCCCAAGGCAGGCGGGCCCTAAGGCGGGGTTGGTGGACCTCAGGCCCCAGGAGGAGAGGCAAGGCGCAGGCAGGCCGACAGTGCCACCTAGAGGCAGGACGGTGAACAGCCAAGGGCGAGTCGGCTTTGCAACCACCTAGCTGGAGCCCCAGAGCACTCTCCCGAGAAGGGGCACCAGCGGGTACCCTAAGGTCATCTCAGTTCTCAGCTCCAAGGACAGAATTGTGACCAGTGGGGACATCATAGACATAGATTCCTGGCCTCACACATGTGAGGTACTGGGTTCCATCCTCAGCACCACATAAAAATAAAATAAAGATATTGTGTCCACCTACAACAAAAAAAAATATTAAAAAGAAGAAGAAGAAGAAGAGGAGGAAGTAGTAGTATGAGTAGGAGTAGTAGTAGTAGTAGTAGTTTGGGCCTGGGTATAGTTCAGTGGTAGCATTTGTCTAATGAGTGGGAGGTCCTAGGTTCAGTACCCCGTGGGGGGGGGGAACACTTTCTAATGATTGGATCTACTCAGAAGAAAGCAGATGGCTGAGAAGACCCAAAACTCCATGAACTGGAAGAAGTTGGGAGTGGAGGACCCTGTGGGCCTCTGATTTCTGCCTCCATTTTTTTCTCAGGAAGAGGCCCATGCAGGTAGGAGACCAGAAGAGAAGGTGGAGAGGGACCCAGGGAGCGGAGGATGGGGGTAGCAGAGGTAGAGGAATAGGGGGCACCATCAGATCAGAAAACTAGGAGTCAGACACAGTTCGTTGTTTGTACAAGGTCACACTGGGTAAAAAAAAAAAAAAGATCTTGACTCCCCCCTAGGTCCGTGTCACTCCAATCAACCTGGCCGCTCCCCGGAGGTGAGGACATGCCCAGCTGGCTGAGACTTAGTTACCTCCAGTCCCATCTGTCCCCACCTTCACATCAGACACCCATTTCTGGTTCTCAGGTCCATTTACCCTAAACCTGCCCCCAGGAACCATTTTCCTGCCAACCGGGACCCCTGGGTTTGCAGGCCACAGAATCAGGATGGATTGAGTATCACAGTCTCCGGGTCCTTGAGCTCCAGTGGTCAAGGGCTCAACGTGGCTCAGTGGTGGAGCACTTGCCTAGCATGTGCAAGCCCCGGGTTCAATACCCTGCGTGGGGTTGGGGGAGGTTCAAGGTCCTTTAAGGTATTGCAACTCCGCTCCTCCCCCTCTCCCAGCTGGCCAAGAAGAGCAAGTTCCACGGCCTCCCCAACTGAGCCACAAATCCAAAGTCTAAGCCTGGACGCGTGGCACATGCCGGCAAGCCCAATTCCGGAGTCTGAGGAAGGAAGATCTGAGTCTGAGGCCAGCCCAGGCAACCGGGAGACCCTGTCTCACAAAGTAAAGGGGCCCGGCGGTACAGTGCTTGCCTAGCGTGCCTGAGGCCTTGGGTTCAATCTCTGGTACAATAAGCATAAATATATAAATGAATTTTCAAAAATAAATACGAGGGCTGGGGTTGTGGCTCAGTGGTAGAGCACTTGCCTCGCATGTGTGAGGCACTGGGTTCGATCCCCAGCACCCCATTAAATAAACAAATAAAGGTATTGTGTCCATCTACAACAACAACAATAAAACAACAATAAAAAAGAAGACTTAAAAGAAGTAAATAAATAAATACGAGTAAGAGTCATCCATCATTTTTCTTTTCTTTCTTTCTTTCTTTTTTTGATTGCAGTGCTGGAGATGGAATTCAGGGCTTTGTACATGAGAGGTGTTCTAGCACTGGGCCACACTCATAGCCCTCCATCATGAAATTCTGAGGAGACATTTGTTTGCCTGGGTGCCACCCATCACTGAGTGTGAACACAGGGCCACCCAACAAAGCACATGACAATGATGTAAAATCAGGACATAACTGTATACCCAATACTGAAGCGCATGACAGCGATGTGAAAATCGGGAAGGAGGAGGAGGGTGCCTCAGAATCCCAAAGAAGTTACCAGGCTACAGAGACCTCTGCATGTACCAGTTGGCTCTGTTGCTATAATAAAATACCTGAGAATAGGTCAGATGTAAAGAAAAGAGATTTATGGAATTCACAGTTGTAAGGGCTGAAAGTCCAAGATAGTACAACCCAGCAAGCTGATCCCTGGTGAGGGCCCTCCTGACTATAGTATCACAACACGATGGAGGACTGGGGTGGATTACACTTAAAATCTTATTGCAAGACAGGAAGCCAGAGATGGGGAGGAACAAGCCCCTGGGCTTATGCAGTGCTGTGTTTTAGGTAGGTCTGTAGGTCCCCCAGTGGAACTATAAGAGGCAGAGACCGGGGGGGGGGGGGGGGGGGGGGGGGGGGGGTGCAGTGGCACACCCCTCTAACCTCAGTGACTCAGGAAGCTGAGACAGAAGGATCGCAAGTTCAAAGCCAGCCTCAGCTACTTAACAAGGCCCTAAGCAGCTCAGCAAAATAAAACAAAAAGGACTGGAGATATGGCTCAGTGGTTAAGCCTGGGTTCAATCCCCAGTAACAACAGAAAAAAAAAAGGCCAACCCAGGGGGAGGTCCTTATGTCAACTCCCCCCTTTTTTTAAATCCTTTTTGTGGTACCATAGAGTGAACCCAGGGAAACTCGACCACTGAGCGACAACCCCAGCGCTTATAAACTTTTATTTTAAGACAGGGTCTTGCTATATTGTCCAGTATGGCCTCAAACTTGAGATCCTCCTGCCTCAGCCTCCCAAGCCACTGGGATTGGAGTAGTTTGCCACCACGCCCAGCTAGGAAACCCTCTTTTATAACAAACCTTTCTCAGAACTAACCAGGACCCAGCAGAATCTCCCAACCCTGGGGGACACCCTCCAACCATATCCACCTCTTAGAACCTAAGGTCCGCCCACCGACTCCACCTCTTAGGACCTAGGGACCGCCCACCGACTCCACCTCTTAGGTAGGACAGAAGGACTGTCCACTATACCTCTTAGGACATAAGGATCGCCCACGACTCTACCCCTTTAAGGCCCCACCTCTCCTTCACTTCGCCACAGCAGGGACCAGGCTTTCAAAGCAGGCACCCTGGGGGACACCCTCCAACCACATCCAAAGCTCAGCACAACAGAAATTTCAGGGAGCCCTCACTGGCCTGCCTTCCCATGGGTACCCTTGAGTAGAGAGGGTCCCCTTTGGGGCTTCTCCTCCTCCCTGGCTCAGGGATGGAGGAAGCACCCTGGAAGGAGACCCCAGCCTCTCCCTCTGGGAGGTCACTGCCACACCTTGCTTTGACTCCGTCATCGTGATGAAGGACCAAAAGTGGAGGCGAGAAAGTAACCTTTAAATATGGCCCAGCGGCCAAGCATGGTGACCTGCACCTGTAGTCCCAGGGACTCAGGAGGCTGCAGCCAGAGGATGGCTTGAGCCCAGGAGTTCAAGGCCAGCCTGGAGAACATAGTACATCTCATCTCAAGAAAATAATGTGCGTGCATGCCTGTGCACGTGTGCGTGCGCGCGTGTATGACAATGTATGTTATTTATCTCAGCACCTCATGCGCATGCATTTGGAGCCAATGGAAGCCTGCCTGCGGGTGCCCTTGACACCCCCAGCCTCTACCGGCAGCCTCCACTTTGCCCTCTTTGCGCTTTCCTGTAGGCCTCGGACAGCACAGATACCCAGGCTTTTTGTAAATATGAAATATAAAAAGAACGGTGGGGTGGGGTGGCGCCGGCTGGTTGGGAGATGCCACCCCCATGATGCCCGCAGCGCAGCGAACGCCCCCTTCACATGTCCGCCTGTGCGCAAGCGCGCAGAGAGTCACGTTTAGCATCGGGGCTAAGGAGGCCGGCCAGCTGGGGGCCAGCCAAGCATGATGTGGTCACAAGGCTTCCCTCCCTGGACAGAGCTGGCCCCAGAAGTGGCACACGCGGGTCACGCCTGCCCAGGAGCGCACCTCTTGGTGGTGACATGACTGCCTGCACATGGGGCTCTGGATGCTGGCCCCTCCGAGGGCTGCAGGCCCCTTGCCCTCCCTGACCCTGCAGACACAGGCTGTGGATGTAGCCATGGGTCATCTGTTTCAGCCCTGTCTCCAGCTGGCCAGGTGGCCATACTTCTGCCCAAGGAACCCGCCTCTCCATGGCCATTTCTCTGCTTCCTAAGACCCTTCCTCCCCCATCGGGTGTCCAGCCAGCCCGCAGGCTCCCTGCTGAGGCACTCAGCCAAGTTGCAGCCCTTTAAGAGTCCCTCAGCACCCCCAGAGCCACCAGAGGCATCCACCTCCTGCCTCCCAGGTGACCACACTCTCTCGGTTCCCCCACCTGCCACCTCCTGCTGTTCTTTTAACTTTATCCTGGGGGCAGTGGGGAGCCACGGAAGGCTCAAGAGAGCTGGTATGCCCAGACTTCATTGTAAAAGCTCACTGGCTTAGAGTCAGAAAGAAGAAAGGGGCTACTGGGGGCAGTGAGTTGATGTTTAATCGTGCAGCGATTCAGTCTGGGTGATGAAGGTGTTTGGAGATGGGTGGTGGCCACCTTAGCACAACAATGGAAATGTTCTTAATGCCGCGGAACCGGGCACCTAAAAACAGCTGAAATGGTGAGTTTTCTGTGGTGTGTGTTTCAACACACACACAACACACTAAAAGGCTCATTGGCTAAGGTGGAAGCAACCCAAGTGTCCATCAACTGATGAATGGATAAACAAACTCTGGTCTGCCCGCACAATGGGGTATTATTCAGCCTTAAAAGGAATGAGGCACTGATCCATGCGACGGCGGGACGAACCTCAAAAGCATTATTCGGAGTGAAAGAAGCCAGACATGAAAGACCACATAATGGATGATTCCATTGATATGAAGCGTCCAAAATAGGTAGATGCTTAGAGACAGACGGGTGGGGATGAATGGTGGTTGCCAGGGGCGGGGGAGGGGCAGTGCCGAGTTCCTGGCTATTGGGGACAGAGTCGCAGTTTTGCAAGATGCAAGGAGTTCTGGAGATGGGTGGTGGCGATGGTTAATGCAGCAAAGGGGATGCAGGAATAGTTCACTTTAAAATTGTTGATTTTGGAGGGCAAAGGTCGCAGTTCTGCAGCACAGCACTTGCCTAAGGTGGGAAGCCCTGAGTTCAATAGTCAGCAAGGCAAAAAAAAAAAAAAGAGTCTCAGAAATCCTGGGATCAAGGGTCAAGGGATGCATCCTACTGTGTCAGCCGCCAGATTATGGGCAAGTGGCACCACACCCAGCAAAAAGCCACTGGATAGATTTAGCAAGTCCTGTGTTAGATGGTTTCGACACCACTCTGGCCAACATCTGCCTCTTCTAATGTTGTATCAAGGTCAAGGAGTCTGGGAAGATTTTCTCATTTCTCCCAACTACAATGGAGGCTGAGGCAGGAGGATCGCAAGTTTGAGGCCAGCCTCAGCAACTTAGCAAGACCCTAAGCAACTTAGTGAGACCCTGTCTCAACATAAAACGAGCTGAGGATGTGACAGTGGTTAAGTGCCCCTGGGTTCAATCCCCTGTACCAATTTTCAAAAATTAGTGTGTGTGTTCCCACACGCGCATGTGAGATGCTGGGGCCTCGCCTGTGCTGGGCAGGTGCTCTACAATGAGCCACACCTCTAGCCTCTGTGTCTAATTTATGAACTAAATTTTACCATAGGTATGTAAATATGGGCCAAATACAGTGTATTTGGGGCTTGGTCCCATCCACAGTCCACGCATCCCCAGGGGGCCGTGGGACATATTCTATGGATAAGGGGGACCACTGCCTAGGACGGAACCGAGCGTCCTGCTCTGCTCTCTCCCAGCCTGCCTACGGTCAGTTAAGGAACAGAGGACAGCCTGGTGACCCAGGGTCCTGCATGGGGAGCTGGGCGCAGTGGCGCATGCTTCTCATCCCAGCCACCTGGGAGGCTGGATGATCACCTGAACCCAGGTGGGTCCTGGCAGGCTTGTGAGACCTCCCCTCAAAAAAGGGAGAGAAAACAAGGGCGCTCGGCAGGCAGGCAGCAGGAATGAAGCCGGTCCACAGTTAGCCCCTCCCGGGAGCATCCTGAGGGACAACGGGGCTGGGCAGGGGACTGTGGTCTTGTGTGTGCTGAGCACAGGCTGCGTGCCAGCACCTCCAGCCAGTTCTCCATTTTGCTTGGGGAAAGAAATGGCCAGAAGTCTTCTCCCTCCTGGAGCATTGGTGATGAGGAACCCGCCATATTGTATGTGGATAGATCTCTAAACGGCGTCGGGGGAGATGATATTTGGGTCCCAGGAGAATCACTGCTCACCAATGGGTGACATATCAGAGGAGGATTTTATTTTTATTTGGTTATTTGTATGGGGGGGATGGGACATTGAACCCAGGGGTGCTCAACTGCTGAGCCCATCCCCAGCCCTTTTTTCACTTTGAGATAGGGACTCCCTAGGTTGCACAGGCTGGCCTTGAACTTGCAATCCTCCTGCCCCAGCCTCCAGCTCACTAGGATTATAGATGAGCACCATCGTGCCTGCAGAGGTGGATTTCAATCAAGTGGACAGGATGATCTGGTTTGGACAGACAACTCAGCCTCTCTCCCCAGCCGCCCTCCTGCTGCCCACAAGGGAGGTCACCATTAGCCATTTGGCCTGTGTTCTCGCACTCTGGTCTGACCACCATCGCGGCAGCTCAGGATTTCTGAGTGGCTCCAGTGGGCACACAAGGCACAGGCTCCTCCCCATATCCCAGAGGCCCCTTGTGCGGCCATGTCTCAGGTAGGAAGCTCTGGGCCCTGCTGGAGGCCAGGAAAGACCTGGCAGCCTCTTCCCACTGAGCATCCTTACAGCTTCTGACCACCCGGAACAAAGCTTGGGAACTTGCTTTAAAAAAGGAAAATGAGGTAAAATTCACATATATAAATATCCACGTAGCATACGATTTGCATAATATTTGCATAACAATACCATATGATCTCACTTACATACGGAATCTAAAAAAGTCAAATTCATAGAAATAGTATCTGAAGCTGGG
Organism: Marmota flaviventris; assembly: GCF_047511675.1. Lineage (NCBI taxonomy): Eukaryota > Metazoa > Chordata > Mammalia > Rodentia > Sciuridae > Marmota > Marmota flaviventris. The sequence continues at coordinate 210,378,240 of NC_092498.1, forward strand.
GGTGGAGGGAATGCGGACATGTTGGCCAAAGGACCCAAAATTTTCAGGCAGCAGGAATAAATTCAAGAAATCTACTGCACGTCAGGATGACAACAGTTAACAACAGTGTGTTGTAGGTGGCCCACACCTGTCATCCCAGCAACTCAGGAGGCTGAGGCAGGAGGATCAAAAGTTTGAGGTAAGCCTCAGCAATTTAGGGAGACAGGTCTCAAAATCAAAAAGGCTTAGGTGTAGCTCAGTGTGTGTGCCCGGGGGAACCGACGGATGGACACCACTGAGCCCCAGCCCCAGCTTTTCGGATATTTTATTTAAAGACAGGGTCTCGCTGAATAGCTGAGGGTCTGCTAAATTGCTGAGGCTGGCTTTGAACTCGCGATCCTCCTGCCTCAGCCTCCAGAGCTGCTGGGATGACAGGCTAGGGCCCCCGGGCCCACAGGCTGGGCGAGTGCTCTCGCCTGAGCTCCAGCCCCAGCCTCCTCGGGTGTGTCTTGCGCGGGGGACTCCTGCGCCACCGCACACCTGGACGGTAGCAGGCGCACGGGCTCAGGGTCCAGCCTCCCCCGCGGGGAGCGCGGCCAGGGGAAGGGGTCGGAGCCGTGGCTTCCAGGGCCGCGGCCGCTGGGGACGGCGGAAAGGCGGAGGCTGGGAGGGTCCCGCACCCCGCTCCCTCCCCGCCGGCAGCCGGGTGAGTCACGCTTCCCGCCGCCGCTCGGGTGGCCCTGGAGGGCGGAAGGCGGGCTCTCGCCCACTCGGCCTCGGGGGCTCCTCCCGCCCACGGCCCCGGGCTCACGCCCAGTAAATCCGAGGCGGGGCCGCGGCTCCCCACGCCCTCCCGCTTCGGGGCCACCACCGCCACCTCCCACCCTGGGAACCAGGAAGGAGGGAGAGGACGAGCTGACTCCACCCGCCGGAGGCCGCCCGGCACCCCTCTCCCCAGGCACCGGGCTGTGCCTGGCCTTGCTGACCACTCCCCAGGTGCCTGAACCTGCCAGTCACCTCCGCCACCAACACCGGAGCCCTGCCCAGGCTCCGAAAGCCCTGGGAAAGCCGGCTTGCCTGTGATCCCAGAGCCCGGGAGGCTGAGACCGGAGGATTGCAAGTTCTAGGTCAACCTTGGAATTTCAGAGGCCTAAGCAACTTGGCCAGACCCCGTCTCAAAATAAATAAATAAAAAGGGCTGGGGATGTGGGTCACTGGATCTAACCCGGGTTCAATCCGTGAGAGAGGGAGTCAGGGAGTGGGGGGCAAAGAAAGAGAGGCAGGGTTACCTCTGAGTTGGCACAAGTGTGGTGAAGCAGGACACCCACCTCAGCTTCCAGCAACATGGGGAGACACCTTTGCTTGTCACAGTGGTGGCTAAAGTTGGACTTGCAGTTTGAGGCCAGGAAAACTGTCCCCCCCCCCCCCCCACACACACACACTGGGGATGGAATCCAGACTTGGCACTCCCCTGGGCGAGCACTCTACCCCTGAGCTGCAACCCAGCCCTCTTTTTTTTTTCTGGGTACCAGGGGTTGAAATCAGGGGCACTCAACCACTGAACCCCATCCCCAGCCCTCTTTTGTATTTTATTTACAGACAGGGTCCCACTGAGTTGCTTAGCAGCCTCACAGTTGCTGAGGCTGGCTTTGGACTCGCAATCCTCCTGCCTCAGCCTCCTGAGCCACTGGGATTACAACTTGTGCCACCATGCCTGGGTCCCCAGCCCTTTTTAATTTTTCTTTTGAGACAAGGTCAAAGTTCTCCAGGCTGGCCTCAAACTTGCGATTCTCCTGCCTCAGCCTCCAGAGTCACTGGGATTACAAGTGTGCACCCCCACGCCCGCTATTACTGTCATTCATAATCCCTCAGGCAAGGGCTGGGGGATTGAGTGGTACAGCATGTGTTGGGCCCTGGGTTCCATCCCCAGCACCACCACCAACTCTCTCTCTCTCTCTCTCTCTCTCTCTCTCTCACACACACACACACACACACACACACACGTTAAATAATTAAATCTCAGGCTCCCAGACCCATGGATCCAAATTCAAATCTGGCTCTTATCAGCACCCTTCAACTCGGGCTTCTCAATGGCTCAACTGCTTGTCTGGGCTGGGGAGGAAATGAGCTTCTGAGCTCACAGTGGTGACATTCGCCAGGGACACTGAGGCCCCGAGGAAATGCTGAGCGACTACAAACTGAGCAGAAAAACCCAAGTGACTGAACTTGGAAGTGCCCCAGCCTGGAAGGGGCAGTAAGCAGCTACATCATCCTTTTTCTGGGTGCCAGTGATGTCACTGTACCACGGCAGGGTGCACTAGGGACAATAGGAGTTGGAGGGGTTATGGGAGGAAGTGGCATTGACATCAGCAGGAGGGAGAGTGGCCTCCATCATGCCCGCATGGGGCATGGGTTGGCCTGGCCGCCAGAGGTCTGGGGGCAGTGGTTGGCAGAAAGGACATCAGGAGCACCCATTCTAGCTGAGGCTCTGTCCCCAGTTTTCCCCAGAATTTACTGCCAGCTGCAGAAGGGGAGCCACCGGGAGCAGGGGGTCAGGGTGAGGGTTATCCCAGGCCTCGCCACCTGCAGCCACCTGAGTGGGGGGCGGAGCTTCCCAGGAGCCCCATGTGGTGTGTGAGTGGCCTGGGGACACACTGGGCTAGACGCAGTGGCTTAGGTGTGGGGGAGGCCAAGCCTGCTCATCCAGTCTGACCGGAAACACGAGCTCAAATTTGTGATACCAGGCCAGGGGGGTGGATCATGGCTCCAGCCTTCCCAGCTTCAGGGACGGGGGCGGCTGAGTCACAGTGGAACTGCTGAGGGGGAGGGCTATGTGTGTGCCCTGCCCCTCGCCCCCAGGGAGGTCTGGAGGTTTATGAGAAGAAGGGACAAGTCCAAGAAGGGAAGGGACCAGGGCGGGGGCCTAAAGCAGTGATGCTTTTTCTCACAAGGTTCACATGGAGCCAGGTGCAGAGGCGCAGCCTGTCATCCCAGTGACCCAGGAGGCTGAGGCAGAAGGACCACCAGTCGGAGGCCAGCCTGGGCAACGTAGTGAGACCCGGTCTCAAAATCAAAAGGGCCGGTGGTGTGGCTCAGTGGTTAAGCATCCCTTGGTTCAGTCCCCAGGACCAAATACACAGAAAAACTTTCATGTGACATAGGAATCTTCAGAATGATGAGTGAAGACCCAGGAAAGCAATTTCTTCGCAGGCCTTGGGCTGGGGAAGAAAGGAGAGTGGTGCTGAGCGCGGTGGTGCACACCTGTAATTCAAGCCGCTCAGGGGGCCAAGGATCGCGAGTTCAAAGCCAGGCTCAGCAATTTTGCAAGGCCCTAAGCAACTTAGGGAGACCCTGTCTCTAAGTAAAATATTTTAAAAAGGGCTGGATGTGTAGCTGAGTGGTTAAGAGCCCCTGGCTTCAACCCCAGGAAGGAAGGAAGGAAGGAAGGAAGGAGGCAGGATAGCAGTGTGCCAACGCGACTAGACAAAAACGAGAACAGACTGAGGGGTGCAGACTCGTCTTGGCATCTCTGTGCAGCTCTCTTCCTCCGGGACGTGGGGCAGGACCCTCTGCAATGGGGGTCTCCGAGGGAGAATGGGTTTAGTTTGTCTCTTGATTGCAGTAGCTGCGGATGGGGCGGATGGAGCGCAGGGCCCCAGGGACGCTAGACTGCCCCGCCGCTGCGCTCACCCCAGCCCAGGAGAAGGTTCCGTGGCTGGCGTTAGGGGAGAGGAGTTCTGGTTCCTGGGACCCGCTGGGGGTGAGGAATTCTGAGTCCTGTGACTTACTCGGGTGAAGGGCTAGAGAGAGGCTGGGTGTGGTGGCTCATGCCTGCAATTCCAGTCTGGGGCTGGGGATGGGGACCGCAGGGCAGGAGCAAGAGAGGCCTTGCTTCCCTCCCAGCGTCCTCCAGTCCCAAGAGCTCAGAGTGCCAAGGAGTGCCATAGTTGGGGGGATCAAGTTCTGAGTCCCAACATAAGAGGGAAACTGAGAATGCGAGGGTGTTTGCAAATGTGGAAGTGTCCAGGACAGTGCCCAGGACAGTGCCCAGCACCGCTTCCGCTTCCCCTCTCCCACCAGCAGAGCAAAGCACAGCCCCGAGGTGAAGGCTGCGGGCCAGGGTGGGGCTCAGCGGGGAGCCCTCGCCTAGCAAGGAGGGGCCCTGGGTTCCATCCCCAACACACGAAGAGAAGAAAAGAAGAAAGAATTCAGGGCTGAAAGAAAGCTGTGCTGTGCCCTTCTGAACTGGCTTCATGGCCACCACCCTCCCAGGGGACTTCCTCCTCCCCAACACGACAGCACAGTTGAAAATTCCAGTAGCTGTTTATAAGGCAGCATCTGCAGGGATTCAGCAGGTACCTGGGGGACACCAGGAATGTTGGCTGCTTCTCTCCACACTGCCCCAAGGGGGGACAGGGCCCCAGGAGCTCCCTGTCCACCCCAGGCTAACCTGAGTCTGAGAGCTGCAGCCGGCAGGGACCTGGCGGTGAGTAATGGCAGGGTCACTTCAGCCTTTCTGGAAGAGCAGGACATAGACAGGGCCAGGAGAGAAGAGAGGGACCTCAGGTGAGGCTGGTGGGCAGGGTGGCAGCCGGGGCTCAGTGGCTGGACAAAGCCCAAGCCCCTAGGGCCTCTGACACGCCATCCTGGGGTCCTCCAGACCGGCCCTCCCCTCCCTCAGGTCTAAAGGGCGAAGCAATGAGATGAGCCATTTCATTTCCTGTGTGCTCATCCAGGCTGGGCTGGCCCCAGACACCAGCCAGGAGGGGGTGGGGCAGGAGCAGCCGCCTTTCAATTTTCTTTTTCTTTTCTTTTTTACTTTGCAGGCCTGGGGATGGAGCCGAGGGCCTCACACCAGCGAGGCCGCACCCCCAGCAACGGCAGTTTGGTTTTTCTCTGTAAATAGTGAGCATCTCAACAACCAATTTTGTCTTCATCAAGCCCCAGGGCTGAGCACGCACAAATTGGCCCCTGGGGAAGTTTTCACCCCGTGGAAGGGAAAGAAAAAAAACACAGCCACTCAACAAGGAACCTGAGAAACCCGTGAGTGGAAGGCAGAAAAGGCGGAGAAGGGCGGGGGTGGAAGAGAACCCTCAGCCCCGGCCCCCCCGCCCTTTCCTTATCTGAGGATCAGAGACTGGGCTGGAGCTAAAGTCCACTGGCCAGAACAAAGATTCCTACTCCCTCCCCACCCCCAAAGCAGAAGAGGAAAAAAAAAAAAAAAAAGACCTTGTCTTTACTGGATGTGTGATCTGGACACATTGCTTAATCGCTTTGTGGCTTAGTTTCCTCATCTGTGAAATGGGACTAATGACTGCCTGTCGCAGTCTGGCTGGGCACAAAATAACCGAGCCGCCACGAGGCACTTGTAGGTTCAAACAGGAACTACTTTATTGCCCGAACTCCACCAGCACTCCACCTGCACTCCCCGGGAACTCTCCCTGCCCTCAACGTGGCTCCGAGAGAACTCAACGGGAACTCCGGAGAAGGAGAGGGAACTCCGGAGTAGGAGAACTCGAAAGTAGCGGGCGCCCGAGGCAGCAGGAGCCTCCCTATTGCGGGACAGCAGGGGTCTATATACAACGGAATACACAGCCCGTTTCAATCCAGCATCATCCAGTCACAGCAATTATACACAGCTTAACTTAATTATCATCATCTTAATGGCTCGCTGGCATCACCTCTCAACCACTCCTTCTGGCAAAATGCCAGGCGACTCGGCTGTGGCTCTCAACAACTGCCAGGTGTGGTGGCACATTCCTGTAATCCCAGGAGCTAAGGAGGCTGAGGCAGGAGGATCAGGAGTTCAAAGCCAGCCTCTGCAACTTAGTGAGGCCTTGTCTCTAAATAAAAAGGTGTAGAGCTCAGTGGTAAAGCACCCCTGGGTTCAATTTGCAGTAACAACAAAAGTCTTTGGGTATAAAATTTGTCTGGTCTGTCAGTCACTAATCAGAAGCCCCCAAGGTAGATGTTGAGATATTAGGGCCCTCCTGAGGACCCAGAACTCTTCTGAGAGCACTTCTCAGGCTGGATTTGTAAACAGAGGGGACACAGCAGCCAATTCCCCTGCATGGCTCCCCAGTGCTCCAAGGACCGCAAACTATTGCTAAGGTTTCTGGTCTACTCTGGTCCCTGAGGGAGGTCCTGGACTCCGTGGACTTTTTTTATTTTCCCCCAGTACTGATGCTGGAACCCAGGAGTGCCTTACCCCTGAGCTACATCCCCAGCCCTTTATTTTCTTCTGAGACAGGGTCTCAATGAATTGATTAAGCCAGCCTTGCACTTGCAATCCTCCTGCCTCACCCCCCTGAGTCGCTGGGGTTGCAGGTGTGCGCCACCCCACACCTGGCTCATTTTTGGAGACAGGGTCTCTGGCTAGCTGGCTCAGGCTTCCAGTCCTTCTGTTTCATTCTCCCAGGTAGATGGGATCACTGGTGTGAGCCACGGTGCCCAGCCCCCTTGCACTCCTGCCAAGTCCTGGGGAGAACTCCCCCATCAGGGGAAACTGAGGCGGAAGGCAGCCCAGGGAACTGGCACCAGCGGGGAAGCCCTGAGGAGAACCTTGGCAAGTTTTCTAGAGCAAACGAGGATTCCACCTGGGGCTCCCGGTCTGCCTGCCCCAGGGCAGTCCTGCCCTCCCATCTGGGCTGCACAGCCTTCAGCAACACAGGGACAGGAGCAAGCCCATCCTCCTTCCTGGAGGGAGGGTGCTGGTGTGGTGGCATTGTCTGTACCCAGAGGCTCCAAGGCCGAGGTAGGGAGATTGCCAGGTGGAAGCCAGCCTGGCAAGACCCTCCTGTCTCAAAATACGAGGGGAGGGCCGCTCAGTGGGGCGCTGGCCGGGCCTGCGCGGGGCCTGGGCTCAGTGGGGGTGGGGGCTGCCCCTACCTCACTGCTAATCGCTTTCACAAACTGGACGGGAGCCCTGGAAGGAGAGAGCCTGTTAGCTTGGGTCACTCCCCGGGTGCCCCCTCCCCAACACGGCTGGGCCACGAGATGCTGCCCCCGGGGCACCTCAGGGGAAAGGGTTAACAGGAAGCGCCTGGCGTCCTGCAGCCACAGAAGCTCCATTGTTCTCCAGCCTGTCCCTTCCCCCTCATCCAGGAAGACCCTCCGGGGAGCCCCTTCAAAGGGGCCAAGCACTGTCTCTAGGCTGCAGCCCAGCGGGCCGGGGCAGAGACAGGAAAAGGAAACCGGCCGGTGCGGGCGGGCCGGTGGGGGTGGGGTGCAGCTGTCACTGCGGGGTCTCGGGGGATTTCCGAGGAAGGGGTGTTCCGCCTTGCACACCCCTGGGGGCGGGGCAGGCCTCCCTGCAGTCCCCATCTGGAAGCCAGAAGGCTTTGATCTCGGCTTTTAGGTACCGGCCGGCCTCCCGCCTCTCCGCATCCCCTCCTGCAAACATCTCTGGGTCCAAAAGTTTCACGCACGCACGCCCCTCCGCCTGATTTCGGCTCTCCCCGCCGCCCCGGTCAGCTTGTTCCGATTAGCCGACTCGGGTGGGGTGGGCTGGATCTGGGGGTGGGCTCAGCGAGGAGAACTGTTAGCAATTCCCCGGGAGCCTCCAGGGGCAGACAGGCCGAGGGTGAGCAGCTGGCGACCAGATGTGGATGGACAGGCAGAGGAGGAAATTAATTGGTGCCAGTCGGCTGGCGGGCGGGCTGGGCAGGCAGGACCCCTGGGGACTGGCCAGCCGCCGGGGTGGAGGAGGGGAGGAGGGGTGGGGGGACGGGGAATGCCGGGATCGTCCCCCAGAGTCAACCACACGCTGGGGGACCGGGCTGGCCCGGAGGCTGGGGAAATAAAAAGGGCGGGGAGGGCCGTGGGCCTGGACCCTGGAGGACTTCCGCGGAGAGGAACTCCTCTCTGGACCAGGGGGACCTCAGCTCCCCTCAACAGAGGTGGGTGGCGTCACCCCCTGGGCGGAGCCTCAGGAAACAGATACGAACGGTCCCAGGAAGAGCGCCCCTGGGAACCGGCGAGGTCGGGCCCCCCCGGACACATGTCGGGGCTCCGGCGGCTGCAGGCTGAAGTAGGTAGCGGGAGGCTCCAACTCCCGCGAGCCCCATTCCCACTAGGCCATCTGCGTGACTGAGCCGAGCCCGCTCCCGGCCCCCGCGAGGTCCCGGTCCCCCGGCTCCGCCGCGCCCGCAAGCTCCGCCCTCGTATTCGTGGGGCGCGGGGAGGGAGGGGGACACTAGACTGCTGAGGGACCGAGCCGAGCCTGGAGGGTCTGGGCAGAATCCGGAAGGGACCGGTTTGCCGCGGAGAGGCGGGGCCCAGGCGACCGCCCACGCTGAGAGTTCCTGGAAGTCGCCGGTGGCAGCGCGCAGGGGCGGGGCGCCGAGGAGAGCGCGAGACCCGGCGAGGGCACGCCCCGCCCCTGGCGTGAGGGACACGGTCGCCCCGCCCCGCACGCCGGCCACTTACCCCACCCTCGCGTCCCCTCGCCGCTCAGATGTCCACGCCGAGATCAAGTTCCCACCCGGCCGAGGCCCGCTTTGTCCCCGCCGAGGGGAGGTGGAACAGGGTCCCGGAACTCGGTAAACCGGTCTGGGTACTTCTGTGCTGGTCCCGACCTGCGGCCTGGCCCTTTCCCAGTCCCGAAAAGACTGGCCCTTGCTTTTTAAAATGATTCTTCTTTCAGTGCTGTGGGTGGACATCGAACCCCGGGCCAGCTAAGCCCGCGCTCCGGCCACTGAGGACTTCGGTTTCCCCATCTATATATTTATATTTTTAAAATTGCACATTAGAAAGGTTGCAAATGTATCATTCATTCACAAGGTCGCTTAAGCACCTGCTAGACTCAATCCCTGCCATCCTGGAGACCTCAGGCTAGGAAACAAACCAAGAAACCAACAGAAAAGTGTAGTCATTATTACACACACACACACACACACACACACACACACACACACGGCCACGTGGTGCGGTGGCGCCATGCCTGTAATCCCAGCTGTTCAGGAGTCTGGAACATAAATTCGAGGCCAGCCTGGGTAATTCAGAGAGACCATGTCTCAAAGTTCTAAAACGGCTGGGGATGTACTCGGTGGTAGAGCACTTGTCTAACATGTGAGGAGGCCCTGGGTTCAATCCTCAGTGCAGGGGTGGGGGGATTTCTTAGTGTGTGTGTATGTGTGTGGGGGTGCTGGGGATTGAACCCATGGCCTTGTGCCTGTGAGGCAAGCACTCTACCAACTGAATTATATTTCTAGACCCCAAATTTCTCAATTTGAGTGTCAATAAATACAGAGATCATGGACCAAGATGGCAGGGGTGGGGGTGCAGACAAACCCCAAGGTTTTTGCCCTTTGAGCTGAGCTGATTTAACAAGGTGCACAGGCTGGGGATGTGGCTCAAGTGGTAGCGCGCTCCCCTGGCATGCGTGCGGCCCGGGTTCGATCCTCAGCACTATGTACAAAGATGTTGTGTCCACCAAAAACTAAAAAAAAAAAAAATAAATATTAAAAAAAAAAAGTTCTCTCTCTCTCTCTCTCTCTCTCTCTCTCTCGCTTAAAAAAAAAAAGACCTATTTAACAAGGTGCACAGAGGCGGAAAAGAGACTGAGGGAGGTCACAGCACATACAAAGCTCTTGTGGCTGGAATGATGGAGGAAGTATTGGAACATAACACAGGACAGTGTTACAAGGAGGTGATTTCAGGTTATTGCAGAAGTAGGCTGGGTCCAGATCAGGCTGGCTCTTACCCATAACGACCTAGGGGTTTTTTTGGTACCAGGATTGATCCCTGGGGCACTTAACCATTGACTGGCATCCCCAGCCCTTCTTTTTCTTTTTTTTAAAGAGAGAGAGAGAGAGAGAGAGAGAGAGAGAGAGAGAGAGAGAGTGTGTGTGTGTGTGAGAGAGAGAGAGAGAGAGAGAGAGAGAGAGAGAGAGAGAGAATTTTTTTTTAATATTTATTTTTTAGTTTTCGGCGGACACAACATCTTTGTTTGTATGTGATGCTGAGGATCGAACCCGGGCTGCACGCATGCCAGGCAAGCGCGCTACCGCTTGAGCCACATCCCCAGCCCCCCCAGCCCTTCTTATTTTTTATTTTGAGGCAGGGTCTTGCAAAGTTGCCTATGGTCCCGCTAAATTGCTCAGGGCCTTTCTAAATTGCTGAGGCTGGCTTTGAACTTGTGATACTTTTGCCTCAGCCTCCCAAATCCCTGAGAATACAAGCATGTGCCACTTTGCTTGAATTGACACAATTATATAGTATCCGTGTGTGTGTGTGTGTGTGTGTGTGTGTGTTGGGAATCAAACCCAGGGCCTCTGTGTGTGCTTTACCAACATAGCTACACCTCCCAGCCCCAGATTTCAATGTTTTTTAAATGACTTGGTATTGAATCCCTCAGTCTCTTCCCGTTTCAGTATGCTGTCCATATCCTTGGTAATAATGTGTCTTTATCACTTGCTAATCTCAGACAAAAAAAGCTACCTGCAACATCAGACTGGCTACTGTATCCGAAGGATTTTACCACAGTTTTGTTTACATTGTAACTTAAAAGAAATGTTACAATCTGAGCATGGAGTGTGATTAAAAATTAAATCAGAGATAAATGTTAAGTAAATAATAGTAGAGCTATAAAGCAGATGAGAAAGATCCAGACCCTCAACCCCCAGAAGTTTGGGACTTTTTTTTTTTTGTGTGTGTGTGTGTGTGTGTGCTGGGGGATTGAAACCAGGGGCACTGAATCACTGAACTTCATGCCCATACTTTTTATTTTTTATTGTGAGACAAAGTCTAAGTTGTCTAGGCTGGCCTTGAATTTGCAGTCCTCCTGCTTTGGCCTCACAAGTAGCTGGGATTACATGTTTGCCTGACTGGGAGATTGGGAGCTGCAGGGAAGCCACAGGTTGAGTAAATCAAGTACTTAGTGGGAGGGACATGGGGCTGGACGTTGGTGGGACTGGCTGAGTGGGGGTATAGAACATATATGTGACGTGTATAGCATTTCAGAAGGTAAGCAGTGCTCTCAGGAGGGCTGAAGTGGGGTAACCGAGCACAGCAGCAGAGAGTGTGTGTGGGGGGGGTAGGTTAAAGAAAGCCTTCCCAAGGAGGCGACATTTCAATAGAAACTTGAAGAAAGTGAGAATAGGCTGGGCACAGTGGCATACACCTATAAACCCAGCTACCCCTACTCTATTCAGGAGGCTGAGGCAGGAGGATAGCAAGTTCAAGGCCAGCCTGGGCAATTTAGCAAGACTCCGTCTCAGAGAAGGAGAAGAGAAAGAGTGAGGGTGCCCATGTGGGTATCTGGCAGAAGAGCACTGCAAGCAGACAGGGACAGCAAGTGCAAAGTCCCTGGGGCTGGAACATACTTGGCCTATTCTCCAAGCAGAGAGAAAGCCCGTAAGGATGGGACGGGGGTGGGGGGGGAACAAGAGTGGAACCAGACATTTGTCTCTTATACATCACTCTTATGAGTGATGAACAGATTGGTGAAGAGGCAGGATGGAGGCCACTACCCTCTAGCAGGCAAAGGCAGCTCACACAAATGGACCATAAAGGTGGGGAAAGGCTTGGAGTCTGGTGAGAGGTCAAGTTGACAGCATCTTCTGCTGGATGAGGAATGAGGGAAGAAAACAATGAAAGAAGCTCTCAGGCGGTGGGTGTTACCATTCAAGTTGAGGGGCTGGAATGGACAGCAGGAGTCCATCTTGGGCACTTACACTTATTGCTACAACTACTACTGCTGTGCTGTGCTGGGGGTTGAATCCAGGGCCTCTGCACAGCATGCAGCTGCACCCTTGGCGCTCACTTAAATTCTTTCAATAAAATTAAGAGACAGGAACTATTATTTCCCCCCATTTAGAGCCAGGGAAACTGAGGCCCAGAAAAGTGAAGTGATTGGCTCAGGGCTGCACAGCAGGCTGGGGAGTGTGTTCCTTAGACCACGCCTTCCGCAGCTGGCCTTGGTTACTCTGCTCAGGGTTCCTGGGCTGCCATCCGCAGGCCTCTCCTGCAGGCCTTTGGCCCTCTGGGGAGGGATTATGAAGCAGTCGCCGTGGCCTGGACCCGTCCTGTGGGATGGGCCCCATGGGATGGGCGTGGGGGCTGCTTCCCATTTGGTGGATTTCAGACACCAGGGGACCGCCTTTGGGGAGGAGCCTGCTGCGGGCCGGGGTTCCCTGAGGAGTGCGGGTCACAGTCTGGCAGTTTTATTTTTCGCAACTCTTGCCCTATCATTCCCTCCCAGTAGCCCGCCCCAGGTAATGGTGTGGAAACTCCAGACCTCGCTGAAATTGCTTATTGTGACACTTTTCCCCCTGTTTCTGGGGTTGGAACCCGGGTTCTCCCACAAACTAGGCAAAGGCTCTGTCGCTGAGCTGCAGCGCCCCCCTCCCCGTTTTAAATTTAGCCAGGTGTGGGGGGTCAGGGGGTCTTGACAAGGGTTAAGTCCTAGGGGGACATGTGTGGAGGTGGCTTCTTCCGGCCCTGTCGTCTGCCCCAACATCACTAGTCCCAACCTCCAGCGGCCAGGCACCGGAAACCCCCAGCGGGCCCCGCGGGGGGCCGGGGTCGGCCGAGCAGCTTCCCGCGGAAGGAAGGGCCCGGCGGTTCCTGCGACAGGATGCGAGGCCAGGTCCCTTCCCCGGCCGCCAGGGACTTCCCGGGCCGGCCAGGCTCTCGGGAATATGGGGCTTGGGTCCCCCCACCCTTGGGGAGTTGTGGGTTGGTCCTCGGAGTTGGTGGTGTTGAGTCCCCCCACGTTTTCCCGGAAGAAATCAGGAGGCCCCGGAGGGGGCGAGCTGGCTCGGTGGCCCTGGGTGCACTCGCCTCCCAGGGGGAGGGGGAGGGGAGGGGGGCCGGAGGGAAGCGCGGGCCTGGAGGACCGCGGCCAGGTTCCGGAGCCGGCCCACCCTCCACCGCACCCTCCTTCTACCCTCCGGCCTCGGGTCAAGTCCCTTGGGATCACGGGAGACCCGCCGTGGCAGAGCCAGCCATCCGGAGGCGGGGCAGGCGCTGTGGCGGCGCCTGCCACCCGCTCCCCGCACCTGCGATTCTTTTGTCCTCTGAACAGCATCCCCCGCCCCGCCCCTTGCCCCTGGCGGAGCAGGGCCTACAGCCTCAGAGCTGACCAACGTGGGTGAGAGGCTGTCTCCACCCAGCGTGGCTGACCCGGAGCTGAGGCAGGACAAAGGCAGATGGGTAGGGTTTGCAGGGACCTTTCTAAATCTTAAGACGTGGAGAGGCAGCCGTCGGGGGCCCGTTTCACAGATGAGGAAAGTGAGCCTGGGAACTCACCTCCTGATCCCAGCAAAGCGCCGCGTCTCCGGAAAGATCGGGATCCCCACGCAGAGGCGCAGGCCTGCCATCCCAGCCATTCGGGAGGCCGAGGCAGGAGGAGTTCCAGGCCAGCCTCAGCAACTTAGGGAGACCTCAAAATGTCTACAGAGGCCCTGGGTTCAGTCCTCAGCACCCATAAAGATGAATGAATAAAGGGGTCTGTGCAGCTGCAACCTTAGAAAGGGCTGGGGTGGCGCTCGGTGGTAATGTGCCTCTGGGCCCAGTCCTCCCCTTTGGAAGGGGACCCTCCAAAGCTCCTGCGCAACTCCACCCCCCTCGGTGGGGACCCCACCGGAGCTGGCTTCTTTAATTCAAGTCCAGAGAAGACCTTCGTCTTTCAAGGCTCAAACAGGAGCTATTGGTTCTCCCAATTCCGGGTTTGGGGCGCGGGACCTGGAAGTCACACCCCCCCCCATGTCTGAACTCGGTAAAACTTTCCCCGCCCCCGAATTTCGAAGTAAACCCCAAACCTGGGGGAGGGTACTGGGGAGTCGCAGTGGAGCACCCACGGCACCGAGGTTCTGCGGAGAGAAGGGGCCCATCCTCGTCCAGCCCACGTGGTAACTGGTCGGACGAGTTCCCAGAGGCCGGCTCCTGACCCTTTGACCCCGCCCGGGAAGAACAGCCGACAGGCAGCGCCTTTACTCAAATTGTCTTTATTCCCTGACATTTCTATCAAAACGCCAGGTGGATGGGGAATTCAGAATTCGTCACAGGAAAGGTAAACACCCTACAAAAGCCCTGGAGAGTTCCCGCCCTCCCCCGGCGGGCCCAGTCCGGCCAGCGGCGGCTCCCGGCTCAGCAGGAGCGCACTTTGGACGCCGCCTCCCCCACTCCGCTTCCGAGGTTCAGACCCGGCATTCGCTCTGGGGGGATGGTGTCCGTGGGTCACGTTTGGGACTGGGACCACACTCGCCACCTCCTAACGCACCAGAAGAGAAAAATTTTCAATCCAAAGAGTTCGGCTGCGAGGCGCTCCGCAGCAGCAGCACGCGGGGGCGAGTGACTCAGGCCGCGCTCCTCCCGCGCCCCAAGGCGGACCCACAGCCCACGCAGCAGCAGGAAGCTCCCCACGCCTGCCCCGTGACGCAACGATGACCGCTTGCACAAGTATGTCGTGGAGGGGGTCAGGGAGTGCCGGGGTCCTCTGCGCTTGGCGGCGCGCACACCGGCTGCTGGAAACCCCGGAGGGCAGCGCGGCCCCGTGAAAAGTGAAGTCCGACCTGAGGAGACTCCCTGCTCCAGCCGGAGGGGCAGGTCCGCGTCTCTGTCCAGAGAGAAAGCACCTGTGGGCGCCGCAGGTCGCGGCAGAAGGCGCCCGCGCCGCCGGCTCCTTGGAGCCGCCGCAGCTCACGAGGGCGACGGCTCCCCCGGGGCAGAGTCCCTTCCGAGCCTCTCAGCAGCCCGGGCGGCGGCTCTTCTCCACGGTTCCCGCCGGCGATCCCCAGGGGGACGTCGCCAAGGGTCTGCGCACTCGAGCCGACGGTTCGGCGCGCGCTCTGGGCTCCGGTAGCGCCGCTGGGGTCCTCAAAAGGCCACCACGGCCCGCACGAGCACGTTCAGCATGCTGTCCGCGGGGCGGCAGGCCGGCGGGGCCTCGCACGCTGGGGGCGCCGTCGGGGGCGCGGCGGGGCTGCAGTTCAGCAGGCCGGAGAAGCGCCTCTGTAGCACGCGGGCCAGGTTGGGGAAGGCGCCCTCGGCTTGTGCGGGAGCGGGTAGGAGGCGGGCAGGAACCTCCGACGACGCGCCCTCTTCCTCCTCTTCTTCCAGACGGGCTTTCTTACTCGGGACCAAACCGGAGTCTCCGCCGTCGCTTAGGCTGCTGCTCCGCCGCTTGCGGCTTACTTTGGCGAGAGGCCGGGCACCGCGGGCAGAGGTCTCCTGGGCTCCCGATGCCTCCTCCTGCGTGTCCATGGGCTCCGGGGAAGGCTGCTCTCCGTCGGGGGGCGCTACTTCGGCAGGGGTTTCCACCTCCCGCGGCGGGTGCAGGCGGGGGTCCGGGGACTTGGCAGGAGGCGAGGACACCTCGGGCTCCTGGGCTTCCACCTTGGCCGAGAGGTAGAGCTCCCGGGCGCTGCGCATGACCAGCGACAGCTGCAGACTCCGATGAAGGCGCAGGCCACCACGCTGCATGCGTGAATGGTACATCTTCCACACCGACAGGGTCATGATGCGTTGAGCCTCCTTCTGCACCTCCATGGCAGCTCGACGGTGAGGGCAGCAGGTACTCCTGGGACGGACAGGACTGGCAGCAGGTGTACTATGAACAACACGCCAACCCACGCAGTGACACTGCTAGAACGCTCTGCCCGGGCTCCGGCCACCTGGGCCCTTTTATACTTAGAGTGACGTCATGAAGACGCCCCGCCCAATCAGAGGGCCGCATCCGGGCTTTCCACCACAAGGTGGCCACTCCTTAAAGCGACAGGGTGAAATTTAACCAGCCGGGAAGAGGGACGGAAATCCCGGCGAGAGGGACGATCTCCTCCAGCACACTGAGCTCTTGGGTGGTCTCCTTTCGTAGAATCCCGTGCGCAGGACCCGGGGAGAGGAATCGCGGGTGTGGCTCAAAAGCCCACCTATGTGCTCGCATCCGGCGACGCCAGCGGGTCGTAGGCGGCAAGTTTCCCTTTTCACTGGGGAAAACCCGCGTTGGAACCCGTACATCCCCCGTGGGCACCGCTCCTGGCTTCAACGAGCCGTCTAATTAATGTTTTCTGAATCAGTAACAATGCTGCCACTTACTAAGCGCCTACTACATGCCCGGCTCTGCTAAGGATTTTCCTTTCATTAACAT
The DNA here is from genome assembly GCF_047511675.1 of Marmota flaviventris. Lineage (NCBI taxonomy): Eukaryota > Metazoa > Chordata > Mammalia > Rodentia > Sciuridae > Marmota > Marmota flaviventris. Next base: position 210,394,309 of record NC_092498.1, read on the forward strand.
CTGATCCCTCATCTTCACTCCACAGAACATACAAGATGTGTGCTTTCTTTACTTAGGAAAAACGAGGTAGTCACTCGCCCAAGTATTTGCTAAACGAATGAACGGGCTGCTGCGATGAAAGGGGGCCACTGGGGCCTCCAGCTCTAAATTATCTAGCGAATACCAGCCCTCCTCATTTTCCTGGTATTTAGGTGGTAAAGAGGCGGATGGCGTTGGCTGGTTCCAGAGGGAGTCACCCGGCGGGCAGCGGATATCCGCGGACCCCAGAGCACAGCCCAGATTGCCGTCCCCCACCCAGTACCAAGCATTCCCATTTCCTGAGGCACGACCTCCACAGATAGGCTTGGCCCTCGCGAGCCAGTGGACCCAGTGGCAGGACTGTCCCAGTGAACACGTGGCTGCTGACCCCCCCCAACCACCACCACCGACAATTGAGCCGTGCTCCGCCTTTCCTCTCGGGGAGGCGGGATAGGGGTGGGAGCTGAAAACTCAAAAAGCAGAAAAATCACCATCGGGCCCTCCCTCCGCCACGCGCTATTGCTCCAAGAAAATTTAATTCCAGTTGAGAGGGGAAGAGACACACTGTTCCGATGGTTCCATTGATTCATGGTGTGGGCCCTTTAAGGAGTGCCCCCAGACGCACAACTGGCGAGCAGAGGCTTCCCGCCACTGGAGCCCGCTGACTTCCACAGCTAAATTTGGAAGGAGTGACGTCGAGCGGGCGCCAGAGCTGCTTCCGGCTGCCCATATAAGGGCAGGGGCCGGGATCGCCGGAGCCGCTGGCGGCCGCAGGCTTCCGGGCGGCGGGGGCGGGGCCTCGGCCGTGGGGAGCGCTGAGGGGGAGGTCTCGCCTCCTTCCCTCTGGGGCCCGCGGAGGCGGTTCGCCCGCTGCAGGCGGCGACCTCAGGGTTACCGCCGCGTCTCCCGGCGACCCCGACAGCACGAGGGGCGGCCGGCTGATCACCCTTCCCTCCGGGGAGGCCCCAGTTGTCCCCCACAAGGTCACCCGGTTATTCCGTCCTGCCCCCCGCGGTCTCCCCCGGCCTTCAGGCACCCTCACGACGTCCCGCCTCTCGTCTCACGTGGGAATCCAATTACTCCCCCTCAAAAGGCCCCTCCCCATTCTGCCATCCTGCCACTCTCGGCGGTGACCTGCTGGGGACGCCTCCCTCCCCGTCCCGCTAGCCACCACGCAGATTCCATACTGACACCCCCAGCCCAGGCGCCATCCGTGGGACCCCACGTGGGGGCGAGCCTTCCCCTCGGACACCCCGCCCCGATCCTCGGGGGGGAGAGCCCTCCGTTCAGGCGATGGCTTCCTTCCATTCTCCCCAAAAAAGTGCTTTCCCGGGAGCCCCACCGAGGCGGCTCTGTCGCACAGGAGGTGACCCAGTAAGTCCCTCTCTAGACGGAGACGCCACGCGCACAGAGGTCCCCTGGAGTCCAGTGCCTGCGCAGCACCCCGCTCCCGGCTCACAGACCTCGCACTCACGCAGAGACGGGCCTGGGAACCCACCTGCACACACGCTCTGGAAGGTGACCCTCCCGGACATCTCCGGGGTCCCCGCTCACTACCACCCCGCCCCCAGGCGATCTCAAGGCGACCCCTGCTCTCTCCTCCCTCCCACAGGCCTTTTGTAGGGAAGAAGAGTGGAGAGTCCAGCGGAAGTCCCCGCAGAATTCCCACTCCTCACTTCGCCCCCGCGGGGAGGAAGGGCACCGGCTCTCCCCGCACCGTTCCATAACCAGCCACCGGGACCCGGGGCTGGGACGATCTCCTGGGACGGCCACCGGGTGCCGACACTGGAGTCTGTTAAAAGGTTCAATGCGAGGCTGGGGCTGGGGCTCAGTGACAGCGCTTGCTCAGCACGTGTGAGGCACAGGGTTCGATCCTCAGCACCACATAAAAATAAACAAAGACACGCTGTCCACCTACCAAAAAAGGGGGGGTTCAAGACCTAACCTTGTCTGACTAAACGGAGGCTATTATTATTTTTCATTGCCCAGAAGGGACACTGAGGTTATGGAGTAACGGCCCGAGGAGTTGGGTCTCGAACCGAGGCTGGGATCTCGGACCCAAACCCCTCCCGACACAACTAGGACACCACCCCCCACCCTGGAGAATACGATGATGATGGGGCGGAGCCTGCGAACAGGAAGCCGTCTTTGCCCACAACCAAGATGACTGCGAGGAGGACGGAAGTTGCCGTACTTCGGGATTCCACGGACTCTCTTTCTCTTCTGGAGGGCCCGCTCTCTATGGTAGCGCGTCGAGGGCCGGGTTGGCGGCGGATTCTCCTGGCTAGGAGGGAACCAGCTATCAGTCACAAGGAGGGGGTTCGACTGGGAGGGAGGGGGACTGACATGTCTCTCGAAGACCCTTTTTTTGTAGTCCGAGGGTGAGTGATAGTGCTGGGGGAGGGCGGAAGGTCATCAGTCCCTTGCCAGCCAGTGCATGGCCAGACGTTCTGGGCACGGCTGCACCATCGGGGTGCACGGGTCGCCCCGTGGCCGAGTGGGAGGATTCGCAATGAGATATGGAGGTCTCTTGAACCCCCCATTTCGTTTGGGGGCGAGCGAGAGGGCCGTCTGCCCACAGCCGCTCCCACTGTGCCCCTGCCCGCAGCGAGGTGCAGAAGGCGGTGAACACCGTCCGCGGGCTGCACCAGCGCTGGTGTGAGCTCCTGCAGGATGGCGCGGCGGTGGGACGCGAGGAGTTGGACTGGACCAGCAATGAACTGCGGAATGGCCTGCGCAGCATTGAGTGGGACCTCGAGGACCTGGAAGAGACCATAGATATCCTGGGGTTTTGGAGGGGTGGCATGGGAGAGTCCATTGCTGTAGCATGTGCTCAGGGAGCCCACCTTCTGGGAGACTGGACACCGGGAAAGTATTGAAGGCTGAAAAGTGAAGGCCCAGGGGTGTATCTAGCTCTGGCCTTGACCCTTGACTCAGCCCACGCATAGTGGAAGCCAATCCAGGCAAGTTCAAGCTCCCAGCAGGGGACTTGCAGGAGAGAAAGGTGTTCGTGGAGCGCATGAGGGAAGCTGTTCAGGTGAGGAGAGGTCCTGATGGGGTGAGTTTGGGGAGGTTAGGAATGTCTGTACTAGCTAATGCTGCCCTCACTCCCAGGAAATGAAGGACCACATGGTCAGCCCAGCAGCCATAGCCTTCATGGAGAGGAATAACAGAGAGGTAATGCATCCAGACCCAGCACACACCTCTAAGTCTGTCTCGGGGACCCGTTGCTTTGAGTGCCAGCCCGATCTGTGTGTTTGCCTGCCTTCTCTGTGTTTCTACACCAGTCTCTTCTGCATTAATATCCATCCTCTGTGCTGTTCTCCAGCCGCCTACCTGCATGCTCTTTCTGGGTGTGTACACCTAAGCACTCCTTATCTGCAGGTTCCACATCCTCAGACTCAAGCAATCAAAAACATTTGGAAGAAAAAAAAAGTGTCTATACTGAATATGTGCCTGCTTTTTTCTTGCATTTCCTAAACAATACAGTAAAACAAATACATATTATTTACGTTGTATTAGGTCTAAGCTAGGAATGATCTGATGTCTATGCGAAGATATGTAGTGATTCTATATGAATGTTATGACATTTTACATAATGGGCTTAAACATCCTCAGATTTTTGTATCTGTGGAGGTCCTGGAACCCAAATCGTGAAAATATCAAGGAACAATCATAATTTCAGTGTGTAGTTCTCTAAGTATACTGGCTTTTTTTTTTTTTGCAGGAGAGGGCCTGTATACACTTGTCCTTTGTGCTGACCCATTTGCTCAGTGTGCGGCTGTTTCCAGGATATATGCCTATGTTTTTCTCTTTGCATGCACCTGCCCACTGGGGTGTGTGCACTTGACCTCTGAGTACATCTCCATCTCACCTCCATGCGTACACTACTGCCCTCTGTGTCCGTGTTCTCATTCTCACTGCCACTTGTCTACCTTTTTTTTTTTTTTTCCACACCAGGGATTGAACCCAGGGCCGCTTAACCACTGAGCCATATCTCCAGCCCTTTTTCATATTTTATTTAGAGAGAGTCTCACTGAGTCGCCTAGGGCCTCAGCAAGTTGCTGAAGCTGGCTTTGAGCTTTCAATCCTCCTGTCTACCTTTTCCCTGTGTGTTACCTGTCCATTCTCTGTATTGGAACACACCAGTCCTTCTCCATCCCCTCACAGATCCACACGATCAGGGAGTGTGCGGGTCTGAGGCCCATGTCAGTTTGCCATCCTGAAGCAGTGCCCACATGCCCTTCCAGATGTGCCGCCTTGGAGATTAAATCCAAACTCTGAAATACAGCTATTGATAAAATAATAACAAGTGTTCTGTCGAGTAAACACTCAGTGGCCAGGGGATGTAGCTCAATGGTAGTGTGCTTGCCTAGCATGCACAAGTCCCTGGGTTCAATCCCCAAGACCTCAAATAAATAAAATAAACACAGGCCAGGCTGTATCTTGTGCTAAATGCATTGCAATTAAAAAAGGGAAAAAAGAGGGGCTGAGCGTGTAGCTAAGGGTTAGAACTTATACTTAGCATGTGTGAGGCCCTGGGTTCAATTCCAGGCACAGAAAAAAAAAATTAAAAAGCAACAAAATAAAATAAGTGCATTGATTGTATTTGTCTGCACCCAATCCTGCAAAACTGGGAAGCAGGGACTGAGGAACAGGGAGGAAGAGCCACTTGACTGTTGACTGTCTCTTCCCAGCATTGTGAAATAATTAAAAAATATAAAAGGCAGATTTATTAACAGTGTATAGGGCACTGTTCTAGGTGTTACTAATTAATGAGATTCTCATTCCAACCCCAGAAAACAAGAATTACAGATCTCATTTTATCAGGAGAAAACAGGCACAGGGAGATCAATGTCATGGCCTTGGGGCTATTTTGCTAGGAAGTGGCAGGTCTAGGAAGCAGTCCCACCTGAGACTGCTTCCTGATTAACTATGGATGTCCCACAAACATGCACCTGGCCCACTCTGCATGGGTGTCCCTCCCTGTATTCCAGGAGGTGCTGATGGCCAAGCCAGATGCTCAGAAGTCACACAGTGACCTGCTGGATGCCAGTGTGGTCTCAGCCACCTCACGCTACATTGAGGAGCAGCAAGCCACCCAGCAGGTTTGTTGTGGGTGGCAGAAGGCCCTGGGATCCTCTGGACCACTCAGGGGTCCCTGCTCACCACAGCTACCCCTCCACCCTGCAGTTGATCATGGAGCAACAGGACCAACAGCTGGAAATGGTGTCTGGGAGCATCCGGGTTCTGAAACACATGTCAGGCCGTGTTGGGGAGGAGCTGGATGAACAGGGCGTGTAAGGCCAGGACCCAGGGGGTGGGCTCGGTGCCCTAATGTGCATGGGCCCTTTTGAGTCTGATGCCATCTTGGTCTTGGCAGCATGCTGGATGCCTTTGCTCATGAGATGGACCTCACCCAGTCCCAGATGGACAGGGTTCTCAGGAAGATGGCCAAAGTGTCCCACATGACCAGTGGTAAGTGCCCTTCGAAGGGGGTAGATCTTGGACTGGGGAAGGTGATGGGTGGTTCCACTTACCTTAACCTGTGACCTCTGACCCTTCTGTCCCCAGACCGCAGACAGTGGTGTGCCATTGTGGTGTTGCTGGGAGTGGTACTCCTGGTTCTTATTCTGCTCTTCTCTCTCTGACCTGGGCTTTTCCTGGGGCACTGGCCCCTGGTGCCCTCAGAACCACCCAGCCCTTTTGAGCTGACCCTGCCCCCTGGGAGGAGGGTGTGGAGCCCGGGGAGCTCTCATCTAAAGCCAGTGGGACTGTCAGGGCCACAGGCAGGCACCTTGTCACTGGTCCTGTCTCGAGTGCGCTCAGGGAGTAGTGGAGGCAGGGATCCCTGACACACTCCACCCCACTTCTAGTGCCCAAAGCCATTTGCCCTGTGCCTTCTACATGTGCCAACTTGGAAATAAAACCCTAGCTTTTCATAAGTTTGGATCATTCAGCGTGTTGACTATAATTGAGACTGACCCCTGATGGGACTCTTGTTCTTTTTTTTTTTTTCCCATTTTATTTGCACGTATTTTATGCTGAATCGATTCCTGTGCAATAAGTTTTTGTTTCTTCTGGGATCTTTTTCTTCTGTGAAACCTCCTCTTCTGGTTTAGGAACTATCTGTTCCTTTTCAGTGATGCTCACTGCCATGTGGCAGGGGAGGTCACAGGGGTTAATCTACCAAGAGCTCTGTAAGTGCAGCAGCCCATTTTGGGTGCCCCGTTCACCTGTGTGTTCAATGATCAGAGAATCTACCTCTGAACCCTTCAGTTCAGCATTATTTTACATTTCAAAGCATGTGCACCAAATATCAGTATTCTTTGGGTTGCCAACCCTGTGTCTAGCCCCATGGTTTGGCCTGGGCTCACTTCCCAATTCTATCAGAATGGCACACATTGTTTCTATAAAAAGATGTAAAGCAGGCACTTGGTGACTTTTCAGATATGCATATCCTCTGTGGCCTGGATGATTTCACATGTGTTCTTAAAGTGAACAAGATGATTTGAACCTTTTTTCTTTTTGGACTGGGGATTTGGCCCAGGGGCACTTAACCACTGAGCCACAACCAAGTCCTTTTTAGACACAAGGAGACAAGGAGAGTCATGGAGTTGCTTAGGGCCTCGCTTTTGCTGAGGCTGCCTTTGAACTTGCCATCCTGTGTCAGCCTCCGGAGCTGCTGGGATTATAGGTGTGGGCCACCATGCCTGGCTCAATATCTTATAGGTGTCCTATATAGAGGATGATGGGACAAAATGGGTTAATAATGGAAAATTTGAAAATTTCTGCCCAGCATGGTGGCACACACCTGGAAGACCACACAAGAGAAAACATTTTTTGGTTCCAGATGTGGTGGTGCATGCCTGTAGTCCCAGCTATTTGAAAGGCTGAGGCAGAAGGATCACAAGTTCAAGTCCAGGCTGGGTACTTTTTATTGAGACTGTCTCAAAAAGGGACTGAGATGGTCTGAGGTTGTGGTTGAGTGGTAGAGCGCTTGCCTAGCATGTGTGAAGCACTGGGTTCGGTCCTCAGCATCACATAAAAATAAAGGTATCCTGTCCACCTAAAACTAAAAAATAAAATAAAGGTTAAAGAAAAGGGGGACTGAGATGGAAGTCCCTTCTCTATCATCTTACAAGATCTCAGTTGCTGAGCCTCTCCCATGGAAAATGTCTTCTCTGGTGCTGCAAATCAAACACAGGAGCTTTTGCGTACAAAATGTGCACTCTACCAGTTACACCCCAGTGTGGTTTCCACTATTTTTCCTTTTTGGGCACTGAGAACTGAACTCAGGGGTGCTTTTACCACTGAGCTGCATCCCTAGCAAACCTCCCTTTTGTTTATGAATTTGAGAGTCTTGCTAAGTGATCCAGGCTGGCCTTGAACTCACCTTCCTGGCTTATCCACCCAAATTGCTGGGGTTGCATTAGTGTGCCTCCACAAACATTTTCTCTTTTCTTCAAATCATGGGAGTGCTGGCTGTAAACGGGGTGAAGGGGCAAATGTGTACAGGACTTCCTGGGTTCTAGAGGACTGAACTGTGGGGGCAGTAAGCCAGCATCACAGTAAATTCTAGATAGTTGCAGCTTTTTTTTAAAAAAAAATCAGGAACTGAACCAGGGCTGCTAAACCACTGAGCCACATCCCCAGCCCTTGATGTATTTTTTATCTAGAGATAAGGCCTCACCAAGTTGCTGAGGCTGACTTTGAACTCATGATCCTCCTGCCTCAGCCTCCCAAACCAGAGATTACAGGTATGTGCCACAGCGCCTGGCTGCCCCTCTAGCTTCTGGGGGCTGTCTAGGAACCCACAGGTGCAGATCAGAGGAGGAAGAGTGGTGTCTCGTGCCCACAGGGCTAGCCCAGGCGCACCCCCTGGAGTGAGCAGCATGCTGCAGGACTGTTACAAAGGCGTTCAGTTTATTCTCCTCATCAGCATCACTGATATTTTCATGGTTCACATTTCCCAACGCCGCTCCTCTCCTTACAGTAGTTAATGTGCAATCTCACTTAGGGCCGGGGAGGGGTGGGGGCTAGGCCCAGGGCAGGGAGGGCGTTGGCACTTCACGCAGGACAGGGTGGGCAGACCAGTGGTCTGTCCCCTGTGAAAGAGGCGTGGGTGGGTAGACGGCCAGTGGAGTTGGGGGAGGGCCCTACTTTTTTTTTTTTTTTAAATCTGGTAGGTGGATGATTCTCCACTTGTATTTCTTCCTGGCTGCCCAGGGTTGGGGGACCATGCAGCGCAGGGCAGGGGAGGAGAGGAGAGAGGAGGGGAGGGGAAAGCAGCTGGCCGCCAGGGCAGGGAGATGCAGGGGTGGCTCCTGGGGTAAGGCACAACCCTGTCTTTGGCTCTCCTAGTGAGGAGTTTCCTCCCCTGCACCCCCTGCCCAGACCCCTCTTCCCACCCCTAACCCCTAGACACCCTCACAGTCCCGGGAGCCAGGAGCACCTCCTGGGGTCCCTGAAACAAGTGGGCCCTGCCACCCAACCCAGTGCTGCGGGGCTCAGAGAAGGAGCGGGTTGGGAGAAGACCCTAGTCCCAGAGAGCTGCCCCCTCACTAAGGCCTGGAAGGAGGGGAGCTGACTGGAGTCCCCACCTGCCCCTCACCTTGGCTGGGCCCAGCTACTTGCCAAGTGACCAGGATATTGTGCTTTGGGATCAACGCTGGGGTGGGGCGTCAGGCCAGGGGAGGGTGGGGGGAGTGGGGGTGCGACTAAGGTGCTTGTGCTTTAGCTGGGGGTGTCGACTCCCCCCACACACTTGGGCCACCAGAGGCTAAGGTGCTGGGGACAGGTCAGGAAAGCAGAGTGTCGGGACCCCAGCCAGACCTGACACATCTGACAACCCCCATCCCTGCAACAAGCAGATATCTGGAGGGACCCCCTACAGTCTAGGAGGGGGTGCTGCTGGGTTGGGGGTAAAGGTCTCCAAATCAGATTCCAAGGGTCCAACCCTGGCTGGCCCCCACCCGACCTCCTGCCATCCCCTGCCTTGGGAGAGAGGTGGCTGGGAGCTAGGGGCAGGCAGAAGTTTGGGAGGAGGAGGAGAGGAGGACAGGGCAAAGAAAGCAAGCTGAGATGGCGAAATGATGATGTGTCTGTGTTGGGGACCCCGGGTTCACATGTAAAACTCAAAAAAACCAAACACTACCTCTAGGCGAAGTAAAAAGAGGAATGGTGAGAGAATTTCACAAATGATTGCTAACAATGAATGTGGGCCCTGCCCTGCCTGGCCACCCAGCCAAGGCCCGGGACATCCTTTAGCTGTCGCCTGGGTGGGGAGTGAGGGGGAAGCTGGTTGGACCACAGGAGCCCAGGTGATGGCTGAGACTAGGAACCCACAGTGGAACCACACCCACACTCCATGCACCCACACATTCAGCCTGACCCAGCACCCCCAACCTGCCTTCCACAGCCCCCCGGGGAATGAGGGGGACCTCAGACACAGTCCCGTTGGTTTGAAAAATAAAAGGAAATCTTATACTTCAATATTTCATTCGCTAAAAAAATGTTTTAAAAAGTATGTACAGGAGGTGGGGCTGGGAGCCCTGCTGTGGGGCGGGGTGGGGGGGTGGGGGAGTGGGCAGTAGCCCCCCCAGCCTGCTCCCCTGGGTTCAAACCCTGGTCTTACCGCCTCTCATGTTTTCACTAGTTTTTGAAAGCAAACCTACACACACACACACATGCACACCCACACGCTCTGCGAGCCCCGGAGAGCTATCCTGTCCTCTGAGACCCTCCCTCTGCCCCCAAGAACTCCCTCACTTAGGACCAGCCTCTCTCAGGCCCAGGGGACTGGCAGGGGCAACAGAGACTGAGCGCAGGGTGGTGGGAGGGAGGGGCACTGGGCCACCACTGGCCCCTGCCCTTAGTTCAGTCTTGGGATTTCTGAGCCTTCTCTGGGCCCCATTTCCTCAGCTGTAAAGTGGACAGTCCCTCTAAGCCTCGCCTATCCTAGCCCCCAGGTACAGGGACAGACGAGGGAGACAGGAAGGCGCTTTTGGAGACTTGGAAGCACTGGGAGGTGGTAGGAGGGGTCCTGAGAGCCCCCAGGGCCCCCTTGAGTCCCAAGGGGCTGCAGTGAGGGGACAAGGTGGCCCAGAGCCTGGGAAAGGGACCTTTCACAGGTCTCCCAGGCTGGCCCCTTCCCTGTGCCAGGCCTGGTGAGCAGGGAATGACTACTAAGGGTTAGGAAGGGGGAGCAAGGTGCTCCCCACTGCATGAGTGTGTTAAAGAAGGCAACAGGCCCTGGCACCACCTGCCCCATCCTCCCCAGCCTGGCTCGCATTGGGGGAAGGGGATGGGACAGGGAGGCAGAGGGGCTGGGAGCATGCAGCACCCCCAAAGGGTCCTGGGGAGGGACAGACAGTAGCTCGTGACCAAGATGGTGGGCGGGTGTGTGACGGGAAGGGGGAGTGTGACAGCCCCTTGGGGAGGGTCCTGTGGGGTTACTGGAGGACCTCAGCAGAGGGGCCGGCCTCGCCGTCGTGGCTGGCTGTCTCAAAGCCGTGTTCCATGCTCATCATGTCCGGCTCCATCTTGCCTGTGTCACTGATGAAGGTGGTGTAGGCGTCACCCTCTGCCAGCATTGGCTTGGCCTTGGGCATCCAGCTCTTGCGCACCACGCGGCGGGCGTTGGTGCACATGTCAGCGGCAATGGCGTTCATCTCACTCTCCTTGAAGTTGGGGGCAAAGTTCTGGCAGTAGTCTGTGCAGGCAGAGCAGGTGGCTCAGGCCCATGAGGCCTGCCCTCCCACTGCACGGCTTTCCCAAATCCCCACAGGGAGACCACTGACCGCTCCCAGTGGTGGCTGACTGAGCTCCTAACAACTGGCAGCACTGTCTGGTGGCCACCTCTTTGGGGGATTTGCCTGGCTGTTTAAACCTTTCTGTGCCTGCCCAGGGTTTGAGACCCTCCTGCCACAGACCCCCTGGCCTCCCTTTAGCACTACCCAACTGTGGAGAAACCGCTGTAGTTACAGCCCTCTTCCCAACAAGCAGAGGAGATTGAGCCTCAAAATTCTAATTTTTTTTTTGTTTTGCTGGGATTATAAACATGTGCCACCACACCCAGCTCAGCATCCTTCTTAACACAAAACTGCACCCATCCATCAGCGCCCGCACTGGATAAAAACACAGCTGCCTCAAGTCTGCCTCAGACCCCAACCTGCACTCCAGAAGGCTGGATACTCACACTTGACGGCGTGGAGAACACGACTGTCCAGTGGTTTGCGTCTGGGATCATTGGTGGAGGAACGGATGCCGGTACCACAGCTGTTGGCCAGAGTGTTCCTGGGGAATAGAGGGGATAGGGTGAAAGGAGTCAGGGCTCCTGGTGGTGATGGGGTAGAGGACACCCACCTCCATCCTAGGGCTCTGGCAAGGGTCTCACCGGTCAAAGAAGGAGGCCAGGAGCCGTCGTAGCAGGACCTTGTGCCGAGTGCCTGCGCTGACGTGGCAGTTCATGAGCTGTGCCCTTGTGATGTACACATTGGTACCTGGTAAGGGAAGCAGAGGTTGACCGAGGGTGCTCCAAACTGCCAACCCCCATATGGCCTGAGCCGGAGCCCTTCTCAAGCACCGCTCCTTACCAGGCCCTTCTGTGTTGGGCTTTGGGTCCCACCCACTGGCCCCAGAGCAGTCAGGTGGGGTTCCTCAGACCTCTTCTGCCATGTCAGTGCTCAGGAAAGGACAGAAAGAGTACAGGCACACCCATGGGGACCTGCCACCTGCCAGGCCCTGCAGCAAGTCTGGCTTGACACGTTTCTGACCATCCCCAGCCAAGGAGGCCAAGACTCAGCAAGGTCAGCTGGGAGCAGAGAGAGGCCCCAGGTCACTGTGGCAGTTAGCCCCGAAGGCAGCTAACCTACCCCATGTGTGCACCAGCTCCCAGAGCCAGAAACCTCGGAATCCACCTGAGAGGTGCCTCAGTTCATGTCACCTCCATTTTCTATGAGTGGTACTAGACAATGAACCAGGGTGCTTTATCACCGAGCTACATCCAGACCCACTGCCCACTCTAGCTTTTTACAACTGGAGACAGGGTTTTGCTAAATTGCCTAGGCGCCTTGAACTTGGGATCCTCCTGCCTCAGCCTTCTGAGTAATTGATATTACAGGCTGGGCCACCATCAGCCTAGCTAACTCACCTGATCTATTTTTTTCCTTTTTTCCATACTGGGGATCGAACGCAAGGCCTTGCACGTGCCAGAAGAGCACGCCAATGAACCACAGCTCAGCTCTCAGCTCATCTAACTGCACCCCTGGTCTTGCCAGGATGGGCAGCTACCAACATCAAAGTCCAGATGGGGAAACTGAAGGGCCGAGGGCTTCAGCTGCCCCAGGATAGTAGCTTCTAACCAACACAGGACACGAGGCCTGAGGACACAGAGCGGGGGGATCTAGGGAGACAGTGGGGCCAGCACACCTGTTACCAGCTCCAGCTTCTCTGAGGGGTCACCCTCATCGTAGAGCTTGGGGTGGCAACGGTTGCCTATCTGGTTGATGAGCTCAGCTGGGAGAGATGCCAGGTCTTGCCGTACCCGAATACGACTTCGGGACTCTGGGGCCACCTGTTCCGGGAGGGCCTCCACCTTCTCGGCTGTGGGGAGAAAGCAGAGTGTACATGTGAATGTGTGCACCTGAGGGCGTAGGGCAGGCGTCCCAGGCAGGGAGCAGGGCCTCACCCGTCTGGCCGACGTTCATCATGCTGTACATGGTGTACATGTTGCAGATCTGCCGGTACTGCTCGTCGGCGCCCTCCTCGCCCGCGTCCTCCTCCTCGTCCTCCTCGTTGTGGTAGGAGCCAGGGCTGTCACTGGTGTAGGCGCTGGAGGTGCCGGGGCTTGTCCGCTCTGATGTACTGGGCCCGCTCATCACACCCCCCGCTGCCACTGCTGCTGCCACCACCGGGGCCGGCTGGGGCGTCCGGTTTGTGGCCAGGTCCGGCGTGGAGAACTTGGCCATCTTGCGACTGCCGTTGCCACTGCTGCTGCCCCCAGCCTCCTTCTGGCTGCTGTCCCACAGCCTCTTTGCCACAGGTGTGCACTGCACAGAGTCCGACTCTTGCTGCTCTGTTTTGACCCGAGACACGAGGGGCAGTGGTGTGCTGCAGGCTGGCCAGCCTGATGTTTGTGCCACAGGGCTCTGGGGCTCAGATGATGGGGCCTCTTCGGCGTGCAGGCCCTGGGAGTCGCAGCTCGGGGAGCTCACCTTGAGGAAGAACTCGGTGCCCTTCTCCATGATTTCCTGGATCTGCAGGAAGCCAGCTGTGTATATGAGCAGGAACTGGTCACCCATGTTCATGCTCAGCCGACCCGTGTAGCAGAACGTGAGGATCTGCTGGAAGGACTGGGGCTGCACGGCTGCCGGCAGCTCCACCACGGCGCTCCGGCTGCTGTTGAACAGGTCCCGGAAGTAGGAGCTGCTGGCAGCCAACACAGCCCGGTGGGCCTTGAAGGCGTGGCCCTTGACCACCACAGACACGTCACAGTACAGGCCTTGCAGCCGCTGTTCGTTGAGGCACTCGAGGATACTGTTGCCAAAGTTTGGGATCTCCATCTGCAGGGTCTGGGCCATGGCGGCAGCTGCAGACAGGGAGACACGGGAGCAAGTTGAGCAGCAAAATCCAGTGCTGGCTGAACCCTGCTTCATGGACCCCGACTGCTGCAGGAAGCCACGCAAAAGCCCAGACACCCACGCGGCAGAATCAAGCAGATTCCTTCTACACCAGCAGACTTGCCTTTATGAAACTCAGCTGTCCTTTGGTGGGGGACTAGTTCCAGGAACCCCAGTAGATATCAAAAATCTAATTCCCAAGTCCTTCAAATGGCACAGTATTTGTACAGAACCTTTGCAATCGTCCTGTGGACTTTACTTACTTACTTGCCAGGGGCCTTATGGGTTTAACCCAGGGTTTGCATGTGCTGGGCAGGTACTCTACCTTTTATTTTAAGGCTGGGTCTTGCTAAATTTTATCCAGGCTAATGTCAAACTTGCCATCTTTCTGCCTCAGTGTCCAGAGTAGCTGGGATTAGAAGCAGGTGCTACTGCAACTGGCTTACTTTAACATTTTTGTGGCATAGGTGATTGAACCCAGGATCTCAGGCAGGCAAAGTGGACATTCTACCACTTATCTATACCCTGGCCACTCACATACTTTAAATAATCTCTAGATGGCTTACAATACCTGATACAATGTATATAAATATATTAATTAGGTAATAATGACAAGGAAAAGTCGCACGTTTAATGAGATGCAACACACACACACACACACACACATTTATTTAGCTGTAGTTAGACACAATAGTTTTATTTTACGTCTTGCTGAGGATTGAACCCAGGGCCTTGTGCACATGAGGCAAGCACTCTACCAACTAAGCTATATCCCCAGCCGCCCCTTCTGAATATTTTTGATCCTTAAAATACTTTTTAAAAAATCTTTTCAATCTATTGTTGATTGAATCCATGATGCCAAGCTCACAAATACTGAGAGCCAGTCAACTGTACTGTCAAATCGGCAAAGCCATGCTGTGACCAGGATGGCTATATTCTGTCCCCTGCAGATAGAAGACCCCTGGCACACTTATCCACATGTACTTGAACATTCAACAGGTCTACCTAAGTGCCTGGAAGGGAGACAGCTGAGATGCAGAAGTGCACCATGTATGACATCTCTGGACACTGACAGGTAAATACCAGGAGCCAAAGTCACAAGTGTCAGCTCTGCCAAGAGATTACACATAAGCCCGAGCTCCCCTCCAGCAGCACAAGGATGGACAGCAAGTGCTGTAAGGACGAGAAATCAGAATCCCCAGACACAGCAGGCGGGAAGATGAAAGGGGGAAAGTCTTTCCTTGGTGTTAAAGTCCTTCTGGGTTCAATCCCCTGTTCAAAACAGAACAAAACAACACACCCAACAGCCAAAAGGTGGAAACAGAAACGTCTATTAACTAATGAATGGATTAAAAAAATTTTAAATGTGGCACAGGGCTGGGCGGTAGCCTAGGCTACACGCTCACCCAGCATGCACAGGACCCAGGCGTGCACCCCCAGCACGTAAAACAAACCAGTATATACCCACAACGAATATGATTTAGCCATAAAAGGGAAAAAATTTTGACACATGCCACAACATGGAAAACCCCGGAAAACATTGTGAAGAAGCCAAAGGACTACATATCGTATGATTCCACTTACATAAAACATCCAGAATAGGCAAATCCATTTAGACAGAAAGCAGATTAGTGGTTTCTGTTTTTAGGGAGGGGAAAATGAAATGGGGCCTTGCTGAGAGCAAAGGGACATAGGGTTTATTCTTTATATACTGAAAGTCGTCAGATGGGCCCAGTGGTGCCCGCCTGAACTCCCAGGACGAGACAGGGAAATCACGAGTTTGAGGCCAGCCTCAGCATCTTAGCAAGGCCCTAAGCTACTTAGTGAGACTGTGTCTCAAAATAAAAACAGCCAAGGACATAGCTCAGTGGAGCAGTATCCTGAATTCAATCCCCAGTACTGGGGGGTGGGGGTGGGGGAGTCTAAGTTAACTATGGCGATAGTTGCAAAGCTGAATATACTAAAAACTACTGACTTAGTGAGACCCTCAGCAATTAGGAAGACCCTGCTTCAAAACAACAACAAAATAAAAAAAGTAAAAAGGGCTGGGGATGTAGCTCAGTGATAAAGCACCCCTGGGTGCATCAGTACCAAAACCAAAATAAAACAAGACTCTGTACACTTTAAATGGATGTACTATATGGCATATCTCAATAAAGCTATTTAAAAAAAAAAGGCAGCCATGTAGCTCAGTAGTAGAGAACTTCCTAGCATGTATGTAGCCCTGGGTTCCATCCCCAACACTGCAAAGGAAAAAAGAAACTGCAGCTGGTATCCTCTGGGCAAAACTAAGGAATGAGATCTGCAAAGTAGACTTTTTGGATTTTGCATTTTGAACCTGCTTATTTGCAAAAAAAAAAAAGATAAGTACTATGTTTTTAAAAAGAAATGGGAATTGATGCTGCTCAGGGAACTCACTCCCCTATTCTGGGCATCTCTCAATATGTGAACTTCTGTATAAGATCCTGTACTACCTCTTTCAGGGAAAATAAGTGAAAAGGTAGAAAGGCCAAGTCCCTTACTTGGGGATGATCTTCTTTGAAGGAAGAGAAGTGTGGGTTGATAAAGTGACCCCACTAGCAGAAGGGAGTCATTTGCAATTCTGTAGTCTGTAGAGGGAGGTGGTCCCAAATGGACAGGATGCAGGTAAGAAGGCTTCTGCTGGTGAGAGAAGCCTGAGCTGACTCTGGGAAAAAGAGGAGAAAGGCAGAGAGGGTATGTGCAAAGTCCCTGAGGCAGGAATGGAATCCCAGTTGTTCTTTCCTCACTCTGAGTTAGCTTTCATATTACATCTGGTTGATTCTGAAAGGGCTGCTATGAGGAACAGAAGCAGCTTGTGGCCAAGGCTCAGAGGTGCATGCTGTAGCCAGGTGCACCAGAACGAATTTGCTCCTGGGACCAGGGGCTCCAAATCTCTGCCTTCTGTCTGAAAACTGAGGTCCGTAAAGCCAGCTCAGTTCTGCAAACTCAACCTGAACTGAGATGCTATTAGGTGCTAGTTGCTCTGGTAGAGTAGGAGGGAGACCCAGGCCCTGCCCCTCCCTGGCCTGCATGACTTATACATTGTTGTAAACACTGTATATATAGTTGCTACAAATAGGGACAAGAAAAAAAAAACAGCTGTATGTATTCATCAGAGACAAAAATGTTTTCCCTAATTTTTAAAAAGTACTCTACCACTAAACTACATTTCTAGCCCTCTCCAGTATATTTATTTTTCAGTTTTCGGCAGACACAACATCTTTGTGTGTATGTGGTGCTGAGGATCAAACCCGGGCCGCACGTATGCCAGGTGAGCGCGCCACCGCTTGAGCCACATCCCCAGCCCCTCTCCAGTATTTTTTGTGGGGGGAAGTACTGGGGATGGAACTCAAGGGTACTTGACCATTGAGCCACATCCCCAGCCCTATTTTGTATCTTATTTAGAGACAGGGTCTCACTGAGTTGCTTAGCGCCTCGCTTTTGCTGAGGCTGGCTTTGAACTTGCGATCCTCCTGCTTCGGCCTCCTGAGCCACTGGGATTACAGGTGTGTACCACCATGTCCAGCTTGGTGGCGCATATCTGATTCAGTATTTTTTGAGGTTCGGTGCATCTGAGTATGCAGAAACCGCAGATACAGGAGGGCCAACTGAACAGTTATTGCTTAAAGGAGAACGTCAGCTTCCTAAGGGCAGGTGTCCTGGCTGGTTCTGTTCAAGATTAAAACAGAGCTAGATGCTCAACAAATATTTGTAAATGTTAAGAGAACACTGTAGAGACGCCAGGCCTGTGGTGCACACCAGGAGCCCCAGCTGTTTGGAAAGTCGAGGCAGGAGGATCACAAATCCCAAGTCGGCCTGGCAATGCAGCAAGACCCTGGCACAGAAAATAAAGAAAAAAGAAAAACAGGAGGAGGTAGAGTGCTTGCCTCCCTGCGCAAGGCCACAGATTTCATGCCCAGCACCAGCAGAATTAAAAAAATAAAAATGAAAGCAGCAGCTGATAGAAAGCACCAAGATAGGAATAAATGACTGGAGTTTGGGACGCTGCAACTGGCAGAGAGGCCCAGCAGGGCCCCACCAGCTCCGCCCAGTGCCCAGTGGCGCTGCAGACTTCTCCATTCACTCAATGGCTCACAGCAGCTAGGCTTTAGAGGTGGGGTACAGCCCAATCCCTCCCCAGGAACAGGCACAGGAAAAGCTGCACGTGAACAGGCCTGGTGCACAGGGATCATTGACAATGTGGACTTTGAGGTTCTGGGGAAAGAGGAGGCAACAAGACGCTAGTGGGGCTGAGGGAATCCGGGCCCCCCTAAGAGATAGACCACCTCATGAGCCTAGCAGCCAGGACTCGGGAGCTCTGACAGTGATTCAGGGGTTGGTGGTGCAGGAGTAACTGGTTTGCAGGCTCAGCTGATGGGCTCACAGGAACCCTCCCTGCTCCATGTGACTCGGGAGTAGGGCAGTGGGTCTGGGAGCTGCAGACATCTGAATGTGGCCTTGCCCCAGCACCAAGTGAAGAAGGTCACTGTCAACAGGGAGGATGGGGGTGGAGGGAGACTGCAGAGTGCACTGGGCCCCGAGCGTTCGCTCACACTGGGTCCGCAGGAGAAACAGGTCCTCAGCAGCTGGCACCTGGCCATATCGCTTGCTGGGTGGAGCAGTGGTGGCATAGTGAGGGAACGAGGCCTCTAAACCTGCCAGTGATCTGTCCCAGAGCTGAGCCCACAGAGCAGCCAGCAGTGAAGGATGACTCTGCTCTCGCTGCCTCACAGGGAGGACGGTGCACTTCCCAATATCTCCAGCCAAGGCCCCAGCACATCTCCCAACTGGACCCAAGGGCAGTCTCCATGACCTCCAGACAGTCACTTAAATATTTGCCAAGTCCCTGCTGGGGCATGAAGTACTTGGGAGCCCCGGTCCCTGCTTCTGGAGCTCACAGCCCAGCTGATGTGCCCACTCACGCAGGGTCAGGAACAGGACAGAGGCTCTGACTTTGCCCATAAGAGGTGACACCAAGATCTGGAGGGACGGTGGTGGGCTGGGAGCGCTGGTACTTCTAGGAAATGTTGCTGCTTCTGGAGGATCAGCTCAGTTTCAGGGCTTTGTTACGGACTGAACTGTGTCAAAGGACTGAACTGTGTCAAAAGACAAATTCACATGGTAAAGTTCTAACCCTCAGTTGCCCATCTTTGGAGGAGGGATTCTTTTATTTTGTGGGGGTGGACACTGGGGATTAACCCAGGGACACACTGCCACTCATCTACTTCCCCAGTCCTTTTTATTTTGAGACAGGGTCTTGCTGAATTGCTGAGGCTGGCCTCCAACCTGAGATTCTCTGATCCTCCTGCCTCTGTCTCACCAGTCAGAGATTACAAGCAGGCTGGACAAGTGCTCTGCCAGTGAGCTACAACCCTGGCCCAGAGGCGGGGTCTTTAGAAGGTAATTAAACTTTGATAGAAGCAAAGGCTGCTGCTATTCGCAAACCAGGAGAGCCTTTGCCAGCACCCGGCCATGCTGGCAGCCTGACCCCTCACAGCACCCAGAACTGTAAGGAAATGCCTTTGCCCAACCCAGGCTCAAAACACTAGGTATTCATTTCTATTCAAAAGGAGCCTCTGGGCCACACCTCCCCATGGGGCCAGACTCACAGCCCCCACCCGTGCTACAGCTAAGCTCCAGTGCTCCCTCACACCTGCTCAGGCACTGCTTGGTCCTGACAGTGCTCAGCTGGGGCCCTGCCTGCTCTTGGGCCTCCTTGAATGCTGTCTCCAAGATGGCCAGTGCTCTTCGTACCTCCCACTAAGCCCTTCCCAATACTAGCCCCGTAGGCTGCTCCCCACCTGAGCCTCCCTCACTAGTGCTCTTCCCATGACCTGGCAAACGAGGGTTTTTATTGCTGTGCCAGCTCTGCAGGGGTAGGGTGTCGCCTGTGTGGTTCACCTCTGTGCCCCCTGCCCCCAGGACACACAGTGAGTGCTTAATAGTCATCTGTGGAATGAATAATTATGTCCATTACTTCCAATCCAACTCCCATTTTTGTTCCACATCAGCGAGTCTGTAACAAGAGTGGGGCGCGCAGGCATTACCTCAGCCAAGCACATGCGTGCCCTCTTCTGATGGCTGCTACAGTGGGGTGGCCTACAGTCAGGGTCCCACTTGGGGCCAATGTCACTGAATTTCATATTGCTGACCACCACTCACACCAATCACACTGTGGGAAAGAGGCTGAAGGAGAATTCTGGAAATAGAAACTGCTAGCTCTTTGCAAAGAGCTCCAGAACCCCCCAGCCAGCAAGGGCATAGACTTGAGCCTCTTGAGGACTGTCAAATGCCTGGACAGATGCTTCCAGATGATTTTCAAAGAAAGTTGTTGAGATACTACTGGCATGTATTACGGTTTGAATGTTTATGTCCCTCCAAAATTGCCTGGGCTGGGGTAGAGCACTTGCTAGCACCTATGTGCAAGGGTTTGGGATCCATCCCCAGCACCACAAAAAATAAAAAATTCTATGTTTAAACAAATTCTTATGTTTAAACCTATCTCCAATGCAGTAGTTTAATGCAGTAGTGTCAAGAGGTGGGCCTCTGGGAAGGAAGTAATTTATAAGGGCTCTACCTTCATAAGAGGTTGATACCTTTACAACAGAGGCCAGGAGCTTGTTCACCCCCACCCCACCCCCCCGCCCACCCACACACACTATGTAAGGACACATGGAAATCTGTGAGGAACGGGTTCCGTCACCAGTCAGCTAACTCTCTGGTGCCTTGGTCTTGGACTTTCCAGCCTCCAGAACTCAGCAATACATTTCTGTTGGGGCTAAAGTGTAGATCAGTGGCAGAGCACTTGCCTAACTTCTCAGACCACAAGAAAAGTAAAAAAACAAAACAAAAATCCCCCACAAACTTTCTGTTGTTTATAAATTACCCAGTGCAAGACATTTTATTATATAGCAGCCTAAACAGACTAAGGCAACATGTAAAACAGCTAAGGGAAAACATCAACTCCATGTTTAACGAGGAGGAAAGGCCCTGGAAAGTACCATAATCCTTTATCCAGCTCAGCAGGAGGTAGCTGGATCCTGGCCCAGAGCCACTCAGACCCTTGGTCAGGGCCAAATACGAAGCTGGCCTCCGCTAACATACTGCTAGAGAAGGACTATTCAAATCCTACTGTTGGCATCTGCATATTAAATGCATGCACATTTCATTCTTTTTTTTTTTTTTTTTTTGGTACCGGGAATTGAACCCAGGGTGATTAACCACTGAGCCACATCTTATTTAGAGACAGGGTCTCACTGAGTTGCTTAGTGCCTCACTTTTGCTGAGGCTGGCTTTGAACTCATGATCCTCCTGTCTCAGCCACCCGAGCTGTGCATGCGTGATGGCACCAGCATTTTCTTTTTCCCAGATAGGCCAACATTAAATCATCCTTGGTGGGTAGTGCGTTTAGTGACTAGTTCAGCTCAGGTTTTGCTGGGCCTGTTGGGCTCCAGTACCCAGCAAAGGCTCAGGCAAGGTTCATTCACTCCTCCTGACAGTTCCTGAGGAGGCCACGAGCTCTCCCATCATCTTAAGGATGAGAACAGAGGCCTACATCACATAGCTCTTAAAGGACAGACCTAGACCTGGACCCTGACTTTTTTGAGAATCAGGCAATGCTGTGAGGCAACAGGGTGAGGCAATTTCATAGATGGAATCACTGCTGGGGGCCCTCACCTCAGGGTCTCGGATGCCTTGCAAGGGTCAGACTGGCATGGTGCTGCTTCTGCTCCCTAGGAAGGCCTTCTTCCCTTCCCTAGCTGTTCTTCAGTTCTTCCCCGCCCCCCAGCCCACCCCCAGCCAGTCTCCAGGAAAGAGCAGTCTCCACCTGCTGTCTCTCCCTCCCACTTCTCCTCACAGCCCTCTGCAATCTGAATGGACTTGGTGCAGTAACTCCAGCTCCTTAGAGGAACTGGCAGCAGCCCCATGCCATGCACTGCCCCCAACTCTGACCATAAGCCATTCCCAGAGAGTACTTAGACCCAAAAGACAGTATGGCAGGAACAAACAGTAAGTGCAAATGCCCTGAGGGTTTTGGCAAGGAGGAATTTGAAACTGTGTCTGTGTGTGTGTTTGGGGATCAAACCCAGGGTACTAGGCAAGCACTCTTCCACCGAGCCACAACCCTGGCCTTTTTCTTTTGCAGGCTGGGGACTGAACCCAGGAACACCCTACTGCTAAGCTACATCTCCAGCCTTTTCTTAAAATTTTGCATCAGGGCCTTGCTAAATTTCTCAGGCTAGCTTTGAACTTGTGATTCTCTTACTCAGTCTCCCAAACTGCTGGGATTATAGGCATACACCACCACACCCAGCAAAAGAATTTAAATCTTGCTATGCCTACCTATAGACTCAGGAGGCTGAGACAGGAGTATCACAAATTGGAGGCTGGCCTCAGCAACTGAAATTTAGCAAGATCCTGTCTCAAAATAAATAAAAAGGGCTAGGGATGTAGCTCAGTGTCCAAGTGCCCTTGATATCTGTTCAGGATTGGTTCTAGGACCCCTAAAGATTGCAAAATCATGTTTAAGTCCATAATATAAGATGGCATATATTGTATAGTCTACATACATCCTACACTCATCTAAATTAAATCATCTCTAGATAAAGTTACAATAACTAATACAAGTAAATGCTGTGTAGAGTTGTTAAACTGTATTTTTGAATGATGACAACAAAAGTCTGCACATGCTCAGTACAGATGCAATTTTTTTCACATGTATTTTTGTTCTGCTGTTGGTTGAGTCTGGAAATAAGGGCCCACTGCATTTTACTCAGCTTGAATCCTTTACAAAGCTTCTCACTCAGTAATGATGCTTCGGGACAACATTTATCTATAATACTGTTGGCCTCCTGACATCAGTCTCCCTGACTATAAAATGGGCTAACAGCAGCAGCCAACCATGAGGCTATTTCAAGAATCAAACAACTGAAGAACATGGGCAGACTGGTGCCCAGCTCATAGTCAGTGCCCAGTAATGCCAGCTGTAAGTAGTCATGTCCTCTCAGTCCAGCCCTTTAGGCCCTTCCCAGACTGTAAATTCCCTGAGAGTAGGAGACATCTTTTGCCTCTTACTGTCTCCCAGAACCTTGTGCTATTTCATGGGATTACCAAGAAGTAGCCCCCGAGGGTTTGCCAATGCATCCTCAGCATCAACCAACCATACTGCATACCTACCCCTGGCTTAATCCCCCAATAACCAGAAAACAGGCGATCCTGACCACTCCACTACTGCCCCTTGCACTGGATCATTCTTTGTGGTGGAGCTGGCCCTACTTGTTGTCCCAGGCCTCTAGGCCAGTAGCATCCCCTCCCATGACAACCAAAAATGTTTCCAGACATTTCCTAAGTGTCACTGGACAGGGCAGGATTGCTCCTGAAGAATCACCATGGGACAGACATGACTGCTTGTGCCCATTTGTTGGATGAAGAAACTGAGACTCAGAAGTTAATTCCTCTGTCCAGGGTCTCGTGGACAGGCAAGGTGGTACAAGTCATCAATTTTGACTCTCAAATACACAGTTCCCTCACCCCTACCTCCTGTTGGCTCGATTAAGAAAACACTACTGACACACGTCATCACAAAAAACCCTGCAGGTCTCTAAGGACTCTCGGACCTTTGCTGAGGCAGCAGCATGGGACAGATGGAGAGTGGACAGGTGATGGCAACCATGCACTGAGTGTAACCCCTGACACATCCTCTGTGCAGACTCACCCAGTCCTCAACCAACCTGACACGTGGGTCCAGTTCAACCTCATGGCCTCTGCAGCTCACAAGCTTCTCCAGCAAAGACATTCTTGGCCAAAGAGACAGAGGACCACTCCCACAGGCTTCAGAAAGAGGGGAATCGGATGACTGGCAGGGGCATCCGTTTGAAGAAAGAACCAGAGTGCCTCAGTTTCCTTGTATGTCAACTGGTGATGACAACACACAGGTCCCACACTGATCATGGGCTTGTGTGAGTTCAAACATGGGAAAAGTGCTCACTGAAAAACGGGAGGGGAGGGTGACAAGGGGCAGGGAGGGTCCAAGAGAGGGAACAGAGAGACATGAATACCACCTGTTTTTGAGTCATCACCTCAAGCACAGCTCAGGTATCCTGGCAGGCTCCCATTGTCCATCAAAGGCTCTGGCGATGATGAACTCCAGGGTCAGACCTTGCCAAGCCAATTCCCAAACTCTGACCCTCTGTCTAACCAGATCCCCTGGAGCCTAACCTGAGAACATGCTGGGGCTCCCTCCTGCCCAACCAAGGAGCCAGATTAAAAACAAGAACAAAAACAAAAACAAAAAACCCTGAACGCAGGCCAAAAGGTCTGAACTTTCAACTGCGGGTGATGGGGAGACTCTGAGACAAGGCTTTTCTTTCCTTTGGATGGCACTAGGGTTCTTTATCGCCACAGTAGGGTCATCCTCACTCCCTTCCCTCATGAAGACAAAATGTTTCAAGCACTTAGCAGGAGCCTGGCACATACTCAATAAAAGCTTTGAATGTGCTGTCCTCTTGGCCTAGAACACCCCCACCCTCGCCTCAGCTAATTTCTTATTATTCAGATCACAGCCCTCCCGGAAGCCTTCCCTGACCACCCAGCTGAAATCTCCCTGCCCGCTCAAGGCCTACCGCTCCTTCGCCTTGTTATACCATCTTCATAAATACAGCAATCTGGAATTCCCTTCGCCACCTCTTGTCTGAGGTCAGTCACTTCCGCCAGAAGTTGCCAGAGAGCTGAACTGCTTCCTTGGCTTCAGCAGACACCCAGTGTATGGCAGTGACATCACACTCCTCTTGAGCCGCCTGCCTGCTGCCCTCATCCCCACTCTTTTGCACCCCAAGTTCTCACTGAAAAGCCAGTGCCTTCTCTCGCTGTGGGCAAGGCCCCTGCCTCTTCCATCTTCCACATCTGGGCCAGCTCCCACCAGTCTCCGCCTGTTTCAGCAGTGACTAGATGGTACCCATCCCTGTCCTCAGTACACAGCCCGAGTGAACCCCAGGAGGATCCAGTCTGTGCCACAGCAACTCCAGCAGCCAACCCAGGCCCATCCAGGCAGGAAAGAAGGTCTCTTTGTATATCTATCCCAAGAGACATGGCTGCAGCAGCACAGGGTAGAAGTAACAAATGAAAAGTGCAAAGGTCCCAGGCAACACTGATGCCAACTAACACAAAAGAGTCCGGCAGGGATGGAGGAAGGGCGGTCCTTCTGGAGATGGGCTCGTTGAGATGTGTGTTCAGACTCAAAGGAAAGGTCATGGCAGAAAAAGGTGAAGGGAACAAAGAACAAGTGCAAAGTTCTCTCCCTGGGGCAGCTGAGGCCAGTCAGAGAGCACAGGGCAGGGCCTGGGTTGCTACTGGTGGGGTATTCTGGGAACTGCAGGGAGACTGAGGGGTGGATTAGGGAGACAAGCCATCATTAAACCCAGGAGAACTGGATGATACCACTTGACCCAGCAGTTTGTGGCTCCTGCCTCAGGTGCTGTGGATCCCAAATCAAAGTCCCCAGGACACCCTGGTAACAGCCTTGCAATTAGTTGAAAAGAAAGAAGAGCTGGGCAATCTGATGAGGAACCAGAGTAGGGGAGAAAACAGCCTAGACAAGCCAAGTCACATCCAGCTCCAGAGCCAGTGGCATTCCATCCTCACAACCCCTTCCCCCACAGGCCCACAGCTCCATGACCCCTGACCTCTTGGCTCTCAGACCAGGAACGGGGAGAAGATGTGACCAGGTCTCTGAGAAAGAAGCTTCCACTGTTGTCCTTTTGGATACCAGGGAATATCAGTCTGTCTGCAAGGGAACTGAGCAGTCCTGGAGATGGGAAGCAGGTAAGTTTGGGACCAGGAACTCTGAAAGAATAGGGAGTTACTCCACTCATATCCCTGGAAGGGTGACCCAACGGCCCAAGGGATTGGACTGAGGGGCAGTCAATAGTCAATCCCAGATGGGCCTGTCCAGTCATGTGACCCTGGAGGAACCACACCCCCCAGCTTCCTCCTCTGGACCACAGAAAATGCCTAAGAGAACCCTGTGGTGGTGAGCAATCCATGAGCTCATCCCACCAGCAAGCTCAGCACAGGGCCTGGTCCAGCAGGGCGCGGGGAGGTAGAGACCTGGGGCCTGCAGTCCAAAGCCTGGGCCACGGTGTAGGTGCCTTACTCCATCCCTTAGCCTCCACCATAACCCGCCTTTACCCCAGCAAGAACCTCCAAGACACAGTCAACAAACACGCTGTACACAGTCCCCTCCTAACTCTTCACCTCCAGGAGGGGCACACGGAATTCGGGCGTGGGAACTAGCACTTAAGACAACTATGGCCTGTGACTGTCAGGTCCTGGTCCACAGGCTTGAGCCCTGAGGCTCCAGTTCCAACAAGCGGAGGACGCATCTAGGAGCAGGAGGCTGCCTCCCGTCTGGTGCATGGGGTGGGGGCGGGCGAGGGCCACCCGGGTGGTAAACAAGATGCCTGAGCTAGGTGTTCCAGACCATGTCCGGAGCTGCCCACACAAACACCCACCCGCCGGCCCGCTCCTGGAACAGTTGGCGGAGGCTCCAGAGATGGGTGTGGGAAGAGGAAAGCCCTGGGTCTGACCCTGCGCGAACACTTGGGGTGTGGGGACCCGTCTCGGCTCGTCCCTGCTGGCCACACTAGTTTTTCCCGACCGGCCCCCACATCCCCACCAGCCCAACTCAAGCTTCAGCCTCCCGCAGCTCCCCAGGCTGCTGCCGCGGTCCCTTAACTTACCCGGCGGACCCTCGGATCCGGACTCCCCCCAAGCCCCCAGCCCTGACCTCGGGTGACCCGCGGCCCGCATCCCCGGGCGCCTCCTCTCCGCCCCCACCCACCGTGCCCCACTTCCTGGGCTCCTCCGCGGCCGGCCCGGCCTGTAACCCGACCCGCCACCTCGGCCGGCGCCCGGGCAGTACCTGCGGCGGCCCCTCCCCGCCGCTCCGGGCCGTTTCTCCCCGCCGCCGCGCCGCTCTCCCCTCCTCCCGCAGCGGCCGGCCCGAGCCCGGCTCCTCCCCTCCCCCCGGCCTCCCCGGGCGCCTCCTCACTGCTCCCCCTCGAGCCCTCCAACTTCCCGGGACCCCCAGCCCCGGCCGGCCCGGCCCCCGCGGCGCCGGGAGCGGGGCGCCTGGGCCCAATCCCGCCGCCCCAAGCCCCGAGGCCCGGCCCAGAGCCGGACGCTGTAGGCCGCCGGCGGCGGCAGGGTCTCCGCGCAGTCGCCGGTCCGGGTACAGGGTGGGCTGCAGGCCCGGCTCCCCGCCAGTCCCAGAGAAGCCCTCGGCCTCCCGTCTCAGCCCTAGCCGGCCCTCGGCCGCCCTCGGCCGCCCCGGCTGGAGGAGGCCAGAACCGGGCCTGGGGCAGGCCATCTCACCTGCGCCGTGGCCGCGCTCCGGGGGCTCCCGGCGGGCTCCGCAGCGGCAGCTGGGGCCGGGCCTGGGCCCGGGGCGCGCCCCCCTGCGCCGGCGCCTCGGCCTCCGCCTCCGCGGCCTCCGCGGCCTCCGCCTCAGCAGCAGCGGTAGCCGCGGCGGCCATTCATTGTGGGCCAGGCCGCCCCAGCCGAGCGCCGAGCGAGCGCAAGCAGCGCCGCCGCCGCAGCCGGGCCGGTGAAACGGCCTCGGCCCCGCCCGTGCACCTCCCCCAGGCCCCGCCTCCTAGGCCAGGCCAGCCGAGCTCCGAGCCCCCCCTCCCCCCGCGCCCTCCCGCTCCTACCGGCTTCTCCTTCTGTCCCCTCTGGATCCTCGCTAGTACCTCGATTCTGCAGAGTAACTAATTCGAATTCCGATCCCACCATCTTCTAGTCCCACGACCTTGGGGCACGTCACCGCCTTTCCGAACTTTAGCCTCCTGTAAAATGAAAATAATGACTGCTATTTATTGTGCCAGGCACTATTTTAGGCTCTCTCTCTTTTTTTTTTTTTTTTTTTTTTGTAATTAGCTAGTTGCAGAGATACGAGGAAACATGCTCAAGATCACACAGCAAGGAAGTGATTCCGTGTGCCAACATTTAAATCTTATTGTCGAATAAGAACTAAAAGAACTAAAAACTTTAAGATGCTTAAGTGATGTCAGCCTCCGTTAGCATTTTGCCTGTACTAACTCATTTAATTTCCACCACAACCCATAACGAAAACTAAAACGTTCTGCCCGTTTTACGAATAGGGAAACTTAAAAGCAGAGTTAAGAATTACCAACACGGTGAAGTAAGACTGGGACCCAGGGAGCCGGGTCCGCTACTCTCAATTTTTGGGACCGGTTAGAACCTATAGAGGGCTTATTATGTGTGAGTGGCTGCTTTGCACACTTTCCAGGAATTCTGTCGTTTTACTTTGCTCTTACTTGGAAGCCAAGATTCTGCTTTGACATGTAAGGAAAGTGAGGACCCGAGAGTTTAATTAACCTACTCAGAGTATGTGAGGGGGCTGGAATTCAAACTCAGTAAATCCGATCCCAGAGCCTGAATTATTCCTTCAAGATGTTCTGAAATAATTTGTATACTGCACCCAGCACACAGGACGCGATCAGTAGGTGTTGAGTTTCTGTTTACTTCTCCCTTTCCGAACCACAATATCTTCAGTTTGACTAAAGAGATGTGATGCGTTTCCTTCCCGGGGAGCTTTTGTGCTTTAAGACTACCTGCGCAGCACATTCAGCGCACTTTCTTGCCGCGATAAATTTTGATCCTATTCGCCCACCGTGAGTGTTGTCACTGACTGGTTAGCCTTGGTCATGTGACCAACCCACCCCCCCACACTGTGCCAATATGGCGGCTCCCAGATCCTAATTCGGGAAACGTGCATCCAGACTGTTCAGCTCTCTGTGCCTAAAGAAGTGAGAAGAATGATGATGCCGGGAGCGATCTGGACTTGGGGCGGGTTCACCTGAGAGCTTTAAGCTCTGCAGGGGCTAATGTCTCTGGAAACGGAGGGTGTCAGTTTACTGAAGCCACTGGGTTTACTTAGTCCCTACTGTGTAGGCCACTCCTGGCCCCGGATGCAGCTCTCTGATCCTCCCTCTATGCCTTCCCCTGTCCCCGAACTAGATTTGGTGGGCAGAAGCGACCGTGGATGACCCATGCGAGAATTGTTCTGTGGCTGAGCCTCACTCTCCGCTCCACCCGCAGCCTTTGTAGAGCCCATTTTGTGGAGTGGCAGCCCCCAAAGCCCCCGAATCCTGGAGCAATGGAGAACGGTACTGGGCCCTGCAGAGAAGAGCGCCCACCCACGGCCCAGGAGACTACAGTCACCGAGGGGGCCGCCAAGATCGTTTTCCCCAGCTCCAACGAGGTCTTCTACAACCCGGTGCAGGAGTTCAACCGCGACCTGACGTGAGCAAGGGTCAGGGTTCAGCCTAGGAGAGGGAAGTAGGTCAGTGAGGCTGAGGGTGTTACCGGAATAAGTTGGCTGCCAGCTGCTCGAAGACCAATCAATAGGAGAGAAGAGTTAGTAGGAAGGTTTCGGGTTTATTCGAGGGTTGGCATCTCAGAAGATGGATGAGCTCAATCTCAAAGCTCCATCTTGAGGGGCTCAGGGTCATAGAGGACTTTTACAAGGAAGGGAAGGAGGAGCAAAGCCGGAAAGCTACTTGCTGAGTAGGGTCTTTGTCATCCTGAGCATGTGTCTCCTTTTTTTCTAATCTGGAACACTGCATTTGACCTTAATCTCCTGGGGCTAGTTCCTGTAGATCTTAGACATTTTCTGCAAGTTAAACCTCACAGTAATTTACATGTTTTGTGTTAGTTGAAATAAAGGTGTTGTGAAGGTCTTGAGATGTTCTGGGTTCTGTAAATCTAAAGAAAGATTTAACAATTAACATCTTAACTATTTAGGTGGGGCTTCTCTTTAGAATTTAAAATGCTGGACAAATGGGAGGTGACCTAAAAGGATTAGGGTGGTACTACATTCTTGCTGAAGGGCAAAGGGAATGACACTACCAAGGACCACTCCAAAGGAGTGGCCCTGTCAAGAGGTACCAGTTGACCTTCCATCTCCCACCAGATGTGCTGTGATCACCGAGTTTGCTCGCATTCAGCTTGGGACCAAAGGAATCCAGAGTGAGTGGAGGTCCAGGCTCCCAGTGGGCCAGGCAATCACACAGAGCTCTCTCCCTGTATCATCCCCTTCTCTCCCAAGACTCCAGAAAGGCCCTCTGCTCTGTCAGCCTTTCCCCTGGGGTTTTCAGAAAGATTTTCATCTGTGAATCTAAAGTATTCTGAAGTTTATGGGGTCTCAGAGGGTCATTGATATCCCCTGATTTGTGTCTTTGGGTGACTGTAGTCAAGGTGCCAGGTGAGAAGGACCTGCAAAAGGTGGTTGTGGACTTGTCCGAGCAAGAGGAGGAAAAGGTTGACTGGAAAGATGGTGAAAACCTGGCCCCAGGAGATAAACCTCAAATAGCTGTCGTCGGGGAGATCTGTGAGGTAAGACCTAAGCAGAGGAGGTACAGGCTTGGAATCTAGTGGGTAGTAGGGGAAGGAGAGCTCTTGGAGGGGGAAGGGTTGGGGTGGTAGGGAATCTCTGGGGCCCAGAAGAGGAAGGAAATATGGATGGAACAGGGTCCTTGCTTCCTCCAACAGGAAGGCCTGCGTGTCCTGGAGGGCCTGGCAGCTTCAGGCTTGCGTTCCATTCGATTCGCCCTGGAGGTGCCTGGGCTCCGATCTGTGGTTGCCAATGATGCCTCTGCCCGGGCTGTGGACCTCATGCGCCATAATGTGCAGCTCAATGGTGTGGCCCATCTGGTACAACCCAACCAGGCAGATGCCCGGTAGGTTCTGGATGACTCTGCCCTGTGACTGTAAGGTACACTGTAGAGAGAGACTGTCTGGGGCCAA
Source organism: Marmota flaviventris (assembly GCF_047511675.1). Taxonomy (NCBI): domain Eukaryota; kingdom Metazoa; phylum Chordata; class Mammalia; order Rodentia; family Sciuridae; genus Marmota; species Marmota flaviventris. The sequence goes on from NC_092498.1 coordinate 210,424,797, forward strand.
ATCCTGGCCCTGTCACAGTTTTGACATATGACCTTGGGAGATTGACTGAGTCTATTTGAACCCTACTTTTCTTGTGTGCCAGAGAACAGTAGTTTTACACAGATTGTGGTAATGCTCAAGTAATAGAGAAGAATGTTTGGAGGGCTGGGGCTGTGGCTCAAGTGGCAGAACTAAAACAAATCCTAGTTCATGTGAAGCCCTGGGTTTGATCCTCAGCACCACAGAAAGATAAATAAATAAAGGTACTGTGTCCATCTAGAACTAAAACATTAAAATAAAGATATTGTGTTCACCTAAAACTAAAAAATAAATATTAAAAAAAAAAAAATGGTCCAAACTCTGCCAAAAGTAAGTGTAGTCATATGTTGCTTAACATTGGGTACATGTTCTAGGAAATGTGTCAGTAGTCAATTTTTGTTGTGGGAACACGAGGGTGTACTTACACAGACTAAGACAGCTATAATGTCAGTAGGTAATACGCAGTGTCATTGGCTGAAATCTGTATGTGGCATGTGGCTATGCTGTGTGGTCTCCATTTTAGACTCCTTGTCCCCCCTTTTTATATGTGTTATTGTGTGTGTGTGTGAATGTGTGTGTATATATATATATATATATTTAGCTGTTGGTGGACCTTTATTTGTATGTGGTGCTGAGAATCGAACCCAGTGCCTCGCACATGCTAGGCAGGCATTCTTCCACTGAGCTACAGCCCCAGCCCTTGTGCTCCTTTTATTTGTTCAAATGAACCATGGCATATCCAATGTCTGCTGTGTGCCAGGTGCTGCTCCGGTGCCAACAGTGGGTTAGTAAACACAGTAGAACTTGTGACCTCTGCACGAGCTGCCTCACTGCCGCCTGGGGGGCTTCCAGCCTGGTTTCTCATGGATTCAGAGGGCCAGCTCTAAGTCACATCTTGGGATTGGCTGTTACCAAGATTTTAGACAGCTCAGTTGGGGCCTGTCTAAGGGGGAAAACCATGCTGTTAACAAATGCCCAAGATAGGACCTGCACCTGGGGAGCTGGCCCCTGAGTTCAAGGCCAGAACCACTACCCTGCAGGAGTTCATGCTTGTAAGGGACAGAGCTGGGGTACCTGCTGGGGGAGGCTGAGGACCTGGACCTTTTGTGCCTAGGATGCTGATGTACCAGCACCAGAAGGTATCAGAGCGGTTTGATGTCATTGACCTGGACCCCTATGGCAGCCCCGCCCCCTTCCTGGACGCAGCTGTGCAGGCTGTGAGCGAAGGAGGTGAGGCTGGGCTGATGTGGAGGTTGGAGCAGGGCTAGGGGTGTCCAGAGGGCCTCACTACCCAGTTCTTCCCCAAAGGGTTGCTGTGTGTCACCTGCACGGACATGGCAGTGCTGGCCGGGAACAGCGGGGAGACATGCTACAGCAAGTACGGGGCTATGGCCCTCAAGAGCCGGGCCTGCCATGAGATGGTGAGGGGTGCTCCCAGCCCTCCAGGGAGGGGAGGCACCAGGCTTGGAGAAACTCGCTGCCCCTACCCAGCACACCTTCCTACACCTAAGACCTGCTCTGCTTCCTCCAGGCAGCCAGGGCTACATTAATCCAGGGGGTGACCATAAACAGGTCTTTAAGGGGCCGGGTAGCAGTAGGTGGTTGCGTACTTGTTCCTTTTTTTTTTTTTTTTTTTTTTTAAGATGGAATCTTGCTATGTTGGCCTCCAACTTGTGATCCTCCTACTTGAGCCTCAAGTAGGTGAGATTGCAGGGGCCTGCCACTGTGCTCAGCTTAAGGAAAAAAAGAGTTGTTTTTCCAGGTTTGGTTCAGACGTTTGCTGGCAATTGACAGCACCTTTCTGGGCCTTGGTTTTGCATCTATTACACGAGCATGATGATGGTACCGACCCTAGAGGGTTGCTGTGGGGAGTTGAGGCAGGGGCTCCTTGTTCCTTGAGGCCCTGTTCCCAGGTCAGTCTGGGAAATGCCCACCCACCTCCTTTCCCATGTTGGAGTCTCATGGCAGCCTCTGGCAAGGAGAAGGCTAGGCAGTTCTGCATCACATAGTGTCCCCACTTCCTACATAGAGCCTTTGGGGCTAGAACTTAGGTCCTCAGCCCACAGTCCACAGTGAAGGAGGCATACTGACAAGGTCAACAGAAGGAAGACCATTCCTCATTCATTAGTTCCAGCAAGGCCACAAAGACACAGGGACGGTTGTGATTTTGCGGATGAGGAAACGGAGGCCCAGGGGTGCTGCTGGCTAGCCCCCGGGGTCACACAGCCAGGACACTTGGGACTGGGTTTGGAACCTAGGGAACCATCCTTGAACGGGTGCTTTGAGCACTGTGTGTGGCCCCTTGCGGCAGAGAGGATCCTGGAGGGAGGGCTGACCCCATCCTCCGCCCCCAGGCCCTGAGGATCGTCCTGCACAGCCTGGACCTCCGCGCCAACTGCTACCAGCGCTTCGTGGTGCCGCTGCTCAGCATCAGCGCAGACTTCTACGTGCGTGTGTTTGTGCGCGTCTTCACGGGCCAGGCCAAGGTCAAGGCCTCAGCCAGGTCAGCGGAGGGCAGGGGAGGCATGGTGGATTGAGGGGGAGATCAGGCCTTGTCCTGGGGACTTGGGGGTCCTAAAAGGGACAGAGCCAGTCTGAAGGAGGAGTTGGCGTGGCGACCACACTGGGAGCTCATCGCCATGCCCTGGATCCCACAGCAAGCAGGCGCTGGTCTTCCAGTGCGTGGGCTGTGGAGCCTTGCACCTTCAGCGCCTCGGCAAAGCAGCAGGAGCCTCTGGTGGCCGGTGAGCAGGGGTCCTTGGGCAGGAGGGTGAAGGTGTCCCAGGGTCACCACCTGCCTAACTGCCTTGCCCCTTGCAGGGTCAAGTTCTCTGCAGCCTGTGGTCCCCCTGTGAGCCCCGAGTGTGAGCACTGTGGGCAGCGACACCAGGTAGGACTAAGCCAGCGGAGGGAGGGGGTGCAGCAATCCCAGCGGCCACTCCCCGCCCCTGCTCACTGCTCCCTGTGTGTCCGCAGCTTGGTGGTCCCCTGTGGGCAGAGCCCATCCACAACCTGGATTTTGTGGGCCGCGTCCTGGAGGCTGTGAGCACGAACCCTGGGCGCTTCCACACCTCAGAGCGGATTCGGGGAGTCCTGAGTGTCATCACTGAGGTAGGGGTGGGCCGTGCCAGGTGGGGGGGCCCCACCTGTGCCCATGTCCTCTTGAGCCTGTCCTTTCCATCAGCTGCACAGCCCCTCCTGTGCCCCCTCAGGAGCTCCCGGATGTGCCCCTGTACTACACGCTGGACCAGCTGAGCAGCACCATCCACTGCAACACGCCCAGCCTCCTCCAGCTACGGTGAGGGTGGGGTGGGGGTGGCTAGGGTTCTCCAGCACACTGTGCCCGCCAGGCCGCCCATGCGTGGCCTTACTGCTGTGGTCGCTGGTGTGCCACTCCCCTGCGAGGAGTCCAGTCTCCCATCACAGTCCCTGCTGTCCCCAGGTCGGCCCTCCTCCATGCTGGCTTCCGGGTCTCACTCTCCCACGCCTGTAAGAGTGCAGTGAAGACGGACGCCCCCTCCACAGCTCTCTGGGACATAATGCGCTGCTGGGTGGGTGAGGGCAGGCTGACCACGTGGGGATGGGCGGGTGCCAGTCCCCTGAAGGCCCCTTGGGCCCAACATCCACTGACCTCCGCCCTCAGGAGAAAACGTGTCCTGTGAAACGGGAGCGACTGTCCGAGACCAGCCCAGCATTCCGCATCCTCAGTGTGGAGCCCAGGTACAGATGGGTAACTGCAGGAGGGAACAGGGCAGCCCACCAGTACGGTATGGGGACCCCTGTATGCAGAGGACAGACCCTCCCTGCACAGACTTTTTCAACGAAATCCAAAGCCTGCCCGCTCCTCCCTCAGCTTCTGCCCTCCAGACCCACCCACATCCTGGCTGTCACCATCTGCTGGGGGGGGCGGGGGCGGGGCTGTGCATGTCTGAAGCAGCAGAGCACCCTTCCTCTGCCCAGAGCCCTCCATGGCTCCCACTTCACTCGAGAGAAACCAAAGTCCTATCTGTGGCCCCCCAGACCTTGAAGAGCCCCCCACCATCTTCTCTGTGCTCTCTGCTCCTTGTTGACTCCTAGTCTCGCTGGGCGGTCATCTCCAGCTTCTGCCTGTGCTCGCTTGCCTCTCACCTCCTGCCTCCCCAGGGAAGCCTGCCTTGACCCGGCCACCTGGGCTGGCATCGCACCCCTCCCGGCTCCCGTGCCTTTTACCAGAACGCTCACCACATGTCCTGACACAACGTTGTTTACCTATTTCTGATCTTACCCTTTCTGATCTGACCCGTTGCTTGCTCATCCGTCTCCTGTGCTAGACAGTCAGCCCCGCCCCGCGCAGGCCTATTCCCAGCAGAGAGAACCATGCAGACTTGATAGTAAAAGCAAAATGTTTATTAAATAAATGACAAACCCGGGCAGGGGCAGCCACGGCAAGCTGCTCCAAGCTGGACAGGCTCCACAGTGGTCCCTGGACACCCATGCGGTGGCTGCCCCAGTCCTTATTCCCATTGCCCAGGCTGCAGGCCAACTTCACCATTCGGGAGGATGCTAACCCCAGCTCGCGCCAGCGGGGACTCAAGCGCTTTCAGGCCAACCCGGAGGCCAACTGGGGTCCCCGGCCCCGAGCTCGGCCAGGGTGAGTGGGGTTGTGGCTCTGCCAGGGCCAGGCGGAGGCAGCCACCAGCTGGGGTCCCAGCACTCTTGTCTACCTGCAGGGCCAAGGCAGCCAGCGAAGTGCTGGAGAGACGCAGGCTCCTCCAGAATAAGCGGAAGGACCCCCCTGAGGATCGGGCCCAGCGCGCTGCTCGCCTAAAGACATTTCCTTGTAAAAGGTTCAAGGAGGTGAGGTACCTCCTCTCTCCCCAAAACTTCTGGGCATGTGGATACCCCTCTTGGCCTGAAACAACTGGGGCCAGCCACGTGCTTGCAGAGGGCTTCACGGCACCCTCTTCCCACCAGGGCACCTGTCAACGAGGAGACCAGTGCTGCTACTCACACAGTCCTCTGCCCGGAGCCTCAGCTGATGCCACCCCCACAGACTGCCCAGAGACCCCCCCAACCAGAACCCCCCTAGACCCGGGACCCGCTGCTGGGCCAGGTGTAGACTGAGCCAATAAAGACGTCATTTTCTGCTGATTGTCATTCTGAGTGGGGAGGCTGGCTGTGGGCTGTGAGGGCCTCCTTCCCATCCATCCAGCAGCGTGACTGGGTCCTAGTCCTCTGTCTCCTTTTTCCTTACCTGAGGTGGCTATGCATCTGCCTGACTGGGGGATGTCTGTCCCTGCCTGACTGGGAATAGGAGCTGACCATGTGTGGTATGTCCCTCTGCGGCAAAGTTGCTTAGACACCCCCCAGAGCTGCCACTTGCGATTCCCAAGGTGACCACAGGGCGGCAGCCTTGCGCTCGCACCCGTGGGACTTCTGCTCCTCCCCCCTCCCTTGGAGTGCTCCTGGGCCCAGTGCAACCAGCGAGCCCCAGTGTGTCCTCCCATTGCCACCGCCTCCCCGCTGCCTGGTTTCTTTTGGCCCAGCTCTCCCGGGGCTGTGGCGGCGGAAGCTGGACCGGAACCAGGCACTCTGTACATCCGCTCCAGACCAGGTGCTTCCTGCCCTGTGGCCCAAGTGGGGGTGCTTGAAGAGAGGGGCCAAGCAGGCTGCTGCCCAGACACCCAATGAAGGGAAGCTGCATCCCCCTCCCCCGAGGGCAGGGGCTCAGTAACCTTAGGGGGAATCCTGGGGCAAAATTCCTGTCCACCACGTGCACCCTTCATCCCCAGCTGAAAAGGAAGACCAATTCTAGAACTCCCTTGTAGGGGCATCAATTAATTCACGGGCTTAAAACTTGAGTTTCCCCTGGGTGGGGTGGGGGACAGGAGGGTGGTTGGTTCTGGACTCCAGGGAGGGTGGTGGCTGTGGTGGTAGGTGGCAGTGGAGGGCCTGCCTGGGGAACGCCTGCCGTTAACCAGGTACAGGGCAAAGGAGAACAGATCCTTATGCAGGATAGGGGATAAGGAGAGGTCTGTGCTGCTACTTAGCTGTGACCAGAGTCCCTCCCTTTGTGAGCTTTCAGCCTGGTCCTGAACAGAACCATCATTCCAGGATGCTGCCAGCCAGGAGGTGGCTCCACCCTTCGTGGTGACTAAGTAGTCCAGACATCCAGGTTGTGGGGACTGATTGGGGCAGCCACTGAAGTCCTCTCCAGTCCCATCACCTAAGAACTGGACCTGGAAATGGGTGGAGTGTGCCCCAGAGCTCAGAACACTGCTCAGCCCAGCGGCTCAAAGCCAGGCCACCAGAACTGTATATCCTGGGGTGCCCCACCCCGTCATGGGGGTGGAGAAGTTGGGAGGGGATCTGTTAAAAAAAAAAAAAAAAGAGGAACCAACCAGGCGGGTTAGGAGGGGAGAAGGGGGCCCCCGGGTCACGAGGCCCCAGTGGGCCGGAAAGGGCCCTCCTCCACCCCATCAGCAGAGACACTCCATTAGGGCAGGGGGTGTTCAAAGCCAAAGGACAGATCCAGACAACACCAAAGGCTGAAGTTTCCATGCCTCGGTTTCCCCTCGGTATGCATCCAGGCCCTTCCCCCAGGCTGTACGCTGGGGCCGGGGTAGTCCGGTGCCTGGGGAAGCGGAAAGCCGGCCGGTGAGGGGTGACCGCCGAGTGCTGCCCGCGCCGGCCGGGGGCGGGGCCGGGAGGCGCGCGCTCGGAGATCCCCGCCCGCCGGTTTCCTCCGGGGTCAGCCCGGCTCCTTATCAGGCGCGGCCAGGCGGCCTGGCCCTTATCTGAGCTGGCCCAGCATCCTCTGGCCGCTGCGCCGGGGGTGAGAGGGAGGAAACCCGGCCGCCGGGGGCGGGGAGAGGGCGGGCTGGGCCGGGAGCCGTTCACTTTCCCTCGGGGAACCCACGCCGCCACCGGCCGCCGCGGCCTTCGGGAGCCCGATAGGAGGCGCGGCCCAACTCCTGGGCCGACGGGGCGCCCTGGAGGGCATTGGCTGAACCCCGACAGCGGAAACCGCATCCTGGCCTGGACTGCCAGTCCTGCGGAGACAGAGCCCAGGCACTCACCAGGCTGCTGGAACAGCGCCGGGGTAAGAAGGGAGCCGGCTTGAAGGTGGAGGGTCTCTGCCTGGGACCCCACCAGCATTCCTTTGTTCGTTCATTCATTCATTCATCAGCCAGGATTCCCTAAGCTTGGGGCCAGACCAGCTTCCCCAGCTGGAGAAGTCAGGGCAGAGGGGCAAGGAGTTCCACACCTTGCTGGGACACCCCAGACCCTGGGGTCCCACAAACAGGAATGTTTGAAGGGTGCAGGGCTGGGAGTGCAGCTCACTGGCCTTAGCATGGGCAACGTCCTGGGTTAATTCCTAGCATTGCAAAAAAGAAAAAAAAAAAAAAAGGGTGCAAAAGTATAGATGCTGGTGGGGGTGGGTGTCTAAGCCAGAGGGAGGGTGTGAGCTAGACTGAGCTGGAGTGGGCACTGGAAACAGTGTTGTTGGTCCCAGGGTCAGCATCAGGCACCATCATCACCCTATGATAGTGGGATTACAGGATTAGTAAGGGGAACATTTTCAGCAGGAGCGAGAGTTCCAGAGCAATTATGGAGGGCTTCCAGGGTCAAATGTGGAGGCAGGGTGAAGAACCTCAGGGCCATACCTGAAGTCCATGGGGCCAGCCTTGGGGTGTGTGGGGGGGAAGGGGTGGCCAGAGAAAGAGAGTGGATCTTGGAGGGACTCCAAGGTCACATGGCACCAATGAGTCAGTGAAGGATCTCAGAATCAGATCTTCAGATCTGAGGGTCACAGTTTCAATCTTGGGGTTTCAGGAGATCCCAGGGTCAGTCGGGGGCTTCTTCTTTGTCTCAGCTCTAGGCTGTAGGTGAGAGGGAATTCTGGGAGAAACTGGAGGCACATCCCCTCACAAACAGCCCAGAGAAGGCATTGCCAGGCGCCATGCTGCCTACCACCTGGTAGACAACCCCTCTCTTGTAGAGAATGCCCTCCGATGTCCTGGTAGTTTCTGGAATCACTCACTTGTCTTTCCCACTGAACTTCCACCCTCCTTCCTCCCCGCTTTCTTTCCATTTGAAGGTTCTGTTAGCCTAAGCAGGTGAGGGGAGGTCACACCTGTTCCTCCTCCCACTGGCTCCCCTCCCTCCCACAGGTGAGCACCCCTCCTCGGGGTCCATGTGCCCACCCCAGGCCCTGGCAGAGGTGGGCCCCACCATGACTGAGAAGGCTGAGATGGTCTGTGCTTCCAGCCCAGCCCCTGTCCCACCCACTAAGCCTGCCTCACCTGGGCCTCTACCCTCAGATGAGGTGGGCCACAGAGGTGGCTCCCCATCCAGGTTGCCCCCTGGTGTACCAGTGATCAGCTTGGGTCATACCAGGCCCCCAGGGGCAGCCATGCCCACCACAGAGCTGAGTGCCCTCCGGCCCCCCTTGCTGCACCTCTCCACTCTGGGAACTACCCCGCCCACCCTGGCTCTGCATTACCACCCTCACCCCTTCCTCAACAGGTCAGTGGGGAGCTGGGGCTTGGGGGAGGTGTTGGATATTGGGGGCCAGGGTCTTTGCCCACAAGGCATTTGTGACCCACAAACCCTTACAGCGTCTACATTGGGCCAGCAGGACCTTTTAGCATCTTCCCTAGCAGCCGGCTGAAGCGGAGACCAAGCCACTGTGAGCTGGACCTGGCTGAGGGTGAGTGTGTGTGTGTGTGTGTATACTTGTGAGTGGCTCTCTCTGCCTGGGCCCAGGTCTGTACCACACTCTTCCACAGGAAGATGTGTTTCCAATGCACACACATACATGCACTCATAGGTCGTACCCAAGTACAAGACTACAGTCCCATAGTCCCCACTCGAGCACTATCACTGAGCAGCCACGCCTCACAGCCGCACAGTCACAGCAAAACAAAGTTGGCCACAGTGGGGCATAGGAGCCACAAAATGACAGCTCCACTGGGACATACAGCCATGAAAGAGCCACAGGACCAAAGATACACAGGAGACATCCACACAACCACAACCACACAAGAGTCAGCCACAGAACCACAGCTATGCATGAAACATCCACCACCACATGATAGCGCCACACATGAGCACAGCCATCAGGTCGACCAGGAATCACCTGGCCACATGAGACCCCAACAGGACCACCGTCATCAACAATGCGAGTACTTCTCAGAACGATAGGCACACCCAGCTGCACACTGAGAATGTGGGCCGCAGGGGGAGTTTCTCAAAGTGACAGCTCCAAGGAAATGTTTCCTTGGGGACTCTCAGCCATGGTCATGAAGGTGCAGAGAAGTGCCCTGGTGTCTACAGTCTGGACTTAGGATCCTTCTCTGTGGGGCCCGTGGGCAGAGGGGAAGCTACACATAGACCCCACACATGGATCCCTTGTGTGGTGGTGCCACAATCCACCACCTGGGCGTAAATCCCATGAAGGTGCTGTGTGTGCCTAAGTGAGGTTGGGAGGGGGTGCCCTCTGGGCCTGGAGGGTAGCCCCGCCCGTCCTATCTGCAGGGCACCAGCCCCAGAAGGTAGCACGGCGCGTGTTCACCAACAGCCGCGAGCGCTGGCGGCAGCAGAACGTTAACGGCGCCTTCGCAGAGCTCAGGAAACTGCTGCCGACTCACCCGCCCGACCGGAAGCTGAGCAAGAACGAGGTGCTCCGCCTGGCCATGAAGTACATCGGCTTCCTGGTGCGGCTGCTGCGCGACCAGGCAGCCGCGCTGGCTGCAGGCCCCGCCCAACCCGGGCCCCGTAAACGGCCTGCTCACCGAAGCCCAGACGATGGCGCCCTCTGGGGGTCCGGGCGCAAGGCCGAGGTGGCGGCGCGCTCGCAGCCCGCGCCCGTGGCAGACTCCGACATCAACCCCAATGGGGCAGTACGGCCCATCAAAATGGAGCAAGCGGCTGTGAGTCCCGAGGTGCGGTGACCCCCATACAGCGGCGCCTCTGAGCCGTGGGTGCCACCGAAGACTCAGACAGGGACAGTGGAGGAAAGGTCTCGCTTCGCCGGCTCCCGAGAGAACTGTCAAAGAGGGACTTAGACACAACGTCCCCGATAGGGGAGAGATCCTGGGGGTCTGGAAGGGTGACCATCATCCCAAGGGGCCCCGCAGACTTTTTTCCGCCCTGTAAATTACCCAGGAAGCGCGGTCGTCGGACCCAAGTGGTGCCCCACCTCTGCACTTGTGGGGGTACTGGGGTCGCTGTGGGGGAGGGAGGAGTCTTCCCCTTCTCACGGCGCCCCCTCCTGGAGACTCAAAAACTGACTCGGATGGCGTGAGCGGCGCACCTGGCGCCCGAAGAGCCAGGCAGCATAGACACCCGGCACCTAAGCCCACAGACTCGACCCGGTCCCGCACGATCGCGTTAGCGAAGGCTCTGGAGCTCTTGCTTTTGTTTTTCTTTATTTCTTTATTTCACATACACATTAGCCATTCAATGGAGAAGCCGGAGAGAGTCAGGCAAAGATGGTATAACAGAAGCGCAGTGACGGGGGCGGGGCGGGGCGGGGCGGAGAGGGAACAGACGGGCTGGCTGCCTACTTGCATTCCGCTAGGACACTGAAAACCCAGAAAACAAAACAGACAGTAAACTACCCTTGTTTCTTATGTATCTCAGTGCAGAGACGGGGGGCGGGTGGAGGGCAGAGAGGGGGAGACCAGGCTGAAGGAGGAGGAGCAGAGGGAGGGGGACGCTAAGGGGGAAGCACACCAAATCCATTAGTACTATATATAGAGATACTCGTATATACTGCGTTTCTTAGCCTAAGAAGAAACTTGTTTGACGGGACGGGCGGCCTTTGCGGTCCGCGATGCTGGTGCTGGTCGGGCGCACGGATCTCCCGGGAGGGGCTGAAGCGGGGCTGGCCCAGGCTGGCTTGCGGGGTGAAGGGGGCGCCCCAAGGGTGGGTGGGATGGGGGCAGCAGAGGTGGGGCTGGGGTGCCCCTCGGGCTCTCGATTGGGGGACAAAAGTTCTCGTGACTTTATTGCTCCTTATTTTCTCTCGTGTGTGTGTGTGTGTGGGGGGGGTCCGTTCAGCACGGTCGGGGTGAGGAAGTGGTGGGTCGTCTGAGCCACCCGGCCCCTCTGGGACCCAGAGCGCGGCGTCCGCTCCGCCAGCACGGGGGTGAGAACAAGGCACTAGGTCGGCCGGCCAGCGCGGGGGCGGGTGTGTAAGGCAGTCGACAGGGCTGGTTGCGGGATGGGGCGGGGCTATGTGCGGGGCCGTGTGCGTGCGTGCGTGCGAGCGCGGGTCTGGGCAAATCAACCTGTCAGCGTGGCTGGTCCTGTCCTGGAGCATCGAGCCTTCCGGGTGCTCCCCGGAGCGGGCCGGGGAAGGAGTGATGTTGAGTAGTGGTGGTGGTGGTGGGGGTCACCGGGGAAGAGGTTCGGGGAGGAAACTACCAACTTGCTGAGCGCGCTCCTGATAATGCTGGTGAGGGTCAAGTTGGCGTCTGGCTCGAAGAAGGGCGCTCGGGGCGGAGAGGGAGGGAGGGAAGGAACATTTGTTCGTTGGCATTGACCTCTGCAGGGGAGGGGCTTGGGACCCCCTGCCGCGCCCCTGTGCCCAGAAGGCGATGGTGCGAGGAGGGGGCGCAGTGCCCAGGGAGGGGACGCCCGGGGAGATCCGCGGCAAGAGCAGCCCAGCCGCCGGGCGCACGCCGCTGTCCCGTTCCGTTAAACTCAACAAAGAAGGGATATGCGTGTTCCTAACAAGTGCAGGATATTTAATTGATTCATAAACTTATGTATAATAGTTTGTGGGTTTTTAAACGTACTTTATAATGTAAGAAGCACCAGGGTTTTTATGTTTAATTATCTTAAAATAATTTTCTCTCGTCCTTTTTTCCTTTTTGATATTGTGTTGGTTTTGTTTTGTTTTGATTTTTCATGTCGAGGTGTTTTGTTTTGTTTTTTTTAACTTCAAAATGTGTACGTTTCCTTCAGCCCTCCCACCGAAACCGAGAACGAACGACGAAACAAATAAAAACCCCAGATCATCCTCGTCAACGCAGGAAAATGACTTAAAAAAAAAAGAAAAAGAAGAAAAAAAAGAAAGGAAAAAACACTCAGCTTTCGTCATCCCCGCGCAGGGCGGGGCAGGCCTAGTTCTTTTAGCGTCCCCAGAGCCGCGAGGACATTACAACAAAAATAGAATTTTTTTTTCTTAACAATCTCTTAACATACAAAGATAGGAAAACTCTCTGATGCATTGCACTTGGTTCAATGAAAAAAAAAGTTCATTTCCCCCATATATATATTTTTGTGGGTTTTTTTTCCCTCTCCTGACACGTCCCCACATCTGTCGCCCTCATTGCCCTTCGCCTGCCCCTCACACCACTACTTGGGAAAGGAGCGCACCTTGCCCGCCCAAACGACCCCGCCGGGCCCAGCTGGCCTGCAGCTTTCGACCTCGCCCGGGCGGGTGCCCCGCAGACCCCGGCTCCCACAGTGTCACAGCACACCGCGGCCCGATTGTCTTCGACGGAAAGGGCGCACGCGGCCGGGCAGGGACCACCCCCCTTCCGCTCCTCTTAGCTCTGACCCTGTTTAGCCAACCGAACTGAAAAATCATTGCACTTTGACCGCGCGTCACGCCCGGCCCGCCCGGCCCCCCACCCCGGGGCCTTGCTCCTCACGCCCCGGGAGTCTCCCACGGGATCTCCTGCCCCTCAGCCCTGGGGTCCTCTCAGCGTGGAACGCCGAGGAGAGCGGGGGAGGGCTTCGCTCAATTTCCAACAGAAGCCGCCCCTGGGGCCAGCCACCTAGCGGCTTCGCCCTGGGGAGCAGGCACCACCTGCCAGCCGCGCAGCCCCAGGTAATGGCCCTCCTTCCTCCCCGGACGGCTCCTTCCCTCCTTCCGCCAGCTCAGGGCTACAGCCTCACAAACTAGATTCTCAATAAATAAAGCCCATAACCCACCCCTACTGGTGCAATGTTGGATTGATTGACTTTCAGAGGATCCTGACCTGTGCTTTGTGTTTTCATACCGTTAAGAAAGAGAGAAAGAGAGGCACAAGGACTTGAAAAGGGGGTCAGGGAGAGGAGACGCAGGAAGGAGGGAGTAAGGCACAGAAAGACAAGCCAGAGGGGCCAAGTCACACCCTGGAGGGGGCTGGGCGTGCTCATGCTCCCCTCCCTCCCAGGGGGACTTCTAAAGAACCTCTGGACAGGCCCCCACCATCCTTTGGGGAAGGAGGGGACTTGGGGGGAGCTACTTCCTGTGGTGTGTTACCAAATTGTTCCCAAGTTGCTCAAATAGAGGAGGAGTTCCCAATTGCAACAGCAAAGACCCAAACAATGACTGCCCCACCCCTAAATAAAGAGTAAAGACATTACAGCTAAAATCCAGAGAGAAGTGGCCATGGGGGGTGGGTGTGGTGGGAAAGGTGGGGGACAGAAAGCTCCAAAACACTTTTGAAAAGGACAACACCCAACACCCTCCAAAAGAACTGAAAGTCGGCGAGCAGGACGCCTACCTAAGCGCAGGTGGCAGCTTAACCGGCGCAGCAGCAGAAGCTGCTTCATCCTCCTCGATTGGCTCCAGGGGTCCCCTTTCTGCTCCATCTCGGGCTGGCCCCAGCAGTGCTGTAAGCATGAGGGGCAGGGGCAGGGACCAGTGGGGCGGAGCGAGGGCACCTGCATGCAGGGCTGGGGCGCAGGGGCGACCTGGAGCCCAACTCCCTTCACTCCTGGCGGGAATAGGGACAGCCCTCCTGGTCTTCAGAGAGAGGGAATAGGAGGCCTGTCCCAAGCTGGGGCGGGATCAGTTAGAGCATTCCATCTTTTTCCTGTGGACTGTACAAAGGGGTTTGGGGCCTCAGGAACTGCCCCTAACAGCTCAGGGTGGAATGGCAGAACACCTTCCATTCTGGGCTGATGCAGCAGGTAGCTCCAGGGGGTACCCCCTGCCCACCCGAGGGCCTCTCTCACCTGGTCTGGAGCAGCTAGGGGTAGAAGCCAGAACCCAGGCAAGAAGGGAGAGATGGAGGGGGCCAAGTATAGAAGGGAGAGCTCGCCAACCTACACCCCATTATCTTCACAAGCTGGTCCTCCAGGCTCCCCAGGAAAGCTCAGGCTGGAGTGGAGAGTGGGGTTCCCTAGAAAGGGTAAGGGTGGGGGCCAGGCCCCTTCAGAACTGTGCTGGTTGCTCTGTTTGGGAATTTTGCTCCTTCCCTAGAAGGCCGGGCTGGGATGGGGAGAAGGCAGTCCTGCCGCATCCTTTCTTTCTGTCTGTCCTCTGCCTGGCAGAGTCCGTTTTGCATGTTTCTTTCTGCTTGGCTGCTGGTGCACAGCTCCGTTGAGACCCCTTCCGAGGGCTCTCTGAGAACTGGGCTGCTTCGGGGGCCTGCAGGGGTCCCCGGGCTGGAGGAGAGAAGGGCTGAGTGGCTGACGACATCTAATTTTTGCTTTTCGGTGGGGCTGGGCTGGGCTGGGGGATTTTTCCATGTCTCAAAATTTCTTCTCCCCCCTTTTGAGGAACCTCTTCTTTTCATTTTGCTGTTTCTTTGTCGATCTTATCAGAGGAACCAGGACTGAAAGGAAGCCGGGGGGAAAAAAAAAAGGCAATATTGAGAACAGTTGGGGCACGGTCCCTGGCACTGTGACTGCTGATTCCTTGAGGATCCAGCTCAAAGTCCAGCTATAAAGAGCCAGGGTACTGGGCAATTGACCCACCACTGGGGAGGAAGTGCAGCTCCCCTTCATGGGAATCCCCCCAGACCCTGCACCCCAGTGCTAGAGTCCAGCTGGCCTTCCCGTGGGCACAGTGCCCAGCGGGTGGGACCCCCGTGGCTGGCGCTGGCACAAACCTGGGATCTGGCCATGTTTGCAATTGTTTAGGTTTTTGTGTGGGTCCTGGAGGGTGGGGAGGATGCCAGGCTTGAGCTTTTGTGCCCAGAGGGGTTTGAGGAGTGGGGTGGGGGTGGCCCAGCTTCTTGCTGAGTTTTCTTTCTGTCTCTTTGGATTAAAAGCAGAAATTCCCGTCTGAACATCCCAGCCAAAGTCCCACAGGCTGAAAGGCTGGGGGCGGGGGAACCACATGGCTTCAGTCCCCAGCAGTGCCAGACCTGGGGGAGGGGCCATAGCCCACCCTGCAGATCCTTTACCCTTAGGGCACTAGAGTCTGGGGAAGGACCCAAGGCTCCCTGGGGTGGGCGTCCTTCCCTCATGAAGCCAGCAGGGGGCACCACCTTCCCACATACAGGGCGTTGTCTAGCAGCTCTGCACCCAGCACACCCTGGGTAGACCCCAGAGGCAGGGCAGCTTGCAATCTGCTCTCCATCAAAGGCTACAGTCCAGACCCAAGGCCAAGGGTTGGGTCAGGAGGCTGGGTACACCTGACTGTATCTACAAAATGGGGGTCTCCAAGACTGGGTCACAGTTGCTGGTCTGTGGGGATCAGACAGAGCTAACTACCAGAACGCATGCCAGATGTGTTCATTCTATCCTTACCCAGCCCCTCACAGAAGCCAGGCATAGAAAGGGTAGGTGCCCTGCCTGAGGCCACACAGCCTTAGGGTGACACAGCTAGGACTGAAATGCAGGGGGCAGTGAAGAATTCATGCTCCTAACTGCTACCAGTGTGGTGATCATGAGGAGGCAGGGTCTGTAGTGGACAGAATGCCTGCACCCTGTCTAGAGCCTGGCCTTCCACACTGGAGTAAGAGCCCTGGTGACTGGAGCCACCAACTTTTCAAAAGAAGCTAGAAGTGCAACAGAATTTCATGTGAAATTTTCCAATATTTACTTTATTATTCCAATATTGGTTAGCTTATGGTCTACAGGCCAGATCCACGACTCAAGTTCTGGTTGGGACCACATGATGTTATTCACTGTGAGATGGGACACTGAGTGTGAGAATTAGAAAGGGATTCAGAGAAGCCAGGTGCACTGGCACATGCCTGTAGTCCAATACTCAGGAGGCTGAGGCAGAGGATCACTTTAGTCCAGGAGTTGGAGACCAGCCGGGGCAACATAGTAAGATCCCTCTTAAGAAAAACAAAAGCAGTGGGGGATAGGGTTCAGAGATCTCTGGAACTTTTTGTGACAACAGAAATTCTATCTGTGCTGTCCAATGCAGTAGCACAAATGGTTTCTCAGCACAATCAATATGGATTCTGACTATATATTCTTTAGTTGATTCATTTAAATGTTCACAGCCACATGTGGCCAGTAGCCACCACAGTGGATGGGTATCTGTGGTATCTATAAATGTGGGATCTGGGATTGCCACAGTGACCAGGCACTGCTGGCTAGCAGAGATGAACCGCCTGTCACATACAGGAAGATATGCTCATAGGAGACCTGTCCTCCCTCTGTGCATTCCCCGAGCACCTGCCCCAAGTCTGACCTGTCAAACGAGTAAAAACCAAGCAGAGGCTCAGGGGGTCTGATGAAGATGAGGCAGAAACCCAGGTCTGAAGCACCCCAGAGTGAGCAGAAGAGAGCCAGGGCAGCAGCTAGCTCCTGGGCTTCCCATCCCGCGCCCTTCGCCCTGGCAGTCTATGGGACCCCTCTTCATAAGAAATGACTATGCAGGACTCTTGTACGACTGTTCCCAAATTGGGGGCAGCCCGCTCCGGAGCCATCTCTCCTTCAACATGGACAGGGAGGGCTCTAGCTGCCCTGTCTGTTAGCAGATCATTCCAAGGCCCCAAGCTGGCCCCTTTGGGGTTTCATGAGCTTCACAGCAGGGGGCTCAACAACCAAATCTCAGGTTGGGGGCCCTCCTCAGAGGAGGAAGACTCGGATTCCAGTCCTGGAGCTGGGGACAAAGGCAGTTCCAAGGGAGCTCCCTGGCACCTCCCCACAGGTCCCGAGAACAGAAGATCTGCTGCCAAGCACGGAGTGGCTTTTCTGCTCACCCTCCCTGCTTCCTGAGCCAAGTCCAAAACTGATTAAAACTAAGTAAAAAGCGCTGCCCAGGGAATGACAAAATTGCTAAAATTCTCTTTTCTTCCCTCATTCTATTGTTCTCTCTCCATCTGGTGCTCTAGGGATCAGCAAAAGTCACTCGTTACTGTGGAAACCACTTCTGACTGTACCCCCTGTGCCCACTGCAGCCGCCCGCCTGCCCCAGGCCCGGGGACTCCTGCTCAGCAGCATGTCCTGCTCTGGCTTTCCCGCTGCCCCCTCGACACACCTGCCTGCTCAGGCGCCCTAGACCCTGGCAGAGAATTCCTTCCCCGAATGCCCAGAGCCCAAGATGGGAACATGGGAGAAGAGAAGTTATTTACCAGACTTGCCTCAAACTCTGCCTTGGCCCCAAAACGTCCAAGCAAAGACAGCAGAGAAAGTGAAGAAGGAGGAGAGAGGGGTTGACTGAACTGGGAGGGCTCTGGCAGTGGTCAAGCACGCGCACTGCAGAGCTGCAGGCGGCCAGGGGTACGGCAAGAGGGAGGGAGTAAGTGAGCCCTGCCCTTGATGCCAGCCCAGAGCCCAGAGGGGAGGCCCGCCTGCTGTCCCTTCCTCTGGCACCCCCTCCCGCCCTCTGCCAGCAGGGCTTTCTCGGCCTCCCTGGCACAGAGCAGAGGGGGCTGGCTCCAGCCCCTGCTCGGAGCCATTGTTTTTCTTCTCAACACCCCCAAGTTCAAGTTCATCTGGGTGTTACATCATGTCTGGTTGCTCCTGGAAACCAGACGGGTCAGACGTGACTCTGGGGAAAGGGGGTGGGAAGCTGGAGGGGGTTGAAGTTCCCTTCCCCTCCCCTCCTTGCCACTAGGGAGCTCTGAAGTTTGAAGTTTGACAAAGTTTTTTGGCTTTTTTTTTTTTTTTTTTTTTAAGGAAAGGAAAAGAAAGAAAGAAAGCAAGCTCTCAAGCCACACACACAAAACTTCCATCCACTAACTTTCTCTGGATGGGGGCCTCAGAGCAGAGGCGGAACAGGAACCAACAGAGGTAGCTCTGGGGCTCTGGGCAAAGGTGGTTTTCCCAGGGCCAAGAAAGTCCACAAGGAGGTGTTCTTGTAAAATGTGCAAAAGAAAGACATTTGCACACTCTTTTCTGAAACCCTGCCCTGTGAAAGCCATGGGCCCTCAACAGCTGGTGTGCCCTGCTCCTGAGGTGGGTCCTTCCTAGCTCCCAGAGCCCTGGGTTCTGCTGACTATTCTCAACCTCTTTGGGGACAGGTACACAGGGGACATCCACATGTAAGTGCAAGGCCAAGTCCAGGGGCTTCCAGCTAGAGGGGCTGAGGATGGGCTTATCCCTTTAAGAGAAGTAGGGATGGTGTCAGCAGAAGAGGGGAGTGGGGACTGGGGGCTCCAGCAATCTGGCTACCCCTAACAGGACCCATTGGGACTTGGGGGAGGGGCTTCCAGGGCAGCAGCCAGTCCTGCCCTGCCCTTGGTGCCAGAGTCTCTGGGCACTCAGCCCACCAGGCCCACTCTGTCCCTCCTCCACCATTGCCCAGCCCACCCAAAGCCAGGGAAAAGGGGAGGGCGGGGTGGGGGGTGTATGGGGCAGGACTTCCAGCCAGTATTGGGAGGGAGGGGCAGTGGGAGGGCAGTGAAGCAGACGCTGTCCCTGTTCCTGACAGGGTGCCTCGGGCTTCCATCTTTGCTTCCACCAGGCCTGGCCCAAAGCGCCTGGAGCCTTGGGTCCTTGGCCGCCTTCCCCAGGGCCAGGGCTGTCAGAGCTAATTATCCAATTAGCTGATTAGCCAGGGAGCCTGGGGGCTGCCTGGGGAGGCAGGCTCAGCTGGGCATGCAAAAGTCTAGGTCCTGAAGCTCCGCCTGCTCCCTGATTAGCTGTAAAGACCCCAGCCTCTTCCCTCACATCAAGGTGTCCCCAACCCTGTCTGTCCATCTGCGCCTGCTTACAGGTGGTCTCCTACCTGAGACTGCTGTGGGATGTTCAGAAAGTTGCCGTCCCGGGGTCCGATGCTGACAAACCGGTTGGCAGAGGAGGCGCCTGTCGCTGCGAATGCTGTGGGAGCAGGGAGAGAGGGAGAGACCCCGTCAGGCCTTGGGCCACCTGGGTACTGCCCTTCGGGACTGCTGAGAGGGAGAGACTGGGTTAGACTGTGCTGTGCTGCCAAATTTAGGCTGGGCCAAGGGCTCCTGTGCTAAAGACCAGGCTCCAAGCCTGCCCCTCCTCCACACGAGGGGCCCCTCGTCCTCTCCTGACCAGAAGCACACACCCCACCCTCCCCCAGCCCTGGCAGCCTCAATCAGGCAGCCTCTTTCAGGGCCCAGGGTAAGGAAGGAGCCCTGGAGGCTGTAGCTGAGGTCTCTCGGACCCAGTTCTGTCCCCTACTGAGATACTGGACAGGGTTGGGGACAACCTGGTCCTTAATGTGCCCTCAGTGGGTATCCTGGCTTTCCTACTTGAAGAGAGGGTCCAAAGAAGGGTGGCAGCTTTGGACCCAGGCACCCAGGTGGCCTGCCTCCACCCTGCGTGGGGAAAGTGTTCTCAGACCACTTTTCAGGCCATGTCAAGTGCACCCTGGGCAGTCCTAAGGAGTGGGTAGGTGATGTGGGGAACTCCAAGGGGACCCAACAAAGGACTGAGCCAGGAAGGATGGGGTCAGAGAAGGACGTAGGAGCTGACCTCTCAGCTTTGGCCTGGGGCAGCAAAGCCTGTGCCTTTCTTCTCTGATCAATGCACCTGGCCCAAAGGGTTCACGGTCCCAAAGCCTGAAATGGGCCAAGGCTACAGAGGAAGAGGAGGCCGGAGTGCCTGGCAGAGCCCCAAAGCTCAGTCACCTAGGGACAGCTGTCCTGCAGCCCCAGGTGGCAAATGAACCGAACACCCCTGAGTTCTTCTTGGGTTATCTGGCTAGAGCCCGACAGGAGGGAACAGGCCTTGTACTCCCAGGAGGGAAGATGTCCCCAGAGGGGAAAAAGAGTGTCACCGGTTGCCCATCCCCTGCCCTACACCAGTTATACTCAGGGACCCCATGCTCACCAGGTTCTGTCCACCTCTCTTCAGAAGTGCCCCCCAACCTGCGGCCTGAACTCCCTTCTCCAACCCTGCCCACTTCAGATGACCATGGTCATGACTTCGTGTCTTATGGTAGATGCAGATGAGAAGATGGCATGAGAAGGATGGGGGGAAGAACTCAAACCGAGAGAAAGGAGGAGAAACAGGGCCAACAGACAGCAGTGAGGTGGGCCACCCGCCCACCACTGCAGCACCCTGGCCTATGGCCTGTGAGCCACAGGGCCCTGCCCACCCTCGGCCACCCTGCCCACAGACAGCGCACAGCCCACCCTCCATCTTTCCTGTCCTTCACGTCGGGTCTACCTGGGGCCTCTTGACTCAGATTTTTTCTTTTCTTCCTTTTGATAAAATTTGTCACCAGTTTTAAAGAAAAGAGAAAAAAAGGGGGGGGGGAGGAGAAAGAGAGAGAGATGAAGTAGCAGAGGCCCAGAGCCCTCCCTTGTCCTTGGAACATCAACCTAGGAAAGGAATTAAGGGATTGAGGGGAAGGAAGGGGAAAGGATGGGAGGAGGAGGAAAAAAAAAAAGAGGAACAACGAGAAACCAAATGTGAGACTGAGGGTGGGGGGTCAGGGGCTGGCCTCCTGCATCTTTAGAGGCCCAAGAGCCAGGAAAGGAGGTAAGGGAGGTAAGGCAAAAAGGGGATGGTGGTGGCGTCGCCTTGTGGTCACATTTAATTTTCTTGGTGTGTGTGTAGGAACAACGAAACAACAAAAAATTGAAAAACAAAAACAAAAAAACAAAAAACAAAAAAACAGCAATCAGGCATGAAGATGGCATGGCTGTGCCTCCCCGCCCCCTCCCACCCGCGCCAGCACCCCTGGCCTGGCACCCCACTGTGCTGTCCCTCCCGCCCCCCAGGGGGGCCTGGGCCAGGGGCCCCAGCTGGGAGCAGCAGGCAGGGGGCTCATGGGGTGCTGGCTGGCGCAACAGAGGCCCGGGAGGCTGTGGCTGGGGGCTTGGCTCTGCTCTTGTCCGGGCAGGTGGCTCCGTGGCGCTCTGGGCTGGGGGCTTTGGCATGGGTGTGGGGCTGTTCTCTTTTGCGGTGCAGACTGTTTGGATGGGCCGGGGACGCTGGGCGTTGTGGTTTCAGTTTCATCGTCCACTTACAAGGTGATGGAGGAGTCAAGGCGGCGCCGTCTGGGGCAGTGCTGGTGGATTTGGAATCAGGCATAGGAAGGGGCACAGGTCTGGCCACTGGAGGCGGCGGCGGTAGCAAAAATGACCCCGGGACTTTGCCCTGGCCGCTACCGTTGGGCTGCGAACAACATAAATAGAGTGACGCATGAAGGCACATCACACACAGACACACGCTCCCCTGCGCGGCCGCACCAGCTCGCTCCGGAGAGCCGGCGCTCCCGGTGGAAGATGCAGGATTGGGAAGGTCCTCTCATCCGGGGCACAGGATGGGTAAGGGTGTAAGGCCTCTATTTGGTCTCTCGGGTGTTTCTCTCTCTCTCTCTCTCTCTCTCTCTTTTTTTTTTTTTCAGTCCTCTTTTGAAGTTGTGGGAGAAAGGAAGGGGGTCGTCCGACAGGTGATTTGTTATTTCTTAAGGAAAATGTTTTAGGTACAAAAAAAGTGCCACCTAGCAATGCGTGCAACTGTACTCAGCGTTCTCACACTCCTGAAGACCTTCTCCCACAGCAGGAAAGACGAGCCAGCTCACCCCCACCATCCCCCAAAGGCACATGCGGGCCTCCCTCCAGGGCCCGGCCGGGCGGGCTGACCAGCCAAGGACTGCAGGCCCGTCCAGCATCCATTCTTGGCACAGCCTCAGGAGGACGCCGGCAGGGAGGAGCTCACTCTGGGCCCCGGCAGCCAGTGTCCTCAGCGCCTGTGGACAGTGGGGTGCTGGCCTTTTCTCTAAAGAACAGCCAGGGAGGAAAACGCGCTGCTGCCAGCTCCAGTTTCCGTGAGGTTCTTCAAGAGTGCTTCCCTGGACGACGCCCTCAGGAGCCAGGGAGGTCAGGCCACCAGGATCCACTCCTTGTCCTTTATGCCCTCTTTGGCCTCAAACTTGAGTTTCCTCCTCCAGGCCCTGTGCCTGGCCTTTCGTGGGTCAGCCTTCTGGCTTCAGAGAAGGGAGTTGCCAAAGGCTCCCTTGCCTCTTTCCTGGAGCCTCCTGCTACTCTGGGCAGCACCCTCAATGCCCACCTACAGCCCAGACATGGGGAGGCCCAGCCCCAGCTCTTTGTCCTACCCTATGGGGCAAAGCTCTGCCCTTCTGATCACCCAGCTATGAGACCCGTGGGGGGTCCCTGTGCTCCTCCTCCTATCAGTGGACAAACTCTGTGAAGTCCACCCACCCAGTGCTTGAAGTCAGCCCGTCATTCTGTCCTCATTCATTTCACCAAGACAGTAATAGTGACACTCCAGGGGTGCCCCTCTGCAACAGTGTGTCCGTCAGCTCTGTGCCCTTGGTGCTCAGGCCTAGACCAGGCACTTTACTTCAAGTCCTGCTTAGAGAACACTTCCTCTCGGCGGGACCAGCTAGATTCCTGAATCACATTCCTTGCTCTCTGTCCTGTTCTTCCAGGACACCCTGGACCTCCGAGTGGTGCCTGGAGATGGCAGAAATGGGCAGTACTGAGTCCCACTGACCAAGAGAGATTGCCCTGCTGTCCTGCTGCAGTTTAAAATCACAGAACTCACAGCTGACCCGTGCAGGCCTCACTCGGCTCGACTTTAGCTTTTAGCCCTTTGTCCTCTATCCCTAATGACCAGCACTTAAGTCTGACATATTATTCCTCTAAATTGTTCCCTCAACTATTCTTGCTTCTCTGACGGTGACAATTCTCAAAGGCCTTGGACAAAGCATGCAGTGGTTTCTGGTCCCTGTCTGTGTCAGGCTGGAGACCCTTTGTGCTAGGTGTCTTTTTGGAAAGGGCAGGGATTTCCAGTTCTGCAGGGGTGACACCCAGATCCAAATAGCACTGCCTCTCCTCATTTCCATGGCCAACCTGGTTCCTATCTCATTCTTCCATCAAGACAAAAAATAGAATAGTCCTGAATCCCCACTCCTTCTCTCTGGGCATCCTGAACTCATGTTCCCAGGAGCTGAGACACAAGCTTCCCAGGCAGCACTTGTTGCCCTAGGGTGGCCTCTGCCTCCTTCCTGCCTTCAGAGCCTGTCTCCCCTAGGAGTATCTAAGCTGCTAATCTCACTGGCTACAGTGGAGCATGCCTGTAATCCCAGAGACTCTGGAGGCTGAGGCAGGAGGACCATAAATTCAAGGGAAGTCCCAGCAAATCAGAGAGGCCCTAAACAACTTAGCGAGATCCTGTCTCAAAATAAAAAAATAAAAAGGCTGGGGATGTAGCTCAGTGGTAAAGCATCTGGGTTCAATCCCCAGTACCAAAAAATGAAAAAGTAAATTAAACCACTAATTCTATCCGATAGGGCTAGTCCTGGCTCGGTCTGATAAGGCATTACAGTTTGTGATGTACAACATTCTGTTTCTTGAAGTAACTTTCAACCAGGCTGGGAGGTTAGCTGCGGCTGGAGTGTAAATCAAGGTTTTAAATATCTCAAGTTCCTGTGACTCTGCGGTACCTTACAACCTCACCTGAGAGCCGATATGGCTCCTCACTTTGATCTTACAGTTAAAGATGTGGGCCTGGCCATCCCAACGTGGGCAAACAAGGCTGAGCCACAGCCAGTCTTCCTGCCTCTCAGAATCATGCCTTCCCAGTGGGTCTGTGACTTTCCCATTCACTTGGCCACCTCTTCTCCCTCTCCAAAACACAACTCCTCAAGCATCTTCTTTCTGTCCTTCTCCTAGTGGTGTCTCCACTTGCCCTTGGCTACTATTAATTTGGTTCTTTGAAACCAGTGTGTGGCCAAGGTGTGGTACTGCATTCCTGTGATTCTAGCTACTTGGAAGCTGAGGGCAGGAGGATTGCAAGTTTGAGGCCAGGCTGGGCAGCTTAGCAAGAACCTGTCTCAAAAAAATAAATAAAAAAGGCTGCAGATATAGCTCAGTAATAGAACATCCTTGGGTTCAGTCCTCAGTCCCCTCAAAAAAAAATTTTTTTTTAATGAAATCAGTGCATGCCTTACCCTAGGGTCCAAGGACAAGCTATCAGGGTGCCTGGGAACCCTCCTGCAATTGTTTATAAAGTTTCTCCATGTATTTTCCTGCAAAGTTAGTCAATAACTTCAGATTCTTGAGGAGGTTAGAAAGTTTCTTCTCTAGGCTCTAGATCACTGATTTCAAAGTGGATCTCCTGGCCAGCAACACCAGCATTGCCTGGGAGCTTGGGGGAAAATGCAGCTTCTTAGGCCCTCCCCCAACCCCACCGAAACAGAAGCTCTGGGGCTGAGGGCCTGTGAACTCCTCTTGTGCACAGTAAGTCTGAGAACTACAGCAAGTTCAGCTGGCCTTTGGCTCTCTGCAGCTACATCAGATTCCTCCATAGCATGCTGGTGACTCTTGGCTCTCATCTCCTCTCTGAACCTAGGGATGGCCCTCTGGAGCAGGCTCCCCGCAGATCCCCCTCCTCTCTCTTCAGATGACAGACTACAAGAGGAAACCCAGAGAGGCTGCTCCCCAGCCTGGCTATACTCTGCTTCATCAGGGTGCCTGTTCGCAAACCTGCCTGCAGTGTTTTCTCTGAAGCAAAAGAAGAAAACCTTCTTAAGCAAAATGAGATCTCAATCTTGAAAAGTCAAGTGAGAAGCTCAAGACCCAGCCCTCAGTCTCTAGGTCCACTCCATTTTTACTCCAAGCCCTGCCTGCCTAGGTGAAAAGGCAAGCAAGGCAGCATTCCTGGCCTCTCAGTTCTACGTTCCTGACATCAGGCCTTTTGGGAACCAGGGCACAGGCTAGTGGCTCCCCATCGACACTGCCACATCTCTGAAGGAAGTACAGCAGTTGCCAAAGGTCAGGTCTACTCTTCTACGCCCCTGAAAGCAGAACAACGCTTGTCCCGAGAGGAGGGCAAGGCTACCAGTGTCCTGAGGAGCTGCAGTCAGCCAGGGAAGCCCTCACAGGGCAAAGGGGAAAAGGAGATAAGGAGGAAAGAGAAAGGAAAGCAAGAGGGAGGGAAGAGATGGACGGAGAGCCCGGAGGCCGCGGCTCCAGGAGGCCCATCTCTAATCACATACCAGCGCACAGCAAATGCCCACTCTACGCAGAGTGCACCAAGACAGCACCAGCCGAATGGAGGACGCTGGCCACTCTCGCTGGGCTGCCTCTGGCCACAGCCCTGGAGCTTCCCCGACACCAATGTGACACACACCTCTCACAGCAGGAATCCAGGCTACCACAGCCAGCTGAGAGGGCTGGGGCTGTTCACAGCACAGCCTGCTGCCTGGGCTACAGAACCTTCCCAGAGGTCTAAAGACAACGTGTCCCAACCCAGAGTGACCCCCGAGGACCTGAGCGTCCCACCTGGGGTCATCTCTGGCCCACCACCTAGGATAATCCCTTTGCTGCATAACCGGGCCCTGAGGCTCTTGGGGATCTCCTCTGTCCCCAGGGCTGAGAAGAGCTTCACGGTAAAACCAGAATGGTCCTGGGAACCCCTTAAGAGTCCTGCTGACAGGAGAATCCATGGCAGCTCCGTGGATTGGGGCCTCCCTTCACACAGAGCTGCTCATCTGGGCACGGCCTTGCTGCCCACACAGCTCACTGAAATCCGAGACATTTTGGATTGACACAATTGGGGAGCAGAAAGGAACTCCTGGCATCTGTCAGGTAGAGGCAAGGGATGCTACTCAGTATCCTACAGTGCCCAGGGCAGCCTCACACCACAGAGAACAAACAGCTGCAAATGTCAACAGCCATGCCAAACTCTTGCCTGGAACCTTGTCAAATCCTTGCATCTCTGAGGTGTAAGAGGGGCACTGGGAGGTGGGGGGCTCAAGCCCTGGATGGAGAGATCACAGGTTCACTTCTGCTGAGGAAATAAGGCCCACAGGGAGGGCAAGGAGCCCAGGCAGGATGGGCCCAGACGTTGATGCCCTCCACCTTTCCAGACCTTGATGGATAGGCCCTGATATAACGCTTGGACACTCAACCCCAGACCCAGAAAAATCAAGGTGTGTGTAAGACTGCCTCCCTGTTGCTCCAGCCCCAAGTGGGCCCTCTCCTTATGAGCCCTGAGACAGACAGACAGACAGAGGTGCAGAGATGAGGCTGCCGCAGGGCTCCTGGGGCCCTCTGGACTCACCTGTCCTGTGGCCTGGCCTGAACCATCCGAGCACACAAACTGCACAAACTCCTTCAGCGAGTCCTGCCCATGGTGGTGGTGGTAGCGGATGGTCGGGTGTGTGAAGTATGGGCTCGACTGCTGGATGATGGACGTGGAGGGGAAGTGCAGGGCTGACGCTGTGGCCCGGGGGCTCCCTGCATGCACATGGGCAAGAAGAGAAAGGCATCAGGGCTGAGGAGGCAGCATTGGGGGCATGGCAGAGGGGAACTGGTGATCCAGGGCCGAGGATGTTGAGGAAGAGGGAGAATGGGGAGGGAGGAGGGTGAGGCAGGACAGCTACTTGACAGGCACCAAAAGAGCTGTCATCCAGGTCAGTGACATTTAATGTGTCCTAAAACTAAAGATAAGCATGTGTGAGGCCCTGGATTTGATCCCCAGCACCACAAAAATAAAACCAGAAAAACCCCCAAAATACCCAGATAATAATCAAATTAGTAGGCTCGGGCCTGAGGGCCAGCCACTTGTTTTTATAGGCAAAAGGTGGGCTGGGGTCTTGGCTCAGTACACTTCAAATCCCGGGTTCAATTTCCAGTACTGAAGAAAAAAAAAAAAAAAGAAATTAAAACTTTTAAAAAATTAGAGATGTGATTGGAACTAGGCTGGGTATTACAACAAGGAGACAGGTGAAGCAGGGTCCTGCTCAGACAGAGATCCTGTCTCTGTTTAAAATCGTTTAGCTTGTTATTTGCTTATCGTATGCTTTTTTTTTTTCTTTTTCCCTTCAGTGCTGAGGATTGAACCCAGGGCTTCACACATGCTAGGCAAGCACTCTAATACTGAGCTACAACCCCAGGCCTTTTTATTTTAGTTTGAGACACAATTACACTAAATTGCTGAGGCTGGCCTCAAATTTGCAATCCTCCCATCTCCACCCACCATGTATCTGGGATTACAGGTTAAGTGCCACCCTAGCCAGCTTATCATATGTCTTCTTGTAATAGTTTTTTTTTTTATTTTTTAAATAATGCATTAAAATATTACTTATCTTGATGACTGTGTTTTTGGCACCCTCTGACATTCTATGCTGAAGATAAACAACTGGCTTTCCTGGGGTACAGGCCCTGTGGGAAGCCTGGGTGAGGGACTATGTGGGCAGATAGCTACTGGGCTCTAGATAAAGACCTGCCCCATGCTGGTGCCAGAAAGGCACTGGACATACACACTCACACCTCCTGAGTGCAACGTGGGATGCTCCCACTCCCAGCACAGGCTGCCTTCACGTGCTCAGCCCCATGGCCCTCGCACGCGTGCCCTTGCACACGCAGTCCCCCCGGCACAGGCCTCCTCTCCTGACGGGCCCTCCCTCTCCGGTCTGTTTCCAATCAGCTGCTCTAGCTGGTTTCATTAGGAGGCTAAGGAAACTTGGCTTCTCTCTGGAGTTCATAAAAACTGACTCAGAGCAGAGTGGGGCCTGATGCCCTCCTGCTGCCTGGGATCCCTGCCCCCACCTTGCGGCCACCACACCCTGCCCCAGCACCCGCTGCCTCTGGGCTCCCAGCCAGGAGGCCCTGAGGAGGAAGCCAGAAGGTAAACCTCCCTGCTCTGTGTCCTGAGCAAAGAAGCCCGCTAGAGAGACAGTGGACAGATGTAGGCCTGTGCCCAGGCCTCATGCTACCAGGTGGGTACCAGGGAGGGAAGAAAAAAGCAAGGGAGTGAAGGAGCTCCCCAAGTGACACCCCCCAACCTCCTGCCTGCTCCCACTCCTCACACTAGAGACACGGAAGGGAGAGATGCGCCCTCAAGGCAGCAGGTGGAACCCTTTCCCAGGGGCCACCTGTCCCCCAGGCCCAGCCCTTCACATCTGGAAAAGGGCAGAGAAAACCAGAGAAGGCAGCTGCTTGCCCCAGGATACAAGGCAGGAGACCAGGGGCTCTAAACAGTGTTGTTTTTTCCCAGTCCTGGTGATGGAACCCAGGGCCTCACACAGTCTAGGCAAGTGCTCTGCCGCTGAGCTCCACCCCCAGACGTTTTTGTTTTGTTTTGAGACAGGCTCTTGCTAAGTTGCCCAGACTACCCTCAAAATCATGACCCTCCTGCCTCAGCCTCCTGCATCACTACACCAGGCAGAGTGGTCTTTTCAATCTATGCCACCCTGGGTTCATGTTGGGAGACCAGACCCTGGGCTCAGCTAGGGGTTGGTAGAGAAGAGCCAAAGGCAGGCAGGGTGGGAGGGTGCTTTCCCACTATGGCTGACGGGATGGAGGTAAACTGGGCCTGAGGCCTGTCTGGCTGGAGAGCAGGTTGGAGGAGACTCAGGAGGTTCCTAGTGAACATGCAGTACACACATGCACCCACACACTCTTGCACATGGGTATCAGAAGCAAGTGGGAGGGTGCTTGGGAACCAGGTGAGCAGACTCAGGGCTAGGCCTGGTGGTGGGTGGTGCTGCAAGAGGGGGTGGTGCTGCAAGAGGGCCCCCCGTCCCACTTATCCTTGCTGCCACATCATCACCCACACAGGGAGCCTTGGGCTGTCATCCAGTCAGTCTTGGCCCCTGCACCTGGTCAGCTTCCCCTTGGCACTTGGCCACCTCCCATACTGCCCGCTCCAGGTCCCCCATTTCTCACCTGGTCTGACTCCAGCAAGCACAGGCAGCGGGTGGTGGGTGAAAGCCATGCGTGGGGAGCTGCCCTGAGAGGAGAGGGCACTGCAGAAGTCCAGCTTTCCTGACTTCTTTAGAGAAGCCGGGCCTGGGGGGAGGAAGCAGCAACACAGGCAGGTTTAGCCAGGCCAGGGTGGGAGCAGGAAAGGTGGGAAGCCAGCAGCTCGCTCCCTCTATCCTCGGGGTGCCCCTGCCAGCCCTTCTTCCACCATGAGGCCTCCTGCCCACGATGCCTTATCTGGGCTCCTCCATGCCCCATGTGCAGATTGGCCGTGGGTGCTTCTGGCAAGAGAGGAAAATAAAGCCCCTGCATGACATGGGCTGCATGTGCTGGGCTGGGGCTGAGCAAGGGGAGCCCATCCTGCCCACTAACAAACACATAAGGGAATAAAAAGGGGTACCACAGGGCCAGCATCAGAAATGGGGTGCAGGAGGAACCTAGGGAGCCAGTTTGAGAGCCTGGGTGATGGCTGTGATGAAGGGGGCCAAAGGGCCAAGCCCAGGAGGTACTCTGGGCCCTGGGCCACTCTGGTGGGAAGAAACCAGTGCTCCCTTTTGGGAAGGGAAAACACAGTCAGGGGCCCTGGGAGGGACACAGATCCAACAGAGCAGCAGGGAGTGGGGCCAGAGGGCCTGGGTGGGTCCTAGGGGCAGAGCCAGAGGAAAAGGATGCCCCTTTTCAGGGGATTTGGAGGCTGGGGATGGGCTCTGCTCCTGGTGCCAGAGTGGTATTCTGCAGGAGACAGGCACAGAGAAGACACCCTATTTGAGCTTCTTCGAAGAGCCAGAAGCTACCAGCCAAGGGCATCTCTGCCCAATAGGTGTGACATCCCAAAGACACCAGGGCAAAGAGGGCTCCCAGTGGATGAGGTCTCTGGGGGAGTTCATCTGGACTGAACCTTGTCCTGGGCTGAACTTCTCTTCCTGGGAGAGGTGAGGTGGAGGGGAGGCAGATCTGTAGAGCTGCCATCTTTGAGGGACAAATTGAGTCAGTTGAGGGGGGGGGGGGCTGTAGAACAGAGAAAGAAGAGCCACAACGGCATTGGAAAGAGGCGGGGGAAGGGTGAGCTCCCAGCCGCCAGCAGAGGTGTTATCTGGCGGCAGCTGTGTGCCACCTGATAGCTGGCATGGTGGGGGGAGGGAGCCCCCCACCAGCTGTGCACAGCTGTCCCTGCTGCAGAACAGCGCCTCCCCAGCTGTTCCCCACCCTGCAGCTGGGCTGCTTAATTGGCGATTTGTCGCAGCCCAGGGAAACACGACAAGGAGGGGGAGGGAGCTGGGGGTGCTGCAGGAGGATGTTGGGGGTGCCGTGCACGGCAGGACTGCAGGAAGAAGCAGAAATGGCAGGCGCGAGAGCAGAGAGCTAAGAAGGAAAAAGCAGGGGCCAGGAAGAAGAGGGCTCCTTGGATATTAGGTCTGTGCGGAGGGTCCTGGAAGCCCTCCTCCCAGGAGCAAGTGGCAGCAGATGGGGCCTCAAGGCACCCCAGTGGCAGTCTTGCAGGAGAGATCACCTGACTGAGGTCCTGGCAGGGGCCTGGGATGCAGCCCAAGTCTCCTGGGTCCTCTCAATTCCCCCTCTCTGTGCCACCAGAGGCTCCCCCAAGGAGCAGTATGGGCCATGCTAGCCCAGGACTTGTCACAAGGAAACACTGGAAGGGCCACCAAAGTCACGCTCATGCTGGGGCTTCTTCCCACAGAGTCCAGTCTCCACTAGAGGTCTAGAGGGTCTTGAGCCCACTCCCTCAGTCAAGGCTTGGAGGCTTTGCTTCCTCCCGGGAGCCAAGAGCAGAAGCCAGAGCCTGCATCTGTAGCCTTTCCACTGGCCACCCCCATCCCTGACCCCAATCTGTAGCAGACAAGGTGCCATTAGGTCAGACTCTGAATGAATAAAGCCCAGTCCTCTGTCTCTAGCCCTGTCCAGAGCAAATATGCCCTGTGTACATCCCACATGAGCAGATATGCACTCCCAGGCCCCAAGACCCTCATCCCTTAAGGACCTACACAGGCCATAGGTCCGACATGTCAGGCAGGGTCCCCTGCAATGAGCCTCCTCTCTCTCCCCCTTTCTCCCTCTCTCTCTCTCACACACACACACACACACACATACATACACACACACACACACGCACGAACACGCATGGGCACACACACTCCCTCCTGAGCTCTCTAGTCTGTCTACACCCTCAGCCAACACTGGAGGTGAAAGTGGGTGGGCTCCACATGCGTAGGCCAATCAGAGGGAAGCAAAGGTCTGAGCTGCTTCTTACAGGCTTCTCAGAAGTTCACCCTTCATTAGAGCTTCCCCGCCTGGTCTAAAAACAGCTCTGCCTGCTCTTCACTGGGCTCTGAATCTCTCTGTAAGTTGGCCCTAGCCTCCTTGAGGCCAGGACGAGTCTGTCCCCTAGCAGGTATTCAGCGATGTCTGAAGACATTTTTGTTCCTCAAAACAGGGAGTGAGTGTTTACTACTGGCATCTGGCAGGTGGAGGCCAAGGATGCCACCCAGCGCGACAATGCACTGGGCTGTCCCCACTGCAGAGTGACCAGGTCTCAAATGCCACTGGGGCCCTGGTTGAGAAAATGGCTTTAAACTCTGGGGACCACCAGGCTGGGCAATATCTGCAGAAATATCAAGAGGAGGAGGCTGTGAAGCAGAGGCCATAGCCCCCCACCACAGGGCACCTGAGGCTTGCAGGTTTTCCCCCACCATGCCCATAAGTTCTGCTGCCCACTCAGGGGTGGCCCAGCTCCTTGCCTCCACTCCCCTCCTTCAGTTGGTGTGCCCACTTCAGAAATCTAGGAGGGAGACTGGTAGTGCCACCTGACAATGGGGAAGTCAGTGGAGGCTCTGGCTGCTCTGGGTCTGGGTGAGATGGAACTGCCATGCCCATACCTGCATCCACATCGTTGGGCCACCCACTGGACTGGCTGCTGCCAGCTGCTGGGGAGCGGCCTGTCCCGGGATAGAACACGTCGTCGACAGGGCTCTCCATCTCACTGTCATCAATGGACTTGGGGCGCTTGGTGGTGCTGGGGAAGGAAGAGAGGGTCAGATGGGCCAAGGCTCCGAGGAGTCACTGGGTGCCCCGGCTGGAGAACTGTATATCGACAGCCCCCTGTGTGAGGAGCAGGTGCCAGCCCGTAGCACTGCTTCTGGACTCTCCCCTGGATGCCCAACCTGAGACCAGCCCACCTGCTCCCTAGAGCAAGGCAGTTCCAAAATCTGCTCCCTCAGGAGCCCTTTATGGTCCATCCAGGGCCCATCCAAGAAAGGAGCACCTGCTTCCTCTGCCCCACCCACCATTTCCTGTCAGTCCCCAAGGGCCAGTGAGGTACTCTCAGAGACAAAAAGGTCAGAGGTACCACAAAACTCAGTCATCAAGGTAAAGAATATTTTAATGAAAGATTTTAAAAACTCAAAATGAATGCGTAACCAGGCATGGTGGCACATGCCTGTAATCCTAGCAACTCTGGCGGGTCAAGGCAGGAGGATCACAAGTTCAAGACCAGCCCAGGCAACTTAGCGAGACCCTGTCTCAAAATAAAAATTAAAAGGGTTGGGATGTAGCTCAGGTGTAGAGTACCCCTGGGTTCAATCGCTAGTCACACACACACACACAGAGCCTAAAACCTCACAGTGAACAAAAAAAATCCTAGTTTTAAAAGAGGACAGAACCATGAGGGTGGGGTTGTGGCTCAGTGGTAGAGCGCTCGCCTGGCACGTGTGAAGCCCTGGGTTCGAGTCTCAGCACCACATAAAGATAAATAAATAAATAAAGGTATTGTGTCTGACTACAACTAAAAAATAAATCTTTAAAAGAAAATAAAAATGAATAAAAGAAGACAGAACCTGACTCTTCCCTGCAAGATGTACCTGATGAGGCCAACTGACTACCGGCTAGCACCTCTCAACTCTTCCCCTTCTCTCTAGCGTAATCCACCTACTCAGACCCTTCCCCAGCCCAGCCCGGAGGCTTGGCCTCCCCACTCTGTCAGCCCTGCCCGCACACTGCTGGAGGAGCTGCTGGAACACACAACCCCAGCATGCCCCGCTCAAAACTCTTCAGTGTCTCTGCCGCCCTAGATGAAGTCCACACGCCTTCCTCAGGTCTCCAAAGTCCTCTTGGGGTGGCCCTGCCAACCTCTCCAGCTTTGACTGGAGGGAGGCTGCCTGGAGCATCCATCCCACGTCCCCCAACCACCACCTCTGCCATGTGTCTGGGATCAAGTGCCACCTCTCCAAGAGGAGACCTTGCCAGACTCTACTTCTAGCCAAGACTTGTGCAGGTTTGGTCCCCAGGGGCAAGTGCTGTGTGACAGGAAGCTCAGTGGGGTAGCTGAGTACAGTGGGTCCAGGCCACGGCGAGCTAGTACCTCCAACAAGGGGTAACATCCTGAAACATCCAGGCCCAGGCACTGTGAATAACGGGGGGTCATCTGGGGCAGACCGAAGGCGGCAGTGCTAGGCTTACCTGGTGGAAGGTGGGGAGGTGATGGACCGCCGCCCCAGGGTCACCTGGTTTATGTTGTAGTAGCTGGGACTCTCCAAGTCGGCCAGCGAGAAGTTGGGCCCTGACGCTGTTGCCACAGGAGCTGGGAAGAGTAAGAGGCTGGTGAGGTTTAGAAGGTACCAGAGGCCCCACAGGGCCTGTAAATTGCCGTGAGCAGCTCCCAGAAGCCCGGGGGGTTTGCTGCAGGGACACAGGATAGGAAGGTGGGCCACCTGTGCTGCTGAGAAAACCTCCCCCCAACCCCCACTGGGGTTCCTCAGGGAAGAGCCTTTGGTTGTGACTTTTTTTTTTTCCCTAAAGCAGCAGAGATTAGAGCTGGCTGGGGCTCTCTGGACAACTCTGCTCCACCCAGCCTATGGCCAAAGAGACAGAGGAAGTCCCTTCTCTGTTTTGCTTGATCTAAGACCCCATCAGAACGGGGGCCCTGTGAGGTCCAAGTCCCCACACCTCAGCCCAACCTCAGCCCAATTCTGGTCCCTAGCATGAAGGAAGGACTCACTTACTCTGTGATACTCTCACCAGCTCCGTCACATTCCAGACCCCGGAAGTCACAAAACAGTCCTGGAAACTTAAGTGCCCTAAGAGGGAAAAGGGCTAGTGAGTCAGGCAAGTTTGGGAGGGGGCTGTCCGCTTGTTTCTGACTCCCTCCCTCCCAGCCCTGTGTGGGCTCCAGGCTAGCTCCCAGGTCTTCCCTGAAGAGGGCATTTGCCCCAGGTGAGTCCCTCTCCTTGGGAGGGCAACCCAAGTTCAGTCAAAGGATAGCTGAGGGAAGGAGAATCCCAGTCGGCCAGGCCAGAGGGTGGGGCAGCAAAGACGGGGGGGGGGGGGGGGTGGGCACGTAGTGGGCAGGAAACACTGACCGTTGGGCAGTGGTTTGATGTCCGCATCTCCTTGCTGGTTTGAACTATCTGATTGTCCGGATTCTGCAGGAGACACAAAGGGGAGCATGGATCAGGGGCAAAGCTTTGCACCAACTGCAGCTGAGCAGCTGCCCTCAAGCTCTACGGGGAGGGTGGCCCACCCTGGCCAGCAGACAACTTCACCCAGTGCCCTCTCCCCAGCCAGCCCAGGGAGACCAGCAGAGGGAAGGACAAATAGCTCTAGCCCAGTGCAGGTTTCTTTGCCTATTGACAACCTACTGACATTTGGGCTGGATCATTCTCCATGGGGTGGGTGGGGTGGAGTGGGGGCATCTTGTGCATTACAGGGTATTTAGCAGCACCCTTGGCCTCCATGCTAGATGCCAGTAGCCCCCAACAGTAACAACCCATACTGTCTCTAGATACTGCCCAATGTCCCCTGAGGAACAAAGTCACCCATGGGTGAATGGCGCTAGTAAGAGTTAGAAGCAAGGAGGTGCCCAGGAAAGAAGCCAGCAAGCAGGGTCATCTGTGGCTGTGGCGGACCCAAGGGTCCCGAGGAGTATGCTTGCCCCTAACCTCATCAGTTGAAGCCAGTCCTGTGGGCCCGCACCTCCCCCACCTCACCTTTGTGCTTGCAAGCAGAGCCTGGCAACCCTGAGCGGGAGGTCTGCCCTGCCACCACCCGCTCTGTGCCAGCCTGTCTAGGCTGTCTCATGCCCCAGTGCCACAGCTGCTCAGAGGGAGCCCCAAGACAAGGGCCCATTGTGCAGTGGAGCTCACAGAGGGCTGGGGGCAGGGTAGAGTGTGTGTGTGTGTGTGTGTGTGTGTGTGTGTGTGTGTGTGTGTGAATATTTTGCTGAGCTTGGGAAAGCCCCCCACCCCCGCCCCAGGTCCTCAAGGCTTTGTGTGCCAGGGACACAACGGGGACCTCCAGAATGCCTGCCTGGACACGACAGCTGGCAAGAGGGTGGCAGGGTGGTGGGGCAGGTTGTGGGGCAGGAAGAAGGCAGGCGCTTGGTAAAGAATTGGCTGCTTGCAAGGCCGGTGGTGTGGTGGCATCTGAACGGGCTGTGGTGCTGGCCAGGGCTCTGTTCAGCTCTTCAGAGTGACCCTGCCCCCTGAGCCTCCCCACAACCTGCACTCAGCCTGCTGTCCCCAGAGGCACAGGGAAAGAGCTGGGCGCTGGGCTGGCATGCACAACTGCAGCCTGCTGCCGCGGCCCTGCTCTCAGAGTGAAGGCCCTGCCACGTCTGGAGCTGGGAGTTCTGGCCACGCTCCTGGCTCCCTGCCTTGAGGTGATGTGTGTGGAAAAGGGTGACCGTTTGGGGCCCCATTCTCCCCATCCTTTACCTTGTTCCATTTCTTTTTTTAATTTCAAAAAATAATAATAAACCTTGTTCTAACAAATCAAGAAAACATTGTAAGGAAAGTGCCCGCGGGCCCCTGACTCTGGCTTAACACCTCCCTTTTTGCCTGCAGACAGAGACAGTGGATCCTGGCTGGGGCCATATCTTGGCTGGTGGCACTCTCCACTGTGGAGGGAGCCACAAGACCTCCCTGGCAGGGCGAACTCTCTGTGCCCTAGTGTCACAAGGGGTGAACTTTCTCATCTTGGCCCATCCCCGGATCCCTGGCCTGTCCAGGAGGGAGCTGAGGGACCTAGGTGGCAGGTGGCCCACACCAGGGCTCCCTCACTGCGGGCCTCAGGAAAGGGCACATGCCTCAGAACTGGCATGCAGAGCCCAGCAGGGAGCATGTGGCCCTGACCCTGCTGCCCAACCCAGCCAGGAGCCAGGAGCCGTGGGCTCATCCCAGGGCCAGCTCCATCCCACCAAGGCCTCCGGGCCCAGTCGGTGGGGTAGGCAGCCTCAGAGTCCACCCATGGGAGCACTGCTGGCCCACTGCAAAGGTGAGGAAGGGAGGCTGCGCACACGCCGCCCGAGGCGGTGTGCACAGGCCCAGCCAGGGAGGAGAGCGCCTGACAAAGGGGTGGAGGTGCACCAGCCCCAGGCACAGAGCGTGACAGGCAGGAGGGACCCCTGCGGCACAGGACACTGCCCCGAAGGGCACTCCTGTGTCACCATTAGCCACTGTTAAGTAGCAAGTGGAGGGAAGGCGAGGCCGCACGGCCACGCCACGCGCCTCCAGGCGCTGCTCCGGGCGCTGCTGGCAGCCATTTTAGGCTTTGGCAGCCATCTTACAGCCGGCGGCCCAGCCGGCGGCCTCGCCAGCGTCCCCACAATGCCGCCCCCGCCAGGCCCGACATGCTCAGCTCGGCGACAGGACAAAAGGCAAAGACACTAGAAAGCTGGACCCGCGCTCTGAGGTGGAGGAGCCAGCCCTGCAGCAGGGGCAGCTATATGGCCAGGACCCCGCTGGTCCGCTCCAGCCGCAGCCCTCACCCTCCTGGCACAGACAGTGGAAAAGGCAGGGAGGGAGGACAGGGTCCTGGGGACACTACTGCTCTGCTCAAAGGCTGATGAAGCCCAAGTGGGCCACATCCAAGCCCAAGGACTCTACTGGTTCATCAAAAGTGGACCACTGCCCGACAGAGTCATGGCCACGCTGGGACAGGAAGGGATGTGAACCTCAGCTCAGGGATGTGCCTCGGACAGACAGGGCAGGGAGTTCACAGGGACCCAGTCGGTGGCTGCAGGGCCCAGACAAATCACTGGGCCCATGGCGGTCTGGCTCCGAGGAAGACGAGAAGACATTCTGCCCCTCCAGACGAGGGAGCCAGCGGGCCGGCTTCTCCTATGGCGGGCTCTCTGGGAGCCCTGCCCAAAGGCTGCCTGCTCTGGACAGACCCCAGGTACCAGGAGCTGTGCCCAGGGAGGACACTACGCAGCAGCCTGCACCTTGACCCCTTTTTGTTTGGGCTCCCTGGGGGAGGGGATGACCCGGGGATTCCGGACACAGAGGAGGAGGCCCCTTTATGACGCCCCTCCCCAGGCCCCCCTCATGGCTGCTTGGCTTTTATCTGGCAGAATAGGGCTTATCAGAGCCACCAGCTGAACAAACACACAAATCCACGGTTAGTGAGAAAAAACACTCTGCCTGAACTCTTTATCTCTTGTTCACAGGCCCCGCACACTGCCCACTGCCAACAGCACAGGAGGGGACCTGATGGAGCACAGCGGGGCTCCGTTCTCCACTCTGGAGGTGGAGGGCTGCCTCCCTGACTCTGGTTGTGCCTCCACTATCCGATCCTCCCATCCGTGTCCCTGCCACCCCCCCTTCCTCCTTCCTTGCCCCCAGCCCAGGGTGGCTCTTCCCTGACAGTCCCTGCCAGGCACACGTGCATGAGTGAGTCCCTGCCCACACAGAGCCCCCCCCCCAGGGTCTGCTTTCTCACCGGGGACAATGGGCCAGCTGGTGGCCTGTGGGCCAGTGGAGAAGCAGGGATGGTATTGGCTGGCACAAGGCAGGCAGGTGCTGGCTCCCTCTCTTATCCTCTCCCGAACAGCTCACACCCAGAGGCTCTCTCCAGGTCCCCAGGCTTCTGGGGCCACATCCCTGGCACCTTTTCCACCTGGACCTTCTCTCTGGCCTGGCTGCCAGAGGAGAGGGGTCCCCAACTGCACACCCCAGTTCAAGGCCACTCTGATTAAGGAGGGGAAGAAACCCCAACCCCCGCCCTGTACCCACCCTCTTCAAAGACCAGCGCTCCCACCAGTTCCTGCAGAGGGAGGAGATGGGATAGAGGATCCCCCCACCACCCTGGACCCAAGACAATCCAATGGCCCCGGGGTCCGAGTGCTGAGGAGCGCAGGTCTCCTCCCAGCTCTACGCTGCCTCCCACTCCACCCACCAAGTGCAGCTGCCACTGTGTCTGACAGATGCCTGGATAAGCAGGCATCTGGGTCCCTACCTTAGGCCAGCTTTGGGGAGGGAGAGAATCTCATTTTCAGTGTTATTAGGTGGGGGGTGGTCAGGCTGGTTTGTGTCACATAGTGCACAGCTCTGCTGACGGTCCCTCTCTGGGGACCTGGGCTGCTCAGGCAATTCACGCCTCTAAGGCACAGACACCCCTGCCAGGGGTTGTGGCTACCCCGTAGGCTGATAGAAAGGAGGATCTGAAGGGGCAGATGATAAATCTGGACTCTGGGCAGGGTCCAACTGGACTCTGCAGAATAAGCCTCTGACACGGGATTGGGCTCTGGGCTCCCCAACCACCAGCACCATGGGTCACTCCACTACATCAATGGCTGGTGGACTGGGGGTGTCAGGCAGTGCCCAGAGCAGGGCCAAGCCCTGCTGACAGTAGCCAGCATGGGCCCCTCCCTCCCTCAGGTCCCTCGGTATCCCCAGACAGTTACAAAGCCCCCCAGTGCTGCCCTTGACCCCATGCAGACTCTGGCTTCTCAACCCCTGAATCTCCACCCGCCACAGGGACTTCCTTTATGGTTCTGGGCTCCCCTCACGGGTGCCTCCCTCCAGTCCCCGCTCCTCTCCTGCTGCCACCTGCACGTGTGTGCTTGGAGAGGACACTGCCGCTTCAGCAGTGCTCAGGAGGGGAGGCTCCCACAGCCAGGAGGAACCCAGCACTGCCCGCAAACCTTGACCGATAGCGTGTTTATATACATATATATATATATTTTTTTCAGCCACAGACGGGGATATGTTTATGGCGCCCACTAGGTGAGGGAGGAATTCCTGCTCACTGCAGCCAACACTCTCCTCGGCTCCCACACAGAACAAATGTGCTCTATGAAAGGGTTGCGTGTAATTTGCCGGCCAGCTGCCCCCGTGGACTTCACCCAGCTAATTCTTTGGGGGCCGAGAGGGGTGCCCAGATCTGCTTAGCTGCACCCACAAATGTGTGCCCAGGCATGTGTGTAGACTCCGGAGAGCACACTTGTCATCAGAAGCACATGCACACTTGGAGATGTCACAAGCCCTGACTGTCAAGAAAGGGTAGAATAAGATGGCACGGCCAAAGCTGCCTGAAAAGAATCCCCTTTGACCCAGGGGACTGCTGGCCTCCAAGGGTGGGGAACACAGCCCTTGGGGGATGCCTGCCCTCCCCCTGGCCCTCCCCAGACCCGAAATTCCAGAAGCAGGCAGGGTGCCTCCAGGCAGCCACAACACCCGCCCTCCCCCAGCCGCACCTCCTCTGCCTGCCTCCCCCTCCTCTGAGAATCAGGAGCGTTCAGGGCACGGGAAACCCAATCTTGAGGGGAGCCAGAGGCCCAGCCTGCAGCAATCAGAGCTGGAGAATGTGACTATTGTGCCTCTTGAAACCCAAGTCCAAGAATCTGAGACACCCTGAGGAGGGGGACACGGATGGATAGGGGCTAGGGGGTGGGTCACAGAGGGGTTCTCCCCGTCTCAGCAAGCAGGACACTTGGGGGACTGAGGAAGTCCTTGAGAATACAGGGCAGCCAGAGGGCGGAGGGAGGAGGGGCGGGGCTGGACCCAGGGGGCTTCCAGGACCTTCTCCCTCCCCTGCCTTCCCCACCTGCCCCCATGGGCCAGCACGCTTGCACACACACATGGCCATCCTGAGACAGTGGCTTTCCCCTCCACTGCCATCCCCAGACTCCATTTGGAAGCAGGAGCCTGGCCAGGAAGCACAGCTCTGAAGCCTGGTGGGAGCCAGGTGGCACAGGAGGACAGGACACCCTTCCATCACCCTTCTCTCTCTTCCCTCATTCTACCTCCGCTCGTGGATTCAAGGGGGGGGGCCTTGAGTCACCTGCTTGGTGAGGGTGGGGGGAGAATGTGGCAGAGGGGATGGGTGCCAGGACGGGGAAGACACCCATGAATAGAGTGTTCTCCTCCTCTCTGGCTGCTTCTGAGGTGGAGGCTCAAGGAAAGCCATGGAGTAGGGGTGATGGGTTAGGCCACAGGCAGCTGGCAGACCAGGGTGGACATTCCACCCCCACAGCTGACCCTGGAATAACCACCTTCCACCCTGACCCAGCCCTGCCTCCAGAGCTGCTGGGGCAAGGGCCAGGCCTGGCTGCTGCAGGCCTCACAGTGTGACAGAGAGGCGGCAGGAAGGGAAGAGGAGAGTCGCCCAGTGCTTCTGGCACCCAGGAGGCCAGAGGGGCTGCTCAGGCTCCACCTGAAAGCCCAGGGCCCAGGCAGCAACAAGGCGGAGGAGGCCCACTCCTCCAGCCCTTGGTCACCACTCCCTGCTCACAGAACAGCCATGGAACCCTAGCTCAAAGCCCTCCAGACACAAAGCCCACCTCCACCCCCTCAATTACTGAGAAAGGACTTCCTAAACTCATGGTTTTCCTCCAAGATAATAAAAGTCAGAATTTGCACCTGCCCTTCATCCCTAACAAGCAGCCTTCCAGGGACCTCTCTTGGGCGAGCATCTCAGGGTTGTCTGCCAGGCACCTGCCACCTGCCAGAAGGCCCAGGGAGAACTGGAGCTGAAGCCCTGGGCACTCAGGAGTGGGAGGAGCCATGAGGGGACCTGGGTGCTCCGTTGCTCCTCTCTGAAGGATGACAGGCAATGAACAAGAGAGGAGAGAGACGGGATGTGCCCCTGCTGCAGAACACCTGGCAGGGAGGACGGGGAAAGAGCCCAGGTCACCTGCCTGTCAGAAGCCACTCCAAGCTCTGCTCAGTAGCTAATACATGAGACTTTTGGCCACTGCAGATCTGGGAGGTGGGAATGTGCCTGCAGGTGGACACAGTGCTGACCTTCAGTACCTCAGACAGGGCTCCACAACCATCTGCAGAGTGAATGAGCAGAGCTGGGGCTTGCTCGACAGCAGCTGGGTATTTCAGAGGTGCCCAGGAGCAAGGAATGCCCATCAGAGCAGAATTTGCAGACACTACCGAAAGAACACAGAGAAGAACCCCACAGAGACAGAGAGAGGCAGAGCTGTGGGGCCCATGCCTGCTTCTGCCTCCCCCTTGAGCCTGTCCTTGCCTACCCAGGGAGGTGCCCTTGGTCTGGACCCTGTGTCTGCTGAAGTGGGCACAATGCAGTGCTCTACCACTTCAGAGACCCCAGCCTGGGTGGGGACCCTTGCCCCAGCAAAGAGGGGTGGAAGAGGGACTCCTAGGCAGAGGGAAGTAGAGGAAGAAGGTGGGCAGACAGCAATGGCATTCCAGTTCTCCCTGGTCATGTCTGAGCTCTAGTACCTCCCAGCCAGCAGCCTTGACCAAGTGAGCACTGTGCCCTCTTTTGTAAGGTGGGGAGCACACCCACCCTGCATGGTTGCTGGGCGGGGAGCAAGTGAGAAGACGTGAGTAGGGTGCTAGCTCAGGGCCCAGCTTAGGGCAGGGGCTCCGTAAAGTGAGCTGTCTTTCCACCTCATTACCATTTCCGTCTCTATTTAATGACACCCTCCAGGCTCTGCTCAGACACTATCTCAGTGGGGAAGCTGAGGCTGGCCCTCAGCTCCTGGACACACAGGAGCTCTTGCTCTATGACATGGTAAACATGCCTGAGATTGTAGTCTTGGCCCAGAGACCATGGCTGGCCAGCAGAGGAGTCCCTCAGGGCCTGGCCCACCATCTACAAAGAACAGCATAGAGGTTTCTAGGCAAACAGAAGGCAGAGCCAGGATGGACACTTTGTACAGATGTCTCTCCCCACATCAGTGTGCAGTAGCCATCAGTGAATGGTGTCAGGCTGGTCACCGGGCCGGAAGAGGAGAGGCAGGGAAAGAGAAGGTCAGGAGATGGGCCAGCCCAACAGGAAGGGGGAAGACAGAGCTTGTGCCCCTGTATTCTGAGGGTGCTGTCCCCAAGGGCCCATCCAGCCCTGCCCAACCCTGGGGATACGGAGAGCTAAGGGTACCAGGAGTACAGGTGCTGACCCTTGGGTGGCAGGGCATGCCACATCTCCTGGCAGAGCCAGCTGGTGCCACAACTTGGCCAGTAGCTGGAGCCAGCATTTCCAAGACAGCCTGAGGCCAGAAATCATGTGATAATGGGGTCCAGGAAAGTGGCCCCAGCTCTTGGAACCTCTGTTCCCTCCACAACCTATGGATAGAGGCTGATGGTGGAGAATGCTCTCCATGCCTCACACCCCAGGAAAATCCAGGGGCCCAGTAGAAGGGGCACCCGCTCCCAGCAGAGTCTGCAGATCTGCTCCCCATCCCCACCTTCTCTCTCTATTCCCAGCACTGCCCTTTCTGGCCCTTTGAGTTGCCCAGGCCAGGCTGGCCAGACATCCACCCCCACCCCCACCCCCAGCTGCTCTTTGGGCTATTAATAGTGTCCCCATCTTCCCAGGGTAGGGCACCAGAGTCCTCCCCCAGCCCCCAAATACATTTGCCCTTGGCCTAATTATTCATAAAGGGACAGAGTCCTCCTGGCCCTCATGCCAACCTGGGAAGAGAACGGGGCAGCAGAGGCTCTGGAGGCCACGTGGGGTACTGCCTGGCACAAGCAGGAATTGGGGGAAAGAAGGGAAGGAGGCAGTAACCCCAGAGCACTACAGTGACAAAAAGACAAAAGTACAACCAAGAGATGGAGGGGACAGAGAGAGGCAGAAGCTGAGGAAGACAGCAAGGGCCAAAGCAAAACACGTCAGGAAAGAAGGCAGGACAGAAAGCATCAGAGCAGGCCAAGGCTCCAAGGAGGCAGGTGAAGGGGGACCGCAGAGAGGAGGAGGCAGAGGAACACACACAGAACGGGAGGGGCGAACCTGACGAGAGAGACTCGAGAGCTGCTTCCTGGGCTGCAGCTGACTGCCAACATCTGCCTGGTGGGCACTCAGCAAGGGGAGGGGATGGGGAGGCCTCAGGACAAGGACCCCTGCCCCCAACACACAGGCAGCTTCTCAGGAAGGGAGGGGAGGAAAAGGGAAAAGAGGCTGGAAGAAGGACACCTGATGGATAGGAAGTGGAAAGTGAGCCCACACAGCAGGAGCTGCCCTCAGTCCCCCCGGGAGAAGACCCTGCGCCCTGCGCCTGTTCACCAAGACAGTGGAGCTGGCAGGACGGGGGCTGCAGGGAAGGAGCACCAATGTCCCCTTCAATATGAACCTACCCCCCTCTTTTTGGCCTTGATCAGGGTCCTGGTCCCTCCTGCATCCTACTGCCCCGCTTCCTTGAGAGAATTCATCCAGGAAATCCAGGGGTCTGGAGAGGAGAGCCCACCAGAACCCACTACCTCGATTCACCCTTTGGGAAAGCGGCAATCAGGCTGAAAGGTACCTGTCTCCATCCCCAGGTGCTCTACCTTTTATAACCTCTATGGGGCAGTATCCAGTACCAGGTGAGAGAGCCCAAGTCCTCTACCTGGGAACTTGCCCTGGTTGCAGGGAGACTGACTCTGGCTCATTGAAGAGCAACAAACACAAATGCACCCCATAATCGGATGGTCTGGCAAGGCCCTGCTCCTGCCTGCAGGCTGAGCAGTCCTTCCTTCAAACGCCACCCAAGCCAAAGCCTCTGGCTGGGCTGGGCAAATGGGAGACTCTGGCTCTGGACTGCATGAAAGCCCATGGACCTGGACATCAGATCACCCTGGTCATGAGCTTTCAATCTTCAGCCCCTCAAGGATAAAGCCTCTGTCTGTCCCCCCAACTCAAGGATTGAACCCAAGCATGCTCTACTGAGCCACAACCCTATCCCTTTATTTTTAGGTCTTGCTAAGTTACTCAGGCTGGCCTCAAACTTGCGATCCTCTTGCCTTAGACTCTCCAGTAGCTGTGACTGTAGGTGTACACCACTGTGCCTAGCTCCTGTTTTGTTTACTGCAATATCCCCTGGCCCTAAACCCACAGCTGGAGTGAATAAGACTCTAAAGAGACCTTTCTAGACTCATCTTCCTACTGTAGCCACACTGGCCACCCAGGGGACAGAAGTACCAGCTATCTGGCACTTTCTGCCCCTGAAAAGAGAACATCTCCTGCACGCCAAATGACCTCATGCCCAACAAACTGATGTGGAAATCCTGGTAACACTAACCCTCCTGCAAAGTCCAGCTAGGCCTGGACTTTGGGTACAGGACTGGCCACACTG
Source organism: Marmota flaviventris (assembly GCF_047511675.1). NCBI lineage: Eukaryota > Metazoa > Chordata > Mammalia > Rodentia > Sciuridae > Marmota > Marmota flaviventris. The sequence continues at coordinate 210,468,900 of NC_092498.1, forward strand.
GGGTTGGGCTGACCAGAGGAAGGAACTTGAGGCTCCTTGTGAATGGCAGGGCAAGCCAGTGGAGCCTCTCTCCCAGGCCCGCTCCTCTCCTCACCTGGGTGGCCCCATAGCTGCCACTGTCCTGAGCTGCCCAGATAGGCAGAAAGGGTTTGGAAGTTGGCTCCAACTTGGAGCCCTGAGAGCCTTAGCAGGGCTAAGCCCAAAAGAAGGCCTCCTAAGGGCTGAGGTAGCCCTAGGTGCTGTGGGGCCCCAGCTCTGCAACTGGAAGCCTCGGCTCCAAAGCTAGACCTGCTGTTGGACCCCCAGTGTGTCTATCTGGCCTCCTTGTGCCAAACAACCAATACCTGTTCAAACAGTACCGCCGGGACTTTCACAGAGACTTTCCCTGAGAATGAGCTGAGATGAGATGGTGCACTGTAAACTAACAAGCAGATGTAAGGACAGTTCAAGCTTCTGAAGGGACAAAATGACAATGACCCTTCAGACTGGCAGACACAAAATTCTCCCATTCATAATTCTCCAAAGGAACCAAGGGGGCATCCCAGGGTGACCCTGATGCGGGCCTTAGGGAGGGCTACTCTGCGCTCCCAGACACCATAGCTAGGTGGCGCAGCAAGTTAACACTAGCTGGCCTCTGTGGACTGCAGCGGGGTAAACCTGTGGACAGCCAGCCCAGAGCTCCAGGGGACCCAGCAGGTTCCTTCTGCACACCCACGAGGCCCCAGCAGGCAGGAGAAGACCTACCCAGGCCCAGGCCACTCACACCCCAGGTTGTGCACCAGGGAAGGAGCTGCTTGAGGCACTGGCTCCTGCTGCTGCCGCTGCCAAGCACATCCCGTGATGTGATGTGAGGGCCGGGCTTCCCGTCTGCATTGATTAGGAACAGCTTGCAGTGCGGGGGCCGGATGAAAGGGGGCCCTGGAATGGGTGGGTGAGAAGTGGGGGGCCTGCCAGGTGCATGGCTGGGAGGGATGTAATCCTGAGGGCCCAGTCCCACCCTGCAGGCCCAGCAGCTCGAGTCCTGCCTGCCTCTCTCAGAGAGGGGGATTCTAGATTAGGGGGATTCTGTGGCCATGTGACCCCAGGAATGCTTCTAACACACCAGGATGCCCTTACCTTTTGGCAGTGCAGACTTGTCTTTGCACTTGATAAACTTGGGAAAAGGAAGATCCCCCACCCCCAGCTATTGCAGAAAAAAAAAAAAAAGAGTAAAAGAAATGAAGACTGAAAGTCAAAGATCAGGAACCAGAGACAGGGAGAGAAATGGAGAAAAGTCAGGAAGGGGGGAGCACTAGCACTCTGCAGTGGTGGCAGCAGCCGGGCAGGCACACCCTCCCGGTGGCAGGCCGTGTGGAGAAAGGCCCCTTTGTTCCACTGGGAGGTTAGCCGAGGTGAGTCCCGCCCCCCCAACCCCCCTGACCCTGGGCGGTGCAAATCATTTCACTGGGCCTGGGGCTGGCCTAGCTGTTTCCCTGGCCTCCCAATCCTCCACCCCAGAGCAGAGCCATGGAGCTTGGCTGTGAGAGGACTGCTTCCTACCCCTGCCTTGCCCAAACACTAACGGTCACACTTGTGGGGCTGGGCTAAGCTCCTCCAATGGTCTCTGGAAGCCTGCTCTGCCCGTCTTGACTGCAGCTTGTTCAGGCTTCTCCTAAGCTGTGGGCTTCGGGGTAGATTCAACATACAGCAGCACACTGCAAGAGTGAAGCACGTGCTATGCTGGGAAATGGAGCCCAAGAGGCCGGCTGGCTGGCCACGCCCCTCCAAATCCAGGCCTTTTCCAGTGACTTCCCAGGACTTCCTCAGAGTGGGGTCTGGGCTCTGTGCTAGTGTTGCCCTCAGTGGTCATCTGTCTCCAGTAAAGGGGGCTGAGGTCCTCCACCCCCAGAGCCAGCCAAAGCAGAGGGTGAACTGGGGGTGGATAGGGATAGGAGGTGAGAGATTTCTGAAAGTACCCCTCTGCTCTGCAACACACCCCTTCCCCTTCCCACTCCCAGCTCAAGTGGGGTGCACTACACACACATACACACACAAACACACACACACAAGCACTAGCACTCCCCCGCCATCCATTAGAGCTCCTGGCTACTCCTATGGGGTTTTCCACAGTCCTAGGAGCAAACTCTTCACACTTCCCAGAGCTTGGTGGTTTACACTTGACTAAGAAGTGTGTCCCCTTTCCAAACAGTGGTACCCTCCAGCTCCCACCCCAGGAATGTGCAGCAGAAAACCTGAAGAGGGGATTGGCCAGGATCCTTCTGTCCCTGACAGTCCTCTGGCCTCAGGATGGTAGGGGGGATATCTTCTCTTCAGGACACCGCAGTCTCCCATTATAGCAGCTAGAAGCTGAAAGTAGTGACAAAGGGAGGAGAAGGTGGTGTCCCTAACCTCCCAGGTCTTGTTGGGCCTCTGGCCTGGGAAGTGGGGCAAGAGAGAAGGGAAGGGCAGAGGGGCGAAGACAGGGAACGGGGCAGTGGCAGCAGCAGCTGGAAGTACAGGGAACCTGAACAGGGCTGCTGAAATCAGTTTCAAGAAGCTGCAGCTCAGATACACAATGTCCTGCCAAACCCTGTGCTTTAATTAAATTAAGAACGGGACAGACTTCCCAGATTTTTCTGTGTGTGAGTGCATGTGAAAATCCTGATGTGCATGAATCCGGAGATCTGTCAGCATGTGCGTGTGTGCACATGTGGATGTGTGAACCCTGATGGTAGAGGAAGAAGAGTGAGGCATCAGGAATGGGGAGGGGAGAGGTGGGACAGAGACGCTCTCCCTGGAGGGAGACTCCAGACAGGGCTCTCAACCCCTACACCCTGAACTGTGGTCAGCTCATGGTCCGTGGTGGGTCCTGGGGCTGTCTTCACTGTAGGATATTGTGTGGCATTTCTGGCCTCCACCCACTCAGTGCCAGCAGCCTCATTGCCAAAGTCCCTTGGGGGCAAATCCAGCCCTGGTGAGATCCACTGCTCTTGGGCATCAGATGAAAACCAGCTCAATCAAGCCCTTACTATGGAGATGCGTTCCATCTCCCGTCCCTCTGTAGCACGCATGCTTCCAAAGTATTCTTGGGCCTTGCCACCTGGTCCCAGAAGAATCAGTGATAGTTCTACAAAGGGCAAGGTGCCCCTGACTTCTCCCAATGGGCGTGGCTACACAGAGTCAGCTGAAGTCGGGATCTGAGGTAATGCACACCTGAGGCCCAGACTAAAGCTGGTATTCTGCATCACTGAGGGAAGGGTCACAGAAGTGAGGGCTTACTTGCCTGGAGACAGATCTTGCAAAGACATCCCGAGTAGCCCCAGGCCAGTAGAAGTCTACCTACCCCACCCCCAATCCTCTTGCACTATCCAGCCATCCCTCACACTGGGAGGCTCCAGAGAAGCAGGAGCTGGGGGGGTTCCCAGTTCAGCCCCAACTCAATCCAGTCCCCTTCCAGAGGTCACCTGTAGCAGTCTTGTTCTGAGGGTAGGGTCAGTTCCAACAGCCCTTCTCCCCTAGGCCCAGAGGAAGCTTGCCTCTCTCCCCAGCCCTCTAGGAGCCCTGAACAGTTCCCTTCTGGGAGCAGAGCCAAAAAGATGGGAGAAGGATGTTTATAAGCTGCTAAAAGGGAAAAGTGGGAGGAGGGGCTGAGAGGCCCAGGCCTCCAGGTAGTTCAGACTGGGGCCCTGCGGGGAAGGAGGAGGAAGGTGGCCTTCTCTGGGGAGCTCAGTATCTGGCAGACAGGAGGAGGAAGCAGCCCCTACCCACCCGCCACAACCACCCTAACTGTGCCACCAATGGGCTTCTGGTCCTCCACAGTAGCCTGCCAAATGACAGTTTCTTGACACTGGTTCCTGATCCACAGGACTCTGAGACATTACTGGGGTTTTTTGTTTTGTTTTTTGGCTTGTTCCCCTCTCCTCACCCTGAGGAGAACAGGACCAACGAAGAAGGACGGAGGGCCCTGGGAAACCTGGGAAACCGAGGCTGGGAGTGTGGCTTCAGGAGCTGCCTGGTGGGAGCGAAAGCCAGTCTCCAGCTCCTAGGGCTCTGCACACAGCTAATGGGAGGCTGGCAGCGGCAAATTGTTGTTTACTTTTAATTAAGTAAACAATGTCGGCTTCCGCCTCCTCCCCTGCCATCCCAGCCAGTAATTTGGGGGATGACAATGGGGCTGCTTCCTTCCTCCTGCCTTCTTCCCTCCCTGCAGGCACTCAGGCTCCCTCTGGCTGTGCAGTCACTGGAACTCACCGGCTGGTGGAGAAGGCTTGGGGGGGGGGGACGACAGGAAGGCCCCAGTCAACCTGCTACCTACTGAGTCCAGCAGGCTTCAGGCGCCCTCCAGAGGGTTGGCTTCACTGCCACCTCACTCAGGGGCCTCGAGGGCAACCTGGCCTCACACTTAAGACTAAGTCCATTCTCTCCGCTCCCCTCCACGCTGTAGCTCTCCTAACCACTGTCCTTCAAAGACCAAAAACAGGGTGACCAGGAGTCCCTGAGGGATGAGGCAGTAGAGATCAAAGCACAAGTTGGGAAGATATTCACCAAATTAGACAAGTCTTGCACAGGTATCCAGCAAGTGGAACCTTCTGGTCCCCTGGGGCAGAGCCTAACCCCCACCCCGGCCCAACACCCACCCCTGCTGCAGGCCACTAGGTGGTACCAGATTTCCTCGGATGAGGAGCTGGCTTTATGGCCCTAGTTTCTGCTGTTGCTGTCTTGAAATTCTTAACTTGCGAACAAGGGGCCCTGCATTTTCATTTTGCACTGGGTTCCACAAACCCTGCAGCTGGTTCTGCTGGGTCCTGCCTGGGGGTGTGAGCCCTGGACTCCCCCGAGTGAAGAGACAGGCAACAGAGCCCCGAGCCCTGGGAAGGCTGAATTTCAAACGAAGTATCCTGAAGATGGGGCTCCAGACAGATACACCTCTCCAAGCCCTCTGCACAGCGGGTGCACAGCGGGTGCACACATTGCAGAACTGAGTGGAAGGAAAGGGAATCCCTCTAGTTCCTCTCCCGCGTCTCCCTCTCAAGGATGAGCAGATGGGTCCAGAGTCAAGCCCAGCCTCCCTCCAGCTCACTCACACCCCCTCCTCCCAAGACTTTCCAAGGTGTGTGTATGGGGAGGGGTGCTGAGTTGTGTGCAATCCCCACTCCTCCCCCTGCCCCGGCTGCTTCCCCTACCTCCTTCAGAAGGGCGGGGTCTGTGGCTGCAAAGTTGGCTGGGGCTGGATGCAATTTCAGCCGCAGAGCAGGGCTCCCTGGCTGGAAGCAATTTTCTCATTAGGACCCCAGGCCTGCTTGCCCGTTGGTTCTCAGCCCTCACTCCCCTCCTGCGAAACCGCACCCCATAGGCCTCCCGGCAGACCACTCACACGCACAGGGAACCGCACATGTACTGAGTCAAAGGGGCGATTGTGGGGTCAGTCCAGTGAGGTTGGGGGCAAGGAGAGTTGCTGGCGCAAAGCCCTGGCCAGGACGCTGAGGCACCTTCAGGACTCCTCATCCAGCAGCCTACTTCAGGCAAAGAGTGAATCCCAGTCCCCAGGACAGAGAGCAGAGCCTAGGGGATCTGGAGCCTGGCCCACCCTGAGGGCTGACCTCACTTGACACTCCAGAGAGACCCTCCAGTGCTCAGGTCTGGCACCAGTGGATCCCCTCCTTGCTCAGCTGGGCCTGGGGCGAGCAGATGGGCTCTCAGGAGGCAGCCCCCCTCCCCCAGCCCCAAGGCTGCTCTAAGTGGAGGGTGGTCTTGGCCAAGGGAGGGGGGAGCCGAGGCCCCGGGAGGGGTGGCTCTGCTCCGCAGACACATGTGGTTGGACTTAAAAAGCTATTAGGGAGTGAGGCGCTGGCGGGAGTGCGGCCGGCCCTCGCACCAGAGGCGGGCGGTGGGGGGGGGTAGATGCCGAGGCGGTGAGCTCAGCACCTCCCGCTCCCTCTCCAGCAGGGCCTGGAGAACTCAGAGGACCCTCACCCAGCAGGAGAGTGGGGCAGGCCCACAGGGAAGGAGAGGCAGGCTGCTAGCCCTTGGTCCAGGACAGATTCTGGAAAGCTCAGCAGTATGAGAACTCTAGAATCTATGATGGAGCTAACCTCTGGGGGAGGGGCGGGGAAGTTGTGCCCAGGGCTTGGATGGGACCCAGAAGGGCACAGACAGGTCCTTAGCTTCCCTTCAGCCTTCTTGGGGTGACAGCTGGCTGGGGGTCTCCTAAAGGAATGTGTGTGGGTTCTGCGGGGCTGGAAAGGGGGATTATTAGGACACCAGAAGAGAGCAAGGGAAGGGAAAAGTGGGCCCCACCCATCACGAGGCCAAAAAGAACCGACGGAAAGTTCCCTAGAGCCGCCAGCTTGTAAAAAGTTCCTTTACTTTCCAAATTATGAGCATTTTTTAACAAGGGGGGGGGCAGAGCCACGATCTAGGACTTCATAAGACTGTGTGTGTGTGTGTGTGTGTGTGTGCACGCGCATGCACACCCGTCTGTGACCATGTGTAGCCATGACTGAAGGGTGTGCAACTTGCATCTCAAACTGCTCTACTCCCAAAGTCAGGTCACCATCTGAGGGGTTCCCACCCACCACCCTCCTCAGGTAACCACCATCCTGTTATGCCTAACCCCAGGGGGCACCCCACTGCTGTTACAAAGTGAGGTGTTGCTAGGGGGTCAGGCACACGAGCAGGACCAGACCTGGGTCTGGCAAGCCACTTGCTAAGCTCCATCCCCATCTTGCAGGCCTCAGCATCCTCAGGAGTAGGCTTTAGGATGGAATGGAAGGATTGCATGGAAACATCCTGCCCAAGGCTCTGGAGACCTTTCTGAGCTCCTCAGACATCCACTGAGATCACCCCCAGCTCCCCAGGATTCCAGGGCACAGTCAGAAGTGAGGAGTTGGTCCCTCTTCTGCTGTGTGGGGGCAGGAACTAAGTGTTTGGGAGACATTTAATCTTCCTAACTGCCCCATGGGGTGATCGTTATTTTCCCCATTTTTGTAGATCAGAACTGAGATGGTGAAATCAACCAAGATCAGCCAGGGCCTGAAGGAGTGGAACCTCCACTTGCCTGACTCCCAGGGCTCCACAGGCCAGGGGCTCAGCTCTTCCTAGGGGTCTTCTTTCTCAGCCTGGATCCAGATCCACCCACAGGAGAGATGGGGAACTGTGGGATGACCCTGAGCAGGGCAGGGCAGGAGAGAGGGGACTGCTCTAAGCCACCAGGAGTGGGGCCAGGCAGGCTGAGTGGGGGAGGAGCTGACCACGGAGAGCCGGGATCCTCGCTCAGGAAACTCGCAAAGAATGCGGTTGGCAGCAGGCCAGTGGGCCAGGACCACAAAGAGGCCTTTGTTTTAGGAGGTGTCCAGGGAGTGGATGGACAGAACAGTAGAGGTGGGGGCAGCACCCCTTGGGGTGGGACTGGGGAGAGCACACACTGCCCTCTCCTGTCTGCCTCCCCATGCCTCAGCCTCGCAACAGCAGGTTCCCGCTCAGGGTCCTGACTCCAGGGAAGACCCCTGGGACCAGGTTGTCCCACTTCTCAGCTCCCCGCCTCCCTCAGCTGGTAGGAGGGGATCTGCCCTAAATCTACCCTTCTGAACCCCAGAATATCCTAGGAACCCTGGGGGGAATCAGGGATAGGGGTGGTAAAGGGGCTCTCTGACCTCCAGGAGGAACTGTCAGAAGATGGCAGAGTCGTCCCCTCCCTAGTTGTCCCTGCTTTCCTCTGGGGAAGGAAAGGAGAGGTTGTAACAGTCCCTCCCCCTCCCTGCTCTGCATTTGCAGAGTTTCTCTGGCCTCTTCTTGGCATCTGGAAAAGTTTGGGAAACACAAAAAAAAAAAATTTTTTTTTTTTGGAGAGTTTTTCTATTGCTCCCTAGACCTGCCAAGAGGAAGAAGGAAGAGGGGGGCGGTCTGGGGAGTGGGGGACAGAGTAAAGTCAGAAGAGGAAAAGAGCACTTGGGGAAGGAGCAGAGGAGCACTCAGCGTGCCCCACAGCCCACTGAGCTCCATCCAGGTTTTCTGGAATTAACAGAAAGACCCCCCAAAAATGCCCTCAGGCCCACCCAGCACACCAGATTCACCTGGTCCTACCCTGCACCATGCTCAGAACCGTCCCTGGCCACCCCCTACCAGACACAAGTGTGCTGCCACCAGGGAACACCTGGGCTGTGGGGCCCTGTGGAAGAAAAAGACGGGACATCTTAAGGATGAGTGGCACCAAGGACATGCCATATACAACTCAAAATTCATCCCAAGACAGAGCACGTGCCTGACACAGGACTGTTTCTCTGAGAGGATCAAGACTGTCTTGGTTAAGTGAGGTGATCCTTTGCCCTGATCGCCCCAGTAGTCAGGTTGAGGGCAAGATGCTGCCTTGAATGACCCCCATGAGTCATGGTGGCACTGCCCAGCAGCCCCAGTGTGATTACCAGGCCATCCCAGGTGGTCCACCTGTGTTCCTGGCCCTTGTGTTCCCTAGGACAGCTCCCATCTAATCTGTGCCCTGGTCCAGGTAGCCAGCAGTGTGCCTTGGTCTCCCAAGGATGGCCCCACTCCTGGGGACAGAGTGTACACGTGGAGTAAGGGACAACTGAGGCTGGGGGACAATCTGGAGGATTAGTAGCACCGGGTACTAGTTGGAAGAGCAGAATCACAGGTCCTACTTATGGGGCAGTCCCAGGGATCCCTCGAGGGACTCTGGTGAAAGGTTCCTGACTGGGATTGCAAGAGGAGGGAGAGAGATGGGAAAGATGGAGTGCTGGAGAGAGACACAAGGGCAGCCAGCTTCTCTGCTCTCTGTTAACCTGGGCACCACCTGGATGCCAGTGGACATTTGGTCTCCAATCCTATAGGCAGAGCAGAGAGCCAAGGAAAGACAGAAAGGAAGTAGTGGCACAGGATGGGCAGCTGGTGGGAGGGAGGTCTGCCGAGGAAGAGGAAAACCCCGCCAGCACAGAACGGGGAGCCCAGAGGGCAGGCACAGTGGGAGGGGGCACCGCAGAAGCTCCTTTGCCTTCCGGGCGCCGCTGGCTGCTTCCAGGAGCCACCCCGCCCCCTCCAGGCACCTGCTAAGGCGGCAGTGGCGGGTTGTGTTTCTTTAACCCCTGGGGCCTGTTGACACAGATTAGTATCGCTGGTCAGGGGTCAATAGGGAAGGCTCTTGAGGTCGAGACCTGAACAACTGGAGTTGTAATGAGCCACGTGGGGAAGAGGCCCAGGGAGAGGAGAGGGCCGAGGAGGGAGGAGGAGGGCTGGGCTGCTCTGAGGAAGGGCCTCTCCAGCACTTGCCTGGGCAGTTCTTGCCTCCCTGAACCTGCTGTGCTTGGGGCTTAGGAAAAATTGGACTCACTGGCCACTGCTATGGAGATGCAGATGTCCCTGAGTGGCTGGAGCTGGCACCCCAGGGAAGAATCTGGTAGAAAGAAAAGACATGAACAATGGCCAGAGGCTCTGACCTGTGTCCACCCTCTGGGGCCAGACAGAGGGCACTGGTGGGCCCTAAGATACCCCTGCTCCTCCCTGGGTCTACAGTGGGGTGGCACTGCACCCACCTGTGGCACATGTCCACCTTAGGCTACCTGGCAGAGCCTGAGCTGAGTGACTCACTTGAGTCATTTGGACCTTAAGGGGGGCTGGTGCAGGGCCTAGACAGTGTCCCAAGCTCCTGGTGGGACAATCTCGATTGAAGTCTTTGCCTTCGTCAACAATGGGATCCACAGCATAGCACCTAGGTGGTGAGGCAGCTGCTCCTGTGCCTCCTAGAGGCATGCAGGGTGCTTCAGCAACACATACCCTCCCAGTGATCTGCCAACATCATCAGTGCCACCACACTCCTCCCAAGAGCCCTGGAGGCTACTCAGGGGGCTGCTCCAGGCCTAAGGCCACCTCCAGGGGGCTGGTCTTGATAGGAGGAGAGGATTGCCCCTCTGGCCGCAGGCTGCTTAGCCACTCCCACAGAGGAGTAAGTGGGGGAGAGAAGAAAGCCAGGCCACATGTCCCTTGGGACTAAAGCCTCCCCACTATCTGGAACAGCAAGGCATCTCTTGTAAAGAGGAGTGAGCTCCCTCAGAGTCACTGGCGCTCCCCAAGTCCTGTCCTATTTACCTCCTTTAATTGCTCCATGTGGCTGGGCACCATGGCCCATGCTTGTAATCCCAGTGATCTGGGAGGCTGAGACAGGAGGATCACAAGTCCAAGGCCAGCAGTGTAGTATGCTGGAAGTCTGTGAATGCTGAAATACATGGCCTCAGCAGGGACCCAACCATGAGTGACCTGGTGCCTGCCTAAAAAGACAATGCCTCTTGGCAGAGAAGAGGATGGACAGCAGCTGCCTCTTTGCAGGCAGTTACAAATCCCCAGAAGATAGCAATTCCCCTCCCAGATGCACACCTCCAGAGAAGAAGAATACATGTCTACTTAGATACTTGTACACAAATGTTCACAACTGCCAAAAAGTTGTGACCATCCCAAATGTTCGTCAATGAATGAACAGATCATCAAAATGTGGCATATCCCACACAATGGAATATTATTCAGCCTTAAAAAAGAACGAAGCAGGCTGGGCGTGGTGGCGCACACCTGTAATCCCAGTGGCTCAGGAGGCTGAGGCAGGAAGACTGCAAGTCCAAAACCAGCCTCAGTAAAAGCAAAGTGCTTAGCAACTCAGTGAGACCCTGTCTCTAAATAAAATTCAAAATAGGGCTGGGGATGTGGCTCAGTGGTCAAGTGCCCTGAGTTCACTCCCTAGAACCAAAAAAAAAAAAAAAAAAGAAGCATTGATACCAACTACAAGATGGATAAACCTTGAAAATGTTATGCTCCATGAAAGAAACTACTCACAAAGACCATATATTATATGATCCTGTTTATAACACAGAAAGCAGATTAGTGGTTACTAGGAGCTGGGAGAAATGGGCCTAACTACTAGTAGGTATGGGATTTCTTTCTGGAGTGATGAAAGTGTTCTGGAATTAGTGGTGATGGTTGCACAACATTGTGAATGTACTAAATGCTGCTGAATTGTACACTTTAAAGTATAGATGTCAGCTGGGTACAGTGGTGGATGCCCGTATTCCTAGAGACTCTGAAGGCTAAGGTTAGGAGCACTGCAAGTTCAAGGCAAGCCTGGGCAACTTAGCAAGACCCTGTCTCAAGGTAAAATATAAAGCCAGGAATGGTGACACATATTGTAATCCCAGCGCCTCGAAAGGCTGAGGCAAGAGGATTACAAGTTCAAAGCTAGCCTCAGTAACTTAGTGAGACCCAGTATCAAAATTAAAAAGGATTGGGGATGTGTCTCAGTGGTTAAGTGTCCCTGGGTCCAATCCCTGGTACCTAAATAAATAATTTGAAGAAATAAAAAGGTGTAGTTATGTAGCTCCTACAGAGCGGCCCTGGGTTCAATCTCGAATACTAGAGAAAAAAAATACAAATGTGCTTGAACTCACAATGGATTTATCTGCTGATAAACCCACTTTAAATTGAAAATATTATTAAGATGAAGACATGTTTAATACACCTAAGCCATTGAACACTGGAGCTCAGCCTCGCTTACCTTAAATGTTCTCAGAACACTTCCATTAGCCTATAGTTGGGCAAAATCATCTAACATCAAGCTTATTTCATAGCAGTATCCTATAATTCACTGGATTCTGAAAGTGAGAAACAACGGCTGAATGGGTGTATTTTCCCACCATCATAAGGTCAAAAAATCCTAAATCGAACCATTCTAAGTCTGGGCCCATTGGTAGTGAGTTTTATTATGTGAATTATAGCTCAATAAAATACAAATCTGGAAGAGAGTAGAAGCTGAATTCAGAAAATGACAGTGGGGGGTGAAGAGTTGGGAGTCCTGGGGCTGCCACAGGGCCTGTGCTCAGCTGGCTGCGAGGCTCTGGATGAGGTGGTGATGTTCCCAACAAGGCCTGGAGCAAAGACAAGAGGGAGCAAGGGGCTGGGGAGGTCTCTCATGAGGGCGGAGCACCAGTATGAGGGTGGAGCTGGAAAGAAGAGTCTGAGGCCCATGGGAGATCCAAATCTGAGATGAGCTGGGATGCCCAGTGGAGAGGGGCAAAGGTGCACAGTCGGCCAGGCACTGCTGCTGCTGGCAAGTGGCCTTGAGCAAGATGCTCCACCTGCCCAGCTGCATGTGTGGCACTGTGTTTCCACAGCCCCTAGCTCACCACCATCCTGGGCTTCGCAAAGCTGGGGTTCAGAGGTGCTGACAAACAGTGTCACCCAAGGCAGGGAGAGCACCGGCTGTGTGGGGTGTAGGGAGCAGCAGAGTGTGGCCAAGCCCAGGAAAACCAGCCCTTCACAGCACAGAGCAAACAAGAGAACCAGGAAAGGGGCATAGGAAGAAAGAGGCAGGGATGAGGGAGGCACCGCCACTGTGGGGCAGAGAGGGCCCCAGGCCCTGGACCAGCCCACGCCACGGGCAATGCAGACAGAAGGCCAGGTAGGAGGGAGCAGGCTCCAGACCCAAGGCTCACAGGGCTGCCTGGGAAGCTGCGCACTCTCTCACCACGGCCTCTGTACCAGGCTTCCACCCTCCTTGTCCTCAGCAATAACCCTGCCCACGGCTCTGGGCCCTGGAGCTCAACACATGGCACCACTCAATGGTTTCTGGCACCAGAGAGGAATTTATTTCCTGGATAAAGCAGCCAAAATCGTTCTGCACCTTTGTTCCGCGAGCACGGTGCAGTCAGAGCCGACATTTTCTAATGGGGCCAGAGAAGAGAAACTCAAAATGGATTCAGGGAGGGTGAGGCTGAGGAGCAGTTCAAAGGCAGAGCACTCTGTGGTCTCGAAAGCTAATGGCGGGAAAACGGATGTGGCTGGGCTTATAAAATCAAATAGCCCAGGGTTTCTAGTGAGTGAGCTGTAAATCAAGACCAGGACAGGTAAACCACCTGAAGCTTAAAAAGGGGACCCCCATCTAAGGCAATAAGTTCTACTCTGTGGGGAGGGGGTTCTGGGGAATGAACCCAGTGGTGCTCTACCACTGGGCTACATCCCCAGCCCTTTTTAACTTGAGATACAGTCTCACTAGGTTGCTAAGGCTGGCCTCAAACTTATGATCCTCCTGACTTGGCCTCCCAAATGCTAGAATTACAGGTGTGCGCCACCACGCCCAGCAATAAGTCCTTTTTAAGCAAGGAGTCACCTTGCTGAGTAGGCTGACTCCAAGGAGGAACTTGCTCCCGATTCATGGTGGAAGACTGACATCTATCCCAAGGATCTAAGTGCTGACAGTCAGTCAGGGCTAGGCAGGAGAAACAGCCTCCTTCAAACTAAACCTCAGGGCCTTGAGAGTCCTGGATGGCTGGATTTCAAGGCATTCCTGGGGGGCAGTCCCACTGCTCCATTCCAGCACTCACGAACAGCCTGCCCAGAGCTGCCTAGGAGGGCAGTAGCTGCCCTTCTGATGTTCTTCATGGCCCGTGATGGGTCAAGGCCTTGGGCCCTTTCCTGATCAGGGTCTGTGATTTAGACCAAAACAATGTCCCAGGAAGGAAGCGAGCTGTCCCAGTGCCCCCAGAAACCATCTCTCTGCTCTCTTCACCCTCCCTTCCCCTTCTCTCAGCTCCTTACATTCACATGCATGGAGACGTGCACAGACACAAAAAGACGCTCACGTGCACCGGGATCCGTGTAGAATCACCGCCTTGCAGCCTATTTACAGACATTTTACCAAACAAAACATCAACTCCCAATGTTTGACAGGAAGCCCCTCCTCTCTTGTCAGACACGATCCCTCCTAAAGGGGGTCCCCAGCGAAGAGCAGCAAAAGCCCCAGGAAGGGGAAAAGGAAGAAAAGGAGTGCGTGTGAGGCAAGAGAAGGTAAAATTATAAGGTTGGAGCTGTCAAGGCAAAAAAGGGGGGAAAACGCAAAGCGACTCCACTATTAGGGACTCGGTGTGAAATGCAGCATTCACAACAGCTGAAAATCTCAGCGCTTTGTCTGCAGGAAACATGAGACATAGTGGCCCAAAGGCTGGGAGGGCAGCAGAAGCCCCCACATGTGGCAAGCAAGCAGTGAATACACCCCAGAATAGAGGGCAGTGTGCCCACACCCATCTCACCCAGCTCACAGGCTACTCCCCACTGTGCCCTCCTGTCCCCCCACCCTGTCCTCTCCCCCAGACACTGTGGAGGGGGGTCAAAGAAATGTAGGAAGCGGGCAGTAGGGCCCATGGGGTGCTCCTTTGGTCAATGGGACTGGATGTTGGCCAATGTCCTATCCATTAAACAGCACCCCAACTCTTGCCTACCAGGGTTCAGGGACCACCTGCCCAGCTCTGTTCCTCAGAGTAGAAGCCGGGCCAGATGTGTGTCGGGGAAGCTGGAGCACGGCCAGTGTCCTTGCAAGACAGGAGCTGGAGGGTGCCAGCCCTTCCCATTCCTGCACACCCTCCTTCCAGAGGAGGTCCAGGCCCTACCCCCAGATGCTTCTGGGGGCCATAAGGAGATCCTGGGGAGGGAAAGGGCAAACTCCTCAATTTTGGGTCCAGCTTTTACCACTGGAGGAGAAAGGAGCCTGTCAGGAAAAGGAAGGGGAAGGTACAGAAGTGACAAAGGGCTGTGATCCTCAAATGCCTGCCACTAGGTCAACACTGTGGGGTTATCAATCTGGGGTGGCTGCCAGTCTTCTACTTCCTGGCCACAGACTGCCAAGTGCCCTGGGCCTGGGTCTCCAGGCACAGCACCAGGAAGGCCTCAGGACGCTGACCTGATTCCTCCTGGCCATCATTTCCTCTGCACAGCAAGGGTCTCCACACCTTCAGAGCCCCGACGCTGGGGCTTGGTGTTCGGTGTTCGGTGTTCTCTGCTTTGGGGGGGCCATCTGTGTGGGGCTAGCCGTCAGCAACATTCCTGGTCTTTCCTGCTAGATGCCAGTAGCTTACTCACCCCCAGTAGTGACAACCAAGTTTCCAGACATGGCCAGACATCCCTGGGGGGAAAATGGCCATCACTGAGGACCCCTGTGCTACAGGACAGCCTCACATTCTCCTCGGGGGCCCAGCCTAGGTACACATTAGGAACTTCTGTTTGTTCATATAAATCAATGGCAGTGATGGCTAAGCAGACCCCTCAAAAGAAAGCTACTGACCCCCCCTAATAAGCACCACCTCAGAGTGGAATGCCAGGTGTCCTCCACTCCATGCCTATGAAGGTCACCCAGAGGTGGAGGCAGCCTTCAGCATGGGGTGGGGGAGGTCAGGATGCCAGGCCCTGTGTGGCTCAGAGGTCCCAGGCTTCCTGGAGGCTGGCCCTATTCACTGCCCTTGGTCCTACAGTCTCCCAGATCTCCCCAGCCAGACCAGCCCCTTGCCTCAGGTCCCCTGCTGTCCCTGTGCCATATCCAACCAAACATGGGGCTTTTAATAGCAGCTTCCTGTGGGGCTAACTCCCCCCACCCCTTGCCTCTCACTCAGTCCTGTTCCTGACGGTGGAGACACAGCGCCCTGTAATTACAGCAATTGTAATCTCTTTTACTAACAGGTAGATTAATAGCAAGGCAGGTTCACAAAGAGCCCCAGAAAGAAACTGCTCAGCTGCTGAGCGGGCGGGAAGGGCCTGACACTTCTCGGTAAGCACACCCGCCTGCTGATGCAGAAGCTGGAGCCATGGGGGCGCCAGGTAGGGAGTTGAGCACAGGAGGGACACATCAGCTGTGACCCTACTCAATAAGTGATGGAGGCAAGTCACTACACCCTCCCTGGGTTTCCAAGTTCTCACGACGACAGCAAGATTTGAGCCTCAAGACCTGAGACACTTCGTCTTACATCCTCGGGCATAATGCATGCTGACATTTACACACATGCCCCAACCCACCCTTGTATACAGACACCCAGCTCCTGACACCAGGCACAGCACCAGGAAGGCCTCAGGACACACATGCAGACACCCACAGGCTATCGTGTGCTGAATGCCCACAGAGTGGAGGACAGACCAAGCTCCATAAGCACAGGAGTCCTGCCTACCACGACCTGGCCAGAGGTCCTCAAGGCTGGATGTCCTGGCACTGCCACGCTGCAGAGGAAGGGCAAGCTGGGAAAAGGGGAGCCTGCTGCCATTCCCTGTCCTCCACAAGCTGCACCTCACAGCCTCCTGCCAGGCCTCAGGGATCTTGGGACAGTTCTCACCACTGGAGCCTGAGGACAGCCAAGTTGTGGGCAAGATGGAACACTACATGGAAAGGGTGGGGAGAGGGTTGGGCTGCAGCTCAGGGGCAGAGCTCTTACCTAGCATGAATGAGGCCCTGGGTTTCATCCCCAGCACTGCAAAAACAACAGAATATCAGGATTCAGAGACAAAGAGTGCCAGAAGCAATAGATACTTCAACTTCCTTGAGCCAAACAGGATGTAGAAAGTGACTGAGGCCTAGTTTAGAAGTGAAGGAATACATGTCTGTGCACAAAGATGGGAGTGCAGTGGCAGTAGGACCAGAGCCCAATAGGAGTGTGCTCACTCACACTGAGGGACCCAGGCCAGGACACAAGGTGGTCGTTTCCTGAATGCTGGGATGGAATTAGAGGTGTCTGTGAGTGAAAACAAAGTCCACAGCCCCGAGGCAGGGCTCCTTCCTGAGCCTCCCCTCCATCCTGGAGAACACAGGCTGCAGCAGGCAAGCTGGGGTCCTGGTGCAGACTTGGCATCAGGGCTCAGGGATCGGCAGCAGCTGCTTCTGTAGGACTTCTGGGGGCACATGCTGGTAGCCACTGTGAGCTTGTACCTCAGCAGTGGCACTGGAAGTCTGCTGCCATTAAGATGCCATGGCCAACACCTGCTCATTGCCTGGCAGCATCAAGAGCCGCTCCTGCAGGCCCTGGGCTAGATGCTGGCATGGAATTGCCATGCCAGGGACCCTCAAGGGGCCATCTCCTTCAGGCACTGTCCAAAAGGAGCGGCTGCAAAGTCCTGGGAGGGAGCACCTCAGACTTACATAAAAACATGGCTGGAAGGTGTGAGAGTGTGGGCTGATGTCCAGGGTTAGCTCTCTCAGTGGGCGACAGCACGCGTCCACCAGGGCATGTGTGAGTCGATGCAAAGAATGAACGTGGAAATGTGACGTTCACCTAGAGAAGGGTGGGAGGACTGACTCAGGAACATGCATCCTAAGGCAACATGCATGCAGAGGTATGGGTGATGGCATCTGCCTGGGGTTCTGAGTAACGTGGACAGGGTGCAGCCTGGGATATAATGAGATGGGCCCCCAAGTACTATCTGCAGGCATCAAATTTCCAGATGTCAATGCACAACATATATTAGGAGTCTTCAAAAGAGTCCACACCTTCTGCCTACTAATTCATCTGCTAGGAAGCCCCCTCTAAAGTTAATAATGAAGAGTTACAAAGCAAGGTCCACCAGGACATCCACCTGAGCAGAATTTACAACAGGGATAAAGCTGACCCAGCTCACAGCCCTTGATAGGGCTGGGGGCTGTGGTGCACCTCTGTAATCCCAGCAACCGACCTGGAGGCTGAGGTAAAGGATTGGAAATTCAAAGCCAGCCTCAGCAACCAGCAAGACCCTGTCTCAAAATAAAAAACAAAAAGGGCTGGGGATGTGGCTCAGTAATTAAGCACCCCTGAGTTCAATCCCTGGTACCAAAAAAAATAAAATAAAGAAGCCTTGATGGAGGCAGGGGTACATCAACTCTAGCAAAATGAAATCTCATGCTGCCATTGTAAAAGCACTATTTTAAAATCTGTTATTATGTATTTGCTATACCAGGGATTGAACCCAGGGATGTCTACCACTGAGCTACTTCCCAGCACTCCCCACTCTTTTTGAGACAGGGTCTCCCCAAGTTGCCCAAGCTGGTCTAGAATTTTTGATCCTTCTGCTTCAGCCTCTAGAATCACTGGGATTATAGGTGATGCCACCAAGCCCAGAAAGCACATTTGAGCACCTATTACATTTGTACTAAAAGGAAATTTCTCATTCCCAAAATAAAAAGAGGATGGAAATCTCTTTTTTTTTTTAAGAGAGAGAGAGAGAGAGAGAGAGAGAGAATTTTAATATTTATTTTTAGTTTTCGGTGGACACAACATCTTTATTTGTATGTGGTGCTGAGGATCGAACCCAGCGCTGCGCGCATGCCAGGCAAGCGCACTACCGCTTAAGCCACATCCCAAGCCCAGAAGTCTCTTTTTATTATATTGATACTAAGCCATTAAAAATTAATTTTCTGAAAAATACTGACATGGTAGAATACACATTGTGTTAAAAATTTTAAAGCAGGATCCAAAGTCTATACCATGAACACCAATAAAAAATAAAATATGGTGGGGCTGGGGCTGTGGCTCAGTGGTAGAGCACTCACCTAGCATGTGCGATCCACTGAGTTCAATCCTCAGCACCACATAAAAATAAATAAATAAAATAAAGGTTATTGTGTCCAACTACAACTAAAAAAAAATTAAAATAAATAAATAAATAAATATATGGGCTGAGGCTATGGCTCAGTGGCAGGAGCACTTGCCTAGCATGTGTGAGGAACTCACTGGGTGTTCAATCCCTAGCACCACATTAAAAAAAAAAAAAAAAAAAAAGGCATTCTGTTCATTCTGTCCATCTACAACTACAAAAAAAAATACGTATAATGGGTATAGAAAAGTGCAAAAAGGCTAATAGTAGGCTACTGAAATGGTAAAATTTTGATAATTTTTATTTTCCTCTCTACACTATTGTTTTTTGTTTGTTTAGCACTGGGGATTGAACCTGGGGTACTCAACCACTAAGCCACATCCCCAGCTCTTTTTATTTATTTTGAGGCAGGGTCTTGCTAAGTTACTTATGGCCTCACCAAGTTACTGAGGATGGTTTTGAACTTGCGATCCTTCTGCCTCAGCCTTCCAAGCTGCTGGGATTACAGGTGTGTGCCACTGCGCCCCGGCCTAAATTTGTTTTTGTTTGTTTGTTTGTTTGCTTGCTTGCTTTTTTTGGTACTAAGGGCTGAACCCAGGGGTACTCTACCACTGAGCCACTTCCTCAGCCTTTTAATTTTCTTTTAATTTGAGGTACGGTTGCCCAGCTGGCCTGGAACTTGACACCCTCCTGCCTCCACTTTCCAAACTGCTGGGATTACAGGAGTGTTGTGACCACACCTGAGCACTTATTTTGTATTTTTATGATCCTCAGCCCTTTTATTTATTTATTTACTTAATGTTGAGGTGTTTTTTAAAAATCTTTATTATATTTATTTATTTATGTTTTTTAATGTGGTACTGAGAATCGAACCTAGTACCTCACACATGCTAGGCAAGTGCTCTACTACTGAGCCACAACCCTAGACCCCTTTTTATTTTTTGAAACAGGTCTCACTAAGTTGCTTTAGTGTCTTGCTAAATTGCTAAAGCTGGCCTCAAATTTGCAATCCTCCTGCCTCAGCCTCTTGAGTCACTGGGATTATAAGTATGTGCCACCATGCCCCAGCCCCGTGCACTTTTTAAAACAGTGAATAGACAGAGAGGTATGAATGTGGTGCTCTACAAATCAGAACACAGTGAGACAAATGCAAAACCTTGGCGAGTTTGAGTTCTCTAAGCCTCCTGTCCTTTTTTTCATGCTAAAATGGACTCCAGCTCAAAGGACAAGAAGCAGCATGGAGGGAGACATTCTCAAATTACTGTTACACTCTGTGCACCCGCCACACAACCAAGATTGGGTGCCCAAGGCTCCCTGATGCTCCTCTGCTGAATGGGGGGTACTTTGCAGGAGAAGGCAGGCTTCTAAACGGGCCGGAGGAAAGAGACTTAAGACCAGGTGCAAGGGGAGGAAGCTGGCAAGCTGGCTGGAGTCTAAGGCAGAGACAGAAGAGCTGGGAATTCATTCGAAAACTACTGGAAATGGCTCTGGAGTCTGAACAAGTATAGGGGCAGCACCAGCAGCAGAACTGACTTTGGGGTCGGCTTAGAGAATTGACTGTGCATGTGCTAGTGTATGAAGAAAAAAATCCCCCTTCCACAGGAAGAGGCAAGAAGAGTGACCACAAGCCCATCTGCAGGAGGGGCCTGGAGACTAGGGCTTCTTTGGAGAGGGAAGAGAGGCAGAAGGAGCCTCAGAACAAAAGGTGAGTGATCCCCATGAGCTCAGGGTCACTCCTTGCCAATCTGCGCTGCACGGCATCCACCAGGCTAGTGTGCAGGGGTATCTGGCCTGGAAGAGAACTCACCCATCATCAGTAAGAGAACTTACCCATCACCCCTTGGACTTAATCTAGAGAGGATGTGGCCTTTGGAGGCCGTTTGCTGTGTGGCCAGAAGTGGGGACACCCCTCAAAGAGGACTACATAGCAGGCACAGCCAAGGAGACAGAAGGCAGGCCTGGGTGTGGGTAGAACGAGCTAAGCTGGGGCTTACTTGCCCACAGAGTGGGCAAGTAACAAGGTTACCCTCTGCAACAAGGTGCTAGGGGTGGAGGAAAAGCTAAGAAGAGGACTACTCTTCCCCCACTTTCCTGATACCTCATTGAAAGGGAAAAATACATATTTTTTGAGAAACCAAGTCCCTTTCAACCAATAAAGCCTAGCATTCACTTGTATACTGTGCTTCTTCTAGTGTTCCAGAAGCTTCTGTCACTCAGCTGTCAGGACTCCCCCTTGGTGATATCTGCTCACAGAGTACACCTGCTGCTCCCCATAGCCGACCCTTGCTCCATCAGCCCCTTTCTGGTTTTTACACCACTGCAGGCCTTTGCTCCAAATCTCAAGGACGAACCATCAGCTGCTCCCCAGCTGAAGGTTAATTCAATACTCAGAATGGGTTTATGGATCCGTATAAAACTATATGTGGGCAAGAGACAGGTATAAAAACAGATAAAACACAGCCCCCACTCCAAAATTCCAGCTTAGCAAGAGAATCCTATACAATTATGTGCAAAGTGACATGGGAGAAAAGTAACCCAGCCCGCAGCTTACAGAAAACTGGGGCCCGCCCAGCAGGCTGCTCAAGCCTATGGCCGACTCTCCAGAGGTGCCTTTCTTGTGACAAGACACAAAAAGGCAGGACCTGCCACAGTGGGAGGGTGTGTGGGAGAGTGCCTCTGCCCACTGCCCACAGACAAGGAGGCTCACCAGGGCATCCCTGTAGCCAGAGTGCTTTGTCAGAGAGGAACACAATTCAAGAGGCCTTGCCAAGCCAGGCTGGCATCTGAGTAATTATATTAATGAATCTCTGAGTTACAAAATCTAATATTAGATGGTGGCTTTGGTACCATCATCCTCAGTTACCGTCCCACGTGGCCAGGAACACTCCTGGGCAGCAGCATGGCTTGAACAGATCGTGTGCGCACGCACAGCAAATGTGTGTGTGGTGTTTAATTTAAAAGAAATGCATGTATTTGAAACTGTGCCCAGAGATCTGTGTGCTGGGCCCACTTTATAAACCATGATACCATAAATAAGTGAGAGAAATCTGGCCCGTCCTCAGGGCAGGGGCCTCTCCCTTGGCCCCCTCTCTCGGGCTGGCAATATCCTGAGGATTGTTGTTCTGTGGAGCTACGGCTTTTGTGCTAGAAGCAAGCGCCGCTCCCCAGTTTCCTTTGCCCAGCAGGCAGAGCCCTGCATGCAGACTCTTTTGCCCTGCCTCCCCATCCCTGCCTCAGCTGTCTCCAGCCCACAGCCAAGCTCAAGAGGCAGGCTTGATACACACAAAGAGTAGGTAGCCTGGGGTCTAGCTGGTCCCCACCTCTGGCCAGACCGCTGCACCACCATCATCCTGGCCATTATCTGTGGGCCCCAAGTGAGGCCAGCAAAAACGATGACCCAGTTGGCCACACTTTGCATGAGGTCAGGGACAGAGGGTGCCAAGTCAACTGTAGCCAGGTAGGAAACTAAACTGACACTACACGCAGGTGAAGGAGAAAGTGCTGTGGCTTGTGATGAGACTTCACATATGCCAGGCAAACGGACTCTTCTATTTGATTGATATCACATAGCTTAGAGCCCAAATTCCCACTTGCCAGGAGAGGCTTTTGCTCCCCTATATTGCCAACTTGTCTATTTCATTTAAGAAGTCTTTTGGAGAACTCTTGTCAAGCCCTGGTTGCTGGGGTTAGGAAACCGGCCTTTATGGATACAAGTTCTCATCCTGGGGCTGGTGCAGTCCAGGGAACTTGTGAGCCCAGAGGCTGTCGCAGCCTGTTTGGGTCTTTGTAGGAAGAGATGACCTGGAAGGCAGGGAAAGCAGTAGCTTTTGCATTTTGAAAGCTCTCTGGCAAGCAGTAAGAGATAAGCTATTGGATAATTTCCTCTTTTTTTTTTTTTGTCATACTGGGAATCAAACCCAGGGCCTAACTCATTGTAGGGAAGCCCTGTACCATTGGGCTACACTCACAGACCTTTATATTTCTTATTTTGAGGCAGGGTCTTGCCAAATTGCTGAGATTGGCCTTGAACTCGTGGTCTTCCTGCCTCAGTCTCATGAGTCGCAGGGATTACAGGCTTGCACTAAAGCCCCCAGTATTTTTTAAACAACAGGCACAGGGTCTAGAGCAGTGGTTTCTTGCAGTGGTTTCATGCTCAGAAGTCTCACCTGCAAAAAGCTTCTGAGCTTTGTGAGGGGTAAGACTCTTGCAGAAGCTTCAGATTTCCTAGTACGGTCTCCCAACCCCAGATCCCTACACAACCAATCAAAGAATAGAAAACAAGGCTGTAAGAAGTTCACAGAGGCAGCTGGGCAGCCCACTTGGCCAGCAGTGGCAAGGAACA
The DNA here is from genome assembly GCF_047511675.1 of Marmota flaviventris. Classification (NCBI taxonomy): domain Eukaryota; kingdom Metazoa; phylum Chordata; class Mammalia; order Rodentia; family Sciuridae; genus Marmota; species Marmota flaviventris. The sequence continues at coordinate 210,491,587 of NC_092498.1, forward strand.
TCCTAAGGAACACACACAGCAAGGTCTGCCAACCCTCCCCCCAAGGCAGGGTTTCTAGGCCTCCACACTAGATGATTCTTTGTTCCTGAGGTGTTGTCAGTGCACTGGACTCTTCCCACTGGTAACAAATACTGTCAAATGTTTCCTGAAAGGCAAAATCACCCTGGTTGATTCAAGGATAATCAATCGTCCTGGTTTTCTGGGACTTAGGAGTTTCCTGGGACAGCACAAGGGACTTAGTACTAAAACTGAAAACCTCTTGATAAAACTGGGTCTAGATGGTCATCCATATTTACTCCAAATTAACTTCAATACCCTACCTGCCAACAAAGAGAATCTCCTCCCTATGCTCAAGAATATGAGAACCAGCTCTTCACCACTCATAGGAAACTCTCTCTCATACACCTAAAATACTGTGGCCCACCTCACACTGTCCTGTCTCCTCTTCCTTCCCAGGCGCCAACTCCCTCCGCCATTATTGCCACGAGGCTCTCTGAGACCTTTGCCAAATTGCTTGCATATTTCTTCTGTTACTAAGGCTGAAACTGGCCTAAAACCTCTGGTTGGAGAAACAGCCACACCCTGAGGAGGACATGACCAGGGCATAGAGCTTGGGTCTGTCCACATTCAACTCCTCTTCGACAAGTGACCCCAGAACTATGGAGAGGCCACCTTGGACAGAGAAAGACAGAGGAGACCATTTAGCTCTCCTCTTCCCCCTGACACAAGGTCAAGGCTGGCATGACCTGCTACACACAGGGAAGGGGACCCTAGACTCTCTAGAGGTTCAGATGAGAGGAAATGGAGTCCACTGCCCTGTCATTGTGTGGCCTGTCTCACTGCCCCCAGGACTCCACCCCAGCCTGGTCAGCCCTAGGCTCAGAACCACCCCCTACCCAAGTATTCCACCATTTGCCTCCTCCTTCTAAAGGCCTCTCTTCACTTGATCCCCTGGGGAGCGTTCCTGTTACTAAGGAAACAATGATGTCATGTGGCCGGGTGGGGCTGCAGGTTCCTCCTACCACCCTCTAACTAGGTACCATGCCCACTGACGTCACTGCTTAGAAATTTATAGCCCAGCAAGGGTATTTATAAGGTGGCTCTGGTGTGACCACATATTCAGTGTGGGGCTGGTGGTTATTTATAGCCAGAGGATATACACTTATTACACCCCCTGTCTGTATTCTGGGCCACCTGTTATATAACTGCCATTATGCAATAACGCCCATTATATAATAATTATGCGCTAATGGGGATATAATCTGCAGGCATAATAAGGACACACTCCCTAAGGGCTGCACTCGGCCAGCCTCCTGCAAACCGCCTCAGGGATCTCCTGATCTCTTCACCCTGCTCCTCCCAGCCCAGGAGAGTCACCAGGTGTCACCCTACTCCAGGATCTCTCTCTAGCCAGCAGCCTTCCCTAGACCAACAGACCCAGTGGCAAAGCCCTCTCTGGACTCATTCTCCAGGTCTTCTCTGGCCTCTTATCTCCCCAGCCCCACGCCTGTCTGGAGAGGATGCTTTCTCAGGCTGAGCTGGTATGCACGCTCCCTCATGCGCTCAAGCTCCCCCCACCACCACCCCCCGCCATGTCTTTAATTTTGAAACAAAGATACGATGGAATAAATTCTGGAAGTGACTGATGTTTTACGTGCCCCCCACCATTCTAGGACAGGAAGCCTGCCAGACGCCAGGACAGCTGGAGGAGGGTCTGCCCCACACACGGATGTACCCTAACCCTACAGGAAGGACTTGGGAAGCTGACCCCAGAGGCAAGGCGCATGGACCAAGTCAGGTAGCCAAATGGACCTCTTCTCAGCAACCTTCCCACTGGCCTCGGACCCCTAGCAGGCACTGAGGTGCCCAGAAGAATGAGGCTGCAGCCCTGATTTCTATGGTGGTCAGGCTACACTGCCCCAAGGATCCCCAGGGCAGGATCCTGGCCACTTGGACACCAACACACACTCTGCTATTCCCCCTTCTTCCAGGAAGGACAACCTGAAGCTGTCACCTCAGGGGAAAAGAAGATAGGGACAATGGCTCTGTACCTAGGATGACAGGAACCAAGTATAAAGGCAGGGGGCGGGAAAAATTAAGACCACCAAGGCGTCCTACAGAGCCAACTCAATTAACCCAAACATACTGTCTGCTCCTAAAATAGATCTCTATATTTAAAAGTTACTTGATATATGAATTGATGAAAATATTAGAAAAGCCTACATGAATCTGTAAAGTGAGGTCCTCAAAAGCATGGGGCCGTGATCTGGGGAGGAGGTCTTGCCTCTTAAACTTCCCAACTGTTTAAAGTTTCACAGTGTGTTTTACTACTGTAATTTTAAAAACTCAAATACATTGTTTAAAAAGGATACTGCTGAGTGGGTGCCATAATTCCAGTGACTTGGGAGGCTGAGGCAGGAGGATCACAAGTTCAAGGCCAACATGGGCAACTTAGTGAGACCCTGTCTCAAAATAAAATTAGTAACAATTTTAAAAGGGCTGGGGCTGTAACTTGGTGGTAGAGTGCCCCTGGGTTCAATCCCCAGTACTGCAAATACATAAATTAAAAAAGAATTAAAGAATTAAAAAGAAAGAATTAAAGAATTAAAAAAGAAAGACTGCATGGGGCTGGGGTTGTAGCTCAATAATAGAGTGCTCACCTAGCACGTGGGGGCCCTGGGTTCGATCCTCAGCACCACATAAAGATAAATAAATAAAATAAGGGTGCTGTGTCCAACTACAACTGGAGAATGGATACTTGGGAAAAAGAAAAAAAGAAGACAGCTGGGCTGGGTTGAGGCTCAGTGGCAGAGCACTTGCCTAGCATGTGTGAGGCACAGGGTTCGATCCTCAGCACCACGTAAAAATAAATAAAATAAACATCCATCAACAAGTAAAAAAAAAAAAAAGAAGAAGAAGACTGCTAAGACCCTGCTACGACCTTTCTGGTCTCTGCATCCCATGCTAAAGGAAACATTTCTACTGTTCTTTGGCGTTTGGGATAGGCTCATCACAGGGGCCTGGTCAGCCCAGAAGCAGACGGCCTGTTCCAGGCCCCATAACAGCAGCACATAGAGACCAGAGTGCAAGAGCAGTGTTCAGCAGGGGCATAGGAAGGAGGTAGGCTCATTACCCCACGGGGGAAATGGAACACAGGCTGCATCCAGAGCCCCCAGACTACTTCAGCCCAGGGTCCTACTGTTCAGATGGGGAGAAATGGCAAAGGACACACAGGGGAACAGCCAGGTCTCAGAGGTTTAGTCGCCATGCAAAACAAAAAGGTATATGAAGCCCTAAAATGGAAGAAAGGCAAGGAGTAATAAATACAACAAGCAGTCTGTCTGGATCCCTGTTTCTTCCAGGCCAGAGGTCATCAGCTGGGAGTGATTCTGTCCCCAGGGGACACTAGGAAATGGGTGGGGCTATTTTGGATCATTAAGCCTTGGGGAGGGAGGTAAACTTGGGATCTAGTGGGTCAAGGCCAGAGGTCTTGCTAAGCCACCTGCGATGATCAGGAGGATTCTTCAGGACAAAGGAGTCCAGTCCAGGCATTCACAGTGTCATGGTCGGAACCATGGGTGTCCACATTCATTTTTATGTCAAACTGTAATTCCAAACAGACTCCCGGGAAAAAGATGTGACAGAGCAAGGATCAGGGTCTCCAAATCCCACAGAGTCGCCTGGGCTAGGCCTGCATTTCCTGCACAGTCCACCTGCACTGTGGCCTCTCCCAGAGCCCCAGGGAGGGATGATAAGAAGCTGAGCTAAAAAAAAAAAACAAATAAATAAAAACTAAAAGAAGCTGAACTGGCCACAGCAGGGTGGCAGCATCCAGACCCTGTCTAGTTAGTGTGTCACCTCTCCAGGGCAGAGTAGGGAGCTGGGGCAGCTATCGGGAGGCAGAAAGGCCAATGTTCAGGACAAGGCCAGGTGCCTGCTCTCTCTCTCTACCCCACGTGCTCACAGGCTGGGGGAGTCCTCGAGTGGAGCCCCAAGCTGGGCTCTAGCCCCTCCTCTAGAGAGTGATGGAGACCACAGGGATAGAACTCGCCACCACCGGGATCCATAAGACTTTCTTCTCTGAGATTCTGCCAAGGCCAGTAATCTCAGAGAAGTTCAAGGAGCTGTGAGGCCCTCAGGCCAAGTGTTAACTGACCTGAAACCTGGGGTCTGAGCCATTCCGCGAGAAACTCATTGGGTGACCTAAGTCCCTTGACATCTCCATACTTTGGTTCCCTCCTCTGTATGGTGGATAAAATAATACTTGCCCTGCCTACATCACTCAACCACTGTGAGGAGGAAATTGGCTCCCAGCAGGCTGAAAAGGCTCAGTCAGCTGACAAAAACAAGCTAATTCTTTGCTGTCTTGCAAGTGTCTGTACACTCTACCTGCACAGGTCAAGGTTCAAGGCAGAAAGGTCATCTTCCAGGAAGCCTCACTGGTCTCTGAGTCTGGAGTGCTAGTTCCTCCCTATGTACAGAGACCTCTACATGTGTCACCTGAGTGCACACACATTCAGCCAGGAGTACAAGTATAAAACTAGAATATGCCCAAAATTTGGAGAGATAATACATGGCTAAGGCCATACTGGGTCTTCAATGGAAAAATGGAATTAAAGCAAGGAACAGTCACCTTCCTCTGTCAACAAGATACAAAAAGTTCTTGGGAACCTGGACAGACAGACAACCCTTAAGTGATTGGGTGACCCCCAATAACAGCAATGGAGGCCCTGACCCTAGGGTGGCAGTGGTGCACCATGTCAAAACTGAGACATAAAAATATGTTGAAAACCCAGAATACCTGCTACTAATAGGCCATGGCAGCTCTTGGGGGGACAGAGAAACTGGTCACAAAGGTCACCGCCAAAATAATTTTTTAATCCCCAAAGGACCAGAAAATCAGGTATAAGTATCTATATAGACAAAGTAAAGAACGCAGGCACCCAGGGGTATAAAACTCAGGCCATCCAATCCCCCCCACCCCAGCCCCTCTGCCTTCTGGGACCCTGTTCTAACGCCAACAACCCTTCGGCTCAAACACGCTTAAAATGGCGACGGCGGCCTGCAGGGCCGGGCGTTTGTCATGCTGTTTTCCATGGTGCCCTTAGTGCCAAAAAAAACCTATCATCAGAAATGCCATCAGCTATATTTATCTATCTCTCAGCCCCCCAGCCTCCTCTTCCCGTCTGCCAACCAGGCCCTGCGGAGCCCCCCCTCACCCAGTGGGCACACGTCCCTGTTGCTGATGCCCGTGACCACCTGCCCAAGCCTCTGTCTCCGCCACTCTCTCTTCCTGAGCCTGGAGTATCAGGCCTCAGTGCCAGCCAGCAACACCCTAGTGTGCCACTGGTGTGTCAGAGATACCCAAGTGTGCTCCAGGTATACATTCTATAGGTACTGGTCGGGTGACTTTGGTCTCAAACCTTGGGCAAAGATGGCCTTCCATCTCCTCTCAGCCTGGACTCCCTGCACGCTGGGGCCGTGGCAGTGCTGCTCTGCCTGAGTCCTACATGCGTGGGGGCCCTGGGCCTTTGGGCACCATTCCTGGGAAGATACCTGGCCACCAGGTAGACCTCTCATCCCCTCCTCTTTACTCCCTGACACAGAGCAGGAAGCCCCAGCCTATATTCTGAGGCACCTAAAATATTTAAAAACTGTGTATGCTAGAAGGAAACCCCTGCCCCTCCAACCAAGAGGGCAGGGGTGGAGTTGGGGATGAAAAACAGAAAACAGTCAAGATTCACGACCCACAGCAGTGACGGGTCTTATGCAGATACCAGGGACAATCAGGGAGAGCTATGTGGTGTCGGCACTTCAGACCCTTCTCCACCCAGCAGCAGGCTCCAACCCAAGCCTTCCCACCCTCAGGCCCAGCTTGGAAGAATTGCCAGATCCATGTCTATAGGGAGAATCAACAACTATATTCCAAACCCTACCCCCCCTGCTGTACTGTGGAGGCACCCCTGCCGCCCAGACCCCACCCAGCCCTCTCCCCAGCAGGCCATCGCTGCCTCGAGCCCCCAACTCAGAAAGAAGTTCCAGGGAGCCAACTCCTCTGAGAATGAAGCAACCCAAATAAAAATCTTAAAACCCAGAAGCTCTTTCTCTCCTGCCCCCCTCCCCCTCCTCTGGCAAATGAAAACAAACAAGAAATCAAAGAGGCCTTTTGTGTGAGCACCGGGCTGACACGGCTGGGGCCTTTGAAAGACTTGTGAATCGGACACTGAAGGATGAAATAACTGAAGCGTGGCAGCTCCTGAGTCGGGGGCTGGACAGGGCAAAGAGAAGGGGTGGGGAGGCAGCCACCTTCTCTGGGCAAAGGGGGGACACTGCCACTCCCTCTCTGCCCAGCTGCCGCAGGACATCAGAACAGGGAGAGAATGTGGTTCTGGCCTTGCTGTCCCTTCTTGATCTGCTCTGGACCTGGACCCTGGGTCTCTGCAGCACTGGAGAGTGGGCACAGAGGGCCCTGCCTCCTGTTTCACAACCAGTGAAGGCTGAGCTGCTCCCAAGGAACCCTAGCGGCCTTGCCTCCCCTCCAGCATGGGTGGCTGCAGGTTCAGGCCAACACGATGGAGCTCTCGAGAGGTCATCAGCAGTCCTTCATCCAGAGGCTGACGGACACACGAAGGATTTTCTCATTCTTAGAGATCTCGGAGCCCCTAGGTAACACCTTGCTCACAGTACGCTAAGTGTGCATTTCATGGATAAAGGAAATTCTTCCCTCCTTTAGCAGTGCCTCGGGAAGTTCTTCTGCACGTCTGGACCCCAGCCCTCCTGCTGTAGAGTGGCCTGTTTCCTCTGGGCTGGGATGGAACACAGCTGGTCACCATGCCTGTAATTACGGGCTTGGCCATCCAGCCTACTCTGGCCTGTTCACAGTCCACACTCTGTGGCTCAAGCTCAGAAAAGGATGATTGATTCTTTTTTTTTTTTTTTTTTTTCTCGGTACTGGGGATTGAACCCAGCAGGGCTTTACCACTGAACTACATCCCCAGCCCTTTTCATCTTTTTTATTTTGAGACAAGGTCTAAGTAGCTTAAGACCTTGCTAAGTGCTGAGGTTGGCCTCCAACTTCTGATCCCCCTGCCTCAGCCTCCCGAGTCGCTGGAATGACAGTGTGAGCACCCAGGTAGGGCGATTCTTTTTTTCCCCTTGTGCTATTGCCTCCAAAACAGCCAGCAGATCAAGCTCTCTACCCATGTGCTTAGGTGGCTCAGGCACTGACTGGTTGGGCGGACATCACTATGAACAAAGGGGACAAGGGCAGGTGGTCAAAGGAGTCTGAAAAATAAGCTCAAACCCAAGGACAGGGAGCAGGCAGTTCTGCTCTCCTCTCTGGGGTCATGGCTGACCCCAAGAGAGGCTGGCCTGAGCCTTGTCATCCTTCCACACCATCCGGAGCCAGGCATTCTAAGTCTCATTAACAGACAGACGGTCCACAGCAAAGGCGGCCTTGGCTGGCTTTGTGGGCAGGCAACCTCCGTGATCGCAGACCCTGCACTTGGCTGGATGCTCTGTCTGCTGTGAAGATGCAATTCCAAACAGTTTTGAAAAAGGAGCACTGCATTTTCATATTACTCTGGGCCTGGCCTATTACGTAGCTGGAAGGCCCTAAAAATGGAGCTACCATGTTTAGCTGAGATCTGATCATGTTTGGAGTTTCTGAGTTCAATTTGACCACTCCAGCTTAAGGAGACAAACCAGGGCCTTCAGGGGATGGTGACCAAACATGGCATGGGCAGTGGGAACTATATTCAACACAGGAGGCAGGGGGGCCAGGGACATTGTCCTGGAGAGAAGACAGTTTCCTGGGGGAAGACGTGGAAGGGAGATGTGAGAACGACCTTCAGTCAAAAAGCTGGTGTTACAGTAAAATTGGCTTTCACCTGGGGTGTTCCCTAAGACACAAACAAGATCAACAAGTGAAGGTGACAGGGAAGGACCCTGAACTCAAAGCAGCTGCTATTCCTGCTTGCCTGCTAGGTGCCAGGATCTGTATCTATGGGCTGGTTTAATCCTGGAGCCATTCTTTGAACTAGATGAACAAGAGAATTTTACAACCACCAAAGCTAACAAAGACAGACTCTGCTTACAGGATGTTCTAAGGGGGACCCTACATGGGGTTAAAGGATGATCCACAGATTTTGCTAATTTCACTGATCCGAGTTCCTAGGCCCTGAGGTCTTTGCCAACCCTGGCACCAGATGGCGCTGCCTCAAAGAGAGACCAGCAGCACTTTGGGGCCTTGAAAAAGGAGGTGATGGGTATCGGTGGACCCTGAGAATGCACCTGCACTCCTGCGGCCCCTCCTGCACACTCACACCAGGGCTGCCAGAGAGGCTGACAGTCCACCAAAGGCTTGTGGGGCATCCTGGTACTGTCTTAGCAGGGTGGACACTGCCAAACAATACCCTCTACCACTAGGGAAGGATGTAGATGAGAAGCCCCCCACTGGACCTGAAAACTAGTGCTCACTACTAATCCCCAAGCCCTAGAGCAGAGAGCTAACACCAAGAGAGTGAACCCACACTTGAAAAAGGTCACTTAGCAAATCCACAGATGCTAACCCATTTCCCGAGACAGGTAAGGCCAAGCCCAGTGGTCCCAGGACCTGGAAGCCCAGATGAAGGCAGAATTTCCTTTCAGAGCCACACACTGAACCACCCAGGGCAGCACAGCCTGCAGAGACCAGACAGGGAAACTCTACAGGACAAATGACGTAGTCCCTTCAACTACAAAACTGCCAGAAAAGAAAACAAGACCAAGGAGGATCACGACCACAAGGACAATGACAATGACAACTGCCACCATCACCACGGCAGATGGACTAACTGTCACAATTCAATCTATATCCTAATTCAGACAAACTATATACAAAAACTAGAAGATAAGTAGGGGAATGGGAACATTAACCAAGTATCTGATGAGATGAAGGAAATTTGATTTTTCACAGGTGTGATAGTGGCATTTAGTTCTGTTTTTCCAGAGCCCTTATCTTTAGATATGTGCACAGAAATGTTTGTGGATGGAAAGACTAGGATGCTGGACTCTCTTCTAGATGGCCCAGTGCTGGCAGGCAGTGGGGGTTGGATGAGTTGAGACTGGCCCTGACTTGGTGACTGTTGGCACTGGTGATGAGTGTCAGGGGGGTTCCCTCAAAGTGTGAAAGCCTCCATCATGAAGGAGCTTGGATAAAGAAAAAAGCCACCACCAGAATACCTGGATGGATTTTATGGGCTTCCCCTATGGGCCCACTGGAGGGAGCTGACCAGAGTAGGTGGACAGTTCCATTTGGTCAAGCATTTTACTGGATTTTTGTTTGTTTCCTAGGACTGAGGCCTAGGAGAGCCAAAGAAGCTCTGGAGGTAGTCTAGCTTCGCTTCCGGGTCCACTTGGCCGTCCTTCCTCACACAAGGTCTCCACTGCCTGCTTTCCTTGCTGGGCCTCCTGCTCTGGAACACCTCTTCTGGATGGAAGGACATCATCAGGAAATAGACATCCTCCTACCATGGCAAGGCTCTCTGATCCTACCCTGCCTCAACAGATTTTGCTAATTTCACTGATTGAGTTCCTAGACCCTGCGGTTTCTGCCAACCCCTCATAAAATACAGAGACACAGGTCAACTCCTCTCTCCATCAGGAAGGCTGGCTTACGGAGCCTTCAGATGCTGTGTTCTGGGAGTGGGGCTCTCCATGCCACACACACATATGCTTTACTCCCTCCCAACCTACCACCTCTTCATATATATATATATATATATATATATATATATATATATATATATATACACACATATATATATATATATATATACATTGTAGATAGACACAGTATCTTTATTTTATTTATTTATTTTTATGTGGTGCTGAGGATTAAACCCAGTGCCTCACACTTGCTAGGCAAGTGCTCTACCACTGAGCCACAACCCCAGCCCCCCAACCTGTCACCTCTTGAAGCTTCTTCCAGGGCATAACAAGGGCCCATGAGGGCTATGGGTGATGACGGCACCTGAGAGTAATGCCAATCCCGACACTTAACGCCAGGTCAAGTTGACGGTCATCAACCCGACACCACTAGCTCAGCCCAGATTCGGCTCCCAGATCCAGTTGGGTGTTTGTTTGTTTTTTTTTTTAAATTTTGTTTTGTTTGTGTGTGTGTGTGGTGCTGGGGATTGAACCCAGGGCCTTGTGCATGTGAGGCAAGCATCCTACCAATTGAGCTATATCCCCAGTCCCCAGATCCAGTTTTTTTGTTGTTTTTTTTTTAAAGAGTGAGTGAGAGAGAGAGAGAGAAATTTTTAGTGTTTATTTTTTAGTTTTCGGCGGACACAACATCTTTGTTTGTATGTGGTGCTGAGGATCGAACCCGGGCCGCACGCATGCCAGGCGAGCGCGCTACTGCTTGAGCCACATCCCCAGCCCCCCAGATCCAGTTTTAAGGGAAGAAAAAAACACTTATTTCACAGTCCAAAGCAACTCTTATCTGGAAGCAAGTCTCATCTGCACCTCAGTCGCTCCAGACCTTGACCTCAGTCTATAATACTGGGAAGAAGAAAGAAGGGGACAGCTGTACGGAGTGTATCTGGTGGGCATGGGCTTAGAGAAGGTGGTACCAGGGAATCAACACCGTCAGGTGGCTCAGCCAGGGAGAAGACATTTTCTAGCAAGCCCAGGTAGCTCAGGGAGGAAGCCTACCTGCTCCGTGCCATCTCAAGACTACCAACTGGACTCCAAGGGGGGAGTGAGCAATGAGGCTCACTGGTAGCCCCAGCAGTAGCAACTCAAACTTTCTTCACAAAGGTATACTCAATTAGCAATTCCTCCAAGAAAAACCCTATTCACTGAGATTCTCTGAAGTCTGTGGACTGAATTAGAGAAAATAAATCCTTAGTTCTCTATTGGGCATTTGCTGAGGAGACTCAGCCTCAGCCCAGACATAGGTGGCCTTGGCTACACTCAACGGAATACGAATTCACTCATATTCCTGGACAAATGATCTCACTGGCGGGGGTGGGGGTTACTTCCCCTGACACCTGCCTGGTCAGTCCAGAGCCAGGAGGCTGGCCAGGAAATGGTCTCCTTCACACACACACTTCATCCTACCTCAGCCCCATGCTGGTAGCAGTCAAGATCTGGGCCTACAATGAAAGAGGTCAGGGAAACAACTCTGCTACAAGGGTCCAGACACAGGGGAGAGGAGAAGAAGTGGAGTGTTGATTTTCCTTGCAGATGCCCCTGGGATCCAAGTTCTAAAACTGGAAGGTGTAGAGTCCTCTTGAGGAAGAGCTATCTGATGGACACACTAGCAAGCTCCAGGTTCCAAGCAGCCGCTGCTGGCCGTCCCTCATCTCCTCTAACATCACCAGGCACACACCCTCCCAACTGTGGCTTGCTATGCTGACAGAGAATGAGAGACACCCTCCCCATTTAGTCTCTTTTCCAAAAAGAAAAAAGATGAAAGGAAAAAAAATCCAAGCTGAAGAGAGGAAAGAACTGGCAATTGGCCCTTCAGTATAAGGGGTCCTAATGGTCACACAGTGCCAGGTGCAGGCCCAGAAAGATTCACAGAAGCAGGCAGGGTTCAGGGTGGCATCCACAGCCTCCAGCCAGCCTACCAAAGCCACCTCTCAGAACAAGAGAGAATGAGTAAGAGAGACCTCAAATGCCATCTTTTCCTACCCAGAGTTCTCCAACACACTCTCAGCGCTCATTCTCGGCAGGAGAGATTATGTTCCAAAAGCAACCCCCCTCCCAATTTATTTCTGGATCCAGTCATATCAATCCTCCCAACTTCCCAAAGAGGCAAGGGGGTGACCACAGCAGTTGTGAGTGGCTTTTTCTTTTTTGTGAATGAACAGGAAGGAAAACACTGAGACGCATACTCACAGGAAAGAACATTTTGGAGAGTTGAAGTGAAGTCACATTCTCACACTCACATAAAGAGAGGAAAAAGGGAAATGAGAGGGAAAGAACACTGGAATGGTGGCGAGGAAAGAAACACACACATACAGAGAGAGAGGCTCGGTAGCCCTCTCATTACAAGTTGGTTGGGCATAATGTAAACACACTTCTGCCTTGCTTAATCACAGAGTGCCGCCCGTTTAGGTTTCAAAGGCGGCAGTAAATTGGGCGTAGCTGAGTGGAGGCTAAAAATTAACCAGCCATCTCTGTTTCAATTTGTAAGAAAACAAAAGCGGAAAGAAATTATAAAAAGGGAAAGGGTAAGGGGGAAAAAATGAAAAGGATCAGAAGAGGAGAACTAAACCAGCCCAACCCAAAATGCAGAGTGAGACTGGAAAAGCCAAGAGAAGTGGAACTACTTGGAACACAAAAAGAAAGGAAATTTTACAGGTTTTGTTTGTTTGTTTGTTTAAGACCTTTTCCACAGCAACGAAGCTCCCTGCCAGGCCTGCTCCTCAGGAAAGCCTCTCCACCCCCAGCACAGGAGCCTGGGCCGGCTGGGCAGCACACACACCCAGGGGCCTTCCCATTTCTGCAGAGAGACCAGGTGAGGGACAGAGCTCAAGGAATCTCCTGCTTGTTTCCACTCTCTCTATAAAATCAAATTACTCTCATGCTCTCTGATAGCCAAATCCCAGCCAAAACAGCTCTCGCCTGGGCATCTGGGCCCCAGAATCTGCCCGCTGCTGCCTTCTCTCCTGTTCTCTATTTGTTCAGTCTCATGTGCAGGGATTTCACATGCTCCTCTCTCCACCGAACTGCTGCCCACCCCGCTTGTGCCAAATCTAGCTTTTCCTGGAACTTGACATAAAGCCACAGGAAAGCCAGCACCTAACCCCCTAATACTTCTTCTGATTCATTTTAAATAAGAGTAAATACTGATTGTTGGTGGTGCTGCTGTTGTCTCAAACTCGCCATCACGGATAATTCTGGGGCAGCCTGACACACAGTATCCTTCTGATCAGATGAGTCCTCCAGACATGAAAATGCACACAGTGGGTATAAAGGCAAGGGAGCAGAGGAAGAGGATAGAGAGGGAGACAGGAGAAGAAGAGGCAGAAAGGCACATCAGACAAAACACAGGCCCCCCAGGACAGGTGTGCAGTTAGGCCTATGGCCTGGTACGGGTTAGAAATAAGAGGAACAATAAACAGAATAAATGCTAGCAAATAAAACAGGGGTAGAAAGGTTAAGAGCCACCTACCCGGAGTGTGGACAAAGTAAGCCAGATAAAGATCCAGTTCTTTGATTGTGACGCCAATATGATGTGGCTGGACGCACAGGCCGGGGTTCGAGCACTGGGGCGACTTGTAGAGCCGCTCCCCATCAGTACTTTCCAGGGGGATCCCCTTAAACAAAATCACCATGACCAGGTCCAGCCGCCACACCTTGTCGGCCTGGCGCAGGCAGTCAATCCGCCGGATCTTGCCCTTCTGGTCGGGGTTGGAGAGCACGCAGCAGGGGGGCTTCTTGCCGGTGATGGTCAGCACAAAGTCCTCACGGAACTCAGGCCGGATGTCTTTGCGCAGCTTGGCCAGCAGCCGGGATGCCCACTTCTGCTTGATCTCGGGCTTCTCGCCCAGCAGCTCGTCCTTCACCGCCCGCTCCTCGTCCTTCGACATCCGCTTCTCGTGCTTCTTGAAGTACTTGCGCTTCCGAGCCTGCAGGTTGAACCAGGTGTAGGAGAAGGCTCGGACGTGAGGCAGCAGCGCCTCGATGAACGGGTGGAACTCATCCTGCAGGCGGCAAGCCGGGAGCATGCGGGGCGCGGGAGGACGGGAGGAGGGGAAGACGGGATGAGGGGAAAGAGAAGGAGAAAAGCGGCGTTAGAAGGGGGGTACAAGGAAAGCCTCTTTCTCCTCCTCCTCCTCCTCCCTCCCCCCTCAACAATTTTCTCTTGCGATTGTTCTACAAAAGTGTGGTTTGAAGCCACCACCAGCTTCGCCAGCCACTTGCTCCCATCTCAGCCTCAGCAGCCAGACAGAGCCACCGGGAGCCTGTCCACACACCTATTCTCTCTCTCTCTCCCTCTCGCTCTCCCTCTCTCTCTCTCTCCCTCACACGCGCACAGACAACATTGCCGTCCACACACACACACGCTGCTGGTATCCCCGCCAAGCTCTGTCGCGCCCATGACATTCCATGTTCTATAGCAGCCGGGAACTCGTGTCAGCTCGCCCCAGCGCCGTGTCCGTCTGCAGAGATGACCGTGGATGCACGCGGGGCACACGGGACCACCGCCTGTCCCAACACTGGCTGATTTTTGGCTGCCCCCAAGAAGACAGCAAATGACATCCACTAGCGATCGAGGAAACGGCTCTGGATTCCCTCTCCTCAGGCTGTTTTCATTTTCTTTTCTCCTGATCCAGTTGGAACATCCACCCCAGCATTTTTAAAATCAGACCTAAATCCTAAATATGTGATTTCAGCTTTGTTATCGACATCAATACTAATGTTAATCACAGTCATAATGCACAAAACACTTCTTGTTAACACAAATAAGGTGGTTGTCTCAGCCACATTAGGGTTAAAAGCTGCATGGGTCGTCTTGCCGCCCCTTCCCCAGCCTCCCACGACCCCTTCACCCTCTTTCCACTCAGTCAGGTGACAGAAGGCCGGGCTCTCAGCTTTTGCTTTTTTTTTTTTTTTTTTGCTTGTTTGAAGTTTAAATAATAACTGATTTCTGCTTACAAAAATAAAACTGGAGAAAATTAAATAATTACCATTGATCTGAAGCACCCGGCAAAGCCCAACGCCCGATTCTGAGATTCTGGACTCAACAGAGTTGTGAGTTGGGGGCGGGTGGGGGGAGGGGGGAGGGGGAGGAGCAGGGGAGGAAGGTAAATGTTTTAAAGGGGGTTATTATTGGTGTTCTGGGGAATAGGGGCCGGGCTTGGGTGGATTCTCAAACCCTTCCCCCTCTGCCCCCCCACACTCCATTGCACAGAAGGGGGAAATTAATATTTTTTTTTTTGAAAAGGAGCAAAAAGAAAGAAAGGTCAGGGATAGCAAGCGGAGAGAAGGAGCGAGCTGGTTGCCACACACACCAGGTAAACAAAAGCCAACAAAAAATTTGTTTTTCAATTTCTCCCCCTGTGCATACTCTTTCAGTTAAAAAAAAAGAAAACAAAAATATGCAAAATTTAAAAATCAAAACCAACCTCCATCTCCCCCCACCCACACACAACAACGCACCCTACCCACCCCCGTGCAAAACAAAAACAAAAACAAAAACCAGGAGGGAAGAAAAAGCGGCAGCTGAAGAAAAAGGCTTTCGGCTTTGGCAGCAGCACAGGGGTGTAAACTTCGAGCTGCCTCCCTCCACCCGATCGGAGGAGAAGGGGGAGCTCGCAGATTCCCGGGGAAGAGGACGAGTTCTGACCGGCTGCAGACTGTGGCTGGCAGACGCGTGCAAAAGAGAGAGAGGGAATGAGGGGGAGGGAGGGGGAGAGACCGAGGATCCAGGGAGGACGCGGATGGGATGGGGGTGTGAGTGTGCGTATGTGAGTGTGCATGTGTGTGTGTGTGTGTGTGTACACGAGCGCTGGCTGGGTTTGGGGGGTTTTGTTGCTCCTTTTCTCTCTCAAACTCCCTCTCTCTCTCCCCTTTCATGCTCAATCCCCATCCATTTGCTCGTGCCAAGCCAGGAAAGGGGGGGAGAAGAGAGGGAGAGGGAGAGAACGAGAGGGAGAGAGGGAGAGGAAGAGGGAGAGGGAGAGGGAGAGAGGGAGAGAGAGAGGGAGGGAGGGAGAGAGAGAGAAGAGAGAGAGAGAGAGAGAGAGAGAGAGAGAGAGAGAGAGAGAGAAAGGATCCACCTATTTGGCAAAGAGACCTCCGCGCGCAGCCAATGGCTGCGTCCAAGGGGAGGAGGGAGCTGGGCGAGCCGGGAGGGTGGGGAGAGCCCCCGGCAGTTGGAGACCAAAAACAATTTGCCCAATCGACAAGTTCACGTCTAATGAACAAGCAAAGTCCAGCAGTTATGAATTTTTCATTCCAGGCTCCCACTCGGGTCCATTTGGCAGTAGCCATCCAGCAAATTTGGGGGTGGTGGGGTGGGAGGAATGGGATTGAAGAAGACACAGAATTTTTTTTTAAGCCAGAAAAATAAATAAATAAAGGCCTGATTCCGGGCGGGCTGGCGGGCGGGAGCCCCAGAAGGCCTTGGGGAAGCAGCTGCGCCTTCTCTCTGTTTTGGTTTCAGTCTTTCTCTCAGGCCCGCACACTCTTTTTCTGGTTCTAGTTCTGTTCTTTTTCTTTTCTTTTTTTTTTTTTTTAATTTATGGCTCACACAGGGGCGACTGGAAGTTTCTCTCCCTGGACACACACATACAACACACACACACATACACACACATGAGCCACGAGCCGGCAGTGCTATGAACAGAAAAGAAACAGCTCAGAAAGTGTCCCTGCCAGAGGCACCTCTGGGGCAGGACCCTGTGCCCAGGCGCAGCCACCCCTCGGCCCCCAGGTCTGACTGCTCCCAAGGCAGGAGCACTCCCAGACAAGGGGCCAGCACCCTGCGCCTCCCCCCTTCCCCAGCCCACACCCAGCCACGCACGCTCCATTAGTGGTGACGAGGGATGCCAACGCAGTGCAGCTCGGCTCGCGGAACTGCAACAGTTTATTAAAATAGCCTCCTGTCACAGCACTCCGCTGACAAGCACTACACGCAGCCACAAACACAACAGCCAGCCCCAGAGAGAAGCGACAAAGGAAGATGGACGGTACCTCTGAACAGAGGCATCTTACCGATGCCCACCCCCCACAAATGTTGAATTCTTTGCTTTCTCCAAATTTACCCTCTCTACTTAGTGGAAGGTTAGTTTTCTTAGCTGTCCCCATATCAATTCAGAGGAAAGGACCCAAAATAAAGTATAAGATGCAAAAGTGTACGGGAAACCCGAATGAAAGGGAGGGAACTAAGAGAGGACACGGTGAGATGGAAGCACAGGGCGCCATTAGGGAACTCCAACACCTGGGGAAACCAATCGCTGAGAAGAGACCCACCAGACAGGCCCCTGCTCCTGGTCCCCAACTCCAGGCCTTCCCCCATCAGGCCAGGAGGGTGAGAAGTGGTGGGAGGTGGAGCCCCCCTCCTTGGGGGATCTCTCCAGTGAGGGCTACGGGGCAGCCATGCCTTAGGCCTTAGAAACACAGTAAGAAGGAGACTGTTATGAAGGAAGGGAAAGCAGATGAGAAGGGCGTCCACGCAGACAGGGAGTGATCTGACCTGCTCAGCTCCAGCCATCCCTACAGCTTCCCTCTCCCCAAGCTCAACCCTCAGCTGGCAAAGGAAAAAAGGTCACTGCTCACTCGTGCCCCTTTCTTCCCGATCTGAAACCCTGCACTCAGTGGCCTTTATGTTCATCAGAAAGGTTCCTGGAAGAGCACCTGGGGTGTTCCAGAACAAAACATCCAGTACGGGGCTGGCACTGAAGCCTAACAATGGGAGAGGTGCCACCCGGCACCTGGGACCCCTCATCCTAAATGGCAGACTCAAGTGAAAGGAGCTCACAACTGACCCCAAGATAAACAGAGGTAACAGTGCAAGAGGCAGGTGCCCTCATGAACAGGCCGCTTAAGGTGTTGTTCAATAATTCATGTCCTGTTAATAACCAGCTTTGGTCCAATCAGCCAAGCACATTAGCTCAGCAACATAAGGTACGGAACCCTGCCCCTGCCTCTCCACCTTGAGAAAGCAATTTTACTCTCTAAAGTCAAGATGAGGCCATAAAAACTGCAAGTGAGTTTTTGTATTTGGCACAGGGGGTGTTTTCTGGTATTTTGATTATGCTAAATATCAGACATTGAACAGAAAATGGCCAGCATGAGTCTCCTGGTGAATCCTGGCATGTTCCTTTCCACAGACCACGGTGCTAGGTAAAAGAGATGTGCTTCACATGGGTTGAATCAGAATCTGGAGGTACAGCTGGATCAGGTTGGGCAAGGGAAGGGGGAGAACACATTCCCACAGCTGGGAGATGCCCATGGAAGGATCCGTGGAAATCTGGGAAACAGGATGGGGTGCAGGATTCATTCCATGGGAAGGAGGGATCAAAGGTTAGTGAACTGACAAAGAGATCTGACAGAGCAGTGGCTGAGGAGGGGCATCTCCAAGGATCCTCAGGGCCCATTTGCAGAGCCCTGCACTGGAGCAACAGGCCCCCTCCCTGTTTTGCGCGGGGGGGGGGGGGGGGAAGCGGGGGCCAAGGACAATTGTCAACCGTCCCTCTGTAGCTAGTGGCCATAACCTTGAAGGGGTAGGCAGAGGATCCTTAGGCAGCATTCTCTCTGATCCTACTCCCCGCAGGGCGGCCGTTCTGAAAGAACCGCGCGGGGTATTCAGAATGCCTGGGAAGGGGAGAAGATCAGTCTCCCCTTAGAGTTGCTCAGGTTCCATTAGAAACACTTCAAGCACAGCCCCCGACAACTCCTCCTGCTGCTCCAAGGCCACTAGGGGTGGCCGCCAGCCCAGACACGCCCCTCAAGAGCCCCAGACAAAAGGGGACTGTCCCCCTTTTGTTAGGAGAGAGTCGTGGCTCCCGTTGGAAGATTACCTGTCCCTATCCCAGCCTCCTTCCTTTCTCCCCTCCACCCCGCTTCAGATCAGACCGCTCTGCACCCAGCACACAGGACCAAAGCCAAGACCGAAGAACCCTCAGATGAATCAGGGTTTCTCCAGGTCTGAGTCACGGCAAGAGTAAGGACTTGGGAGACTGAGGAAGTGAGGGGACTGGCAGGCCCCTGAGGGAAAGGAGGGAGGAAGGAGGGAAAGGGAAAGAGGGAAAAACAACCAACAGGAAAGGAAGCCAGTGATGCTAAGAGTGAGCAAAAAGGGAAACCCAAGACAACAGGGGAAAGAAAGAAAAGGAAGATTCTGGGGAAAAGGTACTTTCCCTATTTGAAAGAAAAATCCAGAAGCCAGAAATATGACTTTTGAAATTCACATGGGCTTTTCATTCTCCAAAAGGAATTTTTCTGCATTTGTGAAATAAAGGCCTTCCTCTTTTATTGTTGAGAATATAGAATTTGGCCATAAACATCAACAGTTTTCACGAAACAAGTCTCAAATACCCCTGCTGGCTTCAGCCATCATTAGGGGAAATGTGGCCGCCCCCCCCAAAAAAGACTAAAGGAGCCACAGAGTTACAGAAAGAGAGGCAAAGGGCAAACCTGGAGAGAGAGAGAGAGCGCGCACCAAGCAGGGCCCAGAGCTACAAACAGAAAGGACAAGATGGAAGGGAAAGAGACAGCAGAGAAGGAAAAACAAGCAGGGAGAAGAGACAGAACAGGGTGCTGGGACGGGGCGAGGAAAGAAAACTAGCAAGGAAAACACTGATTCCAGAGGTGAAAAGGAAAAATACGAGGCTTTCAAAAATACCACAAAATACAGTCCTGCCGACTGAGGCCTGGTGGGTTATTTGAAGGAAAATAGGAAAACATGTACAGCATCTCATTCAATATGTGTTAAAAATTCTTCAAGACAACAAAATAATTTTCTCAGCCTGAGACAAGTTCTACAACTGGTCGGTACCGGTACCTGCCAACAGCAAAACATTTAAAAGCACAAGAAGCTGTATTTCTAAAAACCAGGCCACTGCTAGGAGGGAGATATACATTTTTAAAACCCCATTTGTCCACAACATGCTGGTTTGGGGGCCCAGATTTCTTCTTTCAGATCCTGGACACACAGGCCCAACTGATTTGGATAACTATACAGTTAGCACAAATAACTGACAAACTTACATTAAAAAATAACTAGATATTCCAGTATCTATATTACTATGGCATTGTCTGCAGACTCGGTGAGAAAAGATGAAGAAAAAATTTAAAGACCACAAATAGGGATCCAATAGCTTGCCCAGTTTCTGGCATTTTACAATCTAGCCTTGGTAAGAACCAAAAGAGGCCAGCCATCTTCATATCCCTGAAATCCCCCTCTTGTCCCATGATCGCTGCTTCATGGAAGGTCACAAGAAGGCAGTGGCCAGACTCATGGACACAGAAGGGAGGGGACTGTAGACAGGACTGGGCAGCTCAGCTCAGGATAGCAAAGGGAAGGGACCCAGCTGCTTATTCTAGAGGTGGGTGGGGCCTCCCCTCTGGGGCTCTTTCTCAGATAATGCATGGGAAGGGGCTCTACAGCCACAGCAAAACCACCCAAGAGTCTAGCAACACCAGTAATGGAAACCGGAAAAGGCACTTTTTGAGGAGACTCAGATAATTTGGACAAAGCGGGTTTTTGGCTGACTTGGGCCTGTTTTCCTCCACTCAGGAAAGGCGGCCACACAGTTCCTTGGAGAGCATCCTCAGGCTGGCTGAACGGATCTGCTCCACACCCCTATGCTGGGTCTAGCACTAGTTCCAGGCCTGTCTCAGAACCAGGCTGCACACTTCTCTCCTATATACTGTCCCCCTTTCCCCTGCCTTTCTCCTCCTGACTACACACCCGAGCGGTGGCCTGGGACTGGGCCAACAGGCAATCTCATTCTGGCTCCAAACGGCTCCCCTGCTCCGGGCACATCTCCCCTCACCCTCTTGGCACAGAACAGGCTAGGGTGAGAATGGGGGTGCTGGGGGAGACAATCTATTCTCTCCAGTACGACTGGAAATTGTTTACTTTCATCTGGTTCCCTATGGGCAATGGGAAACAAAAACCCTAGTCTTTAATTCATTATTTAGCTTGCAACTTCCTTGTGTCACCAAATACAAGAAAAAGCCAGGAAGGCCAGGCCCTCTCCTCTAGCTGATGGGCTCTGTGGGGAGGAACCCTCTGCAGACCCTGTAGGACAGATGACAGCCAAGGGTTTCAAGGGGCAAGGGTGCCGTTGAGCCTCACCAACTTAGTTGGCCTGGAAAGTGTTGTTCCACAGTGGCTCAGGGCCTGGGAAGAGGGAGGCACCCCACCGGCCAGCTTCACAACTCCCTCTAAAGAAGAACTGAAAAACCGACAAAAGGCGAGGGAAGGAAAGACCGGCACATGACAATGAGGTCTGTGCCCCGTGCACTGTGAAAATATCTGGAGGGTAAGAAAGAAGGCCAGAGCAAACGGCAAGGTGTTGAAACCACTGCGCCAGGCCCAGCAGCAAACCCTCTTATTCAGGAGGCTCGGGAGATCACAACAAAATCTGAAGGGCAAGAGCCTTCCCAGCCCCTCTGCAGGAGGTCAGGGTCCATCCCCACACTGCCCCATTTTGCCTGTCACGTTTTCCCTGTCACAGGAGCAAGAGGCCAGAAGAGAGGAAGGGTTTCTCTGAGCCCCCTATGCGGAGCCCACTCTGATCTGCCAGCACCCTCAGCCCTGAGGGAGCCTCTTTCTTGCAGTTACTGCAGCAACAGGCAGAGCCCAGCTCTGGGATTTTCATTGCTCAAAGGTTCTGAGGAAGGTGGGTCACCCTGTCTGGGCAAGCAGCTTCCCCAAAATGTACAATTTGAGGAGTCAAAAGGATATTTTTCAATCCCTCAAAATGTACTGCTCCCCCAATTATTTTATTATCAGGATCAGAGCCAAGGAAATTCGAGAATCCTCATTTCGCTGGTGTCTGGCCCCTGCGGAGGCTGGCACCAGGCGCCTAGAGGAGCTGGATGGACGCGCCCACCCCTCAGCCGCTCTCCGTCCCCTCCCGGCTCCCTTTCTTTCTCACCCTCTCTCCCCCTCTGCGTCCTCCAGCTCCAACACAAACTGTTTGCACGGGAAGTCTCCCTCTATGACCCGATTCAGCACACACAAGAGAAAACTGTGGGCGACAGACCCAACGTCCTAACGAACTTGAGTTAATTAATGCTGAGGAAGAAAAGCAGCGCCCTCGCTCTGTTGAATCACGGTTCACTAGCCCTTTCAGTGTGCTGTGGGTGGAGGAAAAAAAAAAGAGGCTTTTTGGTTCAAATATTTTTGGGGGGCGAAGAGAAAACAAAAACACCACAGAAGGGCCGTGGAGGGCGATGCTGTCAGTACCTGCCCGAGGAACAGAGGCAAAGAGAGGGAGCTGGGCGAGGGCAGCCGCCCCTCTTCTCTGGGCACTTTTGGCCTGAGCAGTTCTGGGAATATGGAGGAGCGAAGGGAAAGGGAGGGGATTACCGATGGCTCAGGCCTGTTCAAATAAACCGCTCCAAAAATCATGTTGTCAGACTATAAGATACATACTTTCTAAAAAAAAAAAAAAGTCTAAACCCAACAACTCAATTTGAATAGAGCCGTGAAAATGTTTTAACAGTGCAGAAAACTGAAGTATGGATGGCAAGCATACAAAAAATTAAAGTGTGCAGAAAAAAAAAAGAGGTGGCAATCAGCAGGGCAGGAAGACAGCTGCAATTTTGCTTTCCAGATGTTGACAGCAAAATGTAATTGGCAAGTAAGTTCCCCCTTACCACTTCTTATCCTTCAGTCCTGAGATTTTAAAATCCTACATTTACACCTACGTCTACAAGTGGTTTCTAGGCATTCCACACATGTGGACAGGTCAGGAAGCCTCAGCACCACACGCCTGCCGAGCTTTTTTATCAGACCACTAATTTTTACAAGCCCTCCCACTATTCGGAGCAGGGAGGATTTAGGGAAACAGGCTGGAGGACATTTTAATTTTAATTTTTATTATTATTTTGTAAAGCAAGGCCTTTTCTTTACCTTTGAGGCCAGGGCTTCTGCTTTTTAAAATAAACTTTCTAACATAAGTGTGGAGTATATAAAAAGAAGAGTGCACCCATTGTAAGTGTGCCTCTTGATACATTTCCACAAAGAGAACACACCCATGCAACTCCACCCAGATTAAGAAATAAACATTTTCAGCACCGTTGAACAGGCCTTAAAATTTTAAGCTATAGAGTTCCCCTAATTTATATGCTTTAGAAATAGCTCTGCTAAGTACAAGTAGCATCAACTGTGAACACCTATGTGCACAGCCGTGTTATAGAGCAGCATGTGCCACTCATGTGAACCACAGATATGTGTGGGGGAAAGAAGCCCTGATAACCCTCCCTGCTGCAGAAGGGTTCCCTGTCTCTTTCTCAGTGCCTGCCCAACTCTGATCCCATCAACAGGGCAACCAACTATACAGCGGGTTTAGCAGACTAGCAGGGCATGTGTGGGGGACAATCAGGACCCATGGAGCTGAAAGCCAAACAGCCTAGTGACTGAGGGGATCTCACCCTGCCTGCAAGCAGGAACTGAGGTGGGGGCCTCAGTATGTAGGTCAGAAGGGAAAGTGACTGCAGAGCCAGGGGTTCTGGAGGCCAGAGTGAGAACCAACAGAGCTGGCTGCCCTGGTCCCGGTCCACAAGACCCCTACAAGATGATGAAGGGGAGTGGGGTGCTTAGAAAGAAGGGGATAGAGGAAGAGGTGGGCAGCAGCAGCCTAGGCCCCAGGGTCCTGGGCCGAGCCGCCTCTCAGAAGGGAGCTGAACCCTGGTCCGCCTACCCCTTCCCTGGCTCAAGCCCCAGATGGCTCCCCCCTCACTTTCACTAGCACTAAATTTACTTTATAATTTTAAAATTAAATTTTAAAAAAAGCAGGAAAGAGAAAGCACTAAAGGCAAAATACCTCCCACAATATCTCTCCAAGGAAGGGGAAAAAAGTTTCTGCTTATGTAAAACGACAAATGCAAGGGATCGCTGAAAAGTCTAAGCACCGAATAACAAGGAAAATACGAGAGAAACACATTTAATTAAAAACACCTGAAGCAAATAAATAAATAACTCCCTCTGCAACTTGCAGGCACTGCACAGCCACTGGCGCCTGTGGGCAGGAGCCCCTGCCCCCACTTCTTGCCTACTTTCCCCTTTCCTTTCTCACAGGGAGCCTCCTCTTTCCCAGGCTCTTTGGAGGCCCCTTTTTCCTTCCAAGTGATGTACCCCACACCTGGAGGAAGACCCAAGACGTTCATCCATCTTACCCACCAGGAGCAGCTCTCTGCAGCCCTGTTAGAAAGCCCCTTCCCCAATTCCCACATCTCTCCAAGCAGCACCCCTGGACCCCGCTCTTCCTCTCAGATCTGGGCCTTGTGGACACTGTGGGAGAGGTGATGCCAGGCCCAGCCCAGCGGTCAGCTCTGTCCCCTACTAAGCACACAGGGCTGCCAAGGCAGGCTCTCCAGGACCACGTCTTCTTTTCCTAATGCATATGGAGACTAGGAAAAAAGAACTACTGGCTTAATTTAAAATATGACAAGGGGCTGGGCACAGTGATGCACGCCTATATTCCCAGCAACCAGGGAGGCTGAGGCAGGAGGATAGAGAGTTTGAGGCCAGGGTGGACAACTTAGTGGAGGGGGGATCCTGTCTCAAAATAAAATAGACTGGGGATATAGCTCAGTGGTAAAGCACCCCTGAGTTCAATCTCCAGGATCAAAATATAGAATAAAATAAGACAAGGGAACTAAGCCCTCAGAGTGGTTGATCTTTAGAAATACTTGATCCCCTTTTCTTTTTTTCTTTTTTTTGGGGGGGAGGGGGATGGGGATGTGGGTGAGCTTGAGGCGGCTTCCCCGCACTCTGGGTTTGACTCTCCCACCAGCCGGCCGCCTGGGAAACGCGCCCTCGGCTGGCATCGAGGTACCAGAGCCCGGCTCCTTTCTTCCTTTCTTTCTTTTTTAAATCGCTCTAGTAGAAGCCAGGCAGTGGGTCAGGGCCCAGAAGCGGGGGAGGGTTGGAGGGTTGTCTCCAACTCGGGGAGAAGAACAACCGGCCGCAAGTTTCCCGGCTTGTGCCAGTTTGGGGATTTGCGAATCAGACCGGAGCGAAGGGAAAGGCGGGTGAGGGAAAAAGCCGGCATTAAAACTAACCAGCTCCCGGGAGAAGCGCTCTTTCCGCTTTTAAATAAGACAATGCCGAATGGAAAGGAGAGAGGAGAGACGAGTTATTTCTCACTCTTTAATTATTCCAATGCTTAGCATTATTTAAAAAAAAAAAAACCACACACATTAGCCAATGATATATTCTAACCCTCAACAAAGCTGGTATTTTTCTCTGATTACAGACCTTGCAGTGGCAAACCCGGGCTCCGACGATAGAGGCAGCGCAGAAGCGCGCTCCTAAATGAGACACAATTTTATTAAAATCATAACAATTCTTTGCATTTCTATAGCGCCTTTTCAGCCTCAGAGATCCTGAGTGCCTGATGCCCGGTTCTACCCGGGAATCAGCCACTGCAGGCTTGGTCCGGGCAGGCGAGGATGGCCATCTCCCGAGTGCCACCCGAACGTACATAACTCCCCCCTTTTTAAACAGCCTGTTTCTATCAGTCAGCCTCTGTCTCGCATGCTTTTTTTTTTAAGTAATAAAAACTCCTTTAAATTAAAAAAAAATGTTTTTAAAGAAAAGGGAAGAAAGGCTCGAAATATAAGCGGGGGAAGAGGGAAGGAGCTAAGTGTTGTCTGGGAGCTGGGAGTGGAGCGGAGGAGTCTGCAACCTGGATGGGTCGCTCTGGGTCCAGGGTGCAGGGCCCCCTTCACCTCCCCGGGTGCAGCTGGGGCCGGCTGAGTCACGTGCACGTGGAAAAGCAAATGGACCTAACACCACCAAAGCGCACTGAAGTAATTCGGGTTTTGAGAAGACGGTTACAACCGACTTCCGAAGGGACCGGAGGCCCCAGGGCACTTTCTCTGAATGCCCCGGGGCGGCTCCCGGGCCTTCGGGACACCGGCTTCCTCCTCCAACAGGTTAAGTCGGGTCCGCTGGACGCACAAGTTTTCTGGCCGCCGCACCCCCCGCCCATTTTTCCTCCTCTCCCTCTGGCCTGCCCCGGGAGTCCCACCGCAGCGCTGCTAGCCCTGGGTAGGGCGGCCTCGGCGCCCCAAATTCAATTAGCTACCTCCGAAAGGCAAGGCGGTGTTGGTCGAGGGGATTTAGGGGAAAATTTTTAAAAATGTTCTTTAAGGCTTCGCATCTCCGGCGTCCTGAAGGCAGGACGAGGGAAGCGCATTTTCTGCCACTTAGTCACATTTCTTCCGGGTTCTCGCTGGACGCCAAACGCCCCCAAACTCAGCCAACCCTGCAAACCAACAATACTCTCCCCTAGCAAATTTCCCCGCCATGACTCCCTAAAAAGAGGCGGCTTAGGGATGGCTGGGAGCAGGCCCAGGTCCGCGAGCGCACAGGACGCGGCGCGGTCGAGGGCAGACGGTCTGCGCCGACTGCGCCGCCCGCTGCCGTCGGACTCTGGACGGCGGAGCCCAGACACTTGGAGGGAATCGCAGCGGGAATCGCCGCCACCGCGTCCCTATCCAAAACCTCCACGGGGGCTCAGGACGGCCGCAGGAGGGAGAGTGCGCCTGGGCGGCCCTGGACCCCACCTCGTGCGCCCACATCCGAGTCCCTTCCGGCCGCGGCCTTCGGAGTTTGAAACCGCAGGCGCCCCAGAGCCCAAACCAGGCCAGCCCTTCACGCTGCGGGCGCAGGTGTCTTCTTAGGGGGAGTCACTTTGGGGGATTGCTGAGAGGGATTCAGCCGCCCCCCAGGCAGTAGGGAGCCGCCCCGCGAGCGAGAGGCCTGGAGGACAAAAATGGAACCCCCAAAGGCCTATGGCAGCAGGAGGGCTCATTCTGGGGCCTCTGACGAGAACAAATGGTTGAAGGCCTCGCTTATTACCGCTGCCCCTTCGCGCTCGTTCTCTTTCCCCTCACCTGCCCGCGAGGTCTATGGTCCGGCACTGCCCACTCAACTCTCGGTGAGACTCGGCCTGAGCGCCCTGGGGTGCGCCACAGGCGCTTCCCACATCCGGGGCCTCGAAGCACTGCTTCCCGCCTTTTTGCTGCCGCGCACGCGCACCATCCGCTCGTAGCCAGGAGGTTCCCTAGTGCCCCATGCTCCAGGACTTCTACACCATCGAGGGTTGTGTTGTTCCCTCCATCCCGCGGTGCGCGGTGCGCGGTGCAAGTGGCAGCCGCAGTGTGCGACCACGTTCTGTGGAGTGGAAAGCTGAAGGCCCTCTTCCGGCCTGGGCCCAAGGGAGGCATCCCCGCCACCCCCAGCTCCGCGTGCACTCCCCAGTCTTGAGCCAGTTGTAGCAATGGGTCCAGGAAATGCCATGCGCTAAGAGAACACCCGGGAGGCTATAAAGAAAGAAGCCTGTGGGCGGCGGGCACCTGTCAAGGGGCACAAGCTGGGGCTAGCACACTTCCCCGGAGGCATGTCTTTGCCTGGGTATGCACAGGCACGTGGAGTAGTGCCCTTTCGGAGTGGGGTGGGGGCTTCAGGTCAATGTGCAGAGCAGCCCATCTCCTCCCCTCGAGGCGCTCTGAGACACAGAAGACCATCTGACTTTCTTCAGCAGGGTTAGGACATTGAAGCTCTATGGTTGGGCATTGGGGCACTCTGGGAAGTCCTGGGACACCCTTCCCCACCTTCGCTCGCCAAGCGCTTCTATTTTAAGACGTCTCCCACCCCTCCAAAACCCACCCACACTCACTCCCGAAGTCCGTGGCGCACGCTCAAGGAACCCGCCTCCACGCCTGCGGCGCACCTTAGGGGAAGGCCAGGAGCGCTAGAAGCAAATTCCCTAGCGGCCAAGCTGGACCCAGGGGGGCAAGTGGAAATTTCGCCCGGGGTTGTGGGGGGGGGGCGTTAAATGGCCTCTTTGTGGAGAACTGCGAGCTGTCACTCAGGATTAATTTAAGCAGCAACAGCAAACACACCAAAAAGCAACGTCTCGCCGCCAGCACCCACCCCCGCGATTGTGTTTCGGGAAGGGCTGCGGGATTTGGCGGTGCAGTCCCGCCCTTCAGGAGAAGGGGTCTCGGTCTTTACAAACGTGGGGCGTCCGCAGTAGGAGGGGGGGAACTCCTCCTGCCTCTCCCCACCTCCCTGCCTAGCAAAATGGGTTTTGAAGGTTTGGTACGAAACCTACTGGGGGTGTTAAAATCCAAGTATAAAAAGTGGAGCGGGAAGGGCGAGGGGAGCAGTGTGTGTGTATCATTATATATATATATATATATATATATATATATATATATATATATATATATATATATGGAGGTACAAATTTCAAATATAAATATAGTGCATGCAGGGGTGTCGTTGTGTGGAAGCAGTTCTGGGTTGTCTCACCTGTGCCCCCAGGGACATTTGGGGATATGAGAGTTCACAGAGAAAAGGACGCGAGATGGGAATTAATCCCCCCAACCCCCCAACTCCCTTGCCCAACAACCTGAATGCGGCTTTGGAGCCAGGTGCTCTGGGCGGCCTGACAGGGCAGGTGTATGGTTTGTGAAATACACGTTTGTGCAGGTCAGGGAGGTGTGTGCACTCGGGGGGCCTGGAACCATATGTGTGGGCACTAGTGGCTCTTGCAGGCTCACCCACCCACCTGAGCCAGGAACATCCCCCTCACCTCACCCTCTTGAAGGCGCAGGGCATTCTTTCGGCTCGCAAAGCCCATCCCAGGGGAGTGATGATGGATTGTGTTCCCGGCCCCTTCAGGTACCAGGCTCGGCGTGTTTATGGGCATGTGTGCGCCCGGAAGCCTCGTTGGAGTGTCAGGCCTGCGTGTGCAGATAAGCCTGGGGTCCGGGTGGGATCCCAAGGAGTGCTCCTGACACCGGTTGGAGTGAAGTGCGGGAGAGTTCTTACGTGCGTGTGCGACCCCCAAATATCCTGTTGGGATTTCGGAAAGGGGTCTGCGTGTGCCAGGGTCCCTCTTCTGGACCGCGGCGCAGAACTGTGCGCGGGTGCTTCCAAGCGCCCTAGACGAGTGGCCACGTGCGCGGCGGCCGCCCGTCGGGCCTCCGCGGAGCCGGGATCTGGCCCCCCAGCAGGCCAAGGGGCAGGGCCGGCAGCCCGGCGGGCCTCGGCGGGATGTCGTTGGAACCGTGTTGGTTTTGGCTGAGGCAACTCTAATGGGGGAAGCCCCGGGGAGCAGGCGGGGTGGAACAAAGAAGGCAAAAGCTAGGGAAGGCGAGCTGCAGAGGAGGTGGTAGAGGAGGAAGCGCCCTGGAACGCGGATGAGTGGGGGCGGGATGGACAGGGTGCAGATGCCCTGGGCTCGGGAGCTTGGGAGGCCCAGGAGCCCATGAAGCCCACTCCACCCGTGTGGACGGGACTGGCTTGAAGTCCAGAGACTTGTGCTTTTTAGGACTCCCGCCCCAGCGTACCCAGGAATCTCCACAGAACCGCAGGCTGACATCACTTCGGCCACGTGGGTGCTTCTCCAAGGGCAACCACATATCAGACCTCAAACTGGTGCCCAGCACATGTAGGAACCCCCCTCACTGCCCATCAGTGCCCCATTTGGAACCAAGTAGCATGTGAGGTGGGGGACAGCTCAATTTTCCCCAGCAGAGGACAATTTAAGCATGCTTAGGCAGCGGACTAGTAAGCCCCTTCCCCTGTTTTTTGACCTGGGCTGCTTACAACCTCAGTTTTCCCCACTGGGGGGAATGGCAAGGGAGGAGAGCAGAGAAGAGCCAGGAGGTGGAGCCTGTGGTGGACAAGAGGAGGTGGTGGAAAGGTGGAGTGACCTGTTTTAGTCCTGCATGCCCCTGGGGACATGGCTAATTCCTGTCACCCCACTTCTAGCCTCATGACCTTGGTACTTGACCTTGTGGCCTCTGTTTCCTCGTCTGTAAAACAGGTTCCTCACAGATGCCTCGTGTTGGGAGGTCAGGTCACAGGAGGTCATGGATTCCTGCCTGCCTGCCCACCAACCGCCTGCCCAGCGTAATTGCTCTGGAGATGGTAGCTGTTATTTTTATTGTGAGGAATCTATGGCTGTGACAAGCTGTGACGCTTGGTGTGATCGCGTGAGGCTGGCTGTGTGTGCGACTGTGCCGCTGTGTGTGTGTGTGCGTGCGTGTGTGTGACAGGTTGTGTGTGAGACTGTGCGTGGACGACAGATTGTGCCGGTGTGCGGCGGTGCCTGTGACAGGCTGTCACCGCGCGACAGACTGCGGGTGGCGGGGTGTTGCGGGCGTTGACTGTGAGTGGAGATGAGGCAGTGTGTGGGGCTGGGACTGGGGGACCCCATAAACCTACCTCAGTGAGGATTAGGGTGACAGGGAGGGTGGGGAGGCTCTTGGGGACTGAGAGAGAGTGGCAGCCCTGTGTCCCCTCTGGGCCTTCGCTTTTCCATTGCATTCCATGGGGGGCCACCTGTTTGCAAACCTCAGAGGTGAGAGATGGAAGGGCACTGTGACAGAGGCCCACCTGACTTGTGTGAGCTCAAGTGCCCAGCCCTCAGCTTCTTGCTGAGGCTTGGAGTACCCACAGGAGGGTGGTCACGGACACGAAGGACCCTAGGCCTGGCTGGCTTCGATGAAGGACACACACTTTGTGCCTATTTCCCACACTTTCCCTGAGCTCCAGGCCAGTGCAGACCTAGAGAAGGGGAAGGGGGATTTGGAGAAAGATGGGAAATACTGGAACAGAAAGGGAGAAAGAAACCAGAGAGAAGGGCCTGCGGAGGGAAGAGAGGGAGCGAGCACGGTTGCCATGGGCTATTCTCCAGCACCTTGAGAGCCCTGAGCTGGTGGGGTGCCCTGCAGGGATCGGGGGCACACACCAGGCTCAGGCCATCAGGATGGGCAGGAGCATCAGTGGATACCATGCTCAAAGCCCACCTTTAGGGACTCAGCCAGTCAGAGGGATGAGAAAACCCAGGCACAGCTGAAAAGCAGCCAGACCAAGATCCTAGCCCAGGTGCTCTCCTGCTCAGCCGGGATTTGCCTCCTGTGCCATTCCTACCCACAACTTCCCTTTATGGTTGGGGAAACTGAGGCTAAAAGGCACCTGTCCACCTATTCCTTGGGCCCCTAAGTCATGAAAATACCAGTCCAAGTGTCAGAGCCACACTTTCCTCAATGTGGCAAAACTTCACCAGCTGGGAGAATCCAGGGACCTGGGCTGGGGGCAGCACCTGAGACACACACACACACGTCCCAGGCCTCCTTGGTGTGGCAGTGTGGGTATGTTGTGTGCACATGATGAGCGCTGTGTTCCATAGCCGTCCCCCTGCCGTCTCTGATGCACAGGCCCGAGGGTGATGTGAAGGTCCTCTGTCGGCACCGGCCTGTGTGTGTCGGCTCCATGTGTCTGAGTGTCCATTCAGGGCCAGCCCCTGTCATGGAGGGGGAAGAGGCATCGAAGCAAACCCCCCCCACCGAAAGTGTGTCTTTGATACTTGCAGCCTCGGCAGCGAAAAACAAGTTTCCACAGGGCCGCCTTGGGTTGAGGCCAGGCCGTCCTCAAATAACATTTGAAGTTACTTAGCAAACTTTGTTTAGTGCCGAGAGAGGCGCGGGCAGCGGGCTTGGGGGGGGCCAGTAAACCGGTTTCTCTGAAGTCCCTTGCCCCTCTGGGGGCACAAGGGCCCAATGTAGGGCTTGGTTTCCCCCCATACCCTAGCTCTGGAGAAGGGGAGCAAGAATCTTGAGGATCTGGGGGGATCTTGGGAGAGGAACACAGGGACACTCCATGCATGAAACTTGTCTTTTGCTAATCCAGGCCCTGGGCTTGGGCGAAGATGCCCACACTGGTCTCCTGGCAGCCCAGAGAGCAACATGGGGCCCCAGGGGGCTGTGAGACACAGAAGGATCCCCACTTTTCATCGCATCTGGCTCTGCCAACCTTGAGGCTAAAAGAAGACATGGGTGGAGCCAGCTGGCTGAGGGCACGTGCCCTCCAGACACATGCACAGCATCCAGAAGGCCCCAATGCCCTCACGCCTGGTCCCCCCAAACCCTCATCTCCAGGTCCCAGCCCTTAGCAGCAAAGAAGGCCCAAGAGCCAGCAATGGCGGGTTTGGAAGTGAGGTTGGCGCCTATGGGAGGGGGAAGGGGAAGAGATGCCAAAAATGGTGAGCCATTACAGGAGAGGGAGAGAGGGAGGGAAGGAGCGGGAAGATGGAAGCCTGGCGGGCATCCTCCCGAGCTCCGGGCTGCAAAGGGGCAGCAAGCGGGCGAGGCAGCCAGGGGCCCTCCCAGGGAGGATGAGCCCTAGGTGGCACAGGACAGGCAGGGGGCCCACAGGCGCACAGCACTCCCCCACCCCCACCCCAAGCTTCGAAATGGAGACTGGCAGCGGCAGCCGCTCATCTCTGCCCAGGCGCAGGGTGGGGGTGGCGGACAGGCAGGGGGCCAAACCAAATGCCACCAGGCTGGGCACGGTGGTTGTCAGCCTGCAGCATGGACCCCATCAGCGCCCAGTTTAGGGCCCTCAATCCAGAGCTCTGAGGGGAGATGGAGTCTGGAGCCCAGTGAGAGTTGGGGGCCCAGCAGGCAAAGCCAGGTGCGCCCCCAAACTATGGGCAAGTACCCAAGACCCTGCAAAGATGGCGCAGCCTGGTACTGCCAGGGTGACAGGCTCGGGTAAAAATAAACTGGGCCCGCCCTGGGGGAGCTAAATCAAGGGACCCAGGTGGAAGTGCCACTCTGGGCCACCAGCTGCCCCTGCTCCACCCCCTGGCTCAGAGTGGCAGGGTTGAGAATACCCAGTGCCCATCGAGGCCTGGATTCTGTACAGGAGAGATCCCAGCCATCTTGTTCCCAGGTCCTGGATGGGCAGCATAGGGTGCACCCACAAGGATATCCATCCTTGCTATCATGAAGCCACAACAGGCCCTGCATTCTGGGCAGCTGGAGACAACCATGCTCAACCACACACCCTGGCCTCCAGACTGCCTGTCTGAGACGGAAAGGGGCCTGCAGGCCACACTTGACAGGCAGGACAATGCTGATCCTTGACCCCCTCTGCTAAAGCCATCCTCCCTCAGGACAGCGCTTTCCCCCTGCACCTAGCACCGTCTCAAGGACAGGGCACTCCCTTGTTTATCAGATTCTCTGTCTGCCCTCCCACCAAGGCTGGCACCTTTGCCAGGTTTGCTCCCTGCCGAGCCCCTAGGGCCTAGAACAGGGCCTGGCACCCAGGATGTGCTTGGTAAATATTTGTCAAAGGAATGCACAGGCCCCCGGCTGCACCCCCAGCACGCGGGCTCCGGCTGGGTGCCCAGCAAGGTGTGGGAGAGGTTGTCCAGTCCTGTTGGGGCGAGGGCAAGACTGGCCAGTGTAGGTTCAGAGTGGGTGAGACCATCATACACCCTTTCTCTGAGCCCCAGTTGGAAGAAGATCTGAAGGTCAGAGTAGTAAGGAGAGGATGAGGACTGACAGCTGCAGCATGCTCTAAATGGCGGTATGAGAGTGTGCAGGTAAAGGGCAGAGAACCTGCTGCAATTCTCTTCCATCGGCAAGACTTCGGATAGTGGTAAAGGACTGACGAAGGCTCCACCACATCCCACCTTGACTGTAAGAGTGGACTTCCCTTCTCTGATTCTTGGCTTGTCATCTATCAGATAAAGCATTTGCTTCACATCAAGCACAGTTTTGAAGCATTTTCTGCAAACCAGCTCCTCAGATCCTTACTACAAGCCCTGTTTTCTAAACGACAAAATGAGGCCCAGAGAGGTTGAGTGGTTTGCCCAATGTCACGCAGCTAGAGAGAGAGGCAGAGCCAGGATCCGAACCCAAGAAGCTGAATCTGAAGCTCCACTCTCCTAATCAACAGTACCCACCTCGCCCAGGATTCCAGGAGGTGAGCTAAGAAGCACTTAGCATGGTGAGCGATGGTACATGCTAGCTATCGCTGTGATTTGGGGAACAACCGTTCATTTTGCTATGATCCTACAAAAGGCTTTCTCCCACTACTATTCTGTCACCCATCTTTCTTCCCTCTCTCCCCAGGGTCATAAATAGGGAAATCAAAGGCCAAAGGATTGGGCTAGGGGTGTGGCTTGGTGGTAGAGCGCTTGCCTAACACACACAAAGTCCTGAGTTCCATCCTCACCACCACAAAAATAAATACATAAAAAGTCAAAGGTTTGGAGAGACAGTCCCGTGGCAGACAAGCCTGAGAACGTAGCTTTGTCCCCTTTCCTTCTCTCTCTGGCCGAAGGGCAGTGAGGGTGGGGCCCTCGGCTGCTGGGTCCAGAAAGCCAGTGATATCCTGGGCAGGGGTGGGCATATGGAGTCCCAGGCTTGCCCCCATGCCAGGCTTTTACAAACCAGGGCAGAGATTCAGGGCTCCAAATTCTACGCTGAGAGGTCAGGTTTATGGATGCTTCTTAAAATCAGTCAGAAAGGCTGGCGGGGCAAGGGGCAGGAGGGCAGGTCTCATCTCTCAGATGCTGTTTACAACCAGGGCCAGTTGTGACCAGGCTCAAATTCATGTGGGGGTGTGAGTCCTGCCACTGCGTGCTGGGGTAACATGGCACCGTGCACACGCCGCACAGTTTGTGCCCGGGTTTGTGTGCGGATAGCTGCATATAAGACAATACCTGTGTCTGGGAGGGTGAGCAGCACCGCGTGACGCCACATCAGCCAGCCTCGCATTTGAGTGTGGCACGTGTGTGTGCACGCCACGAGTGTTGAGGGCCAGCCATACCCACATTACCCTGTGTGTGTTCGGGGCAGGCTTTCCAACCTTGGCACTACTGACTCTTGAGCTGGATCATTCATTGCCTTGGGGCGTCCTGTGCACTGTGGGGTGCTGAGCAGCATTCCCGGCCTCCATTACCCCCAGATGCCAACGGCAGTCCTCTCTCCAAGTGTGACAACCAAAAATCCCTCCAGACATTTCCCAGTGGACAAATCACCCTGGGTGGGTCTGGGAGGTGTGTGTGTCCACGTGCCCCGAGTGCTGCACGGCCCGTGTGCCGTGTGTGTTCCTGTGGGCCTGGTGCTGGCTGGGTTTTTCTGGAGTCTGATGTGCCACTGGGCACGGGTGCCATGTTCCTCACGGTCTTGGTGTGTGCTCCTGGGTGACCGAAGGTGGTAGTCTGTGTCTACACTGTGCTTTATAACCTGTGGCCATGTCACTGGGTGTCCCATGCATCTGCACCCCTGAGGGGAACCCCTGGGCATGCCATGCTGTGCCAGTGTTTGGTGTGGCTAGGTGTCTGCGTCCAGGGCAGCCTCTGTGTGTGAACGCCTATGTCTCTGTGTGCCTAGGGGAGAGAGGCACAGAATGCCAGTGTATGGCAGCAGGATTCTTTGTGCCCACATGTGCCAGTGAGGATGTGTGACTTTGTGTGAAATGGACTCAGAATAACCCCCAACACACCAGACGATCCGACTAACGAAGCTCATATTTGCTCGGAACCACCTGGATGATTTGGCCCCCAACCCCAATCCCTAAGGCCTGACTGTGGGGGGCGGGGGGTGGGGGCACCGGTGCACCTCTGAGCAGTCCCTTCCTCCAGCTTAGCTCACACAAATTCAGGTGGGGACGGACAGACCCCTGGTCTTGCCTGCTGTGTGCCAGGAAGGCTGGCACTGAGTTTTATCAGAGGGGGCAGGGTCCTCGATGGTGGTGGTGGGCGCTGCCCCTTGCCTGCTGCTGGCCACCACCCCCAGCTCCCCTCAGGGTGGGGCCCAGTAGGGGGAGAGCTCCCCAGTGCAACCCCGGCTTCTGATTGGCTGTGGAGCGCCGCAGTGCCCGCGACTCGCCTCCCCTCGCTGGCTGGCGCAGCCACATTGGTAGTGGTGGCAAACGCAACTCGGAGTTCTGGGCACAGCTGCGCCTCACAGAGGCCTGCCAGCCCCACCAGAAGCCAGACACCCCAGCTCCATGCCCCGACCCCTCCCCGCCTGCCCGCCCAGCCGGGCAGCACAGTTACCCTGCCCGCTGCCCGCCTGGGGCTGCCAGGCCCAATCTACCCTGCCCCTCCCCCACCGGGCCTATGCCCCCCCCCTGGCCAAGCCCACTTGGGGGGCTCAGGCCACTATATGAGGCCACTCCCGCCCTCAGAGGGGCTCCTGGGGAAGGGGGAGGCGGTGAGGAAGGGTGGGGGCGGGGAGCTAGCCCTTCTTCCTTTAGTGAGCGCGCCCAGAGCTGGAGCCAAAAATCGAGGAGGAGAGATATTCAGACAGAGCCAAGACGCGTTTGGCAGGAGGAGAGAGAGGGAGAGAGGGAGCCGGAGGGGGAGGGAGGAGAGAGGGAGGAGAGGGAGAGGAAGGGGGAAGGAAGGGGGGCCTCAGTTTCCAAATCCGCGCCCTCGGTGCCTCAGAGGGCCTGCGAGTGGC
Organism: Marmota flaviventris; assembly: GCF_047511675.1. Taxonomy (NCBI): domain Eukaryota; kingdom Metazoa; phylum Chordata; class Mammalia; order Rodentia; family Sciuridae; genus Marmota; species Marmota flaviventris. The sequence continues at coordinate 210,527,554 of NC_092498.1, forward strand.
TCCGGGGCAGGGACCTGGGGCAGGCCTGGCTGTGGGGGTGGCGGGAACTGCAGGGACAGCGGGCTCAGGCCCTCAGAGACAGCCGGACACCCAGCTGGCCAGGCCAGGGCGGCCACAGGCAGAAGCCAAGATCAATGTGCACTGGGCAGACAGAGGGAGGCCTGTGGGCGGCCCAAACACACACCCGCACCTCGCCGCACAACAGGCTTCTGTCCACGCTGGGCCAGGGCTGCGGGCGGGGCCCACAGCAGGCCACCACCGCCGTGCAGCCTCATGGGAAGGGACCAAGCGGCCAGCTTGCTGGCAGCCACTCACCCAGCCGCCATAGTGGGCATCGTGCACCATGTCGAGAGGACAGGAATGCCAGGGAGAAGGGACCATGTGGCCAGGAACACAATGAGAGTCACAGGGACAAGCCCATCATGCACAACAACACAGCCGGGGTGACACCCGGAGACCGCATGGGCATGTATGTGGATTGGGGTTGACGGGTACAGGCTCGCGCACACGTGGAGGCGTAAGCTCTGGTCCGCCAGGGTAACACATTCGGTCTCACTGCTGTACACAGGACACACTGTGCGGTGACATGGTCATTTCCATGGGAAGCAGATAATCAAAGATGGAGACAGTGACAGCTACACCAATACCAATCCCCATGGACGGCCCAGGCAGCACCATGACACAAAGACCATGTCAAGCACAAGGACATGCCTGATATCACGCCCCACCCCCCACCACTGCAATGTCACCAAATACACAAGAGAGGGAAAGTGTGATGGTCCTCGGAGTCACGTGCAGATAGCACCCAGGGACAGATACTCAGATATGTGAAAAGGACCCCACAGACGCTTGGCCATACAGACATCCACAGGAAAATGGTGGCCTTGAGGGGGCATTGATCGATTCCCACAGACCTAGAAGAACCCCAGCACCCCTGAGAGCCACTCTCACCTCCCCAGTCCCCACATCCAGGGCTCTGGGGAGACAGGAGCCCTGTCCGCAGCATCATGTCAGAGAAAATGACAGGTATCGGCCTCCCCTGCCTCCCTTGGTCCAGCTAGAGGACGAAAGCTACAAGACCCCAAATTCCCACTTTGAGATCTGGGGACAAGACCCAAGCAGACCGCAAGGCCAGGTTCCCAGCGGGTTACATGCATAGGCCAGCAGTTAGACAGTGACCACAGGGAGATTTTGCCAGCAGCTATGGCGTCAGCTTGCCACCCACTTGCAATGCCCACCTGATCTAGCCAAATCCTGCCCCACAGTTGGGTCCAAGTTTCAACACCCAAGCGCAGATGTAGAAACAGCTCTGGAGCTGTGGGGACATCCCTGAGGTTGCCATCGAGATGCACCAAGTCTCTGAGCTCTTTGTCTCACTCTGTCTGGGACGTGCATTTGTACACATTTCTCTTTACTGGTGCTCAGAGCCCCCGAAGGAGGGTGTCAGGTCCCCATAAGACAGTGCAGGCTGTCCCCCCTCCTCACCCTCGTCATCATCCCTTCCTACCTTGAAGCCCTGCCTCCCTGTGCTTGGCCTATAGGACTCCATCCAAGAGGAAAGAGCTGGACCAAGAGCTAGCCCCCAAAATTCTTCTCTTGCTCCTTCCTCCAGGAAGTCCACTAGATTTCCATGGTGGGGAGGTGCCTGACCCTGTCGTCCACCGCTCAGAAGCATCCTTCTTTCAGACAGATGGGTCCAGGAGGATGACCACCCAAATGAGAACAGGTGCATTTCTGGAACATCTGCTATATGCCAAGCACCGTGCTGAGCCTCCTCACAGCCCAAGAGAGATACACACTGTCATGCCCAATTTATAGACCGGAAAAACCCTGCACTTCGAGTCACAGGATTAAGAGATGCAGAGCCAAAGCTGAAACTGGGTGCTGAACTATGGCAAAGCCTAGCCCTTGACCCCTCTTCCCACAGCCTCTGACTGGAAGCTCTTGAGCTTACACAAGACTCTCATGGCTGGGCAGGACCCCTGGCTCCAGTTCCCAGAGCACCGTATTCCCCCTGCCGCATTGACCCAGCAGAGTCTCGGCTCTGCACTTGGCCTGGCCCTGCACTAGAACATCTCATACAGCCCCTGTCCAGCCCCAGCAGTGACCTTCCCCAGGCCTCCTGTATGTCCACTGCTGGGGTGGGACGTGTGTGCCAGGCTAGAGCCAAAGAGAGAATACGCTATGAAAAGCAAGTCCCAGAGCCAGGTAGGATAGCACCCGTCTGTATTCCCCAACTCTGTAGGCTGGGGCAGGAGGAACACAAGCTCAAGGCCAGCCTGGGCAACTCAAAAAGTGAAAAGGGTTGGGGAGGAAGGTCAGTGGTAGACTGCCCCTGGTGCAATCCCCAGGACCTAGTAGGGGTGGGGGGAAAAAAAGCACCGGGTTAGTACAGGGACAGAGAGCCAACGCTTCGCAAGGACAGAGACATGGCCATAGTGACCCAGAGGATCAGAGCAAGGGGGCCAGGGGGCATGGCCCACCCCCTCCCCCCCATAGGAGTGTGTGAGATACTGCGCAGAAACAAAGGTGCAGGGACATTCTGCAGCTCGGGAGGCAGGGACTATCGGCGTAGGTGTGTGTCTGAGGTTGAGTGTATCTGCGCACGCCCATGGATGTCTTTGTGTTCGCAAGTGTCTGCATGTTGTATGTGCAACCCCGTGGCCAGGAGGGGGGCGCGCGCATCAGTATGTATCTCTGTGTTTGAGAAGGTATGCGTGCGCACACCCAGGTGAACCAACAGCCTCTTCTCTCTGTGTAAAAGGTGTACACCCGGCATCACTCCAACCTGGGATCTGTGTGTGTGGGGTGAACACACTCCACCGAGTGTGTACCGAGGGCTCCACCGGTCTGGGAGGTATCACTGTCTCCGTGAAATGATGCCCATGTTCGTGTCCCGCCTTGAGGGGTGTGTGTGTGTGTGTGTGTGTGTGCACGCACACGCACGGGCGCATTATGAGTGTGTTGAGGGTGCTTGTGAGCACAGGTCTACAGTTTTCTGAATCCATATGCGTCTCCATGGCCATGGGTCTGGGAGGTATTCCACGACTCTGAGCCGACATCCATCGATACATGGGTCCCATCCTGAGGGGTTCACATGTGTTTACGCGTACATGCTGAACATACATCCACATTTTCCTGATCTGTATGCCTGCCAATGGTCATGCGTCCCCACCTTGGTGGTAGAGTAGCATGTGTATGTGTGTGTCCACATCTCAGCACATGTCTCTCTGTTTGTTGTGGGGTCCCCTGTGTCTACCTCCACCCCCTGTCTCTGCCTGGGACTTGGGCCTGTGTCTGAAGTGGGCTTCAGCATCTCCAGCAACTGCCCTGCCTGGCCGCCCTGGATTTTGATGCTTTTTCTAGAAGGAGATTTCTGCCCCCCACCCCCGCCGCCCTTCCCCCTCACCCACAGTGCCTTTCCCCGCCAGGGCCCCGCTGCTCCAAGCTCGTTCCTGCTCAATCATTTATTGACTTTAAAATCGAAGCCAATTCTGGTTTGAAAAAAAGCAAAGGGGGAGAGAGAGAGAGAGAGAGAGGCCAGAAAGAGGCTGGGGAGAGACAGAAGAGTCCGAGACTCAGGGGGTGGCGGGGGAGGCAAAGATGGGTCCAGACCAGAGACAAGGACAGTCAAATACAGGAGGACAGAGATGGAGAAAGAGAGACAGAAAAGGAGCAGAGACAGGGAAGAAGACAGCCAACGACAGAGACCGTCAGGAAAGCAGAGACCGGCCGCGCAAACTATGGAAGCAGAAAGATTTGTAAAAACAGAGTTGTGGCTGCCGGGGAGGGGCAGCCAGACCCTGCTGACCAGCGGACAGCCTGCCCAGAGCCGAGGGGTTTCCCTGCCCACCACGCAGGGCTGGCAGCCTGGTGATACCATGCCCACTCCCCTCCCAGCCAGCCTGGCACACTCGGGCTGCAGCTCACACAGAACTAAGCCCATACTCCCTTCTGGAGTATCACAGAGCCAAGCGCGGCCATCACCCTGAGTCTGGGGCCACCCAGTCCCTTCCTAGTCTTGTCACCAGTGAATCAGCTGGCATTTTCTCTCCTGAGGTGCTGTGAAATCCAAAGGGTGGGTGTCTCAGCCAGGCCATGGGGTGGGGGTGGGGAGCAGGCCCAGATGTCGGGCATGCTTGGATTGGGAGCAGGGCTGGCAGCCTGGTGGACAAGGGGCTGCTTGAGCATGGGGTCTTGGTTCCACCAGGCCTCAAACTCCAGTCACACAGGCCATCGAAGTGTCAACTGAAAAGCAGCCACAGCGCAGACCCAGTTGGCTAGGCAAAGGCCTCATGTGGGTGATCCAACATAAAACGGCCAGCGGTAGAGTTGGAGGCACAGATGTAGGGGTCTCCCACATGACCAAGGCAGTCAGAGTGCCTGCTCACACCTGCACACACACAGTGAGACATAAGCACACATGTGCACCCCTGCCCACACTCACTTAGACTCAGACCCGCCTTGTATAGGAAAACCCGCTGTCTGGGTCATACATGTCTATGCCACGCAGGCCTGATCTCAGCCAGCCCACAGGGCCGCACGAAGGCTCTAGATTAACTCTCTCTCACACACACAAACTTGCACCTGTGCATACAAGAGCACAAGCAGGCCTCGATTCACACCCACCTGAATGTGCCCTCCTGCCCCTTCAAAACCTCCTGGCACACCCCAGGCACAGTCACTGGCCACATCCACCTGGACATCCACTATAAACCGTGGGCACGCTGGCAGGGCTCAAGCTGGGCAAAGGGGACAATTGGAGCCCCAGGCCTAGAGAATTGCCACAGACAGGCCTGGCCAGTAAGCAGGTCTAGGCAACCCCAGGTTGTCCCCTCTGCCGAATCTGTGTTACCTGCCAGTGGCCTGGCCCTGCAGGCAGTGCTGTTGGGGCCACTATAGTATTTTGTGCCTACTCAGAGCCTCATGCTACGACCCAGGGAGAGTGGGACAGCAGGATAAGCATGATTCAGGCCTCTGTCTCTGCCTCAGCCGCGCAGAGAACTTCGCTGGAGGCGGGACTCGCTCTTCCAGCGCGCCAAGGTCGGCGCTGTTGTACCCGAGGCTGACCCGACGGTGTGGTCGCAACACAGCGGTCTGTGTCCACCGCTGTCTCCCGCCCCTCCTGCCTCCGAGTGGCGGGATGGGATTCCCAGGGTGCCGCCAGGTCCACTCCGCAGCAGCCCAGGTCGCTGGTACAGGAAAGTTTGCACCAAGGAAAGTTTTTTTTTTTTTTTGGGGGGGGGGCGCGGCTGCGACGTCCAGGGTCGGTGGAGAGGCGCGGCCCCAGCTGGCAGTGCGCCCGTTCCTCCCTCCCCTCCTCTGCCCCTCCGAAATTTGGGAGCCCCGCCATTTTCTTAGCCCCGCTCCCATGTGAGGCCTGAACAAAGACTTTGGGGAGACGCCCGGGCAGTTCGGCCCGCCCGGGGCACCCCAGCGGCACGCAGAGGCAGCCGCCAAACACCCCAGACACTGCCACCGTTGGGAACCGCTGCGCCGGCCCCAGGGAGATCGGCAGACCCAAGGTCCTCTCTGTGTCCTCGGGACCACCCTCCGGCCACTCTGTCACCCTTGCAAACACTGCCAGTGGCCACGCTGCCCCGGTGCGCGCCACAGTCACCCCACAGGTCGGCTGGAGTCCCGCTGCCCACCGCACCCCAGTAGAACGCGCGCGCACACTCTCACGCACTCCCGCCCTGTGCCCCAGGGACAGCGCCACGCACGCAGGGTCACCAGCGAAGTCCCCAACAGGAGTCCTCCGGGTGGCCAGGGTCGCACGCGCGCGGTGACTCCCACACGCGTGCCCGGACTCCCGGCGGCACGACTTGCACCCCTCAGCGCCCGCGGGCTCACTCCCGCTGGCCGCCGCGCGCCCCCTCCGCCCGCCCGCCCGCCGGCCTCCCGCGCCCGCTCCCTCCCCCGGTCGCGCGGGGGCGGAGGCCGGTACCTGGGTGAGGCAGTACGGGGAGTACATAGCTGGGCGCCCGGGCGGGAGCGCGGCGGCCGGCCGCGGCGAGGGGAGGCCCGGCAGGCGGCGGTCGCGCTCGGGCTCCGGCTCCGGCTCGGCTGCTCCGGCCTCCGCCGCGCTGCGCCCGCCGGGCCGTCGGCCCCGCGCTCGGCCGGCGCCGCTCCGCGCTCGCCGCTTGCAGGCTCGGCCCCGCGGGCTCCGGGGCCGCCGCCGCCGCCGCCGCCGCCGCCGCCGCGCTCGCCGCTGCCTCTCGCGTCCGCCGCCGCCGCAGCCGCCGCCGCCGCTGTCGCCGCGCGTCTACTCCATGCCGCCGCCGCTCGGCCGGTCACCCTCGCCCGCCGCCGCCGCCGCCGCCGCCGCCACCGCCGCGCTGTGAAAGTGAAAGTTTAGACAAAGTTTGGAAGCGGCGCACTCCGGGGAGAGGGAGCGGGCGGGCGGCGCGGGCGGGAGGAGGGGCGCGGGGAGGGGCGGGCGGGGCGGGGGAGCGGCGGGCGGCCGGCGCGCACACACGCACACACGCACACATGCACACATGCACACACACGCACGCACACACACGCGGGGGCGCACACCGACGCGGCCACCTCGACACGTGCTGGCCAGCGTTCCAGCGCAGACACACGCTGACACGTAGCGGGGCTCGGACCCGGACACACATGTCACGTACAGAACGCATGGCCACCCTTTCCTCATGCAGCAACAAAGCACAGACACCAACGCACACCCGGCATAGACACATACCCCTGCCCGCTCGCCGTGATACCCACACCCAGACCCACACGCTGACACACAGGCCGATCATATGATGGTACCCACACAGGCATTCCGAAGAGGCACCCGCAGAGACACAGACTCACCAATGCACCTCCGTGGGCCTCACAGATACACACTGGCACACGCTAAGCACACCGGTGCACGCTGACACCAAGTACATACCAGCACATGTACACATCCTGAAAAATGTTCCTGCAGAGCACTGACACATGTATGATCCCACAACCACACCCTGTCCCAAAACTTCTACACACCAAGCTAAAATACATTGGCAGTTGTGGCAATACACCCCAACACAGAATGACACTGAGAAAAGGATGAACACATTGTCACACCAACACACACCATTTGCTACCTGGAGGTACAAGCCAAACAACACAGAGAGATACAAAGTGTCACTGGTACAATGTAACACAACACAGGGACATACACATCACACACAGTGTTGCCCAAATGTACCTCTAGGCCTCTGCACCATGTCCAACAGTTTCTGATACCCACTCAGCGGGCAGACCCCTAAGAGGATCACCCGGCCATACACGCAGGTGTCACACACAAACCTCAGACCCTCCACATGCCCCCACCACTTGCATGTAGCCCTGATCAAGGTCATACACAGACACAGCAGGAGAGGGCTGGGGTGCAGCTCAGTGTTAGAGAGCAAGGCACAGGCCCTGGGCTCCATCCCCAACTCTGCATATCCAGCAAGAGACACACAGCCCAGCCCTCAGGGGCAAATATGGGCATCGGGCCTCAGGTACATGGACACACACACACACACACACACACACACACACAATGCTGAGGCCCCAGCCCCAATGGCAGGCCCCTGACTCTTCATTTCCAGAGCAGAAAGAAATAATGCAAGAGGTTGGTGCTGAGGACTGGGAGTACCCCCCAGGGTGGGTAGGGAGGTGCCTGCAGCCCCCAGGCAGCTCCTGTCAAGACAGAACCCTTCTGCCACCAGGTGCAGCCGGCGCCATCTCACCCTCCTAGGCCAAGAAGCTGTGGCAATGCTCAGCTGTGCATTGTCTTTCGGAGGCCATGGGTGCCTGGGGTGTGTGTGTGTGTGTGTGTGTGTGTGTGTGTGTGTGCATGTGCACACATATGTTCAGGCAGGGCTGGCTGTTGGAGGGCCCTGTTCTGTGCCCACTGAGCCCCTGTGAGCGGGCACAGAGCGTGTGTGTCTACGTGTGAATGTTCCTGAGGGGGAATGTTTCTGGTCCCAGAGCCTCACTAGGACAGGGGGGCAGGCAGCATGTTCGGGAGTGTCTGGAGGGGGTCTGGGCGTCCTCTGGGGACTCCTAAGAAGTTCAGGTCAGGTTACACTCAAGAGTCTTTGTATGTAGATCAGCATATTGAGTGGTGACTTGGGTCTGGCTGTATACGTGGGGGTGTCAGTGAGTCAGAGAAGGTGTCTGTCAGGCCCTATGCCAAGCACTAGGGACACAGTAGGGAACAAGACAAATGGCCCTGCCCTTGGGGGCTAGCATTCCTGTGGATGTCAAGTGCAGAGGACATTGATGGGTATCCAAGTGTGACAGCAAGTGCTAGCCGGGGCTGCATCACGAGTGTCTTTCTGGAAAGTGTCATGGCGAGCTGGGTGGGGGGGTGAGTCGGGGTGAGTCAGGGTGAGTGTGGCAGGGCTTTCTGGCAGGGATCAGGGTCTCTATGTGATCAGGGATCAGTGCTCTGCCCATGACCAGGAATTTTGTGCAGAAAGTGTCCCTGCGCGTCCCGTCCTTGGGTGAGTCGTTCCCTCTGTGTGGTGGTCTGTGCAGTGGGTCTGGCACAGTGATGAGGATGTGTACCAGAGTGGCCAGATGCAGGTTCCTGGGTGTGTCAGGGAGGGTTCTGTGACTGTGTCAGGGACATCAGGCCACGTCAGTGTGTGTGTGTGTGTGAGACCCTGTCAGTGTGTGCCCGTGTGTGTGTCAGGTCATGTTAATGAGTGTGACTAGGTGTGTGAGTGTGTGTGTATACCATGTGTCTTTGTTGGACATCTATTTCTATGTGTCAGCCCATGTGACTGGGGTGTGTGGGGTGGGTGTGCACACTCCAGGAAAGGAGCATCTGTGGGTGTGTCTAGTGCCTGTGTTTGTGTGATGCGTGTGCATGTGCCAGGGAGGGGTCTCTGTGTCTGTATTGGGTATGTGTGTCTGTGTGTGTCAGCCCATGTCAGTCTGTGCTTAGGACAGACTGTGTGTGTGTGCGCGTGTGCGCGGCAGGGAGGGGGACTCAGTGTACTGGAAGTTATGTCTTGTGGGGGGGGAGCGTGTGTCTGCCACTGGGTGCTTGGGGACCTCCATATCTTGGACCCTGCCGCTGGTTGCCACCGCCTGGCCTGCCCCTACGCCTGCAGCCGCCGCTGGAGAGAGGATGCAAGGGAATCGATATGTCCTTAAAAATTCAAGGGCTTCTCGTAAACAGAAACTTTTAACACCGTTTAAAGTTTCAGGGCTGCTGAGGAGGAGGGGGAGGGGGCTCCAAGGGGAGGAAGGAAGGGCCTGGAGGCCTGGGGGCGCCAAGGGAAGGGGCAGGGTTGTGGGGGGCTCCTGGGGGAGGGGAGGAGGAGGGGCTGCTGGAAGGGGCAGGAATGGGATTTGGGGGTTGAGAGGGCTGGGGACCTGGATGGTTCCAGAAAGAGGTGAGGGATAGGCTGTGGGGTGGAGAACTAGGCGAGGCAGCGGGTGGGAAAAAGGGTCTCGGTCCTTTGAGGGGACCCAAGAGAGGCTATGAGGTGGGGGGAGGAGATCAGGAGACAGATGGCCCCAGAGGAGCTTGGGGGACAATGGATTGGGGTCCCTTGGATGACTGTGGGAAGGAGCAGATGTTTTAGAGGTTCGTGGGCCTGGTGAAGGGACACTTGAGTGGGGGGTTGCCAGGGGGGCTGGGAGGGGGAAGCAATGATGGGGAGGTTTGGGAGCATCTTCATCCCTTCATGGATCCAGGGGCTTTCAAGGTCTTGAGAACCAAGGGACGCTCCCTCTGCAAATGGCTATGAGGGGCACATCTCCCAGAAGCCCCCAACTCTGTCCTCCCCCACCCCCCGTGCCCCAGGGGAGCCCAGCCCATGATCCTCCCAGGCCTCCACTGTGTGCCAAGCAGGCACACCTCACACGAAGCCCCACGCAACACCCATGCCTCACCCCAGCACGAGCGTGCCCATCCTCCACACACACACACACACACACACAACACACATCCTTTGTTCACACACACACAATACCCATCATTTGCACACAACCCCCAACCTCCCTTCACACTCACACACCACACGCACCACAGAACTCTCCCGCCACTCTCTCCTTTGCACACGCAGCCCACCCTCGGGCCCCACCATAGCACCAGACCTGCACACACCACACCTGTCTGCACACACCACACTGTCACCCTTCCACATGCACACCCTGCCCCCCCACGCCCACGGCACTCATGCCCCTCCTCTGCTCTCACAGCCTCCCTGCCTCCACCCGCCACGGGGCACACATGCTCACACCCCTCGCTGCTCCTTCGTGTTCTGGCGCACACTCACCACCTGTGCGCCCCCCCACAAGGCCACTTTTACACACGCACCTGCAACTCAGAGCTCTTGACACCTCCAAGACCCCCTACTCAATACCCACCACCCCTGTGTGCACGCACGCACCGCGCATGCTTTGCCGCCCCCTCCACAGATGCCAGCTGGGTGGCTGCTCCGGAGGCTGCCCCAGCTCCTCCCTGACCCCCCCCTCAGAGACCGAATTGTAGGGCACACCTGGCCTTCAAGACGTTGAGGGGGAGGAGGGTGCTGCCAGGGGCTGGCACAGCTGGAACGCCACAGCTGGAATCCCCCACATTCTTCCTGCCGGGGCTGCCCACCTGGCTGCAGCTGGCAGCAGGTGTGTTCTTACCACGCAGGTGTGAGGGGAGGGGGAGGGGGAGGGGAAGGGAGAGGAGGGAGGAGCGGGAAACAGGCCCATGGCTCTACCTGGCCAGGATGCCAGGGGCAAAGAGGAGGAGGAGGGCGGAAACATCTGGGCTCTGGCAGCCACATCCCGGGCTGTGGAACGTGGGGCTGGGCAATGCTGGGCTCCAGGGCTGCTTGGCGGCAGGGCAGGCCTCCTGGGGGAGATGGGCAAACACCTGGCACATGGGATAAGCAGGGGTTCAGGTGTGGGTGCCACCTGCTGGGCAAAGGGGCACTCTGGGTCTTCCTGGCAGGACTGAGATTGCCCACTAGGACAGCCTGGTGCCCCCCCGCCCCGCATCAACACAGTATGCAGCTGCTTGGGTCTGTGCACCCTCTGCCCTCCTCCCCGGGCTGGGAGCCCAAAGTGGGCCTGAGTGTGGGGAGTCTGGGTTCCTGCTGATGAGGCACGCCCACAGCCCAGGGCACACATGTGGGTACAGGCACAGGGGTCCCACTGTGACACTCACACAGAGTCAGGAAAACACACACAGGCACAAACACACAAAGGTACACACCCTTCTCCTTCCCTCTCTCCCTCTCCTCCTCTGCTCCCTCCTCCAGCCCCTCCTCCTCTTCTTCCTTCTGTTTCTCCTCTCCCTTTGTAGGGTCACATAAAATCCAGAATCACACTCAGACACGGGATCACCTAGACAACATTGCACACCCTTCCAGAATAGCACACAGACAGGCACACAGCCTCAGAGAAGCTCAGACAGACTCCCTGCAGCCACCCATAGAGTGACGCCAGTACGGCCAGGTCACACACAAAGACCTTTACCACCATGAAGATGCCCACATAGACTCCAGAACACCAAGTCACGCTGGCATGGCGGCACACACCTATAACCCAGCTACTCAGGGGCTGAGGCAGGAGGAGCAAGGGTTCGTGGCCAGCCCAGGGAACTTAGAAGACCTTGTCTCAAAATAAAAACTAACAAGGGCTGGGGATGTGGCTCGGTGGTAGAGCATCCCTGGGTTCCATCCTCAGTAACACACACACACACACTATACCAAGTCACAAAACACACACAGTTACACAGATGTGCAGAATCATAGGCTGAGCCCTGTTACATATAAGGCCACACAAAGTCCACAAGAACACAAAAGCCCACAGAAATCTACATGGACCCACTGAGTCACACAGAGTTCTCAAAGTCTTCCCCAGTGCAGCACACAGAAACCCCCAAGAGATCTCTGCATCACTGGGCTGGGGTCGCAGCTCCATGAGGGACACTTGTCTGGCATTTGCAAGACTCTGGGTTCCATCCCCAGCACATGGGGGTGGGGGGGGGCGGAGATCTAGATCACACCCATATACAAGGTCACTCATCGTCCCATGCACAAATAATTGACCACACCAACACCCAGAAATGCACGCAAACATCCCCAAATCACAAACAGGACAGGCAGTCCCACTAGCAGCTGCACACGAGGTCACACACACACACTCCTTGCCCAGGCGGCTCAGCCTGGCCAGGGCCTCCTGTGGCTGCTGCTCATCTGGGTTTGGGGAAACATTTCATTTGCAGCCGGCTGAGACCCACCCGTCCTGGAAACCTGGCCCTGACTCCTGAATGGGGCCTCTGTATGCCGCCAGCAGCGCTCAGCCGTCCCAGGGTGTGGGTGTCAGGGGGGTGAGGCAGGCACACGGAATCCCTTGCTGAGCCACGTATGCTGGAGCCTAGGACCTCGGGGGCCACCTAGCTACAAGCCAGGTCCCCCAACCTCACCCCCCACAGCTTTCCCTATTGCTTCTAGAAGCTACTCTCCAAACCCAGCCTGTGGCAGGGAAGACAGAGGGGTGAGGATCTGGGCCACTATTAGCTCCCCTGGTATCCCTGTCTCGGATGATGCCAACTCACCATTCCCCACACCAGGAGTCCCCTTGCTCGGGCTCTAGGCTCCCTGTGCAGCCTGGGGTGAGGGTCCAGGCAGTCACAGCTCATTGGCTTATATCATCAAATACAGCGCTGGTGGGACAAACCTGTCATCCTGGCAACTCAGGAAGCTGAAGCAGGAGGATTACAAGTTCAAGGCCAGCCTCAGCAATTTAGCAAGACCCTGTCTGCCTCACCCTCTCTGAAACCCACAGCCCAGGGTGGCTGAGCACTGCTGGTAGGCCCCCCAAATAATTTTTTTCAAAAGGCCTGAGGATGTGGCTCAGCGGTAGAGCACTTGCTCAGCACATGCAAGGCCCTGGGTTCCATCCCCAATACTACTCCCCACAAAAAACACAACCACTGTCACATCTTTAACTCCATACACAGCCACCCAGTCCTACCACAGTGTCACCTGCACATCTGCACTGCGTCACACCCTCAGTCACCACACTGTCACATAGAAATAGCCGCACACCCTCAACAGTGCTGGCTGCCTTCAGGCCCACTGCGGGCATCCTCCAGTCACCCCAACACTCTGGCCTCCACGTTACATCAACATTGTCGCACTGGCCAGCAGAGGCATGCTGACATACTCCATCTGCATGCCCCTGCAGCTGGGCTAGCCACGTGGCCACGCGGACTCGCTGCCCCGCTCCATCACAAGGAGGGGGAGCAGCTCTAATCACTGCATCCCCAGGGTGTGGCACACTGTTGTCCCCCGACCAAGGTTTCAACCAACCCAGTCACTCCAACAACACAGCACTGTCACAGAGTAGGCGGCCACATACACACCACTGCTCAAAGTCACTCTGATAGCACACGCTCAGTCTCTCTATTGCTGGTGATAGCCACCCATCTTGCTCACACTGCCACACAACAACCACAGTCCCCGGACAGAGCTACAATGTACAGTGGGTTACAGAAGTGCCACAGTTTTGGGGACATCCTGTCACACCACAGTCACACTCCCCAGTGCCTGTCACAACATTGAGACAGCTCCTTAGCCATCCCAATAAGCAGTCAGGCATGCTGACACGGCCCCCAAGATTGTCCCTAGGACACCCCCTGGTCCCCGAGTCTTGAAGATAGGAACAGACGTACTGGCAACCCCCTCTCCCCTCTACAGTTGGTGCAAGCAGAGCAGGGAGGGGGCTAATGGAAGCGCAGCTGTTGGCAGTGGGTGCCAGCCCCCCCACCTCATGAATATTCATCAGCTGGGGCTCTCCCGAACCTGTAGGGAGTCGGAGGTCCCCGGCAGCTGGGCACCCCCTTCTGTGCCAGGAGGCCCTCAGGTGAGGGGGGGCTCAGCCAGGCCCCACAGTCCTTGGAATCCACACACATAAACACACATGTTTGTGAACACCTACCCCCAGACACACAAACAACATTCACACAAACTCACAATCACATTATCGACACATAGCCATTTAGCATACACACCAAGCATGCAAACACAGGCATGCACACAGTCATGTGAACTCACAACCACACCCAAACCACACACCCACACTCACACACACACCAGATATGCAGACTTGGGGGTATGCAAACACTCTGTCACAAGACCACAGACCCCAAAATACACACCATTGCACCCAGATTATACAGACACACATCGTCATACATAGGCACACAAGCATACACACACACACACACACACACACACAATCCCAGTCACACGGGCACGGTCACCCCCAAGCTACAACCAACTCCTCAACTGCTTCTCATATAACGCCCACAAGCTTGCAATCGTGGACGCACAAATTTGCACCAATACCCAATTCCAATACACAGCTGCCCTCAAAGAGTGAGTACCTCTCCCCCCCACTCTCTCCTCACACACACACACACACACACACTGCTTTCACTCTGCCCACCCCTGAGGTTTTACAGCTGGGGAAACTGAGGCAGGAGCCTTTGCCGGCTTCCTGAAGGCTCCCTCCTGACACTGGGCAGAAGCTGCGGTCGGGCGCCCCCTGCTGGCCCGGCCCCTGCAAGGGCATGTGGGGCGGCGGCGGGCACGCGCCTGACGTAACCATGGCATCCTCTTGGCACGCGCGGCCCGCGCGCGGGGAGGGCGGGGCGGGCGCGTTGCCATGGCGCCGGCGGGCCGCGTGAATGGGGCATTGTTCATCGCGGCGCCCAGGCCGGGCTGTCCTGGACCCACCCGGGGCCGGCAGAGGCAGGGGGACATCAGAGGTGAGAGAGAGACATGGAGAGACAGAGGTAAACGAGGAGATGAGGTGGAGAGAGGGGAAAGGTGGGAGAAATGGAAACCCAAGGAACTGTTAGGGTTGGGACGGCGAGGACAAGAGGGGATGGAGAGGGACAAGCAGGACTTGGGAGGGGAAAGAGAAGAGGTACAGAGGTGGCAGACCAGGAAGAAACAGAGATGGGAGGGGAGAGGAGGAGAGCCCCAGCCAGACAGAAGAGGTGGGGCTGGGAAAACATGGGGACAAGACCCTTCTCCAAGACCCCTGAGCTCACTGTGCCCAGTGCTGAGCAAGGCAGAGGACGGGACCCCAGACAAGGACTGTCACAGGCACTGAGAGGCGGAGAGGTGGAGGGCTCCGGTCCCACCTATCCAGTCCTCTTTGCGCGCTCTGGGTCAACACTCTCAGAACACACACCTGTGTCCCACTACCCAGGCATCATCCACAGTGACGCAGCTACCGGGGACACTGCTCCTGACACTCCAGGGCGCCTTCACCCAGGGACTCACAGCCTCATGGGAAACACAGTGGTGCTTCATATGTGTGGTCACAGTCACAATATGGATCCATTCAGATGATGCATAACACAGTCAAGGACACAAACACATTCATATGACAAAGACATAGGCTCCCCACACCAGAGTGACACCTCACTGTGGCTCTGTCACATGAGGACTTTGTCACACATGTGGTCTCTGTCAGACATGGCCATACACCATTACACAGGCTCTCTGCCCTGGACCATTGGGCACCCAGACATACACTCCACCCTCACCTCAACCTGGACACTCACTGACACTCATGCATGCACCTTCCACTGCACACCTGACCCACTACTTGGGTGGGTGACCTATCCTGGGGACAATTTGGGGGAACTTTGGAAATGCTGAGTTCAGTTCTCCACATTTGAGCCAGGGAGAGCTGACAGAGGCCAGTCCCCAGTGGAGACTAGGAAGGCTGAAGCACAACCCAATCTCAAAGGAATGGGTCAAGCCAGGCCAGCGAATTTCCCTAACTGGACTGGGGCTAGGGCTGCCAGTCACAAATCTGGACCAAGGGCGGCCCCTGGTGGCTACATGTAGTCTCTGCACTCATCCTTAGGGAGATGACTGGCTGCCCCCGTTGCACAGTCCTGGGGGAAGACAGGCCTAGGCTGGAAGGCCAGAGTCCAAAAGTGAGAACCCAGACTCGGAATTCAGAAACTGTATCCAGACCTCAGAATGCAGAATAAACACCTAGATTCTGGGCTTGGGGATGTAGGTCAGTGATACTGTTTGCCTAGCATGCACCAGCTCCTGGGTTCTATCCCCAGCACCAAGGAGGGTAGAGAGAGAGACAGATGGACAAACAGAGGAAAGAAAGATCTAGATTCCAACAATACCAAGATCAAAAATCAAGATCCAAGAATGCAGCTGCTCATGGTCACTGAGGGAGGCTGAGGCAGGAGGATCACGAGTTCAAAGCCAGCCTCAGCAACAGTGAGGCCCTAAGCAATTCAGTGAGACCTTGTCTCTAAATAAAAGACATAAAAGGGCTGGGATTTGGCTCAGTCAGTGTCAAGGGCCCCTGAGTTCAATCCCTGGTACTTCCCCCCCAAAAAAAATCTACGAATGCAGAACCCAGAATCTAAAATCCAGATCCATAATCCAGATCAAGAACCCATCCTCCAGAACCAGAATCCAGAAATGTAGATTATAATACTCAGAATTAGAATCCAGCTCCAAGAACCCAGAACCTAGAATCCAAAGACCAGGCTACAAAATTCAGAGCCCTGAGCCCTCTTCTGAATCCTCTGGCTTAGAGCCAGGCACAGGGACTGGTGACGGTGGGAACAAGGCTGGAGGGCAGGAGAGGAACCCAGCAGTGAGCTCACGCCCCTGCTGCCCCATGGCCTGCCCAGCTCTCCCGTGTGCGTTCTCTCTCACACACAAAGAGGAACACACCACTTGAAAGGCTCCTGCACACACAGCCACACCCTCAGATGCCTAGCTCGTGACTGGCAGATGCACCACACACACACATACACACCCTGACACAAACGTCACCCAAGACCGAGAACAGCACCATCAGCTGCTCTCCCAGCACTGAGATGTGCTCACCTGCACACCCACGCGCTGTCAGGGCTGCGCCCCAGCCGTCCCACCAAACTCCAAGACACAGCCACCACCACCCAGAGACACAGAACCCCACGACTCTCAGCCCTGCACCCAGACACATTGGAAGAATAGTGGAGGAGGCTGGGATGGGTGTGTGCGTATACACATGTGCACGCTCACACACACTCCTCCTAGCAGAGAAGCCCGTGCCTTGGCAGCCACGCAGCCCCTGGGAATGGGACCCCAGGGATGAGGCTCACCATGTACCCCCACACCCACCCCAGCCCTCCCCTGCCTGGCCGGCTGGCGGGCTTTAATACAGATGCCAAACTCATAATTGTAACTGAGGGTGACAGGGTCACCTTGAGCCCCAGATGCTCGCGCGGTGACAGATGGCGTTGGCAAACCTGATTAGCGGCCCCTGTGCCAGCGCCTGTGGCACCTGCATCCCCACCCCTCCCCCGCTCCCCCAGCACTCATTACCCACCCATTACTGGGCCTGGGGGATGGGGTGGGGGCTGGCTGGCACTGCCCGGGAGGGGACAGGGACTCTGGGGGCCCCCTGGCACCAAGGTCCCCAGCTGGCTCTCCTGGCTGGCAGGGGGTGGGCACAGCTGAGGGGGTGAAGCCTCTTGCCCGCCAGCAAGGGGGAGCTAGGACTGAGCTGCCCACTTGGACATGCCCAGGGGTTGGCACCAATCTCTAGAGGGAGGGGGAGGGGGCACTCCCGCCCCAGGGCCCAGTGAGCCTCCCTGCTGGCCTCGGAGCGGGGTCTTGAGAGCCGCCTGCCTGGCCCTTTCCCACCCCCTGGTGCAGGCCTGTGGGGTCAGAGGTCGCAGGCTCCCACGCCTGCGGGCCCATCTGTTTCCTCGCCGCCTGCTCCCTCACCTGGGGCCTTCCTTCCTGAGGCAGGAAGAGGGCTGAGGGGGACCCGGCCGGCTCCCCCGCCTGCGCTCCGGGGGGCATTTGGAGGCAACACTGACAGTGCCACATGTCCCTGCCTCTATGCCAGACAGGCCCATCTGCCAGGGCCCTGGTTCCAGCCGCCCAAAGCCAGGCTGCCCTCACCCGCAGTAGACCCTGGGCCCCAGCTGGAGAGGGAGCACCCCATACCCGCACCCCGTCCCGGGAACCCGAGGTGGAGAAACAAGCACACGCAGCTGGACCTAGCCGACCTTTATGGCCCCGCGGAGCACCACGCTGGCAGTGGCTGTGTGGGTGGGCCTCGGGATGGGCGGTCACCAGGGAACCACGGCCACTGTCAAGGTGAGAGGCAGCTGGGAGGGGGCCTGCCCCTGGCCCGGGACCCAGGTTCCCCGCAGCTGCAGCTGCCTGCCTGCCTAGGCGTTTGTGTCCCCAGGCCAGGATCATAGCTGTGTCTCCTGGTGGGGTGGGGCCGCCTGTCCTCCCGCAGTGCAGCGGAAATGTGCTGGGCTCCTTCCCTGAGAGGCAGCTGAGCCCAGTGGTTAAGATCAAATTCGTGCTGGACGCCGTGGTGCGTGGAATCCCAGCGACTGAGGCATGAGGATTGCAAGTTCAAGGCCAGCCTCAGCAACTTGGTGAGACCCTGTCTCAACAACCTGGTTTCAATCCCCAGGACCACAAAAGACAAAAAAATATGTGAATGCGGGCTTGGCCACTGACTGCACGGTGACGCTGGGTGCGTGCCTTGCAAAGTCAGGGCCTCAGTTTCCTAATCTGTAAAATGGCATGAAGTTGACCCTGCCTCCGTAGGCCTCTGAGGATCACCTCCTGAGGAGGACACGAGTGAGCACTTGTCAAAGAGCCTAGCAATCAGTGGGCAGTTGGTAAGTGCGTGCTGTGGCTATTAGTGGTCCAGCCCCATGAATGGGGCTGTGCCTAGTGTCCTTGGGAGCAGGGTGACTTTGGAGAGCCGTCTGTAGCCCTGCTTCCTGGTCTTGTGACCCAGAATCCATCATCTAGGTCCGTGTCGTCGTCCCATCTCTCCGAGATTCGTGTCTGTGTGTCTGTCACAGTGCTGCGTCATAGCTTTGGTCCACACCGACAGCCCTCCACCAGCCTGGTGGACACCTTCACCCGCCGAGGGGAGGAGGCTGGGCTGCCCGGCCGACACCACAGGACCACAGGTGTCCAGTGCTGGCGAGTGGGCACGCAGCTGTTGCAGAGGACAAGTGGGGTGGGGTCTGAGCCCGGGATGTAGAGAGAGGAGCAGCGGCCAAAGCAGAGGTGATTTCGGACACGGACAGCAGTGCAGCCAGGCCGAGAGAGCACCTGAGACCAGAGGCAGGGTGACAGGTTAGGGCAGCAGAGTGTGAGGCTCATCCACTTCCACCCACCCTGAGAGGTATGGGTGATGCAGCAAAGCTGCCTGGGTTCCAGTCCTGGCTCTGCCATCTCCTGGCTGTATGGCCTAGGGCAAGTTACTCAACCTCTCTGGGCCTCTGTTTCCTCAACTGTAAAATCAGTGGAGTTCAACTAGGAAAAGAAGAAACCACTCTAGGTCTTTCAACAGAGAGGATTCATTCAGGGAATACAGCAGCTTAACCAATCAGGAGATAATGACAAGAACAACTGGAGACGGTCACCAGCAGGGCTGCTATCACCCCAAAGATGAGGGGCAGTGGGAGGAGGTAGTAATAAAAGAGGCCAACTAGGCATGGTGGTGCATTCCTGTGATCCCAGCAGCTTGGAGGCTGAGGCAGGAGGATGGCAAGTTTGAGGTCAGCCTCAGCAACTTAGTAAGACCCTGCCTCAAAATAGAAAACAAAAAGGGCAGGGGGTGCAGCTCAGTGATAAATTGCCCTGGGTTAAATTTCCAGTAGCCCCCCCCAAAAAAAAAGGAGGCCAGGAGGATTAAACAAACAATTTAGTGTATTTCCTGGCACACAGTTGGTGCTCAATAAATGTTAGTTCTTCCTATGGCCCCCTCTATCATCTCACCACTAAATCGTGGCCATTTTCTGCTTAAACCCTGCACCCCTCCCCCAGCACAAGAGGCTTCTCATCTTCCTTAGAATGAAATGCAAAGTCCTCCCCAAGGCCCAGAAGTCCCTGCACACTCTGCCCTGTCCCCTCCCTGCCCTCTGCCCTCTGGCCTCTGCCTAGATCACCCTTCCGTCCACCCTTCCCGGAGCTGACTCCAACTCATCCTCCCTCCAAAGCACCCCACAGGGAACTTCCCTCCCCTTGTGACAATGCTGTCCTGCGTGTCCCTAAAGCGATTGGTTGGTGTGCATCTTGGGACACTGTTCTGTTTTTCACCCTCCTCCCAGAGGTTAAGCCACCTGAAGACAGGAACCTCGTGTTGTCCTGGCCGTGGCCCCAGTCGGTAGATGCCCAACTCCTCCCCGCGTGTCCAGAGGAGGACGCCCAGGCTCCAAGGCAAGGTCCTGCAGTGCTGAGAAGGCCGCGTGCCCTCAGGGCCCCTCTGTGTCCCTCCGGGGCAGCCAGATTCCAAGCCAGAGTCCCTTCTGCTCCGTGAAGCTTGCACCACTGGACAGGGCGGCCTTGAGGCTGGGGTGCCACAGAGGCAGGACTGGGCACAAGGCAGGTGGCTCCAGGGCCAAGCAACTCCTGCCACCTGGATTCAGGGTTTTCTGGGCAAATGACAAGCCAAGGAGTCTGGGACATTGACGGCTGGGCACGGATTTGAGCACTTGGCATCCTTCGCTGTGCCCGACTCCCTTCTGTAAAGGTGGGAACTGAGGTTCAGAGAAGGCAAGCTACTCACCCTGAATCACACAGAAATCATTGATTAAGGAAGGATGTGAATTCAGCACACTGTATGCATTCCCAAGGCCCTTATGGAGCACCAGCTGGATACAGCCATGAGATTGCTCCCCACGCCCACTCATTCAAGCTGCCTGATAGCCCATAGGAGGCAGATAATTCTAGGACTCATTCATTCACTCGAGAAACACGGAGTGCGCTTGGCTCTGCTTGTTCTGAGTGAGGTGGGAGCCAGGGGGCCTCTAAGGGGAGAAGGAACATGACCTGACCCAGGGGTCCACGGGCACCCTCGGCCCCTAAATGGGAACATAGACTTAGGAGGAGGAGTGGCCCAAAGACAGGAGATCAGGTGAAGGCACCCTCCCTCCCACATGAGAGGCCAGTACCCCATTTGGGGGTTGAGCCCAGGGGTGCTTGACCGCTGAGCCACATTCCCAGTCCTCTTTAACTTTTATTTTGGGACAAGATCTCGCTAAGTTGCTTAGGGCTTTGCTAAGTTGCTGAGGCTGGCCTTGAACTTTTGATCCTCCTGCCTCAGCCTCCCCAGTTACCAGGATCACAGGTGTGTGTCACTGTGCCCAGCAATCCTGTACCCAATGGACCCGGGAGAACACTGAGACTCAGAGCCATGTAGGTGGATGATGCGGGTCATGAACTCAGATCTGCCTGGAGCCATAGCCTGGGCTTCCTGCAGGTGCTGAGACCGGCCCACCCCCACCCCGCACACTCACCTGAATGAAGGGCACAGCCTTACACATTTCCTGGGTCACTTCTTTAGGGTCCAATGGCAAAGACACGGAGGTGGCCACCTCCTGCCCATCCTGCAACCCATCTGTCCCCAGCCTCCAGGGTTTCTGCAGGCCCAGGAAGGCCTTCCAGCTGCCAAGGGCAAAGGCCGGCCCCGGGGGAGCTGGGGGTCCAGGCCTCCCTGAGCCTGCGGGCAGCCAGGCCGCACTCAGCAGCCCCAGGAGAGTGGTCAGCCATCCTCGGGACATCTGCTTAGCTGTCCGTCTGTCAGTCCAGGGTGGGGCTCAGGGTCCTGGGCAGTTGACCCTGCTGTCTAGCGAGTGGAGTCTGGTCCCTCAGACCTGCTTTTAATCACTTGTCCCCACCTGGGCAGCCTGGGAAGCGCCTCTGCAAACTCACAGCAGGGAGGAAAGTAAACCAGACCTGCGGGGTTCCTAGCAGCCTGCGGGGTCCTGAGGGCTGGGCCTGCAGGTGTGTGGGCTGTGGGATCAAAAGAGGCAAGTCTAGGGGGTCGAGGTACAAGTCTAGGGACAGGAGCTGAGGGACACCATGCCTGATAGCCCTGCAGGAATACTTTTCTTTGCAACCAGGCTTCTTGGGTTTCCACCCCCATATGCCAACTTCCTGGCTGTGCAACCACAGGCAAGTCCCCGAACCACTCTGGGCCTCAACTTTCCTCTTTTGTAATATGGTGTTGATAACAGGCCCTACCTTGTTCTAAGGACTCAAGGAGACAATTTAGATAAGGAGCTTAAAACGGAGGTCAGTTTGCAGTAGCATCATGAGCCAGTGCCTTCCTCCAAACACACACACCAGGGTGCTGCAGATCAAACCCAGGACCCTGTGCAACTAACCAGACCAGCCACCCCTGAGCTGCAGCCCCAGCCCCGGTCAGCGACAATTAACATGATTGGGGCTACTGTTTTCCCTTTAGTACTTGTTGGAAGCCAGGCATAATTCTTTCCCATGAAGATACGCAGAGAATAAACAGAAACTGGGTCCCTCCTGCCTCACATTTTACATCAGAGTGTCTCAAACAGACAATACAGGACAAATGATTTCAGCTTCAGGATAAAGACATTAAAACAAAATGTGCTTTAGAGGGTTCAAGGCGGGGGCGTCTGTCCTAGGGTGGTCAGGGAAGTCCTCCCCAAAGAGGTGACACTTTTGCAAAGGCCCGAGATGCCGCCAGAGGCTTGGGAACAGCTCGGTAGGGGGTGGAGGTTGACCTGCTGGAAACACGTCCCGGGCTTTGGGCATCCCGTGGCGGCTGCAGGTCCCGGCCGGGTCTTAGCACCTGGGTGGCGCGCATCTTGCACCAAGGTGTGGAGCTCCAGGCGTCCGGGCCGTGGGAAGCCGCGGGGCTGGCTGTTCCCGAGTCCCCACCCCGGGAGCTGCGACCGCGATGGGGCGCGCTCGCCCTCTGGCGGCGGTTTCCGGGACTGCGCGGCTGCTGCGCGGAGGACACCTGCCTCTCTGGTGAACCACCTGCAGGAGCGCGGGCGGCCCCCACTCAGCCCGGCTGGATCCAACCTCCCTCCTCTCCCCGAACCCGTCCTTCCATGTCCTGTAGATCCAGTCAGCTGCAGGTCGGTTCTGGCAGAGGCTGATTTCACATTTTGGACTCCCTGTGCCACCCCAACCCGGGCTGACACCACAGAACGAGGGTCCGTATCAGAAACCAGCCAGATCCTCCCGCTTCTCACTCCTACCTCGTCCCCTCACCTGGATGCGGCTCCCATCACCTCCCACCTGGATGGGCACATTCACTACCTGTGTCCCAGTTCCCGCCATCACCCCTCCCAGTCTATTCCCCTCACTAACGGAAAGAGGGCGCCAGTGAGCACCTGAGTGGGGTCTCAATCTTCCTGGGTTCAGAACCTTCCATGGCTCCCATCTCCCTCCTGACTCAAGTCAAAGTCCTCCCCCAGGCCCATCAGGCCCTGTATAATGTGCGCTCGTCTTTCCACCATCGACTTCCCACATTCCCCTCCCCCTTCTCACCCCCTCAGCCACCCAGCTCGTGCCTGCTTTCCCAATTCCTCAGGTATGATCCCACGATCCTACGCAGCTATAGACACCAACTTCCACGGCGACAGGTTCTGCATCCAAGGATTCAGCCAACCACGGAGGGTGCACTCTACTAGATATGTCTGGATTTCATTTCTTGTCATTATCCCCTAAACAAGCTGGGACAACTATTGGCATAGCACATACATGGCATTAGGCACCATAAGTCACCTAGAGATGACAGAAGCCTCTACGAGGGTGTGCATGGGTTCTGTGCATTTTATACACAAGACTTGAGTGTCCCCAGGTTTTTGTACCCACAGGAGTCCTGGAACCAAGTCCCCACAGGTACCAAAGAATGACTGCAGAAAACTGAAGAAGCTCTAAGTTTCCGCCTGGAAATACACCCACCAAAATTAAGTAAAACTAAGTTCCTAGCAGGGTGTCCATTATGCTGACATTTTAGAGGAGAAAAAAAGGGAATTAAAATGTGTATATTGCTTATTGAAAAGAATAGCAGGGTCTTCCTGCTGAGGAGGGGCATGGGATGAGGAAGGTTCACTTTAGACTCTGAAATTTATTTTAGGGCTGAGGGTGTAGCTCAGCAGTAGAGGACTGCACACGTGAGGCCCTGGGTTCAATTCCCAGAACTGCCTGATCTGTCAGCAAGGTTCCCCAGGACCCTCCCTTTCCCCACCTTCTTTACTCCCTGATGACAGACATTAATTTTCTCTCCATTCTGGGGGCTGGAGTCTAAGATCTAGTGTTGGCAGGGTTGGTTTCTTCTCAGGACTTCTTTTCTTAGCTAGTAGATGGCCACCTTCTCCCTGTGTGTCTGTGTCCAAATTCCCTCTTCCTAGGTGGACACCAGTTATGTTGGATTCTGGTCCACTTCAATGACTTCATTCTAATTTAAGTACATCTTTAAAGGCCCTATTTCTGAGATCCGGGGGCTTAGTGCTGTAACATGTCAATGGGAGCACGATCCAACCTCAAATCCACAAGTACTGGTTCACATCACAACATGGGGTGAGGCTGGACCACATGCCACATGAAAGGATGTGACATGCTAGGTCACATAGTAGATGGTTCCATTTATACAAATCTCCAGAGAGGGCAAATGGAAAGGAAATGTGTGTTTTTCAGGATTAGGGGGGAGAATGACTGTTTAAGGGGTGCTGAGTTTCCTTTGGGGTGATGAAAAGTGTTGGAAGTTGTAGCCCTGGTGGCTGTGTGACACTGTGAAAGTATTCGAAAGCTGTGGTCGACTTGTGTGTGTGGTGTTGGGGATCAAACCTGCTGCCTCTCACACACGAGGCAAGTGCTATACCACTGAATGACATCACCAGCCCTTTCCCTCTATTTTAATTATTTCTGTGTTCTGCCCACAATGACCAGAGCTTGTTTGGAGCCAGGGGTGCTGCTCTACTTCATTTCCTATATCTTCAAAGGTCAAATGAGAAGTGACTTTGAGTCAAATGTGAATAATGAGAAAGAGCCCACCACTGGGCACGGTGGTGCCTGTCATCCCTGCAGCTCTGGAGGCTGTGGCAGGAGGATCTCAAGTTCAAAGCCAGCCTCAACTAAAGTGAGATGCTAAGCAACTCAGTGAGACCCTGTCCCTAAATAAAATACAAAATAGGGCTGGGATGTGGCTCAGTGGTCGAGTGCCCCTGAGTTCAATCCCTAGTACCCACCTCAAAAAAAAAAAAGAAGAAGAAGAAGGAGCCCTCCATGTATACACCTCGGGGAGAAATGTTCTAGGCAGGGTCATAGAAAAGGTAAGGAGTGCAAAGGCCCTGAGGCAGGGCTGGTAGGAGGCCATGTGCTCCTCTACCTCCTAATAAGTCTTCCTGATTTTACATGTTAACTCAATGTCTTTTCTGCTCAACAACCAGAGGAGAATCAGAAATCAGACCCATCATTCCTCAGCTCCAAGACCTTCCAGGGCTCCCTGTTGTCCTTTGAATAAAACCCAAGGCCTGCTGGTCACGGTGGCACACATCTGTAATCCCAGCAACTGGGGAGGCTAAGACAGGAGGATCTCAAGTTCAAAGCCAGCCTCAGCAAAAGCGAAGTGCTAAGCAACTCAGTGAAACCCTGTCTTTAAATAAAACACAAAAAAGAGCTGGGATGTGGCTCATTGGTGAGTTCCTCTGAGTTCAATCCAAAAAAATCCAAGGCCCTTACTATGACCCCCAAGGCCTGCGTGGCTGCCCCTGCCCACCACTCACTGCTGCGTCTCCTGCCTCACTCCCTTCCTTCACTGGCCCTTAGACACACTGGCCATCTGTCCCCCCTAGCAAACCCAGGGGAAAGACTTGGATGTTTTGAACATGCACCTCAGGGAAACTTACCCCTGGGGACACAGGACACAGGAAGGGACACAGGAAGGCCCACCGTAGCACTGCTCCTGCAATCAGGAAAAATTAAAAACAAATGTCCAAACAGCCCAACGGAATAACTGTAGTTTATTTGTGCCACGAACAATACAAAGCAGAGCTTTTTACAAAGTATTTCCACAGGAGGATCTCGGGGGAGAAAACGAATCCCACCCGAGGACCAGGCAAGGACGGTGTTTCCCAAACAGGCCTCAACGATGTGTCCTGCTCTGCACACGACATGCCACGACAGGTCTCTGTGGCCTGCCCTTGCGCCTGGATGTGTGTCAGCCTTCGTTACTAATCAATAAAGATCTGAGGTGATCAGTTTATAAAGAGGAAAGGTCTATTTTGGTGGCCGGGGGCTCCAGTCCCTGTCAGTTGGCCTCCCACGGTGGGAGCAGGTGGGCAGCCAGGCTGCTCTCCTCGGGGCTACTGAGAAGTGAAGACAGGAAGAGACTAGGCTCCCACATCCCTGAGGGCACCGCACAGCGACCCAAGGTGACCCCTCTTAAAGGGTGCACCTCTCCTCCCCAGTAGTGCCCTGGGCTGGGGACCAAGCTGTCAATAAATGCGCCTTTGAGGGAAATTCCAGATGTAAACGGCAGCACTGGGTGACCCTCCAGCTCAAGTCTGTGCTGTTCTTGTGTTTGTGAGGTCCTGGGGGTTAACCCAGGGCCACTCTACCACCGGAGCTACATTCTTCGTCTTTTCAAATTCTATTTTGAGGCAGGGTCTCCTTAGGATGCCCAGCCTGGTCTCAAACTTGCAATCCTCCTGCCTCAGCCTCCTGAGTTGCCTGGATTCCAGGTGAGTGCCATTGCACCCAGCTTAGGCAACCTTTGTGACTGGTTTGACCCACAGACTGCAACGGAAGGGATTCTGTGTGATTTCTGACACTCAGTCATAAAAACGCCATGCACTTCAGTCTGATTTGCTTGGGACTCAGCCTCCAAGCATCGAGGAAGTCCCAGCTGGCCCATTCAGAGAGTCTACTGTGCAGATGTGCCAGCCAATAGCCCAGCTGAGGCCTCAGCCAGCATCAGCCTGGAGACATAAATGAATGAAGATGACTCCTGATATTCTGGCCACCAGGTGTCAAATTGCTATTCTTCCATTCCAGGCCTGTAATCTCAGCCACTTGGGAGGTAGAGGCAGGAGGATCACAAGTTTGAGGCCAGCCTGGGCAATTCAGCAAGACCCTGTCTCAAAATAATAATAAAAAAAAATTAAGCCCAGGTGCAGTAGTGCACACCTGGAATCCCAACAGCTCGAGAGGCTGAGACAGGAGGATTTCAAGTTGAAAGCCAGCCTCAGCAATGGCGAGGCACTAAGCGACTTAGTGAGACCCTGTTTCTAAATAAAATACAAAATAGAGCTGGGGGTGTGGCTCAGTCATTAAGTGCCCCCGAGTTCAATCTTTGGTGCCCCCCCCAAAAAAAAAAGAAAAGAAAGGAAGGAAGGAAGGAAGAAATTAAAAGGGCTGGGGACGTAGCTCAGTGGTACAAAGCCCTGCCTTCAATGCCCAGCATGGGGAGTGTGTGTGTAAAACAGTTAATTTTATGTGTATTTTCCCACAAATTTTTTTAAAAAGACACAACTTTTGGGCTGGGGCTGTAGCTCAGTGGCAGAGCGCTTGACGAACATGTATGAGGCATTGGGTTTGAGCCTCAGCACCACATAAAATAAATAATTAAATAAAGACATGCTGTCCATCTACAACTACAAAAAAATTTTTTTTAAATACAGAACTTTTATTTATTTTTAAATATATTTTTTAGTTGTTGATGACCTTTATTTTATTTGCTTATTTATATGTGGTGCTGGGGATTAACCCAGTGCCTCATCCGTATGAAGCAAGAGCTCTAGCGCTGACTTACAACTCCAGCCCAATAACACACCTTTTAAATTAAAAAAGTTTTCCACACCGGGCACGGTGGCACACGTCTGTAATCCTAGCAGCTCAGGAGGCTGAGGCAGGAGGATTTCGAGTTCAAAGCCAGCCTCAGCAACTTAGCGAGGCACTAAGCAACTCAGTGAGACCCTGTCTCTAATAAAATATTTTTTAAAAGGCTGGGGATGTGGCTTGGTGGTTAAGAACCCCTGGGCTCAATCGCTGGTACAAAAAATTTCTTTCTACAAATCATTCTTTCTATAGTTGTAAATCTAGAACTAGATAGATAAACAGATAAAACTCACTTGGTTGAAGACCATCATCTCATTGATTTCCTGAATCAATAAGGTGTTCGGTGACCCTCAAAGTGGGTATCTTGGAGATATGGGGATCTCTATGGACACATGGAAGGCAGGAGGTTAAGTAAGGAAGATAAGTTGCAAACTACAGCACACTGGATACCCTTTATGTAAATTGTTAAAAATAAATATACATTGTATACTATTACCAAAGAGCTACATCCAGAGCAGGCAAGGCTGGTCTTGGAAGAATAAACTAATTTCAAAAAAACTTACTGTTGCCAAGAGCAAGGAGGGAAAGAGGTGGCATTGAAGGAGACTTTAATAGTATCAGTCAAGTTTCATTCAAAAGAATTTCCTTTTTAAAAATATATATGCAAGCCTGGGGTTGTAGCCCAGTGGCAAAGCGTTTGCCTAATATGCGTGAGGCACTGAGTTCGATTCTCAGCACCACATATAAATAACTAAAATAAAGGTCCATTGACAGCTTAAAAAAATACACACACACACACACACACACACACACACACACACACACACATGCATGCACCTATGGAGCAGGCCTGAAATCCCAGTGGCTCAGGAGGCTGAGGCAGGAGGATCACAAGTTCAAGGCCACCCTCATCAACTTAGCTAGGCTCTAAGCAACTTAGCAAGACCCTGTCTCAAAATAAAAAGTAAAAAGGGCTGGGAATGTGGCTCCGTGGTTAGGCACCCCTGAGTTCAATCCCTGGCACCAAAAGATAGATTCCTGCATACAGAGGGGAGAGTGGCAGATGGCTCAGTGGTAGTCACTTGCCTAGCATGTAGAGGCCCTGGGTTCCATCCCCAGCAGTGCAAAAGGGGGAAAAAAAGAACCAAGTGTTACTCTGTTAAATCTGGCCAATGATATAAATGGCTACTCTCCTGTCTTTGTCAAGTGATTCATTAACACCATCAATTAGGACGTTATGAAGCCACTCTCCAGGACACCCTTAGAGCTGCACCGTGCAATTAGGTGACCGTGGAGAGTACACTTTGGTTTTTCTTTTTCCTCCCGCAGTGCTGGGATGGAGCCCAGGGCATCACTCATACTAGGTGAGGGCCCAACCAATGAACTGCATCCCCAGCCCTTGTTCTTGTTTTGTTTGGAATTGTGGTAAAAAACAGGCATTTACCATTTTAGTCCATTTTCCATGTGCAGCTTCGTGGCGGGGAGCATGCTGTTGGGAGGCTGTCACCACCTCCATCTTGCTAAACCGAATCTCTCCCTGTTAGACACTGACTTCTCTTTCCTTCTCCTATTTTATTTATTTATTTTTATTTAGCTCAGTGGCTGGGCAAGGGCTCTACCACCCAGCAACATCCATCCCAGCCCTCCTCCCCCACTTTTTTTTTTTGTTGTTGTTATGTTGAGATAAGATCTTGGTATGTTTTTCCAGGCTGGCCTTGAACTTGAGATCCTCCCACCTCAGCCTTCATGGTCTCTGGGATTCCAAGCATGGGCCACCATTCCTTCTTCTATTTTAAATAAACATTTACATATTTAAATTGGAGTCAAGGGTTCAGGGAATTAGGGGATGGGAGACAGGTGGGATTGATACTTATTGTCATTTTAATTTTATCTATCTTAATTTTATCTATCTATTTATCTACCTATCTATTTATTTTATTTTGAGACAGGGTCTCACTAAGTTGTCCAGACTGGCCATAAGGATGTGCCCCTCACTGAGCTACACCCAGCGGCTGTTTTTATTTTTTAAATTGTGAGATATGAGTCTACAGAAAAGTGTACAACACACGTATATCAAGTGATAGACAACTTAATGATTATTATTCAGGAATCACTATAACCCAAGTCAGGAAATAACGGTGAATGTCGCCCAGATAAAGAAAAGCAAACAGAACTGGAATGATCAGCTAAGAGGCATGTTACCAAACAAACCCCTTGTCATAGATGTCTCTCATCCTGCCAGAGGTGCCCCCACCCTGAAGTCAGAACAAACGCTACCTTGCTTTTCTTCACGGGTTACTCCTGAAGGTGTGCACACCCATAAACACCAGGACTTTTCAACTGTAAATGAAAATTGGGACCATTTATATGATTTTACAAAATGGAAAAAAAATTTTGAAAACCTGTGTCTAGATAAAAATTTAAAATATAAAAAAGGGGGGGCTGGAGCTGGGGCTCAATGGTTAAGCACCCCTGAGTTCAATCCCTAGTACCAAAAAAAAAAAAAAGACACTGGGGTGTTGAACTATGACACAAGAAAGGAACACTGACTCCAATTTTAGATCAAATTAAAGCTAGCTTGTATTGTGTACACAAAAGCTGGCCAGCGACTGTCTCACCTGAAACTTGGGCCAGAGAACAGCCCCCAGCTCTCCAGAAAAAAGGTTTTAAAGCACAAAAAGCTGCAAAGGGGGGCGTCTTGAGAACTTACAGCTAACAAGATTTTGACAAGCATAATACAAAGGCAGACAGCAGGTAAACGATCTACATGGCATGCTATTTGAAGGTATGGAGTAAATTCAGATCCCAACATCAGAATTTATGAGGCGCTGCTGAGGTTTCAGAGAGGGTTGTTATCTGGTCAGGGGAGTGAGAATTTATGAGGAGCCACTAAGAGTTTAGAGAGAGTTGTTATCTGGTCAAGGAGACCCAGGCATGGGTGAATTCAAGGCACAGGCAGGAATTTCAAACAAGTTTAGAAATTTCAGTAATTACAGTAAAATAGAAATTAACTTTTCATAACTTTGTCAGGATGAGATGGCTCCCAATCTTAAGATGGAATTAAGCTGGGTTCATCAGGGGATGGAGCCCCTGATCTTGCACAAGGTAGGCAAGCACTCTATCACTGAGCTACAATCCCAGACCTTTTCATTTTCAGAGAGGGTCTTGCTAGGTTTCCCAGGCTAGTCTTGAATTTTTGATCCTTTGAGCGTATGTATGTGTGCCACTTCACCCGGCTCTTGAGTACAATTCAGTGGCATTAAATACATTCAATTGGTGTGCAATCATCATCTTTATCAATTTACAGAACTTTTTCATCACACCAAACAAAAATTCTTCACTCATTAAGCAATAATTTCCCCAGCCACCTCCTCAGGTCCTGAGGACCTCGATCTACCTTCTGTCCCCATGAAGTCGGCTACTCTAGTAACCTCAGAAAGGTGGAATCACACAATGTTTATCCTTTTGTGACTAGCCTGTTTCACTTAGCATAATGTTCATCCATGGAACTTGCACATGCTAGGCAAGTGCTGTACTGCTAGGCCCCACCCTTAGCCCTTTTTATTTTTTTATTTTGAGACAGGGTCTCACTAAGTTGTCCAGACTGGCCTTGAACTTGTGATCCTCCTGCCTCAGCTTTGGGAGTAGCTGGGGTTTTAAAGGAGTGCCACTGCACCTGACTTCATTCCTTTTTAATGCTGAAAAAAATATATATTTTTAAAGATAGTATTTGCTTTCGACATCTTAATCAAACATTTTAAACATTTTTCACCATAAAACGTTGGATTACACTGGAGATGTAGCTCAGTGGTATAGCATGTGCTTAGCACATATGAGGACCTGGGTTCAATTTCCAGCATCAGAAAACAAAAAATAAACAATTAAATAATTCTAATAAAATAAAAAATAAATCAGGCATGGTGACCTGTCTATAATAGCCCCAGTTACAGGAAATGCCAAGGTAGGGAGAATGCATTGAGTTCAAGAGTTTCAAACCATCCTAAACAACACAGTGAGATTCCTTTGCAAACAAACAAAAATATATTTGCACATGCTGGGTGCCGGGAATGCACGCCTGTAATACCAGCAGTTTGGGAAGCTTAGGAAGGAGGATCATGAGTTCACAGCCAGCCTCAGCAATGGTAAGGCACTAAGCAACTCATTGAGATCCTGTTTCTAATTAAAATACAAAAAAAGGGCTGGGGATGTGGCTCAGTGGGTAAGTGCCCTTGGTTTCAATCCCTGGTATAAAAAAAAAAAAAATCAAATTTTAAAAAGTAAAATGGAGCAGGAATAAATACTTAATGCCATCAACAGCATTTAAGGAAGTGTTCAACATTTAAATGTTCTACTCTAACATAAAACAGAATTTAAATATTCAATTTAAAGTATAAAGCAGGGCTGGGGATGTAGCTCAAGCGCCAGCGCGCTCGCTTGGCATGCGTGCGGCCCTGGTTCGATCCTCAGCACCACATACAAACAAAGATGTTGTGTCCGCCGAGAACTAAAAAATAAATATTAAAATTCTCTCTCTCTCTCTTAAAATAAAAATAAAGTATAAAGCAAAATGTATTTAGGTCTTAGTATTGATTTTTTTTTTTTAATTTATTTTTATTTTTTGTAGGGGGACTGGGGATTGAACTCAGGGACACTCAACACCAGTCCTATTTTGTATTTTATTGAGAGACGGGGTCTCGCTGAGTTGCTAAGTGCCTCACCCTTGCTGGGGCTGGCTTTGATCCTCCTGTCTCAAGCCTCCAGAGCCCCTGGGATTACAGGCATGCACTATCATGCCCAGCTTTAATATTGAAATATTTATGTTTCAAGTAAGTATATATATGATTGTGGTTTTTTTTTTTTTTTAATTCACTTTTTAGTGTAGTTGGATACAATACCTTTATTTTACTTATTTATTTTTATGTGATGCTGAGGATCGAACCCAGGGCCTCGCCCGTGCTAGGCGAGCCACAACCCCAGCCCATAAATGATTGTTTAAAATAAAAATTAGGGGCTGGGGTTGTAGCTCAGTGGTAAAGCGCTTGCCTTGCGTGTGTGAGGCACTGGGTTTGATCCTTAGCACCACAAAAAAAATAAAGATACTGTGTTTTCATCTATAACTAAATAAATATTTTTTTAAAAAAAATTAAAAATAAAATAAAAAATTAGGTATTGTGCACAAGTGAGAATACGTAACAATGAATCCCACCATTATGTACAACTATAATGTACCGATTTTTTTGAAATACTGGTAAAATATAAGTAAAAATTAGGGCTGGAGGGTGTAGCTCGGTGATAGAGCGCTTGCCTAGCTTGCACATGATCCTGCATCCCTTCCCAGAAAAAAAAAAAAAAATGAAAATAGGTTTTAAAATAAAAAATTAAATGCTATTTTAAATATGTAAGACCAAGTGTCACTTTAATAAATATCTGTTTAAATAAAGCTTAAAGCTATACTTGGAGACGTATAAAACATTCACACACACACACAGAAGGGTCGCCCTCTGGCCCTGCCCGGGCTCCAACACACCTCGCGCTCAGGCAGTGCCGTGGTCAGCCCGGCTGTTCGCGAGGACCCCACACAAGCAAGATGGCGGCGCCCTGGCGGCAGACGCGCAGCCTGTTTGGGATGTCGGTGACCCTGGGCCCGGGCTCCCGTAGCTACCGGGCGCCGCCGCCCCCGCGCCGCTCTTCGGGTCCCTGGTGGCCAGACCCAGAGCACCCGCTGACCCCGCGCTGGCAGCTGGGGCCGCGCTACGCAGCCAAACAATTCGCACGACATGGCGCTGCCTCTGGTGTAGCCCCCGGTTCACTGTGGCCGTCTCCAGAACAGCTGCGCGAGCTGGAGGCCGAGGAGCAAGAATGGTACCCAAGCTTGGCAACCATGCAGGAGTCGCTGCGGGTGAAGCAGTTGGCTGAGGAGCAGAAGCGTCAGGCCAGGTGCGTGTGTGCAGGAAGGCTCGGGGCTGCCCTCAGTGGCCCGCCGTTTGGTGGGTAAACTGGGCACGCTCGGTAGGGGGCGTGGACTTAAGCGCATGCTCAAGTAACAGCAAAACTCATCTGCAGATGTTTACTGAGCCTTACTATGTCAATGACCTGTCCTAGGCGCTAAGGACATAGCAGGGAACAAAACAGACAAGATAGTTTTAGATGGCAACAAAAGACCGTTAGGAAGATAAACAGGGTGGGTTGCATTCTAGAGGACGACTTCGGTTTTGGAAACCTGGGGTGCCTCTGAGAAGGTGATGTTTAAGCAGAGCCCTGGGTGATCAGGCAGTATGGAGCGATTTCAGGTAGAGAAGCAACTGGTGCAAAGGTCCTGAGATGGAATCGTGTTTTAAGGAATAGCCAGGAGCCCACTGTAGCTAGAAAAGAATGGGAAGTGAGGTTGTGACCTCAACTCCAGACCTGGAACCCAGAAGTCGGATTTGGAAGCCGATCTGAAGGATTAGATTTTAGGGAAGAATGGAGGTGCGATTGGGTGCATCTGGTTGATGCTACTTCCTGGGGGAGGGGCCTGGTCAAGTGTGTTCCTGGTGTTTAATCTTCTTGTCCTTCCAACAGCCTTAGAGGAGAACATCACTCATTTTAGAGATGAGGAAACAGGCTTGGGAAAGTTAGATGTCCAATCACATTGGCAGTCAATGGTGCAGCTAGGTCTCCAGTATCTCTGCCCCTCCCCCTAGATAACTCTGGCTCCGGAGTTAATTCTTCAGTTTCACTTTTCTAATTCTTGAAATGGGGCTATCATGGGTATCTACAAATTCACAGGACAGGATGGAAACGTCCAATGTTTCTTGCCTTCACTCCTGTGCCTTAGAATTGGACCTGGCATACAGTAGGTACTCAATGAAGTCTGGAATGGAGGAGTGAAGTTATCTATGGGAATGGCACTTGGATGGCTCAGTAGACAGCTCAATGAAATGTTGGGCTGACTTGGCATCAACCCCTGGGGATTTTTGGAGCTTGGCCCACCCTTGTGCTCAAGTTCACACGCAAGTTACACAGACCTTCATGTCTGTTTCTTCACTTGTCAAGTACTTTTCCCGACAGTTAATGGCAACGAATAGTCTTCTCATGTTTTTCATCACAGTGGAGTTGGGAGAGGCAGGTGGTGGGCAGAGGCCTGGTGTGTGGGGGGGTCTGCTCTGGCAGTGTCCCTGCCCTCATTGCCCTCCCTCCTTCCCCTGCAGGGAGCAGCACATTGCAGAATGCATGGCCAAGATGCCACAGATGATTGAGAACTGGCGACAGCAGCAGCGGGAACGCTGGGAGAAGGTGCAGGCAGACAAGGAGAGGAGGGCCCGACTGCAGGCTGAGGCCCAAGAGCGCCTGGGCTACCACGTGGACCCAAGAAGCACCCGCTTCCAGGAGCTGCTACAGGACCTAGAGAAGCAGCAGCGCAAGCGCCTCAAGGAAGAAAAACAAAGACAGAAGAAGGAGGCGAGAGCTGCTGCATTGGCTTCTGCTGCAGCAGCACAGGACACAGTAGCCTCTGGGGCCCCCAGCTCCTGAGCTGTCTTCCCAATAAAGCCTGCTGCCTGACAGATCCACCTCAAAAGGCTGTGTCCTCTCTCAAATTGCCTCCCTGGGTTCCCTGGTTTCTTCCCTGAAACCTGGGACTAGGGATTCCCACAACTGGCTCTGTTCATACTGGGATGATAGACCACTAACAGGGGGGCTTCAGAGGAAAAGAAAGGGAGACTTGATGGGCAAATAATGGAGGAGCAGATGGCAGCAGAGAAGAAGGCTTCTGTTTACCAACATTAATCTCCAGTAATTAGCCAATTACCAGGGGGGAAGTGCAGCCAAAACAGAGTGCCATGATGATGGTGGGGGGCAGGGAGAAGCAGCCATTCCAAGGCTGAGCTGGGGCCAGGGCCCAAGGCCTGGGAATGAGACAGCTTCAAGGGGGAGGAGACACTGGGGCCCCATCTGCAGGAGCTCACAGGCCCCTCTCCCCCTTGTTGGCATTTCTGCATCTCCTGTGCCCAGCTAGCTTCCAGACCCAGGCAAGCTGGCCTGGGAGGCCCCAGCAGGCAAGGACCATTGTTAGGGCTGGTTTTTAAAACTTTATTCACTTCAAAACCTTTATCAGAGACACGGTTCTGTTCTGAGGTTGGGGTGGCCTTGGCCTCCAGGGCTGTTAGCTCTTCTGCAGGCTGGAGGCCAAGGCCAGACTGGGAAGGGGGCCTCGGGCCTCTCGGGGCTCACCCCAGATGGAAAGATTTAGGCCACTCCAATGGAGGATCAAAGTTTGGGGCTCCAGCTTCCCCTCATCCTGGAAGAGGGAGGGGTGGGAGGGTCCTCAGGGGCGCTTCGGGGGATGGGGAAGCAAGCAGCCGCCTCTCCATCTGGCTGCAGGGAGCTGGGACAGAGGCCAAGAGGGGCCCATCTGTCGCCTCCTGGTCCTGCCAGCAACTTTTGAGCAGGCTGGGCAGAAAAGGAGGATGGGGGACAGCTGTCTGGCCTGGGTCTTCTTAGGATGGGAATGAGGGCCACTTTAGGAGGGTGGGAAGCTAGGCTTTGTTTTTTGGTTTTCTTTTTTTTTTTTTCAAGGTTTTTGATTTTTTTCCACTTCTTAAATAAACATGAATATATATATACTTTTTTCTTTTATAAAACTTTTGTGGAGGTGGGGTGGGGTGGCGACGGTGGGCGGCCTGGCCTCCCAGCATCACTCGTCATCAAAGTTCTGACTCAGGAGAAAGTTGGCAGCCAAGTTCTCGTTTTTTTCACATGCGAAGTAGGCCTGGATCACCAGACTCTCTGGGAAGCCCAGGGCCTTCAACTGTGGGAAGATGGGCAGGGGTGAGCAGGTATATGTGTGGGGGCTGCCCACCAGTGAGGTCACCCCCCAGCCAGGCCTCTTACCCTCTCTATAGCTTCCTTCTCCTGCGGCGTCACCTGGATATAGTTCATCTGTGGGGCCTCCTCGCCTATGGCACCCACCTCCCCCTCCACGTCTGAGATGTCTGCCAGCTCACCAGGGGGTTCATTCAACATCTGGATGAACTGCTCCTGGTGTCTGCTGATTTGCTGTAGAAGAGGGCGGAGGAGAGATGGTGATCCATGTCTCTTGTCCCTTCTCCCCAGGTTCCCAACACAGTTTTTGCTTTTCCACTCATTCAGCAAACACTCAGAGGTTGTCTATTTCTTCTAAACACAACATAATAGAAAGAAGCCCTCTCTGTCCTAGTGGGATGAGGTGCCCAGATGGAGAGAGGAGCTATAAGCAAGCAAATAAAAGACAAGACAACTGCAGACATGGGGCTAACTGAGCGAGCCAGGCAGGGTGGTACAAGCCCTTAATCCCAGCTACTTGGGAGACTAGGGCAGGAGGACTAAAGTATAAGGCCAGTGCCAGTGCAGTGGCACATACCTATAATCCCAGGAGGCTGAGGTAGGAGGATCACAAGTTCAAAGCCAGCCTTAGCAATTTAGCCAGGCCTAAGCAACTTATCGAGACCCTGTCTCTAATAAATAAAATACAAAAAGGGCTGGGGATGTGGCTCAGTGTTTGAGTATTCCCTGGGTTCATTCCTCAGTACCAAAAATAAGTAAATATTAAATAAAGTACAAGGCCAGTCTTCGCAACTTAGACCCTATCTCAAAATAAAAAAGGGCTGGGGATGTAGCTCAGTGGTTTTAAAAAAAAAAGTACCCTGAGTTCAATCCCGGTACTGACCAAAAAAAAAAAATAGCCACTGAGGGCCAGGTGGAAGGGGCCTGTGGTTTGTGGCATGGGAATAAGGGTCCCTCTAGATAGAAGAAGCAACAAGTACAAAAATCCTGAGGTATGAAAATTGGGCATGTCTCAGAAACATAATACCCACATGGCAAGAACAAGCAGACAAGAAAGGGAAGGGGGAAGAAGAAAAGGAAGGGGGAAGAAGCAAGACATGAGATCAGAGGAAGGCTGAGGCCAGGCACTTTATTT
This sequence comes from Marmota flaviventris, assembly GCF_047511675.1. Lineage (NCBI taxonomy): Eukaryota > Metazoa > Chordata > Mammalia > Rodentia > Sciuridae > Marmota > Marmota flaviventris. The sequence continues at coordinate 210,565,129 of NC_092498.1, forward strand.
CAGTGCAATGGGAAGTCGTAGTGGTAACAGTTAAACAGGAAAAATGTGATCTAGGTAACTTTTTTTTTTTTTGCAGTGCTGAGAATCCAACCTAAGACCTAAAACATGCTAGGCAAGTGCTCTACCATTAAACTACAGCTCAGCCCCTATGTACATTTTAAATTTATCTCATCTGAGTATTAAGAATCTGGAGATTCTGATGCATCTCTACGTTTGTATATATCTAACAATTTCCGCATTTAGGAAAAAAGTGCTTTTTCAGGAATAGGGCTTTCAGTGAACAATGGATCAGAAGGACTATGTGGAAGTAAGAGGCTTTAAAGCTGGGAGTGGTGATCCTGATTCCCAGTGAATCAGGAGGCTGAGGCAGGAGGATCCCAAGCTTGAAGTCAGCCTCTGCAACTTAATAGCAAAACAGTATCTTAAAATGAAAAAATAAAAGGTGATGGGAATATAGCTTAGTGGTAGAGTACCTCTGATTCAATCTCTAGTACCTTAAAAAAAAAAGAAAAAGAAAAAGTAAAAGAGGCCTCAGAGGAGGCTGTCAAGGTGTCAGGTGGGCCAGACATGGTGGCACACGCCTGTAATCCCAGCGGCTCAGGAGGCTGAGGCAGGCGCATCACGAGTTCAAAGCCAGCCTCAGCAATGGCGAGGTACTAAGCAACTCAGTGAGACCCTTCTCTAAATAAAATACAAAATAGGGCTGGGGATGTGGCTCAGTGGTGGAGTGCAAGTTCAATTCCCAGTACACACACACACACACACACACACACACACACACACAAAGGGTTTCAGGGAGGAGATGAGGAAATGAGGCAGCCATAGAGGCAGGGGCTGGGCTAGATGGAGGAGTAGGGCTCATCCCCAGCAGATTCACAGAGCCAGGGACTTGGGCAACACAAGCACAGACAAGAAAGTCTGTTCTTGAATATCTGAAGTCTACAAAGCACTTTCATTGAGATGTGAAGTCAGTAATGGATGAAAGTAGTATTCAGGGAGATCTGGGTTTGTTATGTAGGCTGAAGGGTCACCACACAGTAAGACCCTAGGATGGTAACAGGAGGACTGAGCACAGATTAAGAACAGAGGGGAGAGGAAGAACCAGCATAAAGGACTAAGAAGTAGGGGGAGGAGCAATAGACTGTGTCCTGGGTCAGGAGAGGGAGATACTTCCCCAAGGACCCAAAAGAACTTGCTACATTCCTCCAGGCCAGAGACTGGGCCCAGGACCTGGACAAGCATCCTCCAGCTGCATGACCCCAAGCACACAAGCTGCTCTACACTTCTTCTGTCCTCTTTGGTAGGGTGAGGGGTGATATGGATGTACCCATACCTCAAAGAGTAGTCAGGAGAATTAAATGCAACTAGGTACCTCAACAGATCCCAGAGTAGGGGGTGGGGCCTATGCTTAGCTCTCTGCTTTCTACGGTAGAGAGCAACTCCTTCAAACGATAGGTTGTGGGACCCCCAGGAAAGGGGAAATGGTACCTGCTATAGCTCCCTCTGCCCCCGGGGGCCACACCTGCAAAAGTTGAGGGTTCTCCTGGCCCAGCTGCTGGAGCAGGGCAGGCAGCAATGCTGGGTTCTGCTGAATCACCTGCCTCATGTTCTGAAACTGGGGCTGGTCTCGCAGGAACTCCAGAGGGTTCTCTCCTGCTGACAGCAGAAAAGGGTGTAGTGAGATACCCACTCAGGGCTGGAAATGCGTGGATAGCCCACACCCCACATGCATACTTCCCAGTTCACTCACCTGCTTCTGTGGCTGGCTGCTCAGACACCTGGCTTTCCTGGACAGAACCATGTTCTGGCTCAGGGCTCCCCGGAATTCCCTGTCAGGGATCCAGTTTAGTTCTCATGCACAGACCCCTTTGCCTCCCTCCTGCATGCCCAGCCTAGCACCAAACAGGTGAGGCCTCAGCCCTGCCCTCCAGCAGCCCACCCACCACTCATGTCCAGCCTCCTGGGGGAAGTCTTCTGTGGTACAATCACTACCCAGAGGGGGCAGGATTGGGTTCCCCGACTACTGATAAAGGCAATGAGGCCCGTAGCTTCCCTTGAAGTGGGGGAGGGGGAGCACCTCACCGTGAGCAGATACTCCACAGCTCGGTGGGGGTTGTTGTAGCTGGCTCTCAAGGCAGCCACGACCCGTTCCCGCTCATAGCCCATGGACATGATCTCTGTCAACATCGTCTCATATTCAGAGCCGGTTACTGTGGAAGGAGCAGCAGGACCTGGGTCACCAAGGACAGGGAAAAGCATCTCCCAGGCCCTCCCAAGGCCCAGCAGATGGCTGGGGCACCCAGTTGCCTCTGCCCTGGGGACCACCCACCCACCTAGCGTGGACGCCGCGTCTTCCTCTCGCCCGCTGCTACCTGAAGAGGGAACAGAGCTGCAAATTCAAGAGAGAGAAATCGGACCCTGTCTTCTGGTGGCTCCCCCTCCCCCCAGGGGCACGGGATTCCGTGTGTGGCGCTGAAAAGTGCCTGGAGAATAGGGCCCAAGGCGGGGCTGCTGCCCCTGTCTTACCCTGACACAGACTCTGGGGACGTCGTGGGGGCTGACTCCTCCGATGGGCTCTTGTCCTCTCTGGTGGTAGGTGGGGGATGGGACATGCCTGAGGCGGGCGCTGGTGGGAAGGGTATGGAGGACTCTGGGACAGCAGTGGGTGAGACCTCTGGGGGTGCTGAGGTACCCTGACCAGCTTTGGCCTGCAGTAGCAAGAAAAGAAAAGGTGTCAGCAGCTGTATAAAGCCTTAACATCCCAGCCTATCTTTGCCCCGCCCTGTTCATGGCTAATCTCTCCTGGGCACACAGGCTCTTCACCAGCTCCCCAGCTAATCTACCCACCTTGGTCACCATGACAACCACAAAGTTCTTCTCATCAATGCGGTAGTCCCTGATGGGGACATCATCACTCAGGATTTTGCCAGCATAGATGAGTTTCTGTCCAGCCACTGGGAAAGCATCACGGCCCTTCTCAGCTTCTATCTTCTCCTTCAGCACCTTCACCTGCAAGGGAGAGGCGAACAGTCATTGCAAACCCTGAGATTCTCTCTTCCCTCTGGCTGAGGGAGAAGATGTAAGCCCTGACAGCAGAGAGGTTTCATACCCAAACATGCTAAGATTTGAATTCACTCAATCATCCATTTAACAGCACTTACTGAATACCTATTATGTGCCAGGTAGTATTTTAGACACTGAGGCTGTTTCAAACAAAACTCAACAGAAGTTCCTGCTTTCCCAGTGAGGACATTAAAGTAAGCAAAACATATTTCAGGTGACATAAAATATTCCACACTGCGAACATTCCGCAGTAACAGTGGTCAATACTCACTAAGGGGATTTTAAATTGTTAGAACTATTTGTAAATGTACATGTATTGTACTTTTTAAGCCTCATAAAGAATGTATGAAGTGGAAACCATGGGTCTCTTTACATTTGAGGAAACTGAGGCACAGAGAAATTAAGTAACTTTCCAAAAGTCAATATACTTGAGCTGATTAGGAAAAAAAAAAGTTTCTTTTACTACGAAAAATGGACAAGTGTTGAGGGTGTAGCAAAGCCTGGGTTCCATCCCAGCACCACCAAGAACAACTTCAATGTCTCTGTCTCTCTCACGTGGTAACGGTGCAAAATAGTGCCAAATACAGTCAGACACTCGTTTTTAAACAGAGTAAACGGCCAACAAACACGGACCACCGAACTGTTAAGAGACCATTTATTGTCATTATCATCAGTCGGCATCTTTTAGTCATTATTGACAGATCCTCTCGTCGATGACCCAAGGAGACACCTGCAAAGCTGGTAGCGCGGAGCGCCGGTCCCGGACAGCGCGGCGGGGCTGGGAACCCGAGCTCCTAGTTCCCGCCCCCCGCGAGGGCGCTGACACCGGAGCCAGGGCCTGGCAGGCACCGGGGGGTGGGGCCTAGCCCCAGACGGGCTCAGGGGCAGCGTCCGAGCCGCCGAGGGTCGGGACGAGGCACAGCTGGGGATCCGGGAAGTCCGACAGGCAGGGGCGGGGGTGGGCAAGAACGGCCCGCGCCGTCCTCTCCGCCCCTCCCGTTGGATCCCGGCCTCCCCGCCCCCACCCTATCCCCGGCACCCGTCGCTCCCGCCCCTGGGCTCCGGCCCGGCCCGCACCGTCTCGTCAGGCTCCATGCGGATCTTGAAGGTCTGCTGCTGCAGCGTTTTAAGAGTGATGGTGACGGCCATGGCGGGGCCCGAGCGACGCGGCGGCCCCGGAATCCTCACACAACATGCAACTCACGCCGCCGCCATCTTACTGCCCAGCCGCGCCAAGCGCCAAGCGCTTCCGGGGCAGGCGGTGCGCGCGCTGACCACCACTGCACGTGACCTGCGCGCGCCCCTCAGCCCTCTAGAGCATGCGCATCCGTTCTCATTTAGGCCAGGCATGCGCAGATTAAACTCTACCTTAAGGGATGGAAGTTTTTTTTTTTTGCTCAGTGCTCTCACCGGTCAAATGACTTCCTGAATGACGCCATGCCCGTTAACGGTGACGTCATGTGGCTGCAAAATGGCTCTCGTGCCCCCAGTTTCACCCCAAATGTTTCTTTGTTGATATTTAACTGTTTTAATGTACTTGTTATAACATTTCTTTTTTTTTTTTTTTTCGTTTTTTGGGGGATACTAGGGAATTCAACTCAGGGGTGATTTACCACGGAGCTGCATCTGCAGCCTTTTTAAAAAATTTTGAGACAGGGTCTTAAGTTGCTTAGGGCCTCACTAAGTTGCTGAGCCAGGCCTTGAACCTGTGATTCCCCCTGCCTCAGTCAGTTGAAATATTTGTATTTGTATTTCTTCCCTAAAAATCTTTGTTCACGCTGTCCACCCACAATAGCAGGAAGCTTCTAAAGCTCTAAAAATGAGGTACTCTATGTTGTAAGGTTCCCATAATCGCCAATAGAAAAAAAATTTATTTGTAAAGAGCCGCGTCAGACATTTTGTGCCCCAATTCACTAATTCTTTGAGGGATATCAGATTTTTTTTTTTTAAAGAGAATTTTTTAATATTTATTTTTCAGTTTTCGGCAGACACAACATCTTTGTTTGTATGTGGTGCTGAGGATGGAACCCAGGCAGCACGCATGCCAGGCGACCGCGCTACCGCTTGAGCCACATCCCCAGCCCCAAACATCAATCTTTTTTTTTTTTTTTTTGGTGGTACTGGGGTTCCCAGGGCCTTGTGCCATGTGAGGCAAGCACTCTACCAACTGAGCCCAGATATCAGATTTTTTGAATGACCTTGGTTTCCATTCCAGAGTCCAGTCTCTCCCACTCCTCCTCTGCCTACTACATTCATCCACCATCCTGTGACAGTGCTAAGTACTTGATGAAGGTGTCAGCTTTCAAGGCCTCCTCGTTGAAAACATAATGCTTCTCTTCATAAACTTTCCCTGGATACACCAATACTCTAGGATTCCCAAGAGGTTCTAGGAGGGACCAAAGGACCCCAAAGGGAATGGAAGCATGAGAGGCCAGTCCAAGAGCATGAAAAATGGCTGGGTCTTTAAGTGGTGGCCCACACCTGTAATCCCAGCAGCTTGGGAAGTTGAAGTAGGAGGATTGAGAATTAAAGCCAGCTCCCCAACTTAACAATACCCTTTCTCTAATAAAATACCAAAAGGGGCTGGGGAAGTGGCTCTATTATTAAGTACCTCTGGGGTTCAATTGCCAGTACCCCCCCCCAAAAAAAAGGCTGGGTTACTATTAGAGAATTAGGTGGAGGTGAGACTGGGGCTTGACCTCTCATTTAGTAGGTGGAGTATTAGGGGGTGGAGTTCAGCTGGAGACAGGGAGGCCAGAGGCTGTGGCAACATCCCAGTGTCATAATTGTCCCCTATTTCTGCCAGACCAAATATTCACCCAACCAAAGCACCAGGCAGCCACCACCTGGCACCTCACCCAAGTCTAACTCCTGCCACTTCCACTGGATTCTAAGTCTAGACTCCTCAACCAGTTGGTCAAGCTCAGATAAGGGCCAAGGAGACAACTACTTATGTACCATTCCTTCAGCAAGGAACCCAGATTCCTCCACCCACTGGAGTTGAAGCTAGGGCCTCATGGGTCCCAACAGAGGGTGGTGCAGACCCCCCCCCCCTTATCTCTTTTTTATCAACTCAATCTTGCTCCCTCCCATGGGGACATTCTTTCAGATCCCAACTTGGCCCTTAAGACTATGGGTCCTAGGGCAAGTTACATACCATGTCTGAACTGGTATGTAAATATGTTCAAAATTGCTCCATCACCCATCTTGTTGAGCAACAAATACATATAGCTCTGAAAATGTACCCTTTACAACATGAGGTCACATCCATGCTGTACCTGACTGACTTCTTGTCAACCCGGCACTAGAACCAACACTCACCGGTTTGGTGCAGGGTTAATGTGCAGTTTGAATAGTGGCAGTCCTTCTCCCATTGGTTTGGGAGATAGAGAGTACATGAGGGCTGGGGACATAGCTCAGTTGGTAGAGTGCTTACCTTTCATGCACAAGGCCCTGAGTTCAATCCCCAGCACCACAAAAAAAAAAAAAAAAAAAAAAAAAAAAAGAGAGTACATGAGTCCTGTCATCTTGTGGAACACTCAGTTCTTTGCAGCTGAAAAATGAGTCTTATTCAGAAGCTGCTCCCCCCCACCTTGAAAAAAAAGGCCAACCTAGGTTTCCTGAGTCCATCTCCATCCTCCCCCACAAGAAAAACACAGGGGGGAGACACAAAACTTAATTTAATAGAAATTTTGTTTGTAGTTCTTACATTCTCAGTGTGAGCCGAGCTGGAACCCACTGCCCCACCCAGAAGTGGCCCAGTCCTGGAGGCAGGGGAGAAAAAAGGGGGGGGGGGGGCAGGAAGAGCCCCAGTCTTCCTCAGTGCTGGGGAGCTGAAGATGCCACCCCTTTCTCCTGCCCCCCTCTGGTCTCCAGGAAGGAGAGCAGATGGAATCTCAAGCCTAGGGCTTCTCCACACCCTCACCCCCAGGGTTGGAGAGTAGTAGCTAAGGGACCAGGAACAAAGGGGACAGAAAAAGGGAAAGATGTTGATTGAGAAAATGAGAGGGGTGGTGAGGCCTGAAGGAGAATTGAAGACAAAAACACCAGTAAAAAAAAAAAAAAAAGGCGGGGGAAATAACCAAAATCCACCCCAAATCTGAACCCGCCTGGAAAAAAATGAAAGTTCTTGAGTCTCATAGAGACATTATTTGGCGTGGCCAGCTCTGCAGTGGGAGCGTCCAGGCCTCAGTCCAGCCCTGGAGGTGGCCGGTGTGGCCTCTACAGCTCATCCTTGGCCTGGCCAGTGGCATCTTCCTCCTCGTCTTCCTCTTTGTCCTCCTCATCCTCCTCGTCCTCATCTTTGTCCTCCTCATCCTCCTTGTCTTCTCCCTCCTCCTCTTCCTCCTTACGCTTCTTTTCCTCCTCTTCCTCTTGAAGCCTCTGCTCCTCATCCTGTTTGTCTTTCATCTGTTTTTCTGCATCCTGCATGGACAGATCATACCCCTCAGCACCTGATCCCTTGCCTGCTAGCCCTGCCTGCCCCCCAAATCAGAACAAGGACCCAGGCCCACCTTTGTGACACCCCATGTCTCATTGCCAAACTGTTCTGCATAGTCCTCATCGTTGGTGATGAGGAAGTTATCAAAGATGGTACCAGACTTGACCTGGAGAATGAATGGAAGAAGAGAGTCAGAAATGACACCCACAGTGTTCCACCTGTGTTTCTATAATCACTATACATTGTTACAATTTATACATTTATTGAAAAGGACTTGAAAATTGTTAATGGAGGAACACAAATTCAAAGCCAACCTCAGCAAAAGCAAGGCACTAAACAATTCAGTGAGACCCTGTTTCTAGATAAAATACAAAATAAGGCTGGAATCAGTGGTCAAATACTCTGATTTCATTCCATGGTACCCAGAAAATTTTAAAAACTTTGAAAAGATAAATAAATAAAAGACTGTGGGGGCCCACTGCCTGGATTCAAATCCCCATTCTGCCATTTTATGCATGTGACCTCAGGCTGCTGAATTCACTTTTCCGCACCTCAGTTTCTTCACTGGTTGAACTGGGGACTCACTCCCTTGTTCAGGAATTTTTTAGTGATCTAGTATGCCAGGAATTGTTCCAAGTAACTTTTTGTCAATTATTTTTTTCTTTTTGGCAGTGTTAGGGATGGAATCCATGCTTCATGCATGCTTGGCAACTGCTCTACCACTGAGCTGTGCCCGCCTCCCGGACCTCAGTGTTTTTTCTTTGCACTACTGGGGGATCAAACTCAAGGTCTAGCATGTCTTGCCCATGCTAGGCAAGCACTCTAACCACTCCAGCCCCTCCATTTTCCTCTCTGCAGTGCTACGAGGGAACCCAAGGCCCTGTGCACACTAGACAAGTGCTCTACCATCTGGCTACTCCTGCAGCTCCCCCAGCTAATTTTGTGTTGTCTATATTTTATAAAATGATTTACATTAGTACTTGATTAATACTTGGTACATAATAAACAGACCCTTAATGATGTTGTGAGGACTCCCTCAAGTCAGACCAGGAAATACTTCAGAAAATGTACCATTTCTAGGTCAGATTTGCCTGGCACTGAATCCTGTGCCTGTTGGTTTCCTTTAGGTCTCCATTTGAGGTCCTTTGTGTCTTACCTGCCAGAGATCTAGGCCCAGCACAGCAAAGTTATCATAAGCATAGATATTGGCATCAGGGGAGTATTCAGGGTTGTCAATTTCTGGGTGGATCCATATGCCCTTGTAATCTGGGTTGTCAATCTGGCGTGGCTTCCACTCACCCTGCAACAGAAGGGAATCAAAGTGAGCAGAGATGGGTGCATGACCCACTGTGACCTGTAGCTCTGCTCAGAGTCAGGTTGACCTTGCTTTTGTGTTTCTGTGGCACAGGGGATAGAACCCTGGCCTTGTACATGCTAGGCAAGAACTCTACCACTTAACTGTACCCGCAATCTCCAAACTCACCTTGTACTCAGGGTTCTGAATCACTGGTGGTTCCCACTCTCCATCCATTTCTTCATCCCAGTCCTCAGGCTTCTTAGCATCAGGGTCAGGGATGTGCTCAGGTTTGTCCCAGTCCTGGATGTACACAAGGAAGTCAGAGTGGACCCAAGTGTTCCCTACATGCTATGCAGTGGTGGTGGAAAGCCCCTGCCCAAACACCAACCTCAGGTTTGGAGTCTGTGGGGTCATCAATCTTGGCACGCTCATCCCAGTCTTCTGGCTTGGAAGCATCAGGATCCTTTATCTTCTTGGGAGGCAAGAAGTCCCAATCATCCTCCAAGGAGCCTGATTCCACGGGGCTGTTGTCAATTTTCACCTCGTAGGTGTTGTCGGGCCGTACAATCAGTGTGTAGAGGTGTGTGAATTCATCATCCTGAAGAGGATAGATGCTGAGTGGCCCCACCTACCAGGCTGGCCTCCTGCTTCCCAGACAAGTCACTAGCACCACCCCCAGGGACACACCCCCAGGCACACCTTGCACCGAATGTCCTTGTTGATCAGCATGTTCTTGCCCTTGTAATTGAAAATGACATGAACCTTCTTCGTGCCTGGGCCACAAATGTCTGGGCCTAGATGGGATTGAGTGAAAGTCACAGGCTGCCCCTTGCTGGACACACAAAAACAATTCTTAAACTCAAGACAAAAGATGTCAATGTAAGAGGCTGAAAAAATGAGGTTCAAATCCTGATTCTGCCATTAAGGGGCTATGGCAAGAGTCTTAAGTAAAACAAAAACAGAAGAGCAAAACTCTAAAATTCATTATCCTCATTTGTGAAATCAGGACATACCTAGATATGAGCATACAAATTTGTCTAGATCTGCAATCATAACACAGGAAGACACTACCTGTCACCTACCCCTTTAGCTATCCCAGACTCTCCCCACCCTGACCTCTAGCTACCCCTCCAAAGGAAAAAAAATTCCTGATTACTTAAGTGCTTTCTATGGTCTTATGAATTCTTCTGGGTTAGGAGGAATCCAAGAAGTTTCATTCATTCTCCACCTTCCAACTGAGAGGACAGTGGTCAGCACCGGGGTGGGGCCCCTCACCGAACATGATGTTGTATTCTGAATCTCCATGCATGTCTGTCTGGTCCAAATTATCAGGAAACAGCTTCACGTAGCCACCCCCACAATCAATGTTCTGCTCATGCTTCACAGTGAACTGCACCACCAGCGTCTGGCCCTTGTTGCTGAAAGGTTCGAATCTGGCCGACAGGGCATAAAAGCGGGCATCCTGGCTGGTCTGCAGCCCTGATATGGGATGGGAGTGTGATTACTGTTGAGCTCCAACCCGGGGAAACTAGACCTCCCATGACACAGACGACTCTCCCCAACCTTCCTTCCTCCACCTGCCCAACTCCTGGGGGATGCCCGGGTTGGGTGCGTACTGACTACAGCTTCCGCCAAAAAAAGTCCTCCTGGATCCCAGCACCCACTCCCTGGCTCTTACCTTTATCCTTCTCCTGGTCACCGTAGAACTTGCCGGAACTAAGGACGAATTTGCCAAAATCTGACTTGTGTTTGGATTCGATCCAGCGGTAGGTCCACTCGTCTAGGGGGTCAGAAGAGTAGATCAGTGCGGTAGTGCTGACCACCCCCACCAACACCTGCCTGAAGCCAAAAGCAGTTGGGGGGCAGGAAAGGAGATCCCTGCCTCTTCCCATCCCAACCTCCAGTTTGACAACTCTGGAGACTCAGAGATCCTGGGGCGAACCCTAACTCCCACCGCAGGAGGCCGCTGCATCTTCCACGTTCCCCAGGGACGCAGAAGAGGAATCGCCCGCGGCTATAGTCTCCAGGGACTTCTATGTTGGCCCTCTGAGCGGTAATTACAGGCGACAAGGCAGTTCTGGGCTGGGGGACAGGCCGCGTCGTCGAGGCGGCCTCGAGGACGGACCAGCCGTTACCTCCGTCCAGAAACTGCTCCTTGAAGTACACGGAGGGCGCGGCGGCGACCAGGCCGAGGAAGCCGAGCAGTATCGGCACAGGTAGCAGCATGGCGGGCCGAGGGGGCGGCGGCGCGCGGGCCCTTTAAAACGATCCTCCAGCAGCGGCTCTGCAGTACGGACGGACGCCGTCGCCGGCTGCGCGATTATATATCCGCCCGCCTCTCAAGTCAACCTGACTCTGCCTTTGGGCCCGCCCCCACACCTTGTCATTGGTCTACAACCACAACCGTCCCTTTTCATTTGACCCTTGTCGGGTCAGCATGTTAGGCTGTGCCTCGGAACGCAGGGATCCCAGATGGCCGATTTCTATTGGTTGCGCTACCGGCCAATGAGGGTTGACCACGCGTTGTGGGGGACGCCCACCGACGGGGTGGGGGCCGCTAGCCCCTGGAGCCGGGTCAGGTGACCAGGTCTCAGCCCAAACCCGGCCTCCCCCGCGCGCGTCGCTCCCATCTGGGCGTTTAAAGAACCCGCGCGAGCGTTGTTGCCGGGCGGGATGGGGATCCTGTCCCAGCTTCCTCCGTCCCCTCTCCTCTGCGTGGAGGGGTGGAAAGTGATTTCCTAGCCACTTTCTATCCTGTATTTGGGGAACCCCCCCGCCCGGACGCGATCTTTCCGCCCAGGTTGGTGCACGGGGCACCATAGTTCAAGGACTGGGGCTTCACTATATCCCGGTGTTACAGCCATGCGAGTAGCTGGGGAGGGTGCCAACTTTCTCCTACCCACTAGTGCTCTGGCAATCTGTCACACTGCTGCTGTGTGCCCTAGGGCAAGTCACTTAGCCTTTCTGAAATCATCAAAGCTCCTCAGAGACCAGGAGGGGCGACTCAGTTGCTCTCCCGCAGAAAAGCTTTCAGTGGTGTCCAGGTACAGAAAAGAGGAACCACAGAAGACTCAAATAAGTGACTCTGCAAACTGTGACTCCTGAGTTGGAGATAGGACTATTCTTCTAGTTGCTGGCTGTTTTACTTTCCTCTCAGTGGGTAAATGAAGGGGGTCTCTGGCTTGTGGTCTCCCACAAACGGCCAGGCTTTTGCAATTAAACGGCTATGGGCAGAGACAGGGGGTTCCGTTTAGGAAGAAGAAGGAAAGACACAGATGGTTATGGAGATAGAGCCCTAAGGAGATAAGCAGAACCCTTGGATCTAGAGTCTTCTTCTGAAGACGTGGCTGACACTAGTTCCTTCCCCACACACACACACTCTATGAGGAGGAAGGAGAGCTAGGGGTTTTCCAAACGTTGAGCAAATTGGTTCTGGACCTGGGTACGCTGGAGTGGACTGGGGGAAGGGTGACTCCTGGCAAAGGGTGGAGAGGGGTTGCTTCCTCACTAGTGCTGGGAAATCAGAAGGGGAGGAATAATGAGTTGAAGTTGGGGCTCTGCAGGTCCACACAGGCGTGGCCACTATTTAGAATTTTCCAACCTAGTCCCACGCCGGACGATGCCCAAGCCCACACTGACTGACCTTTTCACTTTCCCTCCTGTCCTGTGTCATGGATACATGAGCTTGGCGCTTTCTCCCTGAGCCCCCACCTGCAGCACCTGCAAAGCACACTTAAAAACTACTTGGTGTGTGATGGAAGAAAGGAAGGATTCTTGTAGAAATAAATAAACCAAACCTGGGAAAGTGCTTTGAAGCTGAGAAGAGAACTTTGAGGAAAGTGACCTGAATAGAGGAGCTCATCATAGGATCAGAATTGGGAACTATTAGTAATCACATATGATAGGTTCGACTAATTGTGATGTGAAATGAGTAAATGTGTTCAGTTTATAACAGTGCCTCAAAGGCCATGGTATTAGCTCAGTGGTGGAGTGCTTACCTAGCACTTGTGTGAGGCCCTGGATTCAATCCCCAGCACTGCCAAAAGAGAGGAAGAGTTCCGCAAGGCTGGAGATGTGTCTCAGTGGTACAGTGTCAGCTTAGCAAATGAGAGGCCCTGGGTTTGATTCCCAGCAGTGTCAATAAATAAATAAATTAATTAATTAAATAAAAGGTGCATGGTCTATACTTGATTTAGTATTAGCAAATATTATGTACATATGTGCATGATATATCATTTCTTATAGTAACCTGGGCTCACCAAGCATGGGGGCAGACGCCTGCAATTACAGTGGCTCAGGAGGCTGAGGCAGGAGGATCATGAGTTCAAAGCGAGGTGCTAAGCAACTCAGTGAGACCCTGTCTGTAAATAAAATATAAAATAAGGCTGGGGTTATGGCTCAGTGGTCAAGTGCCCCTGAGTTCACTCCCCAGTACAAAAAATAATAATAATTAAAAATTAAGGGCTGGGGTTGTGGCTTAGTGGTAGAGTGCTTGCCTAGCATGTGTGAGGCACTGGGTTTGATCCTCAGCACCACATAGAAATAAAGATATTGTGTCCACCAATATCTAAAAAATAAAATATTTTTAAAAATAATAATCTGGGCTCATAGAATCTCTGTCAAGAAAGAAAAAGTTGAAGCTCATAAAAATTAAACATGGGGCATGGGGTGAACCCAGGGGTACTTTACCAATGAGCTACACTCCCAGCTCTTTTAATTATTATTTAATTAAATTAATTGGTTAATCTGGCACTAAAGATTGAACCCAGGGGGTGCTTTACCACTAAACTACATCCCCAGTCCATTCTGTTTTTCATTTTGAGACAGGGTCTGGCTAATTGTCCAAACTGGCCTCAAACTTGCAATCCTCCTGCCTCAGCTTCTGGGGTAGCTGGGATTATAGGTGTGCATCACCATGCCTGGTTAAGATTAAAGTAGTTTGGGGGCTGGGGATGTGGCTCAAGTGGTAGCGTGCTCGCCTGGCATGTGTGCGGCCCGGGTTCGATCCTCAGCACCACATACAAACAAAGATGTTGTGTCTGACGAAAACTAAAAAGTAAATATAAAAAAAAAAAAAGATTAAGCATTTTGGTGATTAACTTAAGCGGCAGATGTTAGATTAGAAAATAACAGTGTTCCAGGGCTAGGAATGTAGCTCAGTGGTAAAGCATGCACTTAGGATATGCTTGTACCACAATAAAACAAAACTCCCCTCAAAAGTATTTCTTTTTCTTTATTCCTCTCTTTCTCCAACTTTTTTTAGATACGGGTCTTGCTATGTTGCCAAGGCTAGCTTCAGATTCATGAACTCAAGCAAGCCTCCTGCCTGAGCCTCCTGATTGCTGGGATCACAGGCTTGTGCTATCCCTGAGCTACCTGTATTTATGACATAGTTGTCACTGGTCACATATGACTATTGGTCATTTGAAATGTGGCTGATCCCAAATGAGATGTGCTGCATAAAATACACATCAGAGTTTGAAGAAAATATGAAAAAAAATTGTGCAAAATATTTCATTAGTAATCTGTATTGTAAGGGTTGAAAAAATAACCTGGACATAACAGGTCATGTAAATTCTCAAAGGGAATTCCACCAGTTTATTTCTTTCTAATATTTTCTTAGTTATCAACAGAACTTTATTTTATTTATTTATTTATATATGGTGCTGAGAATCAAACCCAGCGCCTTGCACATGCTAGGCAAGCACTCTACCACTGAGCTACAACCCCAGATGCCACTAGTTTCTTTTTTGAGGTTGCTCCTAGAAAATATTAAATTACATGTCTATTATTATTACTATTACTGTTAGTATTTTGCAGCACTAGGGATTGAGTCCAGGGCTTTGCACATGTTAAGCAAGCACTTTGCTACTAAGCTACATTACCAGCTCTTTTAAAAGTTTTTCTAACAGGTGTGGTGAGTGAACACCTCTAATCCAAGCAGTTTAGGAGACTGAGACAGGAGGATTGCAAGTTCAAAGCCAGCCTCAGCAATTTAATGAGGCCCTGAGCAATTTAGGCAAATCCCTGTCTCAAAATTAAAATAAATAAATAAAGGGCTGAGGATGTGGCTCAGTGGTTAAGCACCCCTGGGTGCAATCCCATTTTTTTTTTTTCACTGCCAGGAATGGAACCCAAAGCCTCATGCACACTACATTAGCTCTCTACCTCTAAGCTACCCCTCACCCCCAGCTCCTAAATTTCTTTTGAGACAAGGTAGCCCAGGCTTTGATAGAATTTGTGATTCTCTTGCTTTGGCCTCCACAGTAGCTGAAATTAGGACTATGCCACCACATCCAGCCACCATATTTTATTTCCATAGGAAGAAACTGATGTAGACGATGCTTCTCCTTTTTCTGCCTCTTCCTTTTTCCTTTTTTTCCTCCCCTGCTACTGGGGATTGAACCCAGGGACACTCTGTCCCTGAGATATATCCCCAGCCTTTTAAGTTTTTATTTTGAAACAGGGTCTTGCTAACTTGTCAAGGCTGACCTTGAACTTGCAATCCTTCTGCTTCGGCCTTCTGAGTACTAGGGTTAACATGGTGTACCACCATGCCCAGCATAAAACCATGCGTTATTGCCCTGACATTGATCTCCTGAGATCTGGAGGGTTCATTTCTGACCTCATTTCTAGCCATTCCCTATAGAAGCTTGGGCAAGTCATATCAGCCTCTGAGCCTCTGTATTCTCATCTGTGAAATGGAGAGAAAATTATATGGATATCTGCACCACAAAGTTTTTTTTGGAAAAAACGAAATAATACACCTGAAACACCCCTTATAGTTTAGCCTGCACCTTTATTGTCACTAGGTGGGTTCCTCTCCTCTCTACAAATAAGGATGGGCCACACCCAGCCTCCCTTTCAGAGGTTCAAAAGTAGCTGATACAAGCAATTTTACCATGTTGGGAGCCTGCTACCTTCTGCCCTCTGTAAGAGCAAGAGAGAATCCTAGAAGGGTAGAAGGGTTATGAGCCCATAGAGGGTGAAAAAAAGCTCAAGGTCATAGCCTACTGCTGGTGTGGTTGCATGAAATTCAAAACAAAACTGTTTCTAACCTTGAGGTCATCAGGTGCAGCTCACTGCTCGACCAATAGCCACTGGTCCAGCCACTATAGAGGTAGGAACCTAGTTCTTTCCACCCTTTGAGGCTCAGTTGCCACACTTTAAGATGGCGACGTCCAGAGTCTGTAATCTGGTTTTCCACACTCAAGATGGCGACACGCTCGGGGCGCCGGTTCCGGTTCCGGTTCCCCAGGCCGGGACTGAACACGCTGAGCGCTCTGGGAGCAGCCATGGCGGATGGTCCTGTGGCGGAGCTGCTGTTGCAGCGGCTGGAGGCGGCAGATGGCGGCCTGGACAGCGCGGAGGTCGCAACCCAGCTGGGCGTGGAGCACCAGGCGGTGGTGGGCGCGGTGAAGAGCCTGCAGGCTCTAGGCGAGGTGATTCAGTCCTGCGATGCGGGGCCTCCTTGCTTCTGCCCCTGTAGCGCCCTTGCCTGCAGAGTTCTCCTTCCAGGCCAGACTCCCTCAGCCTGGTTAGGAGTAATTAAAATGGGCCCATCCGGGTGTGCGCTGACCGGGAGTGTGGAACGAGTGAGCCTCGGGCACTGGTGAATGTGCCTCAAGCGATGAACGTCCTTTGGGGGAGGATCAGCATGCTGTCGGAGGTGGGGGCGTTGTACTACAGTGGACTAGGAAGACGAGGCAGCAGCGTTACAATCTACTAAGGAGGTGCCAAGTGACCGGAGTGATTGGGGAGGCACAGGGAACCCAGCGGTGAGGTCTTAGGAGAGCGGCCCGCCTGGTGGGTCCGTCACCGTGAATGAAAGCCGTGGCGTGTAAGGGACCCACTCTAGGGTATTGGGGAGGGCGTCGGGAGGCCGAGGCAGGTGTCAGAGGAGAATCAGCATGGCCAGAATTGCAACTCTTTACCTCACAGGGGTACTGGGGAGCCACAGAAGTAGTAGCTAGTCAGATGTGGGTGACGTCTACATTATCTTTGGGAAGGACTGACAGGGAAGGGCTAGAGGCGAAGGCAGAGGCTGGCATGATGTCTGGCTGTGGGGAGGCAGCTGGAAAGGGGGCCACAGAGGAAGATTCAGGCCAAAGAAGGGGGAGCATGGGCAAATTCCATCTTGGGCAAATGGAGGGCCCTGGAATCATGGGATGAGGATGCCAGGAGGCTCAGTGAGCCACCGAGGGGGCTGGATTCATTAGGCCAGGATCTAATGAATTTTATTTGTCAAAGCAGTTTCGTGCCCATCCTACTCTCAGCTTTACTTGTCTGATCCTCTCCGTAAACCGAGGATTATTTTCATTTTGCAGATAGGACAACTCATGCTCAGCATAGATAAGTAACTTGATGAGTGTCACTAGAAGGGTCTGGTGAACCTGGATTTGAAATGTAAGTGTTCAGACTGCAAAGCCTGAAGGCCTCAGTGCAGAGGAGAGTTCAAAGTCACAATGTGTGGGTGACAGTGCTTTGATCCATGTGAAATTGACAGTTTTGTAGGTTAAAGAGAGTTAAGTAATGACAGTTTAATGGGAACCAAATGACAATAATAATAATAATAGAGTTAACCTAACATGTTAGTCACCCAATATTCTTTCTGTGTACGAATTCACTTACTCCTCAAGACTCATCAAGGTCCCTTAAGGATGAGAAAAGTCACTCAGGGCTGCAGGTGTAGCTCAGTGGTAGAGTACTTGTCTAGCAAGCACTGAAGATGTGAGTTCCATTCCCTAGCACTGGGGGAAAAAAAAATTAGGGAGGTTAAGCAACTTGCCCAAGGTCACACAGCCACTGAAGAGCAGAACTGGGATTAAAAGAAAGGCAAACTAGAGCCTGTAGACCCTGTCCACTTGACCTTGTCTGTGTCTTTGTGACCTTGGACCTTTCCTCATCTTGGAGCCTCTGGTTTCTATTTGTAATGTGGACCTCCATTGCCCTTCTTTGGTACTCTAGGCACTGAAATACAAACACATAAATTAGAGTCAAATCTATTTACCTATGACCTTGAAGTATATCACAGTTTACAAAGTGATAGTAAACATATAGCCACACCCAGTGGTGTGTGCCTGTAGTCCCAGCTACTCAGGAGTTAAGGCTAGCATGGGGAGCCTAGTGACAATGTTCCTGTGTGGCATGTTGGGGGTACTGAGAGGGAGCTGTCCAGCCCACGCCCAGCCACGGGTGTGGTTCATGTAACACTGTCACTGTTACATGAGAGAAAAGGAGGCGGGGCAAAGGGAAATCCTCCCTGTGGGGTCTTTTGGCCAGAAAGTGGTACAGCTGGCGTGTCAAACAGCTTTAAAAGCTGTTCTTAAAATCTCAGGCCCAGTTCCTCTGAGAGGGCCACCTGGCTCTGAACCCATCCCTGCCTTCCTCTCTCCTGTCCCCATTTCTGTGCAGGTCATTGAGGCTGAGCTTCGCTCTACCAAGCGCTGGGAGCTTACTGATGAGGGTGAGGAAATTGCCCGGGAAGGCAGTCATGAGGCCCGGGTGTTTCACAGCATCCCCGCAGAGGGCCTGGCCCAGAGTGAGCTCATGGTAGGAGTCTGGGGAGCAGGACCTAGGGAGGTGAGGGGGTGACGGTCGCCTTTGTGCCATACTTACTGTAACCTAACTCCCCCAGCGCCTGCCCAGTGGCAAAGTGGGTTTCAGCAAGGCCATGTCCAACAAGTGGATCCGTGTGGACAAGAGTGCAGCGGAGGGGCCCCGTGTGTTCCGAGTGGTGAGTTCCTGCAGATGTGTGGGCAGGTGGCAGACAGTGGGCCCCTGGCCTTCACACCCCTTGCTGTGGCAGGTGGACAAGGTGGAGGACGAAGTGCAGCGACGACTCCAGTTGGTCCAGGGCGGGCAGGCTGAGGAGCTGGGTGAGAAGGAGAGGAGCGAGCTCAGGAAGAGGAAGCTGCTGACTGTAGTGTGAGTGGCGCCCCCCCCAGGCCAGGCCCCCACTTCCTGTGTGGCAGGTTGGGGGTACTGAGAGGGAGCTGTCCAGCCCACACCCAGCCATGGATGCTGCTGGGCTCACGCAACCCTCCTGCCAAGTGCTGTCTCCCAGTGGCCTTCCATGCAAGGTGTGCCACCACCTCCCTGCTTGTGTGTCATTAGCAATTGAACCCAGGGCGGTGTCCACCAGGCTACAGCCCCAGCTCTTTATTTTTTGAGATGGGGTTTCCCTAAATTGCCAGGCTGGCTTCACACTTGGAATCCTCCTGCTTCAGCCTCCTGAGTTGCTGGGATTAAAAGCATGTGTCACACATTCAGCTGCATGTGTCACCTTAAATAGGCAACCCTGACATCCTCCCTTCCCCACTGGAGTTTCACAAAAGCCCCTCACTGCTGGTATCCATGTCTCCTGCCCTGTCCCTCTCCTTCACAGTACTTAGCACTGCTTGAAGTGCAGGGGATGTGCCCCACAGCTCTGGGGGCCGGGGCAGGCTGGGAGTTCTGCTCTCAGTGGCCTAGAGAGCACACAGGAGCTGGGCTGAAGTCCAGGCTCTGCCACTCACCAGTAGTGTGACTCAGCCAAGGCATCCAGCCCTTACCAGCCTCAGTTCCCTTCTCACAGGATTGTGGGGTGGCATTAGTGGAGCAGAGCCTGCATGGGGAATAAACTCTTCCCAGCTGTATGCTTAGCACCTTGAATTGACCCTGACACACATTTGGGCTTTTTTTTTTTTTTTTTTGTATCAGGGATTGAACCTGGGGAGCACTTTACCACTTAGCTGTATCCCCAGCCCTTTTTATTTCTTATTTTGAGGCATGGTTTCACTAAGTTGCTTAGGGCCTTACTAAATTGCTGGGGCTGGCCTTGAATTTGCCATCCTCCTGTCTCAGCCTCCCAAATCACTGGGGTTCTAAGTGTGTACCACTGTGCCTGGTTCTTTATAAGTGTTTGTTGAATGAATATGTGAACAAACACAGGGATAGGTGGTAGCCACGTAAGAGTATTTCAGGTGGAAATAAATATCAGGAAGAACATGAAGCAGTCGTCCAGGTGGTATGGCACATATCTGTAATTTTAGCTACTCGGGAGGCTGAGGTAGATCTTTTTGAGTCTAGGGGTTCCAGACCAGCCTGGGCAACATAACAAGACCCTTTGTCGACATAGGTGTGGTGGTGCACATCTATAATTCCAGCTACTCAGGAGGCTGAAGCAGGAAGATTGCAAGTTCAAGAACAGCCTAGGCAGATTAGTGAGACCCTTTCTCAAAATAGAAAGGGCTGAGGGTGTAGCTCAGTGGTAGAGCCCCTTGTTCAAACACACACAAAACAAAGCCAAGTGACTTGGCAATGGTTTTAGAACTGGCTTCAGATGGAAGATCAAGGAGAACCTGTTGATGACAGTGGCCTCCCCTCCCCTTTGGCTGCAGGACCCTGAAGACTTACTGGGTGAGCAAGGGCAGTGCCTTCAGCACCAGAATCTCCAAGCAGGAGGCAGAACTGAGCCCGGAGATGATCTCCAGGTAGCAGTGGCTCCAGGGCTGGGGGCAGGTGGAAGCCAGGGAGAGGGGTGGGCCTCCCTCACCAGGCCTGTGCCCTCCGCATCCTCCACAGTGGTTCCTGGCGGGACCGGCCCTTCAAGTCCTACAACTTCGCTGCCCGTGGCGTGCTCCCTGACAGCGGTCACCTACATCCGCTGCTCAAGGTCCGCTCTCAGTTCCGACAGATCTTCCTGGAGATGGGGTGAGCACAGGGCTTGGGGCCGGGGGCGCAGCCACTAGGGGCAGGCAGGGCAGTCACCGCATTTCCCCGCAGGTTCACCGAGATGCCGACTGACAACTTCATTGAGAGCTCCTTTTGGAACTTCGACGCTCTCTTCCAGCCCCAGCAGCATCCAGCACGTGATCAGCATGACACCTTCTTCCTACGAGGTGCGTCAGCCCTGGGTGCCTGGCGGAAAGGACAGAGGAGGAGCCTGGCCTGGTTGGGATCTTTAGCCTGTGGCCGTCCCATTTTATAAAATGAGATTTGCCCTTCATGTGGCCAACAAAGCCCCTGGGAGCCTGTTCATCAATCTTTTGTGATGGCCTTGTTCCACTGACCCTAGTCTCTGCTCTTCCCTGATAGTGCCAGGCTGTGCCCACCTCAGGGCCTCTGCTCATACTGTAACATCCACTGAGACCTGTTTTGTCTGAGATCTTTAAGGCAACTCTCGGGTTGTGAGTATGGCTCAGTGGTACAGCACTTGCCTAGCCTGTGTAAGGACCTCAGTTCCATCCCCAGCACTGCATAAAAAATTAATAAACAAGGACATCCTGATATATCCCCCTTCCCTGCTCCACCCTATAGCCCTGAGTTTGTGTGTGTGTTGCTACGGGGACAACCCAGGGCTTTGCACACGCTAGGCAAGTGCTGTAGTCCTGGGCCACATCCCCAGCCACCAGCCCTAGTCTTCATTATAGTTTCCTTATTTCTTCTCTCCCCCTCCTCCCTCCCTTCCTTTTACACTGTCCTTGATGTCATCTAAAATTGAGTGACTTTCCACAATGGTGGATGTCTCCCCCACCAGATCAGACAAGGTCCTTGGGTACGCATTACCTGATCTGCAGCAGTGAAGTCACTGTCATCTTTGTTGTGGCACCCAAAACCTACTAAGCACTCATTATATACCAGTCACTGTTCTGATCTTCCACCAGCTACAGAAAAGTAGTACTGTTAGCCCTCTTTTATAATTGAAACTGAGGCACAGAGAGGGACCATCCTTGTCCTGGTCCACACAGCTTTTAAGAGCTGGAGTCAGTATTCATTGGGTCTCAGACTTTCCAAGAGCGAGCACCAAATTTGTGTCTCTGGAAGGGAATCTTAAGCATTTGCACAACTGGGGGCCGAGGTTGGCTCAGTGGTAGAAAACTTGCTTAGCATGTGCAAGGCCTTGGGTTCCGTCTTAAGCTGTGTGGTGAGGCAGGCGGTAAATGCCACAAGGAGTCGTGTGTGTTTGTGAGTGTGGCGGGCTGAGGAGGAAGGGGTGGTTGCCGTCAGGTTCAAGTCTGTTTAGCAAAGACTGGTGAGGGAGGGGCTGTGTTGGGAGTGAAAGCTCCAGGGAGAGGGAATGGCCCGTGCAAAGCTGGACTGTGCCTGGTGTGCCCACTGGGACGCCTGTGACTGGAGTTGGTGATCAAGCAGGAGTGTGAGCAGACAGGGCAGGGAGGCACTGGACAGGGCTGTGGGAAGACTTTCTCCAAGCAAGCGAGGAGCCACTGAGGGTCCTGGGAGAGAACTGTGGCAGGTCGAGCGTGCCAGGCACCCTCTGGCTGCTGCCACCACCACTGTGCACACCTGAAGCAGTGGCTCTGTGAGAATGTTCGTGGACCAACCAGATGGCACTCTGTCCTGCCAGATCCTGCCGAGGCCCTGCAGCTCCCAATGGACTACGTCCAGCGAGTCAAGCGGACCCACTCCCAGGGCGGCTACGGTTCACAGGGGTGAGGCAAGAGCAGGACCTCAGGGTTGCGGAGGGGAAGATGTTGGGGGCTTGACCACAGTGTGACTTTGCTCCTGAAGGTATAAGTACAACTGGAAGCTGGACGAGGCTCGGAAAAACCTGCTGCGCACACACACCACAGCGGCCAGTGCCCGGGCCCTGTACCGCCTCGCCCAGAAGGTGCGGCTCGGCAAGGGCCGGGGGCGGGCGGCTAGTGCCGCTGCTCTGTGGGCTTTCTGACCCCAGGCCCTATGGGCCTGGCTGTTGCCCCCAGAAACCCTTCACGCCGGCCAAGTACTTCTCCATTGACCGCGTGTTTCGCAACGAGACCCTGGATGCCACGCACCTGGCCGAGTTCCACCAGATCGAGGGCGTCGTTGCTGACCACGGCCTCACCCTGGGACACCTCATGGGTGTCCTGCGGGAGTTCTTCTCCAAGTTGGGTGAGCAGGCGACTGGCCCCGTGGTGCTGAGGGCACTGGGAGGGTGCTGGGGTCACCAGCCTGACTCCCACCCCCACAGGTCTCACCCAGCTGCGCTTTAAGCCCGCCTACAACCCTTACACTGAGCCCAGCATGGAGGTGTTCAGCTATCACCCAGGTACCCCTGGCTGAGCCAGGTCCCCCACACTGCCGAGCCCCCGGCCCACTTGCCCAACTCACTGCCAGGCCCAGCCAGCCACATGCTGCCCTGTCTTCTGTATCCCACACCCACAGGCCTGAAGAAGTGGGTGGAAGTGGGGAACTCTGGGATCTTCCGCCCTGAGATGCTGCTGCCCATGGGGCTCCCTGAGAATGTGTCGGTCATTGCCTGGGGCCTCTCCCTGGAGCGGTGAGTACTGTTTGGCTGCCTCAGGCAACTTCATGTGTTCTTTCCTGGGCAAGCTTGCGTGCCTGGCCCTGGGCTGTGAACGGAGAGCTCACAGCCCTGCCTCCTCTGAGCAGGGGAGTAAGGACGACTAGCAAGATAAATAAGTAAACTTAGTAAATGAAATGAGATCCATAAAACCAGAGTGTCCAAGGACAGCAAGTATTAGCAAGAACAAAGCAGAAGGGCTAAGGAGACTGTCGGGGACGGCTTTGTGGAGCACTTGGCCTGAGCAGGTTGGAGATAGAAGGGGTGAGCCAGGGGGATCTCTGGGAAGGTGTTCCACACAGGGGGTGGAGCCAGTGCAAAGGAGGAAGGGGGGAGAGGGGGAAGAGACGAAGGGAGGAGGCAATGTGCAGGACCTTGTGGGCCACAGAGAAGACGTTGGCTTTTACTTTGAAGAAGCTGAGAACCTTCAGAGAAGTTCTGAGCAGAGAGCATGACTTGACCTGGTTTTAAACTGTGACCCTTCCTCCCCAAGCCCAACGATGATCAAGTATGGCATCAACAATATCCGGGAGCTGGTGGGCCACAAGGTGAACCTGCAGATGGTATATGACAGTCCCCTGTGCCGCCTGGACACGGAACCAAAGACCCCACAGACCCAGGCTGCGTGACACAGGCTGCCCCAGGATCGCCCATCCTCCCTGGGTCCCTGCCGCCCAGCCTTTTTACATTCTTCATCAGTGACCCCCTTGTATTTATGAGGCCTCCGTGAGGCCAGTCCTCCTCCCACCTCTGCACCCATCCCAGAAGCAGGCCCCAAGGGGTGGGTGGCAGCTTCCTTCTGTTGGCCTTCTGTGGTCTGCTGATCTTATGAGGTGGGCCAGGGGAGCCCTGGAGCCCAGCTGCTGTTAATAAAGTGGGCACTTGCCCTCATCTGGTGCCTTTCTTTAGGGGCCCTGTGTGTTGCTCCATGGGGAGGACATGGGATAATGGGTCCCTGGATGTGGGTGGTGGAGATGAGTAGGGGGACCTGGGAGGCCCTGCCGGCTCCACCAAGCCTTCCTCTAGGTGAACGGAATAGAAACACCCTGTGCCGGGATGCCACTGGAGATCCAGAGGCCAAGCTCCCCGCCAGGCAAGGAGGCTGGTTCTCTGTGTGTGGTACAGGGGACTGAGCCCAGGGCCCACCACGTGCTAGGAAGCGCCCTACTGAGCTACAACCCAGCCTTTTTTAAAAAATTGAAATGGGGTCTTGCCGAGTTGCCCAGGCTGGCCTCAAACTTGTAATTCTCCTGTCTCAGGTTTTCAGGTAGCTGGGGTTATAGTATATGCCATGGCACTTAGCTGGAATTTTTTTTTTTTTTAAGGAAATAAAGTAGTTTTATGTTGAGCCAAATATGAGTGACCATGGCCTTTCTGGAAACGTGGATTAAAGTTACCCTGAAAGGCATGTTACTGCAGCAGAGGTTACAGCAGGCAGCTTTAATATTCACAAAACAAAAGAAAGTCATAAATTAACACGTTTACCAAATGCACTGGTGGGAGCCTCAGGAGCTGGGCTACTGCAAGGGGGAAATCTCTTCAGGTTTGAGGTGGGATCTAATAGCATCGGAGCTTTGGGGTTGGTGGAGGCTGGAGGTCTGCTCAACTCAGGGTGCCTTCCAAGAGGTTTACCTAATAGGACAACGTTGGGTCAGGTACAGAGGCTGGAGGTCAATGGCTACTGAAGGGATTAAGATGTGGACCCGCAAGTCCATCTGTCCAGTCAGCAGGGCCAGTGTGAAGCAGCTTCTCCACAGAACTTAGGTTCACAAAGAGGGGATTTCTTTGGCTTCTTTTACTTCATTTGCAAAATAAAGAACGCTGAATAAAATATCTGTGGTGGGATTTTAAGCTCTAAAGATCTAGAATTAATCAGTGGAGAGGTGGTAAGAAGAGCACAGTGGCCAAAATCAGACGGATAAAACGGCTCAAACACCTGCACCACCAATTACATTTTCCAACACCCAAACCAATCACGATTCTCTGTAAACCAACTGGTTGTTAAAGTATTCAACTCAGTTCTGAAACTAACTACCCATAATTAGCACAGGCCCCACAGGCCAAGGGCTCAATTGAGTAGGTCTGTCCCATCAGAGGCCAGTCTCAAGCCCGGGGGCTACTTGTACTTCTGACCTCGGGTTCCATCACCTCCTCGGGTTCAATAGTTTGATAGGATGCTCAGAGAACTCAGCATGCTTAGCTTACATTAATGACTCAGGGACAGACAAATGGAAGAGATGCATAGGGTGAGATGGGGCTGGGGGTGGTGACATGTAGCTTCCAAGTCTTCTCATGTACTCTTTGGTACCCTCCAGGTATCAAACTGGAAGTTCTCTGAACATAACTGTTCAGGAGTTTTGTTTGTTTTCAATACTGGGG
Source organism: Marmota flaviventris (assembly GCF_047511675.1). Classification (NCBI taxonomy): domain Eukaryota; kingdom Metazoa; phylum Chordata; class Mammalia; order Rodentia; family Sciuridae; genus Marmota; species Marmota flaviventris. The sequence continues at coordinate 210,590,596 of NC_092498.1, forward strand.
ACTAAATCCAGGGCCCCATAATACTAGGCAACCACTCTCACTAAGCTACCCCTCAGCTCTTTTTATTTCAAGACAGGGTCTTGCTAAATTGTGGAGGCTGGCCTTGAACTTGTGATCATCCTGCCTCAGCCTCTCAAGTTAAGAGAAGCTGGTTTTCAAGAGTTTTTAATAGAGCTTAATCTCCAGTCCTCTCCCATTCTGCCCCTTCAAGGAGGTCAGTGGGTGGGGCTGAAAGTTCCAGTCCTGGTTCACTAGGTCTTTCTGCCAACCAGCACAATCTAGACACCCCACCCTATGTCACCTTATTAGCATAACAGGATTATTTTAGGCAGGGAATGGGGAGATGCTAGGGATCAAACCCAGGGCTTTGCACATGCTTAACAGTAAGCCTTTGAGATTTTTCTGTGTCATCCTCAAATCTTCAAACCCCAGGCTGCAGGAAGTGCATTTTGTTCAACTTGTGGCTCTTTGCTGAATCTTTACTTTTTACCAGATGTTTTTCCCTGGAGCTTTTAAACAGCCTCATTTTAGCTTTGTATCACCCTGGTAATAGAATGAGGATAGATTCCGAGATTGAGTGGCACTTTTGTGATCACACTGCTGGTAAGAGTCCAGATTCAAACTCACCTCCAGAGTGTGGGCATCAAGATGTGTCCTAGTCAGGGTGTGGCTATGGACAGATGCTGAGGCAAAACAGGTGAACAATGTCATCAGATTCATGCTACATCCTCCCTGACATGGACATTGCAATATATCACTGGTGAGAAGCTCCATCTCTATTTTTATTTTGAGACAAGAATAAATTTCTGAGGCTGGCCTCAAACTTTCGATCCTTCTGCCTCAGCCTCCTGAGTAATTAGGATTATAAGTATGTACCACCTTGCTGGGCTCCTCAAACTCTATCCAACAAAACCTCAAAACCTCCCACAGATCTCTGGTTTCCTGTTGGAAGACCTCATGGCTGTTCCTTTACATCGACTGCTTTCATCTTACGACCTTTGCATACACCTGTTGGAACCTTTTGCTCATTTGTGTGTGTGCATGGGTGTGGTGCTGGGGATGAGTCCAGGGCTGTGCACATGTGAGGCAAGTGCTCTACCATTCAGCTACATCGCAACATATACCACCCCTTTTCTTGAGATGGGTTTTATTATGTCGTCCCACAGGCCCTCAATTTCTTAGCCTTAGCTTCCCCCAGTAGCTGGGACACAGGCATGTACCACCAAGCCCATTCCCATTTTTAAAACCATCTTACTGGGTTGCAAAAGTTCTTTGCAAATGCAGTTTACAAGTTCTTTCATAAACAAATATATCTGCAAATATTTTCTCCCCATCAGGCTTCCTGTACTAACTGTTGATTACTGCTGTTTCTGCTGTTATTAATAAGCGGCGCCACACTGTGGAGGCAAACCCCACATTGCTTTCAAGGAGCTTCTAGTTGAACTAATTTACAGTTGTAAATGTACAACTCAGTACTGGGATCTAAACCCAGGGGCGCTCTACTGCTGAGCTGCATCCCCATCCCTTTTTGAGACAGGGTCTCGTTAAGTTGCCCAAGCTGGCCTCGAACTTACCATCCTCCCGCCTGAGCCTCCGAGTAGCTGAGGTTACAGGTGTGCGCCACCAAACCCGGCTGCATAAACTTTCACACCGAGGATAATAGGGAGCCATGGTCATAACCAAGGGACGTCAAGGGCCGGAATTCTTTATTGGAAAGGTTTCTCCACATAGAATGGACGAAATGAGCCGTATAGAATGAACATCAAGCACACCGCTCCCCACAACCCGGGCTCCATGAGGCGCCCTGGAGCTTCCCGCATGCGCAGACCTAGGTGCTAAAAACAACCTTGCCCCGGGCGGCTCCAGCTGCGCGCGCAACTCCTGGACAGCTCAACCGCCACTTACCGCCACTTAACGGCCAGTCACACCGGCTGCGTGCGCAGGTTCCCGGTGGGGGCGGGGCCTGGAGGGTGAGCTTCAGCACGTGCGCTGGTGCCGGGGGCGAGGCCGGCGCGTGCGCAGAGAGCGGGAACCTAAAGGCGGGAAAAGGATGGAGCGACCAGAAGTAGGCAGAACTGTTTTCCTTCGCGCGGGCGGAGGGCGGACGGGCAAGGAACGGCCGCGATCCCGGGCTTCCCCAGCAGAACTGATCCCGGCCACTCCTTTCCTACCATCGGGGTCGCCTCTCGCCGGGCCCGGCGCCTATTCCCGACTGACCGGCCAGGCCCTGACTGACTGACGAAGGGACGGTGACTGACGTGCAGACAGCCTTGGCCAGGACAGACTTAGGCGCATGGCGCGCGGCAGCAGCAGGGTAGAAAGAGGCCCAGACACCCGTGCTCTGCCCCTGTTTCTTTTCTTCTGCTCCTTTTCCTACCTCTTCTCCTTCCTGGAAGGACTGGAGCCGACACACAAGCCATTTGGCAGCCCAGGCCCCACGGCACCCCTCCCAGAGCCTGTGCCCTCACCCCGGCCCCTCCAGGTCTCCCCGCCGGGTCCCCGGCCCCCCACGGCCCCCACCCCGCTGCTCCGTCCCCGCGGCACCCACCCGGCTCTGCCCGTCTCTTCCGCGGGTCCCCACCTCGCACACACGGAGGTGCCCAGGGTCGAGGCGGGGGACACGACGCCCAGACGCCCGCGGCCTCTCAGGCGCCGGCTGTGCCCGCAGGTGGACATGCCCCACGTAGAGTTCAAGGACCAGGAGCCGCAGGCGATGGGGGAGCACCAGCAAGGCCAGGAGCACGGCGAAGAGGAAGCTGGTGGAGGGTCAGCTAGGTGAGGAGACCCGCCCAGCGGTCCTTCGGGTCACCCGCTCCTTCCACAGGGTTCCTCCCGTGTTTGTCCTGGTGCTCTTGTTCCACCGGTGGAGGGGACATCCTCCATGTGCCAGGCACAGTTCTGGGAGCTGGGGACGCAGAATGAGCTGACCCCCTAGAGGAGGAGACAGAAAGTCCCCACTATGCATCCCTCTCCTGGGCATCCTCGGGTTTGTTCAGGATGCCCCCTCAGGTACCCAAAGCTGCATGTGCCCAAGTCCTTCGTGGAACGGTATGTTTGAGTAGAACCTACTCACACCTCCCTTGACTTTAGGTCATCTCTAGGGACTTATAATACCTAACGCAGGGACCCCCCTAGAGATAGTGCAGGTTTTGGTTCTAGACCACTGCAGTAACATGGATATTGCAATAGTCACACTAATTTTTTTATTTACAGTGCATATCAGTTAGATTTATATGACACTGTAGCCTAAAAAGTGTGCAATGACATCGTGGCAGAAAAAGATGACTTGTATACTTTAATTAAAAATACTTGGGGCTATAGCTCAGTGGTAGAGCCCTTGCCTCACTGTGAAGCACTGGATTCGACCCTCAGCACCACTTAAAAAAATAAATAGATATGGGCTGGGGATATAGCTCAGGTGGTAGAGTGCTTGACTCGCATGCAAAGAGTTCAATCCTCAGCACCACACACACACACACACACAAAAAAAAAAAAACTTAATCGTGCAAGGCACTGTGGCCCACGCCTGTAATCCCAGCGGCTTGAGAGGCTGAGGCAGGAGGATCACAAGTTAAAAGCCAGCCTAAGCAACTCATTGAAACCCTGTCTCTAAATAAAATTTGTTTATAAAGATGGGCTGGGGATGTGGCTCAGTGGTTGAGTGTCCCTGAGTTCAATCCCAGTACCTAAAAAAAAAAAACAGACACACAATTTCTTTGAGGCCCAATAAAGGGAAGTCCAATGAAATGATATTTGCCTATAGAATTTAAATGCTATGTAAATAGTTGTCATAGTGTATTGTTTAGGTAATAATAGCAAGGGAAAAGATCTACATATTCATCAGAGATGAATTTTAAATATTTTTACTTTTTTAAAAAAATTTTTTAAAGAGAGAGAGAGAAATTTTTAATATTTATTTTTCAGTTTTTCGGCGGACACAACATCTTTGTTTGTATGGGGTGCTGAGGATCGAACCCGGGTCATACACATGCCAGGCGAGCCCGCTACAGCTTGAGCCACATCCCCAGCCCTTTACTTTTTTTGATATTCAAAATATGTATAAAATTTTTTTGTGGTGCTAGGGATCAAACCCAGGGCTTTGTGCATGAGGCAAACACTCTACCAACTGAGCTTATTCCTGGCCCTCTTGTGCTATTTTGAATTTATTTCCTTTTTTGCCTGGTTTCTGTTCTTGTGACTAAAAGGCTCAGGGGTCACTCCAGTAAAACTGGGCTGACTGGGGCTGACAAAATAACCACAAAAGAGACACAAATATCTTTTTGTTTGGGGTCGCTGTGACGGCTCCTCTGACCTTAAGGGTCTGCAGGAAGAGAGACAGCAAGAGCAAGCGCTGACCCCTTTTATTGAGGAGAAATTATTTAAATGAGGCAAGGGGTCAAGTTTCAGGGGGCTGAGTCTATCTTCATGATGTCCACTGTCAGCAGGTTGACTGACACCTGGGTAGGCCACACCCAAGGGCACAGTAAGAGAAGGGGACACACACAAGGCACTTCCAAGGAAGATTCTATCCTAAACAGGGCAAGGGGTTATATTACAAAGGAACAGGTGAGCATAGCTTCATCCATGGGGCTGTAGCAAGACACACCCATGCACGAGACATGGACCCTCGCACCCAAGAAGGGTAGGGAAAGCTCTGTCACATTTCTGCGACTGAGTGCCTCAGCACCCAGCTGGGGAGTGTGACTCAGTCACATGTAAGGTTGGTCTCCCACACTTTTTCTTTTTATGGTACTGGGTATCAAAGCCAGGGCATTGTCACATATGCTAGGCAAGTGCTACATCCCCAGTCCCTATTCTGAATATTTTTAATCTGTGATTGTTTGAATCCATGGATGCAAACCTGTGGATATAGGAGGGCTTACTCTATCGCAGTCAGAGTATGAGGGGTAAATGGGGAGCCAGTGATGTGGCCAGTGTAGATCAGATGGTCAAGAAAGTTTTCATGGAGGAGGAGAAAAGTGAACCTTTGGGTAGGGAAGAAACTGCTCCAGGCAGAGAATAGTCACTGGAAAGGCACAGAAGGAGAACTGTGCTGGAGTAGCATGAATCAAGAGGGAAGTGGTCATATGCAGACTTCGGATGTTAACTGCCTATGTGATGGTTTAGAGTAGAGGAATGACACCCTGTGACTACAGCAGGAGTCAGTAGACTATTGATAGTAAAGTTTTTAAAAAATATATTTATTGTTTATTTTTTTGTGGTGCTAAGGATCCAACCCAGTGCCTCACACATGCTAGGCTCTGTCACTGAGCCCCAGCCCCAGCTCGATAGTAGAGTTTTACTGAAATATAACCATGCTTGTTCCTTTACTTGTTGTCTGTGGCTGCTTCCTGCAGAGTTGAGCTTTTCCAATAGAGACAGCATAGGCTATAAAGTTGAAATGATTTACTGTGTAGTCCTTTATAGCAGTTTGTCCTCTGTTGGACTAAAGTATTAAAAGGCTCCCTCTGGCTGCTGTGTAGAGAATAGATTGTGGAGGCAGGGGAACCCATGAGGAAGCAATTGGAATGATCTAGGTATAAGATGACTGTGACTTGGCCCTGAGTGGATCTATGGCAGTAGTATCAGATTCTGGATATATTTATAAGAAAACAGAACTGACAGAAATTGCTAATAGATGAGATGCGGGATGAGAGAAAGAGAAATGTCAGTGATGGCTAAAAAATGTTTTTTTCCTGCACTTTTATTAATTCATCACATATTTATTGAGGGCTGGGTTGTGGCTTATTGGTAGAGCACTTGCCTAGCATGTGTGAGGCACTGGGTTCGATTCTCAGCACCACAAATAAATAAATAAATAATAAAGGTCCATTGACAAGTAACATTTTTTAAAAAAAGTATTTATTGAAATACAATTTATCTGGCTTGGACAGACAGATACAGTTCTGTATGCTTGGAATATAAGAGTGAAAAAAATCAGAATTCCTACTCTCTTAGAAATTAGTTTCTTTCTCTTAGTAGTATGCATTTTTTTGTGTGTGTCTTGATAACTTATTTCTTTGTAGTGCTGAATAATATTCTCTTTCATGGATGTACCCTGGTTTGTCAATTCACCTATTGAAGGACAACTTGATTGCTTCCATATTTTAGCAATCATGAATAAAGCTTCTAAAAAGAACTAAACACTACCAGCTCAGCCCAGATTCGGCTCCCAGATCTTTTTTTTTTTTTTGGTGTGTGTGTGTGTGTGTGGTGCTGGGGATTGAACCCAGGGCCCCTGTGCATGTGAGGCAAGTACTCTACCAACTGAACTATATCCCCAGTCCCTAATTTTTTTATTTTTATTTATTTAATTTTTAGTTGTAGATAGACACAACACCTTTATTTTTATGTGGTTTTGAGGATTGAACCCAGCGCCTCACCTGTGCTAGGCAAGTGCTGTACCACTGAGGTACAACACCAGCCCCTGAAGTTTTCAATTTTAATGAAATACAATTTATCAGCTTTTTCTTTCATGGATTATGCTTTTGATGTTTTAGCTAAGAAGTCAACTTCAAACCCAAGGTCATCTAATCTGGAAATCCAAAACAGTCCAAATTCTGGAAAAAAAAATAATAAATAAATATTTATTTATTTAGCAGTGTTAGGAATGAAATTCAGGGCCTTGTATAGTCCTACTTGAAACTTTTTGAGTGTTATGTAGGCATTCCCAAAATTTTAGATTTTAGAGCATATGAAATTGGATTTTTAGATTAGGGATGCTCAATCTATAACAGCACTATTGAGATATAAGTCACATGCCATACAATTTACCTACTTGAAGTATACAATTTAATTGTTTTTAGTATATTCATAGAGCTATACAACCATAAGTTACCTTTAAAACATTTTTATTGTTCCAAAGAAATAAACCTCATATTCCTTAGCTTTAACCCTTAATCCCTGCACCTACCCCAGCCTGTAACTACTCATCTGCTTTCTGTGTCTGTAGAGTTGCCTGTTCTGGACATTTCATATAAACGGAATCATATATTTGTGGTCCTTTGTGACTGCCTTTTGGGGGCAGTGGTACTGGACACTGAATCCAGGACCTCAGTCATGTTAAGCAAGTGCTCTGCCACTCAGCTACATCCCCAGCTACATCTTCCAGCCCTGTATCTGTCTTGTTTGACTTAGCACACACCTGTAATCCCAGTAGCTTGGAAGGCTGAGATAGGAGGATGGAGAGTTCAAAGCCAGCCTCAGCAACGGTGAGGCACTAAGCAACTCAGTGAGACCCTGTCTCTAAATAAAATACAAAATAGGGCTGGGGATGTGGATCAGTGGTTGGGTGCCCCTGAGATCAATCCTGGTACCAAAAAAGAACCCAAAACTAAAGGACTTCATTTACCCCCCCCCCCCAAAGTATGAAGGATTGAACCCAGGGATTTCTACCACTGAGTACATCCCCAGTCCTTATTTTTACTTTATTTTAAAACAAAATATTTTGGGGGATGGATGTTTAAATTTCTTTTGAGTACACATATACAGCCAGCCTTCTGTATCCTCAAGTTCCATATTGGCAGTTCTGTGTCTTCAAATTCAATCACCAAGAATGGAGACTATTAGGGGAATAAATGTCATCTGTACTGAACAGGTACAGACATTTTTTCCTTATCATTTTTCTCTAAACAATACATCATAACAATTATTTTGCATTAGGTATTTCAGGTATTCTAGAGATTATTTCAAGCCTACTGGAGGATTTTGTAGGTTCTGTGCAAATACTATGCCATTTATAGAAAGGACTTGAGTGTACCCAGATTTGGTATCTGAGGGGTGTGGAACTAAGATACCGGATACCAAGGGATGAGGAGACCTGCTGGGTCAAAGAAGTGACATACTCAGGTTCCTGGTGTAAAAAAGCTGCTTTGTGGAGAGCTGGGAGCCGGTGTAAGTGGATGTGAGGAGATCGGGTTGGAGGCTCTGGCAGGGGTAGCATGTAACTGGGCAGAGGATAAGGCGAGAGGAAAGGGTTGAGTGAGGATGCCTCCGGCCACGTTGTGCTGCCACCAGCTCCAGCTGTCTTCCCAAGTTAGCATGTAGTGACTTCATGTTGGGAGCTTGAAATTGGCTATGGTGGCTGACAAACACTACAAATCAGATGGGCAAGGTGGTGCATGCCTGTAATCCCAGCAACTCAGGAGGCTGAGGCAGGAGGATGACAATTTTAAGGCCAGGCTGGGCAATCTAGTGAGACCCTGTCTCAAAAAATAAAAAGGGCTGGGGATGTGGCTCAATGGTAGAGTGGTAGCTGAGTCCAATCCTCAGTACCAGAAACAACAACAACAACTACAAATCAGGGTTCCCCTCCACCCACCCCCACAACCAGTCGCTCAGTGCATTACTTCTGCCTGCTTTCTGGCTTGTCATGGTTTCCCCGAAGGTACTGGCTTCTCTGAGGAGGCAAAAACAGAGTTCTGTGTTTCCCTTTGTTCATTGTTTGTTTTTGAGGTGTTTGAGGTGGCCAAGAACATCCACGTGAATGTATCCAGCCCAGGTAAGAAATGACGGTTGGATTATCTGGCCCAGAACTCAGGGTGGGGCAGGGGCTGGATGTGACGCTGTGGGAGTCATTGTTGCAGTGGCAGCTGTGGAATGAATGAGCTCACGGGAACAGGGTGAGAAGAGGCTCAGAACAGGGCCTGGAAGACTCCAAACAAAGCCAGCTTCCCCCATTCCTTGGTTGGAACGCAGACCACATGGTGGAATGCTTTCTAGGTGTGTGCTGTCAGAGACCAGAGAAAGGAAAGAAATGGTTGAAGTCATCTGTTTGTTAATCTTACCACAAATATGCATGTTAAGACCAAAATCTGTGTGGTGAAGAGATGCAGACAATTGCAAATCATTTAGAGACCTCAAGGAGCACACAAGAGCTTTGGGCCAGAAACCAGATGGATTAAAATCAATGCAGAGGCCAGTTAATAGATCCAGCAGCAGATACTCAGCAACATGATTAAAATGTTAACACATTTTGGGAGAGAAAAGAAGAGGGTGAGGAACTGGCTCATCAGCTTCGATTCAAACCTTCCCCCTTCCTGGCAAGTACCTCAGCAAAACATCGCTTTGCCCAAGCGCCAGAGATTCTGTTGTGTTCCTCCTTGAATGTTTGATTAGCTTGCCTCTCCTCCTGGGACTGCCGCCCGCGGTGGTCATAAGTGGCTGGCGGATTGTTTACTTGTATATCTGTTAGAGGCCACGGAGGGAGGGCCCCACCAGCGGGCGGCTCTGGCTCACACGCCTGCCAATCACAGCTTTACCTGGAGCGAACAGATGGTCTCTTCACTTAGACCCATTTCCTGGGCCCCCTGCCAGCCTGGGCCCTGCCTGGGAACTATGTCCTAATCCTCGAAGCCGAATTAGGGACTCCTTAGAAGGACAGACATAATAGATGAGCACAGCGATGTGTTTACAGCCCCTACCCCACCACCGACCCCTGAGCAGGCCATACACACCAGGCGTGCTGTGCTGGGCTCACTTCCATTCCCTGGCCTCTGTCCAGGGTTGGGCAGCAGAAGCAGGCCCAGGAACTGGGGAAGCCAGTGGAGAGGACACCGTGCATTTTGTTTATTAAAGCTAATTGGTGAATGCAGGCCCAGGGAAGCCTATGATTCATTAGCATCCTGATTAATATGCAGCTGCTGAGTATTAAGAAAAATGAAATAGAAAGGACTAAATCCCCAAAGGAGAGGTTGGAAAAATAAAGAAGCTCTCGGCAGACATCTGATGCAGGCCTTTGTCCCACACAAAATTTGAATTAGTTGAATTCAAGTGATTTTTCACCATTTGCAGAACTGCCATGAAAACCAGTTCCAGCTTCATCCCTTGAGCCTTAGAAAGGAGCATCTCGAAACTGTTAGCAGCTCAGGCAGGCGGTGAACAATTACAGAAAAAGAAACACCTGGCGGTATCATTGATTTTTAACCTGAGGTCCTTAAACTCTTGAGCAATCCAGGAGAGGTTGAGACAAGGCAAACTAGGGGTAAAAGGAGGCCTGCAAACAGGAATATCAGAACCACCTCTGTCAGTGGCTCATTCACTTAGGTATCCAGCAGACATTTAGGAAGGCTTTGGGGGACTGGAAAGCAGAGACGAGCAGGATGAAGGCTGTGCCCTCCAGCTGGTATGTGCACTAAGGGGGAACCAGTGTACCTAAGCTATGATAGCGTTGTGACCAAGAGCAGTGTAGTGCAGGAAGGGAAGTTCCAAATGTCACTTCTGTGTGAAGGAAGCAGAAAGGGAAAGTCATCCAGGAAAAGGGTGATGGATTTGGAGAAATTGTGGAAGGTTCCAGATTGCCAGAGATGTAGTGGGCAGCAGAAAACTGTAAGGCTGGAATGAGGGTGCAGGCCCAGATGCTGGAAAGCCTCATCCGCTGTGTGAAGGAATATAGACTTGACCTATGGCTGCTAGGAGACCACCTTAGGCTGTCAGGTAGGATTAGGAGATGGAATTGCAGTTGTGAAGGTCACTAGGGCTCAGATGAGAAATGATAGACATGGAACTGCAAAGGGTGATAAATTGGGGGGAGATTCGGGTGGTGGAAATGAGAGCATTTCAAGGATGTGGAGGAAGAGAGAAGCCAGACTCCAGGCAAAGTTGGAGTCTGAGATGCCTGGGGACAGCCCTGTGGAGAAGAAGCCTGTGGCAAGGTGTACATGTACATCATCAGGAGCTCAGGAGAGAGATATCAGCTGGGGATGGGCTGGGGGTGGTAAACTGGGTGGATCACCAAAGTGTGGCTGGTATTGAAAGCCATTCATTTATTCAACCCATTTATTATTCCTCCCATGAGATCCTGAAGACCTGAATGAGACATGGCCCAGCCCTCCAGGAGTCCAGCAAAGGCTGAGTGACACTATAGGCACTATGCACTTAAGTCAAGCCCAGGAGAACTTTATAGAGGAGCAAATCTTTGGTGGGAAAAGGGACTGCCCAGGCACACCAGGCTACAAGCCTACCTTTGGAGAATGACAGGCTGTTCACTGTGGAGGGGCGAGTGGGAGATGAGCTGGACAGGCTACAGGGAGGAGCCGTGCAGGCCTTATTACCCAGCAAGGGTTGGAACGGGGGTGTTCAAGAGGGCACAAAGGGAAGAGAGCAGAGGCCCAGGCAGGATCTGTTTCCACACAATGGGAATAGCAGGGAAATATTTCAGCTGCTGCCAAGAGGTTCAGGGTGTTGCCCAGGAAGGCAGCAGTACTGGAGGTCGCCGGGAAACCCAAGACCAGGTTCTCTTAAGTCCTCTGCTCCATTTTCATCCTGCAAAGCATGGCCATTCTTTTTTTTTTTTTGGCACTGAGAATTGAACCCAGGGGCACTTAACCACTGAGGTACATCCCCAGCCCTTTTTTGTATTTTATTTTTAGATAAATAATACAGGGGCTCGCTGAGTCGCTTAGGGCCTCACTAAGTTGCTGAGGCTGGCTTTGAACTCATGATCCTCCTATCTCAGCCTCCCAAGCCACTTGGATTACAGGTGTGTTCCACTGCCTGCCAGCTGTTCTCTTAAAAGCCATCCACTCTAATCTCCACTGAATCCAGATAACACAACATCAAAATGTTGAAATGCCTGTCCCGGCTCTGAATGAGTCTCTTTTGCTTACCCCTGGGAAAGAAAAGTAACTGTGGGCTCTAAGGTCAGGAACTCCTCAGTAAATTTTTGTCCCACTCCAAAATGTCTTTAAAAAATGCCTAGAAAGCAATGCTTTACTGTGTGTTTTTCTATAGCCAACTTTGCTATAGACTCTGTTGTCTTATTGGAAGCACTTTCCTAGCTCGGTGAATTCATTGGCAATTTTGTCTTGCCTTGAAGGAGGATGAGCTTGCGTTGTGTGAAGCCAGGGGAGGGAGAAATGGGGAGGGCCGGCTCCTTCATTCCTGCCAACAGACAATGGAGCACTGGGTGCTGGAAGCATGGATAGAAACAGGGCACAGTCCCCTGGGATTTACAGGCATGAGGAGTGACAAATAGAAGCAGCAATATAGATTTGCAGGGGGTCATGGATTTTTCTTTTTTTTTTTTTTGGTACTGGAGACTGAACCCAGGGGTACTTGACCAATGAGCTACATCCCCAGCCCTGTTTGTTTATTTATTTATTTATTGGGGATTAAACCCAGAGGTGCTTTAATTTGTTTATTTTGAGACAGGATCTCACTAAGTTGCTTAGGGCCTAATTTGCTGAGGCTGGCCTCAAATTTGTAATCCTCCTGCCTCAGCCTTCCAAGCTACATGCGCTACCACATGTAGCACATAGACAACTTTTAAGCAGGTCAAACATTGGGGTCTAGGTAGGTCTCAGAGGTCAAGTCAGGGAGCAAGTGCAAAGAAAAAGAGGCAAGATACAATCTGGCAAGGGACACATGAGGACAAAGTCACAGCCAAAGCCTGGGTCTAGGATTTGCATGCAAATAACCACCCAGGCTCTGGATCATCAAGGTTCCACAGTGTTGTATTCTGAGCTAAAATGTAGAATTTAGGCAGGCAGGAGACTGAAAGCCAAGAAAAAGTTTATGGAGAAAGCATCCAAAAATGAAGATATATTTTCCTAAGTGCAGATACTCTTCTATTTACAATGGGGTTATGTTGTAATAAGCCCATTGTAAATTGAAAATATTGTCAGTCCAAGGCCCTGGGTTCGATCCTCAGTACCACATAAAAAAAAAAAAAAAAAGTAAATAATAGCATTGTACCCAACTACACCTAAAAAATAAATATTTTTTTTAAAAAAGGATTGAGGGGGGGCTGGGGTTGTGGCTCAGTGGTAGAGCGCTCATCTAGCACGGCTGAGGCACTGGGTTCGATCCTCAGCACCACATAAAAATAAAGTAAAGGTTACTGTATCCACCTACAACTAAAAAATATATTTTTAAAAATGCATTGAGGGCTAGAGGCAGAGCTAGAGTTAATATTGGAGAGGCCCTGGGTTCCATCCCCAGCACCAAAAAAAAAAAAAAAGAAAAGAAAAGAAAGGAAAGGAAAAGAAGGAAATGCACAGAGTGCACCTAACCTGTGGAACATCCTAGCTTGGCAACATAGCGCATATAGAGTGCTGGTTGTTTCCCCTCGTGTTCTCTGCTGTCCTTGGCTGTAAGGTAACAATCATGAGTGGACCAACCCCAGAGTGGTGGTGAGGATGCAGAAAGACAAGGCATGTAGCTTAGTGTGGTGCCTGGCAGGTGGGAAGTGCTTAAGCTAAGGGCTTGGGATGTAGCTCAGTAGTAAAGCAGTCCTGGGGTTCAATCCCCAGTACCAAAAAAATAATAAGAAATTTGTACATACACACTTTGTGTGTGGGGGGTGGTGGGTGGCTCTGGGAATGGACTCCAGTGTCTCCCATCTGCTAGACAAGTGCTCTACCACTCAGCCACACCCCACCATAAATATAACTTCTATGTGTTGTGTGATACTGGAGATTGAACTCAGGAACATTCTACCACCTAACTACATCCCCAGCCCTTTCATTTATTTTATTTTGATTCAGGATCTCAATAAATTGCTGAAACAGGCCTCAAGCTTGTAATCCTCCTGCCTTGGACTTCTAAGCAGCTGGGATTACAGACATGCACCACAATGCCCAGACCTGCTACCAGGGATTGAATTCAGAGGTGCTTAACCACTGAATCACATCCCTAGCCCTTCTTATTTTTTTATTTTGAGTCAGGGTCTAGTGGAGTTGCTGAGGCTGGCTTTGAGTCACCAGGATTACAGGTGTGCACCACCAGGCCTGGCTTAATTATAACTTTTCTTGGTGGGGGGAGTTCTGGGGTTTGAACTTAGGGGCACTTGACCACAGAATCACATCCCCAAGTCTAATTTGTGTTTTATTTAGAGACAAGGTCTCCCTGAGTTGCTTAGCACCTCGCTTTTGCTGAGGCTGGCTTTGAACTTGAGATCCTCCTGTCTCAGCCTCCTGAGCTGCTGGGATCACAGGTGTGCATCACCTGCCCAGCTTAAAATGAAATTTTTTAAAAAGGGGCTGAGGACACAGCCAGTGATAGAACACTAGCTCTGCTTTCAATCCACACAGAACTGGGGGGCAGGGCAGTTGGTGTAATAAAACAACAGCAACAGATCCTGTCTTGGAACCTTGGACATACTTAGTTTGCACCTCTGGGTCTGTTTTCTCAATTATTAAATGGGATGCCAACTCCATTCTTCAGGGCATGAATGAAATAACTTAAGGAAATTGCCAGGAATGCCTTACAGGGTCAATAACTTTAGGGCTTTTCCCACTGTAGAGCTCATTCAGATAAGTCTGTCTTTTTTCCCTCCAGTTCTGAGGCTTCATGCATGCTAAGCTCACACTGTACCACTGAGCTACATCCCCAGACCAGATCAGCCACTCTTGGGAGAGAGTCTGGGTCTGATCTCAGTTTCCTGTACTACATGAAGTCAGGTTTCTGGCCCTTGTGTGTCTCTACCTCCAGTGCCAACCGCCAGCTGCCCGCGCTGGAAGGAAAGCCAGTACCCTACTTCTCCTCTCTGGAGTCAAGCATTGATATCCTGAAGAAAAGAGCCCAGGAACTGATCGAAAACATCAACGAGAGCAGGCAAAAGGATCATGCACTCATGACCAACTTCAGGGACAGCCTCAAGATCAAGGTGACAGACTTTCCATAATGGGACTGGGGGTGTTCCTCATATAAAAGGGGAGGGAAGGCACCTTAGCTGGGCTCTGTTACATTCTAGGTACTGTGCTAGGCAATTCACACACAGTATCTCATTCTACCATTACAACAATCAAGAGATGGGACCCATTTCAGACGAGAAAAGTAAAGTTTAAAAATAAATCATCTGAGCCGGGCGCAGTGGCGCACGCCTATAATCCCAGCATCTGGGAGGCTGAGACAGGAGGATCATGAGTTCAAAGCCAGCCTCAGCAATGGTGAGGTGCTAAGCAGCTCAGTAAGACGCTGTCTCTAAATGAAATGCAAAATAGGGCTGGGCATGTGACTCAGTGGTTGGTGCCCGAGTTCAATTCCTGATACCCTTAAAAAAAAAAAAAATACAAAATAGAGCTGGAGATGTGGCTCAGAGGCCAAATATGCCTGGGTTCAATCCCTGGTACCCCAATAAATAAGTGATTTGGGCTGGGGGTGTGGCTCAGTAGTAGAGCACCTACCTAGCATACATGAGGCCCTAGGCTTGATCCTCAGCACCATCAAATTAAAAAAAAAAATTTACTTTAAAAGAAAATAAAAGGCTTAGTTGGTAGAACTCTTACCTAGCATGCGCAAGACCCTGGGCTCAATCCCCAGCATCACCAAAAATAGAAAAGAAAAAGGAAAAATGATTTGCCCTAGTGAGGGAACCAGGTCCATCTGCCAAACCCAGCCTCTCATCTCACACAAATGTGAACAGCAGCAGGAGTAGGAACCGTTAATAGCTCATCATACCTGTGTGCTCTGGAAGTTGTCAGTGGTTTGTGACAGGACAGATGTTCCCCCAACACTCCTGGGGCTTATGTCTGACACAGCCTGATGTTATGCTCAGGTCTGACATTAATGGTTGTGCCTCTTAAGAATTACAGTAGGCAGAGTCCATGAACTTGCAGTGCTCCTGGGTCCCTTAGTCAGACCTTTTTATTTTCAAATTCCATCTAGTCATTCTTTGGTATCTACAGTAGGATTTATTCCAGGACCCCCAAAATATATCAAAATGTATGGATGTTCAAGTCTCTTATGTCAAATGGTGGAACAATTTTATAGAACCTGCACACATCCTCCTATTGACTTCACATCATCCCTAGATGACTGTTAATATTGAATACGATGTAAATGCCATGTAAAGAGTTGTTATACTCTAATGTTTAGGGAATAATGACAAGAAAAAGTCTGTACATGTTCAGTCAGATGTAATTGTTCAAATATTTTTAAATTTTTTTGTGGTTGTAGATGGAGAGAATGGCTTTATTTTATTTGTTTATTTTTATGCAATGCTGAGGATCGAACCCAGTGCCTCATGCATGCTAGGCAAGTGCTCTACCACTGAGCTATGGCCTCAGCCCCTTGTTCAAATATTTTTGATCCATGGGGTGAATCCCTGGATGTGGAACTAGCAGGTGTGAAGGGCTGACCGTACCTACTCTTGTTTGCAGTGGTAGAGATGGAACCCAAGGCTCCTGAGTGCTAGGCAAGTGCTCGACCACGAGCTGTTACCCCAGCTGTTACCTGTACTTTAGCATTTTGTTTTAAAAAATGAAAAATTTAATATGTAGGCAATTTTACTTCTATCACTGGAATTCTTTGTACCATTTTAATAAATTGCAGAATTCTAAAAGACCCACTTAGAACAGATGTATAGTATGCTGCTTGTTTGATTTTCCAAGAACACTTTTCTTTTAAAGGTCACCGATCTGACAGAGAAGTTAGAGGAGAGAATGTACCAGGTTTACAACCACCACAGCAGGATCATCCAGGAGAGGCTCCAAGAGTTCACCCAGAAAATGGCAAAGATCAGCAATCTGGAAACAGAGCTCAAAGAAGTCTGCCACACTGTAGAGTCCGTGTACAAAGACCTGTGCGTCCAGCCTGAGGTGGGAGTGACATCCTCACAGGGTGGGGCTGGGGGCTGTCCTGAGGAAGGGGACTTGTAATGGCTAAACTGGGAGTGAATGTGGACAGGAGTCCACTGCCCAGCCCTAACAACAGGGCCACACGCCCTACAGAACCCTGTGGCCCCCAAAACAGTGTGTCCAAGCTGAGAAACCAAACCACTGTCACTTCTCATCACTGTGTGGCTACAGAAAGGACAAAGTGTAATCCTGCCAGTCGGCAACTGTTCCCTCTACCCACAGCGCTGAGCCCTGCAGCATGGCATATGCCCTGGGGCCTAGGAAGTGCCTCATCCAAGTTTATTGATTACAGCAGATCCTAGACTCAGAAATGGGCCAGGCCACTCCAGTGCAAGGTCCCCGCCCTATTCCAACAATTCAAAGCCCCCAGCTTTGTTGCCCTCTCCCCTGAGAAACTCCCCAAACTTCTTTGCAGTGGTTACCAGTAGTTACCAGTAAACATGGCCGAACACTGTGGGGTCAGCTGTGCAGGCTCTTTATTCTCCTTTCCCTTGTTCTGCTCCAGTATCCAACATAAATAAGGCACTGCCCCGGGATGGGAGGGTAGGAAGGCACAGTGAGCCCCGAAGCACCCTCTTGGGGTCTGGGGTCTGCTCAGGGCAACTCGAGGTTGGTCTTGATGAAGTTGCTACAGAGTCATTCTCCTCCTCCTCCCTGCTCCACCCCATCAGGAGAAGCTTCTGTCTTAAGGTAAATGGAATCTGACCTCATCCACAGTTAAAAGTGAATCGAGAAACACTGAGAATCCCATCTTCTTTTTAAGAAACACTTCTGGATGATTTCCAAAGGGAAACTTTGATATTTAAAAATCAGTATGTCAGTAGTTCCCATCATACAAGTTGGGTCCATTTACCACCATCTACAGCACAGTGGTCCCAGGGTTCAGCCAAACATCTCTCCAGGAAGGGGCTTCAGAGCATCCAGGTCCTCCAATGAAGTGGGTTCACTTGCCAACTGTAAACGCCTGAATTCCTGTGATTGCTCTTCCAAGGATCAGAGCGTGAATGTCATGTGTACCTGGACGAGATTAGTAAAGAGTGGGCTTGGAGTCTTAGAACCTGTGACTTCCCTTTAAAGTTAGTCTTCATGTCCCCATAGGTCACAATTCCAGAAGAACAGACCTACAGAGATGATGAATGCTAACCACTGCTGGGAGATTCATTTACATCTTAGTGACAGCCACCAAGAGGCCATTGTTGGGCCATGCAGAGAAGATTGTTTTTCACAGTTCTGTAACATATTTTGGCCAAAACAATAAAAAGATAACCCAAGTTCCTTGTGCTAGATCCAGTAATGCAGCAAGTCTAGCCCTCGCTATGGGCCCAGCCTTAGTGCTCCCCACTCTTGGCAAATTCGCCCCACCCCACACGATGCCCCAGTTGATTAAACATTTGATTTTCAATCCAGCCATGCCTCCCATGACAGAGGCTGAGCCTTTTGGCTATGTGAAAATACGACGACTCTTTCCCATCCCCAGGAGGGACAGGAAAACAATATCAGAAAGCAGTCACTCGTCCAGGCTGATCCCCCAGCCTGAAGCTGTCCCTCCTAGAGTGGCCCACATGACCTTCCCCAGCTTTCAGCAGGCAGAGGCAGAGACTAGGCCTCCCTTTTTTTTTTTTTTTTCCTTCCTGTATTTTTTTTTAATTGGTTGTTCAAAACATTACAAAGCTCTTGATATATCATATTTCATACATTAGATTCAAGTGGGTTATGAACTCTCATTTTTACCCCGTATACAGATTGCAGAATCACATCGGTTACACATCCACGTTTTTACATATTGCCATACTAGTGACTGTTGTATTCTGCTATCTTTCCTATCCTCTACTATCCCCCCTCCTCTCCCCTCCCATCTTCTTTCTCTACCCCATCTACTGTAATTCATTTCTCTCCCTTGATTTTTTTTCCCTTTCCCCTCACATCCTCTTATATGTAATTTTGTATAATAATGAGGGTCTCCTTCCATTTCCATGCAATTTTCCTTCTCTCTCCCTTTCCCTCCCACCTCTCGTCCCTGTTTAATGTTAATCTTTTTCTCATGCTCTTCCTCCCTGCTGTTTTTAGTTGCTCTCCTTATATCAAAGAAGACATTTGGCATTTGTTTTTTAGGGATTGGCTAGCTTCACTTAGCATAATCTGCTCTAATGCCATCCATTTCCCTGCAAATTCCATGATTTTGTCATGTTTTAGTGCTGAGTAATACTCCATTGTGTATAAATGCCACATTTTTTAATCCATTCATCTATTGAAGGGCATCTAAGTTGGTTCCACAGTCTAGCAATTGTGAATTGTGCTGCTATGAACATCGATGTGGCAGTATCCCTATAGTACACTCTTTTAAGGTCTTCAGGGAATAGTCCAAGAAGGGCAATAGCTGGGTCTAGGCCTTCCTTTTACAGAGTCGAATCGCACTGTTGACTTCCCAAAGCCCACTTCTGACCCCTCCCTCTGCTGTGTAAGACCCTGTGCAGGTCCCTCTGCTTATCCTCAGGGTCATCCTCACACTGTGGGATCCCCCACCCTTGCTTGACAGAAACAATATGTGGGGCTGCAGGACCTCCCCTTGGTTCCTTAGTCTGGGGGTGCGTTGGGAAGACATTCATTCCCACACATGCCATCTCTTCTGTCTAAAAGCTTCTTGGCGTGGGGAACTCTATTTCTACATGGCTTGCAATGGACTGTGCTTTTTTTTCCATTTGTTTATTTATTGGTTCCGGGATTTAGTGTCTGCTGCAGTCCGGCTGCAGCAAAATAACCGGGGGGTGACGAACAACTTGTGTACGTTGATACAGCAGGAGTGGAAGCCGTTTATTGCAGGACAGGAGCAGTATTTATACATTCCACATAGCTTATCTAATTAGCATAAACTAGATACATCAGTCAACCAATCAGGAATCTCTACACTTAATGACTTGCTTTTGTTACTTCTCAACCACTCCCTCTGGCATTTTGCCAGGCACCATCCAGACTTGTTTACGAACTCTAACATTCCCCTGGCTAAATGCCAGGTGTTATTTTTGACTTGTTTACAGACTCTAACAAGTGTCCAGGGGCACTCAACTACTGAGCCACATCCCCAGCCCTTTTTGGTATTCTGTTTAGAGACAGGGCCTTGCTGAGTTGCTTAGCATCTCACTAAATTGCTAAGGCTGGCTTCGAACTTACGAGCCTCCTGCCTCAGCCTCTGGAGCTGCTGGGATTACAGGCATGCGCCGCCACACCCAGCCCCCCTTTTTTTTTCCTTTTCAATTATCTTTTCTTTACATCTGTCTTCCCACCGAGTCAGGAGTCCAGGACCCAGTGTGAGCAATATCCAATTGCAAGGTGCAAACATCACAGTCTACAAATGACTTTTCTTTATCTCTGAACATCAAGTAGGATGGTAATTCCTGTATGTTGCTTCACCCTCTCTCCCTTGCACCCCCAGCCCTCAGGGATTGCCCTCACTCTGGGGATGCCTGTGGAGGCTGTCCATCAGTCTGAGGAACACCCTTCTCCTTAGCACAATGGGAGAAAGGGCCAGAAGTCCACATAGGGCCTGCTGGGACCTCGATGCCATGCAGTGTGTGGCCACATGAGCAACTTTGGATGAGAGACAGAGGCCCGTGACTTGACCCCCGTCACACTGCCACTTGCTGATAGCTGGAGTAGGATGCAAACATTGTCCCAAGACACTGAGAAGGCCACTGTGACACCCCACCCCTGTCCCAGCCAAGGGTCCAGCCCCTACCTTCATAGGTGTTCACAGCCTCCAGGTTCATGGCATGCCGGATCACATGATACTCATCAGAAATCCCATTCCCCCCAAGCATGTCTCGGGCCTGGCGGGCAATGTCCAGGGCTTTCCCACAGTTATTCCTCTTCAGCAGGGAGACCATTTCCGGGGTGGCCCTGGAAGTGGCACATACATGTAACAAGCAACAGTTACAAAGAACTGATGCCCTGAGCAAACCCAGCCAGTGGGAGGGTGAACTCCCTAGTGTAGCCACCAAGCTCCCAATAAGGGACCAAGGCCATTCCTGGCCCAGTCCATGAAGGCCAAGAGAAAGAGAAGCATGGGTCCCTGGAACTATTAGGGAGGAAGGGCCTTCTTCCCAGGAGGGGCACAGAGTCCTCCCACCATAGCTGCCTCCCCCAATTTGAGGCCCCTACTTGTCCTGATCCTTTAAGCGGCCAAGCTGCAGGCAGGCATGGAGGCCCAGTGTGATCTCAGTGAGCATGTCTGCCAACTTCTTCTGAATTAGTTGATTCCTGGCCAATGGTACACCAAACTGGATCCTGAACAGGTAAGATCAGGTAAGGGCTGGAGGGATGCCCACTCCCTGGTCTCATCCCAAGGCCCCACTGTTCCAGGAAGCCCACCTGTCCCTGGAGCTCACCATGGCCCAGCTGTGGACTCAGCCCTTCACTGCGCAGAAGGAATTCACAGAGAAGGGCAGGAACTGGAGAATCACCACTGGGTACAAGATGGATCCCAAGACCCCTCACACCCCCAGGAATCTCACAGCATAAATGCCACACACACCTGTCTAGGGTGTACTGCCGGGCTGTGTGCAGACAGAACTCGGCGGCTCCCAGCACGCCCCACGTGATGCCATATCGGGCATTATTGAGGCAGCCGAAGGCACCCTGTAGGGTTGAGGGTGGTGGGGCTGAGGTGGTGGGTTAAGGGTGGTGGGTGCAGAACCAACTCTGAAGCAGGGGAAAACTCCCTCCCAGACACCCCAGACAGGGACCCAGCAGCCATTTAAATCACACAGGGCCCTGGCAGCAAAGCTCCGGTGCAGCAGGCCTGGCCCGGTGCCTGCCCACTCTGGATCTGCGCACTCCTACCCAGCCTGGGACCTGGATTCAGAGCTCAGACCTAGGAGGCTGGCATAGGGAGACTGAAAGATGACCATGACTACAAGGCTTAGGCTGGTGCAGGCCTGCAGGTGTCCTGGGCAGAACCAAGATAAGCAAGACGGTCAGCCAAAAAGGACATTATCACATTAGTGAGTCAGTTTGAGCCTCAGAATCACCACTCTATGCTCTATAAGCACAGGGACAGTGTGTGTGTTCAATCCTTGCCTGAGAAAGGTGAACCAGAAGGTGACCTGACACCAGTTTACCCAAGTGTCCACTACTCACCGCCAGGCCAGACACGTTGGGCAGCAGGTTCTCCTCTGGCACCTCCACACCATCCATGATGATCATGCCTGTGGCAGAAGCCCGCAGCGAGAACTTGCCTTCAATCTTGGGGGCTGAGAGGCCCCGCATCCCCTTCTCCAGAAGGAAGCCCCGAATGCGGTTGTCTTCACACCGAGCCCACACTACAAACAGGTCAGCCACAGGGGAGTTGGTAATCCTAGGGACAGGACAGTCAGTAAGAGGACTGGCTGCTGACCCCCTGCCCTATCCACCTGCCTGCCCAACACCCAGGCCTCTCACCAGGTCTTGGTCCCACTGAGAGTATAGCTCTTGTTAGATGGGTTATGGTGGGCCCTGGTCTCCATGCTGCCAGGGTCACTCCCATGGTTGGGCTCTGTGAGCCCAAAGCAGCCCAGAAGCTCCCCTTTGGCTGCAGGCACAAAACAGAGTCACAGGGCTGCTGAGACAACATTCACCCTCTCAAACAAAAATTACCAGTTTCCCCACTGAGCCAGGCTCCTTGACCAAGGTGGGTCAGGCCCTGCCTTGCCAGCACTCCCAGGCGGTAGAAGAAATGGTTCTCCCAGACCATCATCACAATGCCATGCTGGAGAATGGGCCCCAGGGAATCAGGAAGGAGCTGGTGAGTGTCCTGAAGGCACCGAGAAGTTACACAGGAGGAGAGTGTGAAGAAGATAGATCCTGGCAGAAGGAATGGGATGGGCAAAGGCCCAGGGGTACTTTTGAAGAATCCCAAGCAGCTGAGCCTGGCTGAGGAGGAGCAATTGAGAGAGTGGCCAGAAATTAGGTGGAAATGTGAGCAGAGGCCTGGTCATGCAGGGGGTCTCATGGACATGGTTAGAAAGTTAAGACTTTACACTGTGGTCTGGGATTTGGAACACAGAAAGCAAATCAGGAGACAAGACAGATCTAAGAGGAGATGGTCAAGACTGGTGAGTGATCTGGTATCCAAGTGATCCCAGAGCCTTTTCAGAGAGACTCAGGTGGTCAATGGTGCCATTTCTTTCTTTTGCTGTACTAGAAAATTAATCCAGGGCCTCCCACATGCTAGGCAAGCACTCTACCACTGAGCTATATCCCTAACCTTTTGATTTTTTACTTTTGAGACAGGGTCTCACTAAGTTGCCCATTGGCCTTGACCTTAGGCTCCTTCTGCCTCAGCCTCCCAGAATTATCAGGTGTGTGCCACCACAACCAGATGGTACAATCATTGAGATGGGAAAAGAGGTAGGCCACATTTCTGCATTCCAGATCACAGGGTCTGTCTTCCTTCCACCAGGCCCCACAGATAGCCGCCACTCACCCAACCGGGGCAGGTACTTCTGCCGCTGCTCCTCATTGCCATAGGCATAGATAGGTTGCATTACAAGGGAGGACTGGACGCTCATCATGGACCTGTAGCCGCTGTCTACCCGCTCCAACTCTCGGGCCAAGAGCCCATAGGCCACAGATGAGACCCCAGCACAGCCATACCCTGGAGGCATGAGGAAGATCAGGTAGGATAAGAAAGGCCAAATCCCAGTCCAGCCAGGACAAGGGACTTCTGGGACCCAAGAGAGAATGCTACATCTGGGCACCCAAGGAGGCAGGCAGGGAGCTGGCTGTAGTTGGGGGTTTACTCATCTCATCCCACAGCTGCTTTCGAAAGGAGGGATAACCAGTCCCATTTTAGATCAAGAAACTGTGGCTCATGGAAAGGAAGGACTATGGGACAAAGTGAGGTCTACAAAGTACAGAGAGAAATTTGTCCCTACCTTTGATGGTAGGTCCCAGAACACCCAGCTCCCCCATCTCATTGACGATCTCTCGATGAAAAACTGTGAAGGGACAGATGTCTGAGTTCAGACAGGTCCAGAGACAGAAGAGCCCAGATACTAGAGCAGGCAGAGCTGGTATAAATGGCAGAGGATAGAGTTTCAGTGAGGAAGGGATCACCACCGGACCACTAGGCACCTTCATTGCGATTGGCCAGCAGGATTCGAGGCATAAGACGCTCCTGGCAGTAGGTGCGGAAAGTGTCCCTGATGAGGATCTCATCTGCTGTCAGGTGCTCCTCCAGTAGCAGCGGGTCACGCCAGTCAAACTCAGGACGAGAGGCTGAGGTGGGTTGGGAGTTGATTCAGCCCAGCCCACCTCTTCACTGATCTTTAAGCAGCTCCCCTTCCCCTCTAACTCGCTCCTTGAGGATGTGGGCTGCAAACAGGACTAACAAAAGTGACCATTCTCCGATCCTGAAGGGACAGTGCACCCATAATCTTAGCGCCTTTGACCTTGAGCATGCCCCTGCCTCCCCTCCTGGGCAGCCCTCGGATTCAGGGGCAGAGTCCACCTGGGGCAGGCAGATAGCTGGACAGGGGCCGAAGAACAACTGTGTGACTAAAGATCCTTACATGTGGCCGGTTGACTCTGTGTCCTCCCTCCTTTCTCTGCAAACACACAACGTAAAAGTTACATAGGAAACGTTCCCGAATCCCCAATTCTTCCTTCCCCATCCCACCCGGACACTGACCAGTGTGCACAGCCGCCGAGCCCCAAGTGCGCAGGACGCGCAGGCGGGGCCAGCGGCTCAGCAACCGCAGGGAGACGCCCTTCAGGGCCATGAAATCAGCAAGGGGCGAGCGATGCAGAGATGGAAGAGCGGGGGCGAAAGGCTCCCACCAGCGAAGTTGGCCCCTAGCGCACCCAGTGCCGAAAAGCTCCCTGGAGGTCGCAAAGCAATTGACGAAAGCTTTTGACCTCAGCCGCAGGTGGGCGGAGCCGACACAGAACGGGTTTTCCCATTGGTTCCTCTTAGACACGGCTCCTCCGTGGCTCTGCCTTTTAAAGGGGCTACGGCCGCCCTCCGGGTGGAAGCAGGCGCGCCCAGGTCTAGGCAGGTTGGCCGTTTTAAGAAGCGGAACAGGGAAGGGGCGGAAGGCGAGTGCGCCAAGCCGATTGGCCAGTAGTATTCGTGTTCTTATTGGCCCCAGATGCAGGGGGCGTGTGAGGAGGGATCCTGGAGTTGAATAAATAAACTTAGGCACAAGGGGAGAAAGTCTTGGAACTCCCGTCGAGGGGAAGGTGGCCTGCGAGTGGGAGACCCTAGCCCAACTGTCTGCCAGTCTATCCCAGGAAACACGTGTAGCTACGTGTGGGAGATCTTGTGTGACTGTGCGTCTGCTGTGATTGTGCCTGAATGTGCCATCTGTATGAAGGTGGGACTGACTGTATGCATGTGGCGTTCTGAGGCTCGGGATGGTGCATTTGGATTCTGCCTTAGCGGCTGTGTGTATGGGATTGTGTTTCTCTGGAAATTTGTGTGATATTGTAACTGTGTGTTTCTGTGATTATTTCTGCATAGGTGTATATTCTGTGGAATTGATTGTGCTTTTCTCTTGTATGATTCTGCTTATGTTCTGTGGTTGTAATTGTGTGTAGGTATAATCCTATTAATAGTTGGCTTTACAAATACGTTTGTGTGCGCGCTCGTGCATATATATATATATATATATATATATATATATGCACATACTCAGCCCTTTATTTTTTAATTTTGAGAAAAGCTTTCATTAAGTTAATTAAGCATTGCTAAATTGCTGAAGCTGGCCTTCAACTTGTGATCCTCTAATCTCAGCCTCCTGAGTCACTGTGCCTGACCTGTGGACATGTGATTCTGAGATGACCAGAATCTGTATATGATTGTGTCAGAGTGATTGCGATAATGCTTGTGTCATGTCTTTATGTTTCTATGTCTCAGTTGACTGGGGGTTGTGTCCAGGTGTAAACTCTCTGTGACTGTGTCTGTCAGTGTAGTGTAGCTGAATGTCTTTGTGCTTTCTTGTCTGTGTACAAGCTTTTGCAGTGATATTCTGTGTGATTGTGTGTGTGAGACTCAGTGGTTTTCTTTTCAGGTGTGGCTGTTATCTTTGGGGTTTGTTTGTTTGGTGCTGGGGATTGAACCCACACCCTCATGAATGCTAAACACTTACTCTACCACTGAGCAACACCCCTGCCCTTATTTCTGTGATCATATGACTGCTATTTGTGTATTAGTCTGTGGTTGTGTATCTGTATGCATCTGTGTGATTTGATCTGCATGCCGTTTTGTGTGGTTATGTGCCCAAGTGTGATACATCTGTGCCTAAGTGAGCAGCTGCACTCATTAGATCTCTTTTGTTGTTGTTGTGCTATGGATTAAACCCAGGGCCGTGTGCATGCGAGTCAAGCACTCTACCAACTGAGCTATATCCACAGCCTACTAGGTCTCTTTAAGAAGCATTTGTGTGTCATGCATTTGAATCTGGGAATTGAGTGCCTGACCATGTCCTCTGTCTTACAGTTACAGAGGATCGAACCCAGTGCCTCACACGTGCTAGGCAAGCGCTCTACCACTGAGCCACAACCAAAGCCCTGGAAAAGTTTGATGGTTCCTCAAAAGTTAAAAATGACCCAGCCAGCCAAATTACATGCCTGTGCTAATGAATTTTACACTTTAAAATGGTTAATGTGATGTGTATTTCATCTCAGTGAAACAAACTGATTGTGACTTGCCTGTTTACCAACTGAAGAAAGCCCAGAAAGCAGGAGGGCCTTGCTCAGTGTCACAGTGGGCCTAACCAGGGCCCTTGCCAACCACATTGACACTCTAGAGAGTGATGTTATTTGGTGGGCCCTGCTTCTCACATCATCTCTGACTTAGTGTGGGATTGTGTCTGAATGTGATCATTGGCCTGCCTATCCCCAAGTGTCTGGGGCCTACGTCCCCCTGGACCCTCCCACCTTCTGGGCCCTGCTCACTCTTTTTTTTTTTTAGAATTTTTTATAATATTTATTTTTTAGTTTTTGGTGGACACAACACCTTTTTATTTTATTTTTATGTGGTTCTGAGGATCGAACCCAGCGCCCTGTGCATGCCAGGAGAGCGCATTACCGCTTGAGCCACATCCCCAGCCCCCTTCTCACTCTTAATATCCAAATAAAATGGTTCCAGTCCTTCTTCCCACACAGCAGGAAATCCATCACTACCCTGAAATGCCTGGGATTCCACACAGGTCTCCTGGTCACCTCCCTCCTCCTGTAGCTAGTGGCTTCTCTCCTCCTTTCCACCAAAGCCTCCTTCCCTGGTGCTGGTATGGGCGTTGGAGTTCTCTGATGCTTGTTAGGGGTTAAGGAGCGATGACAACATACATGCTGGAAAACCCAAGTTGAGATTCTAACCTGGCTGCTCTAGGAAATCTATCATTCCTCCTGGCCACACACTCCAAGGAACTTTGTTTCCCAACCAGATGTCACCTAACCCCTAGACCCCTGTCTTCTTGCCTCATCTTGAAGAGCCAAACATGTCTGTGTAGTGCCTTATCTTAAACAGAGATCTCTCCCCAAGAGAAACTTTGCCTTCCTCTCCAGGAAACCACTCCAGTTACAATCAGTTTGTTTCACTGAGATGAAATACACATCACATTAACCATTTTAAAGTGTAAAATTCATTAGCACAGGCATGTAATTTGGCTGGCTGGGTCATTTTTAACTTTTGAGGAACTATCAAACTTTTCCAGGGCTTCGGTTGTGGCTCAGTGGTAGAGCGCTTGCCTAGCACGTGTGAGGCACTGGGTTCGATCCTCAGCACCACAGAAAAATAAATGAAGTAACATAAATAAATAAATAAATAAACTTTTCCAGCTGGGTGAGGTGGCACATACTTGTAATCCTAGCTACCTGGGAGGCTGAGGCAGGAGCACTGCAAGTTCATGAAAGCCAGCCTCAAGAACTTAGCAAGACTGTCTCAAAAAATAAAAAGGGCTGGAGATGTAGTTCAGTGTGTGGGGCTTTGGGTTCAATCCCCCACCACAAAACAAAATAAGCAAAAAGCACCTGTTTTCCATAGTGGCTGTACCACCAACAGTGTGATTTCCCACGGTTCTGATTTCTCCACGTCCTCACCAACACTTCCATTTTGTTCTTATAATTCTCTTTATTATCTAGTTCACAGTGTTGGAGATTAAATCAGGGCCCTCTGCATGCTATGCATGCACTCTGGTCCTGAGCTGCACCTCCAGCTCTATTATATTTTGAGATGGCATCTGGCTGTGTTGCCGAGGTTGGTCTCCAAGCCCTGGGTTCAAGTGATCCTCCTGCTTCAGCCTCCAAGTACCTGGGACTACAGGTGTGCACCACTGTGCCTGGCTATTTTCCATTTTTTAAAAATTACAGCCATCCCAGTAGTTGTACCAACCCTCCTTTTTGCCTTTCCCTTCTACCCCAGGGTATGCAAAATTTAAAAATTTTTTTTTATTATTAGTGTATGTGTGTGTGTGTGTGTGTGTGTGTATATATATATATGTATAAATTTAGAGACAGGGTGTCACTAACTTGCTTAGCACCTTGCCATTGCTGAGTCTGGCTTTGAACTCACAATCCTCCTGTCTTAGCCTCCTGAGCCACTGGGCTTACAGGTGAATGCCACCGCGCCCAGCTCTTTTTTTTTGTCTTTTTTGTGTGATGTGTTTATGGCACACTATGACTGGTCTGTGGTGACACATCCGTGTCTGGGTGAAGCTGTGTTCTGTATTAGGATGTTTGATTCCATGTCCCTGTGATTGTCTGTGCTTGGCTGCTTGCGCCCCCTATGGTTGGGCAATGGTAACTCTAAATTTGTGGCTACATATTGTGTCTGGGGCAGGTAGTGTGCTATTTAAAGTGCAGGTTTTGGGGAGGATGTCTGTGATTTTATGATGTATGGTTGTGTGCATGACTCCATCGCTATGTTTGTGAACAGCTGTGTGCAGCCACGTTTTATTTTTTTGTGTCTGAGGCCACCTCTGTTTTAGGGGGTTGTTCGACGTCAATAGTTATAATAACAACATACCCAGGAATCTCCGTGTGTCTACTTGGTTGTGGCCAAACTGTATCAGTGGAATTGTGTAACTGGGATTTTTTTCAGCACCTGTCATTATGAATTCTGCATCTCAGGATTGTGTCTGTAAATATTGTGCAATGCTAAGCAATATAGTATCAACAATTGTTTGCATAGCATTTACAGTGCATTAAGTATTATAATTAATCTGGAGATGATTTAAAGTATTTAAAGGCTGTGAGAAGATTCTATACAAATAGTGCCATTTTGTATAAGGGACTTGAACATCTGTGAATTTTAAAATCTGGGAGGGGGGTCCTGAACCAATCCCCTGTGGATATGGAAAGATGACTGTATATGTACAGAAACCCTACTTTCTGTGTGGTTTCCTGGACTAAGAGATCAGGAACTTGTGTCACTATGTAATTGCATGGCTATGTGAGCTAGGAACTGTTTCTGGGGCGTGAGGTTGTGTGCCTGTCCAAGCTCCCCAGGCACCAGAGTGGAGGCCTCTCTTGCAGAACCTCAGTGTGGTTCATTCATCGAGCAGTGGCCAGGCCCAGAGCCAGGGTTTGGGTCTCCTGCTTGATCCAACATCCCATCCCTGCCCCCATCACCTTGAAACAACTGTAACTGCACCAGCCTCCCCTTCCCCATAGTTCCATGCAGTGCCCACTGAGAGTCAGTGGTAGGCAATGGTTGGCTGATTGGCAGGGGCTCCCTCCCACCACAGGGTTCAGACCCTGAGAGCTCACATCCCAGTCAGTATGAAACCAAGCTAGTTTGCAGACCCACCCTCCAGCCCTCCCCCTCACTGGGGACACAGCTCTGGGTGTTCTGGGCCCCCACCTGATAGCAACCTCCGACATCTGGTGTGTCTGATAATGCCTGGCAGGGAGTTCGTGCCAAGTCCCGCCATCAGCACGGTTGCTGCTGTTTATTGGGGAGGGGAAGGGCTGCAGAGTCCTACTTGGGGAACAAGGGGGTCCCAGAGCCCCTTCCCAGAATATGCATTCTGTCACTTGCCCTTTCTCCAGAAAGGTAAACTGAGAGCAGGCCTCCAAGCTTCTCCCTTTTTGAGAACTCAGTGCCTCTTTACCCAACACCTGCACCCTCAATCCCAGGACCCCCCCAACCACCGACATCTGACTTAGCTTTGAAAACAGAATCAGTCTTTCAGGCCCAGCCCCAAACAGTAGGAGGTGAGGTCCGTTCCCCTGAAACAGTGACCCCTGCCTTGTCTGTGCCTTATCAAGGGCTGCAGCCAATCAGCTGAGGGCTGAGAGGAGCCCTCCAAGGGGCCCAGAGAGCCTCAGAGCCCACGAGGCAGCCAAGGGAGAGGAGGCCTGAGGTGCAGGGTGAGCACCAGCCAGCCATGGCCACAGCTGAGACTGCCTTGCCCTCCATCAGCACGCTGACGACCCTGGGCCCCTTCCCGGACACCCAGGAGGACTTCCTTAAGGTGGGGTCAGGTGGGATCCAGGTGGGCTGTCCACAAGTCAGTGCTGTGGCCACAGGTTTTTTTTTTTTTTTGGGGGGGGGGCGCGGTTAGGCCTGCATTTTGCCTTGGTATTCTCCTCCATCCAGGTCTAGGGGGTTCTGAGGTTTGGGATGGGGCCTATTTCTGAAATGGAAAACTGAGGTGTGAGCTGAACCCCTTGCGTGTTTAGGCTCAGAAGGACAGACAATGTCCCCGATATCAATTGGAAAGAGTAAAGCTATCTGGGGTTTTTCCAGGCCTTGGGACTTAATCTTATTAGGAGATGGGGAAGGAGAGGGAGGATCTGGGGGGCAACTGAGTCAAGGCTGGGTTTCCCCAACTCAGCTTCCCATCCCCAGTTCTACCACCCTTCCCCCATCCTGAATATGGCTGCAGATAAAGGAAGTCTTATCTTCTCTCTCCAGACAGACCTATGGACCTCTGTCTTTGGAGCTGAAGGAGAGTTAGGGGGGTAGTTTGGGGTATGACAGTCAGACAAGTCCCCTTTCAGAAGCCTCTGGCCAGCCACTGTCCCTGGGTAAAGTACCCCGGTGTCTGCTCAAGTCTCAAGCTGTGTGCTCCCTCTCCAGTGGTGGCGTTCCGAGGAGGCACAGGACATGGGTCCGGGTCCCCCCGACCACACGGGGCCACCCCTTTACGTGGGCATGGAGTCGGAAGACCAGCCTAGGGAGAATGAGGACAATGAGAAGGACGCGGCCGCCGACTGGGACCTGAGTCTTTTGCTCACCAACTTTCCGGGCCCGGAGCCGGGCGGTGAGCCCCGGACCTGTGCTCTGACGTCCAGTGAGGGCCCCGGGGCGCAATTCCCACCGCCGCCTGAGACTCTGGGCCCGTATGCCGGCGGCTCGGAGTTTTCGGCTGGGCTCTTGGGCTCCGAGGAGCAGGCAGGCTGGATTCGCCCTGCCCAGGGGGCGACAGCTCCCAACCCCTTAGTGGCACCAGCCCTGGCCCCGGCCCCGGCCCCCGAGCCCAAGACACTGCAGCTGCAGCCAATGTACCCAGGGTCAGGTGCGGGCTCCTCGGGTAGCTACTTCCCGCGAACCGGGTTTTCAGTGCCCGCGGCTCCGGGCGCCCCCTACGGGCTGCTATCGGGGTATCCCGCGCTGTACCCAGCGCCGCAGTATCAAGGGCACTTCCAGTTCTTCCCCGGTCTCCCGGCGCCTTCGCCTGCCCCCGTCGCGACCCCATCCTATCTGAATTGCCTGGGACCCGGGACGGTGGGCACAGGACTCGGGGGCTCCGCAGGAGACTCAGGAGTAACTACAGACGTCGCTCCATCAAAGCGCGGTCGGCGCCCGTGGACGCACAAGAGGCAGGCTGCGCACACGTGCGCGCACCCGGGGTGCGGCAAGAGCTACACCAAGAGCTCCCACCTGAAGGCGCATTTGCGCACGCACACGGGTAAGGGGGCGGGGCCCGGGCGCGCGGCCGGGTTAGAACAGGATCCCAGAGCAGAGCCCCGCCGCAGAGCGAGAAATTAAGAAGGGCGCGGGGGCTAAAGGCGAAGTGCAGGCCGGAGGGCAGGTTCTGGACGGCAGAGGCAGGGCTAAAAGCCGAGTCACAGCAAGGGGCGGGGCCGAGTGAGCGGGGAGGAGATCTGGAACTTCCCGGGCAGAGCCAGAGAGCACAGCACCAACGCTGGAGGAGGACCGGGCAGAAAAAGGGCCTGGAAAATTGGGGGAGCGTTTCAGTACTGGGGGCCGACTCGTAAGAGCTGCGCCAGGGCTGGTCGGAGGGGCAGAAGTCCGGACGAGGGGTGCAGCTAGAGGAGGGGCTGTGGGGAGGGTTCAATCTGGAATGCCAGAGCCACTGAGGCCATGGCCAGTGTTTCGGGCACGTGTTTGCTTGGTGTTGAGGCTGAACCAGACGCGTAGGAGGCGTGGCTAGGACCCAGCAGGATAAGATGGGTATAATCAGTTTCAGGGTCGACTCACTGAGGAAAGGCCTCGACATCCAAGCAGGTCTAGAGCGTAAGAGGGGAGAGCTGGGAGACAAAAGGCATAAAAAGGGACTGGGAATGTGACTCAGTGGAATGCTTAAGGCCTTTGCTGCAATTCCCATCACCACCACCACCACCAACAAAAACAACAAAAAAAAAAAAAGAAGAAGAAGAAGAAGTTAGGTCCCAGGAGTGATAGACAAGGGTTAGGCCAAGTGTATACTGTCCCTCAAGCGCAGCGAGGAGATCATAACCACTGGACACAAGGCCTGGAACACGGAGGTGAATTTCAGGGTTCAGACACCAAGGTCAGGGGCGAGGTTACACAGCTGCTAAGGGCTCCCTGGTGCAAGAAAGGGCCTGGACTATTGGAGGCAGGACAGAAGGACAGGGTTGGGGCTGTCCTAGGACAGGGTACTAGGGCATAGGAAGTGAGGACAATGTTGTAGGGTGCAGGCTTGTTCCCAGGAAATGAGAGAGTGTGTGAGCCAATTGGAGGTATAGAGGAAGAAGAAGGGTGCATACACCGCAGGCCCCTGAAAATGAGTGTTCCTTTAGTATTATACCCTAGATACCTCACTTGCCCCACCCTAGTTCTGGCCCAGGCTGAGAAAAGGGATGTTACCTGATGCAGCAGACCCAGGGACACGGTGGGTCAGACAGTGGCACTCACAGCTTCCTTGCCCCTTAGGAGAGAAGCCATATGCCTGCTCGTGGGATGGCTGCGGCTGGAAGTTTGCACGCTCTGATGAGCTGACCCGCCACTTCCGGAAACACACAGGACTGCGTCCCTTCAGCTGCCAGTTCTGCCCGCGTGCTTTTTCACGCTCTGACCACCTAGCCTTGCACATGAAGCGCCACCTTTAAGCCCTGCCTGGTACTTGGATCTTGCCGGGAACTGGGGAATGTAAAAAGTGGATCCATGCAGGGTTGTTTTCCCAAGGACAGAGGACCCTTGTTTGGACTCCACAAATCCACGGAAAGATCAAGAACTGACACAGACAAACCTAAGGGAGTCTCCAACCAAAGGGAGCCACACAGAAATATCTAACAGTCACACAGACCCAGCGCAACAGACCATCAAATAAATGGGACTCAGACCAGCTTGCAGGAAGCCCTGGACAGCGGGAGGTGGGTGGTGTGAGGTTTCCCAGAGACCCAGGGCCTGCAAGGGAGCTTCATGCCAATACTCCTGAAGCTCCACATCAGTTGGGAATGGTTATGGGTCCTATAAAAATGCCCTTCCTATATAAAGCTTCCTCGTTGACCTGACTGGATTATGAGGGTTGGAAGTTGGAAGGAAGTTGTACCACCAGAGGTGATATGGGGTGGGGGGTACACGTCCTCATCTAAACTTCGATATCCCCTCACTAACGATGACCTGGGCCTTCCGGGCACTGCAGGGCTTTGTCATCCCCTTTCCACTTCTAAGACTAAGCGCCGTCCTGTATCCTGTCTTGAGCTCTGGGGACATTCACAACGACAGTGTCCCTCCATTTAAGAATCCTCAGACTGGCCCCAAAACTTCATCACGATCCAAGGTGACTCAGCTAGCTGGGGGAGGGAGGGGGAGCCTGAGAAAACATGCAGAATGAAAACAGAGAAGAAGGGGAGTATCAGTCCCCTTAAGAGAACATAGGTGACAAGAGCTGGGCCTAACTTACAAGGCAAGAAAGTGGGGGAAACCCAAACTTGTGCCTGATTCAGATGCGGAAGCTAGAGAGGGTTCCAAAAGAAGAGTGGTCTGAGATTAGCCTCCCAGAGAGAAACCGGGGCGAGACTCCCACAGACGCCCCATCAGAGGCCGGGCACCGGACCGCCCTGCCCTAAGGGGGCGTGGCGAGAGGCGGAGTCTGCGGCCGAGGCTGGCCCTGTGGAGGGCGGGCCTGCGGGGAGGCGCCGCCTGGAGGGGAGCCCCGCCCTTGCAGGGGATGGGAGGCTGCCTTTTCAAATCACTGCGTTGGTTCTCAGAGGCGGAGTCTCCACCCTGGAGATGTTTCCGCCCAGGTTTGGGGAAGTGAGGGCCTCTAGGAACTTGTGACCGGGTTCCCCCCTGTCTCAACCCAGATTCCTCAATTCCAGCCCCATGGCAGCGCTGAATAGGCTGCTGCTGGTCGCTCTGCTGTGGGTCCCTGCCGGGGCCCTGAGCTGCTATGGGGACTCGGGGCAGCCTGTGGACTGGTGAGCCAGCAGGCCACGGGGCTGGGCGGGGGCAAGATGCGGGAGAGCCACCGGGAGCCTCTGGCTTGCTGGGTGGTTCCATGAAGCGTGGAGCTTCTTCTCTTCCCCTTCTCCTTTTCTGTGCCTTCCCCAACCTCCAGGTTCGTTGTCTACAAGCTGCCAGCCCACAACCACCCTGGGGATGCGGTCTGGAGGGGAATGCGGTACAAATACTTGGACGAGAAATCAGGGGGCTGGCGCGACGGCGTGGGGTCCATTAACAGCTCCACAGGGGCCGTGGGCCGCAGCCTGCTGCCGCTGTATCGTGGCAACACTAGCCAGGTGAACGATGCTGTCCGAACTTGGGTGTGAGACTCTAGGAGAGGCCCCGCCTGGGGGGAACCTTTAGGTTACTCCTCTCTCCCCCATCCCAGCTGGCCTTCCTACTCTACAATGACCAGCCGCCTGACTCCAGCATAGTTCAGGACTCTTCCAGCCGCGGGCATACGAAAGGTGAGTCCTGGTCTGGGAGCTAAGGAGGGGCCCTGTTTCCTTATGCATTTTTCCCAAACTAACATTTGACCTCATGGAGGGTGGGTATCTGTTCCCTGCCTACACCCTCTCCAAGACCCCATGCAAAATGCAGATAATCTTGCCTGAGGGGGAATACTTTGAGCAGTCCCCTGATCCCTTTCTTCTGGTTTAGGCGTCCTGCTCCTGGACCAAGAAGGGGGCTTTTGGCTGGTTCACAGCGTGCCACGTTTCCCTCCACCCTCCTCCTCTGGTGCATACAGCTGGCCTCATAATGCTCAAACATATGGACAGACCCTCCTCTGTGTGTCTTTTCCCCTTTCCCAGTTCTCAGAGATTGGTGAGTAGAGTTAGCAAGGTAAGTCTAAATTCCCGGATCAAAAGTTGGAATGATCAGCCTCACATTCCCTTCTTCCTTGTCCTCCAGGCGGGCAACTGACCTACACTTACCCCCAGGTCTATGACCACAAGCTGGATAGTGTCATTGCCCGGAAACTCCCCATCCTGGAGAAAGTGGTCAATGGCTCCCATGTTACCCAAGAACCCTGGAACAGCAGTGTAACACTCGTGACACAGGCAGGGACTGCTTTCCAGAGCTTTGCCAAATCTGGAAAGTTTGGAGATGGTAAGCCTTGAGGCTGAGGGGTGGTGTGTTCTTTGTGGAAGGGCAATCTGGTGTAGCCACGGCTTAGAACAAGCCAAGATCAGGTTTCTTTGGCAGCCATAATCACATGAGAGGTAAACAACCATCAGGGTTCAGATTTTGATTTCTGGCTGTGTGATGTGTGATTTCATCTGAGCCTGTTTTCTTGTCTGGAAATGGGAACACCGATGCCTACCTTAAAGCATGGTTGTGAATGAAGTGATGCACATAAAGTCTTTGGTAAGGGCCATGAATGTTAATGTTGTCATTCTTACAGTTGATGAGAATTGACAATTGAGCCCAGAGACAGGGAGTGACCTAGGGAATCGCTAGCATTGGCCCTGCCCCTGGCCATGTCCTCTTTCTATTTTCTGCAGACTTGTATTCAGGCTGGTTGGCCGCAGCTCTTGGCAGCAACCTGCAGGTCCAGTTCTGGCCAAATTCTAGAGGCACCCTGCCCTCCAACTGTTCAGGGACCCAACACGTTCTGGATGTGACCCAGATAAGCTTCCCTGGACCAAGTGGACCAAGCTTCAGTGCCACAGAGGACCACTCCAAATGGTGTGTGGCCCCAGAAGGGCCCTGGGCCTGTGTGAGTGACATGAATAGGAACCTCCGAGAAAAATATCGGGGTGGAGGCACACTGTGTGCCCAGCTGCCTGCCCTCTGGAAGGCCTTCCAGCCCCTGGTGGAAAACTGTGATCCCTGTAGCTAATAGAGCAGGGTCAGCAGAACAAAGAACTAAGGCTTGGGCAGTTTGGACTTGAGTTTGAATCCCAGTTTAGCCCCCTCCTAATTGTGTGACCTCAATTATGTGCCTTAGTCTACAAACCTACAAAATGGAGATTGTAACACGTGCCACTCAGGATTGTTGAATAAAAGGAAATCCTTTGGATGATGCTATTGACTTTTTCTTCAGGTAGGCATTAGGACACAGATTAGACACCCCATCCTCTTCTCTTCCTAAGGGTCTGGATACAGCTGGTGCATAAGTGTGCTACTCAAAATTCACCTCCCCTTTCCATGGTAGCCAGGACTAGAGTTCCACCTCCAAATGGGCACAGGGGCATGGGGGCTGGCACGTGTGTCTCCCTTGCCAGGGGAGAAAGGGTGAGCCCCAGAGAGCTCACACAGCACAGACGCACTTTATTTATATGTGTACATATGTATAGGATGGCTGTACAGCACAGGACCAACGGCCTCCTTGGCTATGGACCCGGGGGTGCTGAGCTGGATGCCCCTTTTTTGGTCAGGCCTGCTGGAGGCACAGCTTCAACAGGGCACTGGGAAGTCAGCCCTACTTCAGGCTTGGTGCCTGGGACCAGGAGGGAAGTGGGTGGGGCTGGGGGCCCTGCACTGCTGGGCGCATTCTTCGTTGGAGCTAGCATGGGTGTCTGAGGGTCTGGGGAGAGCTTGGGGGAAGCCGGCTTGGAGCGAGTTCCGCTCAGCGTGGTCCGCTCCTCCACCACCTCCAGGACCCAGCGCTCCCGGCCCCTCGGGGCCTCCGGTGCAGAGGGCGCCTGGGAGGTGGGTTCCTGTAAGCCCTTGGAGTCCGTGCCTGGAGGCTGGGACGCCTCTGCTTTGACCCCCGGCCTCACTGGCTCTACCACAATGGGCACCAGGGGCGTGCCAGCCTCTCCTGAGCTACTTCGCCGGCCTGTCTCGTGTTCCTGCACAGGGCTCAGCGCCGCCTTGGCCACCGCCCTTGCCACCCCGCCCGCGCCGTCTTCCGTCTGAACACTCTGGTGCCGCGTGCAGCCCGGGTCCCGCTCCAGGGTCCGGCCCCCGGGGGTTGTAGCACGGGGAGGAGTGCAGGCTTCAGCCCCGCCAGGGGACTCCTTCTCCTTGCTGGATATCGGTGGCCTGGGAGCACCATCGGGAAGCAACGGGTCCGCGCCCAAGCTCAGGGGCGACTCCTGGCGGCCCAGGCGACGGACGGCGACTTGACGGGTCGCTCCAGGACCCTCGATGGGAGGCGTCTCACCATCGGACTCTGCTAGGCTATGCAGCGCCAGCTCGCCGTGGAAGTCCTTGCGGAAGTCTGGGTGGCCCACCTCAAGGCTGTGTTTGCGCAGTGCGCCCTTCTTGTCGGCGCCCAGCGAGGCCCCCAGCTTCTCGGCTGACTGCACGCGCTTGAGGAGCGGAGAGCGGGGAGGCTCGGCACTCTTGGGGCGCGGACGTACGACGGGCGGCGACGAGTGAAGTTTGGCTGGGAAGCTCTGTGTGGTATGCGAGCTGCCTACCGTGTGGCCAGGCAGCGGCGGCGGTGACGCCTGCGTGGGAGACGGCGTGTGCGCCAGTGGCGACAACGGGATGTTGCCGGCTGACTTGCATCGCGCAGAGCGGTACTGGCGATGGAGCTTCGGGGACAAGCCGTGCAATGTGCTGGGCCGGATGTGGTGTGAGGCCGACGACGCCGGCGAGTTGGGTGTGCTGGAGGCCGGCGAGCTGCTCTGGGATGAGGCGCCTGCGTGCCAGGGAGATGCAGCGCTCAGTGAGCAACGCCACCAGTGGCCACTGATAAGCCAGTGCCTCTCTCCCCCGACCCCACGCAGGTGCAAAACTTACCTAGGTAGGCGGAGTCAGGCGTGGAGCGGTAACTGTGTGTGGGAGAGCGCGCTGGCAGCCCATGTGTGGGCGAACCCGGAAGACTGTCGCTGGACGACAGTGAGCGGTTCAGCGACGACAGAGAGCGGCTAGTGTGCAGCAGGTTGGACTGCTTGGTGATCTTCCGAAAGAGGGAGCTGCGCTTCTTGCTGGGAGAAAGGGAGGGAAACACCCAACCTGGATCAAACTTCAGAGTCTTGGCCCCTCCCACTTCTGGGCTGCACAGCAGCCGCTGTAATCTCTCTGAGTTTCTAGTACTTCCTCTACAATCAAGGCAGAATTTCCCTGGTCTCAGTCCTGCCTGGCCACGCCCACTTTGGACCACGCCCGCTCTTTGTTGGCCACTCCCAGTCCAAGCTAGAAACACCAATCCAAACAAAACCAACCTCTTCTGGCTCCTCCCATATTCATAGCCCCACCCTCTCCTCCTACAACCCACCAATCAGGGTTAATTCACCTGATGCAGCCTAGTTTGGCTCCTCTCACTCAAATCCTCTCCTTAGTGTCCAGGCCAAATCCATTGATCAAAACAGCACTCTGGAGTCCTAAGGTGTAGTAGCTCAGTGGTAGAGCGCTTGCCTAGCATGTGAGGCCCTGGATTCGATCCCCAGTACCACAGAAAAACAAAAACACCACTTCTATCCCCACCCACCTCACCTAGTTCCTTCAATCTTTCTTTGTATTTATACGCTGGGACTGGAACCCAGGGCCTTGCAGAATGGGCAAGCGCTCTACCAACTGAGTCAAATTCCCAGCCCTTCGCTCCTTCAATCTATAAAGAAATCATGGTCATGCCCTCCATAAGATCAGGGAAGGACCACATATACCACCATAGTCCAGGAGATATATAGCCTAGTGTCACAGCTGTCTTGTTGTGTAAGTACATTCGTGGATGTTCACACAACAACGCAATCCCCTAAGGGAGCATTTATTAGAACGACTCCTGTCGTTTAGCCAACATAACTGTATTTCAGGTGGCTCAGTCTTGCCTGGTATGCTCGCTCCTGATAGAAATCTCTTAACCCAGCCTCTTTCTAAACACATCCAACAGAGCAGGACCATCTCCTGGACACACATGGCCACTTCTCCCTGCTCTCTCTGCTCCACATCTGAAGCACACCTGCCTACGACACATGCCTCTCACCCAACCTGGCACTGCCTCCCTTCCTGGGTTTCCCCACTTTCCCAGCCCCTCTTACATTGTTGGTCCCCTTGGCTCTAGTCACCTGCCCATGCACTTCCCTTTGCCTGTCCTCACCTGTGTCCCACCTCCTTAGCCCCTCCTATTGATCAAAGACTGGGCTATTTACAGCCCTGCCCACCTCTCCTGGCCCTCCTTGGCAGAGGGCCGCTTGTTCCTCCTGGCCATTTTGGCCTTGTAGCTGCTTCGCCTTGCGGGGCCAATTCGGATGGAGGTATTTTCAAAGGGTGTTGTGGTCACTGCCACCTTGTTGCCGCTCTAGGGGAGAAAGGGAAGGAATGATCTGCTGGAGAAGGCTCAGGTCTTCCTCACCCTCCACCCAGTGCAGGCCCTACCTTGCACTCACCTTAAGAATAAGCTCCACGACCTCAGGATGCACCATGCCATGCACAGGTTCCCCATTCACGTGGGTGATGAGGTCCCCGGCACAGAGGCCTGCCTCTTGGGCTGGGCCACCTTCCTCCACATGCTGGTGATAGGGAATCCCAAAAGGGCACGATTAACCGGAATAGTAATAAGAAAAGCTCCATAAGCTTATGTGCCAGACACCTGGCTCTACATGCACTATAGTCTTCATAACACTTTATGAAATAGTCATATTCTTCCCATTTTACAGATAAAGAAACTGAGGGTCAGAGAGGTAAGTTAAAGAGGGAGTCACGGGGGATTCTTATCCAGAGGCCTTCTCTCTCCCCTCTCCTCACCCTTGGAAGCAAATGTAACCCATAAGTGCTCACCCAAACAATATGGTGGACACTGTAGACATCTGAGTCACCCATGTAGACGCGGATGGCCCGCAGCGTGAAGCCATATTTTTTGCCTGATCGTTGAATGGTGATGGGGGAGCGGAGGCCACTGACAGCAGGTGAGTAGTCACGGCTGGGTGAGGAGTCCCGTGAGGATGGGTTGGAAGAGAGAGATCGTGGTGACATGGGACTAGCAAGGGGTGAGCTTCCATGTGGGTCCACTGCAAACATAGAACCAGGGTCACAGGTCATGGCCAATTACCTATAGCTCTCCCAGTATTTGCTCCTCCCTCCTCCCTGTCAAATCCCAGAGCTGACTGTCATTGGTCCATCATGGAGCCAATCACTGTGGACAAGGAAAATGCATTATTCTCATTGGCCTTTCCTGGCTCAAGTGGGAGTAGCTCCTCCCTGGATGGGTGGAACCCTCATCACCTGCAGGAATCATGACAGACAAGGCTGTGGCTGAAGCTGACTTGATGACTTTGCCGCCTGTTCGAGAAGGCCGCTTTTCTACCGCAGGGTCCCCTGATAGCTGTTGGTGCCGTGCCCGGCGTAGAACCAGGTCATTGGTGGCCCTAGGGCCTGATGGGTCCCCATCCTTCAAGGGTGTGCAGAGGTCACCTGGGCGTGCACGCTCAGCTGCAACATAGAACAGGGGGGTTAGAGATAGTCCAAGGCCAGGGACTTCTCACATGCTGTTCCCTGTGCCTGGAGTGCTCTTCCCACTTCTCTCCCCTGCTGGATCGTGGATTTAACCGAGGCGGATAACATATACAGTCAGCACAGCTCCTGATACAGAGAAGTCCTTGTTTCCGAGTCTGTCGCGTCAGTCCAAGCATAGTATCCGGTGTTCCTACTATTAATAAGCATTTCAGGATGGAGTATGAATAGTACTAGGCTCATTAAATGCTCAGTGTATCACCACTGGGGATTGGGGAAGGCAGCAGGAGAGGGGACTCACTGGCCTCAGGTTCCCCGGTGCTGGGAGTGCCTTCCCCTTGAGCCGCCTCTTTGGGGGCCCGCGCATCCAGCGAGCCTGGGAGGTCGGAGCCGGGCCGGGGAGGCCTGCGCAGCCGGGCCTCATCCTCATCCTCTTGGGGGGCGCTGAAGCGGCTGGGCTCCAGCAGTGCCGAGAATCGGCGACGCGCACCCAACGGAGGACTGGCCTCCCCCTCCAGGAAACTGGCCTCCGACGCAGAGAAGCGCTTGCTGCGCGGAGGGGTCGTGGTCAGCGGAGACACGCCCCTATGCCCCGCCCCCAAACCCATCCATACCCCTGCTCACATCTCCGGAGAGCCCCCTCTCCAGGTCTTCTCACGGAGGGTCAGGCCGCCCAGCCCCTCCCGCTTGCCGGCCACCTTCTCGTCCTTAGCTCCTGGCTCCCGCTTGCTGCCCCCTGCGGCTGCTACAGGGGTCTTGGGCTCATGCTGCGACAGCTGTTCCATACTGCTATACACCTGCAAGGTGGGTAAGTGGTGGCGGGTCTGCCATCGCTCACAAGCCAATCAGCTTCCTGACATAGATGCGCCCAAACCACACTTCTCTTCCCGAGGGTCCCTGCCCAATTCTCTCCATATCTGACAATTGGGGCTGGGGTTGTGGCTCAGTGGTAGAGCGCTTGCCTAGCATGTGTGAGGCCCTGGGGTTCGACTCTTAGCACCACATAAAAAAACCAAATAAATAAAATATATTGTATCTGTCTACAACTAAAAAAAAAAAAAAAAAAAAACTACTTAAAAAAAAATCCAACAATTCTTCAACTCAAGCCCCGCCCCACAAAGTTTAGGTCTGCCTAGTTCTAGGCCCCGCCAAAGACCTCAACCATCTGCTCTCTGTCCAGCCAATCTACCCAGGCCACTACCCATTTCGCGGCTATCCTCAACCAGGCGAGGGCACGGCATCCCTCCCCAAGTTTCTCCTCAAAGCTAGACCTTGCTCACCTTTGCCCCACCCTTCGGTCATCCTCATCCCAATCCTAACTGGACCAGTTCAATTTAACCCTGCCCCCACTGTGAACCTCATTCGCACCAACTGTCCTGGTTCTCTTCAGACTCCACTCAATGCCAACAAACCCCGGTACGCCCCGTCCTGACTACCCCAGGCCTCTCCAGTCGCTCACTCCCACCTGCTAAGTAACCTCCCAATACTCAGGCCTTGGGCGCCTGGGGCCCTGCTTCCCACGACCCCTCCGGGCCTCATCCACCTGTTTCCCCAACCCTAGTCCCGCAGCTGGTCTCGCCCTCACCCCCTCATCCAGCCCAGCCTTGACCCACCTTGCTGAAGCGCGGGGAGCAGGAGGAGAACTGGCGAATCTCTACGGGCTCCTCCTCCGTCGTGTCATCTTCGTCATAGGAGTTCACGTGGTGGTACCTATCGGAGCGGGCTGGGGACGGGGGTGACTGTGGATACCGGTCCATTCCTCAGAGTTCCACCCGGGTTCTTGCCGGGCCTCCAGGTGAGGCCACGCCCCTGCCACATTCTCGAAGGGGTTCAGGCTCCGCCCCCATCCTGGGTCCCTTCTCCTTTCTGAGAGGCACCACTCCACCCCAGAGAGGCCACACCCCCAGATCCCACTTAGAGCGCTCTGCCCCCTGGCACCCTTCAGAACAGCCCACGCCCCCTCCTTTTGATTCCTAGACCGACCCTCTGACCCCAGCCCAACCTCACAACTCACTCTCCCCGGACCGGACTCCACCCCTACCTGCAACCACAGTTCTCACTGGTTCTTGGGCTAGCCCCGCCCCACGACAGGCCACGCCCCTTCAGTGTTCCCATTGGCCACGCCGCCTCAACTTCAGATTTCTTATCGAGGTGTCTAGGTTTATCCCAGACCTTACTGAGGTCCTGTCTTGGGACCCATCCTCCACCCAGGCCCCATCTCCTGTTGCCACTCACTGTCGAAATAGCTGGTGTCATCTTCGGACTCCAGGTGGGGGATGAACTCAGCCTTCTGCCTCAGCAGCCCCGTCCAGTCCAGGTCTCGAAAGAAACTGTGTTGCTTCACCTCAAAGGCACCACCTGGGAGGCAAGGCGCTCCAGCAGCGGCTGCTGGCCAACCCAGCCCTTCACCCCATGTTCCACCCCAAGGCCACCCCAAGGCCACGATACAGCCGGGCCTGGCTTCCGGTGTCCTGTTCCTCAACAGGCCCTCAGGCCTCAGCTCTCCTGCACAGCAGACCCCTTACCTGCCCCAAGCCGGACCAAGGGGTTGGTCTGCAGGAGACTGGATATCAGGAGCTGGGCGTCTGTGGGCAGGGCCTCATCCCCCTCAGGCCACAGGATGTCATCTGCAAAGGTAATTGGAGCTGAGAGATCGCTTTGGGAGCCCACAGGCCCCCATCCTACCCATCTACTAGTGCCCCCACCTGCTCACTTAGGAGGCACATACCACTGATGACCTGTCCAAAGAGCTCTTCCGGTGTGTCCCCGAAGAAGGGCACGCAGCCCACCAGGAACTCGTAGAGAATGATCCCCATGGCCCACCAGTCCACTGGCTTGCCGTAGCCCTGACGCAGGATGACCTCGGGCGCGATGTACTCTGGGGTCCCACACACCTGGGGGCAGGCGGTCAGCCCGCTCCCTGGCCGCAGGAGTGGCCTCGAGGGAGAACTGTGCCTCCCACCAGGCCCTGGGCCCCTGAGGTCCTGCTGGGTCACTCCACCCTCGGTGACCCCCACGCCCGCCACACACCTGTTTGTCCAGGAATTCCCGGGCATCCTTCTCGATGTGGCCTTCATACAGGTTGGTGGTAAGGCTCATGAGCCCCATCTTGGAGAGTCCGAAATCCGTGAGCTTGATGTGACCCATGGAGGTGATGAGGAGACTGCAAACACACATGGGGGGCTCAGAGGTGGCTGTCCACTTCACCCCTAGCCTCCCAAGGGCCAGGGAGGAAGGGCTAGGTAAAGTCAAAGCTCACTTGTCCGGCTTGAGGTCGCGGTGCACGATGCCGTAGTTGTGCAAATACTCTAGCGCCAGCACGGTCTCCGCGAAGTACATGCGGGCCATCTCCACCGGAAGCGCCCCGATATTCTTCAGCAGGGTGGCACAGTCGCCACCTGTGGGGCAGAGAATGGATGTGGGTGAAAAGGCGGTACCCTGACCCAGATCCAAGGGCTAGACATGCACCACTGCATCCACGTTGTCCCACGATTCACTTTGCAGATAAGGAAACATGAACAACATTTCCAGCCCTTTTTATTTTAACTTTTGAGACAAGGTATCACTAAGTTGCCCAGGCAGACCTTGAACTTGTGATCCTCCAGCCTCAGCCTCCTGAGCAGCTGGGATTACAGGAGAGCGTGCCACTGTGCCCAGCTTCCCCCCCCCTTTTTTTTCCTTACAAGAGTTAGACTTCTCTCCAGGTGTATCACCTGGGTCAACTTGTAATGCGGGTTGTTCCAGGGAATAACCCTCAGAATTTTTGCTCTTTTTCTCACAAAGATTGCTAAACTCCTAAATGTAATCTGGGATCCTTGCTCCCCCAGGGCCTGCAAAGAGAGCAGAGCCAAGAAATGAAGAGATTCCTGTTGGAATGGTGAGAGAACCTACATATGGGCACTGAAGAAGGTGCTGTTGATTTTAGATCACATGAACTAGCTAGGAGTGGTGGCACATGCCTGTCATTCCAGCCACTTGGGAGGCTGAGACAGGATAATCACAAGTTTGAGACCAAAAAGAACGTCACCTGAGCCAAATATATTTTTTTCCTTCCTTCTTTTTTTTTTGCTTGAGTTAGATTTAGCTGGGCTTCAGACACTGACAAATGAGACTTTGAAGGCAGGGTCCAGGAATCTGTATTTGACCATTTGACCACAATCCCCCCCGCCCCCCCCCAAAAAAAAAAAAAAAAAAAAAAAAAAAATATATATATATATATATATATATATATATATATATAT
This sequence comes from Marmota flaviventris, assembly GCF_047511675.1. Classification (NCBI taxonomy): domain Eukaryota; kingdom Metazoa; phylum Chordata; class Mammalia; order Rodentia; family Sciuridae; genus Marmota; species Marmota flaviventris. The sequence goes on from NC_092498.1 coordinate 210,635,391, forward strand.
ATATCTCCAAGGATCAAACCTGGGGCACTTAACCACTGAGTCACACCTCCAGATTTTTTAAAAAATATTTTAGAGATAGGGTCTCACTGAGTTACTTAGGGCCCTGCTAAGTTGCTAAAACTGGCTTTGAACTTGTGATCCTCCCGCCTCAGCCTCCTGAGCTGCTGAGATTACAGGAGTGCACCACTGTGCCCACCTCCAACTAATTCTAACACACAAATCTGCTGGGAATCACGGTGGGTTGATTTTAAATGATACTTTGGGCTGAGCCATGCTCAGAGGGCCCTGAGTACACACCCCTAGGTGTGCTCAAGCCACCAGAGATCCCCACTGCAACTGCTGCTCCACCTCCTCCTCCATGACCCGGGACTAGTGCAGCTGCCATTGCCCTGGTTTCCCTGCATCTGGCTGCCACTGAAGCCAAATAGGTGTTCTTAAAACATAAGTCAGACTAGGTGAACTCTGCTTAAAACCCTGCGGTGGCTTCCTTTGCATTTGGAACAAGATCCAATGCCGCTCCAGGTGCCAAGGCCCTGCATGCCCAGTGCACCCCGCTCCCCACCAGGCCCCGCTGGCTTCCTTGCTGCTCCTCCACACCCACACACTCTCTTTAGGAGACTTTGAGCCAAGAGATCACATTTCCTGGTGTAACCCAGACCTCAAGGAGACCCTGCCCACCCACATCTCCCTCACCTCCTTCAGCCTATGGTCCTCCTTCCATCCTCATCCAAAATTACCTTGTCTCCACAGACCAGAATGTGAGCTCCATGAGGGACAGGTGTGTTTGTCTGTTGTCCCTCTGTGCCACTAGTGTCTTTCTAGCACAGCATATGCCAGGAGGGGGACAATGAGGACACTTGTTGAGTAACTGGATGGTGGACTAAGGCTTGGAAGTGACAGAGCTCAGCCCTATGAGATGGAGTATTTGTCCTAATAAGCACACTGTGTATGTGATCCAGGGGTGGCGGGGTTCCTACTGGGGTGAATACATGTGAATGGATGAATACACAGATGAAAAAATAATATATATATTGATGATTGGATGAATGGATAAGTGGATTGATGGATGAACTGGTGGGTTAATGGAGGAAGCTGGCCAGCTAGACAGGATAGATAGATAAATAGTAGAGCTATGATAAGTGATTGGTATGGTAGACGATAAATAAGAGTATAATAAAGAAATTGATGACAGATGATAGTAGAGAGATAAATGATAGATATAATAGAGATATAGATATAATAGATATAGTATAGATAGATAAGATAATTGCCAGTGTAATGCAGAGATGGATGAAGAGATGGGCGCTGGAAGGGAAGTTTGGGTGAATAAATAAAAACATAAACAGTATATTGACAGATAGGTGATGAGTTAATAAATATATATACAGGTACAGATGGAATGATAGGCGGTGAGTGAGGCGGTGAATACACAGGTGGCTGAATGGAGGGCTGGATATATAAAAAGATGGATGGGTGAATAGTAAGCACAAAATCCAGAGCCTCATTACCCTATGGGCCTCAGTTAATAATGTATCCATATCGGTTCATCAATGGTAATAAATTTACCACATTCATACAAAAAGAAAGAATAGGCGGTCACAGGAGGAAGTAAAGGAGAAGTATGTGGGAATTCTGTACTTTCCAGTACATTTTCCTGTAAAACTAAAATTCTTCTCAAAAAGCAAAAAGTCTCAATTTAAATAAAGGTGGAATGAGTAAACAAAATTATGAGTGGTCAACAGATGGGTCGTAGAATAAGTGAATGCATGAAGGCCAGGTGGGGTGGCACACACCTGTGGTCCCAGCTACTCAGGAGCCTGAGGCAGGAGGATAATTTGAGCCCAGGTGTTCCTCCTGAGCAACACTGTGAGACCCCCATCTCAAATAAAATAAACCAATCAGTGAATAGGTGCATGGATGTAGGGGTAGAGAAATGGAATGTAAACGACTAAATGGAAGGATGGGCGGATGGGCAAAGGACACGGGGTGGCAGTATCTATATTGATGAAATAAAAAGCACATCGATAAACCAGTAGGTGATTGGACAAATAAATAAAGGTAATGAATGGACGGGTCATTGACAAGATGGATCAACAGGTGGACAGTGCGGTGACCGCGGGTCACACGCCCCCGGCAGCCCTCGCGAGCCCAGCAGCCCCGCAGGCAGCCACACCTTCCACGTATTCCATGACCATGCACAGGTGGCGCCGCGTCTCGAAGGAGCAGAACATGCCGACCACAAAGGGGTTCTCGGCGAAGGTGAGGATGTCGCGCTCCACAAAGGCCTGCTGGATCTGGTTGCGCAGGATCAAGTTCTGCTTATTGATCTTCTTCATGGCGAAGCGCTGCCGCGTGTCGCGGTGTCGCACCAGGTAGACAGCCCTGCAGGGGGAGAGAGCGAGGACCGGCCGTCACCTCCGAGACACCCGGCCTCCGCCACCCTTCCCCCGCCAGAGCCCCGGGTGGCTCACCCGTAGGCACCGTTGCTTATGAGCTTGATGGTATCGAAGTCACTCTCCCCGGGCGGTTTCTTGGCTTTGCTGCTGCTGCGGCCCTGCAGGGGAAAGCAGGAGGTCACCTTTGCCACCATCCTGACAGTGGGACTCCTTGTCATTACTGTTTTACAAATCGGGAAACTGGGGCACAGAGCGGGCAGGTGGGTCTGTCATACAAGTGCCACAGTGAAGAATTAACCCAAGACTGGCTCTGGAGATGTGTCTGCAACTTCTTCCCTTAGGAAGAGCAGAACACCTGCAGAATTGGTTTAATAAGCCTGTAAGGGCTGGGCATCAGACTAGCAGTCAGAGACAAGGGTTGTGCAGGATCAAGTTCTGCTTATTGATCCCAGAATCAAGATCAAGAAGCTTAGGGATGGAAGGGGAGAATAGGCAAGGGATGGGAGGTAGAGTTAGAGAGCTTATAAGCTTAGGAAGGTTGCTCAACCTCTCTAAAATGGCAGAAAGGCAAATTCCAACTACCCCAGCAATGATACCACCACTCCATAGCTAGCAGATGAGATTGGGGGGGGGGGGGGCGGGGGGAAACAAACAAACAAACAAAAAACAGAACCAAAGATTAACAAACTACAGATCAACATCCACAGATCAACAGAACTTTTATATCTCCATGTTGGGAGTGTAAATTAGCACAATGAGGCTGGGGGTGTTGCTCAGTGGTAGAGCACATGCTTAGCATGCCTGAGGCCCTGGGTTCCACCCCCAGCATTACCAAAAGTAAATAACTCTTGGCCAAGGTGGTGCCTGCCAATTTGAGAAGCTGAGGCAGAGGGATCAAAAGTTTAATTTAGTGAGATGCTGTCTCAAAATAAAAAAAATAAAAAGGGCTAGGGATATAGCTCAGGGGTAGAGTCCCACTGGGTTCAGGCCTCAGTAAACACCCCCAAAAAAGTACAGCTCCCCTGGAAGGTACTCTGGTGTATATGAGAATTACAAATACTTGGTCTCGGGCTGGGGTTGTAGCTCAGTGGTAGAGCGCTTGCCTAGCATGTGCAAGGCCCTGGGTTCAATCCTCAGCACCACATAAAGATAAATAAATAAAATGAAGATATTGTGTCTAATTACAACTAAAAAATAAATGTTTAAAAAAAAAAATACTTGGTCTCCGATGCAGCAACTTCACTTCGGAGTTTGTGCTACAGATGCTTATGCACATGTAAAAAACTGCTCATGGGGGCTGAGGATGTGGCTCAAGCGGTAGCGCGCTCGCCTGGCATGCGTGCGGCCCGGGTTCGATCCTCAGCACCACATACAAACAAAGATGTTGTGTCCGCCGAGAACTAAAAAATAAAAAAAAAAAAAAAAAAAACTGCTCATGGGTCATGTGTAGCTAAAAAAAAAAAAAAAAAACCTGCTCATGGCCAGGCGCCGTGGTGCATGCCTGTCATCCCAGCGGCTCGGAGGCTGAGGCAGGAGGATCACGGGTTCAAAGCTAGCCTCAGCAAAAGCGAGGCACTAAGCAACTCAATGAGACCCTGACTCTAAAAAAAATACAAACTAGGGCTGGGGATGTGGCTCAGAGGTTGCATGCCTGAGTTCAATCCCTGGCACACACACACCTGCCTCCCAAAAAAAGCACATGTACTATCATGCTCATTGCAAGGCTGGAAATAATGCCTATGTTCATCTATAGGAAACTGGTTTAATAAACCTGTAAGGGCTGGGCCTGGTGGTAGAGGCCCGAAATCTCAGGCTAAGGCATGAGGATTGCAAGTTTAAGGCCAGAGTGGTAAATTTAGAGCCTGTGTCAAAATAAAGGGCAAGGGTGTAGCCTCAGGGGTAGAGCTCTTGCCTAGCATGTGTGAGGTCCTGGGTTCAATCCCTGGTATCACCACCAAAAAATATATATGTATCTTGTATGATTCTAATGATGTAGTCTAAAAATATCTGACTCAAAACTGACAGAATTACATGGAGAAGTTGCTCAAAACAAGGATTTAGGGGCTGGGGATGTGGCTCAAGTGGTAGCGCACTTGCCTAGCATGCGGGAGGCACTGGGTTCGATTCTCAGCACCATATAGAAACAAAATAAAGATACTGTGTTCACCTAAAACTAAAAAATAAATATTAAAAAAAACAAGGATTTAACATATATTTCAGAAGCAGCAGGTGAATCAGGCAAAAAAAAAAAAAAAAGAAAGAAAAGAATAGGGAAGCCAGGTGCAGTGGCACATGCCTATAATCCAGGCACTCTGAAGGCCAAGGCAGGAGGATCCCAAGTTGAAGGCCAACTTGGGCAACTTAAAAAGACCTTTCCCAAAATAAAATAAAGGCGAGTTGGGCGTGTTGCTCAGTGGTAGAGTGCTTGTCTAGCACATGCGTGACCCTGGGTTCCATCCCCAGTATTGCAAAAGCCAACCAAACCGGAACTTCTGCCAATGCTGTGGTGGAACAGGTGGCGCTATGTGGAGGCTTGCCCCTCAGCCATTTATGCTCCTGATCTGCAGTATGGGCAGTTTTCACCACGCCAAGGTGCCACTCACACGAGGAGCTAGTCAATTTTGAATGAAGAGTTACCATAGGAGCGAGCAATTTCACCCTTAGGTATGTGTCCAAAAGAACTGAAATCAGTAGTTCAAATGAATACTTGTGTCTACATATTCATGGTAGCACTACCTACAACAGCCAAAGGTGAAAATCCAATGTCCTGTGAGATTGTAATGTGTGTGTGTGTGTGTGTGTGTGTGTGTTTTGTTCTTTTGTTTGTTGGTTTGTCCTGGGCTTGAACCCAGGGGTGCTTACCCACTGAGCCACATACCCAGTCCTTTTTACTAAGCAAAATAAACAAACAGACAAAAAAAAAAAAGACAGGGTCCTGAGAACCTTCAGATGGCTGAAATGTGAGGTTCTGGAGAGTAGTGCCCCTAAAAAGGACATGGAAACTCAACTCAAGTGACCCTTTCCACATACCTCCTCCTGTTATCTCTCCATTTGTATCCTTTATAATAAACTGGCAAACAGTGAGGATTTTCCTGAGGTCTCTGAGCCACTCAAGCAAATTAATCAAACCCAAGGAAGGTGTCTAGGAACCCTGATTGACGGCCTGTCAGTCAGAAGCACAGAGAAAACCACCTGGAACTGGCGGCAGGTGTCTAAAATGGGCCAGGGGACCATCAGCACCGAGCTTCCAACCCCTAGGATCTGATCTCTCTCCGCGCAGACAATGTCAGGACTGAGTTAGTGACAGGACACCCAGCTGGCGTCCCTTGCTGCAGAATGGTTGCTTGATGGTGAAGAGAAACCCCTGCACCTTTAGGTCACAGGAGTCACCCGTGTCAATTGTGGTGTAAGCGTAGGGAAATAAGCCAGGTGTGCTGGGGCACGCCTGTCATCCCAGCAGCTTGGGAGGCTGAGGCAGGAGGATCGAAAGTTCAAAGCCAGTCTCAGCAACTTAGCAAGTCCCTAAGCAACTTAGCAAGCCCTGGTCTCAAAAAAAAAAAAAAAAAAATTAAAAAGAAGGGCTGGGGATGTGGCTTAGTGGTTAAGCACCCCTAAATTTAATCCCTGAAACAAAAAATAAAATAAAATTTAAATCCTGAAACATTATGCTAAGTGAAATAAGTCAGACACAAAAGGCCACGGAATGAATTATTCCATTCCTATGAAATATCCAGAATGGGCAAATCCATAGATTTAGAAAGTGTATCAGCGGTTGCCAGAGCTGGAGGAAGACAAGAATGAAGGCTGACTGCTTAATGGGTGTGATGCTTCTTTCTGAGGTTATAAGAAAGTTCTGGAACTAGACAGATGTAATGGCTTACAAAATTATAAATGTACTAACTGCCACTGAATCCTCCATTCTAAAGTGGTTGGGGATGCAGTTCAGTAACATGCATGAGGCCCTGGGTTCCAACCCCAGCACCACCAAAAAATTAAAAAAATAAAAATAAACAAAATGGAAAAAATGGTGCATTTTGCTAGGCATAGGGGCGGCGGCCGAGTTCCCAGCCACACAGGAGGCTGGGGCGTGGGGGCAGGAAGATGGCTGCAGCCCAGGAATCAGGGTCAGCCTGGGCAGCACTGTGAAACCCTGTCTCAGAAAGAAAAAGGTAAATTTTATGCTAGGTGTATTTTACGTGATAAAAGGCCCATGGGGAGGGCGGTTGTGGCTCAGGGGTAGAGCGCTGGCCTAGCTGGCCTGTGCGAGGCCCTGGGTTGGGTCCTCAGCACCACATAAAAACAAATAAACAAATAAAGGCATTGTGTCCAGCTGCAACTAAAAAAAAAAAAAGAGGCCCATGGGGCAGGGGCGTGGTTCAGGGACAGAGCACTGGCCCAGCGCTCCCCTGGCCCTGGGTTCCATCCCCAGGACTTCCTCTGGCCAAAATAAAATAAAATAAAAATTATTTTTTAAAGAAAAGAAAAAGGGCAAAAAGCTCATGGAGGAAGAGCTATCTCAATGCCATCCTACAGGTGGGGAAACTGAGGCTCGCGGTGTGTGAGGGACGTGGTCCCACGAGACCCCAGAGGTCCAGCCAGTCGCAGGCAGAGAACGGGCAGGGAGCCCGGGGCAGGCGGGGGCCTACCTCGGAGAGCTCGTCCTGCTCTGGGGTGTTGGAGCCCCCGCTGTCCTGCTCCTCCAGGTGGACCACGTCTAGGGACAAGGGAGAGTGAGCCTGGGCGACCGGAGGCCAGGCCTGCTTAGCCACCGCGCCCCGGGCCTCCCGCCGGCACCTGGGAAGGGGTCGCGGGTGAGGCCCAGCTGGCGGATGATGTAGCGGGGGATGTCCGTCTTGACGAGGTGGCCCTCCTTGGCGTGTCCCTCGGCTGCCTCCAGCAGATGGTAGAACTCCTCTGGGTTGAATTCCTGGGGAAGAACAGGGTGGGCTCGCGGTGGCTTCCTAGAGTCCCCACCCCAGCAGCGCCCCCGTCCCCACCGGCCAGCCCCCTCACCAGGCACTCCAGCAGCCGGGCAGGGCGCGAGATGATAATGAGCAATTTCTTCACCAGCTGAGTGACAAAGGCCACCTCCAAGCTCTCGGAGCGTTCATAGGCCTGAGGTGGGGGACAGAAGGGATTGGGACTCACTCACAGGCACCCTGCTTCAGCCAGGTGCCTCTCCCAGCCCCACAGGGTGAGAAAACTGAGGCCCAGGCTACACAGTAAAAATGATGATAATAATTATGATAACAATAATATTAATGATTATAGAAAGCACTGCCCTAAAACCTTGACTCATTCATCTTCGGAACAGTCCTATAGCTGAGTGTGGTGGTACATGCCTGTACGGTTACTCAGGAGGCTGAGGAAGGAGAATCAAAAGTTTGAGGCCAACCTCAGCAATTTAAAGAGATCCTGTCTTAAAATAAAAAATAAAGAAGGGACTGGAGGTACAGTTCAGTGGTAGACCATGTACTTAGCATGCACCCCCAGTACCAGGGTGGGAAAGAATGTGTAAACTCCCTTTTTTATAGAAGCACTGAGGAACAGAGTCGTTAAGTAGTGGGGCAAAAACTGCACAGCAAGTTAGTGATGAGCTGAATGTGAACCTAGACGGTCCAGAATTTGTGCTCTCAAATCCTGTGGACATAGTGGCAGCAGATGGATTGAACCTCAGTTCTGACACCTAAGTGGGTAATGACATCAATGTGCTGCCCTTCAGGACTGAAATTTCCCAGACTGTCTTCCCACCTCGGACCTGTTCCCTCTGCTCAGCACACATTCCCTCTATCTCTTCTTACAGCTGCCACTTATTATTCTTGTCCCAATTTCAATCTCACATCCCCAGGGAGGCCTCCCTGACACTTCGTCCAGCTGTTCCCTTCTGTTCCATTCATAGCCCTATGCGTCAGGTGACATCATCACATTGCTTGATCTGTTTATTTCTTGTGCATCTCCAGCACCAGGATTTCGGCGGGGGAGGGGGTGGAATGTTTATCTACTGTGTTTCCAAAGCTCCAGCACACAGTATGGGTGTTCAGCAAATGCTATCCGTGATCATCGCCGGGGCATTATTTAACCGACACACTGATTAAGTATCTACTGTGTGCTGAGCATTTGAGTCAAGACCTGAAGGAGGTGAGGAAGGTTAAATTCCCGCATCCCGCATCAGACCTAGGGTGGGACCACGTCCTTTTCTTCTACTCCGGAATCCTCAGCTCCTCACCAGCGCCTGGCAGGTGGTAGGGGCTCCCTGAATGGGGCGGGGCATCGGGCCTGATCTGAGTTCAGAGCCTGAGATGGTGGGGCCGGCCTCCGCGCACACTCACGTCCTGCAGCAGCTTCTCCAGGTTCTCCTGCAATTCATAGAAGTAGACGGTAGTGATAAGACCATCGCGGGACTTGGTCAGGCAGTCCCGGGCCAACTCGATGATCTGGTGGTGGATGAAGCTGAGCACACCGTCGGCCAGCGGCAGCACGCTGTCAGGTTCGTAGGCGCGGGCAAAGTCGCGCAGCTTTTCTTCCATCTGCGCGGTGGCCTGCGGGAGGGACCAAGACAGGGCGGAGGTCCCAGTGCCAGGCAAAGCCCTGAGGCTGTCGCCGCTGAGACTGTGCTGTGCGCGCAGGCCACCAGGGGGCGCGCGGAGCCAAGGCGAGCGAGCAAGTGCCCCCGCGGGCCCGCCTCCCCTTGGCCTCCCAGTGCCCGGTCTCACCTTGGGGAACCGCTCCTTATAGACATGGTTCATCATCACGATTTCGTTATCGTAGGAGGAGGGGGAGCGGCCGGGGCTGTGGGGAGAGAAGCCCCATTCTGTTTATCCCCCTGCCTCCGAGCCAGTCCTAGATCCACTTTATTTTTACTGTATTTTAAATATTTTTTGGAACTGGGGATTGAACCCAGGGGCACTCTACACTAAGCCACATCCCCAGCCTTTTTAAAAAATATTTTACTTTGCGACAGGGTCTCGCTGAATTGCTGAGGCTGGCCTCGAACTTGCGATCCTTCTGTCTCAGCCTACCAACTCGCTGGGATGACAAACATGCACCACCGCGCCCAGCCCTAGGTCCACTTTATTTTCTGGGGACCTGGGTCCCTCAATGCACAAGTCCCCAGACCGCCAGCTTGGAAGGGGGGGGTGCCTTCCTACCTGAGGCTCCGCGATCGGGGTCGCACGGCCGGGGAGCGGCGGCCCCCATCCTCGTCGGTGATGCTCTCAGTGCTGCCGAAGTGTTTGGACAGGAAGTGGAGCTCGTCCACGGTGGGCTGGTAGGGGAGCTGGTGCAGGCGCTCCTGGGAGGAGCAGGAGGACTAGGGGGAAGGGTGGGGTCGGGATCAGCCACTGGAGCAACCACAGTGGGCTGAGATGAGACACTAGACAAGGCCAGGTTCACGCCATAGATCCTGACCCTGGCCTTATGGTTTATGATCCTTAGATCCCAGGGACCTGGTTGGGACTCCTGGCAACAGTCAGGTGAACAGAGACAGATGAGGCCACTGGCAGAGACATGGACATGGCTCCCACCTGAGTCCTCCCCTCTAGATCACAAGATCCTGCCCCATCTGGCCCTGTTTCCGGTCACTGCCCCCTCCCACTCTCCCCCTTGCTTGCTCTGCTCCTGCCATACTGACCATACTGACCTCCTTGATCCTTAAGCAAGCCAGGCAGGCTCTTGCTTCAGGGACTCTGCACTGGCTGTCGCAACGTCTGGAACATAGCTGCTCAACTCACACCTTCCCCTCCACATCTTTGCCTTAATGCCGTCCTATCCCGTTTTTACTGCTTTATCCCCTGACATCCCCTTATTATTTACTTGTTACTGCTGTCTATTCCTCAAGAACAGGGGTTTGGCCCTATTTGGTCCCTGGTGGACAAGGCCTGGCATCAACTGGGACAGACCCACAATCACCAGTGGGGACACACAAGGACATCCATATGATTTGGCCTGCATTCAGAATAGGCTTTTTTATTTTTTTATTTTATTTTTAGTTGTAGATAGACACAATATCTTTATGTATTTTTGAACCTGGTGCCTCATACATGTGAGGCAAGTGTTCTACCACTGAGCTTCAGCCCCAGCCCTCAGAATAGGCTTTTTAAATTTCACATCACCCACTGCCTGCTTAAAACTCCTCATATCTAGCAGGGTGTAGTGGTACCTGCCTGTAATTCCAGATACCTGGGAGGCTGAGGCAGGAGGATTGCAAGTTAAAGGCCAGCCTCAGCAATTTAGTGAGACCCTAAGCAATTTAGCAAGACCCTGTCTCAAAAAAAAAAAAAAAAAAAAATTTAAGGGTTAGGGAAATAGCTCAATTGTAGAGCAGGCCCTGTGTTCAATCCCTAGTGTCAGGGGGAAAAAAAAAAACTCATCCACATCTATTTTTAAAAAATAGGGGCTGGGTATGTCACTCAGTGGTAGAGAACATGCTTAGCACATTCCATGGAACCCATGTTCCTGGGTTCCGTCTCCAATTCCACACATATAACAAAGGCATACTATCTGTGAACTACTAAGTGACAATTTTAGGTTGTTCAAACTGAAATTTTACTACAACTTAATATGAAGCAATATAGTTGTTCTAGAGTTTCTCCATTGGATTTAGAATAAAATCCACCTCCGTGTTCTGGTCCCAGAAAGATTGAGGTCACTGCCTGCATCACCTCTTTCTCCCTCTCCAACCCAGCGCTCCACACAAGGCTACTTTCAACTTTCCAAATACAGCAAGTTTTCTGTGGCCTCTGGGGTCAGCACAAGCTGTCCCCCTTCCTGGAACAAACTTCTCCCTCTCTTCCACCTGCCAAACTCAAGCTGACACTTTGTCTTGGCTTCAATGCCACCTCTTCCAGGAAGTCTTCCATGAAGCTCCCCCAAGCTGAGTCACATGCCCCCCCCACCAAATGACAGTCACATGATCTTTGTCTGCTCAACAGCATACCAGAGACAGAAGTAGGAAAGGGGGCAGATGGAGAGGATTTTGAGGGATTGGGAGTGGGGACTAGCAAATGGGTTCAGGGCAAAACCTGTGGCCTGGCTGTGGCTGGCTGCAGGCACCTGGGCAAGTGGCTTAACACTGAGAGTTTGAGCCTCACCATCTACAAATGAGTTGGAGCTGAGTAGAACTCCCAGGAAGGTGCGCCGGGGCAGAGACCAGGGCTTTCATGGTGGGGACTGCAACTCTAATAGATGGACAAGTGGACACCCGTGACGAACAGAAAGTGCAGCCTGGGTGCTGGCCTGGGTGCTGGCCTGGGCAGCAGGCTACAGGTGGAAGGGCCCCTCACCCCGCAGCCACCGCACCACCACACTCACCGAGACGGTGGAGCTGGGCGTGTTGGTGCCATAGCCAGATGAAGGGAGCGAGGCCAGTGACCAGCGACGTCCATCCGCCCTGGAACCCAACCGAGGTGCTCAGAGGCCACCAGGCCCCATAGGTCCCCCATTCCTTGAGGAGTGGGAGAAGCCACTAGCTATGGCCAGGGCAGGGGTGTGGGACTCTAACTGGACTCTGTGACTACTGACAGCCCTCGGAGTTAAGGGAGCCGCGAGGTGGTCTTCTGGCCATGCAACTGCATCTTCTCAGAAGCTCCCGTCTCCTCTGTCCCTCCTCGTGATCCTCCCTTGCTCGGTTTTATCCCCACACCAAACAAGCCCGCCAGGGGGGACACCAGGCAGACTGGAAAAGCCCACCTAAGGAAGTCAAGCTCCAGGATCTCAGAAGTCCGCCTCTAGGGAAGCTCCTCCCTGAGAGGCAGAGCCTCTACCTTGTCAGAGGAGAAGGCCCTCCCCCCACACAGCCTCACTCCCAAGCCTCACACTCTCTGAACATGCACAGGGACTCCCACCACACCCTCAAGTGTTAGTGTGACTAGTGTGGTCAAGTTCATGGACTTACAGTCAGTCATTCTTACTTCACACACACACACACACACACACACACATATGCACACAAGTGCACACACACATGGTCCTCAGCACACTCCTCACTACATTCATCATCCTACATATGGACCCAAATACACATGCAAGCACAGACATTCACTCATATACACTTGCAGAGACCCAAGACACACTCACACATCAGCTCACACATACTGTACATTTGCACATTCATGCAGAAGCACATCTAAGACTGTCTTAGTGCAACACATTTAAACTCACACAGCCGCATGCTCACACACACACAGATGCACGTTTCCATAGATACATGCAGGCGGCGTGTGCTCCTCACATCTATGTGCTTGCTCACACACGCATTCACACTCCCAGTTCATATACTCTCCTGGAGACACTCGGGGGGTGCACCTCCACACAGTCACACACACAAGTTCACACACACAGATGCACATACCCAGGGAGGCATGTGTGGGCCCATGTGTCCTCACACACACACTTACACACAGCCACATAGACGGCACAGTCAATGGACACACACACTCCCATATTCCTTCCTCCCCACATGCCCTGGCTCAGCCCACCCACCATCCAGATGAGCATAGCAGGACAATCCTACAGCTTGGTCCTGGCTCCCTATTGCCTTCACTTAAGTTCCATCCCCCCCCGCCCCCCCCCCGTCCTCCAGGGAGTTGTCCTCTGTCCCCACCATTCCTGTGACACCTGCCCCAGACTTCATCAGTTTTTGCAATACTCCCCGTTCTCTGCCCACCCCACTCAATACTAAAAGCAGAAAGGTGTCATTCACCTCGAATGTGTAACTCCTAGCACATGCTGGTGTTCAGACACGGGTTTTTTAGAATGAATAAAATTCAAAGAAAATGAGACCCGCCCCGACTGCTGGTGACTCCCCAAAACTTTCTCCAAAAAAGATGACCTTCTCAACCTCCCCCAAAGGCCCCCAGAAAATTAATTTAAGGTTGCAACACAGGCCCTCAGAAAATCTCCCAGGGAAACCTGAGTCCTCGCGTTGGGACCTGGAGAAATGGCCGGCCATAGCCACCCTCCCCCACCTCAGAGACCAACTCCCTCCATGGGCATCACGCAGTCTGCGCTTGCGCACCTGGTCTCAGCTACCCTGTCCTGTTGCTATGGAAACAACCGGCCAGGAGCCGGGCTGGGGAGGAGACCCTGGGCCCAGAGCGCGCACGCGCTCTCATGCTGAAGCAAAGAAGGCCCGGCACCCTTTCCCATTCAGGATCAGCGATTGGCCCCGCCCTTTAATAGACCCCGCCCCTCAGTCTGGGCGCTCCTTTCCGCTGGGACCTTGGGGCACTCCACTGGTCCCCTCAAGCCTCAGATCGGGTAAATTAGGAGGAGAACAGATGGCGACGCAGACGGTGGGTGGAAAGGGCCCTGACAGGGTTCTGGGACCCTCAAGGGAGGGACTCACCTTCGGGAGGAGGCAAATGAGAAATGGGCGGGGGTATTGGGAGAGAAGTTGCGGGGACTGTCCAGGGGGCTGCTACCTGTTGTGGAAAGAGAGGATGTTTTTGGCTTGAGGTGTGGGGCAATTCCCATCCGGCCATCTAATAACCAAAGAGGGTTGCAAACAGCAGCCCATCTCCTTTAGTCTAGTCCCACCATGTATGGTAGGCCACGCCCCTTTGGTTGTGGCCCCGCCTCTCCAAACATTTTTAGGTGGAAGGTTTAGTTTTAGTTTTAACCTTCATCTGAGATGACCCCGCCCTTTAGCTATGGCTCCGCCTTTCATCTCTACCCGCTTTCCAATCCAGCTTCTCCTGAGCCTCTGCCCACCCATGCTTTTCACTCCACCGACTGACCACACCATTACAAGATAGCCCTGCCCCTTGTTCAATCCGAGTCCTCCTCTTTCCAGACAGCCCCTGCCTGCGGTATGGCCATGCCCCCAAAACTAGGTCTCCTATAATCTGGTCCACCACACCCATCAAAACTGCATCACTTGTCTCACCCAAGTGGCCCGGCAGTGGGGAGTGGGGTCGAGGCAGCGTAGGTGAAGTGCTGGTCAAGATGAGGCTTTTCCGGTTACTGGTGCGGCAGCTGTGGGGAAGGTGGGGGTGGGGGGCAGGACAGAATGCAACCCACTGAGTTCCTGCCCATCCAGACACCCTCCCATCTCAGATCCTCACTTCTCTCCCATCCAGGTGTGTTTGAAGATGCCCCTGGAGGACTTCTTGGAAGAGGAGGCAATGGAGGCCTCTGCAGTACCGTGTGTGGCAGGGGAAGCACGTGAAACCTACTTGAGACACTCCCAATGTAGATTATGTGTGGCCCTCTGGAACCCAGTGTCAATTACAATGTGACAGTCATGGTGATACCACTGATGATCCTGGGTGTGTGTCCTTGGCTCTGTGCTTGACATTCAAGTGTGTATCCATGTGTGGCATCCACTGTATGAGTTCAACATTGTGTGACATTGTGTGCATCCAAGAGTGACATCATGTGTAACCCAATTGTGCTTTGAAGGTCTATGTGAGACAGTATGAACTTGACTTGTCCAGGACTATGTGTTCTGTACAATGCATGATGAATGAGTTCATGTGTTTAAGATTTGGTGGAGCATTCTGAATCTTTGCAAGATACTGGCCTGTGTCTGTGTGTCACATTCACCATGTCTGGCATCTTCTGTGTGTCAGTTTAACATCTTGTGACACTGGGCATGTCCAAGCATGTCATCATGTATGACATTCCCTGATGAGTCTTGTGTGTGATAAAGCATGGTTTTGTGTGTTTCTCTGTCTCTGCAAGATTCCCTGTGTTTGTCCTGATATCAGTGTGACACAGCAAATGACATGACCGGGGATGATATCTTGTGTTTTGACATCGTTAGGTGCATGAATGTGTCATCACCACACATGTATCTGTGTGCATCTTGGATAGCAAGACTGTGTTTGTTAATGGCGATGCTTGTGACACACATTTTACTAGGGATACTTGATGTTGTATCTGTGGATTTACGAGTCTATGTGTGACACCACTGATGTCCCGTTTGTGCATGGCTTTGACCTGTGGCTGATGCATGCCTGGTTGTATGGCTGGGTATGTGTGGCACCTCCCGGCATATCTGGGCCACTAGGGCTGTTGTGTGTGTATGTGTGTGTGACATCATGTCCTGAGTGACGCTGTGTCACTATATTCAATGTGAGGCTATATTGGGGGGATCTGAGCTATGATACAAGACCCCCTTTTCTTCTGCCTTTCAAGACACCAGCTCCTGAAGAGGGAGCCCCCAGCCCCTCCACCCCCTCCACCCTCAGCCGCAGTGACTGAGCACATTAGCACGTCCAGGAGCACGCGGTATGGGAATGGGGGGAGGCCAGGCTGCGGCTATTGTTCTGAGGGTGCCAAGCCCCCCACCCTCCCCTTCTTTCCCAACACCCACCAGGCTGGCAAAGCCCGTAGCACCAGAAGACAAAGGCTCTGCAACCCCCACCCGGCCAACCCCTCCCCCTGCGGCCATCTATCCAGTTTGCAGTCCCCCTGCTCGGAACCCGCACCGCCCAAATTGAATCCCATCCCGGCGGGAAGGCGAAGCGCGGACACCTCTGGCGCAGCTGGACCGGGAGCAGCATACCGGGCCCCGCCCTGCTGCAGCAGCCTAAGGGGCGGCTTTACGCGGAGGGCCGGGACAAGGTCTGGGGGTTCGGGGGTCTACCTCTTGGTGCGGCGGAACATACTGCCGCCGGGGAAGGAGGGCATCGAGAAATTGGAAAGCGCGGTCCAGAGAGAGTCAGACATGACCCGGCGGCGGCGACATGGTGGCAGGTGCGGCAGCAGCAGCGACGGCGGCGCGGGGAGCGAGCGCGTGGGGCGGAGGCTGGAGCCGCAGCGGCCAGGGGAGGGCGGGGGAGGGGAGGGCCCTGCGGCTGCAGCCGGTCGGGAGGGGGCGCTGCTGTGTGTCCGCGCGCCCCGCCCCGCCTGCGCGCGCGCCTGGCGCCCCCACCCGGGCCGAAGAAAGGGCAGCCAGAACAGTGCGTCTCTTTCCAAGGCTCACCTGCTGCTTTTCCGGGGCAGGGGCAAATCCTTCTGGAAAGGAAAGGGGCAAAAAGATGGAGGTCAGCGTGGACCTGTAGCCACTACTCACAAAGCCACTGAGCAAGCCCAAGGAACAGAAGTAACGTGGAATGGTCTCGTCAGCATCTTCACCTTCATCCTTGGCCATGCATTGAGGAGAGTGTCCCAGGGTGACTTTTCTCCTGATCCCCAAGGACCAACACAGGGTCAAGTACACAGAAGGGCCCTATATAGGGCTGCTGGGTTGGCATCTCAGTGCATGTTTGTGCAAGTGAAGCAGAAGTCTTTATTCGAAAAATACTTTGCAAGCACTTACAGCACTAGCTAGGTGTGAGAGACAGCGGTGAATGGGAAAAAAAAATCTGTCCTTTAAGGGTAGCATTTAGAGGGACAAGCAGACACCAAATAAGATTAATGTTAAAGCAAAATAAATAACTTTAGACAACGTGTTATGAATAGAACTAGACAAAGTAATATAATGTAATATAATGGACATGACTTGAAGGGAGCACATGGCCAGAGGGGGTATCTCCGGAGAGATAACTTTTGGTCTGAAATATAAGAGCCAGCCATAGGGGGATCAGCAGAGAGAGAATAGTAGGTGGTGGGAGCTGCAAGGGCAAAGGCCTGAAGGCAGGAATGAGCTTAGCATGCTCCAGAGTGAGATGCTGAATGAATGAATGACGCCTCTGCAGTGAGAGTCACAGAAGTGGGGGTGGTAGATAGTTAGGGTGGCTCAAAACAGACTTGAAATGAGAATCTGGTGGTGGCCAAGGGATCCTTTTTGATGACAATGGTAGTCATTGCTGGCTATTAACTTTATGTATCCACATTCGAAGAAGTTCTTTTTTCTATTTTTCTAGCACTTAGGAAATCACTGCAGATATCGGAAGTTACAGAGTCCCTGAACTTTTTAAGGACAGCCATGGGGATAAGGAACTTCAGTTTCCGACCAGTTCTGTATCCAAAGGTTGAGATGGAGTGATTTGGGTTGGGTAGGGCTGCAGGTGGAAAGATTTGGGTGAGAGTTTCAAAGGGTCTTTTGAGCTGAAGATGTAGCTCAGTTGTAGAGCACATGCCCGTGAAGGAGGTCCTGGGTTCTATACCCAGCTCAGGGCTGGGGAGGAGGTGTTGAAAAAGTGTTTGAGTGGGCTGGGGATGTGGCTCAAGCCGTAGCGCTCGCCTGGCATGCCTGCGGCCCGGGTTCGATCCTCAGCACCACATACAAACAAAGATGTTGTGTCCGCCGAAACTGAAAAATATATATTAAAATTCTCAAAAAAAAATGTTTGAGGGGACTTCAGGGGGAGGGGGATGTATGTTCTAGACCCTTTTGAGGATTTCTGAAAAAAAGAAAACCTGAGTCCAAAAATACGTTTTGCCTTTTATGACCTTGGCATGTGGTCTACATTGTCCCCAAGAGTTTCTTCTGTCAGATGACACAGGTGCCTGTGCCTAGCATGGTGACTAGCACATATTATGTACTCAATAAAAATTCAATCAAAAAAACAGGAGTTATGGATAGACATGCTGCATGACAGAGAATTAGTCAGAGGGTCTTCCCACTCCCATGAACTAAGGACAGATTTTTGCATGGGGTCAAAGGTCAGCCTTGCTATCCCCAGCCATGAATGACTAGAAATCCAGACCCGGTTTTCCCTCTGCCTTTTCACGATCGGCTTGAATGACTCGCTGCCTAGACCTGGGGGACTAAAGCTGCTGGTCCTGCAATGGCCCAGGCAAAATCAAGACCTGGATTTTCTGGCCACGGAGCTCAGGGACAGACCTGGTTAACTTGATCTTGGGAGATAAGCCCCTGGGAGATCTTTACCACCCGAAAAAGTCCTCAAACCCAGCCTCATCTGCTAGCGCCCGCAAACATTCTAGAGCCAAAGAAAGGGCAAACTGGAGCTGCGGAATTCAGATCTTTGTCGTCAATGAAGACAGAGTTGCAAAGTCGCTCTGCGGAGCGGATGCTGCTTCTCCCTAAGATTAATGAATGGATGGCGCTATGGACGAGGGAGGCATTCGAACTCGCGAAGCTGTTCGTAAGTCTGATCCCAACGCACTCAGCAGACCCTTGGGCGCTCAGCGGTGGTGGGACATCCTAAGAAGGTGCACCCGTGAGTGTGAGTGTATCCAGGCACCGAAATAGTTAACTCTACCAGATAGAATAAGGAGGGGGCAGCCTTCCAGCTAGGGTCGCCAGACCAAGTGCACGTGTGGGTTGGGTGGGTGGGTGAGTGGAAGGATGCAGGGCTGGGGGAGGGGTCTTGCGCGGGAAACAGAAGTCCCGCGTGGCGCTGAGCCAATGGAAGTCAGAGCCGGCTCGGAGGGCGGGGACATATCACATGCAGGCCCCGCCCCTTCCCTCCCTTTTCCGAGGGACCCGACGGCGCCGACCCAGCTTCGCTGCTGCAGCACTTGATCTAACTTTGCCGCAGCTCCCTCCCTTTTCTCAGAACCTATTTTCCTAACCTAGCCCTGGAAGGAGGATGGAACCCGTGAGGAGGATTTTTGAGAGGCCTAGGCTCCAGATCTGGCCATATGAGCTCACTTTGAAAGCAAATCAACTTTCCAACCTGTCTGGCTTCACTATCACCCAGACACCTGGGAAGTTCTTTCTGCCTTCTAATCTTCACTTTTCCTGCCACATTGACCGATCAGCTCCCTTAGGTCTCCGACCTTGGGAATGATGGACAACTCCCAGGTGAAGACTTCAATCTTCCCCTTGTTTCCCTAAGGTCCAGGCTGAAGATGGAACTTGAGTCTGGGCCATACTTGGCTTTATCTAAATTCAAGAGTAGCAATCGTGAAGCTGATCTCCAAGAAGGCTCAGAAGGGCCAGACCCCAGGGTTTTGCCTTGGAGCAAATTTAAGGAACCACACTCACATCAAACCTCCCTATTAACTCCTCAGAAGCACAAGCCCAAGACAAGAGCAGAGGATCCTTCTCAGCTTCAGAATCCCTACCTACATTTGAAGTGGGAGCTCCTGACATCTGGATTTGCCCCCGCCATCCCTTCACTCCACAACCCTCAGTGTCCCACTCCGTGCAGTGGACCCACGCCTCCTGCGCCTGCGCAGCCTGGAGACCAGCATCCTCTAAGGCTGCAAGGAGCTAAAAATCGCTCCCGCCCACCTACAAGCTGGGCTGGACTTGAGGATCTCGGTCGTGGGGAGGGGTGTTGTAGTGGAGGGTGGTGGAATGAAGAGTGGGGATGCTGCCTAGGTGCCGGTCCAATTAGGGCAGTAGGAAGAATCCTGGTGGCCACATAGGTCCATTGAGGGTGTGGGTCCCACGCCTCCGAAAAGGCTCCTGAGGTGGTGAGGGGCGAGGCCACCTCACAAACATGTTTACGGCTGCTGCAGCGCCGGTGGCCCCGAGGGGCGCGAGCCCTGGGGCAATAACTTTGCAAGGAGCCCCCACACCCCCAGACTGGCTAGACTCCAGGAGGATGACTTCGACCCCATGCCCCTCCCCCGCCCGCGGTCCAGGTGCCCCTCCGGCCGGCCTCGAGGGGGAGCGCTAGGCTTCACCCCTTCCATCAGCTCCCAGGATCTCCGGGCGGCGCCTGAGGGGCGGGTCCCCAGGGCAGCGGGACGCGCGGCCACCGCGTTCCCTGCTGGTAGCTTCCCGAGGCGGTGGGAGGGGGTGCCCGATCAACCCAGGCGCAAGTTCTCCTACCTGACCCCGCCCCAGGGCGCCGACCCCTTCCCCTCGACCCCGGCCCGGGCTGCCGCGTACCTGCAGCCTCCGGCGGCGGATCAGGCCCGAATCGTCCATGGCGGCGGCGGCGGCTTCGGCCCCGGGGAGGGAGGAGGGAGGCGGCGGCGGCGGCGGGAGGAGGGAGGAGGGAGGGAGAAGCCGCGGGGACCGCGGCGGCGGCGGTGGCTGAGGGGGGGTGGCGGGGGCGGAGCGAAGTGGGGCGGGCCCGCGCCGTCACTGCGTCTGGGCGCCCGAGCCTGGCCTTGGCCACCGCTGCCCGCGTTGGGAGGAGGAAGGGGCGGAGGGGGAGGTGGAGCCTCCAGATGTCCCCAAGGGAGCCTTGCTACCGAAAGACCCCCATAGAGACACTCCAAGAGAGAGACATTCTCATGCAGGGAACACCCCAAGGGAGGCATTCTCTCTGAGATGTATTTCCTCTGCGGACATCCCCCGCCCCCCGAGATTCCCACGGGGAGTTAGTGTCTGCGGGGATGCCCTCTCCAATCAAGAACAGTCCCTCACCCTGAAAATCAATCCTAAGAGAGCTGTTGTCTGAAAGGTGATGCTTCATCTCAAAGCGCATCCCTTCCCAAAGAGGATCCCATGGGTGACATCATGTGGGAACTCTGGGGAGGATATCCCCAATGACAGCCCCCTGAAAGCCATATTCTCTATGGGAAATTGTCCCTATCCATGAGATACTCACATCCAAGAAATTCACATCCAAGAAATACATTCTTACAGAGTGACATTTTCACTAAGGAGACTCATCCTTGCGGGAGATGTCCCCCCAAAAAAGGGGCACATATACCCCTTTCCCCGCCTCTCCCAGGCAGACCTTCCTCATGGACCCTGCGGTGTCTCTAGCGTCCCTTCCCTCACGGTCAGGATTAAGGAGTCAGGCCAGGTCGGGCTATATTTATAAGAGCGATTATCTAGTACTTGGGGAGGGGGACTGTTGAGGAGATTTTCACTCCCGTCCCCCGGTGTCCACACAGCTGAGGCCAAAAAGGCCATGCTTACTGGGGCTGGAGAGGAGAGTGTCTAAATCCTCCCCACTCCAGATTTTGGCAGTGGACACAGACTGGAGAATGGCTTCCCGAGTGTCAACCTGTAACTGGTCCCAAGGTCCTGGAGGGTACGGCCGTCGGGCGAGAGCGACCCCTGCCGGACAACGGGGATGACAGCGAAGTCTGGGTCTGGGTGTTTCCCCGGAGCTTGTCTCCTCATCTCCGAGCTTTGACCTGCATTATCTGTCTCTACCTCTCGGTTAGTCGGCATGTTTGTGCAGCCATCTCTCCGAGTTCGAGTTCATTGCTTGCATCTGTCTTTGTCTGTGGCCTGGACTTTGCTCCCGTCCGCGTCCGCAGGAGCTCTCCGTGGTGCTGGTCTCACGCGCATTCCTGTCCGCGGTGCTGAAATCCGAGCTCAGAGTGGGGAACTGAGGTCAGGGAGGAGGAAGGGGTGTGGAGGGTCTGGCAGGAGGCACAGCCCGAAGAGTGGATAGATCTGGCCCACAAATAGCTCCGTCCACCTTGAAATTAGCCAGGGAAGGCTAGGTCCTGCAGGTCTTGGTTGATGAGGCCTCCATGACATCATCAAATGAGACTCGTGGTGTCTACTGAAACTCTACTCAACACTTGAGTGTTGAACACCTACTGTGTGTCAGACAGTATTTTTGAATCTGGGAATATAGATGAAAAAACTTTGCCTTACTCTGAGGTGAGAGGGAGACAGATTTGTAACTGTGGTCATTGCTCACAGAAATACACACATGCACCCTGCAAACACACAGGAGCACAAACATACAAACACACACCCAACAAACAGACCCACACACAACACACATAGACACACATGCACATACTACAAACACACTCAGCTAATACAGACACATGTGAATATACTCTGCAAACACATAACACACCTATAAATATTCTCAGCACACACACACACACACACACACACACACAAAAGTACCTATTCCCATGCACTCTGCACACATACACAGACCTATACATTCTGCACACACAGAAACACATACTCAGTTAACACAGACTCATATAAAAAATATGTACACATTTGCAAACATGCACTCAGCAGACACAGATGCACACAAACATACACACATAAACTCACACTCTGCAAACATACAAACATTCTTGGGAAACAGATATACACACACTCATCAAATGCAAGCAACACATTCAAGTTCACTCACACGATTCCAAAACTAAGGGATACCCAGTGCACAAACTTTCATCCAACAGACAGACACATTATTCTCCTAACATAACACACACATACATACACACACACGTGTGCATGCGCGTTACAGGGCTATATTCCCCGTCTGACTCTCCCATTAAGATATTAACTCTAGGAAGGCTGAGATTTTCATTTTGTGTTCACTGCTGCATCCCCAGGACATACCATACAGTAAGTGCTCAATAAAGGTTTGTCATTGGGTGCAATGGTGCAAACCTGCAGTCCCAGCTACTCAGGAGGCTGAGACATAAGAATCACATTTGAGGTCAGCCTCAGCAACTTAGCAAGACCCTGTCTCAAGATTTTATTGAGATTTAAGGGCTGGGAATGTAGCTCAGCAATAGAGCACTTGCCTAGCATGTGTGAGGGCATGAGTTGAATTCTCAGCACTGAAAAAAAAATTTTAAGTGTTGGGGATTTAGCTCAGGGGTAGGTCACCCTGGGTTCATCTCCAGCACCAGCAAAATAAATAAATGAATAAATGGGTGAATTGAGAGAATGTTCCCAAGGAATGCACATTTACAGAAACTGCAGGAGCATACACAAGCACACACACACACATTTTCAGATACAGACACACACTCTGTTCAGTATGACAACACTCCCTTGTTCATGTATGGCCAAAGTTCATGGTCGGCAACCTTTCTTCACTAATTTACCCACAACACTTTCCCAGGGACACCTCCCTCTACACCCTCTACATTCTTTCTCCTACATTTGCTATGACGCTTATCCTCAACGGCACATGCTTGACTTGAGACATACACAAACCTCCTTACCCAGATTCTGAACACACACACACTCAACCACAAGACACACAAATACACACCCACGCAATACACACAATTGAGGCTTACAGGTGCACTGAACATACACAGTCCGCACGAACGCACTCTCATCTCTCTCACACACAGACACTGTCCCAAACATATAGATACAGAGCTTATGTCACAAACTCAACATAAGGGCAGAGCATGGGTACATACATACATTCGTCGGGTCCAGGGCTTTCAGCGAGAGTGGGGGCGGGACTGTGGGAGGTCCTGCCCCTGTGCAAGCCACGCCCCTTTCAGCAGTCACTGGTTTCTGGACTTGATCCTGAGGTGTCTCAGCAACCCCTAGATCCCAGTCTTGCTGCTAACAGGTGAGGGGCAGGGTGGCAGGGAGACAGGAAGGGACTAGACTTGTGTCCACTTGGCCTAAGCTTTCCCTGCGTTGGAGTTTGGGGACTCTAGCGGCAGAACCCCAGCCTTGCCACAGATAAGCTTGGTGCCAAAGGCCCGGCCCTGGGCAGCAGCACCTAAGCTGATTGTGAGCCGAGGGAAGGTGACCGTGAGAAGGGCCAGCGGAAGGGCAGGAGGAGGCTGAACAGAAGAGAAGGAAGAATGACTGGGCAGGAGAGGGCTGGAAGGGCTGGGGGTGTCCTCTTGGCTCGGAGGAAAGTGGGGGTGGCTGAGGGTCAACAGGATGGCAGATATGCTGGATGCATTTTAAGCTGGTGGGGAGGTGGCACCTGGCCCTGAAGGGATGGAAGGGGTATGAGTCTGATGGAAGGGACTTCTGGGTCAGAAACAGGACCTGACCCCCCACCAGCCCCTCTCAGTATTTGAAGGTCCTTCCTGGATCATTACCCAGCCTCCTTTATAGCTGCCCATCCCCCATGTTGCCTGGCACTGCTTCCTGGGTGTGCATCTGAGGGTGCTAGGTCCTAGAAAGTGATGGCCAAACTCACCCCTTCACCTCAACTGATTCTTCTCTCAGGTGGACATGGCCTGCAGGAGCCACATCCAGCCCAGTGACCTGGCCTGCACCATGCAACTGGCCCTGGCATGGATCATATTGGGGGCTTGTGGAGGGAGCCACCAATTCCAAGCTAGGTCCCAGGGACACCTTGGGCTTGCATCGAATCTGGGCACAAACCAAGTGCAACTGGCAGGTGAGAACCTCAAACCATGCCTAATCCCCAACACCCAGGAGCCCCCTCTCCACCAGGGCAATGCCAGAATTTTCTTATGAGAAGAGCGTAGGGTGACTTTGAGGGTGCCAGCTGGTGTTAGTGATGAAGAATGGTGGTTAAGAGAACAGACTCTAGGTGTTAGACCGCCTGGGTTCAAATCCCAAATCTGCCAGTTCATGGCTGTGTGACCCTGGTCACTTCAGTTAACCTCTCTGGGCTTCACATGGACCACTAAAATGGGAGAGGGTGTCAGATCTACAGAACTACCTTATAGAAGTGATGTGAAGGTTAAGCATGTGAGCATTTGTATCACTTTAGGCATATGACAAATAATAAACTGATTATTGTAAGTGATATATGATCATTTCTACTTGAAGCTTCATTTACATCCCAAGAGAAGTTATCTTTTTTAAAAATTTATTTTTAGTATTTATTTTTTATTTGTAGTTGAACACAATACCTTTATTTTATTTATTTATTTTTATGTGGTGCTAAGGATCGAACCCAGTGCCTCACACGTGCAGGCGAGCGGTCTTAGAACTGCTGAGCCACAACCCCAGCCCCCGCCCCCAGAAGAGTTATCTTTACTTGAGTTCCTTCCTTCTTTCCTTCCTTCCCTCTCTTTCTTTCTTTACCAGGGATTGAACTCAGGGCACTCAACCACTGAGCCACATTCCCAGCCCTATTTTGTATTTTATATAGACAGGATTTCACCGAGTTGCATAGCGCTTCGCCATTGCTGAGGCTGGCTTTGAACTCGCGATCCTCCTGCCTCAGCCTTCTGAGCCGCTGGGATTACAGGCGTCCACCACGGTCTCCGCCTACTTAAATTTTGTGTTTAGGAGAAGTGATGCAATCGTGGTCTTCTGTGTTTAGGGGATCTTCAGGCCTCAGGTCCCCAACCTTACATGATGATCCAAGACCCTGACTCACAGGCGTTCCCGCTGCCGGAACCTTGTTGTCCTTCAGAGATGGACACCCCAGAGACATCAGGCCCTGGGATCTTCCCACCGCGCTGCGGGACGCCGAGCTCCGGGTGAGTGCCGCGCCCCCTAGCGTTTCCTCGTGAACTCTGCCTAGAAGCCCCTGCCTGGGGCCAGATCCCACCCCTCTTCCGCCGCGCGCATCCTGCCCCATCCCTTCCTGTCTCTCCCAATGTCCAGATGCGAATCCTTCCTGGGACACCTCCAACGCGCGCTCCGCGATCGCTTCCACCTGCTGCTGTTGGGGGTACGCCGGGCGCCGCCGCTCTGCGAGGAGCTCTGCCAGAACTGGTAGGAGAGGCGGGGCATTGGGGGCGTGGCCTATTGTTTGGGCGGGATGTAGGACCAGGTTGGTGTGTCTTGGGTTTGGAGAGGCATGACGCGCCCCTAACTGGACCAAAGTCTAAAGGATGAGGCCTAGTGCTTAGAGTCAGGCAGAAAGAGGCTAAGCCTGTGGCTTCTCTGGTTTTTAAGATGGCTATGGGTCATGGCCTCTGATGGACCTGGAGTTTTTTAGGGGCAGTACCTCCTGATTGAAAAGGATGGGAACTAGAGGGGCTGGCTGGAGCAGAGGGTCTGAGGTCTGCAGAGATGAAGGCAGTTACAACATGGCTCTGAGTATGTGCACAAAAAGTTGATAAACTATGGGACCAGGCGGTTGGGGATGTAGCTCAGGGGCAGAGCGCCTACTTAGCAATGGCAGGTTCCTGGGTTCAATCCCCAGTATAGCTAAATAAATAAAGGAGGTTCATTAGAAAAATAAATAATAAAGGAAGGAAGGCAGTCTGGGAAGGGGGGGGGGATGAGGCGTTAGGGGCGTGGTCCAAAGAGGCAGGGTCTGGATCTGAGCGAGGTGCTTGGATAGGCCGAGGCTTGGAGCGCGCAACATTACTAGCTGCGGCTGCGAAGCCTTGACCCACCTTCTCTGCACACATCGCCTCCAGGTTCGCCACCTGCGAAGCTGATATTACTTGTGGTCGGACTTGGCTGTGGCCCTCAGAAAGGAGAAGCTGCGAGGGTCGCTGCCGCACTTACGGGCAGGTGAGCGAGAGGCAGAGGGCCAGAGGGAGTCTGCGGTCCTACCTTAATATGCTTAGATCCTGGAGTCCGGACTGGCCTTTGCAAGGACCCTGCTCCCACCCTTCCCCCTTTTCAGCCTCCCCTCCATACTGGGATGTGCCCATGGCCTCCCAAGAGCCCAGACTCTGGGCTGGCCAGCAGTCCGCCCTGGAGGAGTCAGAGACCCACTTACCCACTCCAAGGTCCCCACGTACCCCAGCCTCAAGGAAACGTCCAGATCGTCCTTCCCCAAAGTCTCGCCTCTGACCACACCGCCCCCAGCAGATCTGGACTCTGCTCACTCAAGCGCCCACGCCACTTTCTTCCTAGACTTTTGCTGACGGAGTGGATCTTTGTCGCTCGGTTCTGGGTCACATCCTGCCGGTGGCAGCTCCTGGCTCCCGTCATTGCCTCAACATCTCCATCTCATTATTGCCGCGTCCTAGACCCGGACGTTGGGCCCGAGAAACTATCTCCCAGCGCTCCCGCCGCCGTCGCACCGGGATCCTGGACGCTGGGGGCAGCGGGAGTGGCAGTGGAAGCGGCAGCGGCCCCTAGCGGGCGCCCGGTCTTCAAAAAAAGAGGCGTCCCTTCCCTAGGCAAGGCCCCCTCCCTGCCTTCTAATACCCAGAGTCCTGTCCCTCCTTCCCTAGGGCTCCCAGAAGGGTCCCCCTTCAGGTTTTCCGAGAAACGAAACGACCCAACTCCAACTAATTTTACCCTCTCCTTCTGAAATAAAGCTTCCCGCTAGAGCACGTGGTACGGCTCCTTCTTGGGGAAACAGAGAATTGCCTCAAAGTGACAGGATTTTTGTTTTTTGTACTGGGGATTGAATTCAGGGACAATTAACCACTAAGCCACACCCCCAGCCCCCGCCTCTTTTTTGTGTTTTGTTTAGACAGCGTCTCTCTGAGTTGCTGAGGGCCTTGCTAACTTGCTGAGGCTGGCTTTGAACTAGGATCCTCCTGCCTCGGCCTTCTTAGCTGTTGGGATTACAGGCGTGTGCCACCGCTCCTGGCATGTGTCCAAATTCTAATCCTCAGGACCTACAGCTAGCAGCTGATTGACACTAGAGTGTAACTGACAACAGCCTCTATCCTGGATTGCTGTTACAACTCTGAATACCCAAGTGTCACGGATGGGCATAGGAGGGCACAAGGGGAGCTGACAAGGACAGAGGTGTGCCTTCCACTGTGTGCTGCCAGGCCTGCCAAGAAGCCCCCTGACATTTATGGACAAGAAGGATTCATGGTCTTCCCTTCTGAGCAAGCCGACAACACAGTGTCTGGCAATCCCCTCCTCCATATCCCAGCTCCTGCCTAGGGAAAGGAACTAGACACAGGTTGGGATTTCTGCAGTGAACATCACTCCTGCCCCAGGATTGAACCCAGGGGTGCTTAACCACAGAGCCCCAGCCCCACCCTTTTTAAATTTTCTTAGTTGTAGATGAACACAATACCTTTATTTTTATGTGTACTGAGGATCAAACCCAATACCTCATCTGTGCTAGTCGAGCACTACCACTGAGCCACATCCCCAGCCCTTTTATTTTTGAGAAAAGTTCTCATTAAGTTGCTGAGGGTATTGCTAAATTGCTGAGGCTGGCCTCCATCTTGTGATCCTCCTGCCTCCCAAATCCTTGGGATTATAGGCATGCACCACTGTGCCCAGTTGGTGCTGCATTTTTTTCTCCCTTGGCAGTGCCGTCCATCTGTTTCTACCAACATCACCACACAGTTGAGTGAGGTACTGGGCGCCAATGTCGGAGGTCACTAGGTGAGAGGAAGTTTTCAGCTGTACCTGCAGTCCCCTTCAAGAAACATCCTTATGCAGAAACACACTTACACAGCACAGGACTTTTGGTCCTGGTAATCAAAGAAAGGGTCCTGTGTGTGCTGGGCAGGCTCTCTACCACTGCTACCCCCCAGTCCCAGGGCAGGGCTATATTTTAAAAATCAAATCAGTCCAATACTATCCAAAAGGCAGCAGCTGCATCGGGCTGCTGAAGTCACTCCCATACCTCTGGCCCCAAGGACAACCCCTCCATTTGCTTATCCTTCAACAACTTTAATCCTCCTTGATGAGGGGAGGCAGGCCTGGGGAGGAAGGAGGCACCTCCTACAGGGCAGTGGCTGGTTCCAGGCCCCGCTCCTGGAAGTATCTGTGGGGGGCACGGGGGCGGGCTCGGGAGCCTTTGTTGAAGTAGGCGGTGATCCTCTCAGGTCCTTCCAGGTCCTGTGCTGGGGAGTCCTCCCTGTGGAGAGAGGAGTGACATGACCACTTCCGGGATGGGGCCTGGCCCTCCCATCCCCCTCCTATAGCATCCACAGCACCCACCACAACACATCTGCAGCCTCCTTTTCCAGGATGGTCTGGGCTGTGCTCCAACTGAACCGAACGAACTGGGGGAAGCCAAACACGGGTTCCACTTGTTTCTTCAACCATGCTTTTGTCTTGGGATCTGGGGGTGGGACAGGCAATGACAGCAGTCCCCAAGTCTCAAGGTAACACCCAAGCTCCAGGTCCACTCACCTTTGACTTCCTCCTGAGTGCTTGGGGCATTTTGTGCCTCAGGCCCTTTGCACAGGCAGGTCCTTCCCTCCCATTCTGTGCCTGGCTGAGCAGTGCTCAAGGTGCAACTTGAGACTGCCTCTGAGATAGCCTCTGACCCCCAAGGACAACAATGTAACACCCATTCTCTCCACAGGCAGGAGCTCAGTGAGGCCTTGAGATGTTTGACTTACTGCTGTATCCCCAGGGCTCAGTCCTGCACGGCAAGTACCAGGCACCCTGACTTCTAATCACCTGAGGGGGCTCTGCTCCCCACCCAGCTTCAAAAGGACTGGAGCTATCCTTGAACCCAACCACCAAACCTTCACTATATCTTTCTGTTTGCACTGCAGGGATAAAAGCCCTGCCCGTGGATGCCGGGCAAGTGCTCTACCTGAGCTACGACCAGCTCCGCCACTGAATCCTCACACCTGCCCTTGATGCCTGCATGAGGTTTGCAGGAAGGTGAGTATGAGACTGCCTTCATTGTATAATGAGGACATGGAGCCTCGTGGTGGAGAGACAGCACAGATTACAGATTTAAACTGAGGCCACAGGATGGAGCCAGGACCCCCATTCCTGCCTTCTTCCCCTTAACAAGCAGATACCTTTGGTCTCAGCCCCTGCCCTTTTTTTTTGGGGGGGGGGAGGTAGTGGCAGGTACTAGGGATTGAACCCGGGGGCACTTAACCACTGAACCACATCGCTAGCGCCCCCTTTTTTGAGACAGGGTCTTGCAAAGTTGCTTAGGGCCTCGCTAAGTTGTTGAGGTTGGCTTGAACTTTCGATCTTCCTGCCTCACTCTCCCAAGTCCCTGGGATCATAGGTGTGCGTCACCAACGCCCAGCTCAGTCTCTCACTCTCTGGGGCTCCAGACAGCAAAATGAGGGAGGGGAGGAGAGCGCCTATGAGCTGGAATCCAGCTGCCACTCACTGGCCATGAGGCCCTGATCAGACATACAGTGTCTGGGGTTCAGACTCTTCTGCTATGGAGCGGAGCGGCCAGAACGATTTAGAAACCTTCAGCAGTGTGCTCGATGTAGCTACGTCAGTGTTACCACCACAGTGGGGGTCTCAGGGCAGCTGCAGAGCAGGCCTGACTGCCATCTGCTCACCATTAGGGTAGCCGGAGCCATAATCAGCATCCAGGTCCTGCAGGTCCTCCACAAACTGCCAGTTCTTCACTGCCTGGTCTCGAGCCACCTGCAGGCAGGACAGAAACTTGGAATCTCCTTCCCCCAGGGGAGCCAAGGCTGGTCCCTCCCAGAGAGATGCCAGAAATCATCCACGGTCAGTGGGGGGCTGACCTTGGCACAGATGCTGGCAGCGCTGACCACAGGGTAGAGGGCATCTGCTTTGGCCTTGACTGTCACGTCAATTCCAGGAAAGCGCTGCTGCAACCGCTCCTGGTATGTCTCCGGCAGCCCCACTGTGTCCACAAACACCTATCATGGTGACAGAAATGTTCTCATTCAACAAACAGCTGGAAAAAGAACTGTGCAAAGGATCCAACCTCTCAGCCATTGTACTTGCTGTTTTCAATTCCCACAATCATTTTCTTTTTTTTTCCTCAGGGAGCTGGGAATGGAACCTCGGTCCTAACACATGCCAGGAAAGTGCTCTACCACTGAGCCCTTTTCCCAGACTGACATTGACTTTTATTAAATGTAAAAAGTATTTTGTTGGTGCTAGGGATGCAGTTCAGTGGAAGAGTGCTTGCCTGGAATGCACAAAGACCTGGGTTCCATCCTCAGCACCCCCTCCCCCCACACACACACACAAAAGGCTTTGCCTGATCATGCTGCAGACACTGCACACTTATTAAGCACCTAGTGCATGCCAGATGCTGTCGTACATAATAAGGACATGGCAGCAAACAAACTACAGAAAAATCTCAGCCTTTGTTGGGTGAAAATCTTGGTGAGGGCAAAGACAAAAACCAGGGTAAGTACAGAACAGGAAAAAGTTTAAAGCGGTTATAATTTTAAATACTGACAAGGAAGATCTAAAGTGGTGATATTTGAATAGAGACTTGAAGGAAGTAAGGAAATAAACCATGTGGAGATCTGGGAAAGAGTGTTCCAGGAGGAGGAAAGAGCCAGTGCAAAGGCCCTGAGGTTGAACCATGTGGATGTTGCTGAACAACTGATTGGAGGCTCCATGGTTGAAGCATAGAAGTGAGGTCAAGGAGCTGATGGTTCAAGTGGTGCCTCTATGGAAATTATCATTTTCAGAAATCATATTTACTTTTTGTGTACCAGCTGACCATCTGTTTCTCCAGATTAAGCCTTGAAACCCTAAGTATAGCATCACCCACCAGCTCTGCATTCAGGGTTGGGGCCTCAGCCACTTCCTCAGCAAAGTCTGCCTGCTACATTTCCTGTATCAGAGTTATTTCCCCTGGTAATTCTCACAAAGCCTACCGTCTTTGACTCAGAGCAATTGATGCAATGCTGACTTATGTTTTTCTCTGATAATTTAATCTCATTCTCCCCCACTTGACTCAATTTTCCTGATTTAATTTCCACTGTGATCATAAAATTAAATGTCATGATTTACATTTCACAAAGACAACAGTCTGCTGTGTGGGGAACAGATTGGAGAGGAAGGGGATGAAGGTGGGGGAATCAGGGAGGAAGCAGGGCAGATTTCCAGGTTGCAGAGGGTACACTGGGCTAGGACAGAGGCTGTGGGAAGATCGACAGACGTGGGACTTGTTCTAGACCTTTAGAATAGGGGTTCAGATTAGACAGCAATGGAGCACACATTTAGGTCAGGAACAGGAGTGGGGATTCAGTGGCAGCAATGAATATGCCTGAGGCACTCCTGATGATCTTTTTTTTTTTTTAAAGAGAGAGAGAGAGAATTTTTTTTAATATTTATTTTTTAGTTTTCGGCAGACACAACATCTTTGTATGTGGTGCTGAGGATCGAACCCGGGCAGCATGCATGCCAGGCGAGCATGCTACCGCTTGAGCCACATCCCCAGCCCAACTCCTGATGATCTGATGTTGAATCTGTCCACTGCACTTTCTTTTTTCTTAAAACAATTATAATCTTTTTATTTTCTTGATGTTGGGGATTGAACTCAAGGCCCTGCACATACTAAGGACATACTCTTACCACTGAGCTCCACCCCCAGGCCACACTGCACTTCATAACCTCCATTTCATCCAAAGATGATTAAATAGAGGCAACCCAACAATCAGCTCACCTGGGTGACTCTCACACCCTGGTCCAATGCATACTGTATTAGTCCAGCAGCTGTATCGTGGGACAGGGCGTTCAGGTTGTATTTGACCCTGCAGTGGTGGGTAGAGCTCAGTTAAACCCATTCCAGCCACAGGGCCCACCTAGGCCATGCTGGCCTACCCCTCCACCCCAGCCCCTCTGAAGCACCCCTCACCGCCCAAGCATGCTGGTAGAGATGAGGTTTGGAGATAGCACGTCCAGAGCCCAGCCCACAAAGTCCCCGTTCTCCTCCATTTTGGCAAAGAGCCTGTCCCGATCGCTCTCCGACATGGTCTTTGAGTCTGGGAGGAGAGTTGGAGAAAAGGGGGGCAGCTTGTTTTCCCAATTCCTGCTCTTCCCCTAGATTTCTCACCTGCTCCCCCCACCCGGCACATGCCCAGGAACCCCATCCTCAGAAGTGTATTTCAGGCTCACCTGCCACTTTCATAGCCTCCAGATCTGCCAGGCGGGTCAAGGGACAATAACAGATGGCGTAGACCATGGGCCCTGGGGAGGAGAAATGTCAAGATTTCTGGGAACAAGGGTCCAACTAGTGAGTCCGTGTCAGCCACCAACTCTCTTCCATCACCACTGCTTTGTTCAGTGCCACCACCGATGCCATGGTCATCCCACTATAACTCATGGTCATCACGCTTCCCCAGGTCGGATGCAATCCCGACTCAGGTTCCAGGGCGACTGTCTTTCCCTTACTACGCCCCTCCCCTTCCCTGGCCCTAGGGACGCACCAAGCACAGGGCCCCGACCCGCTTCATCGACGCCGAGAACGCATGACTCCTTGCGGCACACGGCGGGCACTGGCGAGCTCAGGCGACAGCGGCCTGTATTGTCTTTCTCCAACTCGCTGAAATCCATACCCCCTCAGCGGCCGCCGCCAGCTGCAAGAAGGAGCGCCGCAGGCGCTGGCCTTGGCGCGCGATTGCCTTGAGCTCCACAGCAGCGCTGGATCCTGACCAATCAGCGCGCGGGACACGCCCCCGACGCTCCCGCCGGCGCGGACGTTTACGCATGCAGCGCCGACGCCACTGCCGTGCGGCCTCCTGGGAATTGTAGTCCCCACGGGAGGCAACGGAGGGCGTGCTTTGCACAGGGTCACTTTCCGAGCTCCGCCCCGGGGTCTCTCGTGCCTTGCTCGTGGACGCTGCTGAAAAAAGAGGAAAATAAAGGGGAAACTGAGGCGCAGCTCAGTTTGACTCTGTTTTGGGGCAAAGAAGGCCAAATATCATGCCCAGTCCGTTGCTCTCCGCACCACTGGGCCCCGGTCCTTGGCGGCCCTTATTCTCGTGGTTCCTGCCCTCATATACGCATTCTGAAAACTGTGTTTTCTGCACTATGTATTCCCATTGTTTCTGGGTCAGGCCTTCCAAGTTGGAGTCCCTAAACTCCCACTTTCGGCCGTTAACTTGTATCCCCCCTGCTACCAGGATCTCTGCCTCCTACTCTAATTAGGGCCAAGCCTCCCCTACTCCTAATGGAGATCCACAACCCAGCAGATTCCTGCTTATAGAGTCTCAGGCCTCCTCAACCCATAACCCCCCTTTCTTCTGCTCTCCCCTCCCAGGCCCCTCTGCCACTCCTGCCGCACCTCTCCTTCTATCCCTTGGACTCTGTAGGGTTCATGTCCTCTGCCTGTGGGTTTCTGCTCATCGGAACCATGCGCCTCTATCAATTTCCTAGTTCCCCCATCTCCCCTATCCCTCCAGTGCATACCACCTTTTTGTTTTCTTCCTGGACATCAGGGAAGGCTCTTTTTTGTTTTTTGTTGTAGATGGACACAATTACCTTTATTTTATTATTTATCTTTATGTGGTGCTGAGGATTAGACCCAGGGCCTCACACATTGCTAGGCAAGAACTCAACCACTGAGCCACATCCCCAGCCCTATTCCTATTATGTATTTTCTTTAGAGGCAGGGTCTCACTGAGTTGTTTAGTGCCTCGCTTTGGCTGAGGTTGGCTTTGAACTCCCAATCCTCCTGCCTCAGCCTTCCAAGTTGCTGGGATTACTGGGTGCACCACCCCACCTGAAGGCTCTTGACTCAGAGGTCTTGACTCAGCTCGCCCCTCCCCTACTGGCCTCAAGACTCAGATTTAGGGCCCCAGTTATCTCCTTCCTCTTACTAGCCTCACACCCTCTACAAACACCTCCCTTCCTCTTTCCCTCCCCTCCTTTGGGACCCATGGCCTTGCCAGTTGCTTCTGCCCCTGCCTGCCTCCTCTATGCCAGTCTCTCACCTGGGTTCAGGGCCTCCAGTTGCAGTCGATTGGCTTGCAGGATGGACAATCCCTTTGCCTGCAGGGCCTCGTCTGGACCAGGTTCTCTCGATCCATGAACACCATGGGATCTGGAGCTGTGCCCAGCACCTCACGGCTGCGTTCTTGTTTGCCCAGGTTGCAGAAACAGTGCCACTTTCCCCAGGGGCCTAGGATCGAATCCTCCAAGACTAAAGATAGAGATGAAGACTCAGGTAGGGGTGCCTCCAGGAAGGCACAAAGATAATTATACTAACAAACAATGGCTCATATTTGCTAGGCAGTTTGCCAGGCTCTGCCTGTATGCCTTTTAGTCTTCCCATTAGTCCCAGGTGAGAAAACTGAGACCTAGAGATTCATTCTCCCAAGGTCACACATCTGGTGAGCCCAGAGGGTCTGCAAACTGACATCTCTAAACTGTGCCAGCTTGCCCAGTGGGAGTATAGACACCCTTGGTGCCTGCCATCCTAAGTTGAGAAGTTGACTCTTGTCCTCAGAGGCTTGATCATAGGCCTATCTAACAGGCACAATGCCACCTTACCAGCAGGGCTGACAGGTGGTAAATTAAATGACATAATTGACATAATGAAGGTACTTAAAGCCCCTGATGAAGAACCAAAATAATTATCATGATCACTTTGAAAGAAGCTATAAATAGTGGGGCAGTGGAACATGCCAGCAATCTCAGCCACTCAGAAGGCTGAGACAGGAAAATTGCAAGTTTGAGGCCAGCCTCAACAACTTAGCCAGGCCCTAAGCAATTTAGCAAAACCCTGTCTCAAAATAAAAAGGCTGTGGATGTATGGATGTAGCTCAGTGGTAAAGCATCCCTGGGTTCAATCCTGTCCTTCCCCACAACCAAAAAAAAAGGAAAAAGGAGATATGTAACTTTTTGTGTGGGGGCGGTGGAGTGCTGGGGATGGAACACAGGGTCTTAGGGTCTGAGATACCCTCTAAACCACAACTTATTAAGATGTCCTTTACAACATTGTTTTGGCATGCTAGGCAAGTCTTCCGTGCTGAACTAAGGCCCACACTCCTACAACAGTCTTTACTATTTTTTTTTCTGTGCCACTATGAAGCAGGCCTTACCCCAACTCCCAGCTCTCAGAGCTTGACACTCATGCCCTAGCTTGCCCCGTCTCTGCCACATCACATTCCCCCTTTCCTTTCCTCCAATAGGCTTTTTAGCCTTGGCACTGTCTGTTCCCTTTGCCTGAGACACTGTCTCCCCAAATCTGTGCTTTTCTTTATCATTCTGGCTGCGTTGGTTGCCAATTTTTT
Source organism: Marmota flaviventris (assembly GCF_047511675.1). Classification (NCBI taxonomy): domain Eukaryota; kingdom Metazoa; phylum Chordata; class Mammalia; order Rodentia; family Sciuridae; genus Marmota; species Marmota flaviventris. The sequence continues at coordinate 210,671,045 of NC_092498.1, forward strand.
TTTTCTGTATTCCCAAATGTACCTGTCCCCTTCTTCCACCGTCTTTGCCCTTCCTAGCACCTATCCATGAGTTCATGGATGTGTCCGTCTTCATGTTTGTTGCCTATCTAGGCCTGATCTTCCTGTGAATTGCTTTCAGGCAGTGTTCACTTCACTTTACAGATAAGAAAACTGGGCCTTGGAGAAAAGTAACCAGCCCCAGGGGAGCTGGCAGTGCGGAGCTAGGCGAAGATTTGAAAGCCATGGAGGAGGAGAGTCTGTTTGCAGCCAACTGGAGAAGTAGGGTCATGGGGCATTGTCATACCCGCCGCCTGCGATTACCCTTTTGATGTTGCTGCCGCAGCAGCTCCCAGGTGTCACCTTCTCCCTTGTCGCCGAAGTATTGGTAGTCGGGGGAAAGCTGGACAGCTGTTGTCCGCGCCAGGAGCATCAGAGGCAACAGCACCAAGGCCGGCTGGCGCCGGGCCATGCTGGACGCCAACCGTCTCCAGCGCGTTCTGGGACCCAGCCACGCGACTAGTTCGCGGCTCACGCACTACCCCACAGGCTAGCGCAGTGGTGGCGGCGGGCTACCGAACTGTCCCCTTCACCGCGCAGGCGCAAGGCCCAGCCGCGCCGCTCCCCCTCCCTTGCCGGCGCAGCGGACCTGACCGCTCGGCTCGCCAGCCCCGCCCCAGCCCTGCGCGTCACGGTTCGGGCGGTGCATAAGAGACTCCGCGGCCCAGGGCACACTTGGCTTTGAGAACTCGAGTCGGTGCATCTGTTCTTCAGCGTGTCCGTCTCTTGCACACGCAGGTATGGACACTTGGTGTACATCTGAATGGGGGTGAGCCCCCTTCCTGAGTTCTGGCCCTATCAGGACCTCCCTGCTGGCCGCCTTTGTTTTCCATCCGCCATAGTGGCTGCCTTTGTCCTTGCGAGGGAAACTGAGGCCCCAGCCTTGGAGTACGGGCCCGATAGCCGGGCTCCCCACACCCTGCCCCAGAGGTTCTCGATATCTCCTCTGGACTGGGGCTTGCGCCACTGCGCTCAGGCTCACTCACTGGTGGGGCCTAGGGACAGTGGCCCTGCCACTTTTATTCTGCTTAAGGGGGCGGGTCTCCGGCAGCCTCCCGGCCTTGTAGAACCGGCAGCGGGGAGGGTGAGTATGAGCGCCGCGGCCTCCTCTGCTCTGTCTCCGTAACTGGGCCCAGCACGCAGCGTGACCTTGGAAAGGGAGGACAAAGGGTCTTCCCTTGTGCACTGATCAGCGCGGGTCTTGGCTTTCAGTCATGGCCTCTGGAAACGCGCACATTGGAAAGCCCGCCCCTGACTTCACAGCCACCGCGGTGGTGGATGGTGCCTTCAAGGAGGTCAAGCTCTCTGACTACAGAGGTGAGACGGCCTGGCGGGGGTCCAGGTGGGGGCGGGGCCCACGGATCAGAGAGGCTAGGTCCTAATTTCTCATCTGTTTCCCTCCACCCCAGGGAAGTACGTGGTCCTCTTTTTCTACCCACTGGACTTCACTTTTGTGTGCCCCACGGAGATCATCGCTTTCAGCGAACATGCTGAGGACTTCCGCAAGCTGGGCTGCGAGGTGCTGGGTGTCTCTGTCGACTCTCAGTTCACCCACTTGGCTTGGTAGGAGCAGGGACCAGGGAGGGAGGATGCAGCTAAGCTCACACAGTAGAGCCAAGCCTGTGGCCTCCCTTTCCTCATCTAGAAAAGAATGGAAATGATGACTCCTAAGTCCTTAAGGATGGATGATGACAGTAATTAACATTTGGCAGCTAGATGCATGGCCCGTGAAGTTGCAGATGCTTTATCTCTCTTAGTTCTCAGAAGACAGGCTGTATTGTCCTATTTCATGAAGGTGGAAACTCCAGTTCACCAAGTGAAGGGCTGGGCCCCAGGACACAGACCAAGAGGAGGATGGGGACTCTGACATTAGCTCTCTACTGCTACTGCTCCAGCCATATGAAGCCACTTGGCTGGACATGGCAGGATTCTTGTCCCAGCTATGGGGATACAGCCCCTACACCTCCAGGGTGGGGTGGGTGGGGCTTGCAGGACCTGCTCTAAGGCCCCTTATCTGTGGTTTCCAGCACTCCCACTCCAACCCTTATCACTCCCAGGCTCATAGGGTGAGGACCCTGCTTTGTCAGACATCCTGAGGTCCCAACCCGGTCTCCCCTATCTCCAGGATCAACACCCCGCGGAAGGAGGGAGGCTTGGGCCCCCTGAACATCCCCCTGCTTGCTGACGTGACCAGAAGCTTGTCCCATAATTATGGCGTGCTGAAAAGCGATGAGGGCATTGCCTACAGGTATGGAGGGGATGCACAATCCACTTCTGGGAGCCCTGTCCCCAGGATGACCAGACCACCAGCCCTGTCCCCAGGATAACCAGGCAGTGGGATGGTTTTCCCTTCCCTGGCCCTCAAAGTGGGAGCTCCCAGCTCCTTATCATGAACCATCATGTCCTCAGGGGCCTCTTCATCATTGATGGCAAGGGAGTCCTTCGCCAGATCACTGTTAATGATTTGCCTGTGGGTCGCTCTGTGGATGAGGCTTTGCGGCTGGTCCAGGCCTTCCAATACACAGATGAGCATGGGGAAGGTGAGTGGATACACACATTCATGTTCACGCATGAATATGACCTTAGCTCCACTGTCAATCACTCGGACACTCACTGCCTGCCCCTGCACCTGTGTGGAATGGATGTTAGGGCCCTAAAGAAAATTCAGCTCAGGGTCTTGTCTGCAGGAAGTTTCCATCCTGGAAGTGGGTAAGGTCAGGTGAAATGCTCCAATACAAGAGCAGGCAGCTAGGTGGAAGCCTGTAATCCCAGGGGTTCAGTAGGCTGAGGCAGGAGGATTGAAAGTTCAAGGCCAGCTTCAGCAACTTAGCAAGGTCCTAAAAAATTTAGTTAGACCCTGTCTCTAAATAAAATATAAAAAGGGTTGGGGATGTGGTTCAGTGGTTAAATTGAACCCCTGGATTCAATCCCTGTTACAAAAAAAAGAAGAAGAAGAAGAAGAAAGAAAGAAAAAAAGACCAGGCAGCTGGGAGGAGGTGATAGAGATCTATAAAAGTCATTTGAGCAGGCATGTTCCAAGTCAGGCTTGAATAATATTATTTGCATTAAAGATTAGAGTACCTTACCCTCACCCCCTTGTGGTGTTAGGGATGGAACCTAGGCCCTTGCACATGCTAGGCAAAGATGAGCCACACCCCAGCCTGATCAGAGTATCTTGTTTTGTTTTTTGGTGCTGGGGATCGAGCCCAGGGCCTTGTGCATGCAAGGCAAGCACTCTACCAACTGAGCTATATCCCCAGACCCAGAGTATCTTCTTATGTGGAAGAGAAACCCAACTCCAGGTTCCCCAAGTCCATTAGGGCCAAGGGAGAAAGTGGATTAAAGGGGCCAAAAAAAAAAAAAAAAAGTGAAGGCTAGAACAGGAAAATGTCAGCTAGAAGATACTGCAGCTGAGCTTGAGGGGGCTTCTCTTAATATGCACATTCTTGGGTCTGGACCACTTGGTTCTAGCTTTGTCTTCTGCAATCCAGGATTTGGCATGCCCTCTGTTCGTCCCCTGAGCTTGATTATGGGGCTTTAGTCTCATGTGTGCATCCCTGTATCTTTCCACAGTTTGCCCCGCTGGCTGGAAGCCTGGCAGTGACACAATCAAGCCCAACGTGGATGACAGCAAGGAATATTTTTCCAAGCACAACTAGGCTGACAAACAGGCAGTGAGCCTGTGTCCTTGGATTCCATCTGTGCCCCTACCTGGGTCTCTGTGCTGACCCAAGAAAGGCAGGACCTGCCCCTTCCAAACTCCATGGTAGGGGGAGGGCTGGTAAACTAGGCCAAGGCTTTCCACTTTCTCATCCCCTACATGGGATCTGGTTAATAGTGACCCCTTTCTATCCAACTGGGTACAGGTATATAGGTGACCAATAAAGCGTTAGGAACAGATATGACTCTGTGTTGGTGTGTTTTATCAGGCTGGGTACTTGCGCCCTGGAAAACCGACCCTGTGTTTACTAATTTTCACCACAAGGTGGCGGCCTTACTTCATGCACTGCTGACTCCTTGCCTGAGAAGTTTCCAAAGGGCAGCGGAGGATGCTTGGTGCCCCTAGGAGGGGGGATAGGTTTCAGAACACCCTACATCCTGACAAGTGGCCATGCATTTCAGCATCTATACCATACCATCGGCCAGTCTGGGTTCAATGTCATTTAACAGTTGTGCTCTTCCCTGGGAAGGAAGACTACCAGCCCAGATGACTGTGCAAGTCAAAAGTATGTGAAGTTCTAAGCACCAGGCTCTACTTAAGGCCCAGTTAACAGTTACTAGAACTGGAAGGATCCCTGTTAAATCCAGTCTTATGGGGGAAGAAGGTGGGAACCCAGTCCTGAAAGCAGAACCAGCAGTGGGAGCCTGAGTTCCATTCCCAGTCCCAAGGAAGGGCTGTTGGTATACCCCTGCTGTGGGAGGGTGAGCATTACTTTAGGAGGCAGACTAATTAGAAGTAAGGCAGTGTTCCCAGGGGGTGCAGTTTTGATGATGCATGTATTTAAGCTAGTGGCTTTGTCACTCTGAGCCCCCATTTCTTTCCAAAGAACAAGGCTAATATGCTCATTTAATCTATATACCCCTATTAATACTGCTACTCAGGCAGTATTAAGGGTCACTCATCTTCCTTGGAGTTTTTTCTACTTTTTTTTTCTTGTGTGTGTGTGTGTGTGTGTGTGTGTGTGTGTGGTGTTGTTTTTTAGTGGTGATGGGACTGGAACCCTGGGCTTCTCTCATTCCTGTGCAAGTGCTCTACCACTGAGCCACACACCCCCTCCTGTATTTATTTATACATGGATTAACGAAAGTGTCTGTTCTGCCAGCCCCACCGCAATGACCTGGTTTCTTCTCTGCTCTTGAGGGTTCCAACTTCCAGGCCAGCCAGACCCTACCGGGGCACTCCAGCAGTTCCCGCCTCCTCCCTGGTCCCAGCTGTAGAACAGGGGGCATGGCATAAGGGTGGTGGTGGCGCCCAGAGGCCCAAGTAGCCGCCCTGGCAGGACCGGACCTGGCAGTCGCCTCGCTCTGGCACCCGGGAGGGGAAACTGGCAGGCGGGCGCCGCCCTTCCTGGCGGGAGTTGTGGGGGGACGGCGTCGGCAACCGCGCAGAGGCAGCGGCAATCCTTCGCCCGGGTCAGATCAGACAGGGGGCGTGGGCGCGGCGGGGCCCAGGCGCCAGCCCGTTGAGGGAGGCTCGGAGGTGGCTCCTAGAGTCCAGGAGAGAGCAGCCCGCCCACCGCGGGCGCTCTGGACCCAGGCCTGGGGTTTTCCGGGCCCAGGCAGCCGCCCGCCCGGGAAAATCCCGGCCCCCTTCCCGGCGCCGCGGCCCTGCCGGGCAGAGCGGGGGAGGGGATTCCCGGAATCTGCCCAGAGACCGCGGTAGCGTCACTGGGCAGAATCGGCCCATATATGGGCAGCGCTTCCGCTGCGTCAGCGGGGAAAGCCCCGGTGCGAGCGGCTGGGCGGGGCCACGCCTGCGCACCTCGCATCCCGCCCCGAGCGACTTGCCCGTGTGCTGTGCTTCTTGGCGGTCCCTCACCCGTACCTTCCAACTCCGGAGAAAGGGGACCTGGAGAGGGTTGGACGCCCAAGCTGGGAACTTAAAATGCCTGGACAAAAAAGGGGGATACACACAAAAGCGAGCCACAATCAGCAGTGGGGTGGGATAGCCCAGTACTCTCCTCCCTCCACCCGCCCGGCTTGGGAGAAATAAAGACAACAGAAATTAATAAAGAACCGTTTTTTTTTTTTTTTACTTAAATAGATTCAATAAAAAGAACAAAACACACACACACACACCTTAAAATAAATTCTTTAAAGATCAAGTGCGTGTTTCTTTTCCACAGTACGGTGCAGAGGGGGGAGTGCAGGGGGCGAAGGTCCCCTCCCTAGTGTCCCCGCGGGCTTGAGTACCGGGCGGCGGGGCCAGCTCCGCCGCAATCGCCCCCTCTCTCCCCTCCCTGTTAAATACACAAATATATTATATTCAATATGAATCGAGTCTGTTTCCAACAGAAAAAAAAATACAAAAAAAAAAAAAAAAAAAAAAAAACGTGGAAGGGGTCCTGTAAACGATGAGGTGGAAGGACTGGGCGCAAAGCCGGCGGGCCGGAGTCCAGTGTGGTTTGCGGCATCCCCGGCCTCGGGGCGGGTGCCCACCGCCTGCCCCCTCTCTCCCAGTGGGAGGCGTGCACCCAGCCGTCCAGGCTGGGGGGTGTCCGTACGGGGGTGGGTGATGCGCTCAGAAGGCGTGTCCCTTGACCCCGAGCAGCAGCTGGCAGCCGTTGCTGACGTGGGTCATGACCTTCTGTTTGAGCTGCGCTACTTGCTCCCGGAGAAGGCCGGCTGTACTCGACAGGCCCGCATTCTCGGCCTTGAGTGTCTTCACCTTGTCCTCTAGGCGCGCGATGCGCTCCAGCTTCCGCTTCCGGCACTTGGTGGCCGCCAGCCGGTTCCGCAGCCGCTTGCGCTCCACTTTGATGCGCTCCTGGTCTTCCATGTTGATGGGGGACACTGGCGGTGTGGCGTCGCGGCTGCGCGCCTCCGGCACGGTCTGCGGTTCCTCCTTGAAGGTGGAGGCGCCGCGACCCAAGCCCAGCTGCGCGGGGTGGCCACCAGCAAAGGGCGGTGCGTGTGGGAGGTAGCTGATGGTGGCCGTCGGGTATGAGCTCCCGGTCCCGACTGTGGCCCCGGCGCCTCCGGAGGATGCAGAGGCTGGGGAGTAGCTGCTGAGGTTGGTGTAGACAGGAGGTGGCTCCTGGCCAGCATAGACGCCCCCGGGCCCGGCCGGGGGGCCACCGCTGGCGCCCAGAGACACGTTGGGAGGTGTCACGTGGTTCATCTTGTGCAGGTCGTCCAGGGCTTTGACAAAGCCGTCGGCGAAACCCTCTTGCTCTTCGGTGACGCCGCCCCCTGTGCCCCCTGCACCTCCGCCGCTGCCACCCCCGCGGGGGTAAAAGTATTGTCCCGGGGGTGTGGGCGTCGTCGTGATCACGCCGTTGCTGTTGGGGACGATCAGGCGCTCCAGCTCTGAGGAGGCGAGCTTCAGAGATGCGCCGGTGTCCGAGCCCTGGCCGGAAAAGTAGCTGCCCGCACCACTGCCCTCAGGGCCGGGGCCCCGTGCCCCGGGCGCTTTGAGGCCCCTGTAGGGGTCCGCCAGATTGAGCGCTAGGCTCGGTTTCAGGAGTTTGTAGTCGTGTAGAGAGAGGCCGCCCGGGGCCCGACCGTATCCCGCCGCTGCGTAAGAGTCGTCGTGGTAGAAAGGCTGTTCCATTTTAGTGCACATCCGGGCGGCCCAGGCGGTCTGGGGAGGGTCCCTGCGGGGCCGCCCCGGGCCTCGCTCTGGCGGGTGCCGAGCTGTCCGCGGCAGTGGCCGGACTGGGTGTCTGGTCGCGCGTCGTGAGGGGCTGGCACCGACCAGGAGCAGCCAGCTGGCAGCCTTGAGCGAAAGCTCTGTCCTGCTTCCCGAGCCCCTCTCACCCTCTCTGGCGCGCTGGATTTCTCGGCTTCGCTTCCCCCAGCTCCCCGCTCCCTGCTGGCTCCGAGGCTGCCTGGCTGCGCTCAAGGTCCCAGCCGCTGAGTCGGAGCCACAAGCCTTTATACCGCGCTTGTCAGCTGCGGAAGTGCGTTCCCATTGGCCGACGCCAGAGCCGGGCCCCCGCGCCCCCCTCTGGAGCGTGGGGAAGGGGAGGAGGCGGCTCGCGTCACTGTCAGGAAGCGCGTGTCCTTGTAAACAGCGGCCACGGGCCGGGTAGCTCGGCGGGGTTGCAGGGGGGAGGGGCTCGAGGGACCACGGGGTACGCGTGGAAGGAGGCTTTGAAAATCCTAGGCACAAGCGGGAGGGACTTGCGAGGAGGTTGACGATTCCCTTGGAGTTTACCAGGGCCGATTTAAGGACCTGGTACATAGGGGCTGGGGAGGGGGTCCCAAGCTGGACATCGAAGGGTCTGAGGGACTCCGAGTAGCTGAGAGGTTTTAGGATTGCCAATACACTTCCCCAGAAAGTAGGGAAGGGAGGTTAAACCCGATAAAGTCAGGAGGGGTGAGGAGACTCCTGATCCAGAAATTAACTGAGGGTCCCAGGCAAAAAGGGGTTGAGGGACTGGAATATTCACGGGAGGGAAGAGGGGAGAGATCACAGGGGGCAGAGCTGCAGGATCTATTATGCAAGAAATGAGTAGGGTTTCTTTCTTTGCTTCTTTTTTTCTGTGTGTGTCAGTGTCTGTGTGTGTGTGTGTGTGTGTGTGTGTGTGTATCCCTCAGGGATTAAACCCGGGGGCACTTAACTCCTGAGCCATATTCCCAGCCCTTTTTATTTTTTACTTTGAGACAGGGTCTCAGTAAGTTGCTCAGAGCCTCTAAATTGCTGAGGCTGGCCTCTAACTTGAGATCCTCCTGCCTCAGCCTCTCCAGCATCCACCACTGTTCCCGGCATATGAATAGGGGTTCCTGAGTCCATGGAAGAGTCTGAGGATTCCCACATAAGTGGAAAGGAGAAGGAATTGGGGGAATCTAGGTAGCAGACAGTGAGCAAGAATCCTAGGGTACAATGAGATGTAAAAATATGTGGGATAGAAGAGGGGGACATGTTTGTCAAAGGTGTGATCTTCTGCAAAGCCCTAATGAAATACAGTTAGAAGGCTCTAGGCACATCTTAGGAGCTAAGTGGACAATGACATGCCACAAGAGGGGGCTTTGAGGATCCTGGAGAAGGATCTTGCATCTTGCATGACTGGAGTTCTCCCTTGTGGGTGACTGTTTGGCACCTGTATACTCTGTCCCCCATCCCAAAAGCCCTCCCCTAGTGACACGGGACTTGCCCGACACCCTGTCAGCTCCTGGAGCCTAGACCCAGCCGGACGGCCGGGGTGCGGTCGCCCAACCCGACTCCCTTCCTTAGAAACAGGCTGGGGAAAGAGCGCCGAGGCAGGAAGTGTGGCAACAGCCCCGGGGGAAGGAGCCCGGCCCAGTCTCCGTCACTGGGATCCTACGGGACCTTGTGCCCCGCCCTGGGTCCGGCTGCATTCTGCTCTTGGCAAGAGGAACCTGGGCATGCGACCCCCGTGGAGGCCTGGGTGAGCAGAAGTAGCCCAGCCACAGAGGCCTCGCCATCCTTTCCCCCCCTTCAGTATAATGGTTCCGCCCGCGGCTCCTGCAGACCACCGCTAAGGCAGGCAGCGTGGGGACTGTTCCATTGGCCCTCTGGAGGGGGTTGCAGCCGGCCTGGTCGCCAAGGCAACAGGCCAGAGTCGGCGGGCGGGACTGAGGGCGGGGCGACCCCCGGAGTTTCTCCCCGACACCCAAATTAGGGAATAGGAAGGGGTGTGACCAGCGCTGTCCTGGGGCCCCAAGCCAGGAGCCAGGAGCCCTGGTAGCTGCCAGGTCCCAGGGCGCGCCCGGCCCCCGGACGGCTAGTCCCGACCAGCCCCGGCCTCCGCCCCCGAGGCCCCCACGGCGGCCCGGCCCGGCCCCGCCCCGCCCAGCCGTTCTGGGATTGCGTGCTGCCAGGCCCGGCCCGGCCCGACCCAGCCTGGCAGGTCTCCGCCTGCCCCAGGGCCTGGGTCGGACTTCGCCCCCGGCCCGACAGGGCGCGGAGGGGGCGGGCTGATGCCTCCAGGCGTCCCAGGCGCCTGGGCTGGCTGGCACCGTGGCTGTGCGGCTGTCTCCTCCCTCGAGCAGGGTGCCCTTCCCTTTGCCAGGAGGTTCGGACCCCTTTCTTCTCATACCCCTAGGGGTTGGATACCCCTCTCTCCTTCAGGTGGGCCAGGACCCACTTTAGTCTGGAGGTCTCTTCTACCATCCAGAATATCTAGAGGAAGGCTCTCTCCTTCGCCAGGCTGTCTCCCTCATCTGAGGGCTCCCTTCCCACCAGTCCAAGTACACCAAAATCCAAGGGGAGAAGATGAGAGAACCCACAGCCTCTTCCCCTGGAGGGCAGAGTGGAGGTTTAGATAGGCTTCTAGTTAGACTTAAGGTGGGACTTCCAAGCAGTAACCCACAAGAACAAGAAGTGAGAGACCAAATCTCTCCCTCTTTCTCAACCTCCTGGGCCTCTGTTTTGTGGGAGGATGGAAGCTTTTTTAGGGTAGAGAGAGGCTGAGAACAAGGGCTAAATTGCCTTTATGGAGCAGGCTCAGAGCTCACCAAGCATGGTGGAGAGAAGGAAAATGAAAGATGAAAGAAAAACCGAGCTATGAGAGGACGGGGGAAGTCCAGTGGAGCAGTGGCACTTGGGAGGAAGATCCCAGAAGAGGCTGGGGAGGGTCCCTGTGACCCCTAAGTGCCCCCTCCCATCTTCCCCTCGCTTGAGTGGCTCCCCTCCCCCGCCCCAGGCTCAAGGGAGATTCCAGAGGCCGCTGAGTCTGGCAGGCAGGCTGCCAGGCCTGTGTCTCCTGCCCATGCTAATAACTGCAGCTGACATCTGGCCTGGCCCGCAGGGAAGTGCGGGCAGCGTTGGGGGGCTGGGCAGGGCAGGCTGGAGGGCAGCACCTTGGGAAGCCAATATGCAGGTTCCACTGTCTAGGAGTCCACAGTGAGTCATTAGTGGCCAGAGCTGAGGCTGGCCATGCCAGAGGGGAGCTCTGGAGAGAGGCCAGGCAGTCCCAAAGAGGACTGAGAGGAGGACAAGGACCTAAAAGCAAGAATGGGTGTACAGGGCAGAGGGCCAGGACAGGGAGAGATGCCCAGAGAGACACATGGAGGCTGAGGTAGTGTCATGCAGACAGACAGACTCAGAGACACTTAAGACAGGCAGACAGACTAAGAAATAGTAATTATTATTTTAATAGGTAACACTTATATGGCTCTGACCATGGGCCAGACACTGTTCTAAGTGGCTTTCATAAAGTAAGTCACTGACTGCTTCCAACAGCCCAGCAAAATGTTTGCTCTTTGTATCCCCATTTAACAGATGAGAAACGGAGGTGCAGGAGATCGAGGAACTCATCTGACGTTCCATAGCTAGAAGTGCTTTCTGCCTCTGGAGCATTAGCAATTATATTGTGGATGATCACAACCAGACAGGCGTCTGTGCAGTGCCAAGCGCGTGCCAAATTCTGCGGGTCCTTTTGCACAGGGTCTTCTTTACATGGGGGAGAAATGGAGCTGGCTACAGGATGAGGGGACGTGGTGTTTGCGGGCAAGCCACCATGTTGAAGTGGGGTCGCGCCATGCACTCTATATGGGTGTTTGAGCAGGGGGTGGGGAAAGGGCCAGCAAGGGAGGGCGGGGGCCCAGCCAAGCTGGTACAGCCGGTTCCAGGCCCCTGCCAGTCTCACCCTTGTGGCCTGGGCACCACCCCCTCACGCCGCCCCGCTGGCGCCAGGCCTGCCTGGTGAGGAGGGTGTGAGGATAGCCCCCTCCCCCGCCTGGCCTGGGTGCTGAGATTGGCAGCTGGGTACTGCCCAGGCTCTAGGCTTCAGACCAGCACCTGGCTGAGCAGTCCCTGCCCAGGCTTCCCCCATATCCCTGGGGCCTGGGGGACCGGGTAAGGAGGAAGTTCACCCACCCCCACCCACGGGTCTCTCTGGGGCTTTTGGTCTTGGCACGGAGGGACTTCTCCTTCTTATAAATAGTTTGATGACCCTCCTCCTCCCTGGCTCCACTGACCAGCCCCTGGCAGGGCCCTCACCAGGAAACTGGGCTGGGGGCTGCCCATGAGTCAGCCAGTGGGCAGGCCAGGACGAGAACCCACAAGTCACAGCACCCAGCCTCCCGCGTCCCTGCCCCTGGGTGTGGACAGGCGCCTGGGCCAGAAGAAGCTGAGAATCGATCCCAGAGGCCCTTCCCCAGGAACCCCTAGCCTGCCAGCCACTCCTCCCCAACCCCTGTGGTTTTGGGGGTCCCTCACCCCCTCTCCCAGAGAGGAAGCTGCTGGGTTTCTTGGAAGCCGGCTCTTTCTTCACACTGACTCAGCTGGGCATAGGGGGAGTTTCCCACAGTGCTGTTGGTGAAGCTTGGGGGGCCTGAGCATCACTGGGATCCCAGGTGTCCCCTTTAATGGGAGATGTAATGAGAAGACACCCACACACCGCAGGGTCTGAGGCTGTGCGCTGGGCCTCCAGGGGAAGTGGAGAGCAGCAGGGAGGGAGGGAAGTGGGGGTGATATTTGGGGAGAGGAAGTGCCAGGATCTCTGGGGGCAGAGCCTAGCACCCCATAGAACCTCAGCAAAGTGGGGGGGTGAGTGTCTGAGTGGCTTGGGAGTACGCCTGTGGCTGGCCTGTCGGGGCGTGCGGGAATGTGTGAGGCCTGTTTCATGGGCTTGTGTCTGTGGGTTGGCCCAGCCCTGCAGGGGGTGTGGGGCCTGTCTGTGTGGGGCTCTGGGCTGCCTGGCGTGGAAGGCAGGTGGGGGGGGGGAATGTGTGCGCACACCTGCACCGTGGAATGGGCTGCTCATGGCTGGCCTGTGTGCACAGCTATATAGGCTGTTTGGGAGTTCATAACCCATCATGCCTGTTGTGCTTGTGTGTGTGTGGTCTGTGGCTGATCTGTGTGTGTGTGAGAGAGAGAGGGACCCAGAGAAAAAAGAGGTCTGTGGCTGCTTTGTGTGTTCTGTGGTTGGTCGTGTATATGTGTGTGTGTGTGTGTGTGTGTGAGAGAGAGAGAGAGAGAAGTTTATGCTTGGCTGATGTGTGTGTATGTAGATTGTAACTAGTTTGTGTATGTGTATGGTTTGTGGCTGGTGTGTGTGTGTGTGTGTGTGTGTGTGTGCACGCGCTAGCCCACAGGGTGTCTCTGAGCCTGTGTGTTTATGACTACCCAACTGTGGCCATCCATGCCTCTCTGTGCTGGGTAAGACCGTCTGGCCAGACCATGTCTACGAATGTGTCAATCTTTCTGCCCACATCTACCCACTCTGCCAGTGGGTTCAAAGTGTTCCTGGCAAGGTTCATGTCTGTAAGGCCTCATCTCCCCTCAAGTGTGTGTGCCATAGCTGTGGTGATGGGTGCCTAAGGCACTTGGCCATGGTATGTAGGTGACTGCTCTATCCACCTATCCAGGGGTGTGTGTTTGTCTCTCTAGCCTCTGGGTATCTGCTCTAGTTGGGGCATCGAGTGTGTGTGTGTGTGTGTCTGTCCTCTGGTGTCAGGACCTGACAGTGCACATGGATATCTACACATCTCTTGTGTGGCTCTCAGGGTGCCTGTAATGAGTGATGGTACCTTCTCTCTGAGCCTATCAACACTCGCGTGTTTTCCGCGTGTGTCTAATGCACAGTTAACTGTGCATTTGTCTCGCCCATGGGCAGAGCTGGTTTATCCATGCCATGCATACCCTGCCTATATGTTTTTGACCTGTTGATGCCTTTGCCTGTTTGACAGTGTGTATAGATTTTTTTTTTTAAGTGTTAGGAATGGAACTGAGGACATTGCTCATGCTAAACGCACACTCTACCACTGAGCTACATCCCTACAACCTGAGCCCCTCTGTCTTGCTTTTGAGTCAGCTGTCAGTGTGTATGTCAGCCATTTCTGGTTCTCTTGCCCAGATCTACATCTGACCCTGTGTGTCCCTGGCTGGCAGTCTCTCAGTGGGATTTGTGCATCTGGCTCTCTGGGGTAACTGTGTGTGTACATTCCTGCAGCGCCACCCCCCTGCCCCTCGCCCCCAGTCTAGCCACCCTGGGCCATGTTTACTCTGCCCCCAGCTGATGTCTGCCCTGCCCTGGGAGGGGCTGACCCTCCTGTCTGTCCAGCCAGCAGTCCACAGGATGTTCCCGAGACGCTGTCTCCATCCGACATCCCCTCCCTCTGGCCACCCGCGGGTCAGGACCCAGGCGTCCAGGGCAGCGGGGGTGGGGCTGCCGCGTGGGGGGGTCCCTGTCAGGGCACGGGAATGAGGGTGGGGGGCAGGGCAGCGACGGGCCCAACAGGTTCCGCCTCATTCCTGCTCCGCCTCTCACTTCCTGGGTGCCCGCCTGGGGCAGGGGGTGGACAGAATGAACCCCGTGGCCTCAGAGCGCCTGGGTGGGGCATGGAGCACTGGCTTCTGCGGGCACCCGGACATTCAGGGTTGAGGCAGGAGGAGCCCCTTCACTATCCCTGTGCCCAGTTCTGGATGCAAAGCGTCCCATCTATTATTCATCTAATCCTCACAACAACTCAATGAGCCAGTCATAATCACCTCCCAGTTCAGATGGGGAAACTAAGGTTCAGACAGCATGAGGGCCGAAACACGGCTGGAGCCCCCTCTGAATGCTGCTACCCGAGACCCCCAGCCAGCTCACCAACCGCCATCCCCCTCCTCTCTAAAAATGGTACATGTAGGGTGGAGTACAAACCCTGCCCCGTGAGGCCGGCTCCAGGGGGCACCGCTTGCTCTGAGTCAAAATGGGCCCCTGGATGAAATGAATAAGAAAACGGCTTTAACCGTTTCATCGCCACGACAGGCTCTGCCAAAACTTCCTGTGGGCTGTGTGTGCGCGGGTGCGCGTGTGTGGTGGGGGTGCTGGAGCTGGGTTCCCTGAGGCCTGGGGTGGGGTTGGGAAAGCGCCCTAGTGACCTTGGTAAGGGCCAGCTAAAGGGACTCAGCAGCCGCCTCGCCTCGCGGCTTCTCTCTGGAAGGGGAGCCCCTCCCCCGGAGCTCAAGGTCCCCAGAACTCAGTTCTCAGTGCCGGCTGCCTGGAGGGGGTCCCAAAGTCCCCAGCCCCCTCCCAGGGGCCTGAGTCACACGCGGGGAAAGCCGCGAGGGGTGAGTCACAGGGGCTAAGAAGAGGGAGCGAGGTCGGTTGCGGCCAAGGGACCCCCGGGCTGGCTTGAGTCACGCACACCCAGACCTCGCTGACCCCCACCCCCTTCTCCGGAGACCGGGAACGGGAAGCTCATTGTCACTGGACTCGGGAGCTGGAGGAAGACAGGAAGTGAGGAGGAAGCACGCGCCGGGCTGCGCGGGAAGCTCTGGTTTCCATGACAACTGGGGGGGTCTCAACTCCACTGAGGGGTTCTCCCCCAGCAGGGACTGCCCCCCACCATGTGCTGGGGAAGCCCCGGTGCGCTGGGTCGAGGGGCCGCAGGTTTCAGGTCGGGCAGGAAGGGGTTAACGGCAGCCCCCTCCGGGTTTCACCCGCGCCCCAAAGTCTCCAGTCTCCGGCAGGGCGGTGCTGCGCCCCGCGCGCCCCCGCGCCCAGCCCCCGCCTCCGCCCCCGCGCGCGCTCGCACGCACGCACGCACGCAGCAGGGCCAGCCTTCGTCCCCGCTCTTGCACGCACGACCGCGTCGGGCTCCACGCACGCAGCGACCCCTGTCGTGTTTCACGTCACGCACGACGCACGCGCCCCCGCAGCGCGGGGAGGGGCCCTCACAGCCCAGAGTCTTGGGACGCGACGCCCCTGCGCCTATCATCGCCTCCACTGGGGCTACTGTCTGGTGTGATTTTGACACCCCACTTCTCCTGCTCCCCCCCCCCGCCACACACACAAGGTCACAAACAACTCTGACCCGCAGTGTCACACAGACACAGGATACACCTGCCACACGCTGGCCAAATCCCTCCTAAGTTACGCCAGCCTTGCAGCAAACAGGGACAGGGTCACAACACAGTCACAGACCCACACGGAGAGGAGAGGCAGAGTCACACAGGCACATGGGTCACAAATGGCTTGTGATAGGGACACAGGTATTTACATTTGCAGACACTGATAATGCTGCACCATTGAAGCAAAGTAGAACACCGATACCGTCTTGGACATCCGGGGCTTAGATTGTCATACAACTACCCCTCTTGTATGAAGACTGTGGCAGCAGAGACACATGGTAGAGACAAACATAGGACGGTCATGCCATTGTCACAAGATGCACAAAGTAGGTTACAGTGGCAGAGATAAAGCCACAAGGCCACACACATACTCAGATTGTCCAAGTGGTGTGGACAAACCAGGACACATGACCGGGTTACACTATCACAGAAGACACATGATTAAGACAAACACAAAGTAGGACATGGTCACAGGCACACAACCTAAGGCCATATTGAGGCACTGATTGTTACACACTTCTCACACAAAGAATGACAAGGAACTGGCTGTGGTGACACTCCTGTAATCCCTGCTACTCAGGAGGCTGAGGCAGGAGGATTAAAATTCAAAGCCAGCCTGGACAATTTACATTTATTTTATTTATTTATTTTTACTTGGTGCTGAGAATCGAACCCAGTGCCTCACATGTGCTCTCTTCCACTGAACCACAACCCCAGCCCCCAGCTTGGACAATTTAGCAAGACCCTGTTTCAAAAAAATAAAGCTATTAGGGACATAGCTCAGCTTAGTGGTAAAGTGCCCCTGAGTTAAAAAAAAAAAAAAAAAGGATTGGGGATGAAGCTCAGAAGCAGAATCCTCTTGAATTCAATCCCCAGTACCAAGAAAGAAAGAAAGACTGGATGGATGGATGGATACTGAAAAATGACACCCTAGAGAAGCAAGTAGTAAGTACGAATACATAACAGATGAAGACAGAATAAGACAGCCACTCAGACACAGGCCATACACAGATACACTTGGTGCATCACCCCAAACCTGGATGTTATACACAGACAAAGATGTTAGTCACTCCCCCAATCCCTGACAGCCTCCCCCACCATCAGATCACACATAGATACCCAGCTGCCCAAACTCCAGGGCCTCAAAACACAAGTGGACGCAGATGCCGATACACACTCAATCACAGATCCACCACCTCACATCTACCAAAACAACGCATGTCCCATGGATTCAGCACCGAGATGGGGGAGGGGCGGGATAGGAGTTGCTGGCAGGATGTCAGTATCTGGGGTGTAGGGGGCCTGCCAGAGTCCCTCAGGGTAATGGCGCATGGGGTCCATCCAGTGGCTCTGGTCAGTCACTGGGGAGGAGTCGTGGGGTCCTGTCCTCCAGTTGTGGAACTCAGGGTCCTCAAACCAGCCTGATGACTGGGTCCCTGCCCAGATGTGCAGGCTGGAGGGGGCGGGCCAGGGTCCAGCTGTGGCCGCAGGGAGGGGCTGAGTCACTGGCTTCCCAGCAGTACAACCCAGGCTGGGCCCAGCTGTTCCTGGAAACAGGCAGGAGAGGGTGGGGTCCCCAATCCAGCTGGGGGCTGCTGACCCAGACCTCCATACTGGGGCTCAGTCCCTCCAAATAAAGGCCTCCAGACCACTCCTCCAAACTTTGGAGCCTCCCTATACCTAAAACAGGTTTGCATCCCTCCTCCTAGTATGGGGTACCTGTCTGAAATGAAGGGTTTGTGCCTTTTGTAGAAGATACCCAGATCCCTTCCCAGCACGGGCCCCCTTTGTTGCAAAACAAGGATTGCTGGTTTTCCCACTAACATGTGCACTCCCTTCTTTCCCCCCAAATGTGGGACTCCCTGCTGACCCAAATAGAAGGTTGTGACTCCTTCCCCAAATGGACAGCAGGGACCTTTCCTTTAATCTTGGCTCCCTAGACATTTGGGATGCCCATAACATCCAAACTAACATTAGAATAATTTAAGCCAATTCCCCTAAATATTTGGATTCCCATATTTTCCCTAAACATCAAAATCCCGTGACCCACCCCCCCCCACCCCAAATGTTTACAGGTCTGGCAGGTCCAGCCCTCCATTCTTTTAACAGCCCTGATTCCTGACTCACCTCCCATTGCTACCTGGGGGCAGGGTGATTTGTTTCCCCCTTTGGGCAGCACCCTTTCCTCTGTTAGGTGCAGGACCGGGAACCAGCAGCAGCTATTCTCACGCCCGCCCGCCTAAGGCAGTCTTATGGAAGCGCCAGCCCTAGACCCCTTCCCCTCTACCCTCCTCCACCTGGCTCCCAGAGGCTGGAGTCGGGAAAACAAGGAGGGGGTTGTGGGGGTGTGGAGCAGCCTCCAAGACTCTGGCGTGCGTGCGGCTGCGCATCTGAGTGGGCTGCAACCGGGTGTTTAGGGCTATAGGGACTGTGTTCATGTGATGGGCGGGGGACTGTTGTCACCCTGCCCACCCGCTCTAGGACAAGGTCACTGGTTCCAGACTCTCTGCGTGGATGGGAACAGCGCCCCTCCCCTTCGATCTGGACCCGCCCCCAATGCAGAGCCCGCCCCTCCCTCTGGGTACAGCTAATAACCTCTAATTACTGCACATTACCCCACCCGCCTGCAAGGGAGTGGCCCCCGGGGTCAAAGGGCGCCGGCTGGTGTTTTACCCTCTTCCTTCAAGGCTGGGTCCACCTAGAGCCACTATTTCCTCGTCTGCAAAACCGGGAATTAAAACAACACTTGACACGTAGGGTAGTGGATTTAAATCAGCGCAGATACTATATACAGTAAGCACTCCATAAGTGGCGATTTGCGAGTTTATTGTTAACTATAATTGTTATGCCTCTGAGCTCTCTCGGTCGCCCCAGCTGGGTCTCCGAGTGGGCGCACCCCCTCCCCAGTAGGCAGCGTTCTTGCGATCTGCGCGCCCCCTGATGGGCGGAAGGGGACAGGCAACTTCAGCCTGGTCCTAGGATCTGAAGCAGGGGGTTATCTAAGGGCTTGTAAGACTCAGGGGAATCTCAGTATAGGACTGATTCAGGCTGGGTAAATGTGACTGTGCACTACCCAGGACCTGTGTCTGACAGACCCTTCCTACTCTCGACTTATAGGACCACTCCCTTATCTCCCTGTCCACCCTTGGGGCAGGGCTTCTGAGTCACGTCCACTAGGAAGACCCCAACTCCAAGTTCATTGGATGTATTATGACTCGCGCCTGCCCACACAGATAAAGCCTCTGATCATAAGATGGTTGGAAGAATTTCTTTCAGCTGGGCACAGTGGCGCATGCCTGTAATCCCAGTGGCTCAGGAGGCTGAGCCAGGAGGATGGCAAATTCAAAGCCAGCCTCAGCAATTTAGCAAAGCCTTAAGCAATTTAGGAAGACCTTGTCTCAAAATAAGAAAGGGCTGGCTATACGGGGTAAAAATGGAAAAAAAAAAAAAAGAAAAAGAAAGGGCTGGGGATGGCTAAGCACCGCTGGGTTCAATGCCTGGTGCCAAAAAAAAAAAAAATTCTGTCAGCTGCAAGAAAAGAAGGAAATACATTTGTATAACAGGATGGGGCAGCTCCATCTCAGAAAGATGGAGAGGCCCTTTACAATCCCAAAAGTGGGGGAGTAGGGGAGGTGGCTATCCACTCAATGCTCACTCCTGGGCCACACTGACCTCTAGCGGTAGAATAGGCATCAGAAAACTGCCCGGATCCAATATGGCGGAGACGCAGGCAAGAGCTGGCGTCTGGAAGAGATCATGTGCTCGGGGCGGGGCCTGTGCCAAGGGGGCGGGGCGGGGCGGCGCTCTAGGCAGAGCGGGAGGTCAGGGCTGCGGGCGCTCGCTGGTGGCGGACCCGGAGGCGGCTGTGGCGCCGGGGCTCGGTGGCCAGGGTGGATTTCGATCCGGAGCCATGAGCGTGGACAAGGCCAAGCTATGCGGGTCTCTGCTCACCTGGGTAGGTCGAGGGGCGGGGCTGGGGACAGGTGTGCGCCCGCTCCCCTAGCCCGGGATCCCTGGCCCTGCCTCGGTCCGCCCCTCGGTCCTGGGGCTGGAAGGAGGAAGGGGTCGCCGGCCTAGCAGGCCGTTGGACTCTAGTCTGAGCACCCGTCCCTGTCACGTGGCAGGCCTGCGTGGAAAGAACAGGTGAGGCCCCGCCCCTCTGTGCCTGGTTCACGTGGGGTGAGGGGGTACAGGTGGGCTGGCCTGATCACGTGGTGCCTGTGAGAACCAGGTGACTCGTAGTACCGCCCTGACCTGGTCGCTTGGACTTTGTTAGGCAGAGGTAAAGTGAGGCCACGCCCCCTTCGGTCTCAGGTGTGCAGAAGCCACTCCCCTTCAGAGCTAGCTTGGTGTAGCAACAGGCCAGTGCCTGCTCAATCTTGTAAGATGTCTCTTGGCCAGAAACAGTCTGCTAAAGAGGAGTGGCTCGGTGGTCTCAGGCCTTGAATCCCCGCGTTGCCCTTTCATTTCCGCCTCAGTTGCAGACGTTCCAAGTTCCACCCCCCTGTGCCAGCCCCGAGGACCTGAGCAGCGGCCTTGCTGTAGCCCACGTGCTGAACCAGATGTGAGTGGGGCTGAGGGGGAGGATCCCAAAAGGGTTCCCCAGCCAGCTCATTCCACCTTCTCCCCTCCCCTCCCCCCAGAGACCCCTCCTGGTTCAACGAAACATGGCTCCAGGACATCTCAGAGGACCCAGGTCCCAACTGGAGGCTGAAGGTGACAGGTGGACTCATGACTAGGGGACAGAATGGTGAAGAGATGGTCAGGGAAATTCTAGTCAAACACACATCCTGGGTGGTGGACGTAAAGCCCTGTCCAGAAAGAGGGACAGATGTCTGGTGATCAGCCAACTGTTTGCTCTTGAGTACCCATGTGTTGGGCATTCAGCAAGGAATAACAGATGAAAGCACAGCCCTGAGTCTAGTGATGTGGACAGACAACACATACACCAACATAAAAATTTACTTCCAAGAGCATTAGATTCATGAAGACAATAAAAGTAGAGCTCTGGAGGCACTCAGGAGCTTTGCACTACTGTTACCTGTGCCTGCAACCCCAGGCTGAGGCACAAGGATGGCACATTCAAGGCCAGCCTCATCAGCTTTGCAAAACTCTGAAGATGTGGGGATGGAGCTCAGTGGTAGAGTGCCCCTGGCTGCTTCCCGCACAAAAACAAAAACTTCCCCTGGATGCATCACCTAGCATGAGAAAGGCTTCCATTCCCAAACGGAAGATGAGAGGTGACTGGTGCAGTCATCCAGGTGAGAGATGACAGTGAAAGGTGGTGAGAAGTGATTGGATTTTGGAAACACATGAACAAAGATGGGCAGGTGGACACAATGGGCAGATAACCAGACGGTCACCTCTAAGGAAGAGGATATTTGTAAATGGGCCCAAATAGGATGAGATGAGCAGGGAATGAGTAGTGAAGTGGAGAAAAGAAAATGGGGACAGATTCAGGGTGGGGGGGGCTGTTGAGCCCCTGAACATAGCTTCTTGGCCCTCCCCAGGTCAGCAATCTGCAGAAGATCTTACAGAGCCTGGTGGAATACTCCCAGGATGTGAGTAACTGTAAAGGGATTTAGGAGGTTTGGAGAAGGGGGAGGGTCTGTGAGTCCCCGATACTCCTCCTTCCCTCTTGCACTCAGGTTCTGGGACACCCTGTGTCAGAACAGCACCTCCCAGATGTGAGCCTCATTGGCGAGTTCTCTGACCCCAAGGAGCTCGGGAAATTGCTTCAGTTGGTGCTGGGCTGTGCTATCAGCTGCGAGAAAAAGCAGGGTATGGGGAGGGTTAGAGGGGGAGCTAGGGGATCCCTGGGGGTATGGCTCTGAGGAAAGGCTCTTTCCTCCTCACCTCACCCCTGGGTCTCAGTCACCCCCACCTTGATTCCCAGAGCACATCCAGAGAATCATGACGCTGGAGGAATCGGTTCAACACATAGTGATGGAGGCCATCCAGGAGGTGGGTGGGGTGGCCCATGTGATGACTGAGGAGTGTCAGGGGAGGGAGCGTTTCCAGGGCAGAGGCAACTGGACACAGGCACTGCCCTGGTAAGGCTCTGCCTGGAAGTCAGCTGGCCAGACATCTCTGTCTTATGTTTCTGCCAGCACCTACCAGCTCTAAATCACAATCTCGCAGGCTCAGTAGAGCTCGCTTCCCTCAGTGCCAGAGGCAGGAGGGCAGTCTCTGGCTGGAGTGACTGGGCAGAACTGGTTGTGGGGACAGGAGAATGGAGATGGTCTAAGGCCGTCTTCAGAGAGCTTCGCTCCTCACAGTGCTTTCCCCCATCTCCAGCTTATGACCAAAGACACCCAAGAGTCCCTGTCACAGGAGACATATGGCAACTTTGATACACAGGTGAGGGTGGGAAACCTTGATAAAGATCCAAACCCCTTTACTGGTTCTCAGGGCTGCCTAAGGTGGAGGGGCTTGTCCCTAAGTGTATAAACCACCCCCATTCATTGGGAGTTTAGGCTTTTCCTTTGGCAGGTCCCCAGGGCTCCAAAATCAACTTTCTCCTAGTCCCCTGGTCCACTAGAACTCTTATATCTCATAACTAAAACACTCAGGGTCATCCCAGGTGAACTGGGCTGCATGAAATAACCACACAGAGAAATACCTTTTTCTTTGGGTCCTTTGACGGCTCGGCTCCTCCAACCTTAGGGGTCCACAGAAGGAGAGCAGGAGCGCGTGCTGAACCCTTTTATTGGGGAGGAGCCATTCAAATGAGGCAAGGGGTCAGGTTTCAGGGGGTTGAGTCTAGCTTTGTGATGTCTGCTGTCAGCAGGTTGACTATGACATCTAGGAAGGCCACACCCATCTCATGAGCTGTGTGGGATCATGGCAGAGCAAGGAAGAAAACCCGCCCAAACAGAGGGGCAGCGTCCGTTCAGTCCACCCTGTGTGCTCAATGCCCACAGTTCACACATGCAGCCCATGGCTGGCTGGCCACAGCTCCACATTCTCATCACTCAAGGCTAAGGGGCACTCAGTTCCTATGTGGCAGCTCCCAACACCTTGGCCCCTTCTCTCTGCCTCTACCAGTCCCAGCCTTATCCCCCTTCTCCTGGGACCCCAAGTTCTTCACCCCCAATCTTTGCTGATATCAGTCCCGCAGGTACTATTTCCTGAGTGAGGACGCCGAGGAGGGGGATGAGCTCCGGCAGCACTGTCTGGACCTGGAGCGACAGGTGGGCTGAGCTGGGGGGGCCCAGGGGGCAGGGTCACCTGTGTGGCCCCTAAGCTCCAGCTTACCCTGGCTTGCCTGCAGTTGGTGCTCCTGTCAGAGGTGAAGCAGAGCTTGGTGCAGGAGAATGCCACCCTGCGGGAGCGGGTGGGCCGGTCACAAGCCGAGGTCACTCCGGGTGTTACTGCTAAGAAGCTGCTGCTGTTGCAGTCCCAGCTGGAACAGCTGCAGGAAGAGAACTTCAGGTACAGCAGTGGGGGTCAGGGCCAGGTGGGCCCCGGAGTGGAGTACCAGGACAGCCCTCACATGCCCCTTCTCTTCCGCTGCCACCCCCAGGCTGGAGAGCAGCAGGGAGGATGAGCGCCTGCGCTGTGCAGAGCTGCAGCGGGAGGTTACTGAGCTCCAGCAGCGCAACCAGGCCCTGACCAGCCTGGCCCAAGAGGCACAGGCCCTGAAGGACGAGATGGATGAGCTGCGGTGAGTGGTGGGTCCCCAGGGCTGCTTACCACACACCTCCAGCGTTGCCACTTTTGTAACCCCCAAATGCCCACTGTACCCCCAGAAAGCACCCCAGACTCCACTCTCTCACCCTGAATTCCCCAGGCCCGCTGTCCTGAACCCCCCACCACATCGCCACGACCTCAGTGGACCTCCTGGATCCCCAGTGTCTGTTTGTCCCTCATGCTTCCCAGCTCCTATGGCATTGTCAACAAACACCCCCACAACGGGATGTTTCTAGACCCCCTCGGGCGCCCCAGGACTCTACCACTGCAGCCCTTGTTGTCCTACTGTGCTTTCCATAACCCCAAAGGGCTCTCTCTGGCACTCCTGCAATGCTGAAGTACCCTGTAGACCGCTACTGCACTCCTGAGAACCCCACAGTACTCTTGCCCCAGAGCTCCCCATGACCCCCAGGTTGTCCTTGGGGTTTCCTCATTCCCTTCTAGGTCCCTATCACTTCCTGTCACCCCACCACCCTTCTGTGCCTCCACAGGATCACCCCTGAGGATCCCCTGATTATGACCCTGGCTAATCATTACCCTGGCAGATCCCTGATACCCACTTCCATGACCCCTTCACCTGGGACCCATGTTCTGCAGGCTGGCACCCCCGCCCTGAGGGCCCCGCATTCCTGCTGATCCCCGACTGCTCCTCTCCCTGTCTCCTCCACACAGTCAGTCCTCGGAGCGCGCAGGGCAGCTGGAGGCCACGCTGAACAGCTGTCGGCGGCGCCTGGGTGAGCTGAGGGAGCTGCGGAGGCAGGTGCGGCAGCTGGAGGAGTGCAACGCGGGCCACGCGGAGCGCACGAGGCAGCTGGAAGACGAGCTGCGCCGGGCTGGCTCCCTGCGCGCACAGCTCGAGGCGCAGCGGCGGCAGGTGAGAGCTGGGGGAGCTGGGCGTGCAGAGCTTGTGGACCCTCAGCGCGTCTCCAAGGCCCCCCACGCGCACAGTCTTATGTGTGGACCAGATCCCCTGTCTGGGTTTACAAGCTTAAGCTCCAGCCCCTCCAGGTTCTTGGCTGGGTCCCTCTGGCCCCGCCCCTTCACCCGGCATTCAGTCGCTGCCCTCCTTTCACCGCAGCAGGCAACTCTCCTTTCTGTCCAGGTGCAGGAACTTCAGAGCCAGCGGCAGGAGGAGGCCATGAAGGCTGAGAAATGGCTATTTGAGTGCCGAAACCTGGAGGAAAAGTATGAGTCGGTGACAAAGGAGAAGGAGGTGAGGCTGAGGTCCCGGGTCCAAGTTCCTCCCTGCAAATCCCCAAATAGCCCACTTTCTAGGAGATTAAGCCTGCCTCATGTGGCGTCTTGCATCCTGTCCCTGCAGCGGCTGTTGGCAGAGAGGGACTCCCTGCGGGAGGCCAACGAGGAGCTGCGCTGTGCCCAGCTGCAGCCTCGGGGTTTGACTCAAGCTGGTGAGCTGAAGACCCATGGGGTTTCCGGGGAGGGGTGTCCTGGGGTGAACTGAGCCGCCAAAGATGATCCTTGAAGCCCGCCTCGGTGGCCCACACCATTAGAGTGGCTGAGACTGGAGGATTGCAAGTTCAAAGCCAGCCTCAGCAAAAGTGGGGTGCTAAGCAACTCAGTGAGGCCCTGTCTCTAAATAAAATGCAAAATAGGGCTGGGGATGTGACTCAGTAGTCAAATGCCCCTGAGTTCAATCCCTGGTACACCCCCCCCAAAAAAAAAAAAAAGATGATACTTGAAAAGAGGCCCTTAGAGCCAGGGACTGCGGGTGAACAGAGACCTGAACACTTTTCTCCCATTCTCCAGACCCCTCATTGGATCCCACCCCACTGGGCCTGGAAAACTTAGCTGCGGAGATCCTGCCTGCAGAGCTCAGGTATCCTTGGTCACTCAGAACTCTGGTTCCCATCCCTTGGGCCAGGGTTCGCCCTCAGCCCCGCCCCCTGCACTAGCCTTGGTTGCTTGGTGTGGGTTTCCAGGTCCTAGTCGGCCTCCAGATTCGGCTCTTACCTGGTCCAGGACTCTGGCCTTCTTCAAGATCTATCCTCAGCACACAAATTAGGTCCCAAACTTCTATTCCACATACAAAATCCCACATCCTAGCCTTGCTGACTTTGATCTGTGTCCCCAGGGCCCAGTCTTCATTGGATCCTCTGCTAGGTTCAGCCCCTGTGCCTTGATTGGATTAACTCTTTCACAGCAGCTCTTCCCGTTCCTGCAACCAGATCTAACCCTCTCCTGTACCCCCACCCCTGCCTGGTTCACCCTCTGGACGAGTTTACAGCTGTGCAGCACTTAGGTCTCACTTAGCGCTCTGCTCCCCCACGCTCAGTCCCCAACGCCTTGCAGGATCTTCAATGCTTTTAATTCAAGGCTCCATCCTGCTCCTGCCTCCACCCGCCAGTTCCCCTCCTGGGCTGACTCGCAGCCTGAGCAGGCCTGCGGGAAGACTGGTCCCCAACCCTGTTCACTCCTCCTGGGTCTGCAGGGAGACACTCTTGAGGCTTCAGCTGGAGAACAAGAGGCTGTGTCAGCAGGAGGCGGCCGACCGGGAGCGGCAGGAGGAGCTGCAGCGCCACCTGGAGGAGGCCAACCGCGCACGCCATGGGCTGGAGACACAGCACAGGTGAGGGCCAGGGGGAGGAGGGCCTCGCGCTCAGAGCAGGACTGAGCTCACACAGCACTGAGCGGCCCCCCACCCTGCAGGCTGAACCAGCAGCAGCTGTCGGAGCTGCGGGCCCAGGTGGAGGACCTGCAGAAGGCCCTCCAGGAGCAGGGGGGCAAGACCGAGGACGTGAGTGCCCACTTCCTCCCTGCCTGGTCCTTCCTCATGCCTCCCAGTAATCCTCCTCTCTCTCTCTCTCTCTCCCCTGCTGTCCGATGCCTGGTGTAGGCTATTGTGAGTACCCCCTCCCTCAACTCGGGAAAGGGTTCACCCCTCTGGGACCTCAGGACTCACCTCTTGCTGCTTCTCTCCCCCAGCCCACCCTGCTGAAGAGAAAGCTGGAGGAACACCTGTGAGTGGTGGCTGGAAAGGCACGGGCTAAAGTTGGGGGGGTGCATGCTGCGTCAGATGGGGAGTTGCTTGTGAGGGGAGCGTTCGCTGACCAGATCCATGCGGCTCTGGTCAACTATGGTCTTATCTACCCAGCAGAGGAGCATGGACTGTTTTGGGGACATAGTGGGCAGCCGCAAAGGGGTTTTCAGCCAGGTCATGTGATAAGTGATAATTGCTTTTTTTTTTTTTTTTTTAAATAAAAGAAGCAAATTTGGTGGGGTGAGGAAATGCTTCTGGGGATTGAACTCAGGGTCTCTTGAGTGCTAATGTTCTATGGCTGAGCCATGTCCCATCCCCTAGAAAAAAGTGTGGGTTCCCCCCCTTTTTTTGTTTTTTAAATTTTTTATTTTTTTAGTTGTTGATGCGCCTTTGTTTTACTCATTTATATGTGGTGCTGAGAATCGAATCAAGTGCCTCACACATTCGAGGCAAGCCCTCTGCCACTGAGCCACGACCCCAGCCCTTTTCCCCCAATTAAAAAAAATTAGTTTATTGCATCACCCTGTTGGGAAGAATCATATTAGAAGGACAGCAAATTAGCAGCAGCCCAGAAACAAGTGTTTCTTGTAGTCCATAATCTCTGTGCCCCCACCCACCCGCTGGCACAGAATCTCTTTTAGAAAGGTCCCTGGCTGCTGGCTGAAAAATGGAACTGAAGGGTTGAGACAAGAAGAGGTTGGAAAAGGATGATGGTGGCCAGAGCAGCTTGGGGACTGTAGGATGAGGAGAGGTGGACAGAGAGGCCACCACTAAGGATGTGGAGGGTCACAGCCCTGATGGCTGAGGAGATGGAGGGGCCAGGGCTTGCAGTTCCCATACGTGGTGGGGAGCAGGCAGGGAGGTCTTAGCAGCCTGTCCCTTTGGCTGATGAGAAGAGCCGCCGGCACAGGCACAGCTCACAGCTGGAGCGCTTGCCTGGCGTGTGTGAGGCTCTGGGTTCGAGCCTCAGCACACATATAAGTTAATAAATAAATGGAGGTATTGTGTCCGTGTACAGCTGCAGTAATAAGAAAGGAAAAGCAGGTAACTCAGAGGTGAGCCCCGTCCCTCCCTCCCTCCCGCAGGCAGAAGCTGCGCGAGGCGGATCTGGAGCTGCAGCGGAAGAGAGAGTACCTCGAGGAGCTGGAGACACCCACCGACAACAGCAGTAAGGGGGCTCCGCCGCGGGGCCGGGGGCGCCTGGAGCCCAGCATGGAGCTGAGTGGCTGCCTGTCCTCCCAGCAGCCCGTCGCATTGAAGAGCTGCAGGACAGCCTGCAGAAGAAGGACGCGGACTTGCGGGCCATGGAGGAGCGGTACCGCCGCTACGTGGACAAGGCCCGCACGGTGAGGTCGCCAGGAGCCCCTCCGTCCTCAGGCCTGGCCTCCCATTGCCTGTGCCTCCTACAGACTCACCCTCTGTCAGCCCTCCGGGTCTTTGCCCGGCCTTCTGCCCTGGTCATAGCCCACCATGTCACAGCATGCTTTCCCGCTGCTGCGGGCTGTCACATTTAATGTACCCCAATGTGGCAGAGGAGCCTGTGAAGCCAAGGTCACCTGACTGATTCCCCCAACTTCTAGGTCATACAGACCCTGGAACCCAAGCAGCGGCCACCTGGGGAAGGAACCCCAGAACTCCACACCCTGAGGACACAGCTCCGGGAGCGGGATGTCCGCATCCGGCACCTGGAGGTTGGTGTCCTTGTCCCTTGGTGCAGCCCCTGGCACACCCAGACCCCTAACTCTTGCCTCCTTGCAGATGGATTTCGAGAAGAATCGAAGTCAGCGGGAACAGGAAGAGAAGCTGCTCATCAGCGCCTGGTATAACATGGTGAGTGTACCGACTCTGCGGCTAGAGAACTGGGGGCCCCTTGGAGTTTACCTGAGCCCAGCTCGCCACCCCTCCTTCCTTTAGGGCATGGCCTTGCAGCAGCGAGCTGGGGAGGAGCGGGCGCCTGCCCATGCCCAGTCATTCCTGGCACAGCAGCGGCTGGCCACCAATGGTCGCCGTGGACCCCTGGGACGCCTGGCATCTCTGAACCTGCGCCCTACTGACAAGCACTGACAGACCTCAGCACCCACCCACCCGCCTGCCTGGGGCTTCGCCCACCGTGGATGCCTCCAGCTCACCAGCCTCAGCCAGCTGCTTAGGAGCCTCAGGGCCATGACCACTGCCCTTTGCTCCCCAGATTGGGGGAGGGCGAGGTCAGGTGGCAGGTACAGGCCTGTTCTTTTCATCAATGTGATTCTTAGCCTTGATTCTCTCTCTGGAGTTAATGTGCTGCCTGAGGAGAGCCTGATTTTATAGAAGAAGAAGAATAAACACATTAAATCTGCTGTGGCTGGCCTCTGGGCATCATTGCAAGGGACAGAAGGTTGGCCAGTGACTCAGAACCATTGTGGGTTTTTTTTCTTTTTTTCTGTACTGGGGATGGAACCCAGGGCCTTGTACATGCTAGGTAAGCGCTCTTCCACTGAGCTACATCCCCAGACTTTTTTTTTGTGTGTGTGTGTGTGTGTGTGTGTGTGTTTTTGGTTCTGGGAATTTAACCCAATGACACTTTGCCACTGAGCTACATCTCTAGTCCTTTTTATTTTTTCAGGCAGGGTCTTGCTGATTTGCTGAGGGTGTCGCTAAATTGGTGAGGCCGGCCTCAAATTTCCTGCCTCAAACTCTGGAGTCGCTGGGATTACAGGCATGGACTATGGTGCCTGGCCATACTCAGGCCTTTTTTTTTTTTTCCTTTTTAAATATTTATTTTTTAGTTGCAGTTGGACATAATACTTTTATTTCACTTATTTATCTTTATGTGGAGCTGAGGCTCGAACCTAGGGTCTCGCATGTGCGAGGCGAGCACTCTACTGCTGAGCCACAGCCCCAGCCCCCACACTCAGGCCTTTTAGTTTTTCATTTTGAGATGAATTCTAAGTTGCCCAGGCTGGTGTCACATTTGCCATCTTCCTACCTCACTCTGCCAATTGGTAGGATCACAGTCTTGCACTTACTGAAGTGAGAATGACCAATCAGTGAGAACTACGTGGGTGTCTGTGTGTGTGTGGATTTTGAAGAAGCTTCAGACAAAAATACCTGCTCTCAGCAGCGCACACCTGTAATCCCAGCTGCTCGTGAGGCTAAGGCAGGAGGATTGTGAGTTCAAAGCCAGCCTCAACACTTAAGAAGGCTCTAAGCAACTCAGTGAGACCCCGTCTCTAAATAAAATACAAAATAGGACTGGGGATGTGGCTCAGTGGTCAGGTGCCCTTGAGTTCAATCCCCGGTAACCACCCCCCCCCCAAAAAAAAAAAAAAAGTCCACTCTCATTGGATGGAACGTTCCCAGTGAAGGGAGATAGATAACAAGCAGGTAAGATCAAAGTTGGATGTAAGAAGAGCTACACAGAACCAGGCACAGTGGCAGACACCTGTAGTCCCAGCTATTTTGGAGGCTATGGCAGGAATATCACAAATTAGAAGCCTGCCTGGGCAATTTAGCAAGTCCTGACTAAAATTAAAAAATAAAAAGGGTTGGGGCCGGGCACAGTGGTGCACACTGGTAATCCCAGCCACCCTAGGGGTTGAGGCAGGAAGATCACAAGTTCAAAGCCAGACTCAAAAATTTAGTGAGGCCCTAAGCAAAGCGGACAAGAATGACAGGAGTGTGAGAAATGGACTTGGGAGATGGCATGTCTTTTTTGTTGTTTTTTGGTGGTACCAAGATTGAACCCTGGGGTGCTCTACCAATGAGACACATCCCCAGTCCTCTTTATATGTATATATATAAATTTTTTAAGTTTTTTTTTTTTTAAATTCTTGAGACAGGGTCTCACTAAATTGCTGAGGGCCTTGCTAAGTTGCTGACGCTGGCTTCCTGAGTCAATGGGATGACAGGTGTGCACCATCACGCCCAGCTGAGATGGCAATTTTGAATAAGAGGGTAGGATCAGAGGCCTCTCTAAGGAAGTAAGGTAATTGAAGTAGAAACCCGAGGGGGAGGGGTCATGTCGGTATCTGGGGGAGATTCATCCAGGCAGAGAGACGGAAACGTCTGTCCAAAGGTCTTGAGTTGAACCCTTGCTTAGGCTGGAGGGACAGTGAGGAGGCTGGTGTGGCTGGAATGGAAGGATTGAGCAGGAAGATGGGAATGGATGAGGGAAGGGAGAGTGCTTGGGGCCTGCGGGCTCCAGGGGATCCATCAGCTCTTGTTCCTAGTGAGCTGGGAG
The DNA here is from genome assembly GCF_047511675.1 of Marmota flaviventris. Lineage (NCBI taxonomy): Eukaryota > Metazoa > Chordata > Mammalia > Rodentia > Sciuridae > Marmota > Marmota flaviventris. The sequence continues at coordinate 210,701,483 of NC_092498.1, forward strand.
CCATGGAGGATTCTAAGCACAGGAAGGATGTGGCCCTTTGGCGGCTCTTGTGGGAGAAACAAACCGGGAAGGCAGGTCTAGAGTCGCAAAACCAGGCCAGAGGTCGCTAATCCAGGTGAGTATGTGGATGACCCTGGGACTCTGGCCAGGATGGGGACCCTGGGGGAGTGAGAAATGATTGGCTTCTGGACATAGTAAAGGTACAGTTGATGAAGTTTGCTGCTGGGTTGATGTAGATAGAGGCAAATGAGAGAACAGAGGGTCCTGAATGACTTTAGGTTTTGGCCTTATCACTTGGAAAGACAGAGTTGACACACACAAACAAGGTGGGACAGGTTGGGGAGCTTTGGATCATGTTACCTTCAAAGCGTGAGATCTTCACATGCAGAAGTCAAGGAGGCAGCTGGTTCTCTGAGTCTAAAGTCAGGGATATGATCCTGGCTAGACTTCTAAATTCAGGAGGGACTGGCAAATGATATAAGTGAAAAACAGGAACCAAGTGCAGTTGTGTACACCTGTGCTTCCAGGATTGTGAGTTCAATGCCAGTCTCAGCAACTTGGGCCCTAAACTCTTTTTTAAAAAGAGTTGGGATATCTCAGTGGTGAAGCACCCCTGAAGTACTGCAAAAAGCAAACAACCTGGAAGAATGCTCAAACCTTAGTGTAATGTCTAGTAAGAGAAGTCACATGAACAGTTTGAGTACAAAAAAAAAAAAAAAAACACCCATAGTTTATTAAGCACCTACTATGCCCCAAATGCTTTAAAAGCATCATTTCATTTTCAGGACAACTCCATGAAGTAGGCACTCACAGCTTCATGGAAAGGAAAGAGCATAGGCAGGACACTGATGGAGACCACTGGGGCAGTAGGGTTGGGAAGTAGAGCTGGGGTGGGGAGCATTTCTGTTCAAAAGCTGGGAAAATCCCTGGCCACTAGCACAGTGCCAGACCCCCATGTGGAGCACCTGGCCACCTAGTGAAAAGTGGGCTGGCCTACTTTCTATAGGCCCCCAGGCTTATGCAGCCCTGGACTGCTGCTTCATGCTTGTTCCCTGTCATTAGGGGTCCTAGCCCCGGGGTCTCAGGCCAGATTCTCTTCCTCTTCACCGATAGGGCTGGGCAGCCAGGGCGGGGCCGGTCCCCTGGGTCCAGGGATGGGCACGGTGGTGAAAGGCTCTGCAGCAGGTCCAGGAATGGGGGCAAGTGGCTCAGGACACACGGGGGGCTCGGGCTCTGGTTCCCGCAAGCCGGGGTCGAGCAGCGGGTCCCCGCAGCTGCACTCCGTGGCTGAGCCATCGGGGACGCCGGTGCATGCACAGCTGGAGGCTTCTGACACGCAGCTGTTCTTTCGACGCAGCAGGGACAGGCGCCGGCCCAGCAAGCCTCCTCCGGCGCCCGCCAGACGCTGCAGGAAGTCTCCCTGGGCCTCCCCCAGCGGGCCGTCTGCGCCGTCCAGCCTCTGGAACTGCATGTCCTCCTTGGCCAACCTGCGGACCGGACCGACAGTGGGTGGGTGCTGCAGCCTCGCCCCTCCATTTCTTCCTTTTTTCCCCCCGTGCTGGGATAGAATCCAGGGTCTCCCGCAGGCTAGGCGAGATCCTCAGCCCTCACCCTCTATCTGATTGGTGAGTGAGATAGAGACCCAAGGAATTCCCTGGCTCCACCCACTCCTTTGTGTCACTTATCCTCAAAGACTTTCAGCCCCTTACTCCAGAGCCTGGCCTGATCCTCTGGCTCTGCTCACAGATATCAAAGCCTCATCCATGGCGCTGTCCTATCTTGGGTACCACCTCTAGTACAGACCTCAGCCCTGAGATCCGCCCCAATCAGTGGCCCAGTCCTAGACCTTGACCCCTCCCCATCCCCAACTCAACCTCTGTCCTCATTACAGTTGATCTTAGCTCCAAATTTTCAGACTTCAGTCCTTGGCCCTGTCCTTGGCCCCTATAGACCCTTCAATCATCCACAGAGCCATAAGCTCCACCCAGTGTCCCCCCAGTGGTCTTGTCCCTAATGGTCCAGTCCACCCAGTCCAGTCCTGGCTCACGTGATGTCAAAGGTGGAGCCCTGGAAGGAGGGCTGCTGCAGCAGGAAGGCTGTGGCCGCCGTGTAGGGGGCGCGAGCCTCTGTGGCGTCCCAGTACAGGTCCTTCTCCAGCACAGCCAGGTCATCATACATTTCATCTACAGCCAGCATTGATACCTGAGGGTGCAGATACAGAGGTCGGGGTGGGGTGGAGCCCTCAGGACCAGCGGGACCATGGTGAGCAGAGAACCAGGGGTGGTCAGGGAGAGGCCCCAGCAAGTCTTGGTGGGGAAGGGGCCAGGGCCAGGGCGGCTGGGAGGGCTGGTTGTGGATGATGGCCCTGTGGAGCCTCACCTGGAAGTTGCGGTCAATCAGAAAGTTGGTCTCAAAGTCATCGTCATCTTCTCCAAAGGGGTTAATGAGCTGCTCTGCTACCTGAGTGGGGAGGAAGGAGGTAGGTGGAACCTTGAGGACCTTGTCCCCACCTTCAGGCCAGCACCAGGGCCCCACTCACCTTGAGCCAGCCCACATAGAAGAAGAACTGCAGTAAGGTGAAGATGGGAAAGCACAAGTCCAGGCTGTGGTCTTTGTAGCCCTGCACAGGGTCCAGGAACTGGCGGCCAATGAGGCAAGCCAGGAAGTAGCTGTAGACTGCAATGGTCACCACCTGTGGGTGCGTGGGCGGGGGGAATGCCCCAGGTCAGTGTTTCCCCCATCTCAGGGGGTTATTGAGAGACCAGGCTAAACTGGTCATGATGGTGCAACTCCAGAGATAGGGAGAAGGATGGAAAGTTGGAGGCCAGCTACAGCAGCTTAGCAAGGCCCTAAGGAAGTTAGTGAGACCCTGTCTCAAAATAAAAAAATTAGGTTGGGTGCGGCGGCGCAAGCCTGTAATTCCAGCAGCTTCGGAGCCTGAGACAGGAGTATCAACAAGTTCAAAGGCATCCTCAGCAAAAGTGAGGTGCTAAGCAACTCAGTGAGATCCCGTCTCTAAATAAAATACAAAATAGGGCTGGGGATGTGGCTCAGTGGTTGAGTGCCCCTGAGTTCAATCCCTGATACTCCCCCTCCCCCCGAAAAAAATAAAAAGAGCTGGAGGGCTAGGGTTGTGGCTCAGAGGCAGAGCGCTTGCCTAACTCCTGTGAGGCACTGATTTCGATCCTTAGCACCACATACAAAAATAAGCAAATAAAATAAAGTCATGCTGTCCATTTACAACTACAAAAAGGTGGGGGGCTGGGAATGTGGCTTAGTGGTAAAGCGCCCCTGTATTCAACCCTCCCCCAGCAAAAAAAAAAAAAGACTAATCAAAGATCACATGCCCTTGTGATGGAGTTTTAGCTGGCCCTTACTCTCCCCCAAGACTAACACATCAGGGACCCTGACACCAAGTATAAAGGGAGGGAGGCAGAGTGGGGTTACCTGGGTGTAGACCAGAGGTATGCTAATCCAGTCGTAGTGAAAGAGCATCCCACACTTGCCCCGAAAGACATTCAACTCCTGGGGGTGGAGACAGTCATGAAAGAGTCAGAATTGTGGGCTCATAAGTTTGGGTCCCTGAGAGGGAGGCCGGGGGTCTCCTCCTAGGAAGTGGGAGTGTGTTTCTGAGAGCTCCAGGGAGAATATTTGGTGGTGAGTGTACAACTGGAGTGCACCTGGTATTTGCCCCATGGAAATAAGGCGCACCTGGTGGGGCCTGACAGGTGAGGGTCTTTGGAATCTGCCTTTGCGGGAGGTGCGTGGCAGGCCGCGGTGGACGCCGCACAGGGTGCACTCTCCCTGCTGGTCTATATTAATGACTTCCTAGTAGGCCCACCTCGAGCAGCAGCTTAAGGGCGCTGTTGTCGCGGATGCGGCCCTCTCGCCGGGCCTGTGCCGCCAAGTTGGAGAACCACACGCAGGGCACCCAGTACTTGTTGTAGGACGAATTCAGGTTCTCAAACTTCTTGCGCTCTTCGCGGGTCATAAATCCTGGGTGGCGAGGTCCGGGGTTACTGGCCCCGCCCCCCGTCCTGGCCCCGCCCCCGCCCGCCTAGTTTAAGGCCTGAGACTCACCCGCTTCCACCACGTGGTCTATGGTGGGGAAGCGCTTGAAGACAGCGGTGCTGACCGAGCGCAGGATGAGCACCGCGGAGAGACCTGCGTAGCGCATAAGTGTGCGACGGTAGAGGCGGCCTCGATCGTCGCGCCCGTGCACTGTGCCCGCCACCACGCACATGAGCGCGTCAGGTAGCGGCATGCAAAGGTACTGGTTCCACCAGCGGTGCACCACTAGCGTCACGTAGAAACCTGGGGGCGAGCGGGGGATGGAGGCTCAGCAACCACACCAGGAGTTTAGGAAGAGAAGGGTTTGCATCAGGAACACCTGCCCCGCTGGTCACCCTGAACATGTGGGGCCATTTGGGCTGAGAACCTGAGGATCCAGCCCTGAGGTCAGAGAGGTTAGAGCAAGTTGGGTCACCCTGGCTACTTGGGTGTTACTTGGGATTGGGGATTGGGATCCCAGTATGGGGGTGGAGACCAAGCGCCCATGTTATTGTTATACTAGTCACAGGAAGCCACTGAGGTGGGGCCATGGGAACTTGAAACACCCAGGGGGGAAGTTGGGTTTTGGAGATATAGTGTACATCCTGGACACCTGGGCAGGCTTGTCACAATGGCCACAGGAGCCCCTGAGCCGGAGCTACTGAAAGAGTTTGGCACTGGGTCTACATCAGGGAACTCTGAGCAGGATGGGTACCCCACCCAAGTAGGGAGAGGGAGGCTGGGTCACATGAGATCTCTGGGGGTTGGGGGCCAAGACTTTCAGAAATGCACTCCCCACTGACTTGAAAGAATGGAGTCATCTAGGGGCCCTGGGGTTCAAGATGTTTGTGGGGAGCACTAGCAATCTCATGCAGAACAGGTGAGAGTCCTTGGGTGGCCCACAATAAGCCTATGGGTAAGACGGAGCTCCCATGGGAGCATCTCAGGGGATAATGACCAGGTGATAGCCAAGGTTTCAGGTTGTGAGGCCACTCCCGCATTCTTCATGGTATAAAACCAGGAGTGGGGACCCGTGGAGATTGGATTTGAAGGGGGAGCCTCAGGGGCAGGACTAGGGTTCTCCAAAGAGTAAGAATGGGAATGGGTTTCTTAGGGACATGGGAATGGGGCATTCAGGGGCGCGAGCGCACCGAGCACGAAGGAGACTGGAATGAGGCTGGCATACTGGTCGCAGTAAATGACAAGCTTCTCAAAGTAGCGCTTCTGCTCTTCCGCCAGCACAAAGCTGCAGGGTAGGGGGTACGGGTCACCGGTGAGTCGCCTTCCCAGGGGCTTATCTCTTGCCACGCCTTTTTCCCTCCCCTAAACACCCTATCCAGGCCAGTGGGCTGCACCTGCAGGCACCCCCCGTCCCCGCCACCTCACCGGTAGGCGGCGCTCAACGCCATGTAGAGTCCGAGGAAACACAGCAGTTCACGCCACAGGAGTTTGTAAATGCTCCCACGCCACAGCAGCAGCAGTTGCGAGAAGCCACCGAAGCGGGCGTTCGCCACTCGGGCTGTGTAGGTGACAGTCATCCCGGCGCCCGTCCCTTTGCGTCAAAGAAGAAGGGGCTCTACTGGATGTGATACTGTGGTCCGAGTAAGAGGGGCTGGGAAGGAGCCAGGTTGGGGGCTTCAAGCCAGGGCAGAGAGGTGCCAGCTCAGAAAGCCGCACAGTCCCCACCCCACACTGGCTGTCTGCCCCAGGACCCCTCCACCCCCTGGGTTCTGGCCCTTCCCGGGTGCCCTGCTCCCAGCGCTGCTTCATCCTCCCTTACCCCAGCCCCAGTCTACCTCTCCAACCCCTTCCCTGGACTCCTGGTCCCTGCTTCTTGAGCCGACTTCCCCCAGCCCTCCCCGCCCAGGTCCTAGACCTTTGAGTCCACACAGCTCCTGAACGCCCTCCACCCAGGCCCACCTCCTTCACTGAACGCCCTCTACAGCCTTCCCTCTGCCCTGAGTCCCCAGCGCCTCCTGTTTCTAAATTCTTGGGGCTTGGACACTCCCTTTCCCTCCCTAGTCCCCCACTCTGGCTCCCTCTCTCCACTCCCCAGCTCTTGCCCGGGCCCATTCTCCCCCTGCACTTCCCCTGAAGCCCTCTGAATCCTCCTCCCTAAGACTTCAAGGTCCCCATATTCTGTCAGTCAGCCCCCAGCCTCACAGTGACCCCTCTCCAGTCACACTGCCCGCCATGTCCATTTCCCCTTGGATGGCCCTGGCTGTGCCCCTCCCCCTTTTCCTCCAGGGGCCACCTTAATCTCTCCTCCTCTATTACCTGCAGCTTTTCAAGCCTTCCACTCCCCACCCCTAGGTAACCTGGCCCAAAGCACACCTGTCCCCAAGGCCCCTTATTCCCCCAGGCCTGGGCCCTTCTCACCTGTGCTGAGAGTGACTGGTGCAGGGACACTCAGGGACAGAGACTGAATGGGCGGGTGGCTTCAGTGTTGGGTGGGGCTAGACCCTGGGAGGGAGGGGGCTGGGGAGTGGGCGTGGGCAGCCCCTCCCTAAGCCATCCCCCTGGGGTGAGCTACAGTCTCAGAACTTTGTTTGGAGAAGTCTGCCAGTTTGTTTCCTAGGGCAAGGGGAGAAATCTGTCCTGTCCTTCCTTGCTCCTCCCCGACCTGCTCCCAGGCAAGTCCAAGTCATCTGGAAGCTGGAGCTGGGGGAGGGGGCCGCAATTGTCTCCATCCCAGACACATGCACATTGCTGAATGAGGCTGGTTCACATCAGATACCTCCAATAACACTGCCACAAAGATATACATAGAAGCACACATTCAGCTTCCATTAACAGCCTCACACAACCACCGGACATATCCTGGAGGGCAGTGTGGCAGTACATACTGCCATAAAGCCTTCCAGAGTCACACATGGCACACCTAGCTCTATCCAGGCAGATGGATCCTGGACACACCAGGCTCTGAGCTCACAGACACACAAGGTGCTCTCAACAGCTTCAGAGGACCGGCAGAGAAGGGATTCAGGGGGCTGCATTGCCTCGTGATGGCACAATGTATAGACAGGCGAGTACACAGAACCAGACAGGGGCAGACCCCGCCCCTCCAGGACGCTTTTCATACACAGGCTATGGCTGCAGAGGTCTTCATCCCCATCTCCCCTGGACAAAAATCACACACTGAATGTGGGGACACCTCCCTTCAATACAGTGGCACATAGACCCAGGACAGAGGGGCGTCCCTCAGGTCCCTGAGATTTGCCAGTGTGGCAGAGATATAATCACACAACAGCAATTGTGGAAGAGCAGTTCCACCGATTATAAGCCCCCAGGAACCACTCACCTGGATTTGTACATTAATATATTAAAGCAAGCTCCTCCCCAGTGCTTCCTGGCTGTGGTGTGTGCACACATACCCATACACACTCGGGTCTCAGACACTCAACATTGGCATGAACACACAAACTTGGGTACATAGATCCTTGTTCCCCATATTTGGCAAGGATTTGGGACAGATGTTCCCTCTTTACAGGCACACCTACAAAGGGGGCATTCCCAGTCTGGCACAAACTGCACCCCCCACTCCATCCCCCGACCTGGAGAACATCTGCATGCAGACCAGTGAGGGAGGGGCACAGGCTCAGAGTCCTGGCAGGGGGGCAGACACTTGAGAGGGGGCGGAGGCAGGAAACCCTCAAGTCCACGGTGCCCTAGGAGCTCGGATGGCTATGCGCAGCACCACCCGGAGGCCCAGCCAGCCAGGACATGGTGTTCCCAGACTGGCAGATGTCTGCCCCGCCCGGGGTAATTAGGAGCCAACCGGCTTAGGCTGGCCACCCTCGGACCCGAATCTCCGCTGTCCAGCTGCCGGACAGCCTATAAACAGGAGCCAGGGGGCAGCTGGGGTGACTGGGGCGGCACCCCAGCTGCCAGACCTGGGGAGGGAACAGGGTCACCAGGACGTCCTTCCGCTAACTGCAGCTAGACCTTCCTTGCTCATCCCCTCTTCCCCAGCTCATGTCCCCATCCACTCCTGACTGCAGGACCTCTGGGGGCGGGAAGCAAACTGCCTAGCACGCTGCTGCTTCACCTGCTTGGTAATTGTAACACCAATAACAAGCAGCTCTCCTTGGCAGGTCCCTGCCTGCGAAGGGAAATGCCTGCGTATTTCATCTCTGAATCTACGCGCTGGAGTATACGCAATAGCTGCTGCACCTGCCACTCCCACTTTCTAGGTAGGGAAACTGAGGCTCAAATGACACAGCTCTTTCATGGAAGAGCTGGGATGGGAACCAGGCAGTGTGACCAGAAGCCTGGGGTCTTTACCACCACCTGCACCCCCTTTTGTTTATGTACACCACCCCAACGTGTCCACACCTGCTTGCACACACCCTGTGAAGCTGAGTGGGGGACACGTCTAGGCTCGTGGCTGGGTTCCCTTACACACACACCCTGGCACGCCCAGACCCTGGGTGTGTACACCCTGAACACTGCTTCCTGACTCTGTACCCCTAGTCCCAGCTCCGGTTTGGATCTTGCAAACACTCAAGGTCAGGCCCTGTCCTGAGCTTTCAAATGTGGATGACAATGGCTGTGGTGGCACCAGCAGAAGAATGAAGAGCGGGGGCCGAGGGGGTCCTTTTGGGGTGCCTTCCAGGTCACCGGGCAATCTGGTTAATCTGTGCCATGGTTCAAAGAGTGGCTATACTGAGGTCCCCACTTCAAGGATGAGGAGACCAAGCTAAAACAGCAGGAAGCCCAAGCTGCAGGCCAAGCCCTGTGCAGATGGGATCAGCTTTCAGGGACCCAGCCTGAGTGCTCTGCCATCCTGTCCCTTGTCAGTCCCACTGTTGTGGCCCTTTGCTGGGAGGGGCTGATGCCATCCCATGGAGGCAGGAATGGGGGGTGGGTGGAGATTTTTAATCCCCAGTCTGGCAGGCCCAGCCTCTGCCCAGGGTGCCCACTAATTCCCAAACCAAACAGCAGGCAGCACTGGGCCCGCTGCCTGCTTAATCTGCTCCCACCAGCCTGTGGCTGCCCAAAGGACTTCTGGGTTCCCACACTTTTTTTACCCCTTTGGTACCAGGGATTGAACCCAGGGCACCCTGCCACTGAGCTAAATCCCCAGCCCTTTTTATTTTTTAAGACAGGGCCTCCTTACCTTGCTTAGGGGCTTGCTAAATTGCTGAGGCTGGCCTCCAACCAGGGATTGTCCTGCCTCAGCCTCTCACGTCACCAGGACTACAGTCATGCACCACCCCTCCCAGCTAGACCCCACCTTCTTGAGCTTCCAAGGAAGTGGGCAAAGGCCCATCTGTCTCTTCCATTCCAGGCATCAGTCTCCTAAGCTATGCAGAATCAGAACAAGGCATCCCTTATCCAAGACACCCTTTTTCCAAAATTGCCATGATGAACGTGCATCTCTATTAAATCTCTGTTGTGAACTTGCCCTCTACATGTGCCACTTTGCACAGTGCACAAACTGTGCAAATGTCCATGGAGGTGCTCACCCCCAGCCACACCTCCCGATACCAACAAACGCAGTGGTTTAAGATTATTTTATTGAGGAGCGAGAGGCAGGGAGAGGTGGGGGGCAACTACAGCTCCCCCAAGCCCCACCAGGGGGAACAGACCCTCTCTCTGTCTCCTACCCCCCAAGTGGCTCCCCCTGTACTCTGGGGGACTTTGTGCAAACTCTGCCCCAGGGGGGGAGTAGGTAGGGTGAAGGGTGGGTATGAAATGGCAGCAGCTGGGGATGGTGGTGGTGCTACTGGGCACTGGGGGGCTTGTAGGGCTCCAGAAGGAGGGCAGAAAAGGTGTTGACCTTGTCTGCCCCCCGCACCTCATGCGGTAACAGCGGCAGCTTCACGATGTGGAAGTCTTCATACAGGTCCTCCATCTGCAGCCAGGGCAGAGGGCAGAAAGCAGAGATCAGGGGACAGGAGGACAAGGACAGAGAGTGGGTCTGGTGGGCAGAGGCTTCACGGTGTCGTAAGTGGGAGTGGTGCCAGTGAGGCCACTGGACTAGACTTCCTGCTCCCAGGGTCACCGCTACCCAGGTCAGGTCAGCCACAGTCCTTCAGGGACAGTATGATCTGCAGTGGGGACGGAGGGGGGGATGGAGGGGAGGAGGAAGGGCAGAGGTGTCTCTGCTGGCCCAGGGCTGGGTGGGCAGGCACACCTGGTCCAGGTACTTGGCCTGGATCTTGTGGCGGGCCTCACACATCTTGCAGGGCTTCTCGGGGTCCGGGAAGACAAGCTGGTTGACAATGATATTGTGGGTGTCAATCTTGCACTTGGCTAACTCCTGGATAAGTCGCTCTGTCTCGTATAGGGACAGGAACTCAGCAATGCACACGCAGATGAAGGTCGTCTGTTCCTGTGGGGCAAGAGAAGACAGTGAAGGGTGGGTTCCAGTCCTGTCCCCACCCCCAAGGAGCCTCTTGCCACCTGCTGGACCAGGACTCACAGGGTCCTTGAACTGTTCACTGACGGAGCGAATGACGGGCAGGGTCTCCTCCAGCTTGGAGGCCAGCTGGTCTGCGTTCATGTCGCCCAGGCCTAGCATGTTGCACATCTGTGGGGAGGAGGGACAGGCTCACTGCCTGCCGGGGTTGGGAACTCTCTAGATTCCTGGTAACCCCTGGTGGTATGAGGTATGAGCCCTGGAGCAGACTCCAGGGGTTAGTCAAATCTCAGCTCTGCCATTTTGGTGGGAATCATGGTCAAAGGCCTGGACCTCCTGGGGCCTCAGTTTCCCCATCTGTAAGCCTCTGAGAGCCCTTGTGAGGTGAGCTGGGACGTGTAATTTTCTCAGAACAGTGCTGGGCACATAGTAGGTGCGCAGTAACTGTTACTATCTGAGGCTAGGGGATCATGTGTGCACCACGGAGGTAGAGCTGGAGGTGTTCAGAGAGTCCTGGTAATAACCACGGGGCCACTCTCAGAACCTCCACTTGACAGACAAGGAAGGTGGTGCCCAGACAGGTGAGCCGCCATGCTTGAGTGGAGCCGGGCTGCACAGGGAGTGCAGAGGGGGTGGGGGTGGGCCATCTGGCTCTGGACGGACTTCCAGGCTCTGTCACCACTTGGTGGATGGAGCCAGGGAGAGATTCCTGCCTGCAGGATGGGGGAGACGATCCCTCCTCCCCCACAGTGAAGACAGTTTCACCCAGTGAGAAATATGAACAGAGAGGGGGAGAAAGGGTGTTTGTGGGGGCACATCTGGGGAACTGGGGGCCCACTCCCACTCGGGTGCCTGGATACCCGGGGCCCCGCCTGCCTGTGAGATGAAGGGGCTGATCTGGTTCTTGATCTGCATGAGGCGGCCCAGGCCCCGCTCAACGATGGTGGGGAAGTTGAGTAGCCTGAGCGTGTGGCCCGTGGGTGCCGTGTCAAACACCACCACCGAGAAGTTCATGCCCTTCACCAGCCTGAGGGGAGACAGGGGTCAAGCCTGCTGCGGCCTCTCTTCCAGGGGCAGCCCCCACCCCAGCCAGCTGGACCTGACCTCATGACCTCAGCGTAGCTCATGGCCTCATCGATGCCTGGGAAGGCGCTCATGGCCTCCTGCATCATCTTCTTGCCCATGCTCAGCATGTTGTCCTCCTCAAAGAACTCATCGGGCAGCTCCGCCACGCCCAAGCTGGGGTCGATCTCCTGGGGGCCGAGGGGACGAGACTCAGGCTGCTGTGACTTCTGGGAGCCTTCCCACCTGGGCACAGGCCAGAGGGAGCCAGTGCAGGGCTCGGACCACAAGCCCTTCCTTAGGTCACAGACTTCCCTTGGGGACTTATGGTCTGGCACTGTTGCAGTCAAACCTTCATAAACCAGTGGAGAACTGCAAACTGGGACCAGGCCTGTAAAAGGACGCTGAAACCCACCACGGGGCATTGACATGGCTGTTTCCCACCTGGAACTTGGCTCCCCATGATTCTCCCATGACAGGCCCTGACCTCTTCCAGATCTTTCCTCTGCTGCAAGTCTTTCTTGAACACCCTATTTAGCAGGGAGGCCTAGCACCCTCTCTGCCCTGCTTTCCTCTCTCCCTAACACCAGCCCCTTCTCACACCCCAGAAGGCTTTAGTCATGTTTGCCTGCTGTCTCCTCAACCAGAACTCCCAGCCCCATGAGGGGCTGGGGGTTCCTGTCTTGCTCACTTGCTGTGTCCCCAGCAATAAGAACAGTTCTAGGCACAAAAAGGTCCTCAACATGTATGTGGAATCCTTGAATGGATGACTAGGCCGGGGGTTCCTGGCAGCCTGGGTTCCATGCTTCCCTAGCTTCCTCCTGGGTCAACTCTTCTTGGTGGCTTCATGGTGAAGCCCCCAAGTTGCCCTCAGGGTTATCTCTCTGTGGGGAGCTTGTACTCTCCCAGTACACTTGCCAAGTCAAACTCTTGATGCGTTATTTCTAGTGAGAGGGTTACCTCTGACTTCCACATTCCATTGTTGGACTTGAACATCCTTTACTTCAGCCTCAGATACTCTAAGAGTCACTGTGTCCCTGTCCCCTGTACACTGTCAGTGTCCCTCTTGGTCAGCACTCTTACCCAGCCCAGGCTCCAGAGGTTGCTTCCCTCTTCCCTCTGTGGCTGACGAAACCCCTGCTCTGCTGCTTCTTAGCTATCTGTGTTGTGCACCTGAGGGCCTGAGCACACCTGACCAGTAATTCCTGATCACAGAATTCCAATGGGCCCTCTTCCTGCTCTCACAAGTGTATATGTGGCGTCTTGTCCCTCCTCAAACTGCTTTGTCCTACTCACTGCTGAGGCCCTCATCTCAGAGGCGTGAAAGAGAAGTTACTGGCTGCCGGCACCATCGGTTTCTTCTGTTCCCTGCTGCGTTCCTGACTCTGGCAGAGCCTAAGTTCTGGATGGTGTGCAAGATGAGACTCATTCTGCCTGAGGATCACTGTCTTCCAGAATCACTTGTTCCTCCCTGTGGGCACATTCCCAGCAGCAAACAAACATGTTCTACAACTGCTTTTCTCAAAACAGCCCTTGTTAACAGGAGGAGTAGCACTACTTCTGGGATTTGTAGTCCCTGCTACTGAGGACGCTTAGGCAGAAGGACTGCTTGAATCCAAGACTTCAAGGCCAGCTTAAGTAAAATAGCAAGATCTTATCTCAAGCCTGCTGTGGCCTCTCTTCCAGGGGCAGCCCCCACCCCAGCCAGCTGGACCTGACCTCATGACCTCAGCGTAGCTCACAGCCTCATGGATACCTGGGAAGGCGCCCATGGTGATCACATGTCTGTGATCCCAGTGGCTTGGGAGGCTGAAGCAGGAAGGACAGAGAGTTCAAAGCCAGCCTCAGCAAAGGTGAGGCGCTTAGCAACTCAGTGAGACTCTCTCTCAATAAAATACAAAATAGGGCTGGGGATGTGGCTCAGTGGTCAAATGTAGTAACCTCTCCCCAGCACCCCACCACCACCAAGATCCTATCTCCAAAACAACAACAACAAAAAAAACTACCCTGGGACAACAACTTTTAAATCAATGCTAACCCTCCTCAAGCTTCAGGTTCATACATTTAAACTACTGTTATGGTATCCCCACGTAAGTAGGCACCTCAGATTCACTGTGGACAAATCAAAATTCTCCCCCATTCTCCCTGTACTGGGAATTGAACCCAGGGGCACTCTATCACTGAGCTACATCCTAGCCCTTTATTTTTGTATTTTGAGATTGGGTCTTGCTAAATTGCCCAGGTTGGCCTTGAACTTGCGATCCTCCTGCCTCAGTCTCTCAGTTACTAGGATTACAGGCATGTGCCAACACTTGCACCAAAAAATCAAAACAATTAGATCCCAGGGTCCCTCCTAAATCTGCTCTTCTCCAAGTTTTTCCTATCTCAGCTACTCAGGAAGAAAAAATAAATGATATACTGGATTCAATTTTTCTCCTCTCCAGTTAAAACCAAGCAATCTCTCTGCTTTACTTCCAAAATGTATCCAAAATCTAACACTCATCCCCCAACATCCTGTCCCCATGTGAGACCTGGCCACTATCTCGGCACTTACCTGCTTATATCCCCAGTCCCCTTGTTAGTTTACCTGCTTCCACCTTTGACTTATGATCCAATTTCCATAGGACAGCCTCAGAGAACTTTTCAAAACATAAATTTGCCTATGACAGTGCTCTGCTTAAAATGAACAGCTTCCTGCAGAGTGCTGCAGTGCATGCCTCCTTCACATGCCTATAATCCTAGTAACTTGGAAGGCTAAGGCAGGAGAAACCAAGTTTGTGGTCATCTCAGCAAATCAGCAAGACCCAGTTTCAAAATAAATAAAATGGACTACAGATGCAGTTCACGGGCAAAGTGCCCCAGGGTTCAATCACCAGTACCAATAAATGAGTTAAATGAAACAAACAGCTTCCTAAGAAATTTAGAATCAAAGTCAAACTGCTCATAGTGGCTGCAGAGTCCTATGCCAACTTCCGACTCCTCTTTCCCTTGCTTGTGCTTACTTAGCTCCAATCACTCTTGCCTTTTTCCTGCTCCTCAAACATGTCTTCCTCTTCCTCTGTAGGTATGTTGAGGAAGGGGTAAAACTGGAGAGATAAAATACAGAATGAGCAGAACATGGAGTCTGCTAGTGGGTGCATCTAAGAAAGGAAAGGACTGAAAGGTCTCTTCCATAGGTTAGGAGCTGAGCCCTGCTTCACTTACCATAGCAAAGAGGTTGTCATAGCCTTTGACCTTGGTAGGCACCTTGGAAAACTTCTGGTCAAAAGCATCTGAGATGTTGTGGGCTGGGTCTGTGGAGATGATCAGAACACTCTCACGCCCCTTGGATAGCTGGACCGCTAGGCTGCAGCTGCACAAAGGAAAAGTCAAAAAGTGGGGAGGGAGGCATGGGGCCCTGCTCCCTGTGCCTGCAAGGGTCTGAGATACAAAGACCTAGATCAGAAGGGTCTTGAGAGATTATTGATCACTGCGGGATCAAATCTTAATGCCTGCAGAAGTGCTCTCTCTGACCTCACCTACTGACTACTCCAGCTGAACTAGAGTGGTAAGTTTCAGCTGACTGAGTCTGGTTTGGTACCTGTTCCTTTGCTGGGCACAGAGTGGCATGATCCAGCTGTCCAGTCGGCATAGTTTGCTTCTGTGCCTCCTCCCTAAACTCTAAGGTGAGAGATCCATTGCACTCCCCGGTAAGGATGGATGGTTCAGTCCACTTGTCCAGGATAATGTGCCCCAAGGACCCATCACCCTTTCACAGCTGATTGATACAATCTGATCTTGTACCCTTTCCTCACTCTTCAGCAGACCAGGATAGCTTGCCCTGGTGCCCTTCCCTCTACACTGAGCTCACTTAGGTACGGTACAGCTGACTGGGATATCTAAGTGCCCCTCCGCCTCGCCATGCGCTGGATACACTGAAGTTCGGCACTTGAGCCCCAACAGGGATAGCGTAACTTACAAAGTGCCAGGCCACCATTCAGGTGGAACCTTTCATTCACTGCAAGTGAGTACAACCCAGAAGACCCCGACCCAGCCCCCTACGCCGGCTCGGGTGGAAAAGCCGGTTCCGGGCCTCCCCTTCGGTCAGTGGTACATCCCACCCGCCTTCCCGAGCCCCCACCGTAGCCTCCTTACCTGCAGGTGGTCTTGCCTACGCCACCCTTGCCCCCGACGAAGATCCACTTAAGGCTGCGCTGCTCGATGATGTTGCTAAGCGTGGGCTCCAGCGGCTCCACATCAGGTGCATCCTCGAACTCCTCTGCTTCAACCCCCCACCCGGCCACCCCCGCCGCCATCTTGGAACCGGCTCACGTGATCAATCGGGGCGCACCATGCAAAGCGACTACAGGGAAAAATTGTCTACCGCATTCCTGTCGCGGGCAGGAGTCTGAATTAACTTCCTCATGGGATGACTTTTGTGTGATAATAGAAGCTATTGTTTTACGCTTTTAGAGCTCACCTTGTCGGCCTCTTGTCTATATTTTTCCAAGGTCTCCTCCTGCCCAATGAACACATTGGTACGGTCCAGTCCACTCCCCTTCACTGATTGGACCCTAAGTCTTTCAGCCTCCTTTCATTGGTTACATATTTTCTTACTTCCACCAGTCACACTCACGACGTGGTAGCCGCCAACCTCTCCTTAGCAACCAGCCAAACACCCTGTCCAAGCGTTTTCAGTGAAGTTAGACCTGAGGTCCGTCCTAGCTCCATTCTATAGGCTCAATTTCGTGTCGATCATTTTCCCCCTGTTCTCCAAGTTGGGCTCCAACATCCCCTCAGGTCCGCCCTCTGGTGTGTCTGTTATTCAATTGGCTGTGAACTACCTGGCTTCTGCCTCAAACCGGTCATGGACAAATATAGGTGGATGGACACGACAGGTCCCTGAGCCGAATGGGTTAGCTGGAAAACAACTCCAGTTGTTTCTTCAGATCCGTGTCTAATACGCCCTGAATCCTCGTGCTGGGCAAGAACCATATCTGCAACCGCGCTCCTTGTTGTAGAAGGGATTTTGACTCCGGAAAATCTTCCCGCACTTGGCTCTCTGTTTGAGGGGAGACTCCAAATTCAGCAAATTCCCTCTTTGAACCCCTGCCCTGGGGCAGGAATACAAGCAGGGCTTCAGGCCCTTGGCGGCGACCCCAGTCCAGAACACTTTTACCCTTAGAAGGGTACTCCAATCTAGAAACATCCTCCTTTCATTTGATTACTCCTGCCCATAAAAAAAAAAATAACCTTATTCTTACATAAGGACCCCAACTCCATGCCAACTGTATTCTATTCCCAGATAATGAGAGTCATTCCAGAGGCAAGTGTCCAACTCAGAGACACCCCTACTTCCTAGATCTCGGTATGAAACCAAGTTCCTATGTGACAGCTGAGCATGTGCTCAAATGGGACCTCCAAACAGGGTCTTTTTACTCACAAAGACTATCCGTGGTAGCAGAAGAGAATTCTAGCCATGAAAAGCTAATGCGTTCCCCCCAATCCCTAGCGGGAACCCCACTTCGGAAAACAGTCACAGCCCCAGTGTCAGACGATGGTCCCATTCCCCAGAAGCCTCTGTGTGCAGAACGCCAACCAAGTACCGCTATTTTATAAAGACACCCTGGGCCGGCGCCTCCAGGTTGCCTACCGGGTCAGGTCATACCCTCTTTCGCTCCGCCCCAGGCCCCGCCCCAGAACCCGCCCCCTCTGCGGACGCCTGAGGACCCGGACCGCTCGTCCCGGCATGCATTGTTCCTAACGAAGCAAGTCGGGCGCCAAGCGCGGGGCCGAAGCGGCCTTCCCGGAGTCCTTTGCGCGGCACCTGGCGACAAAATGGCTGCCCGAGGGAGACGGGCGGAGCCTCCGGGCCGGGAGGCGCCAGGCCCCGCGGGCGGCGGCGGGAGCCGATGGGCTGAGTCGGGGCCAGGGACGTCACCCGAGAGCGGGGACGATGAGGTGTCGGGCGCCGGTTCGAGCCCGGTGTCGGGCGGCGTGAACTTGTTCGCCAACGACGGCAGCTTCCTGGAGCTGTTCAAGCGGAAGATGGAGGAGGAGCAGCGGCAGCGGCAGGAGGAGCCGCCCCCGGGCCCGCCGCGACCCGACCAGCCGGCTACCGCAGCTGCGGGCCCTGGGGATCCGAAGAGGAAGGGCGGCCCGGGCCCCACACTCAGCTTCGTAAGGAGCCGCGGGGGTGGGGGCGGGCGCCAGGGCCTGCCTTGGCCGGGGAAACGGGGCCCGAGGATGGGAACCAGTATCCAGATCCACCCTGCGCCCCGAGGAGGGGGCCATCCGGGTCACCCGCCGAGGACGTGGGGGCGGGCTTGGGGACCCCCAGATCCTATTCCGCGGAAACCAGGAACCGCGAATTCAATTGGAAGCCGCACACTGGGGTTAGGGAAATCTGGATGCCAGGATTTCCGTTGGAGTGGTACCGGGACTTTGGATACTGGAACCACTCCCAGCTGTGGGGAAGGGGGGAAAATTCAAGTCCCGCTTCTGAGCTGGGTGCCTTAGACTCAGACTGCTGACCGCGTTCTTAGACTGCTTGACTTTTCTGGATCTCATTCAACCAGTGTCCATTTATTGAGCATCTTACCTTATGTTGGGCATTGTGCTACGTGCTGGGGATGCAGTGGAGAGCTGCTGGGCTGGCCTGCCCTCTTTGTCTAGTGCGAAAATGGACATTATCACATCTTCTGATGTGGTGAGGGTTCCATGAGGTGATCCTGGAAAAGTGGTTATCACAGGTTGTCTTATAGGAAGGACTAACCCAGTGGTTCTCAGTTGAGGATGATTTCTCTCACTCCCACATTTGACAAAGTCTGGAGACATATTTGGTTGTTAAAACTGGGGAGGAGGTGCTAGTGACATCTATGGGTAGAGGCCAAGGATGCTGCTTGACATCCTACAATGCATAGAACAGTCCCCCTCACCGCCAATAAAGAATGATCCAGCTCAAAATGTCATAGTGACAAGTTGAGAAACTATGTGGTAAGTAAATGGAACATATATTGATCGTCAACTCTGAGTTTGCTTTGCTTCTGGTGTTGAGATCAAAGCCTGTAGTGTGAAGGAAAAATTATTGATTTGAGATTAGGAGGATGGGGTCAGGTCTTGGATCCACCTGTGTGGTTTTAGTACATGATCTAATCTGTCCAAACCTCAGTTTCTTCGTCTATTAAAAATGGGTGTAAGGGCTGGGCGTGGTGGTACATGCCTGTAATCCCAGTGATTCAGGAGGATGAATTCAAGCTATCCTCAGCAATTTAGCAAGATCTAAGTAACTTAGACCCTGTCTCAAAATAAAATATGAAAAGGGCTGGGAATGTGTTGCAATGGTTAAGCATCCCAGTACCTGGGCTCAATTTCTGGTCCAAAAAAAAAAAAAAAAAAAAAAAAAATGAGATGGCTGGGGATGTAGCCTGGTGGTAAAGCACTTACCCAGCACGTAGGAGGTCCTGGGTTTAATCCCCAGCACTAAAAGGAGGTGGGAGAGAAAAAGGGACTTGAGAATAGTCCTAGTAGCACCTAATGCCTGGTTGAGGGTTGGTGGGACTGGATAAGGTTGCTGAAACCTGTTGCAGACCCTGGAGCTCTGAAAGGCTCTAGGCAAGGGGAGAAGGCAGGACACTAAGGTGTGAGTCCATAGTGAGACTTATCTTTGAGAAGGGGGAAGGTGTCAGGCCCTGGATTGTTGTGACAACTGTGGAGGCTGAGTACCCCTCCATGAATGGGAGCAGCAATGGTTGTCACTGCCTTTGACATTCATTTCTTGAAGGCCATCATAGCCACACCCTCAAAGACTAGGTGCAGGGGAGTCAGTGTTGCTTGGTGGTTAAGAATGCTCTTCTCCAGTGGCTTAGATGCACCTGAACCTGAATCCACTTCCACAGTTTGTCACCAGCACAAGCTCTCCTCAAGGACTGTTTCCTCATCTGTGAAATGGGGAAAGATGTAACCGTCATTCATCTTAGGGTAATTGTGAATATGGAAGGAGATAAAACATTCATAGCACTCTGCACAGGGCTTGGCATACAGTAAGTGCTCAATAAAGGGAGCTGTTGCTGCCTATGTGGTCCCTGCCACAGGAGGATGAGGCCTCTCCCATAGAGAGTAAGGACAGAGTTGGTCCCCACCGAGGTGGGCACTCCTTGGGCTCCCTGGGAGGGCAGCCCGGGGCCCAGGACTGCCTGGGCATCGTGGGCCCAGGGCAGGCGCTGAGTCGCGTGTGCTCCTCTCTGATTGCTGCGCAGGTCGGCCGGCTGGTGGAGCTAGGCGCGGCGTCGGGACAGGCCACCTGGCCGGGCTAGGAAGGTGTAGTGGGCCTCAGCACCGCCAAAGGCGGGCCCGGCTCCTGTAACCCTTGCAGTCTTCTGTCCCTTCACCCAGGTGGGCAAACGCAGAGGCGGGAACAAACTAGCCCTCAAGACGGGAATAGTAGCCAAGAAGCAGAAGACGGAGGATGAGGTGAGCAGGCTGCGGGGGCTTCCCTCCTTGCCTTTGCCTTCCAGCCTGTGTGCTGGTCAAACCCTGTCCCACATCCTGCCTTGGATGGGTATGCCTGGTGGAGTAGGAGGGCTTTTAACAAAGGCCCCTGATAACTTGACTTCACATATCTTTGCCTCAAAGCCAGGGAATGCCTTCTGGGTGATAGGGGCTGGGGGGTCACCGTCTCAGGACAGTCCTGACCCTGTTTCCTGGCTTGCGGGTCTGCCCCTGCCAACCCCCTCTTGTCTTCCACCTCCGCCCCCACAGGTATTAACAAGTAAAGGTGATGCATGGGCCAAGTACATGGCAGAAGTGAAAAAGTACAAAGCCCACCAGTGCGGTGACGATGATAAGACTCGGCCCCTAGTGAAATGACCCTTCCCCGCGTGCCCACGGCCTGGGACTCTCTGCGATGTACATAACTATTTAATGCAGCGGCAGCGGCGGCAGCCTTCCCCGAGGACTGGTACACAGAAGGAAATCGAGGTGCTCCCGCAGCCGCGGAGGATTCTCCAGGACTCTTTTTTTACCTTGAGCACTTGCCTCCTGAGACTTAATAGAACAGTGGTTTACTGTCCCCTTTCTTCCTGCTCCTTGCTCTCTCTGGCTCTCTCCCTCTTTTAGCCTCCTTCTCCCTCCCCTTAGCCATCACTTCTGGGAAGTAAAGAACTTGACTTAGTGCCGGAGCCCTGTGCTTGGTCTGTCTTCTTTGCGCTCGTGAAACTAAACGCCAGCGGGGCGCCCCCCCTCCCCATCAAGAAGCAGCACACCTGCTAAAGCTCAATGAAGGAGGGCTGTGGGGAGGTCTGGAGACAGGGGCACATCCCCTCCTCTTGGCTTAGACTCACCTCAAGACCCATCGGTCCTCCCCTCTGACCTTAGGTCCAGCCTCTTTATAGTCCTATTTTGACTGTGACAATGGGTGTAGTTAAGGGGTAGAGTGAGTGTCTATCACATGCAAAGGCCCTGGCAGCGCACACATACACATATAAATCGCCCATTTTGACTGGGCCGAAGTTACGTTGTGCATTCAGCAGATAATTCCTGAGTACCTATTCTAATCCAGGGCAGTTGCAGGTACCCAGGACCACAGCAATGAGCAGCAGGCCACTTCTCTTTGCACTTGTAGATAGAAAAAAGAACAAAAAGGGGAAGCCCTTTGGGTGGTGACTGCAAACAAGGATAGAGTAGAGGTTTGGGGGAGATGTCTATTTTTACTGACATTTGATCAGAATCCTGAGGGAGGTGAGGAAGGGTGTCCCAGGTAACCGGATCAATTAGCATAAAGACAGATCTGAGAATGGCTGACCCTGAATTGGGGACCTGAGGAAAGACTGGCAGCAGCTGAGGTGCTGGGAAAGCATGGAAGTGATGCCCCATCTGACTGCTCAGATTCTGCCCAGTGGTTTATGGGGTAGAGAGTGTTCACTCATGTAACAAATCCAAGCATTTGATTTCATGAAGATATAGCTACGCAAACATAAAATACCTTGTCCTTGTGGCTCTGACATTGAGTTGGGGAAGGGAACACACGAGAAATGAGTACACAGAACACATAAAATGGTTATACCTTCTACACAGGAAGGTCCCAAAGGAGAGTGGAAGAAGTGGGAATTTTAAGAGTTAGTTATGGATGACCCTCCTGAGATGACATTTTGTTCTAAATCCTGAAGGATGTAGGACAGGCAGGATGGTTCTTGGAAGATTCTAGGCAGAAGAAACAGCAGGTACCAAGACCCTTAGCTGAAACTGCCTGGCTTGACAAAGACACCACAAACAGGCTTTGGAGCAGGACACCTTCCCCTCTCCCTGCTAACACAGTACTTGTCTGGTTTATTTTCCATGAGGGCTCAAAGGTCCTCTGGGGAAGCTGAGATGGCCCAGGTGTGACTTTGGCCTGGGGGATGGCACTGGGGTGGTGGGAAGATACAGGAAGCTAATGGAGGCTTTCCTACCACCTCCTCCCCAGAAGCCAACAGCAGCCACTGGATCTTTAAAAAGAAACACAACGGGAGAAGTAGGTCGCCCCTGCAGCAGCTCAGCCTCTATTCTGGAACATCAAGAGACAGGAGGATCTGAAAGTCCAAGCACCTCCCTGCACAGCACTATCCCCAACCTGGGAAAAGTGAAGGGGGAGGAGAATCAAGTTCAGGTTTTGGTGAGTCACACAGCTCTGCCTTCAATCTATTTTAGTGCCTGTTGGCTGTGTGCTTTTGGGTAAATCACTTAGCCTTTCTGTGGTTCAGATCATCTATTTTTATACATAAAAGGGTAAAAATATAGAAGCATCTCTAAAATCAAGTTCTAAAAGTAAAGTAAGAACCTGAGCTGAGGGTGTAGCTTAGTAGTCGAGAACTTTCTTGGCATGCACAATACCCTGGGTTCAATCTCCAGGACCACATTCACATTGTTAACTAACCCTGACATTGTTTGAAACTGCTATTGCTTCTCTGATGAAGAAGCTGGGCTATGTTTTGTTTTTGTTTTTGTTTTGTGCTAGGAATGAAACCCACAGCCTGCTGCATGCTAGGCTAGTGTTGAGCTACATCTTGAGAAATGGTTTTTTTTTTTTTTTTTAAATGCTGACCTTGGGCTGGGGATGTGGCACAGTGCTTGTGTAGCATGTATGAGGCCCTGAGTTTGATCCCCAATACCATGAACAACAACTGACATTGTTGGGTGTGGTGGTGCATGCCTGTAATCCCAGGGTCTTGGGAAGCTGGGGCAGAAGGATCACAAGTTCAAGGCCAGCTGGGGCAATTTTGTGGGGTGGGGATGGTGCACACCTGTCCTCTCAAACGCTCAGAGGCTGAAGCAGGTGGATGGTAAATTCAAAGCCAGCCTCAGCAACTTAGAGAGGCCTTAAGCAACTTAGACCTGTCTCAAAATAAAATATAAAAAGGGCTGGGGATATGACTCAGTGAGCACCCCTGGGGTTTAATCACTGGTACCACTGTAGTTCAGTGGCAGAACACTCCTGAGTTTCATCCCCAGTAAAACAAAAACAAACAAAAACCCTCCAACCTTTAACTTGAAGTAAGTTTGATGAGATGCTCAGGAAAGAGGATGTTGTAAGCTGAGCTCCTGTTTGTCTCCCATCTCAGATTCACGATTGGGAATCAACACCCCGAGTTTCTTTTTATACAGAGGGCTTCTATTTGAATTGAAAAGTTTACCACTCATAGGGCTGCAGGGAGAACTGCATGAGAAAACATTTGCAAAATGCTTGACAGGTAGTAGGTGCTTAAGAAGTAGGGGGAAGAGCCAGGCATGGTGGCACTTGCCTTGAACCCAGCCTGGGCAACATAGTGACACCCCTGGAAATGGAAAGTGGGGTCAGCCTGTGGTACACCCCTGTAATTACAGCCATTCTGGAGGCTGGGGGCAGGAGGGTCCACAAGTACCAGGCTAGTCTCTGCAAATTAATGTGGCTCTCAGTAACTTAGACCCTGTCTCAAAAAAAAAAAAAAAAAAGGCTGTAGCTCAGTGGGAAAAGCGACCTTGGCTTCAATTCCCATTAAAAGTAAATAAATAATAATAAAAACATAAAGTGGGGAAATATGTCCTGATTCAGCTTTCCAATTTTCAATCTGGGGACCACAGAGAGCCAACCATGTGGACCTATTTACCAAGGGCCACTCTGTTCTGCCCATACTCCCTTATTTACACAGGACTGCTGGAAACTTGCCATATTAAAAGGAGGGGTTGAACATTAACAAATTGTCTCTTGCATCCCAAGCTTCCTCTCCATTTGACTCTTATCTGGGACAGTGCCCTACCTTGATCAGAAAGCTCCCATAATTCGCACACTTCGTTGCATCACCCCAACCAATCCCCAGCCTCAAATTTCATTCTCAACATCCATCTCAGTGGGATTCCAGACTCCGCCCTACAGACCTCCCAAAAGCCCCCTACCGCCGGACTTTTGAGTCTTACCTAGCGCATTAAAGGCTGCTCTGGCGCTTGGCACCATGGGATTTGTAGTTCTAGGGCTCGCAGACTGGGACTTTGCACATGCGTTGTTGGTGGCTTCCGCACGTATCTCCAGACCTGTTTCTTCCCAGTTGAACTGGCTACGGTGTGTATCCTTGCTTCTCCTTTCTCTTTAGGGAGTTTTCCTTCGCTCTCGGAGCGAAATTAGGCGTAAGCTGGCGCTCCCCTAGCCAGGAAGGCCATAATACTTGCTTTTCATGAATGAACAGAGCTGGGATGAAGTAGGGGAAGTAGGCTAACTACTGTCGCTTCAGGTTGGGGCAAACATTGATCTGTGTCTCTCCTGAAAGTCAGATAGTCTGTCAGGGAAGGGCTAGTCCTTTGGGATTAGAGCCTTGGTTCATCCGGTAAATATTGGTTTAGGGAGTGGTCGAATACAGCATACAGCCAAAGAATGGCCTTGAGCCTCACGGGGTAAAAAAAACACGCTTTAAAAGAACAGTTTATGGCTTGCCAGGTAATGCTTAACTTGGACTATCTCTAATGGAGCAAACTATTCTTATACACATTTGACGGATGGGGAAAACTGAAGCCCCGAGTGGCAGGAGGTCGCCCATCTTGATATCCGCAGGGCCAGGAGGGGAAGGAAACCTGACAGCTTCCAGGGTCTCCAGCTCTTTGCAACGCTTTGCTCTCAGGAGGAAAAACAGTGCCCTGCCGTCTTCAGATGGAGCATGGATCACGAAGATTTCTTCTTCATGACCCTGCTCTTGCCTAAATTTCTTGGGCAAGGGATTTCATCTCCTTCATCTTCAGGTAGGGAAAAGAATTAGGCCTCCTGTTGTACTTATTTTACTAATTTTATTTTATTTAAAAATTTATATCTTTTTTTGTCTCCTTGTAAAAATTGTCACACAGTATTGAAAATAAATAGCGCAAAATGGGGCGGCGGCCTCTGTAGGAACTCGGCGCGTGTCAGGCTCTTTTTCTTTGTCTCTGGAGTAAAAAGTTCACTCCAGACTCAGTCCCCTTTTTTTTTTTTTTTCCACATGAAGGGTACTCCCTCTGGATGGGGGGCGGAGAAAGAGGAACAATTAAGTTTTCAGGGAGATGATAAGGGCGCAGTTGACTCCCGACCGAAGGGTTCCGGGTTCATCATGCTAAAGTCTACATACACTACCAATTCCTGGCTCCTGCAAAGGGCGGCAGGCAGAAGGGTGTGAGATGCTGAGAAAACGAGACGCTCGGAAGACTAATTGGCCAGAGAGGCTTAGAGGCGGCAATCTTCCGTCACGTGACCTGGCCTTGGCCTGGCCAGGGTCTCCCTAGTGCTCGGTCACGTGTGGTGGCTGTGCATTCCGATTGGTGTGCCCCGACCAGTTTGAACGGAGTACGGAAGCCGCAACGGTTCATCTACGACCGCGTTTTTTTTATTCCTTCTCTTTGGCTCCCTCCTTCCGCGCGAGTCTCAGGAGAAGCCGCAGCACTAGGCGCCGCTGCTGCCGCTCAGGGCCCGGTAAGTGGGCCTCACTCAAAGCTGGACCCGCTTGGCTCTGGCTTGCGTTCACCCCCGCCGGGCTCTGGGCCTGCGCTGCGCGTGGCCCGGGCGTCGGGGCCGCGCCCGACCGGGAAAGGCCGGGAACCCGGTTGGGCCCGATCGTCTGGGCAGGGAGAACGGGCCGGGAGGGGGAGGGGGAAACCGAGTTGAGCTTTGGGGGTGGGGCCTCGGAGCCGGGCCAGGTTGGGGTTCCGCGAGAAAGCGGGCCAGTGGGGCGGCTGGGGTCGGGCTGGAGGGGATCTCATTGGGGAAGCGTCTGGGGGCTGCTTAGGGCCTGATTGGGGGACGTCGTGAGGATCGGGTGTGTGTGGGGGCCTGTTTCGGCGGGGCTTGGTGGGTCTGATTGAGGGAGGCCGTGTTGAAAGTTGGGGGGGCTTGTTGAGTTTGGTAGGGAGGGCCGTCAGTCTTAGGCCTAGAGGGCTGTGCTGGGTGTGACTGAGAGGCGTCACTGGGATCCGTTGAGGGGAATGCTCCGAGGGGAGTTCGGTCAGGCCTAATAGGGGGGAGCTGCAGGGGTTTTCCGACTTGAACTGGTGGGGGGCTTGGTGAAACTTGATTGGGGGAGGCAGCAGAGATCCGTCAGCAGGGCTTACTGCTGACTGGGGCAGAGGGTGGGAGGGAGAGAAGCTTGGCCAGACCTGATTGGGGCTGGCGACGGGGACGGGTGCAGGGGGCTTCTGTCGCGGGTTGGGCGAGCTTGGCTGGCTCTCATTCGGAGGCAGCGGAGACCTATCTCAGCATTGCTTCGGGCCTGATTAAGGGGAACCACTGGAACGGGTCTGGCTTGTCCAGAAAAGGGGGCGTCTGGCATCTGCTGAGCTTGAAGTACCGGATTAGAGGAGGCGGCAGGAATCTTCAGCAGGATCGGAGCACTTTGGACGGTGCACCTGGGGAAGCTCAGGGATCAGACCGGGCAGGAGGCAGCCGGGATCTGGCCGAGCTTGCGGGCCTGGTTTCGGGAGGAGAATCTTCAGGGACTGTGCTTGCACCGGGGACACCACGGGGGCCGGAGCACTATCACGGTCTGGGGCGGGGCCCCTGGATGTGGAAGCGTCTGGGTCCTCGCCCAGCGGCTGCGAGGGAGGCGGAAGCCTTAGGTCCCGCAGCCGGGGGCGGCAGCGGCATGGGTCACCGTGGGAAGAGGGCTCCACCTTGGGTCCGATGAGGATCCGCCGGGCCCCGCCGCCGCCTCCCATAGCCCGCTTTCATATTCCCCCACCCGCGCTCCCAACCCCGCGACTGCGCGGCCGAGGATGGCGCAGCTGGCGGGGACCCCGCACTTGGGCGGGTGTGGATCGGCGGCCTCCGCCTGTCCGCCGAGGGCGCTCCCGTCGTCATGCGTCTGCCCCTGCCTCAGGGGCTCAACCCGGGTCTCACACCGAGACCCAGAGACCCAGCGCTGACCCAGGCCCCTACCCCTGCAGCTCGCCTTGCGCCATGGACTGGCAGCCAGACGAGCAGGGCCTGCAGCAGGTCCTGCAGCTGCTCAAAGACTCGCAGTCGCCGAACACGGCCACTCAGCGCATCGTACAGGATGTATCCTTCCTTCCTTCCGGGGCTGGGGGAACCTGGCAGATGTCTGCAGTTTCTGAAGGCCAGAGAAGGAGGGGCCCATTTCCTGACACCCCTCTCCCTGCCCCCTGCATTTTCTGATGTGCAAAAAGAGCATGGCTTGGACAGAGAAGCAAGGACTGAGTGCCTCTGTTCCATTCCCAGAGCTCAGGGATTGTTATAGAAAATAATGAAAATACCTAATGTTCTTCAAGCACTTAATTATTAAAGTAGTTGCTGTTATGTCCATCTTGTGGACAGGGATGTTGAGGCTTAAGAGAGGCAAAAGAACTTCCCAGGGTCAAAGCTCACAACCAGTGGGGAGCCAGGATGGGAAGTTCAGCCTTTTCAGATTTGATTTCAGCCTGTCCTGCCAGAATGGGAAGATAAGTCTTTAAAACATTAAGAAGTTTCACGTGAAAATTTGGTTTTTTGTTTTTTGTTTTTTCCTTTTTGCCATGCTGGAGCTCTTGAACCCAGGGCCTTGTGCAGGGAGTGTTCTGCCACTTAGCCATACCTCCAAGACCCCCGCCCCCCTTTTAAAGCAGGCAACATTGGATGCTAAGGAGCAGAGCTGAGTAATAGCTGCCTCCCTTGTCAGATCGGGATTCTCTAGCCCTCTCCTGTTCTGCCAGGGTCTTTAGGAGTGGCTGGGGAGCTGAGGGTCTTTAGGAGTGGCTGGGGAGCTGGGGCATCCACTCTGGTCCATGTGTGTGTTTGATAGCCTGAAATGCTCTGAGCTGCTCTGGGCACAGGGGTTGATGAGTGGGATCCCAGGGGCTGGTGGCCTGGTCCCCTCAGTCACTTATGTCCTCAGCTGTGTGGCAGTGAGGGGGCTCTGCCTAGGGAAGGCCCCTGTCTCCCAAGACCCTTAACAGCCTGGCAGAAACTCAAACAACTCAACCAGTTTCCTGACTTCAACAACTACCTTATCTTTGTCCTGACCAGACTCAAATCAGAAGGTATGCTGTATGTGCCCCTCCATGTGAGCCACACCCCACCTTACCCTCATGGCTCCCTGAACCTCAGCCTCTCCCCACAGATGAGCCCACCCGTTCTCTCAGTGGACTCATTCTTAAGAACAACGTGAAGGCACATTACCAGAGCTTCCCACCCCCTGTGGCTGACTTCATCAAACAGGAGTGTCTTAACAACATTGGTGACGCCTCCTCGCTCATCCGAGCCACCATCGGTGAGAAGGGGCAGTGGGGGCTCTGGGTCAGAAGCTGCTCAGCGTGTTCAGGGTGCTGTTCACTGAATGCTCTGGCGTCCTATGTGGCTGTACTGTTACCACTGCTATTTGACAGGTGAGGAGATGGAGGCACTGAGATGATAAGGGACTTGCTTGGTAAGTAGCAGAACTGGGAAACAAGCCCAGGCAGTGCAGGTCCATGTTCTGGAACCATTCCCTCTGGAAACGGCCAGCCGTTCTTGTTTTGGAGATAAGTGACTTAGTATTCAGAATTTTGTGCTAAGCGCTTCGGATCTAGCTTCCCTGCCCTTGTGGAGACAGCTATTAGCTGACTTTCACCAGTCGTGGTTCAGATGCAACATGAATTAGTTAATATTGGCCCTTCCTGATGCCTGGCAGATTGCCTCAGGAAGTTAAAGAGGGCTGGGTAGGAACTAATTGGAGCCCTATTCCCTTAAGGCTTTTCACTACTGATAAATACATTTGTTCCTCTAAGAAGGTGTTTTGTGGGCTGGGGTGTAGCTCAGTAGTTGAGCACAGGCAAGCTCACATGAGGCCCTGGGCTCCATCCCAAGGACTGCAGAGCTAAAGAAAATTTATAGGACTATTTCAAAGGAAAAGACAGATTTACTTATGCTAAAGGGAAGAAAATCTTCAAAATAAATGCAACAATAACAAGAAAATAGTACTAGCTATGTGGGCCTGTCAGAAGTGCTGCTCTCATGGCTTCCTGCTTCTACAGAAGTAGCTCTAACCTCAGCTCCCGCTCTGAGCTAAGCAGAAGGATCTGGACTTCCTAAGCTCATTCTAGGTACGAGGCTCTGCTCTCAGTACTGTTGGTCCTCCAGATCCACAGGTTCCATATCTGCATATTCAACCAACTGTGATTCGAAAATGTTTGGGGAAAAAAAATTGCACCTGTACTGAATATGAACAGACATTTTTTTCCTGTCTTTATTCTCTAAACAATACAGTATTGCAACTATGTACCTAGCATTGGTATTCTGTTAGATATTTAAAGTGTATGGGAGAATGTACTAAGTATCTTTTTATGAGTGCTGGTGATTGAACCCAGGGGCACTTTAGTACTGAGCTACATCCCCAGTCCTTTTTATTTTGAGACAGGGTCTTGCAGAGTTACCAAGCTTGACCTTGAACTTGAGATCCAACTGCCTCAGCCTCCCAAATAGCTGGGATTATAGGTGTGTGCCTGGCTGTGTACAAAGTATTATATCCAAATATTACACCATTTTCTATAAGGGACTTGATTTTGGTGTCCCTGAGATGTCCTGGAACCATTTCCCCATAGGATGACTACAACTAAATCATTGATGATTCCTAGTAGTCTTAGGAGGCTGGTGGCTGTCTTTTTGTTTGTTTGCTTTTTGTTTTTGTTTTTTTCATGGTACTGGGGATTGAGCCCAGGGCCTCAAAATACTTGGACAAGCCCTCTATCCCTGAGGTACACCCCTAGCCCTTTTTATTTTATTTTGAGACAGGGTCTTGCTGAGTTGCCCAGGCTGGCCTTGAACTTGGGATCCTCCTGCGGCAGCCTCCTGAGTAGCTGGAATTACAGGCGTGCTCTACTGCACCCGGCTCAGGCTGATGCTGATGCTGATGTTCTTTATTTCCATCGAGGGCAAAGAATGGAGGCACAGAGAGGTTAGGTGATGTGGTCAAGGTCACACTGCCAGATGGGGAACTGGGACTGCATCATGGGCTGCCATCAGTGTCCCTTATGAACCCACCTTTCTCAATTCATGAGTCCAGCAGTGAGCCTTCTGCCCTTGGGAGACACTGCCATCTTGTGGCATTAAACGCTCATCTTCCTTGACAGCAACGGTATTCAGCTCGACACCAGGACCCCTCCACTGCTCTCAGGGCCCTGTAGTTGCTGCTATTTGCTCTTCGATTTCTGACAGGCAGTAGAGCCCTCCCTGTGGCCACAAGGCCTTGCATGACTTGTTACTGTCATCTCTGTCCTCACCTCTTCCCATACTTTCCCCATTGCTCTCTGTTCTGATCCCTTCTGTGAGCCCATTAGGCCATAACTCTCCTGGGACCTTTGCCTGTCCCTCTTCCTGGGATGCTTTCCCCCAGGTACCAGGAGGCCTTCTTCCTGACCCACTTCACCTCCCTCAGCTTGTGACTCACACGTCACCACCTCGAAGCTGAGCGTGGTGGCACACACTTGTAATCCCAGCTTCTCGGGAATCTGAGGCAGGAGAATCACAAGTTTGAGGCCAGCCTGGGCACCTTCCTTGTCTCAAACTAAAAGGGACTAGGGATGAAGAGTGCCCTGGGTTCAATCCTCAGTATTGAAAAATAAATAAATAAATAAATGAAACCCGCCTCAGTGAGGCCTGCTCTGACCACCCAGTTGCTCCCCTCCCTTTCAGCCCTTGTATGTGGTTTCCCAGTATTTTACTGGGAAAAAATGTGGTGGAGCCATGGAGGGCTTCTGTGGGATAGTTTAGGGAAAGCCAGTGAATGAGTGCCTGGTGGCTAGGGGAGGGGACCCTGCAGGCCCTCACCCAGCCTGAGGCCGCCTCCTTTTCCCTCTGTCCAGGTATCCTCATCACCACCATTGCTTCCAAGGGGGAGCTGCAGATGTGGCCTGAGCTGCTGCCCCAGCTGTGCAACCTGCTCAACTCCGAGGATTACAACACCTGTGAGGTAGGTGGAGTTGTGGCCAGCCCAACCAGAGACCTAGGCCTAGCCTGCGACCCACACTCATATCTCTATTCCTCTCCTCTCCTCTCCACCAGGGAGCATTTGGAGCCCTGCAAAAGATCTGTGAAGACTCCTCTGAGCTCCTGGATAGTGATGCTCTCAACAGGCCCCTGAACATCATGATCCCTAAGTTTCTGCAATTCTTTAAGCACTGCAGTCCCAAGATCCGGTGGGCGTGGCTCCCCAGGGCATCCGAGGGTCTTGGAGTGTGTGGGCTGGCCAGACCCGGGTGACCCACATCTTTGCACCCTGCTAGGTCCCATGCCATTGCCTGTGTGAACCAGTTCATCATGGACCGGGCTCAGGCGCTGATGGACAACATTGACACCTTCATTGAGGTGCGCTGCTGGGCAGGGGTTGGGCAGGAAGAGGCCCGAGGTCTCGAGGCAGCTGACCCCACCCTTCCCTGCAGCACCTGTTTGCCCTGGCTGTGGATGATGACCCTGAGGTGCGGAAGAATGTGTGCCGTGCCCTGGTGATGCTTCTAGAAGTGCGGATTGATAGGCTCATCCCCCACATGCACAGCATTATCCAGGTGTGCATGGCCAAGGCCAGTGCAGATGGGCAGGTGGGCAGCTGGCATGGGGACTGGGGAGCCACCTGCAGTTGGGCTAGGTCTCAGCTTCTCCCCCACTTGCTCCAGTACATGCTGCAGAGGACCCAGGACCACGACGAGAATGTGGCCCTCGAGGCTTGTGAGTTCTGGCTGACGCTGGCCGAGCAGCCCATCTGCAAGGAAGTCCTCGCCTCCCATCTGGTCCAGTGAGTGTTGTTGCTCCCACCCTGTCACACTCTAGCCTCCACCCCTTGCTGTACCTGTGCCTTCCCTTCTGGTCAGTCACCTCCTGAGCTTGTCCCAGTTCACGTCCTCTGTGTGTATTTACTTTCAATCCTATATAAGACTGTAGCTTTAAGGACTTAAAAAAATTAGATTGATAAGACAAAAAATGAGCCTGGATCCTGGATCCAGGTGTCTGTCGGAAGGCATCTCTCCGGTCTCAAATCTGATCTTTCTGCATTGGGCTTTATCCTCAGGCATGACCTCAGGGATTGTTGTGGTTTTCTATATCTTTTCAGCTTAGGAAATTCTTTTAAGTAGTATCTTTAACAAAAGTCTTAGAGCTGACCCTTTTTGTTTGTTTAGTTTTCTTAGTTCTGGGGATTGAACCCAGGGGCTCTCTGCCACTGTACATCCCCAGCCCTTTTTACTTTTTCACTGGAGGCAGGGTCTGGCTGCGTTGCTCAGGCTGACCTGGAACTTGCCATCTTTCTGCCTCAGCCTCCTCCCCAGGGTTGCAGGTGTGTGCCACTGTCTGGCTAATGAGCTTAACCCTGAATCACTTTGTTGATATGGGGAGGCTGTGGGGCTGGGCCGAGAGGGGTGGCTTCTGGGGAGTGATGTGACACCCTTGGGGAATAGGATGAGAAGGTTCTAGAAGAGTCTGCAAGTCCAACTCCAGTTGAGGGGACCATTCACTCTGCCTTTCACTTTCCCAGTGTGGCCTGGACTCAACCATCTTAGGGAGGTGCCCAGGGCCTGAGTCACATGACCATACCTTATCACATGATAAGGACCAGGTACTCTTGTAAGATTTTCAGTGTGTTTAGGGGTCTGGAATGGCCCTGGGTGGCCAGATCCAAGCCAAAGCTTTCCTGTGGAGCCAAGGAGGTATCACCTAACCATGGTGGCTGAAACTAGGTTGGGATAATTCCCCACATGGAAATGAATGGCTGCAGGATGCACAAGTATCTGCATGCTTGGCAATGTCTGCCCCTTGATAGATGCTGTTGCCCACACCTCTGCCGCCTCCTGCCCAGGCTGTACACCCCCGATGAGGGCCCCTGCACTATGACAAACATCCTCTCTTCTGACAGGTTGATCCCCATCCTGGTCAATGGAATGAAGTACTCAGAAATTGACATCATCCTGCTCAAGGTCTGGCTGGGTCTGTTGGCTGCTGAGCGTGGGTTGTAGGGCAGAGGCGTTGGCTGGGTTTCCCCTATGGTGCTGAGTGGTCTGCTGGCCTTGTCCCCAGGGGGACGTGGAGGAGGATGAGGCAGTCCCTGACAGCGAGCAAGACATCAAGCCACGCTTCCACAAATCACGAACAGTGACACTGCCCCATGAGGCCGAGCGACCTGATGGTTCTGAGGATGCAGAGGATGATGACGACGATGATGCTTTGTCCGACTGGAATCTGAGTGCGTGGCTCGGCCGGCCCTGGGGGTGAGGTGGCAGGCCCTGGGATCCCTTTCTGAAGGTGACAAGATGCTGGTGCAGGCAGATCATGAAGAACTTACCATGATCTCTCACTGGGGAGACTGACCTCCCCCCCCCCCCCCCCAGTCAAGCAGGGCCAGCCTCCCGCACATTGAGTATTCCTCATCCCATCCCCCAATTGTCCGCCCTCAGGGAAGTGCTCAGCGGCTGCACTGGATGTCCTCGCCAATGTCTTTCGGGAGGAGCTGCTGCCTCACCTCCTCCCACTGCTCAAGGGCCTCCTGTTCCACCCTGAGTGGGTGGTCAAAGAGTCAGGCATCCTGGTGCTGGGTGCCATCGCTGAGGGTGAGTCCTCTGTCCACCCTCATCCTGGGTGTGCCCCCTGGCTTGTCCGTACTTCCTGCACACTGGCCAGAGTCTGGGACTGGATACAGCACTGACAAGGCCTGCTCAGCACTCTTCAGACCCCTCTAGAGTCCCAGTCATCCCCTTGGCCCGTGGGCCCACAAGGAATCTCCAAAACCCTAACATGCATTCTCTCCGGCAGGCAGGTCAGCGATGTTGTAAGTGTAATTGCAGCAGCTGCAGCTGTGACAGCAAGTACCTCTGCAGCCCTTCTCTCACAGTAGGGCCACCCAGGCCGGGTCCCCATCAATGAACTTGCCCAGTTACCACCATCTGCTGAAGTGCGTGCCAGAACCCCAAGTTCATAGATGGGGAAAATGAGGGTCACAGAGGTGACCATACCACCATTTCCCTGCTGTCACCCAGGTGCATCAGAATGTCACACCTGATCCTGGCTGCTAGACTATCCTGACAAAAATGGAAGGGCTCAGTGGTGGACACAAAGCATGGCAGTCTGATGCAGGTGTCATGTGTGACCACTTCAGCAAACAGAACTGTCCTAAACATTTCAAACATGGGAGCAGGAACTCTCAAGCTAGAGAGCTTTTAAATTTTTTCTGAGGAGGGCAAGTGTTAGGAGCTCAGTGTTAGGGCACTTGCCTGGCATATAAGAGGCCTGGGGTTCCAACCCCAGCACCAAAAAAATATTTTTATTTTTTTCCTAAGAAAAGGTTTCTGGGCACTGCATCCCGTGTTAATAGGATTTGTCTTTTTCGAAAAAATGTAGTTGTATGTTAGGTGCATTTCATGTTGATGGGGAAGACAAAACTAGAGGAGGTGGTGCCGGGCTGGTAAGAACAAATCTTATGTGTTTGATAATTGGGGGGATAAGTTATTCTTAGTGTTCTGTTGAGGTAAGAAAGTGGTGCTCTACCTGGTATGGTGGCACACCTTATAATCCCAGCAACTCGGGAGGCTAAGGCAAGAGGATCACTAGTTCAAGGCTAGTCTCAGCAACTCCGAATGAATAGGAGACATTATTACATGTATGATTGCACAACCGGTGTGACTGCATTGTGTACCACCAGAGGACTGAGAAGTTGTGCTCTATTTGTGTACAATGTGTCAAGACACATTTTACATGTAGAACTAATTAAAACAAATTTTTTAAAATTAAAAAAGGGGGGTGCCTGTGGCTTAGCGGTAGCACATTTGCCTGACATGTGTGAGGCACTGGGTTTAATTCTCAGGACTGCATATAAATAAATTTAAAAAAAAATAAAGGTCCATCAACTAAAAAAAAAATATGAAAGGTGAGAATGAATGAATGTAAGATTACTTTGAAAGCCAAATCACTAAATAAATAAAGAAAAAATAAATAAATAGGGCTGGGGTTGTGGCTCAGTGATGGAGCGCTTACCTAGCATGTGTGAGGCACTGGATTCGAACCTCAGCACCACTTTAAAAAATGAATAAAATAAAGGTATTGGGTCCATCTAGAACTATAGATAGATAGATAGGTAGGTAGATAAAACTGCTGGGGATGTAGCGCAGTAATAGAGCTCCCCTGGGTTCGATGCTACATATACACTAACTATGATCCTCATGTCTTTTTTGTGGTATGGGAATTGAACCCAGGTACATTCCCCCTGAGCTATATTCCCCCAGCCCTTTATTATTTGAGACAGGGTCTCCTAAATTGCTGTGGCTGGCCTCCAACATGTGAGCCTCTGGCTTCATTCAAGTAGCTGAGATTATAGGCATCACGGTGTGCAGCTGATGCTTATGTTTGTTTTGTTTGTTTGTTTTTGGTACCAGGGATTGAACCTAGGAATACTCCAACACTGAGCCATATCCCCAGACCCTTTTTTTTTTTTTTTTTTGATGTCTTATTTAGAGACAGGGTCTCACTGAGTTGCTTAGGGCCTCTCTTAAATTGCTAAGGCTGGCTTTGAATCCATATTCCTCCTGCCTCAGTTTCCCAAGCCAGTGGGATTACAGGTATGCACTATCACATCCAGCTGATGTTCATGATTTTAAGAAAAGAGAAGGTGTGAGAGTATAGCTAAGTGATAGAGTACTTTCCTAGCACACTTGCCTAGTATGGTTTCCATTCCCATTATCAGAAAAAATTAGGGAAGATGAAGAGTAAAAGAAAATGCATAAACATCTAAGAATGGTTTCTTTCATGTGAGAAGTACTTCCCATCCGTCTGGATCATTGGGCTGCCCCATAGAGCTGATGAGTTCAGCGGTCCTATGGATCTTGAATTGATAGGTGACTGGATAACACGTCCCCCAGATGCCATATACCTGCTCTGTCTCCCATCCTGCCCTTGCGTTTCTTGGACTCTGTGAAATGACTCTGGGCCATTTATGAACCTTAGAGCCTCAGTTTCCTCACCTGTCAGGTGGGGCTCATTCCTTCTTTCTATAAGGGTTGGTATGCCTGGGCCTAGCTGTGCTCAATCAAACCATCCCCTTTTGTCCCCTGGTCCCTGTAGGCTGCATGCAGGGCATGGTGCCCTACCTGCCTGAGCTGATCCCACACCTCATCCAGTGCCTATCAGACAAGAAGGCCCTGGTCCGCTCCATCGCCTGCTGGACGTTGAGCCGCTATGCCCACTGGGTGGTCAGCCAGCCCCCAGACATGCACCTCAAGCCTCTGATGACGGAGCTGCTCAAGCGCATCCTGGATGGCAACAAGAGGGTGCAGGAAGCGGCCTGCAGGTGATCTTTAACCCCTGAGCTTGCAGCAACCCCCTCTTGGTCTCTTTGCTTTCTGGGAAGTGATGACACCTGTGACCGCTGACCTGGCCCTGATTTCTCTTGTATTCGTACTGGCTGATCCTATGTGCACCCTTCCCAACTGCATGACGAGTACCACCTGCCAGGGTCCACTAAGCCCTCCACCCTGACCCCCTCCACCAGTGCCTTCGCTACCCTGGAGGAGGAGGCCTGCACAGAGCTGGTACCCTACCTCAGCTACATCCTGGACACCCTTGTCTTTGCCTTTGGCAAGTACCAGCACAAGAACCTGCTCATTCTCTACGATGCCATCGGCACTCTGGCTGATTCTGTGGGCCACCATCTCAACCAGCCGGTGAGATCCCAGAGCAGCCCCCTACTCTCCATCCTGGTGCCCTTTGGCATCTGGTGACCTGGCGGCGACCCTGTGTCACACGCCAGGGATGTGGCCATGACCGCAACAGGCAGACAGACCCACCTGGTCCCCGCCCTCGCACTGCTCCCAGTCTAGGGGGGAGACAGACAGTTTTGAGATAGCATGGTAAGTGCTGTGCTGGGGAGTGCAGGGGCCTGTGGGAACCAGAGGTGCCGATCCAGGCTTCTGGGTGGGGGCAAGGGTTGAGGGGATAATGCTCTGGACAAACAGATGAGAACAAGAAGGGCCTCTGGCTGCATGGTGAGGCCTTGCAGAGCCCCGTGAGCCACGGCAAGGAGTCCAGGTCTCATCATTCAGGTGACAGCCTTCTTTAAGTCACCCCCACCCAACCCAGGGACCCCAACTTCCCACTCCCCCTCCAGGAGTATATCCAGAAACTGATGCCCCCACTGATCCAGAAATGGAACGAGCTCAAGGATGAGGACAAGGACCTCTTCCCCCTGCTGGAGGTGAGTGGCTCAGGTCCCCTCCCCTAGGACCACTATCTCCTGCCTGAGTTCACCTCACCTCCTCTTCCCTGCCAGTGCCTGTCATCGGTGGCCACCGCTCTGCAAAGCGGCTTCTTGCCCTACTGTGAGCCTGTCTACCAACGTTGTGTCACCCTGGTGCAGAAGACACTGGCCCAGGCCATGGTGAGCATCCTCTAACCACTTACCCCCCACCCATTAGCACTGCTGCTGCTGCCCAGGCCCCAGCCTGTTCCTCTCACCCACCTCCCCACCCCCACCTGTATCCAGATGTACACCCAGCACCCTGAACAATATGAGGCCCCAGACAAGGACTTCATGATTGTGGCACTGGACCTGCTCAGTGGGCTGGCCGAGGGCCTGGGTGGCCACGTGGAGCAGCTGGTGGCCCGAAGCAACATCATGACATTGCTCTTCCAATGCATGCAGGTGGGTGATGCCCCAAGCAGGCCACACCCCATCCCTGCTATCCCCAAGGGGTGGCAGGGAAGCAGTCCTTTACCTGGCCAGTGACAACATTCAGTAGCCCATGTGGGCTTCCCTGGGGGACTCGGCCATAAGTTGTGCCACAGAACATCAGAGAAAGAGGGCCTTTAAAAAAGGCTCTGAGCCAGGCATGGTGGTGTATGTCTGTAATCCCAGTAACATGGGAAGCTGAGGCAAGAGCACTGTAGGTTCCAGTCCAGCCTGGGTAACTTAGCAAGACCCTATCTCAAAATAAAAGGGCCAGGATATAGCTAGGTGATATAGCATCCATGGTTTAATCCCTAGTCCCACTAAAAAAGAAAAAATGGCAAACAGGGGTGGGGGCATAGCTCTGGTAGAGTGCAGCTGGGTTCAATTTTCAGTACCGAGGAAAAAAGAATTGAAAGCACACATCCTGCCCCGCACACACACCCAAGAACATTCTTGGTATTTCTAGATGACATCTACAAAGATGTCAGTGATATGCAAATAGTTGGTTAAATTGAACTGTTTAAGAAAGGATGTCAAGGAAAACATTCTGTGTGTTTAGTCCACTTGGATTTTTTTTGTTGTGGTGGTGGTGCTGGGGATGGAACCTAGGGCCTCAAGCATGTTAGGCAAGTGCTCTACTATTGGGCCATATCGACACTCTGAAAGGGGACAAGAGCATGGGACTAGTGCTAGGCGCAGCAGCACACACCTATAATCCCAGCAGCTCAGAATGCTGAGATAGGAGGATGGTGAGTTCAAAGCCAGCCTCAGCAAAAGCGAGCTGTTAAGCAACTCGGTGAGACCCTGTCTCCAAATAAAATAAATCCCCAGTAGCCCCCCACCAAAAAAAAAAAAAGAGCAGGAGATTAGAGTGGTTAAGGGATAGCATTGAGCAATGGCACATTCCCGTCACCCCAGCTATTCAGGAGGCTGAGGCAGAAGGATTATAAGTGAGGTTTTGTTGTTGTTGTTGTTGTTTTGTGGATCTTGGGGATTGATCCAGGGTGCTGTACCACTGAGCCACATCCCCAGCCCTTTTATTTTGAGAGGATCTCACTAAATTGCTTAGGGTCTCAACTAAATTGCTGACAGTTTAGTATCTCTAAATAAAAATGGCTAGAGGTAGAGCTCAATGGGAAACTCCCCTTATTCCCATCTCCAGTATTAAATAAAATAAGGAAAAGTCAGTGTTCAGGGCCAGGATGTACTATACTGTCCCTTCTCCTGCCCCAGGACTCAATGCCTGAGGTCCGGCAGAGCTCCTTTGCCCTCCTGGGAGACCTCACCAAAGCCTGCTTCATCCATGTCAAGCCCTGTATTGGTAAGTCACTGCCCTCAACCTGTGACCCCAGCCCTGGCCTCAAGTGATGGAGACACACTGTGGGAGAACCGTGACCATACTGGGATGTGTTCGTACTGTCTGATGGGCTTGCCCAGCTAGTTGCAGGAGCTTACCGTGGCTGGCCTTCCTTCTCAGCACTCCTGTTTCTCTCCACCAGCTGAGTTCATGCCCATCCTGGGCACCAACCTGAACCCTGAATTCATCTCTGTCTGCAACAATGCCACCTGGGCCATCGGGGAGATCTGCATGCAGATGGGTGAGTGCCCTGAAAGAGGGCAGGCTGGCCATGTCTCCTCATGGAACTGCTCTGGGTTTCCCTTGAGGGTGGAGCCAAGTGGCTGAAAAATCATTTGTGATTTGCTTTCCGAAAAGGGCGGGACAGGAGGGCTGTTTGTATTGGACTGTGTTATGTAGTTGCTGAAAGCCCTATTGGATTGGTTGGGTGACTTTGGCCTCTTTTCCTGAAGGAGTACTGGGTGGTGTGATGTCATCATGGAATTCAGTGGTGACCGCAGGGGAGCCTCTGGTGTTTGGAGGATGTGGGTCTGTCTCTGGTTGACCATGATTCTGAGCTGAGGAGCAGCAAGAGAAGAGCCTTTGTGCCCTCAGCAGTTGTGGTTGGCCAGTCTAGGGATGGAACTGGGGTCAGTGAGGTAGAGGGGCCATACCTCTGATTGGGTCAGAGTGGGTGGAGTAGGCTGTGCAGGTTTCGATTGGCTGCTTCCCTAGGGGCAGAGATGCAGCCCTATGTGCAGATGGTCCTCAGCAATCTGGTGGAGATAATCAACAGGCCCAACACACCCAAGACACTGCTGGAAAACACAGGTGGGTGCCAGGCCTGGGCCACTGCCCCTTGCCTTCCTCTTTGAGGTGGGGTTCTGCACTGGGAAGGGAGCCATTGAAAGTCTTGGGACTGTTCTGGTATTGAGAAAGGGGTTCTGGGAGAAGCCCAAGAAAAATGCTGGCCTCAGGGAGACCTTGGAAGAGATCCAGGCTGGGCCATGCTTAGGGGCCCAGGCTGGCTGCAGGAGCCGTTTCCTTGGGGCCCATGGGGCGGGGCTCGGTGCCTCGTACCAGAGGCCCCGCCACGTACCGTCCCGGGGCCACTCGGGGTTGCAGGTCGCCTGACGAGTCCCTCTGCCATTCCAGCCATCACCATTGGCCGCCTGGGCTACGTGTGCCCACAGGAGGTGGCACCCATGCTGCAGCAGTTCATCCGGCCTTGGTGTGTGCCCTCCTGGGTGGGGCCTGGGCAGTGGGGTGGGTGGGACAGGCAGGCCTGACCACTTCCCTTGGCTGTGCCCCCGCCCTAGCTTACCCCCGACAGATGCATGACCCAGAGCTACCCACTGAGGCCCTGCTACCCTGTCCCCCATTGTTGTACATTCAGCGCCAGTCCCCACCTCTGACCCGCTGCCCACCTTCCTGCAGGTGCACATCCCTCAGGAACATCAGGGACAACGAGGAGAAGGACTCTGCCTTCCGGGGCATCTGCATGATGATTGGTGTCAACCCCGGGGGTGTTGTGCAGGTCGGGCAGCTGGGCTCTGAGGGCAGGGTGGGAGCTGGCTCGGGCGGTCCCTCACATGGGATCCGTCACGTTTCAGGACTTTATTTTCTTCTGCGACGCTGTAGCCTCCTGGGTGAGCCCGAAGGATGACCTTAGGGACATGTTTTATAAGGTGAGGCTCCAGCTCAGCCCTGATTCTTTCCTGGGAGAGGGTGGAAGCAATCTCTGGCCATAGGGGGACAAAGCCAAGTTTGGCTGTGCCCTAACCCTAACCCTAACCCTTCACCCCTACCTCACCACAGATCCTCCATGGCTTCAAAGACCAAGTTGGGGAGGAAAACTGGCAGCAATTCTCGGAGCAGTTCCCGCCACTGCTCAAGGAGAGGCTGGCAGCCTTCTATGGGGTCTAGGCTCATGTGGAGACTGTCAGGTGAGTGAGTGGGTCTTGCCACCCAGGGCTGACTGGCCAAACCCACGCAGGGCCCTGACCCTCCCTTTCCCCTGCAGGTTTCTGTCTGCCTCATCGTCTGAGGGATTGCTGGGGAGCACGCTGCGTCCAGAAGTCGCTGTGCCCTGTTCCAGGGGGGTTAGGGAGGAGTGAGCGGGACCCAAATCCAGACGCCTTCCCAGTCCGTCCAACCGTCCACTTGCCCCACTAGGCCTATGTGGCCGGCGCTTGGGCAGGTGGGTGGGGCCTCCACGCTCATCCTACAAACAGGGAGGGGGGTGGGACTTCTTGGCAGGCAAGAGCCCCCAGGCTCTTCTAATGGGGTCATCTCAGGCAGCCCACCTGGGCCAGCCACATGGGAGGGAGGAATCAACACAGCCGACTGAATCCGGCTTTGGATGAGGCGAGGGGATCGCAGGAGGGGAGGGGGGTCCTTGTAGAGACGCGTACACACACATGGCCACACGCATGTGCAGGCACCGCAGCCAGCCAGGCTGGGCCAGCCGCCCCACCATTTCCCCGACTGCATGGAGACAGTAGAATTAGTGAACCCCTGAGTTAAGCCGTACGGCCTTCCGTGTAACCTGCATCTAGAGTATAAGAAGCTTCCGCTGTTTTGCCGGAATCGGCGGTGATTGGGGAGGGCTGGGGGGGTTGGGGGAGCCTCAGCCGGGATGGGGGGAGGAAGATGGCCACTTTGAGGCCGCCCCGTCAGC
Source organism: Marmota flaviventris (assembly GCF_047511675.1). Taxonomy (NCBI): domain Eukaryota; kingdom Metazoa; phylum Chordata; class Mammalia; order Rodentia; family Sciuridae; genus Marmota; species Marmota flaviventris. Next base: position 210,743,086 of record NC_092498.1, read on the forward strand.
ACGCACACGCTTTGGACCTGCTCCATACACTTCCCTGCCAGCTTCGTGGCAGCCTCAGCCAATGTGTCCCCATCCTAGTCCCATCCCAGCCAGCAGAGTGGGGACCACCAGAGTGGCCAGAGCTGGTCTGAACTCGCCATTTGGCTCCCTGTGCTCCAGTGGTATTTGTGCTCCCAGCACTGGCCTGGGGCGTTTCTTTCCTGAGGAGCTGGGACAGAGCTGCTAGTACCTAGCCCTGTGTCTCTTGCGGGAAGGAGCTTCAAGGGCAGGCTGGTTCTCTGCATTCCTGAGAACCCCCTGAAGTGAGTGGGGGTCTTTAACTGGTGATGATATTGGACAGAGGTTTATGCAAGAAGTAACCCCAGAGCTTGGAGCAAGGGAAGGTGGAATGCCCCTGGCCCCCACTTTGTCCCTCTGGGACTTCCTGCTCATCACAGTGCCCAATGGGCTTAGACCCCCACCAGACTGGGACAGCACTTCTATAGAGAACCTTCTCAGATTGGTTGAGGGTGCAGTCAAGGTGGGCGGGGGCTCCCCTGGAGAAGGGGGTACAGTTATTTCTGAGTTGGCTGGGAAACTGGGCCCTGCAGACCCCTTCACTTCATTTTTTTTTTTTCTTTCCTGCTTTCTACTATTTTGGGGGGGGGGCTTGTGTTTTGGGGTTTGACTGGAGTCCTATATCCTATGGCCTGTTCCATCTATCCCTCCAAGGCCCTGGATCCTACCCTGGCCAGGTGTCTTATCAGATAGGGTCAGGCCCTACCTCTATTCCAAGGGGTACTTAGTGCACATTCCATAGTTGAGCTGTTCCTGCCCCCACCCCTACCCCACCAAAACTTGAGCAGGTCTCTGGAAGCCATTTGTAAAAAAAAAAAAAAAGAAAAAGAAAAAAAAGAAAAGAAAAAACTTTTTAATACCATTTAGTTTTCTGCTAATTCCACTTTGGAGCATCCTCCACTGAGTCTTGCGGTATATGGATGGATTGGCTGTCTGATGGAATTGGTAACCCCCTTTCCATCAAAGATGGGGGGCTCTAACCACCTTCAGGGAAGGGGAGCCTGGTTCTTCTACTTTTTCTTTTCTTCTTTTTTTTTTTTTTTTAAGAAAGCTATTTAATTTTTTAATTTATTTTTGGTTGGTTTTTGCACAATGAAGTTTCAGCTTCTCAACTTTATTCCCTGTCTAGGGCTGTGGACCCAGATTGGCCTTGATCCACAGTCCCTCTCCCCTTGCCCCGAGTCCCTCCTCACCCTCTTTTCCCTGCAGGCTCCCAGGTCTGTCCATTTGTTACCGTGCTGTGCTGGGGATTGGCGCCAAGGTGGCGTGAGATTCCACTTGTGTAGAACTTTGTTGAGTAAAGATCAGTTTCTTGTGAAACCTTTGTTCTCTAGTTTCTTGTGTCCTTGGCTTTGGTAGTGGAGGCCTGGGGTGCTTTAGAAATGGGAACAGAACTACAGTCAGGAAGTAATTGAGGGACCCAAAAAGTAAGAATTTTTTGTTGTTTTCAGTACAGAGGGTGCTTATCACTGAATCACATCCCCAGGACTCCCACACGGTCTTTTAAAATTAAAACACATTTCAGGGCAGGTTCTCATTAAATTGCTCAGGGCCTCATCAAGTTGCTGAGGCTGCCTTTGAACTCATGATCCTCCTGCCTCAGCCTCTGCCTCCCGAGTTACTGGGATTACAGGTATGCACCACCATCCCTGGCTTAAGCGTTAACTTGAAACCTCAACCCTGTTTTATTCCTTATAAGATATAAGGATGAATGTGGAAAGGGAAAGCCTTGCTTAGGGTCTCACTAAATTCCTGAGGCTCTCCTTGATCTTGCAATCCTCCTGCCTCAGCATCCAGAGTTGCTGGGATTACAATTCTTGTCTGTAGACAAGCGGTGCACATTTGCAATCACAGCTAATTAGGAGGCTGAGGTGGGAGGATTCCAAGTTAAAGGCCAGCCTGGGCAATACAGCAGAACTCTGTTTCAAAAACAAAAATCTCCAACAGGGCTTTGCTGGCCCAGCGCACTCGGTGGCCCTGGAGCGCCAAAATGTTTCCTGGCTCCTTAGGTGTCACTCTTTAGGGCTGGGGTTGTGGCTCAGTGATAAATCGCTTGCTTATCACGTGTGAGGCACGGATTCCATCCTAAGCACCAATAAAAATAAAGAAAAAGGTATTGTGTCCATCTACAATTTTAAAAAAAAGTCATATACAAAATGAAGTCGCCTTCATAGCCCACAGGGTGCTGCTAGGCAGCCTCTTGGAACTTCCTATTCCTCAGCGACCGCCTCGGGGCTGGAGGTGGAACCTAGGGTCTCCCACACGCTACGCCAGTGCTCTAAATGCTCAGCCCACGGTTTTGGTTTTGGTTTTTTGGTGTGTGAGTGTGCTGCTGGAGATGAGCCCAGCGCTTCGCGCCTGCCAGGCCGATGCTCTACCACGGAGCGGTATCCTCTGCAGGCTCGTCCCGGCACCCGGCCTGTGGTACTGGGGCAAGCGAAAAAGCTGCGGCGCGGCGACGACCTTCAGGACAAAACTGGCTCCGCAAGGTACAACAGAGGTGCTCGTTTTAAAACGCGGTACCGTGAGTCTGGGTTTTCCAGTTCAAGGCCGACGCTTTCAGAGACCGGGTCTAGGGCCTCGGCCGGTTTCCCAGCGAGCCGCTCGGTTCCGGCCGGCAACGTCATCAGACAGCGCCGGAAGTGTCCCCACGCTACCTAGGAGACAGGACGCGGAGCCTGGCGCTGACAGGGCTCTGCGGGCCGCGCCTACCGGTCGCCATGGAGCTTCCCCCAGGGCCGTTCGACAATCCCCGCGCTTGGGACGATGACTTGGAGCCGGAGCCAGAGCCGGAGCCCGAGCCCGACCCCGACGCCCAGGCCGAGGCTTACGTGGCCCGCGTACTCAGCCCGCCGAAACCCGGGCTGGCTGCCCCACGCGCCCCGCTGCTGTCCACGCCCGCCGCGTCCCCCGGCGCCCTGGAGCCAAAGGCGGCGTCCAAGAGCCCGACTGCGGGTACGCCGGGCCTGCTGAGCCTTCCCCCGGAGCTGCTGCTCGAGATCTGCGCCTACCTGGATGCGCGCCTGGTGCTCTTTGTCCTGCCGCGCGTGTGCCACACGCTGCGCGACCTCGTGCGTGACCATGTCACCTGGAGGCTACGCGCGCAGCGCCGCGTACGCGCGCCGTACCCGGTGGTAGAAGGTGCGCGCACCTGGGGGTCAGGGACGCCCTCCCAGGTCAGGCTTGGGGTGCGGGGGAAAGGGACCTGGGTTGATGTGGACACAGCTCTTGGAACAGGCTTCACGGCGTTTTGGCCCTGGCTGGAGCCTGAGGTAGTTTCTGACGGTGCCTCAGTCCCTGATCTTTGGGTGGACCATGAGGCAGACACGTGGGTTCCTGAGACCTCTGGAACCGGGGTCCCTGAACTCACTATTAAGGATTCTGAGGCTTGGGGTATGCTGGTACTAAGGCCCTGGTTCGGAGTAACCCGAGCTGTGCTTGGACTGAGAGTAAGCCTGGAATTCTCAGGCTGAGGTGGCAATTGGTGATGCCAAACCCCTTGAGCCCTAGAGACTTAACCCTGGAGGACAGAGGCAGGGGTTCCCAGTCTAGAGCCTGCAACACGCCTAGGGCTTAGGGGCTGGGATCCTTGATAACAGCAATCACAGATCTTCAAGTCCTGGGTCTAGTCTGTCATCTTAGGCAGGGGCTGATGGTCACTCCTCCGGCCCTTAAGTTCATTAGTCCTTGAGGAAGAAGAGAGCCTGGGGATCTTGAATTGATATAGTTGATCTTTTTTTTAAAAAAAAAAACTTTATTTATTTTAGTTTTTGATGGACCTTTAGTTTTTATCTATATGCCATGCTATAGAACACAGTGCCTCACACATTCGAGGCAAGTGCTCTACCACTGAGCCACAACTCAGCCCCGATTTAGTTGATCTTGATATTGGATCATCAAGCCCTTGAGCCAACATGAGTAACAAGCTGGATGGTTGATGACCCTCACTTGCAAGCTTTGATTTTGCAGGCGCTTTTGGATCAGCAGTTCTCAAGGTGTTTCCATCTGACCCATTGAATCTCTGTACTTGGTACCTGGATTCTATGTTTTTGTCTCCTGTCCTGGGGATGGAACCAAGGACCTCATTCATGCTGAGCAAGCACTTTACCACTGAACTACCAGCCCCACCCCCCTTGGATTCTGCATCTTACAAACTCCCAGCTTCATGCATAGTAGTTGGAGAAACACTTCCCTGGGTCTGATTCAGGTGGCTGAAAATTTGTCATGAGTTCCCAGCCTGAGGATTGAGGGGCTGAGGCCAGATCTCAGCCAGGGGTGAGACAGGACCTTAACTTCCTGAGGTTGCTGTCCCCCAGGGTTGAGTTATAAGGGTAGGCCTGGAAAAGTAGTCTTGAGGTCCCAAGTTCCGTAAGGTCCTAGACCTGCCTGAGAGGTGGGTATGTAGGTGGGCCCAGAATTGAAGCTTGGCTTATTTGGGGTAGGTGAGAGGTTCAGGTGGGATTCTGTTCAAGTCTGGTGTAGGTTGTGATCCCTGGAAACCAGGGGTGGGCTCTGCCAGCTGGTGCCCACTGGGGAACCTGCTCATGGTGCCCCACAGAGGAGGACTTTGACTGGCCGGCAGCCTGCATTGAGCTGGAGCAGCACCTGGCCCACTGGGCAGAGGATGGGCGCCGGGCTGAGTACTTCTGCTTGGCTGATGGGCACTTTGCTTCCATTGACACTGTGCTGCTGCTCCAGGTGAGGTGGGCTCGGTGGGGGGGGCGGGCAGGGGTGGATCAGAATGGCTCCAACAACATCAACTTGCTCCCCTCCTAGGGTGGGACACTCTGTCTGTCGGGTTCCCGAGATCGCAATGTCAACCTGTGGGACCTGCGGCAGCTGGGGGCAGAGCCCAGTCAAGTTCTGGTCAAAGCCTTGGGCACTCAGCAGAATAGCACCCACAAGGTGAGGGGACAGGAGGAAGACACATGAGGCCTGGGTTGGGTGCTGTGGTTAAGGGCCTGGGTTTTAATGCTGGACTCTGTAACATTGAATCTCATTCTGCTATTGTTGGTGTGACTTTGGGTGAGATGTGTGATACTCTGGGTCTCAGTTTCCACTTCTGTCCAGCGGGTCAGTTAGTAGGATGATGAATGGAGATGAATTATGCATTAATATGAAAATGCATGAACCTCAGGATTTGCACACAATAGGTGCTCAGAAGAGGTCAGATAGTGGGCATGATGGCACAGGTCTGTTTTCCCAGCAACTCGGGAGGCTGAGGAAGGAAGATCACAAGTTCAAGGCCAGCTGCAGCAATTTAGCAAGGCCATTTCTCAAAATATAAAAAGGGCTGGGATATAGCTCAGTGGTAAAGTGCCTCTGGGTTAAATCCCCAGCACAAACAAAACAAAACAAAAACAAACAAACAAACAAAAAAAACAGATTCAGGTAAATCTCAAAAGGTAAAGTATGGGGCAGTGTGAGGCTTCCCTTTGGGATCAGCCAGCCTCAGCAAGACTGTCCTTTCCTGAGAAGTGACTGAGGGGTGGGGCCACTACCCGTCATCCAGGCCCACAGTTGACAGACTGGGGGCTGGATTCGCATTCCTTCTGCTACACCCTGTCTATGTGACCTTGAATGAGAGACTCAACCTTTCTGTGTCCCATTTTCATCATTTATAAAACAGGGTGCGAGCCAGGTGCAGCGGTGGACACTCAGGGAGCTGAGGCAGATGGACCATAAATTTGAGACCAGCCTTAGCAACTTAGGAAACCCTGATGGAAAATAAAAAATAAAGAGGGCTGGGCTGGAGGCCGGTGGTAGAACACCCCTGGGCTCAATCCTCAGTACCGCCCAAACCAACCAACCCACCCAACCACAAAGCAGGGCACATTACAGTGCTTTCCTCAGAGGGTTTGGTGAGAGTAAGCCATTCAGTTTCCAGCACTCTGGGTGTGAATGTGACTGGGGGTGTGACCCATCCTTGTCTCTAATGTCAAACAGACCCCCACACCCAAACCGAGTTCTCATCCAGGATGGACGTACTCTGGCTCCTCTCTCCCTCCTCTGATCCTGACTTTGTCATCTGTGAGATGGGATAATCACATGGAAGCAGACCTGCCCTAGCATCTGTCAAAATGGGTGTTAGGGAGGAAAAACTGTGTGGCTCTGAGTGAATCTGTTGATCTCTCTGAGCCTCATCTGCAGAAGCAGAAAGGTGCCACCCAGCTTGTCCCCTGGGCTGTGGGCAGGAGCAGGTCCTGAGCTCACTAGATGGGGAGCCATGGGTGACTGCTGTGCCTGGTCCCGCAGGGCTGGGTGTGGTCGCTGGCCTCTCAGGACCACCGCGTGTGCTCCGGCTCCTGGGACAGCACTGTGAAGCTGTGGGACATGGCAGCTGATGGGCAGCAGTTCGGCGAGATAAAGTGTGAGGGGGCCTGGGCAGGGGGCCTGGGTGGGTAGAGCCATGCCAGGTCGCCTCCCCAGCCCTGTGGTCTTTGTGTCCCCAGGGGCAGGGCAGCAGTGCTGTGCCTTTCCTACCGGCCTGACGTCCTGGTGGCTGGCACCTACGACAAGAAGGTGACCATCTACGACCCCAGAGGTGGGCTGGGAGTTCTGGAGCCCAGGTGGGGAAAGCAGGGCCACCTGGGGTCTCCAGAGTCATATTGGGAAAGGAACACTCTGGCCTCAGCCTAGCTGGGGTGATAGTCACCTAACAAGGTGCTAACTCCTGAGAGTGGTCAGGGTCCTGTGAAGGCACCACAAGCAATTGGGACAGGGGACGCAGAGGAAGCCTGGCCAGTCCCCAGAGTTGGGTCAGATCCTGGTTTCCCCTGTCTCCTAGCTGTGTGACTCCAGGCACTTTCCCCTCCTGTAACATCCAAGTCATGAGCTGAGAGTGTCGGGCAGTGGTGAAGCATCTCCTGCTAGCATGCAAGGGGCCCTGGCACCACCACACAACCCCCACTTCATAACCCTCCAGCCCATGGGGTAAAGGAATGGGATGGCATTGGTGGAGCCAAGCACAGTGTCCCACCTAGAATCCCAGTGACTCAGGAGGATTGAAAGTTGGAGGCCAGCCTCAGCAACTCAGTAAGACCCCATCTCAAAAATAAATAAATAAATGAAAAAGGCTGGGGATGCAGCTTAGTGGTAGAACTGTCCAGTAAAACACGCACACGCACACGCACACAAACGAACATTGGTGAGTTAAATAAGTTTACATAAAAGCACCTAGAACAAGCCCACGCAAGTCTTTTCTATGGTTCTATGGTTTATTTATTTATTCATCCTTATTTTGTGAAATCCAAGGGCCAGTGAGCACTCTGTCCAGGCAGAGGTGGAACGGGGGACCAGGGTGGGACAAGATGCTCCTCTCTGAGCTGAGAGGAGCTGGTGGGGTTGGAGGAGGAGGTGGCTTAGGAGTCGGGGCCGGGCAGGGGCCTGGGCTCCTGGACTCGGCTAGAGAGAGGAGAGAGATGGGCAGCTGTGGACAGTGCCAAGCCAACTGAGGACTTTGCCAGGGGTGGTGGCCCAGGGTGTTCAGATAAGTCTGGGGTCCCTGAGGTGCTCTGATGTGCCCCCTCCTCCCCGGCCTGTGCCACCAGCCGGCCCTGCCCAGCTGCAGAGCCGGCGGCTACACTCCAGCGCCGTCCTGGCGCTGGTGGCCGACGACAGACACATCGTCTCCAGCAGCGAGGACCACACCCTCGTGGTGTTCGACCGCCGGGCCAACAGTGTCCTCCAGCGGCTGCAGGTGGGCAGGCCCTCCGGGGGTCCCAGAGCAAGGGGCTTTGGCCCGCCCCGCTGAGCTGCCCTCTTCCGCCCGTCCCTCCCGCAGCTGGACTCCTACCTGCTATGCATGTCCTACCAGGAGCCCCAGCTCTGGACGGGCGACAACGGGGGCCTGCTGCACGTCTTTGCCAGCTGTGACGGCTGCTTCCAGCTTGTCCGGGTCTGCAAGGGCACTTCCCTGCCCATCGTCCCCCTGGGCTGCTTCCTACCCTAGCCCCCAATGCCACGGTGGGAGGCCTGGCCTTGAGGAGACCTTGCCTGAGTGTCACTCGTCCCACCTGCCCCCTGCAGTCCTTCGACGTGGGCCACAGGTCTCAGATCACAGGGATCAAACACTCGCTGGGAGCCTTGTATACCACGTCCACCGACAAGACCTTCCGGGTGAGGAGAGTGCTCACCCCACGGTCCCCATGGGCCAGAAATACACCTGTTGACCTGTTTTCCGTTGCCCTTCACAGGTGCACGTGCCTACAGACCCTCCAAGGACCATTTGTACCCGAAACCACCACAATGTACTAAATGGGGTAAGGACCTGCCCCGTGCACCCTGTCCAGCCTTCCCGAAGGGCCATCTGTTGACTCCTCTGTCCCCTGTCCTCCCAGATCTGCGCTGAGGGTGACGTGGTGGTGGCTGCCTCGGGGGGCCTGTCGTTGGAGGTCTGGAGGTTTCAGGCCTGAGCAAGTGGACGCCATGTATGTTGTGTACTGCCGGCCGCAGGCTGAGCCCTGGCCTCTGTTCTTGGGGGACTTGCCCCCATTGGTGCTGACTCTGCCCCTGCTCCTCAGGCCCCTGATACACAGAGTCCCAGCCCCGGCCAGGGCTGGGCCCCTTGTCTGGAGAAGTGATGTTGTGTTCTGGCCTGCCAAGGGGGCTGCTCCCCCCTCAGGTCCTGGTTTGGTCATGATCTGGACGCCATGCTCTGTGTCAAGAGCAAAAGAAAATAAACCTGATGACCTGTGCAGATGCTCTGGCCTGGGCTCTGTGCTCCGTGAAGCCGAGGCACATCCCTGCCTCGGCTGGGATCCTGTGGGTGGCATGTGACAATGGCCCACCAGGGCTGGGGTGCACACGGGGGCCACTGCTGAGCGTGTGCGTGCATGCAGGTGTGTGCACGAGGGAATCCTGAGGTGGATGATGGCACCTCTGTGTGTGGCCATTGTGGCGTGTGGATGGTGATTGGAACCCAGGTGTGTGTGTATGTGGCGGGAGCAGGCATCTGCTGGGGCCGTCCCTAGGAGCCAGGAGCTGTAGGGGTGTGTCTGCTGCTGTGCCCATAACTCTAGAGGTGGTGGGGGAGGGAGGTGGGTCAGTTGTGTGCCTGTCCCTGCAAGCCCGCTGTCCCCTGGCCCCCCGTCTCAGCCCAGCCAAGCTGTGCCCCAAGAAGCAATCACTTCATGTTTATTGAGGCTCCCTGGGTTGCCAGGGCTGTGGGGTGGAATTATGGGGTCACAGGATGGCACAGGGCTTCTTCTCCTTGAAGGGGTTGGTGGCAGCTGGAATGCCCACGAGGAAGGGGTCACTCTTGGCCTGCTCCGTGCAGAACTGTAGTAGGTCAGTGGCTGCCTTGGATACCTGCAGACCGACCCTGTCAGCCAGACTGGGCATCTGCTGCTCCCCCGCCCGCCCAGGTGTGCCCCCTCCCCTGCCCCCTCGGCTGCCCCAATCCTCACCTTCACACGGTCGATGCCTGCCTCCATCCTTAGTTGCTCCACCGCCCGGCGGGCCTGTCCAATGTCACTGCCAATGGCCACCTTGCTGGACATCTGAGGGAGGGTAAGCAGGCTATGAGCAGTTGGCCTAAGCCCAGACCCCAAACCTAGGGCCACCTGAGGGACCCTGCCCCTCCTCCTGTTGCCCCTGGAGATGATGAGGCGGCTCTTCCACCTGTGGGCTCAGGGAGCTCTGCTGAGGGCTCCTGAAGGTGCCCGGCTGCTGGCTGTGTGCAGCCACCTCTGCCTGGCTCCCCTCCCTGCACCCGCCTGGTCTCCCCTCCCAGGTCCCCTCCCTCCCCACCCCTGCAGAGACTTTGAAGCCAGGATTCAGTGAAATGTCACCAGCGGCAGCAGCTGCCTTAGCAGAGGGGTTCCTGCCCCAGGAGGCCCAGCTGCTCCATAGTGTCACGTGTCGCAGTGGGCATCCCCAGGGGCTGAGAAGCTTTGTGGGGCATTGAGGAGCCCAGGCCTCTCTGAACTGCTGGATTCCCTGCTGGCTGTTGCCACCCAGCCTCTTGACAGCTTCTGCCACCCAAATGGCACGCAGTATTCCGGGCTCCGTCTCCACCGCCTGATCTCACCCAAGATAGGACTCCACTCGATAATGAGGCCTCTCTCCCCATCCCTGCCCCCTCTTCCCTGAGCTCCAGACCTGGGGCCCCCATCCTTCCTCAGCACATCACACTGCTCTGTCACTCAGAAATCAAATAATCTCTTTTTTTCTTTCTTTTCCCCTCCCTTCCTTCCTTCCTCTTTCTTTTGCCCTAGGTTTGAACCCAGGTACCTGTACCACTGAGCATTTAGTTTTTTGAGTCAGTAAGTTGCCAGACTGGACTTGAACCTTTTTTTTTTTTGTTTTTTGAGTATAAATATGAAGATTTTATTTTTGAACTTTCTTGTATTTCATTGGTCTATATATCTATATATTTATGTCAATACTACTTTTTTAAAATATGTATTTATATACTTATTTATTTTTTGGCCGACACAACATCTTTGTATGTGGTGCTGAGGATCGAACCTGGGCCGCCCGCATGCCAGGCGAGCGTGCTACCGCTTGAGCCACATCCCCAGCCCTGTCAATGCTACTTTTATTTATTTTAGTTTTAAATCTTTTTGAAAATTTTGATTTGTTATATATGACAACAGAATGCATTCAATCCATATTACATATATAGACCACAATTTTTCACCTCTGGTTGTGCTCAAAGTAGAGTCACATCCTTTGTGTCTTCATATATGAACTTGGGGTAATGATGACATCACATTCCAGTCTTTCCTACCCCATGCCCCCTCCCTTCCCCTTTGCCTTGAACTTTTTTAAAAAAAACTTTTGTAGTTGTGGATGGACAGCTGAGGATCGAACCCAGTGCCTCACACATGCTAGGCAAGGGCTCTGCCACTGAGCCACAGCCCAGCCCTGGCCTTGAAGTTAGTGATCCTCCTGCCTCAGTCTCCTGAGTAGCTGGGATGACAGATGTTTGCCACCACACCCTGCTCTTATTCACCTCTAACCTCACTTGGCAAAACAGGACCCTGAATCATGTTCCCCAAGACCTTCTGTCCTCTAGTCAAGTTCACTACTGTCCCCAACCGCTCAGCCCAGATTTCCAACATCTCCATCCCTCTTTCTCTGATCCTGACCCAACTAACCCTATCTCAGGTGCCATAAGATCAGCTTCAAATTAGGTTTTCTCTCTGGTCTCTTCCACCCTTCACACCACCTGGACCACGGCGGTCACCCAAGCCCTGGTCACAGCTTCCCCTCTGTCCTGGCCTCTCCCCTGACTGTTTTTCTAAAGGCAGTCAGTGTGATGTGTAGAACAAAAATAAAAAAACCTCTCCCACGGACAAAGCTCACTCTCCTGGCCACAGTCCAGGGCGCCGCCGCCTGCCCCTCTGCAGTTTCCTTCTTTTTTTTTTTTTCTTTTGAGACAGGATCTTGTTATGCTGCCCAGGCTGGTCCCAAACTCCTGGCTCAAGTGATCCTCCTGCCTCAGTCTCCTGAGTAGATAGGACATGCAGGCAGGTGACACCATGCCTGGCTCCCAAGTTACTGGTCATCAGCCCCCCTCCCTTACCCCTCAGGGAGCACCATGATGCCCTGTGTTAGTCTGCTCCAACTGCCGGGACAAAATATCATGAGTAGTGGCTTAAATAGCATTTTCCCATAGGCTGGAGGCTGAATGTCAGAGATCAGAGTGCTGGCAGGGCTGGTCTCCCCTGAGACTTGTCTTCTTGGTTTATAGAGGGTCACCTTCTCGCTGCGTCCTCACGTGGTTTTTCGTCTACACGCACATTCCTTGTGTCTTTTTGTGTGTCCATATTTCCTTTTATAAGGACACCAGATTGCATTAGCACCTACATAATGACCTCATTTTAACTTTATTACTCTTTAAAGACCTGCTCTGGGGGCTGCAGTTGTGGCTCAGAGGTAGAGCACTTGCCTAGCATATGAGAGGCACTGGGTTCGATTCTCAGCACCACATAAAAATAAGTAAATAATCCCAGCGGCTCAGGAGGCTGAGGCAAGAGGATTGCGAGTTTGAAGCCCGCTTTAGCAACAGCAAGGCCTTATGCAACTCAGTGAGACCCTGTTTCTAAATAAAATACAAAATAGGGCTGGGGATGTGGCTCAGTGGTCGAGTGCCCCCGAGTTCAATCCCCAGTCCAAAAAAATTAATAAAATAAATAAATTAATTAATTAAAGGTATTGTGTCAATGTACAACTAAAAACAAAAGACCTTCCCCAAATACCATCTCATTCTGAGATACTGGGAGTAAAGACTACATGTATTTTATGGGGACAAAGGTCAACTATTAACATTTTTTTTTTTTTTGATGCTGGGTGGAACTTAGGGCCTTGTGAATGTTCAGAATGTGCTCTACCACTCAGCTGCTTCCTCCGTCTTTGCTGAGACTCTGTGTACCCAGCACCAGGCATAAGCAAGAACAAGCACCCTCCCCATTCTTGTTCCTGGGAGATGATGGCACAGCCACTGTGAAAGAGATGACATTTGGGGCTGGGGACGTGGCTCAAGTGGTAGTGCGCTCGCCTGGCATGCGTGCCGCCCAGGTTCGATCTCAGCACCACATACAAACAAAGATGTTGTATAACTAAAAAATAAATATTAAAAAATTATCGCTCTCTCTTTAAAAAAAAAAGAGATGACATTTGAAAGAGAACATGAAATAAAATCAAGGGAAGGTGCGGGGGGAAGCCTCAGGGATGACTAGAAAAAACTATGACCTTTCATTTTTACAGATATTGTTAAAGAAAAAAGTAGGGGGGGTGCCCACAACAGAAACCTTGGGCTTAAAAAAAACCTTAGTCTGATTATGGTAATTTGAATGAAGGATTCATATTCTTACAGAAGAGAAATAAAATATAGGTTTCTCTAGAGAACTACTTAACGAATGCTTGGGGAGGGTACTATTTCCAAGACTCAAAATGATTCTGGGAGGGAGTCACAGTGCCAGGTATAGGGTGATGGGACAATGATCACTGCCAAAGGCCTTGGAGAAAATCTATTACCACACAATGCAGGTAAAAGAAAATGGGACAACAAAAGGTCATCAAGGTGCCAGCCAACATTCTTGGACCGAGCATTCATCATGTTAAGTCCAAAAGACATGGGGTACAGGTGCCGGGCAACGTCAGCCAGTGGCACAGCCTGCAGTGATTCCCCAAAGTCACGGTGCTCCCGTGGAGTGAAGCCATCATTTTTTTGTTTGTTTCCTCTGTGGTTACGACAGTCAATCTTCATGAGCCACAATGAGGTGCCTACATAGCACAAGGGGCTTGCAAGAAGCCAAGTTCCTTCAGGAACTTGTGAAAGGCTTAATCCCAGCGCTGCCGATACTCCAGTCTTACCAGACCCCAGCACACATGTGTCAAATTCAGCCACAATCACTTGGCCTTCCTGATGTTCCTCTTCACCAATACCATAAGAGACTGATGGGGCACTGGCGGGGCAAGTAGAGCCATACCACGATATCCTTCCTTGTCGGAAGGAGCTGACCTGTACTGAGGGGATAGTCCAGGCAGCTCTTGAAGTTCAGCTGGGAGTTTGTTCTCTGAACATTTGGTCTCTTGGAGGCACAGGATATCTGGGGCTTCTTCCTTTACCCAATCTAAATTCGAGATCATGGATTTGACACCCATTTCATAGGTAGAGGTTGGCAGACATGCTGATGGGTGTGGGGTGTGACGGAATGGGCAGTATCCAACTCAACCCCAGGCTCAAGTATAGCTTAGTGGTAGAGTGCATGCTTAGCATGCAAAAGGCCCTGAGTCTGACACTCAGCAAGGCAACAGAAAAACACTACAAAATATCCACTTTTGGATTAATATTATTATTTTTAAATATTTATTTTTTAGGTGTAGATGGATACAATGCCTTTATTTTATTTACTTATTTTTATGTGGTGCTGAGGATCGAACCCAGGACCTCACCCTTTCTAGGCAAGCGCTGTACCACTGAGCTACAACCCCCACCCCCCTGCCCCCCCCATTGGATTATTTTTCAATTAAATGTTTTTTGAGATGGGATTTTTCTTTTTTTTAGCACCAAGGATTAAACCCAGGGATGCTTAATCTCTGAGCCATATCCTCAGCCCTTGTTGTATTTTGAGAAAGGGTCTTGCTGAATTACTTAGGGCCTTGCTAAATTACCGAGGCTGGCTTTGAACTCACAATCCTCCTGCCTCAGCCTCCGGATCACCTGGGATTACAGGCATGGGCCATGGTGCCCAGTTGAGATGGGATCTTGCTATGCTACATAACCTGGCCCCAACTCCTGGAGCTCAAGTGGCCTTCTCACCTCAACATTCTGAGCAGCTGGGACTTCAGGCATGAGCCACCACATCCAGCTCTTATTTTTTATTTATTTAATTAATTTTAATATCTTTGTGCTGGGATTGAATTTAGGACCTTTCTACCATTGAGCCACACCCCAAGTCAACTCTCCAGTTTTTAGCCTAATAAGGGAGTGGAGAGTGGGATCATTTTTTGAGATGCAGAAGGATCAGGATTACTTGGAGAGAAAATTGAGAGCCAGGTGAGTATGTCAAGGAGGAAGCTATGTTCATACAATAAAGTATGCTCATTTCCAGCCTCATCGCCTTCTTACTGCCTGTTCCCTCTTCCAGTGTGTGTGTGGAGGGGAGGAGAATGGCCTCCATTCAGATCTTCATAGGAGGTCTCTCTTGGTCTTCTTAAATGTCACCTCTTTGACATCTTTCCCTAATCATCTGTCCCTCCAATTAAGGATACCAACCTCTTCATTCATTCCCACCCAGAGGCTCTCGAATCACTGCTGAATTCCTCAACAGCACTTACTGAAAGAAAAATAACCGAAAGGAGGATCAGACCTCAAGGAATAAGCAAGCTTTCTTTATTAAGCAGCGGAATGGCATATTTTCAGGGGAGAAACTGGCGGTTGATTACGGGGTGGGGTGTGGTCTCTGATTTTTACAGTGTTTAAGTGAGATCTGGATCATAATAAGGGAGACTGGAATCATTGCAGAGTACGATGGTTGGGTAGTCAGGGAAAACAGTTGTGCAAGTTCAAAGCCCAAATCAGGGAAACAGTTACGAAAGTTCGAAATTGTTGCTGGGAAAGGGTGAAAGTCCAGAGCCCAGGCCCCACTGTTTGCCTTCTCCTCCCACCTCCTGGGTCACACTGTCCTCCTGTCTCCCTGGGGGTTGTTATTTTCCATATCCTTCACTTACTCCTCTTGGCTTCTATCCACCTCCACCTTACCCCAGTCTGACTGTGGGCTCCAGAAGGGCAGGCTCCACATCTTGTTCACCTCTAAATCTTCAGCTCCCAGCACAACGCCCTACATACAGCATGAGGAAAGAAGGGGTCCCCTGTTGCCTCTCTGCATGGCTAGAAGGATGTAGGAGAGACAGACTTATCAAGGGTCTCACCGTCTCTCTAGGGAAGAGATGTCTGCCCCGGATGCGAAAGGAGACCCCCATCCAGTGGGAAGATGGGGATGGCAGTGCGCGTGTAGTCTAAGGGCCCAGGAGTCACTGCCCCATCTTCGGAGAGGCTCCAACTGTGACTCCGTCTTAGAAGCCACCCCCTCGTCCCTAGGGAACAAGAACGAATGGGCAAGCACAGTACAAAGCGGTAGGTCTCCAGCAGGCAGCAAGGCCTGGAATGAAAATTTTCTATGAAGCTGTAAACAAGTCAAAAAGATTAAGTCCTGGCTTTTGTATTACGGATAACAAGAGCAAATATGGCCGCGCCCGGCCCCGCAAGAGTCACACAGGGTCACGTGACAAGCAACTTCCGGCCCCCGCGCGTTACTTCCTGCGCTCTGGCTCTGACGTGCGTGCGCGGGCTTAACGCGTTTAGAGGCCGCCGTAGCCCCGGCCGAGGGCGACTCTGAGCTGGAAACCGGACCGCAGGAGCATGGAGGGTTCCCCGGAGGGGGAGGCGCCCGCTGCGGCGCTGGCCGCGGTGCTAAAGCACAGCTCGGCGTTGCCGCCCGAGAGCTCCCAGGTCCGGGGCTACGACTTCAACCGCGGCGTGGATTACCACGCACTTCTGGAGGCCTTTAGCACCACCGGCTTTCAGGCAACCAACTTTGGGCGCGCGGTGCAGCAAGTCAACGCCATGGTGAGACCCAGGGAAGCACTTCCGGGGCTGGGAGACGCCTGGCGTGTAGTAGAACCAATGCAGCGTTTGGGGGGCGGGACTTCCTGTGGGACCGAAGACCCGCGCCCTTCGTTGACACCGCCCAGTAGCTGGAGGGAGCGGGGCTTACAGTGGGCGGGGGTTCTCGTGCTGGGAAGGGGACTTTACGTTCACTGCTGTAACTAGCTCCCGCTATCAGGAGCGGGTAGTACCTGATTCTAGGGGATTTAAGGCGTTCTGGAATGGGCGGAGTCTGGGGCAATACAGTGCATTTAGAGGATGGGATTGGAGGAGGAGACTAAGTCAGGGCGGGGCTTGAACTTGGAATTGCTTTCCCAGCCGGGAAAGAAACTGGACTGGAAAAGATACTGATTCCTGAAAAGGTGCAAAACCTTAACGTGTGCCCAGATATCCGAACTGGGAAAGGGGCAGGATCTAAGCAAGAGACATTTCCTGGTTTCTGGTAGAAATGATCCTTTATCTCTGAGTGGAGGGGCCAGGAGGTAGAACCTGTCTGAAAACCCACTTAGGGTCCTTGTGATGGGGTTTGGGGCCAGATGCTAACTCGACCTGGCCCTTACCACAGATCGAGAAGAAGCTGGAGCCGCTATCACAGGATGAAGACCAGCATGCAGACCTGACCCAAAGCCGCCGCCCACTCACTGGCTGCACCATTTTTCTGGGCTATACATCTAACCTCATCAGTTCAGGCATCCGTGAGACCATTCGCTACCTTGTGCAGCATAATATGGTGGGGATCTGATAGGGTTGTGACCTTGGTCTGTCTGGTCAGTGAGTAATAAAATTGACAGGTTAAATGAGATGAGGAGATATGGGTTAGTTTTAAGAAGAGTGCTCCCTCTGGGCATCTTGGCTCACACCTATAATCCCAGCTACTGGGGAGGCTGAGGCAAGTTCAAGTACAGCCTTAGCAATCAGGTGAAATACTGTCTCAAAATAAAAAATAAAAAGGCTGAGGATGCAGCTTAGAGGAAGAGCATTGGGTTCAATCTCAGTATCACAGAGTAAAAAAGAAGAGCTCCCCACAAAAGGTCAATGAATGAGGGCTGATGTTAGGGGTCCTGCCAGGACTAAGGCCAACCTCGCTGTCCTATGGCTGCAGGTAGATGTGTTAGTGACCACTGCAGGAGGTGTGGAGGAGGATCTCATCAAGTGTCTGGCACCCACGTATCTGGGCGAGTTCAGCCTCAAAGGGAAGGAGCTCCGGGAGAATGGAATCAACAGGTGGGGGCCCTGAGTGGTGATGGGCAAGTGAACTGGGCTGAGGGGACTGGGGACTGATGCCTACATTCCTCCCATTCCCAGGATTGGGAACCTGCTGGTGCCCAATGACAACTACTGCAAATTTGAGGACTGGCTGATGCCCATTCTGGACCAGATGGTGCTGGAGCAGAACACAGAGGTGGGGCTGGAGAAACTTGGGGGGACCAGCATGGTGAAATCAGGGATTAATGCTAACAACCCCTCCCTCCTAGGGTGTGAAGTGGACACCTTCCAAGATGATTGCTCGGCTTGGCAAGGAGATCAACAACCCAGAGTCAGTGTATTACTGGGCCCAGAAGGTGAGGGTCTGGGTGGGGGCAAAGTCACCAGACTTCAAAGACACCTGGGGAGTCACTACTGTTATGATCAGGATTCCCATTCTTAGATGAGGAACCTCAAACACAGATAGGTTAGGTAATTTGTTTGAAATCACACAGCTATTGAATGGAGCTTTGGATTTCTTAGGTGTGCTCTTAGTTCATCTGGGAACAGTTTGTGGCAGTGCTCAGCAAATCCCTAGGGCCTGGCCCCAGGGACTACACTCCCTAGAGACTGTGGAGTCCAAGAATCTGAAAAGTAATAAGAGCTACTACTAACTAAGCTCCAGTCTCCTTAAGTGTCACAGTTGGTCTTCTCACATCTTCCTCTTCGTCTGCAAGTGGTGTTGGTATCCATATTTCATAGTTGAGGAAATAGGCCCAGAGAAGTTAAACAGACTGTTCCCAGCCAGGCAGACTACGTAGATGCACCTAGAATGGGGATCAGGGTGCCCCCACTGAGCTGCAGTTACTGACCTTCCCTGTCTTCCCTCAGAACCATATTCCTGTGCTCAGCCCAGCATTGACAGATGGCTCACTGGGTGACATGATCTTCTTCCATTCCTACAAGAATCCTGGCCTAGTCCTGGACATCATTGAGGGTGAGGCACTGGAACCCTCTAGGTGGGGGGAGAAGGTGTACCCAGTCCAAAGCCTGACCATGCCCTTTCCTCAGACCTACGGCTCATCAACACGCAGGCCATCTTTGCCAAGCGCTCTGGAATGATCATCCTGGGTGGAGGCGTGGTGAAGCACCACATTGCCAATGCCAACCTCATGGTAAGAGGGTGTGGTCCCTTTTGAGTGGATATAGTCCCTGGTGGGGGTGCCACTCAAGCCTCAGCCACATCCTGGGCTAGACAGGCCATGATTCCTGCCCTCTGGGGACAGATGTTCCAGAGCAAGTGACATGCACAGCAAGTGGCAGTAATGCTAAAGAAGAAGACAGGCTAGTGTGATGTCATGGGGCACGCCTATGATGCCAGCTATAGGGGAGGATCACTTGAGTCCAGGAGCTCAAGATCAGCCTGGGCAGCATAACAAGACCCCTTTTATTTATTTTTGGTACTAGGGATTGAACCCAGGGGCCTTAAACACTGAGCCACGCCCTCAGTCCTTTTTTTTTTTTTTTTGAGACAGTCTCAATAAGTTGCTGAGGTTGGCCTTGATTTTCCTGCCTCAGCCTCCCCAATGATTGGGATTACACAGGTGTGTGCCACCACCCAGGCTCCATTTTCTTTCTCTCCTTTTTTTTTTAAATAGTTTTTAGATGTTGATGGACCTTTATTTTATTCATTTATTTATATGCAGTGCTGAGACTTGAACCCAGTGCCTCACACATGCCCTCTGCCACTGAGTCACAACCCCAACCCCCAGGATTTTCTTGTCATGAGAAAGCATGAGAAGAGAAAGGGGTGCCATTTAGTAAAGGGTGTTGGAGTTGGACAGTGATCCACTCCTATAATCTGTAATCCCATCTTAGGGAGGCCAGGGCACAAAGATCACAGGTTCAAGACCAGCCTGGGCAGTCTAGCAAGACCCTGTGTCAAGGTTGGTATTGTAGCTCAGTGGTGGAGTGCTTGCCTAACGTGTGAGGCACGGGTTTGATTCTCAGTATCACACTGGGGAAAAAAAGACACTATTTCAAAATGAAAAGGGCTGGGGATATAGCTCAGTTGGTAGAGCGCTTGCCTCGCATGCATGAAGCCCTGGGTTCAATCCCCAGCACCACACCACCCACACACACACACACACACGAATGAGAGAGAGAGAGAACGGGGCGGGGGCTGAGATGTAGCTCAGTGATAGAATGACCCTGGGTTCAGTCCCCAGTATGGAGCAGGGTCGGGGGATGTGGCAAGAGTGTTGGAGAGAGGCTTCTGGGAACTGACCTGAGCAGAAGTTTTGGGAGGTGCCTCCCACAAGCCTCATAGTTATCTCCAGGAAGAGTTCCTGGCAGAGAAGACAGCCAGCTCCCTTCAAAGGCCCTGAGGTGGCTAAAGTGGTCAGGGAACAGCCAGGAGGGCCATAGAGGAGGAGGAGGAGAAGGAGGAAGAATGGTGTGGGCCTTGGCAGTTAGTGAGGTAGGAGGATGTGATTGGTGATTCGGGTGCCCTCTGATGGCTTTAGGGGAACAGATGGTGCCTGAGTCATGAACTGTCCAGAACCCTGCAGGGGCAGGACTAGGATGGTGGAGCTCCTCTGCAGATAAAGTTGGTGGTAACTACTGCTGAGCAGATGGGGAAGGTTGTTGATACACGTTCAATCTTTCGTTTTGTTTTGAAATGGGGCCTGACTCATTGCCCAGTTGACCTGGAACTCAGGCTCAAGGAATCTTCCCACCTCCGGCTCCTGAGTAGCTGGGACTGTAGGTACGTCACCACACCTGGCTCAGGTACACATTATCAGAAATGACTGGGCTTAGGCCCCAGAAGGAGAAGCCAGTGGGTGGCCACCTATTCCCACTACGTAGCCCTAGGATCTCACGGGCAGGATGTCCTGCCTCAGAGAACCAACTCATCCATTGTGGGCCTAACATGGGTTGCTGCCTTTGGAAACAAGGAAAAGTCGGTAGTTAACAGCATGGAATTTCTAGAGAAATCATTTCAAGATTTCATAAAGAGGGCTGGAGCTGTGGCTCAGCAGTAGTGCACTTACCTGGCATGTTTGAGGCTCTGAGTTAGATTCTCAGCACCGCATATATAAGTAACTTAAAGGTCTATCAACAACTAAAAGAATATTAAAAAAAAAAAAGATTTTCATAAAGAATAAGAACCACATGGATTTCTTTGAGGGGGCCAGAACTGGCCTGAGTTTAAGGGAAAGGATAACGTGTGCCCGACCTGTAACTAGCACCAAGAAGGCCAAGTGGCAGAAGGTGTTATATGAGTGGTGGCCCTTCCCTGATAACTATGTGGACCGTTGGTTCCTGGAAGAGCTTTGGAAAAACATTTATGCCCAGAAATGCCAACACTGGGCTGTGGTATTCAAGTCCAAGTGTGGTGATACAACAGCTGTGCAGCGTGTGTCTCTGTGCTCAGCTGGTGTATATAGATGAGGGTCTTCTGGTCCCCACTGGCTTTTTAGAACTGGCCTGGCATCTTCATTGATGGTTATGTTTTGTTCAACCCCCATCAATGAAGGTGAAGGGCGGAAGAAGAGCCGGGAGACCCATGGGCTATCCGAGTGCCCTGGTCTTCATTGCTTTCACCTACAGTTTCTCACCAGTGCGGAAGACCCTGACAGAGTCCATTAGTACTGACACCATCTGTGCCTTGTCAGTCTTCATGCTGTTGGGCCACCTCATTTTTGACTGGGGCCAAACCTGCCAATTGTATCCAGAACACTGTCCTCGAACATGGCCCTCTTTGCTTCTCTCTGGCCTCACATCTTCCCTGGTCCCTGCATATCTTCATCATGGTGATGAAGTTGCCATCCAGATTTTTGCACTGTGGCCCATGCTACAGAAGAAACCAATGGTGGGGGTCACACTGCTTTTTGCGTTTTCAGCCTGCTGTCCTTTAGTGTGAGGGAGCCAGTCTTTGCTTTTTTGCTGGTTTCCGTCTCTCATCTCTGCCCTTTCTACCTCATTTGCTGGCCACTTTTTCAAGAAAATACCCATGGGCCTTGGGATGAAGCTGAAATCAAAGATGGCTGTTCCAGGTTCCTCAGCCAAGTTAGGGTAGCATGGCTTCCTAACTAGCATAACCGAGGGCAGAGCCATTCTGGAAGCAGCAGGCTGGTGTGGATGAGAACAGAGGTCAGAAGGAACCAAAGGCTTGGGTGGTGAGTGCTTACCTGTTCTGTCATTTTATGATGAAAAAGTTTTCTGGTGCCCTCTTGAACGGTTGCCTTTCATCTGTTATTCACTATAACAGACGAAGTGATGTGGTGGCTACAAAAGTAGTGACATCCCTCCAAAAAAAAAGGAAAAAGAAAGAAAGAAATGATTGGGCCCCAAAGAGTTTCAGTTTGGGGATATTTTTCCTCTTTTGGGAGATCTGCATATACATGAGATATCTTGGGGAAGATACTCAAGTCTAAAGATGAAATTCATTGATATTTTGTATACACACAGCTTGAAGCTTCCCTAGAACAAAGAACTTTTGAGGGCTTCCTTTGGCTGACCCAGCCCTCAGTCTCTTTGGCTAATGTCCTGCTTCTTCGACTGCCTGTCTGATGACCGGCTGACCAGGCCCACCCTGCCCTTCCCTACAGCGCAATGGGGCTGACTATGCTGTCTACATCAACACGGCCCAGGAGTTTGATGGTTCAGATTCGGGTGCCCGGCCGGATGAGGCTGTCTCTTGGGGCAAGATCCGGATGGATGCACAGCCAGTCAAGGTAGAGGCTGGCTGGGTGGAGTGCAGGGTCTCCTGGGCTGTGGCCATGGGTTTGAGGCTCACCTAGGTCCCCTCTACAGGTCTATGCTGACGCCTCCCTGGTCTTCCCCCTGCTTGTGGCTGAAACCTTTGCCAAGAAGGCAGGTGCTTTCACGGCTGAGAAGAATGAGGACTGAGTGGATGCAGCCCCTGAAGGCCTCACCCCTCCTCTATTTATTAATTTGCAGACTCTGCCCCTCTCCCACTCCTTGGCCTGCAGCATCTCTAGAATAAAGAGTGCCTGGCAGCCGTTTGCAGTTGTCTTGGTTCTTGGATCTGGTGGCAGTCCCAGGCCTAGCCTGCTCCACCTTCCGCCTCATAGGCCTCTTCTCGCCAGCACTGGATTCTGCCCGCCATGGCGGTCAGCAGGCAGGGCTCTGTGGGATGGAAGGCCAGTGACTGCACAACACCGGGACCCACAGGTAGGGCCAGCGCCAGGGAACCCTGTGGAGGGAACGGTAGGGAGCAGGTTATCGGGGGTCTGGTTGTCCCGCTCCCCAAGATCCAGGCTAAAGCTTTCAATCACCAATCCATAGACATTTGGCCCCTGGCCTTTAATGGCCTCAACACCTCACTCCTTTTACCAGCAGGTCTTGGCTCTGCCTCTAGACCATGTCGTGATCACTGATTTTGCCTGCCTGGTGGCCTCCTGGCTTTTCTTCCTCTGACTGGACTCTGCCCTAGAGTTCCTAAAGGCTAGACACATCCAGGACAGGCCCTGGAGTTAAAACCATGCTCAGAGGCAGCTCAAGTTTCCTGAACTACAGCCTGATCTCATTCAGGGTCAGACGCTGCTGTTGGCTCTCCATCCAGGGGCCAGTCCAGCAGCTCTGCTCGGCACTCCCATCCCTATCTGACCTGGATTCTGCTGCTGACACATTTCCCGAAGTCTGCCTTCCTGGCCTGGTGTGTGCCCGCCTCTGAGCCTGAGCACGTGCTATTCCCTTTGCCTGGAATGTCCTTCTTGCCCCATCCTCACTCCTCCCAGCTCCAAGGCCTAATATTCTTTTTCAGGCATGGGCGTGACTGAGGGTAGCACAGGGCTGGGGCAGAGCAGTGCCCTGGCATGGAGCAGGGTGAGGGAGGCTCACCTCCACCAGGTCCCAGAAGAACACCTTCCCATCCTCGGAGCAGCTGACCACATGAGTGTCACGCTCGCTCAGGCAGCAGTCCAGCTTGTACTGCTTGTTCTGATGGCCTGTGTACCTGGGGGTGAGTGGGATCAGAGGGGCTTGCTCCTCTGATCAAGGGGTGGGGTGGGGGGAAGGCCCATGACCGTGGACACTCACTCGCCCAGCAGCTCGCCGGTGTCTTTGTCCAGAAGCCGCAGGGTAGAATCCAGGCTAGACACCAGCAAGCACTGCCCATCCCGGCTGAAGCAGGCACAGGTGATGGGGCCTGGGGGAGAATGGGCAGGCCGCTGAGGCTGCAGTGCTCCTGACTGGCCCACTGTTGTCCCTGCCTGTCCCCAGTGCCACAAAACTCACTGCCCACGTAGTCCGAGAAGAGCTGCCCCATCCTCAGGTCGTAACGCCTCACGCGGCCGTCCACAGATCTGGAGAAGCGGGTAGAGCCAGCTGAAGCACAGGCTGGGGCCGGGGGCTCTGTGGCAACCTCAGTGGCCCTGTGTCTTCCCAGCTGGCCAGACCCTGACAGGCAAGGCTAGGTTTACAGTTCCTGGACACAAATGAGATTCTGAACCAAACGGCTTTCCTTTTTTTCTTTTCTTTCCTGTGATATAGGATATTCCTTGAACCTGGGGGTTCTTTACCATGAAATACATCTCTAGTCCCCACAACCTTTGTTTTCTGAGACAGGGTCTTGCCAAGTTGCCCAGGTTGGCCTTGAACTTGGGATCCTTCTGCCTTGGCCTCTGGAGTTGTAGCTGGGACTACAAGTATGCACCATTGTGCCTGCTGAGGCAATGGCTCTATGGCTCAGGCCCAGGACTAACTGGTCCCATTCCATCTGTTTCCAAGATCCACAGCCCCCTTTTTCAAGCCCATGGAGCCCCTCAGGACCACCCTTTCCCCATGCTCTCCAGATCACCCTCCAGCAGCCCTCCTTATCCACAGGCCCACACCCATGGACTCAAATAACTGAAGATGAAAAGTATTTTGACTTGGGGTTAGGGAGGCAGCTCAGTGTTCGAATGCTTGAGCATGTGCACACCCTGGGTTCAATCCTCTGTACTGCAAAAAAGCAAAAGGGATTCTGTGGTCTTTTTTCCCTGTCATTGTTCCCTAACAATACAGTATAACAACTGTTTGCATAGTGTTTATCTCAGGTATTACAAGTCATCCAGAGATAATACAGGAGGATGTGAGTGGGTTCTACGCAAATACTATGCTATCCTCTAGAAGGGATTTGAGCATCCTTGAATCGATTGAACCCAGAAGTACTCTACCACTGAGCTACATCACAGCCCTTTTTATTTAAGGGAGGCTCTCACTAAGTTGCTAAGGGCCTAAGTTGCTGAGGCTGGCCTTGAACTGGCTGGCCTTGGAGTTACTGGGATTACAGGTGTGTGCCCATGCCCAGCAAGCATCCCTGGATTCTCATATCCACTATAAAATCGGTGTCCTGCAGATACTGAAAGATGGCTCTGGTCTCAGAACCTGACCCTTTTCTTCCCCCTCCAGCATCATCTCCTTGGCTGCTCTGGCCTCCCTGTACCAGTCCTCAAGTGTCTATGATAAAATTCTTTTGAAAGTACAGGTGCTGGGGCTAGGGATATAGCTCTGCTTGTAGAGTGCTTGCCTCACATGCATAGGCCCTGGGGCTGGGGCTGGGGCTGAGCAGTAGAGCGCCTGCCTCGCAGGTGTGAGGCACTGGGTTCAATCCTCAGCACCACATATAAATAAACAAACAAAATAAAGATATTGTGTCCATGTATAACTAATATATATATCTCTCACACACACACACACACACACACTCAGTATGAGTCATCTGAGTAGTTCCTCCTGATGGCCCTGTGAGGAACTGCCTCTTTCCCTTTCCTACTGAGGAAAGAGGTTAGTTCCTTCTCAAACCACTCAGGCTGAGTATATAATATGTATGTATGTGTATGTGTACATATATGTGTATATATGTATATATATGTGTGTACATATATATATATCTATATATACACATACATACATACACTCAAACTACACTGAGTATATATGTACACACACACACACAGAAAGAAACCTGGCCTTCCCTTGCTCAGAAAAGTAAATGTTCAGATTCTTCCTAAGGCGCTTAGACCCTCTGCAGGTGGTTCTGACCACTTCCTGGTTTCATCTCTGTCCTCATTCCTCCATGGTCTCGGGCATCACGCTGCCTTCAGTCTGGTCAAGTGCTTCTCAATGCACTTGTTCTTTTTTTTTTTTTTTCCTTGTATCAGGGATTGAACCAGGAGTGCTTAACCACTGAACCATACCCCAACCCTTTTTATTTCTTATCTTGAGACAGGGTCTCCCTAAGTTGCGTAGGACCTCTCTAAGTTAATGATGCTGGCATTGAACACAATCCTCCTGCCTCAGCCTCCCTAGCAGCTGGGTGTGTGCCACCAGCCCACCAGTGTACTTGCTCTTGCTCCAGTTCTCCACTGGGTGGCCCCTCAGCTTCCAAGTCTCGGCCTTTCCAGGGCCTTCTCCACACCTCCCACCCATGATCTAAAGGGCCCCCAAGTTGGTTTCTCCTGCTACCCCATCCTTTCCCTTGACCCTCACCACCCCTAATTTAATTATATTAGGTCTATTTATTTCTCCACTGGTTGTCCATTTGTCCTGCTAGAAGGAGCTCCTATGGGGCAGGGGCCAGGTCTGGCTGGTTCATGGCTGTGACCCCAGCATCCGATTCCAAGCCTGCTATGAAGCCTGGAAACCTGAATGAAGGGATGTGTTAAGGCTGGGTGTGGCAAAAATGACATCCAGGTGGGGCTGGGACCACATGGCACTTGGCTGCCTGAGCGTGGTTTGAGAAGAAACTAATCTCCTTCCTCAATAGGAAAGGGAAAGAGGCAGCTCCTCACAGGGCCATCAGAAGAAACTACTCAGATGACTCAGTTAACATACACACCAAGTGATTCCGGGGCCAGGCCCTGTATGGAGGCCAGGGGCACAGCCCGGGCCAAGCCATATGCACTTTCTGCCATGGTGAAGCCAGCACTGCCCAAGGGAGATACAGAAAGGCCTCCTGGAGTAGGTAACATCCAAACTGGGATTTGTATAGGGGTTGAACCCAGGGTCTCAAACATCGTAGGCAAGGGCTCGACCACTGAGCTCCATTCCAAGGCCTTTGTTAAATTTTAGTTTGAGCCATAATTCCAGTGATTCAACAGGCTGAGGCAGGAGGATTGCAGATTCAAGGCCAGCCTCAGCAACTTAGTGAGGCCCTGTCTCAAAATAGAAAATGAAAGGGGCTAGGGGTGTGGCTCAGTGGTTGAGTTCCCCAGGGTTCAATCCCTGGTATATATATGTAAACAAATAAATGGAAGAAAGTAAGTTTGAGGCCTGAACCCTCATCCACTTAGACCCTGTCTCAAAATAAAAAATAAGAGGCTGAGGTTGTGGCTCACTGGTAGAGCACTTCCCTGGCATGTGTGAGGTACTGGGTTTGACTGTCAGCACCACATATAAATAAATGAATAAAATAAAGATCCATAAAAATTTTAAAAAGGGCTGGTGATGAAGCTCAGTGGCAAACATTCCTGGGTTAGATCCCTAGTACCAAACACAAATAAATAAATAAATGGATTTAAAAGGTTTTAGTTTTGAGCCAGGTGTAGCCTATAACCCCAGCAACCTGAAAGGCTGAGGCAGGAGGATCATAAGTTTGACGACAGCCTTAACAACTCAGTAAGGCCCCAAGGAATTTAGCAAGATCCTATCTTAAAAAGATTCTGGGTATGTGGTGGCTCCATGATTACACATCCCTGGGTTCAATCCCTAGCACTCCCACCCCCAGTCAAAGAACATAATAAAGTTAAATAAATGAATTATTTATAAAATTTTAGTTTTGAGACAGTCTCACTAAGTTGCCCAGGCTAACTTTAGGCTTGGAATCCTCCTGCCTCAGTCTTCCAAGTAGCTAGGATTATAAGCCTATCCCACTAGGTCAGCTTGTAAGAGACCTTTGTTTTGGACTAAGTTCCTACACTGGGCCCAGCTGACAAGGCTGGAAAATCAAAATGGAGTCACACAGGCTAAAGTTCCACATCACCAAACTAAAACTATTATCATTTGACTTTCTGAAAAATCAGGAGAAGATAGCCAAATTTCCCCAAACAGGCCAGTTTAAATTGATAAGTGTCCTCTGCCTTAATCCTTATATAAAGAAAATAATCTGATGTTAATTATTTTTTCAATGATATGTTTGCCCATCAGAAAGTAACCTTACCTTCTTTTTTTATTTTTTGATGTTTGCCATTTGGACCTTGTACAGTATTCTACCATTGAGCTATAGCCCCAGCCCCAGAAAGTAACTTTATTTATTTATTTATTTTTCAGTACTGGGGATCAAAATTAGGGCCTTGAACATGTCAGCACTCTATCACAAGCTATGGCCTCAGTATTATAAAGTGACTTTGAGATGACTAATCTGCTTTTTGGTCTTTGCTTCTGCTTTCTTCAGCCACTCTCTGTGTATAAACCAACCTCTTCTACAGCACTTATTCTGTTTTACAGAATGAAGTACTACCCAATTCTAGAGTAAAAATAAAACAATTAAGATCTGGGCTAGGGGTGTAGCTAAGTAGTGGAGCACTTGCCTAGCATGATTACAGGTCTGTGGGTTTGAGCTTAGAACCACAACAAAAGATCTTTCAGCTAACTGGGCAGGTATACCTGTAGTCTCAGTTACTTGGGAGGCTGAAATAGGAAGATTCCTTGATCCTAAGAGGGTCAGACTGGGCAATGTAGTGAGAAACCATCTCTCTCTCTCTTTCTCTTTTTTTAAATGTTTTTTAATTATTAATGGACCTTTATTTTATTTATTTGCTGAGTATCGAACCAGTGCCTCATGCATGCTAGGCAAGTGCGCTACCACTGAGCCACAACCCCAGTCCCAAGAAACCATCTCTTTAAGGGAAGGAAACAAACCTTAAAATTGTAATTTTTGTCCTAGGACAAAGAGAACAGCTTCTGGGTCTGTATTCCCCCCCACGCACATTTTTTTTTTTATTGGTGCATTGTTATTGTACATAATGATAAGATTTGTTATTACATATTCATATATGTACACAGTATGGGACTGTTTCAGCCCAAATCCTTCATGTGGTAGCAATGGCTCTCCCTAGGGTGGGGCAGTCCTACATGGAATTGAAAAAAATAATTGTGTCCTGCAACAAAGCTACCCTGTGCGAGTAGGCCTTTCCCCTATTTCTCCATTTTGTTCACTGCTGTATGGCCACTAAGGAAGTATCTAGTATGCAGTAAGTGCTCAAATACACTGAGTAAGTAGTGGAGACAGTCCAAGCAGAGGAAGAACAAGTGAAAATGTCCTGAGGTGGGAGCATGACTGGCATTTTTAACAGAAATGAAGCCCAAGGATGAATAAAAGTTGAGGGATCAGCAATGGACACACTGGGCAGGGCCTTGTGCATGCTAATAAAGAGAGCAGTGTTTTTTGCTTTTTTGCATTGATGGGGATGGAACCCACTGAACAACACTTCCCAGTTCTAAGAGCAGATTTTAATCTAAGTGTAGAGGCAGCTAGGATCTCAGTGACACTGGGAGAGGGGTAAGGTCCTAGATCTACTTACCCTGCAAGAACCTCATGATCTGACACCTTCACACTAGATATGCCATCCCTCGCCTCATCCAGTGTCTGCACTGGCTCAGGCCTCCGTGAACGACAGTCCCAGCATCGGATACTGGAATCGATAGAGCCTGGGAATCCAGCATAAAGGTGAGATTAGATGTGGAGCTGTAAGCACTGTCCACTGCCCACCGAGGTTCCAGACTCACCAGACAGTATGAGTGTAGCTTCTTCATTAAACTGCACTGTGTTCACCTTCTAAGAAACAGGAATTGCTACTCAGGAGGATTGGGATAATGACAGGATTCTCAGTGTCGGTTAAAGCAAGGGCACATGGTAGAAGTGGAGAGATGAAAGGTTCTGGGCAAATGGCAGGACAGAGCTTGGGGACTAACTGACCATAGGGGAGAGACTCTAGTGGGCAGATGTTCTTGGCATCACCCACGTGCTAACGGTCCCCTCCATCATGCACGCTCTAATGAGGGTCTCGAAGCTTGAACTTACCCCCGCGTGGCCCCGGAATTTGCGCACGACCTGCCCGGATGCCACATCCCATAGCACCACGGCTTTGTCCCCGCCGCCGGAGCAGAGATTGCTATTGTCAAAGGAACTGGGGTGCAGGAGAGAAGGTCAACGTCGATTTCCAATCCCGGCCTCAGCGCTCCCATCCCGGCTGGTCCCTGGCTCACCCGGCCGCATCCAGCACCTCGTAGCCGTGGCCGCTGTAGGTACGGAGTAGCGTCCCCCGCAGTGGGTTCCAGAGCTTCAGGGTCTTGTCGCTGCCGCACGTCAGGCAGTAATTGCCATCCACTGGGGAACAAGAGGAGGGGGTTCTGGGCCGCTGGCCTCAGGAGGCGGGAGGACCCGAATGAAGATGAGGGCGCTCACCGTTAAATCTCACGGCTCGTACTGCCCCTTGCTCGCAGTCCAGCGTCTTCAACCGTTTCTGCGGCAGCTCCGGGCCCCGAGGCTTTGGCTCAGGGAAAGCCATAGTCTCGGACCCCTTCCTCACCGCCTAGCATCACTCAGTCGGCAACGGGGATTTGGAGGCTTTGGGTGTAACCTTATTATTGTTCCCCATTCCTTTCACTTCCGGGTTCAAATTTTCAGTATTTTGGTGACAGTATTGGGAATACTAAAACCCATTTTCAGTTTTTTTCCTCCTCCTCATTTTCAGGGGCTTTTTTGTTGTTTTTTCATGCTCTCATTCTCCGTCCTCTGACTGCAGGTAGTCCTGGCCTCCGCGGTTAGGAACCGAACCGCGAGGGCTGCGCGCGTTACTCTAAAAACCACCATTCCCACGCCGGAAGCTGCAACTCCCGCGGCGGAAGAGGCGCGACTTGATCTTCAACTCGCTATGTCCACGAACAATATGTCGGACCCACGGAGGCCAAACAAAGTGCTGAGGTGGGGACTCCAGCGTCATGGCAATAGGGCTTAGGTTGTGGGTTCAGGTCGGGGCCTAAGAAGGTGCTTGTTCATTACAGGGACGTGACTTGAGCGCCCCTGACTCTTGGGCCTCTTGCAGGTACAAGCCCCCGCCGAGCGAGTGTAATCCAGCCTTGGACGACCCGACACCGGACTACATGAACCTGCTAGGCATGATCTTCAGCATGTGCGGCCTCATGCTTAAGGTGGGCGGAGCTGTGTTTCCGTGGGAGTAGCTCCGCCAGAGAATGAGGTCTGGGGGCGGGTTCGGAATGAAGAGGGGCGTCTGACTGCTGCGGAGGGGGCGTGGCCTGAAAGTTGCCTTGGGCGGGGTTGATGTAGCCCACACTGGGGAAAGCTCGGGCCTGGGGCAGAATTGGGGAGGGGTGGGTTTGAGAATGGAGCCTGGCTTTGAAGCAACTTGGAAGGAACTGATGGAAAAATGACAGGTGGGGAATCTCTAAGGCTAGTCTTCTTGAGTCTACGGGGATATGATATGGCCTCAGAGATGCATGCCAGGTCGTAGCACCAGAAACCTATGGGGTGGGACTAAGGGACTCCTGAGGGGCAAGATCCAAGCTGTGCAAAGGAAAATCATTGGTGCCTGAGGATGTCATTTGTAGGGATTCTTGGCATGCTTCTCACCCAGCTAACCACAACCCACCTACCTTTCCCCAGCTGAAGTGGTGTGCTTGGGTCGCTGTCTACTGCTCCTTCATCAGCTTTGCCAACTCCCGGAGCTCTGAGGACACTAAGCAGATGATGAGTAGCTTCATGTGAGGCTTGGCGTAGAGAGGGAGGGACTCCTGCATTAGGGGAGGGGGGGACCCATGCCTATCATCTGGGACTGACTCTTCTTGCCTATCTCAGGCTGTCCATCTCTGCCGTGGTGATGTCATATCTGCAGAATCCTCAGCCCATGACACCCCCCTGGTGATGTCAGCGTAGAGGGGTCTCATCTGGACCCTCTCTATTCACCTTCTCCCTGGCCTGGCCTTTGGCTACTCAACCTTCTGCACTCAGCTGCTGACTTGGACTTCCCTGAGTGAGGTGCTCTCAGGGTCCCCAGTTGGACAGAGGAAACTTGGCCCTTTCCCTTGGGTCCCACTTCTGCTGGGGCACTGAGGGGGAAAAACAGGCCTATACTTCCTGTCTCCCCTACCCTGCCTGCTACTGGGGGAGATGCTGTTCATGTTTCTAGGTGTGTTCACTCATTTTCTTGTTGAAACTGTTAATAAAAGTTTCTCACTCTGGCTGTCCTCTGTAAACTGTCTCTTATGTTCACAAAGCTGAGAAAAAGACTTCAGCTCCTCCACTCAGGCCTCTGTGGAACCCCAGTCTGGAGCCTTTTGGTAGTTCAAACCCTCCTTTCACAAACTTCACGACTTAAGTCAAGTGCCAGGTGACCCTTGTCCTCTGGCAACTCAGCTGATGGCCCTGCTGACCTGTGCAATCTGTGCTTTGGTTTTCTTAGACCAGGACTAGAGTAATGTCTGCAAACTGGATGGACTGATAGCAACTGGAAAGGGCATAAAAGACTCAGGGTCCTGTACCACCTGTAAGGCCCTCCCACCTTACTGGAGGGTCTAGAGATCCATTCCAAAGACTGGGTGCCTGTCATCCCCAACATTCCAAGGACGGGTTGTTTACCCGATGACTCTAAACTACAGGACAGAACAAGACCTTCATCAACCCTTCTAGCCAAGCTAGGTGCCTACAGGACTCCAGTCCTGAAAGCAGCTCCTAGTATCCCACGCACACGTTCCACCCCCTAGGAAAACCTGGAGTCCGTGGGAAAACCTGAGAACTTTGCTGCCGCGGGGACTCAGGCGTTCCAGATCCCCAAGGCGAGATGTTAAAGGCGCCTCCGGCCAAAACAGCGCCCAGAGGATGGGACACAACCTGCGCTTTCCCTTGATCTTGGCAATTCCAGATGTTCCTAGGGCTGCAAGATCAATCCTGTGACAGGGAAGGCCCCGCCCTAGACGAGTCCGCGCCGATTGGCCAGGCCGGTTCTAGGGGCGGAGAGCTCTTCTTGTGTTGGCGGCTTCCGGGAAGCCCCCAGGAGACCGCGGCGGTGGCAGAGCTATGGGTCGCCGCGCGCCGGCTTCGTGGGTCTGCGCTGGCGGCTGCCAGGACGCCGCCGAGCCCTCCCCCTGGATGAACTCCCGCGCTCTGCGTGCGCCACTCCTGCCTGTCTTTCTCTTTTTGCTGCTGCTGGCGGCTCCGGGCGCTAGAGCCGCCGGATACGAGGTGAGCCGGGCTCTCAGCGGAAATGTACAGTAGCCAGAGAAGCCCCGAGTACTGTCCCGAGATGTAGGTTACTTTGATCTGTAGGTGCCTAGTGAATAGCTGTTGATACAACACTGTGGCCCGAGAGGCTGTCTGCACGCGTCTGAGAACGGGGCTGCATCGGACTGCACGCCCGCCCTCGCTTGCTCGAGTTGTGCGTGCACTTAACTGTGGAGGGGCAGCGAGCGGGTGGGAAGCAGCTGGCTGACAGTGAGACTCTGGAGTTAGCCTGTCTGGAGTTCCAGTCTGGACTGCCCACTTCCTGGCTGCCTCCTTAGGCAAGTCCCCTTCCCATTATATGCTTCAGTGCCCTCGCCTGAAAACCAGGTGTGATATTTATTGCTCCACTTCCCACAGTGGCGCAAACATAGCTACTACTGTGAATATTTCCTCGGGGTGTGAATGAGGGCTGCCTTGTAGGGTTGTGCAAAGGGTGGGAGTTGTATCTGTGAGCAACTCTGTGTTCTACCCTGGAGGACCAGGCCTCCTGCATAGTCAGGATAAGGTAACAGCCTCTCTACCTCTCTGAGCCACTCTGAGATCAGGATTTATCTTGTGCTTCCCACATCCCCCTTCCCTACTTCCCAGCCTACCACTTAACCCGGGAGTTATTGACAGGCTGTGTGTGTGTGTGTGTGTGTGTGTGTGTGTGTGTGTTTGGGGTCCCTGCGCAGACATGCCCGAGAGTGAAGCCAAACAAGCTCAATGTACACCTGGTGGCCCACACACATGACGACGTGGGCTGGCTCAAGACCGTGGACCAGTATTTCTATGGCAGTAAGTAGAGATTGGGGTTTGGCCCCTGTGACTCCCATGGCTCCTTTAATTCCCTCTGATACCTGGACTTTGCGGTGGGACAATTCATAGCCTTGGCTCCTGTGTCAAGGAATGTCCCTCTGACTCTGCTGGCCCTCCTTGGCCTGTGTATCCACAGTCCACAATGACATCCAGCACGCGGGTGTGCAGTACATCCTAGACTCGGTGATATCCGCTCTCCAGGCGGATCCCAACCGTCGCTTCATCTATGTGGAAATTGCTTTCTTCTCTCGTTGGTGGCACCAACAGACAAATGCAACACAGGAAGTCGTGAGGAATCTGGTGCGTCAGGGTAAGCCTACCCTAGGGAAGTGAAAAGAGGAAGCTTAGCCCAATTTGTTTTTGAAAACCTGGTTTCTGAGATTTTATCATGCTTGGTGCGAGCTGTGGGTCATGTGGTCTCGAATCCCTTAACTTGGAGAACTCTTTTTCTTTTGGTCGTACTGGAGCATTCTACTACTGAGCTATATCCCCAGCCCTTTTTTTAAATCTTAAGGTAGGGTCTCCTTGAGTTGCCCAGGCTGGCTTGCAACTTTTGACCCTCCTGCCTTAGCCTCTGGAGTAGCTGGGAACATGGGATGCTACCATGCCAGCCTAATTGGAGAATTCCTGGGCATCCTGCAAGGCCCCACCTCCAATGGCTCTGAAAAGCCTGCCATGTCAGGTGGGGGTAGTACACATCTGTAATCCCAGCCACTTGGGAGGCTGAGGCAGAAGGATGGTAAGTTGGAGGCCAACCTCAGATACTTAGTGAGATCCCGTCTTAAAATTAATAAAAAGGACTAGGGATGTGGCTCAGTGGTAAAGTACCTCTGAGTTCAATCTCCAGTACCCTCCAAAAATTTTTTTAAAGGGGGCTAGGGCTGGGTGGGGGAGGGAAGCCTGGCATGCAAGGGCCCTCTTTACCAAATCTGGCTCACTGGCCAGGAAGTGCCCCTTCTTTTCCTTTGAGGCTGGAGTGTGCAGGCAGGTCTTCCAATTCCAGGATCACCCACCCAGCCCTACACCTAACAGCTCCAGTCTTGACTCTCTTTGCACAGGGCGCCTGGAGTTTGTCAACGGTGGCTGGGTGATGAACGATGAGGCCACCACATACTACGGGGCCATCGTGGACCAGATGACACTTGGGCTTCGCTTTCTAAAAGATACTTTCGGCAATGACGGGCGTCCCCATGTGGCCTGGCACATCGACCCCTTTGGCCACTCTCGGGAACAGGCCTCCTTGTTTGCCCAGGTGCTGTACAGACCTCTCTTGGACCCCTCTCCACAGGCATCATGTCCTCTGGAAGTGACTGAAGCCCCACTCTTTCCTTGTGATCTCAAGTGAACCAGACCTTGCCTGCTGGGACCTCCCTTACTCCCGCCCCTTGGGTGAACTTGATACTTTTTTTTTTCTCTTTTTGGTGCTGGGGATTGAACCCAGGACCTCACACATGCTAGACAAGTGCTCTACCACTGAGTTATAGCCCTAAGCCCATCCTGGGTGAACTGGAATCTGGTGTCCCTTTACGGTTCTGGCCTTGCTTTAAGTTCAGTTTCATTACCTGTGTGCTGACCATCCATCCTCAGGCTGCAGGAAGAGGAAGGCCTCCTTTTGGCTTTGACAGAACTGGGGAGGGGGAAGTGAGTCTGGCTTAGACCTGTCCCCTCCCTTCTGCCTGTTTTTTTTTTTTTTTTTTTTAGAAAAAGGAAAAACAGAGCTGGGGATGTGGCTCAAGTGGTAGTGTGCTCGCCTAGCATGCGTGAGGCACTAGGTTCGATTCTCAGCACCACATAAAAACAAAATAAAGATATTGTGTCCACCTACAACTAAAAAATAAATATTTGAAAAAAAAAGAAGTTTTATTGCAATATATCGTATTTTATATAGTTGTAGGTTGTCACGATACCTTTTTAAAATAATTTTTAAAAAATATTTATTTCTTTAGTTTTAGGTGGACACATTTATGTGGTGCTTAGACTCAAACCTAGTGCCTCACGCACGCTAGGCGAGCGCGCTACCACTTGAGCCATATTCCCAGCCCTAAAAAATTTTTTAATAAGTATTCTTTTTAGTTGTAATTGACACAATACCTTTATTTTATTTATTTATTTTTATGTGGTGCTGAGGATCGAATCCAGGGCCTTGCACGTACTAGGCAAGCACTCTACCACTGAGCCACAACGCCAGCCTCACAATAACTTTATTTAATTTATTTTTTTATGTGGTGCCAGGGATCAGACCCAGTGCCTCACACATGCTAGGCAAGCGCTCTACCACTGAGCCACAGCCGTTTTATTGCTTCAATAGCGAAGGAGAAACACTGGGGACTCCTATCCCAGAGGCTGTGATTCCACCCAACAGCAGGAACTAGGGGCTTTTTTTGGTGGGGGGCACTGGGGATTGAACTCAGGGGCACTCAACCATTGAGCCACACCCCCAGCCCTATTTTGTATTTTATTTAGAGACAGGGTTTCACTGAGTTACTTAGCGCCTTGCCATTGCTGAGGCTGGCTTTGAACTCGCAATCCTCCTTTCTGAGCCTCCCAAATACTGGGATTACAGGCATGTGCCACCGCACCCAGTGGACTAGGGGTCTTAAAGAGGTGATTCAAAGGCTGCATTTCTGTCTTTTCTGGTGGAACTGTAATTCACTTGTTAATTTGGGAGCTAGTCATTTCTGAGATCTTCTGGTACCATCCCAAGGTCTGGATGGCTTCATTCCTATAGTGGGTGTGTGCTCAGGTGGGGAAGCCTGTGGTGTATTCTGACCCTTCCCAAGCTTGGAGATAAACTGGAGGCCTCCTTAGTTTCTGTTCCTCTTCCTTTGTACTTATGTCCTGACCAGTCCTTCCCCAGCCGAGCAGCGCTTGTGGGTGAGAGGCCTCTGCCTGCTTATTCACACCGTCTCCTCTGCTCCACCTCCAGATGGGCTTCGATGGCTTCTTCTTGGGGCGCATTGATTATGAAGATAAACAGATCCGGGCTGAAAGAAGGGAGATGGAGCAGATGTGGAGGGGCAGCACCAGCCTGAAGCCTCCCACTGCTGACCTCTTCACTGGTGAGGAGGGGAAGTGGGGGCAGGGCCCTGCTCAGAAGGGCCCTGGGCCTGATTCAGTGATGGACAGTCTTAAAATCCCTAACCATTTGGAAACAAGCTGTCTGTATTTTCCTTTTGCAATGGGCCTTGCAAATCCTGAAGCCCATTCTGGGTGGCACATGGCAGGCTTGGACCCCAGGGCAGTTCTGGGGCACTGGGCACCCTCTGAGCCTGGTGTGGCCTACAGGTGTACTCCCCAACAATTACAACCCACCGGAAAAACTATGCTGGGATATGTTGTGTACCGACAGTCCTGTGGTAGAGGATCCCCGCAGCCCTGAATACAATGCCAAGAGCCTGGTCGATTACTTCCTGAAGCTGGCCACTAGCCAGGTAATCCAGAGGTCCAGAACCTGCATGACCAGTATGTACCATGCACTGAGCCTTTTCCCTGGCTCAGGGGGATACCCATGGGTAAAAGGAGAAGATGCACTGAATGTTGTTATTCCATTCACCATCACCGCGTCCTTCCTCTCAGATTTATGTTCAGCCTTCATTAGAAGCACGCAAGAGATAGCATCACAGTGCTGTGGGCCCTTGTCTGTGTAGTGGGCCCAAGAAAACTGTTAGACAATCAGTGTCTCTTTATATCTGTCCCTATGTTCCATGTACCACATTTTTTTTGGGGGGGTACCAGGGATTGAACCCAATGGTGCTTTACCACTGAGGCACATCCCCAGCCCTTTTCTCTATTTTATTTAGAGAAAGGGTCTTGCTGAGTTGCTTAGGGCCTTGCTAAGTGTGTGAGGCTGGCTTTGAACTAGCAATCCTCCTGCCTCAGCCTCCTAAGCTGCTAGGATTACAGGAGTGCGCCACCCTGCCCAGCTATACCACGTATATTCTTGGCTGCATATATACCAAGGCACGGCTAGCCACAGGGATTTCTAGGACATCCTGGCCTGAGGACTCCCCTCTTTCCTGCAGGGCCAGCAGTACCGCACCAACCATACCATGATGACCATGGGCTCAGACTTCCAGTATGAGAACGCCAACCTGTGGTTCAAGAACCTTGACAAGCTCATCCAGCTGGTCAATGCTCAGGTCAGTGTGGCCACCCTGTGGCAGCTGTGGACAGGCATGTATTAATCTGCTATCACTATAACAAGTGCCTGAAATAATCCAATTATAAGAAGAAAAGGATTAGCCAGGCATGGTGGGACACACCTGTAATCCAAGTTACTCTGGAGGCTGGGTCAGAAGGATCACAAGTTCAAGGTCAGTCTGGCAACTTAGTGAGACCCTGTCTCAAAATGAAATAAAAAGGGCTGGGGCTGGGGATATGCTTGTCTAATGTGTATGAGGCCCTGGGCTCAGTCCCTGTGAGAGAGGGAGAAGGGCTATTTTGCTGTAATTTTGGAGGTTGCAGTCCACACTCAGTTGGCCCGGTTGCTTTTGGGCCTGTGGTCAGGCAGCACATCATGCAGGAGCAAGTGACAGAGTGAAGCTACTCACCTCATGGCCAGGGAGTGAGACAGAGTAAGAAGAAGGAGCTAGGGTCCCACTGATCCCTTCGAGGGCATACCCCAGTCACCTCAAGACCTCCCATAGGTTTCCACCTCTTCAAGTTTTCATCATCTCCCAGAGCACCACGCTGGAAACCAGGCCCTGAACACATGTGCTTGGGGGGCATTGCAGATCCAAACTGTAGCTACGTGCGTGCTTGTATCCCTTTGGCTTAGCTCATGTTTATAGAGTGTTCTTATTTTTCAGTTGCTACTGAAAGAAATTACCACAAGCTGAGCTGCTCCAAACATACATGGTCATGCAGTCCTTGGGCCAGAGTCTGGCAGCAGCCCCAAGAATCGAGGTCTTGGCAGAGTTTAGGAGAAAGGTGTTGCTCCTTCTAGAGGCTTCCTCTATTTCTTGCTCATGCTGCTGCCTCCTCCTCCAAAGCCACACGGCTTGCCTCCGCTCTGCTCCACACCACGTCTCTCTCAGTGTCACCTCTTCTGCATCCCTCTTCCAGGTTCCCTCCTTCCTTCCTTTTTTTTTTTTTTTTCAACCAGGGATTGAACCCAGGGGCACGTAACCACTGAGCCACATCCCCAGAACACACCCGCCCCCCCGCTTTTTTTTTTTAATTTTAGACACAGGGTCTCACTGAGGGCCTTGGTAAGTTGGTGAGGCTGACTTTGAACTCCCAATCCTCCTGTCTCAGCCTCCTGAACCGCTGGGGTGCCACCATGCCTGGCTTCCATCTTCCTTTAAAAAATATATTTATATATAATTTGTAAATACATATTTACGTATTTTTATTATATTTATTTTTATATATTTATTATATTTTTATTTAGACACTGTAGATGGACAGAATGCCTTTATTTATTTTTATGTGGTCCTGAGGATTGAACCCAGTGCCTCACACGTGCTAAGCAAGAGCTCTACCACTAAGCTATCCCCTTCCTCTTCCAGTCTTAAAGATCCTTGTGATTATGTTGGGCCTCCCAGCTAATCCAGGATAATCTATGTTAAGGTCATCTGGTTAACACCCTTAATTCCATTCCTTATTCCCCTTTTACTAAATCACCCATGATAGTCACAGGTACTGGGATCAGGATGTAGACATCTTTGGGTTGTCATTATTCTGGCCAACACAGATATATTGATGTGTCCCTGTAAGTGGCCAGTGCTGTGTGCACAAGCAATCATTCTTTCCCATCAGCAGATAAATTTGTCTCCTTTCTTCTGAGAAGCCCCTTCCCATCAATCCTGTTCTCACCACTTGGGCAGTCACTGCATTGTTATCTCCTAGTCACCCCTGCACTATTGTTTCACCAAAACAGCTCTCAGGAACCATTGAGGGTCTTCCAGAAGACATATATCAGCCCTCCCCATGCTCCTGGTTCCCACAGAGCCTACACTACCTTGACCACTTCCTCCTGCAAATACCATGTCCCTGGCCTGCCATGAGGTCATGCTCTTTTACCACTGACTGCTCCTCTGCTGACTTCACTTTACAAACTCTGGATATGAAGTTCCTGGGTTCAAACCTGGCTTTGCCATTTGCTGTTCTGTAACTTTGAGAAATATACTTAAATAATCAGTACCCTGGTTTTCTCATTATGTCCTATGAAATGGACCTAGGTGGCCCCCACTTCATCAGGGTGCTAAAGAGAGTTTAATGAATTCATTTGCACGAATCAGTATATCAGTGCCTGGCACACAAAGCATCTTAGTGGATGCTGATGATTCAGAGTGCTAGAGATGGGACCAGGGCTTCCAGCATGCTAGGCAAGCTCTACTATTGAGCTACACTGCATCCCTAGCTGTTTATTATTATCTTTCTAAC
Source organism: Marmota flaviventris (assembly GCF_047511675.1). NCBI lineage: Eukaryota > Metazoa > Chordata > Mammalia > Rodentia > Sciuridae > Marmota > Marmota flaviventris. The sequence continues at coordinate 210,782,880 of NC_092498.1, forward strand.
TGAAAACCTTCTGTTCCTCCTTTAAGACACAGCTGAAATATCCAAAAAGCCCTCGCCACACTTCAGTTACAGCCTTTCCTCTTTGTGCTTAAAGCAGCTCCCATTAACACCTGTGATTCCACATCCAGGTGGATCGTAGCCAAGTAGCCATCTCCATTCAACATCTTTCTCCTTTACTTGCCGTGAATTCCGTAATGGTGGAGTCTGGCTTCTCTGATTTTAGATTCAGCCTGCAGTTCTGAGCATATTGAAGAACTGGGTGGTTATTTGCTGAGTGAAAAATAGTATATGTGCCAGGTGCAGTGGCACACACCTGTAATCCCAGCTGCTTTGCAGGCTGAAGCAGGAGGATGGCAGATTCAAAGCCAGCCTCAGCAACTTAGTGAGACCCTAAACGATTTAGCAAGAACCTCTCTCAAAAAATAAAAAGTGCTGGGAATGTGGCTCAGTCATTAAACACCCCTGGGTTTCATTCCTGGTACAAAAAAAAAAAAAAAAAACAGTATGCATAGGTGTGTCTACATTCTACATGTAAGCACATGCAGTTCATGGTTCCATGTCCATAGGTTTAACTACTTTAATATTTGGGGAAAAACTTGCATCTGTACTGAACATGTACATTTTCTTTTCAGTTCCCCCAAACAATACAGTATAACAACTATACACAACAGAGCATTTACATTGTATCATGCATTACAAATCATCTAGAGGGGATTTAAAGTATAGGTGAGGATGTACATAGTTTATATGCAAGTACTATACAATTTTATATAAAGGTCTTTAGCATCCAAGGAATTGGTATCCAGGGGGAGAGTCCTGGAACCAGTTCCTAGAGGAAACCAGGAGAGGCCTGTATGTGTATGTGTGCACGATTAAAGGAATGCATTTCCATGTAAGTCCCTTCATTCACTCAAATGCTGACTGAGCACCTACTGTGAATACTGGGAACACAGCATGAGCAGAACAACCATCCTTTTCCTCAATTGGCAGAGGTGGCATGACACACCTGTTGCCCCAGCTGCTTGGGAAGCTGAGGTGGGGAAGTTTAGTAAGATTTCAGGTTTATTCTTGTCAAGATTCCTGAAACTCAGGAAAGGTTAACATTAGGCCTCAACCCAACTTTCTTTTTTCTCGTGGAGCTGAGGATTGAACCTAGGACCTTGTGCAAGTGAAGCAAGCACTCTACTAACTGAGCTATATCCCCAGCCCCTCAACCCAAATTTGTTTTCGTACTTGACCATTGGTGGTTTGTACTCACAACGTGTATTCAGAGGCCAAAATCTACTGGATGCATGAATGTGCACACCTGTGGGCCCCTGGAAGATGCGGACTTCCAAGGGCTCACACACGCCTTCCCCAGCAGCAGGCAAACGGGAGCGGGATCCATGTTCTCTACTCCACCCCTGCTTGTTACCTCTGGGAGCTGCACAAGGCCAACCTCACCTGGTATTTAGTGGGACTGGGGAGCTTGCGGGGCGAGGCCGGGTTGTTGGCATGTTCCGTGGGTTTTGACGCTGACTCAATTGCTCTTCCGCCCCAGGTCGGTGAAAAAGGACGACTTCTTCCCTTATGCTGACGGCCCGCACATGTTCTGGACTGGCTTTTATACCAGCAGGCCGGCGCTCAAACGCTTCGAGCGCCTCAGTTACAAATTCCTGCAGGTGAATGGGTGCTGGGCTCGATGGGGCAAAACTCAGGGAGGCCCAGGGCCCCAACACACCCCTTTCTCCCCAGGTGTGCAACCAGCTGGAGGCGCTGGCGGGTCCTGCGGCCAGCCAAGGACCCTATGGCTCGGGAGACTGTGCGCCTCTGAGTAGGTGTCGGCAGACGAGGGGAGGGGCTCGCGGCTTCAGTTAGAAACCACCTCAGGCTACCTCCTAAACCTGCCCTGACCCGACCTTTCGCGTCCCCTTGGGGGAGGGGCCGGATTCCGCGGAGACCCCACCCATTTACCGTCTGTACGCAGATGAGGCGATGGCGGTGCTCCAGCACCACGACGCAGTCACCGGCACCGCTAGGCAACTCGTGGCCGAAGATTATGCGCGTCAGCTGTCAGAAGGCTGGGGTCCCAGCGAGGTGCGTGGGGCGGGGCCTTGGAGAATGGGTGGAGCCGAGAGGAGTTCATTGGTCAGATCTTGAGGAGGCGGGGCCTCGGCGCGAGGGACGGAGGCGGCAGGGGCCGGTGGAGATCCCGGTGAGATGACGGAGTCCTTTGCGCCCTTTCTTAGATTCTCCTGAGCAATGCGTTGGCGCGGCTCAGCGGCTCCAAGAAGACCTTCACGTTCTGCCGCGACCTCAACATCAGCATCTGCCCGCTCAGCCAGAAGTCAGCGAGTGTGAGCCCCGGCAGGAGGGGCAGGCCTGGGAAGCGGGTCCCGTGGGTGGGACCCTAGCACGCGAAATCCCACAGATGGGCGAAGAAAAGGCGGGTGTTGGGCTGAGGCGCTCCTTAAGATATGGTTGCGTAGTTTTGTTGTTGTTGTTGTTGTTGTTGTTGTCTGTTGGAGGACCGTCCTTGGGTGAGATTGCTTGGCGTCCAATGAAGCTAGGGCAGGACAGGGACTATGGCACCGCAAGGGAGTGGCTCGTCCTGAAAGACCATGCATGGCCTCACTGGGACCCTGCCCCATCCGGTAGATGAATTTGGAGAAAGCCTGCTGTGATCCATTTCTTCTCTGACCCTTTCCCCCTAGTTCCAGGTCATTCTTTATAACCCCCTGGGGCGGAAGGTGGATCATATGGTGCGGCTGCCAGTCAGCAAGAGCAGTTTCCTCGTGAAGGATCCCAGTGGCCAGACTGTGCCCAATAGTGTGAGCTCATTTAATGGGTATTAACTCCTCGGTCCTTGCTGTCTTCTCATGGACACTCCCCATGAGCCTCTCTTCCTCTTCTGCTTATCTTCCCCCTCTGTCCCTTAATATTGTCCCCCACCCCTTGGAAACAACTCCCTCCCATAAGGGCTTCCCCTTTCTAGTATCCACCCAGGAAATTTTCTTCCTGTTCACAGATAGTCCTTTTATCCCAGAAGCTCTCTCCCTTGAGCTTATTTCTCACCTAGACTCTCCTCCCCACCTTCGGGATCTCTTCCCCTACTTCCTCCCTCATTTCTCCAAGACCCCCACAGTCTTCACCCTCCTGGTGGATTCTTTTTTCCTCCTTAGGAATCTTTGCAATGCCCCCTACCTCCATGCTGGGGATGGACTCCGGATGGCATGCATGTTAAGCACAGCTCTAACACTGAGCCATACCCCAACCTCTGCAACTTTTTTGGGGGAATATGACACCCTACTCTCCCAACACCTAGATTTCTTCTCCCCATCCCAGAACTCTTTCCTTTCCTTGCGTTTGATGCCTCTCCTATGATTGGCTCTCTAGGTGTATTTACAGCTCTTCACTAAGTCTCCCTCCTCCCTTACCCAGGTGGTGGTGGTTCCCAGTGCTGAGCCTCAGGAGCACTACCCAGAGCTGGTTTTCTCTGCATCAGTGCCTGCCCTGGGCTTCAGCATCTACTCAGTAACCAAGATTTCTCACCGGAAGCCCTTGATCCCTCTTCCAAATTCCATTTCCCGGAAGTTCAGGTCCCGGTTCCGTGTCTTAGCAATTGAAAATGAGGTGAGACCCTGTTTGAATTCCTTTCACTGCCCCTGTGACAAATTGAAATGTCAAGGTGAGCTGCCGGGTGAGCATCCTTTATTTAGCATCACCACTTCTGGTTGTGTCCTTGAGTGAGTAACATCCATCGGAGCCTCAGTGTCCTCTTATGGAGCTATTGTGAGGATCCAGTGGGATTGTGGGTGGTACTTGTTAGGTATATCACAACTGATGGTCGATGGGGGCTTGCAATTTTAGAGGAGGGGTGGCAAAGAAGGTGACATTTAAATTGAGACCTAGGCTGGAGTTGTAGCTTGGGGTAGAATTCTTGCCTAGCATTCACCGTACTCTGGCTTCAGTCCCCAGCACTGAAAATAAGTAAACACCTGAGGAAGGGAGTCATGTGGCTATCTGGGGGAAGAGGAATTCAGGCAGGCAGAAGAACATAGCAGACACAAAGCCCTCAGATTGTGAGGGCCTTAAGAATGGAGAGGAAGAGTTTGGCTCTTACTCTGAAGGGGCCATGGGCAGGACAAGGGTGCCTTAAGACTGTCATGAGGGGCTGGGGAGCTAGCTCAGTTGGTAGAGTGCTTGCCTCGCATGCACAAGGTTTTGGGTTCAATCCCCATCACCACACACACACACACACACACACACTGTCATGAGTGGCCAGTCAGGAGTGCAGATTCCTGTAATCCTACTTGCTCAAAAGGCTGAGGCAAGAGGATCAAAAGTTCAAGTCCAGGCTGAGCAATTTAGCAAAAACCTATCTCAAAACAAAAACCAAAAATGACTTGGGGCTGGGCGTGGCACATGTCTGTAATCCTAGCAGCTCAGGAGGGGAGACAGGAGGGTCACAAGTTCAAAGCCAGCTTCAGCAATTTGGCAAGGCCCTAAGCAATACAGTGAGACCCTGTCTCCAAATAAAATGCAAAAACAGGATGGGATGTGGCTCAGTAGTTAAACACCCCTGGGTTCAATCCCTGGTACCAAATAAATAAATGACTTGGAATATGGCTCAGTGGTACAGTAGTTGCCTAGCATGTGCAAAAGCCTGGGTACAATCCTCAGTACTTGGGGGAAACCTATTTTATGATGATGTTGCTATAAAAGATAAATACAATCTAGGCAAGTCTCATTATGATACATTTATTATTATTCTATCCACATTTTCTTCTGCTCCTAAAAGAAATAGAAACATTTCTGTGGGCCCCTAAGTGTCTCATGGGTCCTGGCATGGTGGCTCTGTGTTAGATATACACATGGGCCCTTGTCTGGAGCAGATGAGGGCTATTATTAGATTTAGGGTTTCACAGGTACCTCTAGCTATGCAAGCATGAACAGATTATGGGGAATGAACATAGAAGAAAGGGGACCTCTAGAGGCCAGCTGCATTAGTCCTGAGAGGCCTCGGAGTGGGGAGCGGCTTGATTGAGAGCAAGATTGATGGGAAGAGCTAGTAGGGTTTGCCAAGAGGGTCAAGTGCAAAGTGGGTGGAAGTCAAGATGACTCCAGGTTTTGTCCTGAGCCCTGGGAAAGATGGAGCTGCCATTGCTGAAGTGATGGTCACCCTCTGTCCACCCTTTACTGCCTAGTACATTCGGGCCACATTCAACCCTGACACAGGGTTCTTGACAGAGATCAGGAACAAGGACAAGAATCTCCTGTTACCTGTGAACCAGTCCTTCTTCTGGTGAGAGAGGATCATCAGGGCTGAGTGGGGGTGTAGAGCAGAGGCCCTTTATGTGACTCTCACTTGCTTTGGTCCCAGGTATGGTGCCAGTTCAGGTGATCTGGAAAGCTGGCAGACCTCTGGGGCCTACATCTTCAGACCTGAAGGACGGAAACCATATCCTGTGAGCCACTATGCTCAGATCCGCCTGGTGAAGGTCATGAATAAGGAGTGGGAAGCTGGGGATTGGGGTGGGGGGGTGTGGAACCTGAGAGGGTGATGTGCCAAGTGTAGGGTGAGGGTGGGGGGAGGATTTGCATCTCCTTTAGAAGGGGGCTAAGACCTGAGGGTGCTTCTGTAGGGCTGATATTTATGGCTGCTTCTACAATTCTCTCCCAAAACGTTCACATCTACTGTGGGAGGCAGGATTATACTTAGCTTTGGAAACTGGAGGTGAATAGGGAGAGTTAAGGGCAGGTGCAAGAGTCACCGAGGTCTGTGGTATAATTTTATATCTTGGGGCTGGGAATGTAGCTCAGTGGTAGAGTGCTTGCTTTGCATGTACAAGGACCTAGGTTCGATCCCCAGCACCACAAAATAAAAATGTTTATATCTGGAGTGGATATTTGAGAATCCACACTTGTGCTGGGCACAGTGCTGCACACCTATAATCCCAGGGACTTGGGAGGCTGAGGCAGGAAGGTGAAAAGTTCAAAGCCAGCCCCAGCAACTTAGCGAGGCCCTAAGCAATTTAGAAAGACCCTGTCTCAAAGTAAAAAAGAGAATTCACATTATATAGTGCTCTCACTTAGGGTGGACATCTGAGGTTGTGTCTGGCTGAGAACAGTGGTTTCCTAGGACATTTCACTGATGTTTTTTCTTAGGGAAAGATAATGGCAAGGTTCATATTTTACATGAATTCCCCTTGAGGTTAACATTGGCATTCCTGGGTCATGTATTGGGACACAAGTTGGACTGTTCCAACAGAGCTACTCCAATTAACTGTATCTACAAGATAGAAGTTCTTTCCTTCTAACAGAAAGTTTGGCTGGGCCATCTAGGGAAGGTGGGACGGTTCCAGAGTCACCTGCCTGTCTTGTTGCTCTAACATTCTTAGTATTCAGCTTCCACCTCAGATCTAAGATGGCTGCTCAAGATCTAGCCATGGCATCTGCATTTGAGGCAGTGGGAAAGGGAAAGGGGCAAGGAACATTGTTCATACAGCTTTGATCATTTTCCACGGGGCAGACCATGATCATGTAGCTACAGACAGTCTCACAGAAGACTCAACAAGACAGTCTGTATTTCAGACAGCCATATGCCAAATTAGAATCCTGTTCTAAGGAGGAAAGACAGGGTAATGGTAGGCAACAAGCATGTATGCCACACTCCAGAATTAGGTGGCAGTGACTGAGGGAAAGTGTGGGTGTTACACCTAGACAGGAGAGAGGTGTGTGGGAATCCCAGCCCCAGGCAGCCAGATGTTTGAGGGCTCACCTCTGCCTGGTATGGGCTGACGTCTGTCCTGCACACCATGTGCCTACAGACACCTTTGGTGCAGGAGCTACATCAGAATTTTTCAGCCTGGTGTTCCCAGGTGGTTCGCCTGTACCAGGGACAGCGTCACCTGGAGCTGGAGTGGACAGTGGGGCCAATACCTGTGGGGTAAGTGGCACAGGCTGGGATCCTGGTGGGGAAGCAAGAGCAAAGTGGAATTTAGGCAAGGCCCCCAACCTTGTCATCCCTTTGGGTACAGTGAAGGCTGGGGAAAGGAGGTCATCAGTCGCTTTGACACACCGCTGAAGACAAATGGGCTCTTCTACACAGACAGCAATGGCCGGGAGATACTGCAGAGAAAGTAAGGGGGCTGAGGTGTGTGTGGGCCCACGGGCAGTGGGGGTCATTTGCATGTGGGAGGGAGGGGATGAAGGGGGAGTGAGGAGCAGGGGAACCAGACTCCAAGCTTGACCAAGTCACATCCCACCCCAGGCGGGATTATCGGCCCACCTGGGAACTGGACCTGAGGGAGCCTGTGGCCGGAAACTACTATCCTGTCAACACTCGGATTTACATCAAGGTACCCCTCCCCACCCTGCAGAGTGGGACCCCTCATTCCCAGTGTCTCCCATATACCTGCAGGCGGGGGAGGGGGCTGGTTCACAGCACGACCCCTCATTCTCACCCTCCCCCCCTCTAGGATAGGAATATGCAGCTGACAGTGCTCACTGACCGCTCCCAGGGGGGCAGCAGCTTGGGAAATGGCTCACTGGAGCTCATGGTGAGTTGAGTCCCAGCCCCATCCAAGCCAGGCTCCTCCCCGGACCACCATGGCCTTTTCTGTCCCAGGTCTCTGCTGTGTCCTCCACTAAGCTGAGAACTCTATTTCTTTAAAAAAAAATTTTTTTTTTTTTTTAGTTGCAGTTGGACACAATACCTTTATTTTTTATTTATTTTTATGTGGTACTGAGGATCCACCCAGCGCCTCGAATGTGCTGGGCGAGCGGTCTACCGCTCAGCCCCAGCCCGGAGAACTCTTATTTATGTGTGCGACTTTTCCTCCAGTCCCTAAGGAGCCCTCCCCTCCCCCCAACACCCCCCACCAACCCCATCCCCCCCCTCCACCCCCCCCCCCCCGCCCCCGCCAGACCCTGACCTGCCCTATTTAGGCTGCCCTATCATTCTGGTCCCCTTACCAGACCCTGACCATCGTTACCCATTCCCCCCCCCCCCTTTTTTTTTTGTCTTGAAATTCCTGAGCCCTTTACCCCATTTCTGGCCCAGAGATGCTTGTTAGACCTTACCCTTTCCTGGCCACTCTCCCCGCCAGGTGCACCGAAGGCTGGTGAAAGATGACGGTCGTGGGTTACTGGAGCCACTGACAGAGAAGGGGTCCGGACTGGTGGCACGAGGGCGCCACCTCGTGCTGCTGGACAGGGTGGGTGAGGCGGCCGCTGGGCACCGGCTGCTGGCGGAGAAAGAGGTCCTAGCTCCGCAGGTGGTGTTAGCCCCAGATGGCGGAGCCCTCTACCACCCCCAGGCCACCCCACGCATGCAGGTGAGGGGCGGCACGCAGGTGAGGGGCGGCGGGAAGGGCAGAAAGGACAGGAATACAACCTGTGGGGAGTGGAGTAGGGTACAGGTTTTCCTGGGCAAAGCCTGGTCCCCATTAGCCCTGGGGAGGCTTAGCCCCTGCCGCCCCGCCCCCATCCCAGTACCCAGCCACCCCTACCCGGGAGAGAACTACCTCACGCCCCTTCACTGCCTCCTCACCTTGATCCTACCTGGACTCCCTTGAGCCCCGCCTTCCCGCCTGCTCAACAACCCCCAGCCTCTGTCCCTCTAAGCCAGTCCCATGTCTCCATGGCTTGCGCAGCTCCCCAACGATGTCCAGCCTTGGCCTTGATCACTTCTGCCTCTTCTGGGCTTGGATCTTCATGGCCACCCCCCTGCCCGAAAACCTGGGCCCACCCCATTCCCTCTTTGGCTCAGCTCTTAGCCTTCACAAACCTGCAGTTTCCTTTTAGTTGAGCCCCTCCCCTCTGGATAAACCCCGCCCCCTACAGCCTAGTGTGTTTTCCTGGCCGGGCAGAGCCCCGCCCCTCTCGGTCCGAGACCCTTCCCTCCCAGACTCAGCCCGCCCCGCTACCGCAGTTCTCCGGACTGCGCCGAGAGCTGCCGCCCTCAGTGCACCTGCTCACGCTGGCCCGCTGGGGCCTCAACAAGCTGCTGCTGCGCTTTGAACATCAGTTCACGGTGTGGGAGGATTCAGGCCGCAACCTGAGCGCCCCTGTGACCTTGGACTTGCGGGTAAGGAAGGCAGAGGTGGGAAGGAGAGAGGCAAGAGAGAGGGGCAGAGGCAGAACTCGGCTTTGCCCAGCATTCAGCATGTCCTACCCACTCCCCGCAGGATCTGTTCTCCAGCTTCACCATTACCCACGTGCAGGAGACCACGCTGGCGGCCAACCAGCCCCGTGCCAGTGCTTCGAGGCTCCAGTGGACACTAAAGGATGGTGAGGACCTGCTTTGGGTCCTGCCTGGGGTCAGCAGCTGGGGTGGTGCATGAGACGTGGGAATGTTGGCCAGGACCTACTACAGAGCCTGAGGGCCTGGGACAGCACCAGAGGCAGGCTAGGTCTTAAGGGTCACAAGTGGGTCCCACACACTAGCAATGCGACTTGAAGTTTAGAGGTGTTTAGTCCCGAGAACAAGATTTGAGAGTCTCCATCAGTGTCTAGGTCTGGAAGGGTCAGCTTAAGGATTCGAGGACCTCAGGATGGTATTCCAGCAGGGGAAAATGGTTCAAGGGTCAGGGCATACGGTCCTGGGGACAAACTTGGGGGTGGCTAGGCCCAGGGGAGGGGATACTGGGTGAGACAGAGGACATCTGGGCCCCTTACAACTCCTTCCCCACCCCTCCACAGGTCCCACTCCCCACCCTGCACCATTCACACTGGACCCATCCTCCATCACCCTACAGCCCATGGAAATCCGCACCTTTGTGGCCTTAGTCCAATGGAAGGGCGGCTGGACCCTCTAGGAGGGCCCCTTCAGTACCTGAACCCCAGCTCTGGGGGAGGGGGCAGACTCCCTTCTCATTCTGCTGCTGCCACCTACAACTGCCATTAAAATGCCACTACTTCCTGGTGCAGTGGTGCACGCCTGCACCAGTAGCTCAGGAGTCTGAGTCAGGAGGATGGCAAGTTCAAATCTAGCCTCAGCAACTTGGCAAGGCCCTAAGCAACTTAGTGACACCCTGTTTCAAAATAAAAAGTTTTTTTAAAAAAAATGGGCAAGGGATGTGGCTCAGTGATTAAGCACCCCTGGGTTCAATCTGATACAACATAATAAAATATGCCATTATTAAGATTTTTTATGTATTTATTAGACATCTGTATAATTTTTAATGGACTATATGCTCATATATTTTGTCCATTTTTAAAATGGGTTATTAGTTTTCTGAGTTATAATAACAGCTCTTTATATATCCTACAAACAAGTCCTTTGTCAGACATGGAACTTAAAAATATGTTTTCCCAAACTGTAACTTGCTTTTTCACTTTGTTAGCATTATCTTTTATTGTTGGTGGGGTTCTTTGGGTTTTTGCCATTACTAAGATTTAAGAGGGTTGTCTTATGATTGTGTTGCTTTATTTTGGGGAAGGGGCAGAGAATGCATGACCCAGAATGATGAGCAAATCCTAGCTCAGCCCTGAACTGAGGTGGAGGTCATTTACCTGTCTGACTCCCCATACTGGACTCTACTGTTCTCACCCCCCCCCACCACCACCACTGCTCCTTCCCCCACCTCCTGCACTGATCCTTTTTGCACTGAAGTGCTGGCACAGCAGGCCTGTGCTGGACATGGGCTCAGAGAAGCAGATACACTTCTCCAGACTGGTCTCGGGGGAGATGGATCTTCAGAGCAAGGAATCTGGGAGGACATAGAACAGGTGATGGAACTAGAGGCTAGTCCTAAGTTAAGGCCCTGACATGTAGCTGGATGCAGACAGGCAAATATTCTGGTGCTCTCAAGAGTTCTTGGTTCTGAAACACAGGAAGATGCCCGGATTAAGTGTCCCCCTCACCCCCCAGCTGAAACAAAGTGACTTGCCCTCCAGTTGCCCCACCCTTGGGCAAATCCACTAATCCACTGATAGGCCTGGATGTCCCCTCTGGCCTCCATGAGCTATCTGCAGGTCATGTGAAGACCTGTGTTTGGATATGCCACTCAGCCACTTGTAAAGTCACCCTCCTGGGGCCCAAGAGATGAGGGAGGAGGATGAGATTCCTGTGTGAAATTCCTAGTTGCTGGAAGTCATCTCCCTCTAGAAGGACCACTGGGCCATGGTCCTGCATAGAGACCAGTCTTTGCAAGCACCGGCTGCAAATGTTCCTTAGTTCTCCTCCAATGACAGGGTCTGGCCCAGGGTGGACACAGAAGCAGGGGAGGGAAGGACCATTTTGGCTTTGTAATGTTCCCAATACCCCTCCACTGGGCCTGTTTGGCAGAGGCCAGCTCAAGATGTGAGGGTGGGTTGCATTCTGCCATGGCTTCAGAGGGGTTCAGGTCACTTTTTTTCTAATTCTCTCTCTTCAGGAAAGGCCAGGTCAGGTCAGCTAGTACAGTCCAAGGAGGATCCCTGTACTCATCTCCCATGTCAGGTCTGGTACTGAAGGTAGACCCCCAAACAATTTTTTCTTTTTCCCTTTTATGATATTGGGGATTGAATCCAGGGCCTCACACATGCTAGGCAAACACCTTACTACTGAGCCCTGCACCCCCAACACCTTTTACATTTTTTTTTTAGAATACTTTTTAGGGGCTGGGATGTGGCTCAAGCGGTAGCGCGCTCGCCTGGCATGCATGCGGCCTGGGTTCGATCCTCAGCACCACATACAAACAAAGATGTTGTGTCTGCCGAAAACTAAAAATAAATAAGTAAATATTTTTAAAAATTCTCTCTCCCTCTCTCTCTCACACTCTCTTTAAAAAAAAAAAAAAAAAAGAACACTTTTTAGTTGTAGATGGACATAACATCTATTTTTGTTGTTGTTGTTGTTAAATATGGTGCTAAAGATCGAACCCAGTGCCTCACAAGTGCTAGGCAAGTGCTCAACCACTGAGCTCCAGCCCCAGCCCCACATTTTATTTTGAGACAGGGTCTCACCAAGTTATCCAGGTGCTTTGAACTTCAGACACACACCTGGGGTTACAGGTGTGTGGCACTGAGTCTGGCCAGTCTGCCTTTTCCTCATTCTCTCAGCACCTTCCACCTTTGGTGGCCACTTCGGGGACCATGAAGCAGAGAGGAATCTTCACCAGACACTGAATCTGCTGGCACCTTAACCATTGACTTCCCAACCTCTAGAACTGTGAGCAATGCCTTCCTGTCACTTAGAAACTACCCAATCTAAGGTGTTTTGATATAGCAGCTAGAATGGATTAAGACAGTCACCTTCTAAAGATTAGACAGTCATCCCTCCCAAGAGATGCAAGGAGGGATCCCTAGTCTAGTTGTCACACTGCATGGGGTTGGGGTTTTAGGTGTGCCTCCCATAACTTTTTCTTTTTTTTTGGGGGGGGGGGTGGGCCAGGGATTGAACCCAGGGCGCTTAACTACTGAGCCACACCCGCAGTCCTTTTCCTTTTTATTTTGGGACAGGGTCTAACTAAATTACTTAGGGCTTCACTAAATTGCTGATGCTGGTTTTGAACTTGTGATCCCCTGCCTCAGCCTCCCCAGCCACTGGAACTATAGGTGGGTGCTACTGTGCTCAGTACTCTGCTGGTTCTTTCTTTCCATTTTCTTTAGCTTGAAGCTGTGAGTTAAAGTTGTCTCTTTCCTTCCTCCATTCTCTGGCCTGTAACTTAATTAAGAACATCCCAGAATTGTTTTTTTTCTTTTTGACAACACTGAGGATGGACTCAGCCTCACACATTTCTATTGTGAAACGGAGTGTCACCAAGTTGCCCAGGCTGGCCTCAGACTTGGGATCCTCCTTGTGGTCTCCAGAGGTGCTGAATATAATAGATGTTCTCTACTCCACCCGGCTTCCTTTCTACTTTGAGAAGATCTCACTTGGCCTCAATCTTGTGATCCTCCTGCCTTAACTTTGCAAAGCACTGGGATTGCAGGTTTGGGCTACTGTTTTTTAGCTCTTATTTTTTTCTTTTTTTGGTACTGGGGATTGAACCCGGAAGCACTTACCACTGCACTACATCCCCAAACCTTTTTTTTTTTTTTTAATTTAGAGACAGGGTCTTACTAAGTTGCTTAAGGCCTCAAACTTGTGATCCTCCTGCCTCAGCCTCTTGAGTTGCTGGGATTACAGGTGTGCACCACTGTGCCCAGCTCTTAGTAGCTTTCAAACAATAGAAATTTATCATCTTACCTTTCTGGAACCCAGAAGTCCAAGCTCAGGGTATGGGAAGGGTTGGTTCCCTCCCGGGACCTGTCAGGAGAATCCCTTTCTTACCTTTCACCTATTGTATGGTGGTTATCTAGTCACCTTTGGTATTCCTTGGCTTGTAGCAGCATGAAACTGGTCTCTCCTTCATCTTCACGTGGTGCTCTTTGTGTGCCAGTCTGTGTCCCCAACCCTGCTCTCTTTACTTCCTTTGGTACTGGGGTTAGAACCCAGGGGCAGCTTTACCACCGAACTATATTCCCAGCCTTCAAGTATGTTTTTATTAATATTTATTTTTTAGTTGTAATTGGACACAATACCTTTATTTCACGTATTTATGTGGTGCTGGGGATCGAACCCAGGGTCTCACACATGCAATGCGAGCGCTCTACCACTGAGCCACAACCCCAGCCCTCAAATATGGTTTAAAAGAAATTGTCATGAATAAAAAAGGTGCTTCTAATACCCCTGGGAACTCTGTGCCAGGAACCTGAGACAAAGACTGAGTATTTATTTCCTATTGCCAAAGACAAAGTCAAGGACTGGGGTTGTGGCTCAGTGGTAGAGAGCTTGCCTAGCTTGTGTGAGGCACTGGATTTGATCCTCAGCACCACACAAAAATGAAATAAAGATATTGTGTGTCCACCTACAACTAAAAAATAAATATTAAAAAAAAAAAAGTCAAGAGCTGTTGTAGCTCAGTGGTACAGCACTTGCCCAGCATGCTCAAGGGCCTGGGTTGGATCTGCAGCACCAACACACACACAAATCACAACACGTTTTAAATTGAATTGTCTTTCATTGCCAGGCAACAGTGGCTGACCAGTGGATATTTGAAAAAATATATATTTTTAGTTGTAGATGGACACAATACCTTTATTTTATTTGTTATGTGGTGCTCAGGATCGAACCCAGTGCCTCACACGTGCTAGGCAAGCACTCTACCACTGAGCCACAGCCTCAGTCCAGACCACTGCATTTTGTAAGATGGAAACAAGGAAGCAAGAGCAGGAAAAGATACAACAACTGATGGGTGAGCATCAGAGGACTTATTTGTAAGGTTAAAGCAAAGGGGACTTCCTTATTACACTGACTCAGTTCGACCAAGATTACGGATGTGTGCCACCACAGCTGGTTTAAAAATATTTTGACTCATGGTTACACATTTTGCATTTTCTGACCCATCAACACGAATGACCTTGCATCTAGCTTCCTCGATCACTTTCATTCACAGGACAGTTCCACAGTGGGAATTTCATGACTGAAAGGTATCTGTTGGAATCGTGGACGTTCCCCAAGTCATGTTCACTGGGCTTCTATCTATGGTGCACCCTCACGTGTTTGTTCAAGGATGTGGACAAAGCAAAAGCTCTTCCACATTGCTTACATGCAAAAAGTTTCTCTCCACTGTGAGTTCTTTCGTGTCTTTGAAAGGAACTGCGAAGACTAAAGGCTTTGCCACATTCTTCACATTTATAGGGTTTCTCTCCAGTGTGCATGCGCATGTGCCCTTGAAAGCTTGTGGGATAAATGAAGGCTTTCCCACACTGCTTGCATTCATAGGGCCTCTCTCCTGTGTGAGTTCTCTCGTGTATCTGAACGTAACTAGAACAACTGAAGGCTTTTCCACATTGCTTACACTCATAAGGCTTCTCTCCAGTGTGGGTTCTCTCGTGCGTCCGAAACGCACTGAGAAAGATGAACGCCTTCCCACATTCCCTGCACTTGTAAGGTCCATCGCCAGTGTGCGTTATCGTGTGTCTTCGAAAGTTTTCGAGAGAAATGAAAGCTTTGGCACATTCTTTACATTCGAAGGGTTTTTCTCCAGTGTGATTTCGTTCGTGGATCTGCAAATCTAGAGGATAATTGAAGGTTTTTCTACACGTTTTACATTCATAGGGTTTTTCTCCAGTGTGAGTCCTTTCATGTATCCGACAGTAACTGAGGCGACTGAAGGCTTTCCCACATTCTTTGCATTTATAGGGTTTCTCACCAGTGTGCACCCTCATGTGTACTCGAAAGGCTGGGCGCGCACTGAAGGCTTTCCCACATTCCTTACACTTGTAGGGTTTTTCCCCAGTGTGAGTTCTTTCATGAATCTGAACGGAAGTGGAACATCTGAAGGCTTTCCCACACTGTTGACACTTGTAGGGTTTCTCCCCGGTGTGGATTCTTTCATGTACTCGTAAAAAACTGGGACGAATGAATGCCTTCCCACATTCCTTACATTTGTAAGGTCTGTTGCCATTGTGTGTTATCATGTGTGTTTGAACAGTTGTTCGGGAAATGAAGGCTTTCCCGCATTCCTTACACTTATAGGGTTTCTCCCCAGTGTGGGTCCTTTCATGTATTTGAATAGAACTGGGACAGCTGAAGGCCTTCCCGCATTTCTTACATTCATAGGGCTTCTCCCCAGTGTGAATCCTTTCATGAATTCGAAGAGAACTAGGAGATCTGAGAGTTTTGCCACAGTGCTTACACTGATAGGGTTTCTCTCCAAAATGCGTCCGTTCATGTGTCTGAAAGGGCTGGTGATATATAAAGGTTTTTCCACACTGTTTACACTTATAGGGGTTTTCTCCAGTGTGGGTCCTTTCATGTCTTTGAAAGGATTTGAGATAACTGAAGGTGATCCCACACTCCTTGCATTTGTAAGGCTTGTCTCCATACTTACATCCATAGAATTCGTGTCCAGGGTGAGATCTGATGTGCCTCGTAAGGGATGAATGAAGCATGAAGACTTTTCCACACACGTTACATTCATACGGTTTTACTCCAGAAGTTTTCTTGGTCACGCTGACATTTGGAATCTGGCTGACAGTTTCTCCAGACTGACCACCTTTACTTTCACAGAGTCTCTGCACCATATGACTTCTGAGAAACATTAGAAGCACATTAATAATGACTGCTCATCATTATTTTACATTAGAATTACATTTTTATTATTTCCAGAAACACCTGTAGTTTTTCTGCCCTGTCTGAACTTTTTTTTTTTTTTGGCACTGGGGATTGAACTCAGGGGCACTCAACTACTGAGCCGCATCCCCAGCCCTATTTTGTATTTTATTTAGAGACAGGGTCTCACAGAGTTGCTCAGTGCCTTGCTTTTGCTGAGGCTGGCTTTGAACTCGTAATTCTCCTGTCTCAGCCTCCCAAGTGGTTGGGGTTACAGGCATGTGCCACTGCGCCCGGCAATCTGAACTTTTTCAAGTGATGGGATTGAAACTTGGACCTCGTGCATTTTAGGCAGGCACTCTCTCTGAGCTACACCCCCGAGTCCTGTCTGAACTGTTTGAAAGTGGGTAGACAACGGACTGAGGATGTGGCTCAGTGATAGAATGCTTGACTGGAATATGTAAGGCCCTGAGTCTGATTTCCAGACATACACACACACATGCACACAAAGTGAATATACTCAATTCTCTGCAATAAGCTTCTCTACAGCTATTATCAAAACAGCAATATTCATATACATGGTTTCTTAACACTATTTCCAAGTAAGATATTTTTCAAACATTAACCATCCATGTCATTTAAGAAAACATTTTTGGGCTAGGTACAGAGTTACATACCTGTAATCCCAGCTTCCTGGGAAGCTGAGGTAGGAGGGTCTCAAGTTCAAGGACAGCCTGGGCAACTTAGTGAGACCCTGTCTCAAAATAAAAAAGTGGGGCTGGGCACAATGACACACGCCTGTGATCCCAGCTACTCCACGGGCTGAGGCAGAAGGATCACATTTAAGGCTAGTCTTGGCAAGTCTGAGGTCAGCCTGGGCAACTTAGCGAGATCTTGTCTCAAAATAAGAAATAATAAGAGCTAGGGGTTAAGGGAGATTTAGCTCAGTGACAGAGTAGCTCAGTACCACACAAAAACAAAACAACAACAACAAAAGGTCTGGGATGTAGCTTTGTGGTAGAGAGTCCCTGACTTAAATGCCCAGCACTACAAAAGAAAAAAATTTTTTTTTTTCTTTTGGTGAAAACATCTAAGAAAAGGGCCGGGATTGTAGCTCAGCGGTAGAGCACTTGCTTAGCACCCTCAGCACACATAAAAATAAATAAAATAAAAATATTGTGTCCAAATACAAAATAAAAGAAAGAAAGAAAGAAAATGTCTAAGAAAAAAATCAATTTGAGGCTGAATTTGTTTGCTTGCTTTAAAAAAAAAAATCATACTAAAGTATCATACCTACTGGGGCTCTTTCTCTGGTATGTACAACTCACCTTAGATTTCTCCCTGGGATTTTGAACTCATCTTTGATCTTCCAGTCTTCCCATGTATTTCCTAAAATATGGATCCAGAAAAATCGTTCTAAGTTATCAGAAATTATAGCAAATGTTAGGTCCCTAAGCCAAAGTAACTCCACTTTGAAACTCAGCACCTGCTCACCCAGGCATGACCTTCCCATTAGGCCCATCCCCAAAGACTCCCTAACCACAGCGTCACATAACAATCACAGGACCAGAGGGTTATGTGTAACCTCCCCATCTTAGTTGACTACAGTTAGCAAGTTTTCCCAGCAGGCTGCTGCGCCTGGCAGAAGGGCAGCCTGGCCGATATTCTCTGTCAATAAACCTTTGCTTGAACTCAGAGCTGTGTCCCTTGTGGATATCTGTGCCAGCCACCCTGAGGTTCTGGTGCTGAAACCCAGGAGGGGTCCACGGTCATTGCCTGCTGGCTCTCCCATCATGGGATCTGAGCTACCTTGACCATGCCTGCTCCTGCCTGGCCAGTATCCACCCCAGGGAGTTTCTGCCTCTTGCCTTCTGGCTTCTGGCCCATCACAGAACTTGACTCTTGACAGCATTCCCTCTCTACTGGCCTTGAGTTCTCAGAACCTCTCTAGGGTGCCCCTGAGCATGCCCTCCCTCTCCCTCCTTCTCTCTTCCCCTCCCAGTGCTGAGTCAGGGTCTCCCTTGGCTTCTGCCACAGGCCTGTCAAGGACCCTGACGACCCTCACCAATGGTCTGCTTCTATGTGGGAAATCAGAAAGGTTGTGGGGACTTTCTCGGGCTCCTGAGAACTCTCAGCCAAGGGATCTGCCCAACCCAAGATTCCCTGCAACTCCCACCTGTCTCCTCAAAAACCTTTGGTCTCGTTTTGTATTGTAACACAATCTGGCCCCAATATAAGTTAGATAATGACTCCTCTTGGCTGAGAATGGGACTTTCAATCCCACCGTATACAGGACTTATGCAACTTCTGTCACCGCGGGGGCAAGTGGACAGAGATTCCCTTCTCTTTCACCCCTCTCTGGGTCAGTCCTGCTCCCTGCACAGGTCCTCCTTGCTCTCTCTCCCTTAACCCTTTCCCCTCCCAAACCTAGCGATTTTTTTTTTGAGCGGGGAGTGGGGGGGGGTACTGGCGATTGAATTCAGGGCACTGAGCCACATCCCCAGCCCTGTTTTGTATTTTATTTAGAGACAGGGTCTCACTGAGTGCTTCGTGCCTCACTGTTGCTGAGGGTGGCTTTGAACTCGCGATCCTCCTGCCTCAGCCTCCCAGGATGCTGGGATTACAGGCGTGAGCCACCACACCTGGCTGTAATTTTCCCTCTTTTGACCCACAGGATCACTCTTCCCTTCCTCTACCTCCACCCTGTGCTTCTCTATTGCCTTCCCCAGCCACACCTTCAGCACCCACTGGACCCGTCTTCCCTGTCCCACTCGTCCTTCATCTCCCTTCCCTTTCTCTGGATCTCAACACCACACCTCCTCCTCGGGCCTCTCCTTCTTCTTTCTCCCCTCCTCATACCTGCTTTCCTGGGCCCCACCTTCGGCCTCAGCAGCCCCCCTCCCGTCACTACGGGAGGTAGCTGGAGCCCAGAGCATTGTTCGCTCACTGAGAAACATCTAGGTTCCTGTAGTATAGACCCCGGATTTCTACACTAAAGAATTCCAGTATGTAGTCCTATGATCTGATACGGCATGACATCGATATCATCCTCTCTTCTACCCCCTCCTGGAGGAGAGGCAGAGGATTTGAGCCCCCACCCAAGCGCATGCAGATAATTTTGATAAGCTTAAGAAATTACTCAAGAACCTAGTGAGAATCCAGCCCAATTTCTCTCCCACCCTACAGAAGCTCTTCAACGCTACACTAAAGTAGACCCATAATCCCCAAGTGGTGCTATCACCCCAGTGACTCATTTTATTTCCCAATCTGCCCCAGACATTCAAAAAAAAATTAACAGGTTAGAGAGAGGAAGGCCCCCAAATGCCCCAATTAACCATTCTTTTTTTTTTCCTAATTTTTATTCCTTATAAGCTACCAGCATATGGTATTTTTTAATCTTTGTTTATTTATTTTTATGTGGTGCCGAGGATCAACCCCAGTGCCTCACATATGTGAGGGAAGCGCTCTGCCACTGAGCCACCACCCCAGCCCCCAATCAACCATTCTTAAAGCTGCCTTTAAGGTTTTAATTATAGAGAAGAGCAACAAAAAATAGATAAAAAGAGATAAAGCCAAATTTCAACTTCTGGCACAGGCCCCGCAAGACAAACCCAAGGGTGTAGTTTCCAACAAAGGACACTACAGGGCACCTCCTGGACCTTGTCTGGGAAGGACACTGTGCCCATGTGTGCCCTAATCTCCAACCACCATCTGGCCCTTGCCCTAAACTCAAAAGGGACGGACACTGGGGAGTCGACCGTCCTTCCAACAGTGAGGTGAGGGGCCAAATCCTCCCTCTTCATTCTCCCTAACTAACCTCATAGGGCTGGCCTCTCAAGACTGAAGGTGCCCAGGACTCTCCGCCCCGATGACCATCACCCACCATCACCCACCGGGAGCCTAGGGTAACTGCCACTGTTGAAGGTAGGCCAATCTCTTTCCTCATTGATACGTGAGAAACTTTCTCAACTTTGCCCCAATTTGGGGGGACCAACTCAGTGTTTCAAACCTCTATCGTCAACCCACGCAGGACAACTCCTCCAACATGCAGCACTGAGGGGACGCCTCCTGCCCAGTCCTTTTGACTGTTTTTTTTTATGGGGGGGGGTGCCACTGAGGATTGAACTCGGGGGCAATCGACCACTGAGCCACATCCCCAGCCTTATTTTGTATCTTATTGAGGGACAGGGTCTCACGGAGTTGCTTAGTGCCTCGCTAAATTGCCGAGCCTGGCTTTGAACTCACTATCCTCCTGCCTCAGCCTTCAGGTCTTCCTGCCTTAGCCTCCCTAGCTGCTGGGATTACAGGCGTGAGCCACCACACCCAGACATTCCTTTTTAATTGAACCTCATCGCCCCACTCCCTTAATGGGAAGAAATCTCTCAAAATTTCAAGCCTCCTTCACCTTTCATTTCCCCAATATGGAATCTACCCCGGTGGCCACAGATCTCTCTCTCTCCTCTTCTTGCCAATCCATTCCCCATACAGACACCACATTGCTTCTTTCTTTGGCCCCGAGTAGCCCACACCTGCTCACGTTTCTCAACACAACCTTACAACTCCTCGACAATTCTAACCCTCCTATACTTCAGCTGGCGGGCTCTGCGTCCCACGGCTCACGGACAGCAAACCCTGTCCCTCTCCGTGGACTTCCAATCCAACCTCTCTCTTCACCACTCCTCAAGTAATTCCCCTGAACTGCTTTATTCCCATGTCTCCTACTTTGGGCACCCTCCCCCACCCTATGTCTCTATCCACCATGCCACCTAAGGGTTCCCTGGGCAACACAACTAACAATGTCACCTCAGAGCCAGCCTGGCACCTTCTTCCTCTGCAGATGTCCCATTCTTCGCTGCCTGACACCCCCTATTCCCACCTTCTGCCTCCCTGTCCTCCTCACGCCCCATATAACCAGATACTCTGAGGGGGAGGTTGAACTGACCCTCTCCTCCCGCTCCTGGACTCCACTTCAATGTCCCAGATGCAAAAGACCAATCCTTGCGCCAGTCCTCATTGGATCGGGCATATTGGCAGCACTGGCACGGGGTAGCAGGAATTGGTACAGCCACTGTCTTTACTGTAAACTCTCCCAAGAACTGAAGGAGGACTTTGAGCAGGTGGCAGACTCCCTGGGGTCTCTTCAAATCCAAGGGACCTCCTCAGCCAACGTAGGTCTCCAAAATAGGAGAGCCACTGACTTACTAACGGCAGGGAAGGGAGGCGCTTGGGTCTTTTTAGGAGAGGAATGCTGTTACTCCACCTACGAATCTGAATAATCCCAGGAAAAACAGCGGAGCTCTGGGGGAGCGTCGAGAAACACCCCTGGGAGCAATAGCAGTCACCTCCCTGGGACCTTTTGGGTCAGACTCTCCCCTGGCTGCTCCCGTTGATGGGACCTCTCCTTACATTCATCGTAGAGCTCTTAATAGGACCTTGTCTGATAAAATGCCTGAATTTTTTTTTTTTTTTACAAGATTGAGCAAAGACTAATCAGACTGTAAATCAGCTCGTTATGAGCCCATTTTGAAAATCAGCACCTGCCCACCCAGGCATGACCTTCCCATTAAGCCCACCCCCAAAGAGTCCCTAAGTATGGAAACCACAGCAAAGGTGCCAAATAATCATCACAGGACCAGATGGGTTGTTTTTAACTCCTAACCAAGGGAAAGGATGATGTCACCCTTACCGACAGAGGCCAGGTTCCTGAAGGTTTCCTGCATCACATCTCTGTAGAGTTTCTTCTGCGAAGGATCCAGCAGAGCCCACTCCTCCTGGGTGAAGTTCACAGTCACGTCCTCAAAGACCACCGAGTCCTACAACATCCCACACACATGCACAGATAAGGAGTGAGATTTCCAGGGCTGGAGGCCTGAACTCAAATTCCTAAATTCACACACAATTCAAAACATTTATTTATTTATTTATTTTGCCTTGGTCATCAGTTTGTCTCTGTCCACACTTCTGTAAGTCAAGAGCGCCTGGAACAATGGACTTACAGCTACATTTTATTATGGTCACTGCCAAGTCCTACAGGTTCCTAATGGAAATGTCTAGTTGAGCTTGAAAGAAGCTGGGAGTGGTGGTGCATGCCTGTCATCCCAGTGACTCAAGAGACTTAGGCCGGAGATTTCAAGTTCAAGGCCAGCCTCAGCAACTTAGGGAGATGCTGTCTCAATATAAAAGACAAAAAGGGCTGGACATGTGGCTCAGTGGTTGAGTGCCTCTGGGTTCAACATCCAGTACAAAAATGGGAGGGGGAAACTTGGAAAAATGAGAGAAACCCTTTTCATCGATTTCTTTTGTATGTGTGAGAAATTTTTTCATCTCATTTCTTTTTTTTAAATATTTATTTCTTTATTTTTAGGTATAAATGGACACAATACAATGCCTTTATTCTTATGTGGTGCTGAGAATCGAACCCGGGGCCTGCTCGTGCTAGGCGAGCGCTCTACCACTGAGCCACAACCCCAGCCCTCATCTCATTTCTTTTTTTTTAATATTTATTTTTTTAGTTTTCGGCGGACACAACATCTTTGTTTGTATGTGGTGCTGAGGATCGAACCCGGGCCGCACTACCGCTTGAGCCACATCCCCAGTCCCCTTTATTTAATTTATTTATTTTTATGTGGTGCTGAGGATCGAACACAGGCCCTCGCATGTTCTAGGTGAGTGCTCCGCCGCTGAGCCACAACCCTGGTCCCAACCCTTTTTATTTTTTATTTTGCGAAAGGGTCTTGCTAAGTTGCTGAGACTGGCTTTGAACTTGCGATCCTCCTGCCTCAGCCTCCTGAGTTGCTGAGTTGATGGTTGTAAGAGAACTCATGTAGAAAAGGAGAAAGAGTCAACTGATACATTTCCCTTTTCCTATAGATTTCAACTTGACCATAATCCAGCAGTTTTTTTTTTTCCAGAGAATTTGCTGTGCATTTGCGCTGGGAGACTAAAATAAAAATAAGAGTAGCACTTTTCACGAAGCACAAAATAAACATAAAACCCCAACAGCATAACCATGAGCACAGATGAGTGAGTGAGTGGCCTAGGGCTCAGGTAGTAGCACGTTCAAAACATACGGAGGCAAAGAAACTACTGAGACCTTGTTAAACATAACTACAGGTAGCTCCATGGTAGAGTGGCCGCCCAGCGTTCACGAGGCCCTGGGTTCCACCCCAGCACGGTGGCTTCTCCCCTCAGGAGTCTACCCTCCGGTGCTTCTCTAGGGAAGGCGTCTGAACACACCGTGCACCTGTCTGAAGGCTACTCCCAGCCTCTGGCCTTTTGTGGAAGCTGCTCATTCCAGAAGAGCCCACGTGCCACAGCATACAGCGGCTTAGACCACGTCTGTAAAAGCCTGTGCTGCCACAGAAGCATGGAAAGAACCCAGAGGGTGCCGTGGGAGCTGAGAGGCCCAACAGTGTCTTCCCAGGAGTCGTGGAGTGAGCAGCCCTCCGGACACCAGATAATTACAGGAATTTAATCAAGATGCTGGGCGCAGAGAATATCATGCTAAGTGAAACAAGCCCATCACAAAAAACCAAGGTCGAATGCTTTCACTGATATGTGGAAGCTAAGGTGGGGGGGGGAGTTCAGTAGATCAGACAAAGGAGAAGGGAAGGAAGGAGGGGGGACAGGAATAGAAAGTAGAATAAAAAAATACATAATTTTCCTGTATATGAAATTACCTACGTGAACTCCACCATAGTGCTACCCAGAAGAAAGGGGTCCTAATTAGAATAAGATATATTCTATGCTTGTATAATTTTATCAAAATGGACTCGTCGAAGCGGAGCGTGCTGGTGCATGCCTGTAATCCCAACGGCTCGGGAGGCTGAGAGTTCAAGGCCAGCCTCAGCAACTTAGCGAGACCCTAAGCAACTCAGTGAGACCCTGTCCCTAAATGAAATACAAAATAGGGCTGGGGATGTGGCTCAGTGGCCGAGTGCCCCTGAGTTCATTCCCTGGTACCAAAAAAAAAAAAAAAAAAAAAAGGACTAATCATGTATAACTAAGAAGAACCAATAAAATAAAATTTAAAAAAAGATTCTGGGTATAGTGCCACACACCCATAATGCCTGGGAAGCTGAGGCAGGAGTATTGCAAGTTCAAAGCCAGCCTCAGCAATGCAAAAGGCCCCTAAGCAACTCAGACCCTGTTTCAAAATAAAAAAAGTAAAAATTACTGGGATGTAGCTCTGTAGTAAAGCACTCCCTGGGTTCAATTTCCAGTACCAAAAAGAAAAGGAACAGTGGAACAGTAGGAATAATCACCTCTTCATGATTTTTTTTTTTTTTTTTTTTGATACTGCAGATTGAACTCAGGTGTACTCGACCACGGAGCCACAACCCCAGCCCTATTCTGTATTTTATTTAGAGACAGGGTCTCACTGAGTTACTTAGCACCTCTCATTTGCTGAGGCTGGCTTTGAACTCACAATCCTCCTGTCTCAGCATCCCTAGCTGCTGGGATTACAGAAGTATGCCACCGTGCCTGGTGGGGGTGAAATAGTTTTTAATAATAATTCTTTATATATATATATATATATATATATATATATATATATATATATAGTAGTTTAGATGGATACAATACCTTTATTTTATTTTATTTATTTACCTTCATGTGGTGCTGAGGATCAAACCCAAGGCCTCACACATGCTAGGCAAGCTCTCTACCACTGAGCTACAATCCCAGCCCAATAATAATTCTTAATCTTTCAAGGTCCTGTTTAACTTCCATGGGGCCATGATAACTAATTAACTAGGGCATAAGGCAGGAGTGACCACATTTTGTCAAACCAATTTATAAGTGTCAAAGACTTTAGGAGCCTGGGAGTACGGAGCAATAAGTCCCTTAGGTTGATCCCCAACACTGCAAAAAACAGAAACAAAAACAAAACAAAAAAAACAAGAAAAGAAAAAGCCTAACTAAAAATTAAAAATGAACTTCTCAGTGCTGGGTCTGTAGCTCAGTGAGAGAGCACTTGTCTAGCAAGTGTGAGGCATTGGGTTTGATCCTCAGCACATGCATGTGATCCCAGCTATTCCAGAGGCTGAGGCAGGAGGATTGCAAGTTGGAGGCCTGTGTGGGCAACCTAGCAAGACCCTGTCTCAAAATTTAAAAAAATAATAAAAAGGGCTGGGGATGTAGCTTAGTGGTAAGAGTGCCCCTGGGTCCTAAGTTCAATCCCTGGGTCCAGAAACAAACAAAGGTCCCTCAAAACTGGGTTGTAGGCCTATAGTCCAAGTCACTTGGGAGGCTAAGGAAGGAAGATTGCTTGAGCCCAAGAGTTCAAGGCCAGGCTTCCATAACAAAGAGACACCCTGTCTCATCTTTCTTCTTTTTCTTTTTTTTTTTAGGGGCACTGGGGACGGAACCAGAGCCTTATGCATGCTAGGTAAGTGCTCTACCACTGAGCTACATCCCCAGCCCAAGACCCCATCTCAAAGTAAACAAAATTTAAAAACCGCTAAACCTGAGAGAGGGCTTCATCCTCCCCTCACTCCCCAACTGCATGGGCCTGTGGATTCTCAGCTTTCCAGGGTTCAGCCACTTTTCTCAGCACAAAGGGCTCCTTTGTGTGATGGGCTGTGAACAGGCTAAGACTTGTAGGGAGGCTCCCAAATAGACACACTGGCCTTCCATTAAGCTGGAAGTTCGGCTTTAGCTTGGAGTAACTGACCTTGGGGCCTCTGCTCCCTGATCACATAGTTTTGAACCACTACTGACAATTTATTTATTTATTTTTGGTACTGGGGACTGAACTCAGAGGTACTTCCCCACTGAGCCACAACCCTACTTCTTTAAAAGAATTTTTTTTTTCTTTTTTGGTGGTGCTAGGGATTGTACCCAGGCCCTTCTGCATGCTAGGCAAGCACTCTATATCCCCAGCCCCTCCTTTTTTACATTTTTGAGACAGGGTCTTGCTAAATTGGTTAGGGCCTCACTAAATTGTTGAGGCTGGCCTTGAATTTGCAATCCTCCTGTCTCAGTATCCGGAGTTGCTGTGATTACAACTATGCACCACTGTGCCCCCTGCACTACTGACAACTTTAAATGACAAAAACACAAATGTTTAAGAATCTGGTAAAATTACTCAAATCTAGTGTTCACATGTAAAGAAAGCAAGAAAAATGTAAGACACTTTTGTAACCCACAAGTATTACTTTCAGAAAATGAAGATGTAAGTTAATGATTTCCACAGCAAGAAATGGTTTGCTAAACTATCAATCATACTTGAACACAGCTAGGTGTTGGGGCTGGGGGTGTAGCTGAATACCTGCTTGGCATGTGGGAGGCCCTAGGTTCCCCAGGACCCAATAAATATATGAATAAAATAAAATAACAGATCTCAGGGACTTACGTGCTAAGAGGCGAAACAAATGGAAACAAGAATTTTTTAAATAAATACAAAGTTATATTGAAATATTTTACTTTATTGTATTCCCCCCCCCCCCTCCCAGTTCTGGGCATTAAACCCTGGCCTTGCACATTAGGCAAGTGCTCTGCCTGAGTTACATCCTGGGCCCAGGGAATATTTTATTTTTCATATTCCCTTTCTAGTCTCTTTGGAATATTGTAGACTATCTCTTAAACTTTAGTTACTGAATACATTTTACATCTATTTAAAAATGACTGGTGCACGCCTGGGCTTGGGAGGCTGAGGCAGGAGGATTGCAAGTTCAAAGACAGCTTTGGCAATTTATTTATTTATTTTTTTATGTGGTGCTGAAGATTGAATCCACAGCCTCGCACGCCTAGGTGAGCGCTCTACCATTGAGCCACAACCTCAGCCCCAGCCTCAGCAATTTAGCAAGAAGCTAAGCAACTCAGTGAGACGCTGTCTCAAAATAAAGTCCAAAAATTGGGCTGGGGATGTGGCTCAGTGGTCGAATGCCCCTGTGTTCAATCCCCAGTACCAAAAATAAAAACCCGGTACTCAAATAAGAGAATAAATATGTCCATGGTTGCAAGGCCAGGGAATGCTTGAAAGGACACATCACCAGGATTTTGCCAAGAGCCACCTCAATCCAAAGGAATCCCCCTAGGATGGCTGTGTCCAGGAAACATACTACCAGAGACACATGGATTCTGTACAAGTGGTTCCAGATGGTTATTCTCTGCTCTCCTTTCATGTGACATGTCCACAAACTAGACATGAGTTTTTGAAGAAGCGCAATCCACAGCTCTGTGGGGGGGAAAACGTTATTAAAATGCTGCGTGGGTTTGAAACGCACCACGGAGGATCAACGGGGATAGACGATGCATTGCGTTGGGGATCGGAAGGCGACATCTGGAAATGCGGGGAAGGATCTGGAAATTTAAGGACTTAATGTCAGCCCTAGACAGAGCCAGGTTAGGGCAGCAGACTAAATCCGAGCCAGCGCTGCCCACATCTTCGGAAGACTCGGTGGGAAGCTGACACTCGGGGGAGAGAGGAGGCTCGGACCCCGCCCCTGCTCCTCCCGCGCGCGCCGCACACGCGAGTCAAGGTCCCCGCGACCCTGGCGGGCGCCACACAATCGCGGAGCCGCCCAGGGAGGGGCGCGCGGGGCGGGGCGGGAGGGACACAGGGTCGCCGCTGCCCACCCCGCCCCACCCTGCGGCCGTAGGGACAGAGGGCGGACTCGGCCGCCAGCGCGGACCCGGCCGGGCAGTCCCCCGCCCCAGGGCCCGGCCCCACACTTACCATCTCCCGGCCTGGCGGTCGCGGCATCCTACCCTCGCCGCCCGCCGGGGCCGCCCACGCCTCCGCACCGCCACCCGAGCGCTCCGCGGCGGCGAGGCACGCGCGGTGGACTGCGGCGGAAGCGCACGGCGACACCAAGGCGCCTTGCGTAGCGTGGCCACACCCTCCTTCCCGGAGGCGCCCTCTTTGCCTGATTGACAGTAGGGGAGGTCACCTAGCTGAGTGGTCCCCCACGGGGTCTGTTGGGGACCTCTTCCCTCCTGCCCTTTTAACCTTAAAGCGGAATTGTTCACCCCGAGGGCGGGACGCTGGGATCTTCCCGCAGCTGCTGGAGCGCGGGGACAGAGGTGTGCCCAGGAAAGCCCAGGCCTAGTCCCCCTCCAGGTGTTGGGATCCCTTGAGGAGCCACCCACTGGGGAGCAAGTACAGAACTAGAGGGTCACCCAGGTCTGCTACAGAGAGCCAGGTCAGATCAAGGAGGCCAACATGAGTGAGTCTGGGAAGTTGGAGGCTGCCCCCTGAGGAACTGAATGCCTTCAGAGCCCTCCTCCACCCTATCTAGATCACCTGCCCCTGCTCCAACCTGTTGCTAAGGTAACCAGGCTGCTCCATCCTGCCTTGCCCCCTTCAGCCCACCTGTTTCTCACCTTTGGCCAACCCACTGGTACCGCTGGTCCTGCTTCCCCACAGGGTGAAGTTGGAACATTAGAGAAGCACGTAGAGGCAAGCATACAAAGCAGGGTTTGTTTTAAAAGGGGTAGCATAGATTTCTCCCTGGAGGGAGAAGGGGGCCAAAGAAGCGAGATGTTCTGCCCTTTTTAGATGTCCTAGGCTTCCTTTGTTCTCCTGCCTTTTCCTCCTTATCTAGGTTGCCCCCTTTTAAATAAACCCTGCTTTATATGCTTGCCTTGGCTGCTTCTCTAATGTTATACTTCAACATGTGGGGAAGCAGAACTAGTCACCGGTAACTAGCAGTATCTCAGGGACACTTCGTAAAGCAATCACACCATGAGAAATGTTCAATAAATCCCCCAAGTATAGGGGCTGGGGATATGACTCAGTTGTTACCTTGCATGCACAAGACAAGGCACCCTGGGTTCAATCCCCAGCACCACAAAAACAAACAACAACAACAAAAACACCTCAGGTGTACATTTTACATGGGAAGAAAGCTTACTTTGGAGCAGTTTATTTTTGCCACACTGGGGACTGACCCCAGAGACTCCTACATGTCAGGGAAGTGCCATGTTAGATTGAGAGTGATCTGTTGTAGTGGCACCCGCTTTCTCCACAGAAAAGTCTTAACTGGGCTTCTCCAGAAATCTTCACCATGGCTGATTTTAGGAATGTCAGCAAAAGAGTCTCTACAAAAGATTTCAATGTAGATAAACTTTCTATGTTCATGTCGCCCTGTTTTACTTGGCCACTGGCCGGGAAGATGCCAGCACTCCAGGTGCTGGACACCCCCTTACTAGTTTTTCACAAACGCATCCAGTATAGTAGTTTGTAGAAATGTGCAAACAAGGCCTCTGGCCTTGAGCTGGGCTTCACAGAGATGTCTGTGTTTTTTAAGATAAGTCACAATTGGGCTCCATGGTAACAGCTGTCAGGGGGAGGAAAGAAAGGGGAGAAGAAGCTCTCCCCATCTCAGGTGTTGTCCTTGAAGAGTTAACTTGCTCAGAACAGTGAAAGAAAAAGCTGCTTTTCTGTGAACTTCTGCAGACTGTGAACTTCTGAGCCCCTCCCCTTACACGCTGGGTATAAAACTCTGAAACTGCCTGAGCTCGGGGTTCAGGGGATTGATTGATCACAGCAAAAGCTGTGCCCCGTGAACCTGGCTAAAGCCAAATAAAACTGTTTCCTGCTATCTTCGGTGCCTTGCCTAGGCACCCTCATTTGTCTCTACAACACTGTGAGCTGATTTATTTATTTAGTTAGTTAGTTAGCACCAGGGACTGAACCCAGGGGTGTTTAGCCCCTGAGCCAAATTCCCAGCCCTTTTTGCACTTTATTTAGAAACGTGGTCTCGCTAAATTGCTGAGGCTGTCTTTGAACTTGCAATCCTCCTGCCTCAGCCTTCTGAACTGCTGGGAATACAGGTGTGTGCCATCATGCTAGGCTTGAAACTCTTGAGATTTACAGACTTTTTTTTTTTTTTTTTTTGGGTACTGGGGATTGAACTCAGGGGCATTCAACAACTAAACCACATCCCCAGAACTATGTTGTATTTTATTTAGAGACAGGGTCTCACTAAGTTGCTTAGTGCCTCCCCATTGCTGAGGCGGGCTTTGAACTCCCCCAGTCTCAGGCTCCCCAACCACTGGGATTACAGGCATGTGCCATGGCACCCCGCAAGATTCTACAGACATTTGACCTTGGGCTGAATAGAACATCATGATTGTGCAGAGCTTGAATGTTACAGGTGGAAAGCAACTTATCTTGGGAGATCATAGACCTTTTAGAAAAATAAGTTTTTTTGTTTTGTTTTGAATACTATTTATTGAATGCAGGCCTAACACATACTAGGCAAGCACTCTGTCACTGAACCTTTTATTTTGAGACAGTGTTTTGTTAAGTTGCCCAAGCTTTCTGGTTACTGGTGACAAGTTCTGCTCCCCATCACATGTTGAAGTGTAACATTAAAGAAGCATGCTGAGGGCTGGGGATGTGGCTCAAGCGGTAGCGTGCTCGCCTGGCATGTGTGTGGCCAGGGTTCGATCCTCAGCACCACATACAAACAAAGATGTTGTGTCCGCCGAAAACTAAAAATGTTAAAACTCTTTCTCTCAAAAAAAAAAAAAAAATAAAGAAGCATGCTGAGGCAGGGTTTATTTAAAAAGGGGTAACATAGTTCTTACTCTCTTACTCTCCCCTCTCTCTCCTCTCTCTCTCCCCCCTCTCCTCCTCTCCTCTCTCTCTCCCTCTCTTCTCTCTCTCCCCCCTCCTCTCTCTCTTCCCTCTCTTCCTCTCTCTCTCCCTCTCTTCTCTCTCTCCCCTCTCTTTCTCTCTTCCCTCTCTTCCTCTCTCTCCCTCTCTTCCTCTCTCTCTCTCTCTCTCTTCTCTCCCCCCCCCCTTCCCTTCTGCTACTGGCCGCTACAGTCCTGCTAATAAGATCTCGGGCAGGTAAACAGTTGTTTTGGCTTGTTGAGTTTCCGGAGCTTTGCCACCGTTCCTAACATTGGTGCTGAAACCCTGGACGGGGATCCCCGTCACTCAAGGCAGAACCCCGTTCCCAAACTCCGAGCCCAACCGTTCCTGTCGTGGTCCACTCCTCTGATCACCTGCCTGACATCCACCACCAGCCTGCAGGTTGCTCCTCCTCAGGGATTACCAGCTACTTGCCAATGAGCCGGACGACATGCACATCCAGTCATCCCAAGAAACCTCCACCGAGTGCTGAAAGATGAAGATACCGAATGACAACTCCACCAAAGGGCCATCTCTACCCCACCATGCCAAAAAAATAAGCCCCTGGCTTTCAGCTTTATATATCTGCCTTCTCCTGGGCATTGGCCTTTTCTACCAGCCTACAGACTGGACGACATGCCAGAAATTAATGCTGTTTCTTTTCATAGCTGCAGGGCACATTCATGGACTTCTCCCCGGAGGAAATCCATGCCTTCAGTGCATGGATATGGGGCCTCCTGGCCCTCCTTCTCCAACCAACTGACCTCCCTCCCTCCCTCCCTCTAAACGATGCCCCTACTCAGCAGGAAGTAGCCTGATGGAGTACAATGCCCCCAAACCAAAACAAAAAAGGGAGGAATGTTGGTAAAGATGGTGCCCGGAGCGCTCCTCTTCCGGGAGCTCAGGTCCATGACGCACTGAATGGTGCACCAACCGTCACCTCCAATCACTGTGGATGGCGCGAACTTTGAATGGCACACCTCCAATCCCTGAAGGGGCTCGAACTCTCGGCCCATGAAGAAGTAGCAGCCCACTTGCCTTGCTCTTCCTCACCCCACGTTTAGCCCATAAATATCAACACCCTGTTCATGCTCGCTCTCTTACTCTCCCCTCTCTCTCTCTCCCCCCTCTCTTCTCTCTCTTCCTCTCTCTCTCCCTCTCTTCTCTTCTCTTCTCTCTCTCTCTCTCTCTCTCTCTCCCCCCGCCCCCACCTTCTCTTCTGCGACTGGCCACTACGGTCCTGCTAATAAGATCTTGGACAGGTAAATACTTAAAAAATTAAATTAAATTTAAAAAATAAAAAGGGGTAACAGAGACTTCTTCCAGGAGGGAGAAGAGGGCCATTGCTGGTATCCTGGTATCCCAGGAAGTGAGGGGTTTTGCCTTTTTTATATATCTTAGGCTTCCTTTTCTCTCCTGCTCTCTTCCCCCTATCTCTCTCTTTCCTGCCTACCGACTAGGCCCAGGAGATGCTCAGTGGGCTAACCAAAAGGCGAGAAGCAGATGAGCTAGAGGGGCCAAGTTGGAGTGATCTGGGCAGGAAGGGGGCATAATTAACAACTCCCTGTAGGGAGGGACAATCTCTGGGTAGGGTTACCTTAGCAACAGGTTGGAGCTGGGGCAGGTTATCTTAGAAGGGTGGAGGAAGGGGTCAGAAGGCATTAACATTTCAATCCCTCTCCAACTTCCAGGACTCACTCAAATTGGCCTTCTAGATTGGCGCTGACTCAATTTCCCTAACTATACCAACTGCCTCTTTTAATTCTGGCTTCAGTAGAGGTGAAAGGCTCACACCACCAAGCCCAGCTCTGTTCTCTTATTTTAGACACCAGTCACAAGTCTGGGCCTCCAGAACTTCCGACTGATTGGCTATGAATTGGGGTTCCCACAACTCTCTGTAGGCTTTATTAACTTGGTAGAGCAACATATAGAACTTAGACTCTTAATGTTTGCAGGTTTTTTAAAAGACACTATTTTTTTTCTTTGGCAGTGCTGGGACTGAACCCAGGGCTTTGCACATGAAAAGCAGAGTTCTCCCACCGAACTAGATCCCCAGATATGGAGGTCCACACAAGTCAGTGCCTAAAATGTTTCTGAAGTTGAACTAAGAAGAACTTTCAAGAATGTGTGTGTGTGTGTGTGTTGGGGGGCATCAAGCAGGAGGAAACTGGCCGTCCACTTCCCTTACTCCAATCTTTAGGTGGGGATCAAAGCAGGATAATCTTGGTTGTGAAGTAAGGCCAGGTACTCAAGAGATGGAGGAACCAGACCTGATTATAAAACGAAAGAACAAGAACATGGTGATGAAGAACCAAGGCCGCCCACCCCCTCCCTACCTGCTGTTCACAGTCCCCAGCCATTCCTGCTATTTTGCCTGCCCCTCTCCAAGTAGTCACCACCAAACAATATTGGCTCCCTGGTGTCCATCAAGAAATAAGGGAGGACTGGGGCTATGGCTCAGTGGTAGAGCACTTGCCTAGCATGTGTGAGGCCGTGGGTTCGATCCTTAGCACCACACATGAATAAACAAATAAAGTGAAAAACTCATTGGCAATTAAAAAAAAAAAAGATAAGTGAGGGGGCTGGGGATATAGCTCAGTTGGTAGAGTGCTAACCTTGCAGACATAAGGCCCTGGATTCAATCCCTAACACCAAAAAAAAAAAAAAAAAAAAGGAGAGAGAGAGATGAGGAAGGGCTAGGGTTGTTACTCAGTGGTAGAGTTCTTGCTTGGTGTGTGTAAGGCACTGGATTTGATTCTAAGCACCACATATAAACAAATATATAAAATAAAGGTATTGTGTCCATCTACAACTAAAAAAATATTTTACATAAAAGAGAGAGAGAAGAGAATTGTGGGTATAGCTCAGTGGTCCAGTGCTTGCCTAGCATGCACAAGGCCCTGGGTTTGATCCCCAGCAAAAAAAAAAAAAAGAAAAATTAAAACCCCAAATTAAAAAAAGAGAGTGATAAGGGAGACCATCCATGAATTGGCTAAATAAACATTTCAGGGTGGCTGTTGAAGACATCCATGAGAGACACATGAAACTCTGAGTTCAAGCAAAGGTTTATTGACAGAGAATATCGGCCAGACTGCCTTCTGCCAGGCGCAGCAGCCTGGGGGGGGGGGGACTTCTTAACTATAGTCAAGTACAAGGAAGTGGTTAAAAACTAACCCTCTGGTCCTGTGATTGTTATTTGGCACCTTTGCTGTGGTTTTGGTAGTTAGGGAGTCTTTGGGGGTGGGCCTAATGGGAAGGTCATGCCTGGGTGAGCAGGTGCTGATATTCAAAATGGAATTACTTTGGCCTAAGGATCTAACAAAACATAAATCACCCAACCTACTACAGTCCTTCCAACTCCCCTGTGTGGCTGGTAAGAAAGCAGGATGAACTTGGAGCATGGGAGTGGAACAGGAATCAAACAAGGTGACCCCTCCACCTGATGGGGCCATTCCCTGAAGGGTCACAGTTTTAGAAGTGCTTGGCTCTCACTTGGTAACATATCATTGTGTATTAGACCTCGATAGTGACTTTTTTTTAGCATAGATACAGCCCTTGAGAGTCAAGAACCATTGCCTTCAGGAAGGAAGCAAGTGGTTTACAGTGTCAGCTCAAGGGTGTCTCCAGAGCTCCCCCATGTGTCATGGTATAGTAGTGCAAGATTTAGAAACCGGGTCCCAACCTCTGCTGGTAAAAAATATTCCACTGTATTGATGATATACTTTTGACTTCTGAATCTTTTTCAGCCCTCACTGAGGCAGCAAAGTGCAGGGTCCTGGCTTATTGGTGTAATCCTGGGTGTTGTAGGATTTGTCTGATCAAGTAAGACAAAGGTTGTACCTCAGGCTGTAACAGATGAAACTCAGGCATTTCCACTTCCTGACATGGCAAAACAAGTACATGAGGGGCTGAGGCTGGGGCTCAATGATAAAATGCTTGCCTAGCATGTGCGAGGCACTGGGTTCCGTCCTCAATACCACATAAAAATAAATAAATAAAATAAAGGTATTGTGTCCAACTACAACTAAAAAATATTTAAAAAAATAAGTACACAAAATTTTTGGACTACTGGGTTGTTGGAGGGCTCTCATCCCTCATCTGGTCCCTATATAATTTGTGGGGGAGAGGCTGGGGATGTGGCTCAAGCGGTAGTGCACTCGCCTGGCATGCGTGCGGCCCGGGTTCGATCCTCAGCACCACATACAAACAAAGATGTTGTGTACGCCAAAAACTGAAAAATAAATATTGAAATTCTCAAAAAAAAAAAATAATAATAATTTGTGGGGGACACAGTATGGGGCTGTACCAACTGGCACACTCAGGCCAAACGTGGTAAAATGGGCCCAAGCACTTGGGATACTAAACACATTGAGACCTGCTGAGCTTATCATGGTGTGTGAGGATGGCCTTAGGCCTGAGCCTAAGCAACTCCATTTTAAAAACTCCAGTTTGAAACCTGCAGTCTCACTAGGCAGCCTAATGGAGCCCTCCATTATGGCCCTCAGACACAAACAAGTCACTTCCCCCCACCCTGAGAAATTCAGAGTGAAGCCTCTGGCAGGCTATCCTCCCCTGATTTGAGGGAAAGGTAAAAAGATCAGGGTGGGGACCACCAGACCAGATGTTTTAACCCCAGGGTAAATGATGTCACTAAGAAATATGGTGGTAGCTGATGAGGATTGAAAGGGGAGTCAAAGGCCCCCAAATTTAGTATAAATAATAGAGCAAATGAACAGATATTCAGCCAGCTGATATTGATGCACACAAGCTGGAGAGCCTGATGAGGACCTGGGCGGACATCCCATCACTTGTCATTATTTGCTGATCCTCTGCATCTTCCTCACCGTTCTCAAACTCTACAGCCACATCTTGACCCGGGTGAGAGCCACAACTTTCCCTAGGACCACCTCCTCAGCCAGCCATCAGCTCCACCCCAGGAGAAACCTGCCTTGGTTCAGGACCTGATCACCATGGTCTGAGTGAGTGTGCATCTGTGGGACTTAAAGCCTAAGGCTTGAGACTTCTGATCTGACACTTGTACTTAGCATGCAGAGGAAATGTCTGTCATGAGCCTGTCATGATTAAGTGTGTTTGCAGTGCTTAGAATTAATTAATCTAGAATTTTTTAAAATATTTAATTATTTATTTATTTGGCGGACACAACATCTTTGTTTGTATGTGGTGCTGAGGATCAAACCCGGGCCGCATGCATGCCAGGCGAGCGCGCTACCGCTTGAGCCATATCCCCAGCCCCTAATCTAGAATTGTTTGCTGTGAATTGATTCTGTCTATTGCAGTGCCTAACATTAAGGATTGTCCTTTTCTTGATTAAGAACCTATAGAGTGAAATTGTATTGAGTGATTTGAGTGAATAAAGCATTGAAAAGGGCAGAAGCATGTGGACATTCTTTATTTCCCCCCCTCGACTGCATAAGTTGCACCTCTTGCCTATCTCAACACCATGCCAATCCAGATGGCTTTGGATAGATTTGGGCTTATGGCAGCAAATCAAATAAGACCCCCAAATTGGATTTTGGTCACAGTATGGCAAAGGGTAGGAAACACATCCATGTGTTAAGCCCACATTTATGCTGTCCTTCTTGCCACAGAGCCCACCACCAGGGAGGACCAGTGTCAAGGTCATGACCAGCTGCCCCATCAGTAGATGGCTGCAACAGATGGCCAGGGCCTGTGATTTGGGTAGCTCAAATGGCAAGCACTACGAGATGGGATAGATGCCTCCAATAGCAAGACAGAGACAATACTTCACCTCTCAACTTCGGACTTCAACAGTTCCTGGGACTGTTCACATTTATAGCAGAAAAGGAGCAGCTGCCAGAAGATATGGCTTTACTTCCTTCCCCTGGAGAAGGCCAGCCTCCAGCAGCTCAGTCAGCCAGGTACACAGATAAAGCAGCAAAAGAAATCCCCAGAGTGGACAGCTGAGATGACCATCCAGCCACGAAGACTCTGTGGATTGATGAAGGACAAGGACGCAGCAGCCAGTGGGCTGGAGTGCCGGGTTTCTGTTCTCCCGACTAAAAGGCTCAGGGGTCACTCTAGTTAAACTGGGCTAACTAGGCTGCACGAAATAGCCACACAAGAGACACAAATACCTTTTTCCTTGCGGTTGCTGTGACAGCTTCTCTGACCTTAAGGGTCCGCAGAAGAGAGAGAGTGAGAGCACTCACGCGCTGACCCCTTTTATTGAGGAGAAGCTGTTCAAATGAGGCAAGGGGTCAGGTTTCAGGGGGCTGAGTCTACCTTCATGATATCCACTGTCAGCAGGTTGACTGACACCTGGGTAGGTGCTGCGTCCGGCCAAGGGAGCCGAGTCCGGCGAGGGACGACGAGGTTAAAAGACACACAGGACACCAAGGTTCTTCATCCAGGAGTCAATAATAATCTTTATTGCTAATACACCTTTTTTTATACCCCAAGCAGCAGAAGTGGAAAACTACCCAAAAGCAGGAGGGAGGGGGGAGAAATTTAGTTTCAACATCTATTATTGTCAGGTACCGAAACCTCCCTTAACAATAAGTCCATCAGACCAGAAAAGGTCAAGGCATTCCCGTGGGATACATATGTCTCAGACGGACAAGCAGGAACAGAAAAACCGCAAGTTCGCCATGGCCTTGTGAGCTGGCCACACTGGCATGCAGAACAAACTAGTGGAGGTAGGGCTCCAGGGGCCAGGGTGGACCTGCTGCCAACAAGTCCCCCTCTTTTGTTTTTTGCATGCCAGTGGGAATCAAGTAGCCCCTGTCTTAGGTCGTTCACAGCCCTTGTGATGCTTACCCGTCTCTGGGAAGGCCCTGATTCCCTGTCTTAGGTCGCATAGCAAGCGTGAAAGTTGCCCGTCACTTGGTACTACAAGATCAGCTCAAGGTGTTATGACCTATCAAGACATTATTGCGGTGAACGCTTAACCGTCTCCACCTACGGGACCCACGACCGTCACCACCGAATGGCAGATGTGATTGGACCGAGAGATTAGACAGCAAAGATCCTAGTACAGGAAGGCAAAAGGGAGAGGTATGCATAGAGAAAAGATATGGCAGGAGTTCTTCTTTTAAGGAGGACACTCATCTTTGGATCGGTCTGAAGTATATCTCAGAGAGGCGATCATCCATCTTCAAGCGTTGATAGTGAACCTGTATCGGCTTAGAGGCTAAGATATTAATTTGATCCTTAATGAATTGTACTATCTTATTTACAATGCAGGGTCCTACTGCCACTACTAGAAGGAGGCCTAACAATGGTCCCAATAAGGGAAGAAGATAAGGCAAAAATCCATTAAGTCCAGTCCAGAGAGGGTTCTCAAATAATTCCCTCCTCCTTTTTTCTAGGTCTTCTTGGAGTTGTTTAATTTTTGTGCGAACTATTCCAGATTTGTTAGCATAAAAATAGCACCTCTCCCCAAGGGCTAAACAAATTCCCCCTTGATTGGCAGTAAGCAAGTTTAAATCCAGCCTGTTCTGAAGAACTACTTCTGCTAGAGAGTCTATCTGGTCTTGTAAGTCTTTAATGGTTCCCGATAGGGTTTGCACATCATCTATAAGCTGTTGAGATAGGCGGCGGTAAGAATGTATAGCCGTACCCAATCCCGCCGTGCCTGTGACCATAGCAGCGGTTATTCCAAGGCCAACAAGGAGTGGTAAGGCCTGCATAGCTCTCTTGTGTCTTCTAACTAAGATGTCTAGGCTAGGAATAGGTAGGGGTTCATCTCCTGAGATAATTGTGATATCAGGAAGCAGTAATGCGAGAACGCAATCGCCAGTCCAATTTGCTGGGAGCCTAGGAAAAGCTAAATTTCCACCACACATAAAGACTGTACCATTAGGGGGACAAATGGGCGGAGTAGGTGAGGAGTAATTCTTTACTAATGAGCAGTTTCCAAAAGAAGAGATTCCAACATCAACATCATAGGTATTATTTTGCATCATGCCCAGAAGGCATGACATAAAACCACCTAGAGGCTGCACCTTAAAGGGCAGCCCAGATTGACATGTGTTGTCATCATCAATGGTATAATTGATGGGAACCGCCAATGGCATGACTGCACCTGCCGTCATGCAGAGCCAGCAATCACCAGCAAGGGTAGGGTTGGAACTGTTAAGTAAAGAAAAGGTAGTTTCTAGGATATCTAATGTATTGGCATCTAAATCAGGAAGCTGGGATTTGGGCAATATCAAGGGGTGGTATGTAGGCTTAGGAATCTCCGGCTTTAAAAGCTTAATCACCTGAAGGTGTTTGATAGCATCAGTGGGTCCCCCTCCATCAGAGATTCCGATGGGGGCCTGCATGGGCCAACAGGAAGGTTTACCCACGACGCCCTCATATCCCGCTTCCGTTAACTGAGTCGTGATGTCTTCCCCTCTCCGGTCACCAAGAAAAGGAATGTAATTATAAGTGGTCCCCCATTCTCCACGGGTGTTAGTTAGGATGGCCTCAAAATACTGTTTTCCTTGATTATTAACACAAATTGAGGCCGATGTATAACAGGAGATGTGCATTGCAGGGGTGTAATGACAAGTGGTGGAACAGCTTCCAAGAGTCTCGGTCGGATTAGGGACAACAAGTCCGGGCTTATTAACATATACCCATTTTGGTTGTTTAAATCCTCCGATGTTTTCATTGAGTTCAGCCGACATATAGGCTACTTTAGTCCCACAATCAATGCTCTGGATATAACCAGAGGGGGCCGAGTGCCGGGGCCCTCCCTTACACTTACAAGGGGCTCCAAAAAGATATTCATGAATATTCCCAGGTGGGGGGTCAAGCCCTCCTTCAACCAACCTGTCCAGAAGGAATGCCACAAGTGGGGTCCAGTTCATGAGGTGTGTCTTGGCACTCACTTGAAGGGGTGAGAACAACAGTGGCAGGATCAGCCATCTTGGGAACTTCATTTTGTCTTGAATTTTCATTCACCGGTCTGGTGCAGCGCTCCGGGATCCAAATGGGCTTCTCAGTTCCTGGGGGAAAAACACATATAGCTCCCCTCACTCTAGCTAAGAGTGGAGCCGGGGGTTGCCACTTTCCGGTGGATAAATCTTTCCACCTTATTTGAGCATCTTGTACAGTGGGAGGGGAAAAGTGGCGTTGTGCAGCCGTGTGCCCTCCAGTGTCAGTGAGTAAAAAATTTAAAGTAAATAAGGTTATGCTTAGAAGTGCTTGTGGTCCCTGACAATTCCGGTATATTTTCCCCTCTTTTGTTTTTTGTAAATAAGTTTTTAAATGTTGATGGGCTCGTTCCATGATAGCCTGTCCCTGTGGATTATAAGGGATTCCAGTCTTATGATTAATTTCCCATTGGGTGCAAAACCGTTGAACCGCCTGGCTTACATATGCGGGACCATTATCGGTTTTGAGGCATCGTGGGGTGCCCATGGAGGAAAAGGCTTTTAGAAGATGACTGATTACGTCCTTAGTCTTCTCTCCAGTATGTAAGGTGGCAAAAATGAAGCCAGAATATGTGTCAGTGGAAACATGTATAAAGGAGAGCTTACCAAAGCTAGGGAAGTGTGTAACATCAGTTTGCCAGACATCATTAGGTTGTAGTCCTCTTGGATTAACCCCAAGGGAAGGAGAATGAATAAATGGTGCACAGGTTGGACATAATGAGACAATTTGTAAAGCCTGGTCTCGTGAACATCCTGTGTGGAAGCGTAAAGACTGTGAATTTAAATGAAATTTGTTATGGAATTGTAAGGCCTTATCATATTCGGTCGTCACACAGGAAAGGCCAACAGCATGAGTAGTAGTGTCTGCTTTTGTATTGCCCTCTGACAAAGGTCCAGGGAGCCCTGAATGGCTTCGGATGTGGCCAATGTATAGAGGATCTCGTCTAGCCCAAATGAGAAGCTGAACTACCTGTAGTTGTTCTGTGATGGTGGATTGCTTTCCAATATATGATGCTGTTTCTATGACTAGAGCCAGATTGGCTACATACAAGCTGTCAGTATATACATTAAGAGGAATAGAACTATAGACTTTGAGAGCTATGATTAAAGCTTCAACTTCCGCCTTTGGGGCTGATTGACCTGACACAGGTTGTCGGAGAATTTGAGATCCATCAAAAACGACGGCAAATCCATTCTTGGCCCCATCTGTATATACAGTTTGGGCCTTTGGAATAGGTTCCCTTTTCATAATCTTTGGGAAGATAATGGGACACCTTTTAAAGCTCTCCAAAAGTCTATGTTTAGGGAAGTGATTATCAATTTGACCCTTGAAGCTGCACAGGAAAAGACACCAAAGGTCATGTTCTTGTTGTAACTTGTGTATCATATCTTGAGTGTAAGGTTGAATAAGTATGTCAAAGGTTTTTCCAAACAATGCATCACCCAAATATTTAGCCTTCCAAATTAAGTTAATAACTAGCTCATAAAAGGGAGTCAATACCCGGGGGTTAGAAGCCGGCAAGTGGACCCAATAAATGGGACCCGTTTGCCAGAACACTCCTGTGGGAGTAATTTTAGAAGGTAGAACTATAAATGACAAGGGCAGAGAATAATCTATCGGTGTAATCTGCATGTCCTGCAGAGCCTCTTCTATTAGCCTCAGTGCTTGTAAGGCTTCTGGTGTAGGTACTCTACACGACGTAGGAGAAGGATCTCCTCACAAGAGGTCATACAGGGGTTTGAGCTCTCCAGTTGGAATATGAAAGGAAGGGCGCAGCCACTGTATTTCTCCGAGGAATGTCTGCCACTGATGTAAAGTTTTGAGCTGATTTATCTGGAACTGGGGTCTCTGGGGAAAGATTCCTATGTTATTAATGATGTATCCCAAATAATTGTAAGGGTGTTGAAATTGCACCTTTTCGGGTGCTATGATCAGCCCTGCCCCTTTTAGAAGGGATTGGAGGACTTCATAAGATTGAAGAAGCCTTTCTTTCTTGGGCCCTGCCAGTAAGATGTCATCCATATAATGAATGAGGTAGAGCTGTGGGAACTGCTGTCGAAAGGGTCGCAAAACCTCAGCTACAAAATATTGGCACATTGTAGGACTATTAGTCATCCCTTGAGGTAGGACGGTCCATTCATACCGTTGGTAAGGTTCCCTAAAGTTTGTTGAAGGCAAGGAGAAAGCAAAACGCTTTCGGTCTCGTGGGTCTAAGGGAATAGAGAAGAAACAATCTTTTAAATCTATGACAATAAGATGCCAATCCTTTGGGATAGCAGTAGGAAAGGGTAGCCCTGGTTGTAAGGGTCCCATGGGTTGCATAGTTTTATTAATAGCTCGTAGGTCCTGAAGAAGTCTCCACTTCTTAGACCCCTTTTGTATAACAAAAATAGGGGTATTCCAAGGGGAGGTAGAGGGCACCATGTGTCCTAACTTAAGCTGGTCTTGAACTAATAGGGAAGCGGCCTGTAATTTGTCCTTAGTTAGGGGCCACTGTTCTACCCACACAGGGTCATCTGATAACCAAGTAATGGACAGTGGAAGTGGCTGCATTTCAGTGGCCCCTAGGATAAATTTCCCAGTCCTCTTGGGTCTCTTCCCCGCCGGGTAACCTGTTCTGCTGGATCCACGGGTGATATTTTGCCCTCATGTCTCTTTCCTAGTCCCCTTCCAGGGATCCATCCCATGTCTAGCATTGCATCATTAACAAAGTCATTATTTCCTTTCAAAGTCTGGGTAGTGAGAATAGCCCCCATTTGATGAAGCAAGTCCCTCCCCCAAAGGTTCGTGGGGAGTCCAGTCACCACATAAGGCTGGAAATGGCCACTATGTCTTTTGCCATCTCTCCATTTTAAAAAGGAAGCACTTCTTTTTGGTTGGGTCTGTCCTATCCCCTGTAATATGGCCGAGGGAGTCTGGAGGGGCCAGGCAGGTGGCCATTGTTTTTCAGAAATGACAGAGACATTCGCCCCCGTATCTAGTATTCCCTTGAAAGCCTTGTTTTGTATCTCAATAGTCAGGTTGGGACGCGAATCCAAATGAGCTACCCAAAAGGCCTGGGGAGTTCCAGTGAAGCCAAAGCTGCCATTGCCCCGGGACCCACGGAGGGTGTGCCCAGGAATGGAAGCTAAGGGTAGCAGCAGCAATTGAGTTATATGCTCCCCGGGGGGAAGAATAACAATTCCTTGGGTAGCTTCTACTACTATTTTTATTTCTCCCTGATAATCAGCATCAATAACCCCCGTAAGAATCTTTAAGCCCCACTGAGGTGCGCTACTTCGTCCCAACACTAGTCCCATTGTCCCCTCTGGCAGGGGCCCAAAAACCCCAGTAGGCAGCGTCTGAGGTCCCATTTGGGGAGTTAATACAGCTCGGGAGGTGGAACTGAGGTCCAGTCCTGCGCTTCCTGGTGTTCCCCTGGGGAGTTCCCAGATAGAAAGGGGTTGGTCAGTGGGAGGCGGCGGAGATGCCCACTCCCCGGGGCACTGTTCTGTCCCTGCATTGCCCCGTACACTTTGGCTTCCGGGGCCCGGGGCGGGCCTTTGCTCCCGTTTCCCGACGGTATTGGGTTACCCTGGATGTCAAATTTTGACCTGCACTCATTGCTCCAATGATTTCCTTTATGACATCTAGGACAAATTCTAGGCATCCCTCTGTTAGCACCCTCGCTCCTTTTTGGGCAGTTTCTCCTTATATGTCCCTCTTTCCCACACTTAAAACACCCCTTAGAGTGGGTTCCCCTGTTATCAGCTTTTTGCATTCCAGTATTAAGGGCAGCAGCCAAAACCTGACCAGTAATATGAGGCCCATCTATATCTTTGCATGCTCGAATCATGTCATCTATACTTTTGGCCCGGGAGGACTTAATAGCATTTTGGCAATAAGTGTTAGCGTTTTCATATGCCAGTTGTCTAATAAGTGGCATAGCCTGTTCCAGATTAGGGAATATTTTTCTAGCAGCCTGCATTAGGTGGGCTATAAAGTCCGAATAAGGTTCAGAGGGCCCTTGAGAGATCTTGGAAATTTTTGTTTCAGTTTTAGAAATGGGCAGGGCTTTCCAGGCATGGACTGTAGCTGAGGCTATTTGAGCATAAACACCTGGGTCGTAACTAATTTGTTGGCCTATGGTGGCATATTGCCCAGTTCCTGTTAACATTTCAGCATTTCGCCGTTGATGGCCCGCATTTAGGTTAATCTGAGCCAGCTCGCGGCACCTTTCATGATATTCACTTTTCCACAATAAGAAATCCCCTCCAGACAACACAGCCCTGCAAAGTTGCTGCCAATCACTGGGTATCAGTTGACTGGCTGAGAAAGACTCGAAGAGGGTCAATGTGAAAGGGGCATGAGGTCCATAATTAATGACCGCCTTCTTAAGCTGTTTTATGTCCTTGAAGGCTAGGGGGACATGGGCTCTGGCCGGCTGTCCATCAGCATTGGCGTTTTCAATCATTGGAAAAACTTGAGCCGCTCTAGAACCCCAGTGGACCCCCGCCCGTCTAGTAGGGGCGTCCTCATTCCAATCAGGATTATAGGGAGGAGGTGCGGCAACTGAGGGGGCCCTAGGCACCCTCACATTTGCCCTTTTAAGGCAATGTTCTAATTCCTTTATCTCCCTTTCTAATCCCTCCTCTTCCTCAGAGAGAGAACTGAGGTCCTCAGGATCCTTTTTGGGCTTAGAAATCTGGAGGCGTTTCCTACCCCTTGAGCCCGAGTCCTCAAGAGGACCCTCATCCTTTAAGGATTCTGCCATTTGCTCCTCCTGCACCTGATTAAGGGCCTGTTCACATTCAGCAAGTTGATCCTTGATCTTTACTTTATCTGTTAATAAAGCATCCTTTACCAACCTCCATAAGGAAAAGGTGGCAACTGGGACACTATCCGAGCCCTGGTCCCTCAATAATTTCTGAAGGTCATGCCTCACCAGGTCCCAGTCACTATTATTAAGAAATCCTCCTGTCAGAAACCAAGGACAAGCCTGGGCAATAATTTCAACGAATTCGGTTGCAGTCTTAGTTTTTATTCTTGTTCCTTGTGTATTTAACAGCTCTTTTAGTTCGTTGGCCAGACGAACCTTCGCTGTTGAGTTACCCATGGTATGCACCCTGTCTCTTTAAAATATCTTTAAACCAATCCTCCCCCTTCCTTCTTAGAAGGTGAGCCCCATCCGCTTACCCCTGCTTTCCGGATCTCGGTGGAACCTCCAATTGCCGCGTCCGGCCAAGGGAGCCGAGTCCGGCGAGGGACGGCGAGGTTAAAAGACACACAGGACACCAAGGTTCTTCATCCAGGAGTCAATAATAATCTTTATT
Organism: Marmota flaviventris; assembly: GCF_047511675.1. NCBI lineage: Eukaryota > Metazoa > Chordata > Mammalia > Rodentia > Sciuridae > Marmota > Marmota flaviventris. The sequence goes on from NC_092498.1 coordinate 210,827,752, forward strand.
GCTAATACACCTTTTTTTATACCCCAAGCAGCAGAAGTGGAAAACTACCCAAAAGCAGGAGGGAGAGGGGAGAAATTTAGTTTCAACATCTATTATTGTCAGGTACCGAAACCTCCCTTAACAATAAGTCCATCAGACCAGAAAAGGTCAAGGCATTCCCGTGGGATACATATGTCTCAGACGGACAAGCAGGAACAGAAAAACCGCAAGTTCGCCATGGCCTTGTGAGCTGGCCACACTGGCATGCAGAACAAACTAGTGGAGGTAGGACTCCAGGGGCCAGGGTGGACCTGCTGCCAACAGGTAGGCCACACCCAAGGGCACAGTAAGAGAAGGGGACACACACAAGGCACTTCCATGGAAGATTCTATCCTAAACAGGGCAAGGGGTTATATTACAAAGGAACAGGTGAGCATAGCTTCATCCATGGGGCTGTAGCAAGACACACCCATTTCTGTGACTGAGCGCCTCAGCACCCAGCTGGGGAGTGTAACTCAGTCACCGGTAAGGTTGGCCTCCCACGCTGGAGTGTGAGAGGTGTGGATGGCGATTGTTCGTGAAGGTGGACCAGTAATCTCTGCACTGACAGTGAGGCCACATACAGAGGACTACACTGTGGCCGCCTCCATGGCCGTGGATGGGTAATAGGGAAAACAGCTCTGGAAAGACATTTGGCACTGTGTCCAAACCAAAGTCATCAGTGCCATGTAACTGCCCATTGTCCGCTCTGATTTCCGGGTGATGACCAGGCTGATCAATTGGCAAAGATATGATGGCTGGAGGAACCCCCAGCAGAGGAAGTTGCCACTTGGTTACATCAAAAAGCATGCAGGGCAGCTGTGATGCGCTGGGTGCTGCCTATAAAGATGTCTGGTGTTGCTGCTGCAGGCCAGAACGATCTTGCCTGGTCTCAGCACTACCCATCATGACCGGATGCCATCAAAGGGCATATCAAATGAGGTGAAGTCCCTCTTCAGTGCTGGCAGAGAGAGCACATTGGTTCTCTCCCATTACCAGAAGGGGCCAAATATGCTTTGAGCCGAGTGGACACAATTATAGGCTTGATGCAAAAAAGCCAATCAAAGGACCACTAGTAAGGGGTGATATGAGGGCCAAGTATGGCATACCACAGGTGGATCGGAGTGACCAAGGAACTCAGTTCACAGGTCATGACATACAACAGTGGGCTCAACACCAGGTCATGTTGTGGATTTCCCATCTGCCTTGTGAACCAACAGGATTAATTGGATCTGGTTTAATTGGAACAATGAATGGCCTTAAAGACTGAAAATAACTCTGTGCAGGGATGAACTACTCCTCTGTAGGAGGCAAGAAGGCATTAAATGAAGAACACAGACATCATCAGACTGCAATCATTTCTATGTTAATAGGTCCATGGCCACCACCATTAAGATTAAAGATAAAGGACAAATCACGGAACTTTTTCTCAAACTGGCCTGGAACAGCTTACTGTTGCTGGATCCTCAAGATCGCACCTGAGATAAGCAGCCTTAGCCACAGGCTAACATTCTTCCTGCCCCCAAGAGGTCAGTAAAAGGATACTACAGGGTTCCTTTTACTGACCTCTTGGGGGGAGGGAAAATGTTCAAAATCTGGAGGTCCATTTTCAGAATACAGTATTTAGCCTTAAATGTAATATTGGGATGTAAGAAAGGCAGCCAGAAGGGGAAATAGAACAGAATGGAAAGCAAAGTTATTAAGAGTTAAAAATCGAATGGGTGTAACTCTATATGCAAGGAGCACAAAAAGTTTCACCTGAGTTTTGATTAGAATACTATAAAGGGGCTGAGGATGTGGCTTAAGTGGTAGCACACTCGCCTGGCATGCGTGAACACTGGGTTCGATCCTCAGCACCACCTAAAAATAAAATAAAGATATTGTGTCCACCAAAAACTAAAAAATAAATATTAAAATTTTTTTAAAACACTGTAAGAAGAGTAAAGTATCTAATCTTATTAAAAAGGAGTTGGGGGCTGGGGATGTGGCTCAAGTGGTAGCGCACTCGCCTGGCATGCGTTCGGCCCAGGTTTGATCCTCAACACCACATACAAAAACAAAGATGTTGTGTCCGCCGATAACTGAAAAATAAAAATTAAAAAATTCTCTCTCTCTCTCTTTAAAAAAAAAAAAGGAGTTGGGCTGGGATTGTGACTCAGTGATAAGAGTGCTCGTCGAGCATGTGAGAGGCCCTGGGTTCGATCCTCATCACCACATAAAAATAAATAAATAAATAAAATATATTGTGCCCAACTACATCTAAAAAAATAAACATTTAAAAATAAAAATAAATAAATAAAAAGAGTTATTTGGGCTGGGATTGTGGCTCAGTGATAGAGTGCTTGCCTGATGTTCATGAGGCACTGGGTTTGATCCTCAGCACCAAATTAAGTAAATCAATAGAGGTATTGTGTCCATATAACTAAAAATATATTTGAAATGAAGGAATTTGTCTAAATTCAGAATTCAGAAATTTCATAAGGATTATTTCAGAATATGAGAAAGGATCTGAAACTAAAAAAAATTCAAGAAAATTATAGATATGAAAACATATTTTAGTTGGAAACTTGGAAGGAAAAGAAATGTTTCTGAATGAGAATATATTTTATATGACAAAGTAATATTTTTGTGCTAAAGTTCAAGGGGAAAGAGAGGAACTAAGGGTATAAACAAGTTGTAATGTGTCTAAGTTGCAGAAGGTTTGTGGAAGGTAAATCTCAAGAAACCTGTGAATGTGATGAAGTTGGCTATAATTAGAACAGTCAGTTAAAATTAGGGGATTTTCTAAGGTCAAATTTTAAAGCAGTGGGCTGGGTTGTGGCTCAGTGATAGAGCACTTGCCTCACACACATGAGGCACTGGGTTTGATCCTCAGCACCATGTAAAAATAAGTAAATAAAATAAAGATAGTGTCCATCTATAACTAAAAAATATTTAAAAAAATTTAAAGCAGTGATATGAAGCAAAGTCTAAAACATTGATCTGTTCCTCTCTATCAAGATAACTTATTGGGGCTGGGGATTTGGCTCAAGTGGTAGCGCGCTTGCCTGGCATACATGCGGCCCAGGTTCGATCCTCAGCACCACATACAAACAAAGATGTTGTGTCCGCCGAAAACTAAAAAATAAATATTAAAATTCTCTCTCTTTAAAAAAAAAAGATAATTTCTTGCATCTATTAGGGTTGGTTTTTGGTTTGTTTGTTTGTTTTTTGTACCAGGAATTAAACCCAGGGGGGACCTTGGGTCTGACAACACCTGGAGCCACAGCCAGTCAGCTGACAGGGACCCACAATGCCCTTATGACATCAGCAATGAAGACTTCTTCCCCAGATAGCTGCCGGGTGGCACCCGGCAATTGGCATCAGCAGGTCAGCATCGCTGTGGGTGACGCAGCACAAACTGGCTCAGAAAGAGCTCCTTGCTGCCATCCCAGCTCACCTCAGGGGCGTGGGGCACTGGCTTGCAGAACATTCTAGATTGGGTGAAAATCTGCTGCCCCTGTTCAGAAAGAAGAAGTGGTTGAGTTTTCATACCTCCCTTCCCAAAGGCTTTGTGTAAAGGGGTTATAAGGAACTCAGGACACCTCGAGGACAGCCAGGACTCGACAGGTCACTGGGCATGAGTGAGCCACTCACCCCGATTCATCTCTGCAAGCTGTGCCCTTGGTTGGGGATGGGTTTCCAGCAAAGGCCGCTGCAGAGGGCTAGCTCCTCGCCCCCCTGCACAGTGACATCTTCTAGCGAGAACTCTTGAAACCCAAGTGCCTTGCTGTTCTGATTTCCCAGGCTTTGCATAAACCTCTGAAGCTGGGGGAGGAAGCTCATTCCTGCTGGTCTTCCCCACACTGTTGAAAAACAGCTGACCTGGGAGGATTTGTGGTGAATGATATTTCAGGGCCTGATGGTTTTAAGTGGAATTATGATCAGTTCCTTACTAGCATTTTGCTAAACACGAGTGATGATCCTGGCATTTGCTGCATATAGAAACAACTGTGCTGACCTCGTTCCCCTCTATGGATCTCAGGACTTGCGGAGGAGAGAAGCAGAGAGGAAGGAGGGGGAGTAGGGACAGGGTCTTCATTGTCCCCTTTTGTAACTGAAGGGACAGTAGCCTCTGAAAACCAACATTTTCTGTCCCCTTGCTCCCTGAAAAGGAGGGTAGGTGGTAAGAATGGCCTCTGTCAGTGTGGAGAGCAAAACCATTGAACTCCCACTTGGTTGATCCCAATGTCAACAGGACTTGAGTAACTGGGTGCATAATAATCACGTGAAAGGAAAAATAAAACCGGCAAGAATGGGTGAAAAATACAAAGTCCACGGTCCATTTTCAGAATATAGTATTTAGTGGGATGATATCAAACTAAAAAGCTTCTTTGCAGCAAAGGAAACAAAAATGTGGAGAAAAAGATTCACTCAAACATTGCTAGTGGGACTGAAAATTGGTACAACCACTCTGGAAAGCTGTACGGAGATTCCTCAGAAAACTTGGGATGGAACTGCTGTAGGGACAGATGAGGCAGGGCACTAAGATAGCAGGAAACAGTTTTATTTGACTGCAGCCAGGTTCAGAGGGCAGTGCTTTCACTCTAATCAATCATTCCCCTGAACCCCGAGTTAAGGGAGTTTCAGAACTTTATACCCAGCATGTAAGGGGAGGGGCTCAGAAGTTCACAGTCTGCAGAAGTTCACATAAAAGCAGTTTCTTCTTTCTCTGTTCTTGGCAAGTTAACCCTTCAAGGGCAACACCTGAGAAGGGAGAGCTTCTTCTCCCCTTTCTTTCCTTCCCTCCCAGCTGTTACCATGGAGCCCAATTGATAATTTCTCTTAGAAATGTTGCCATCCCTGTGAAGCCCAGGTCAAGGCCAGAGGCCTTGTTAAAGGATCTTTTTTTTAAATCACATTTTGCATTTGCAAACACACTTCTACAAACTACTATACTGGACAAATTTTTGTGAAAAACTAGTAAAAGGATGTTCAGCACTTGGAGTGCTGATTTCTTCCAGGCCAGTGGCCAAGTAAAATAAAGCAACACGAAAATAGGAAGTTTACCTACATTGAACTCTTTTGCAGAGACTCTTTTGCTGATACTCCTAAACTCAATTATGGTGAAGATATCTGGAAAAGCTTAGTTAAGATTTTCTGTGGAGGAGGAGGTGCCACTACAGAACCACCCTTTGACCCAGTTACCCCCAAGTGTGCTTGCTTACCAGGCTTTGGTGGTAGTGCACCCTTCTTTTGCAGAAGGAAATCTTGCATTGCTGAACTACTTCTGAGTACATGTCTGTTTTCTTGTGACACCCCTGTATTTTTTTAAAATATTTTATTTCTTTTTAGTTGTAATTGGACACGATATCTTTATTTTGTTTATTTTTATGTGGTGCTGAGGATTGAACTCAGGTCCTCATACATGCTAGGCGAGCGCTCTACTGCTGAGCCACAATCCTACCCCCCCCCCATATTTTTTTTAATTGTTGCCGCAGTCTGGCTGGGCATAAATAACCGAGCTGCCAAAAAGCCTTGTAGGTTCAAACAGCAACTCTTTATTCCCGAACTCTCACTGGCACTCTACACACACTTCCCGAGAACACACTCCTTCCACCCGGAACCCGCCCCCCCCCCCAACTCCAAAGTAGCTAGCGGGTGCCCCAGGCAGCAGGATCTGCCCTAATCCCAGAGCCGCCCTATTTCCGCCCCCCCCCCCAGGAGCCGCCCTAATCCCAGAGCAGGGTCACCTTTCAACCATTCCCTCTAGCAAAATGCCAGGCCTCATTCCCACTAAACTGTGGCTCTCAACAAATTGTCAATGGACCTTTATTTTATTTATTTATATGTGTTGCTGAGAATTGAACCCAGTGCCTCACACATGCTAGACAAGCACTCTGCCGCTGGGCCACAACCCCAGCCCCAGACACCCCCAGTATTTCTAACAAATGTACTTTAAGTTTTTAAAACACTGCTATTTTCTCTTGGGATGCTGAAAGACCCAGAATTCTCTGGGTGTCACTATATAAATAACTTGGTGGGCAGGGGCATGATAATTGTGTTTAGCACAACAGCAAGTCAAGTGAGAAGAACAGGAGAAAAAAATATTTTCCCCTATTAGAGAAGACATTCTGGTTTAATAAAACTGTAAAAATAGGCTGCCTCTCCTCTGATTTAGGGAACAATCAGTTCCCCACTCTGAAGGCTGTGAGCCCTGTTATCAGAAGGAAAGTTCATTTTATAAAATCTCTCATTTTGATGACTTCCTCCTTTTATTTAATTTCTTGAATTAGATTCATCTCAGCTCAGATGGAAGCACCCCGAAAACGTCTGGCCATGACATTGACTAACCAGCAGCCCACTGTTCTCTTGGGGCTTTGAGGATTCCACAATGTTAATGGTCACCTGGTCAGGAGCCCCACAGGATAGAGCTGTCATTAAAACTAACTGTGGGGGGCTGGGGATGTGGCTCAAGCGGTAGCACGCTCGCCTGGCATGCGTGCAACCCGGGTTCGATCCTCAGCACCACATACAAACAAAGATGTGTCTGCCGAAAACTAAAAAATAAATAAATAAATATTAAAAATTTAAAAAAAAACAAAACTAACTGTGGGCCAGGCATGATGGCACATGCCCATAATCCCAGCAGCTCAGGAGACTGAGACAGGAGGATCATGAGTTCAAAGCCAGCCTCAGCAAAACTGAGGTGTTAAGGAATTCAGTGAGACCCTGTTTCTAAATAAAATACAAAACAGGTCTGGGGGCGCTGGGGTTGTGGCTCAGTGGTAGACTACTTACCTTGCACGTGTGAGGCACTGGGTTAGATCCTCAGCACCACATAAAAATAAATAAAATAAAGGTATTGTGTTCATCTACAACTAAAAAAAAAGATAAAATAAAAAATTTAAAAAGGGCTGGGGATATGGGTCAGTGGTTGAGTGCCCCTGAGTTCAATTCTGGTACCAAAAAAAAAAAAAAAAAAATCAAGAAAGTTAAAAGATCATTTGGTTTTTTTATGCTGTGTTGGTGGGAATGGAACACGCTGTAGCCAATGTGGAAAAGAGGATTGAACCCAGTGCCTCACATGAGCCACTGAGCCACAACTCCAGCCCCTCTTTTTTTTTTTTTTTTGTACTGGGGATTGAACTCAGGAGTATTTGACTACTGATCCACATCCTCAGCTGTTGAGGGCCACAGCTGAGTCAGGATGACACATGGCATATTGCCAGAAGGGAGTGGTTGAGAGGTGATGCCAGCGAGCCATTGAGATGATGATGGTTATGTTAAGCTGTGTATTCAATTTTATATTTGACCTTTACTGTCCGGCAATAGGGAGGCTCTTGCTGTCTCCAGCTCCCACCCGCCGGCTACTTTAGAGTTCCGGTGGAGTTCTCACGGGGTTCTGGGGAGAGTGCCAGCTGACCCCAGTGGAGGGTGAGAGTGTTCCTGGGGAGCGTGTGTGGTGTGCTGGTGGAGTTCGGCAATAAAGAGTTGCTGTTTTGAACCTACAAGTGCTTCCTGGTGGCTCGGTTATTTGTGCCCAGCCAGATTGCGGCACTCAGCTCTATTTTGTATTTTATTTAGAGGGTCTGAGTTGCTTTGTGCTTTGCAGTTGCTGAGGCTGGCTTTGAACTTTAGATTCTCCTGTCTCAGCCTCCCAAGCTGCTGGGATTACAGTCATGTGCCACTGCGCCTGGCTAACCATACATTCTTACAGATTTTATGACCAGGAAAAATTATTCTTATCTCCCAGGATTTGGGGATCTGGTCTGTGAAGAGTCACAAATGTCTCCCCCTTCAGGATAAGTTGGGTCCCTCTTATCAACATTATTTCAGGCCTGCATTTCTTCTGCAGATAACAGGTAATTTGGTGAGAAATGTGACATATTCTGTTGATTTAAGCCAGGGAAGGCTGCAGGTAAATTGCTTCTTGGAAAGGAAAACATGTGGGGGTCAACCCAGTGGGCCCATTTTATAGAATTAGTCCCCTAAACTTGTGTTCTCACCATTCTCATCTGTCTGTACCTTATCAATATATAGAGAGGACTTTATATTATATGAAATGTGCCAATCTGATAAGAACAAATACTGTAATCCCTTTATATGAAGTACTCACGGTCTAATTTTTTTTTTTTTTTTTGAAGTACTGGGGATTGAACTCAGGGGTACTAGACCACTGAGCCACATCCCCAGCCCTATTTTGTGTTTTATTTAGAGACAAAGTCTCACTGAGTTGCTTAGTGCCTCATTGTTGCTGAGGCTGGCTTTGAACTCTCAATCCTCCGTGTGCCACCACTGGCCCCAGAGTCTGATTCAGAGTCAGAAAGAAACACTGTGGTTTCAAAAGATTGAGTAGAGTGCCAAATAATTTCTTTGGGCCGTGTGGTGTCCTAAGGTTTGAACCCAAGGCCTCTGGCATGCTAAGCAAGCTCTCCTATTACTGAGCCGAATCCCCCAGTTCAGAAGTGGAGAGTTACTTAAAATAAGTATTAAGTTTCAGTTTGGGAAAATGAAGAGTTCTGGAAATCGGTTTTGCAATATTTAAATATATTTAACCCCAGAGAAGACACTTAAAAATGTCCTGAGGACAGGGGTCAGGGGTTGGGCGGGGCTCAGTGGTAAACAATTTGCTTAGCCTGAGGGCCCAGGGCTACACCCCGGGCACCCCACCACACCCCAGCCTAAGCCAACTACGCGACCTCATTCCCGGCTTTCAGTCACAGCCTAGGGGGCGTGGCCACGGAGGATGCCCACTCAGTATTGGGGCTGGAAAGCCTTGCGGGGCGGCTGCGCATGCGCCGGCGCACTCAGCTATAGGTTCTGGCCACGTCCGGAATTTTCAGTTGGTTTCTGGGTTGTGCTCCTTTGTCGCGCTGTGACCTTACAGCTATTGAAGGACCCGAAGGAAGACTTTGGGAGACCCCAAAGGCGGGAAAATAGAAATGGTGAGTGCTGAGTTGGGGGCCCCGAGTCGAGGGAAGACGGAGGTTGGAACGCCCCGAACCGGCCTGGGGCGACGCCGCCTCCGCGCGCCGGCTCCCGAGCCGGGCCGAGTCCGCCGCGGCGCCGCTCCCCGCGCGGTGACCGCCGGCCCGGGGCCCTCGCCGGGCAGCTCCGCCCGCGGCCCCGCGGCTCCCGACTGTGCCGTGACGGAATGGGGTCCTGTGTCTGGGAACTCATCGGGGTCACAACTGAAGTGACCGAGGCGAGCGTTTTCTCGCTCCGGGATGGATGCCTGCGGAGGGGGCGTTTCTTTGCTGCCCGGGGGAAGAAAACGCGTCGTCCCCACAGGCTTGACCCGGGCCCGCTGCCCCAGGGAGGCCCCAGCCTAGGGCTCTCAAGTTTGGGGACGTCCTTTACCTCTGCATTGGAATTGTGGGGAAGCAAGACCCTGTCGCAAGTCAGAAGTTTTGCATCTCTTTCCTTGGGTCCACCCCTTAATTCTAGTTTTCCTTTGCACTTGGAAGTTTTTATTCAGTTGCGTGATTGTGTGCAATGTTTAGTTTTGTGTGGGAGGAGATAAACCGATCGCGAGATGAGATGCCAGAAAGGGAGAAAATTCTGAAGCCGAAACTTTTTTTTTTTTTTTTTTTTTTTTAAGGAGAGAGAACCTCAAGATGTGAGATCAAGCTGGGGAATCTAGTTGAGTGGTAGATGGTTTGCCTAGAGAGGCTCAAGACCCTTATGTGAGATCAGGGTACCAGGGTATTTAAGTTCTCCCCCCCCCTTCCAGTCCGTGGCACTTCAAAAAAAGTTAAATCACTTTTTTTTTTTTTTGCATGTGAATGTCTATAGAGCATTTTCAAAATTAAAAAGTACACTATTCATAAGAGGATTGAATCCCCTAACTCCTTTTATATGCAGTGTTGGAAATCGAATACAGAACCTCAGACACACTGCATTCTGTTTTTTTTTTTTTTTTTTTAAGAGAGAGTGAAAGAGGGAGAGAGAGAGAGAATTTTAATATTTTATTTTTTTAATTATCGGTGGACACAACATCTTGGTTTGTATGTGGTGCTGAGGACCGAACCCGGGCCGCACGCATGCCAGGCGAGCGCGCTACCGCTTGAGCCACATCCCCAGCCCTGCATTCCTGTTTTGATTAATTTATTTTTCTAGGTGCTACTGATGTAGGGGGGTGGCTGGCCCATGGTAGGCAACTGCTGTACCACAGAGTTCTGTCCCCAGCTCTGAACTACTGTTTTAAGTGATATGATGAAATCTACTAAACTCAATGTATATCTCTGAGAATTCTAGTTTATTTAAAGGGTTGATTTCCAAGCCCTAATGTGTACTATGCTACCTGTTCCTGATAGTATCATTCAGTGAAAGGAAAAACAATGATGCTCTTTTTGATTTGTTAGAAAGAAACTTGATTTTTTTTTTTGTGTGTGTGTGTGTGTGTGTGTAAGCCTGTTTGTGGTATTGGGGATTGAACCCAGGGCCTTGCATGTGCTAGGTAAGTGCTCTACCACTGACTTGATATCCCCAGTCCTTTTTTATTTTGATACAGGATCTTGCTAAGTTGCTCAGTTTAGCCTCAAACTTTCTTTCCTCCTGCCTCAGCCTCCTGAGTGGCTGGCATTGCAGGTGTGTGCCAGTGTATTTGGGAAAACTTGAAATGTTTGTAGTTCCATTACTTTTTTTTTTTTTTTTTTTTTTTGGTACTGGAGATTGAACCCAGAGGCACTTTACCATTGAGCCACATCCCCAGCCCTTCTTATTTTGAGACAGTGTTTCACTAAGTTGCTTAGGGCCTCCATAAATTACTCAGACTGGGCTGGAACTTGCAGTCCTTCTGTTTCAGCCTCCTGAGTTGTTGGGAATACGGTTGAGTGCCACTGCTTCCAGCCTGTAACGCTTCTAAAGATTAAATCTTAGAATTGTTGCTGTGCAAAAAAGCTGAATTTTCAGGGGCTGGAGCTGGGGCTCAGTGGCAGAGCGCTTGCCTAGCATGTGCGAGGCATTGGGTTCAATTCTCAGCACCACATATGAATAAATGAATAAAATAAAGGTCCTCAACATCTTTTAAAAAAGAGATTTTTTTTTTTTTTAAAGCTGAATTTTCAAAAGCCAAAGGAGCTGGACATATCCCAGCTACTCCTGACACTGAGGCAGGAAAATTACAAGTTCGAGAGGTCAGTCTGTGTAAATAAGTGAGACCCCTCCTTTCAAAAATAAAAAGGGCTGAGGGTGTAGCTCAGTAGTAGAGAGCTTACTTAACATGGGGGAGGCCCTGGGTTCAGGCTGAATACCACCAAAAAAAAAAGAAGAAGAAGAAGAAGAAGAAGAAGAACAGGAAAAATAGTTAATAAAAAATAGTATTGAAAGCAGAATGTGGCTTATATAGATTTATTTTTCATAATAATACAGTCAAGCCAGGTGCTATAGTGCACTCTTGTAAGCCTACCTATTCAGGAATCTGAGGCAGGAGGATAGAAAGTTCTAGGCCAGTGTTGGCAACATAATTAGACCCTAATTCAAAAAATAAAACTCTTGGATGCAAGTAATTCCCCTTCCCTAGCCTCCAGAGAAGCTTAGACCATAGGCTCTTTCCAAGCCTGTCCTGACTCTTTTTTCCCCTTTAAATTAGTTTGAGTAGATACTGTTTTTTTATTGATATTTTCACAAACTAGCTTTTGGTTTTGTTAACTGTCTAAATTGATTTTCCTCAAATTCATTCATTTCTTTTCTAACTTATTTATGTTTTTGTGCTTTACTCTGGGTTTAATTTGCTCCTTTTTTTTTTTTTTTTTTTTGGTTTTCTGAGGTAGACAGATATTATTGGTAATAGGTTTCTTTACTGTATGTGTTCAGTAGCATAAATGTCACTCTAGGTACTGCTTTTGTGGCATTTCAGGAATTATGTTAATTATTATTTTCACTTCCCCAGTGTCCTTGGATATCCCTCTGCATTTTTTTTCACATCAGTTTTGGAAGGTCATATTGGCATATCATTGAGATCATTGTTTCTTTACACATTTGCATAGTTTTCATGAGCCCCTAAAAGGGTATTTTTCATATTTGTTGGACTGCATTTTATTGCTTTTATTACTTGTTTGTTTGTATCTTTTTCTTTTTCTTTTTTTTTTTTTTTTTTTGGTATAAGGGATTGAACTCAGAGGCACTTAACCAGTGAGCCACATCCCCAGCCCTTTTTATTTTCTATTTTGAGACAGGGTCTTGCTAGATTGCTCAGGACCTCACCAAGTTTCTGAGGCTGACTTTGAATTTGTGATCCTTCTGCCTCAGCCTCCTGAGTTGCTGGGATTATAGCCACTACACCCTGATATTACCTTTTGATCCTTAGAATTTTCATGTGTCTGCTTGAAATTACCCAGGTATTCTTGCAAATTGGTTAGTGTTTCTGATAGAAACCTCAGCATATTTCCAGGAGCAGTGGTGCACACCTGTGCAGTGTGCTGCACACTTTCTAGCTACATGGAAAGCTGAGGCAAGTAGATGCAAAGTTAGAAGCCAGCCTGGGCACCTTGGTGAGGCACTGTCCCAAAATTTTAAACAGGTTGGGCAGTTGGGCATAGTAGCACATACCTTTGTGTGATCCCAGGGACTTTGGAGACTGACAGGAGGATGGCAAGGGACTCTGGAGGCTGAGACAGGAGGATGTCAAGTTCAAGGCCAGCCTCAACAATTTAGTGAGACCTTGTCTCAAAATAAAATACAAAAGGGGCTGGGGATGTGACTCAGTAGTAAAGGCCCTTGGGTTCAATCTTCAGTTTGCACTCCCTCCCCCACAATAAAGGAGGTGGCTGGGCAGCCTCTGCAACTTACTGACACCTGGCCTTTAAATAAAGTAAAAAGGCCTGGGAATGTAGCTCAGAGAAGTACCCTGGGTTCAATCTGTCACTATGTGCCTAGCATGTGTGATGCCCTGGGGTCAATCCCCAGTAACTGCCCTGCCCCCATACACATGCACCTCACCATATTAGTCTTGTTAGGCTTGTTTTTTTTTTTTTTTTTTTTAACTTTTTTTAATATTTATTTTTTAGGTGTAGATGGACACAATGCAACACCTTTATTTTTATGTAATGCTGAGGATTGAACCCGGGTCCCACCCGTGCTAGGCGAGCGCTCTACCGCTGAGCCACAGTCTCAGCCCCTTGTTAGGTTTGTTTTAAATTTCTGGTCTAATGGTCCCCAGATCTCTTCTATATCTGAACTTGGTTCTGGAGCTTGTCTTCTCTTCAGACTGTGTTTGGAAAGTCTTTAGTATGCGTCATACATTCTTGTTGAATACTGGACATGCTGTACTTGAGAAAAAAGAGTGGAGAGCCTCAGGCCTTTAATATGAGGTTTTAGGTTTATCCTTCTCAGTTTAGCCGAGTTATTGTTTTCTTTTTTCTGTGGCATTGGGAATTGAAGCCACAAGTGCTCTACCACTGAGCCACATCCCCAGCCCTTTTTATTTTTTATTTTGAGACAGTCTTTCTGAGTTGCTCAGGCTGGCCCTGAATTTGTGATTCTCAGTTTCCTGAGTAGCTGGGATTATAGGCGGGAACCACCGTGCCTGGCCTGATGGTGCTATTGCAATGTCAGAGTATAAAATTTCCTGGTTTTGCTTCACCTTTCTCTCCCCTAGTATTGCTAAACTTTGGTAAAGATGTTCTAAAACCTGAAAGATGGGGAAAGAAATGGTAAATTTTTTTTCACTGTATTTCACTATTATTAAAGGGAAATCCTAATGACATACTAGCAAGATTTGAAAACATTCTCAGGGCTTTGGACCCAGGGCCTCCTGAATCCCGGGCAAGTGCTCTACCACTGAGGTACACCCTCAGCCCTAGAGGCACATTAAATAGCTGGGAACACTTTCAGTGGCATGGAGTCCCTCACACAGCCCAGGCCTTACTGCAACTTGGATTTTCACAGGTCTTCTGGTATCTCATGTTTCTTGGTGAGAATAGTTTTTTCAAATTTGTTTTTATTTTAATTTTACATTTTTAGTTGTAGATGGACACAATACTTTTATTTATTTTAATTTCTTTATTTTTGTGTGGGGCTGAGGATCAAATCCCAGTGCCTCACATATGCTAGGCAAGTGCATTACCACCGAGCTACAACCCCAGCCACAAGAATAGATCTTAAGGATGTATTTATTCATTATAACCATATTCTGATCAGTTCTGTGTTTCCTACACAGCTAGGTAATGTACTATATAATGCGGAAATGACAGTCTCTTACAAGGGGTTGATTGCCTTAAATTTTTATTTCATTTCAGTAGAATTCCTCTCATTTATTCAAGGTGAATTGGGGGCCACTATTAGAAGGCAATCAGACATTCATTGACCACAGTGGAAGTGAAGAAGTAAATGTCTGTGTGTTCATGATTCTGCTAAATTTTATAAGAAAGTGAGATTTGGTGTTCTGACAACCCAGTTAAACAGAGAATGTTTGCATGTCATAGGGATTGAGGGCAGATCCACAGTGCTGTCATTCTCACCCACCCTTTTGCACACATGTGGGATGTTTTAGGACTCAGTGGCCTTTGAGGATGTGGCTGTCAAGTTTACCCAGAAGGAGTGGGCTTTGCTGGATTCCTCACAGAAGAAACTCTACCGAGATGTGATGTGGGAAACCTTCAGGAACCTGGTTTTTGTAGGTAAGAATCACTTCATTTCTTTTTTCTTTTTTTTTTTAAGTTTTTTTTTGTAGTTGTAGGTGGACAGCATGCCTTTATTTTTATTTGTTTGTTTTTTTTTTAATGTGGTGCTGAGGATTGAACCCAGTGCCTCATACATGCAAGGCAAGCACTCTGCCCTGAGCTACAGCCCCGGACCTCATTTCTTGATTTCTTGATTAAGTTAAGAAGAGAGCAAGAGGTTTTTTTGGTGTTTTGTTTGTTTGTTTATTTAGCCGGGGCACACTTTACCTCTCAGCCCTCTTTATTATCATTATTATTATTTTTTGAGACAGGGTCTTACTAAGTTGCTTACAGCCTCTCTAAGTGGCTGAGGCTGGCCTTAAACTTGGAATCCTCCTGCCTTAGCCTTGCATTGCTGGGATCATGGGTGTGTTCCACCCCACCTGGCTAAGAGTTTTTTGATCATCAATTTATCAAGAAAGATTTCTAAGATTTGAAGGGTGGAAAAGGGGTTACTTTGTGTCTGGGTCACAGCTAATTATGATCTAGAACTTCATGATTTTTCAGTAATTTATGATGATTTTTCTGGGTATGAATTTTAGGGAAGAAATGGAGAGACCACAACATTGAAGATGATGACAAAAGTCAGGGAAGAAATCGAAGGTGAGTTACCGTCACAAGAAAAGACAGTCTTCCAGTGCCATAGCACTTCAAAAACAAGCAGGCAAAAGCAGTAAGCCCAGGGTTGGGGCTGTGGCTCAGTGGTAGAGCACTTGCCTAGCAGATGTGAGGCATTGGGTTTGATTCTCAGCACCACATAAAAAATAAACAAATAAAGGCATTGTGTCCATCTATAACTAATACAAATATATTTTTTTAAAAAGTAAGTCTGTTGTGCGGAGACTACTCAGAAAACACACCAAGTCCGAGTTTGAAATAATTTGAAGGATTTTTATTTCGCCTATTTTGCCAATTATACCTGGCCAGGGACTGAGTCTAACAGAGTCCAAGTGGCTCTCTGAAAGAACAGAATTTTCTGGCCTGTACCTTTGGAATTTAAGAACGAAAACCATGGCTCAGGGACTTTTCTTATCATCATGAAAGCAAGCCAATCACAGAAAATAAAACAGCGGTTAGCAGAACAACTCACACAACTGCATCTTGGGTTTAAGCAGGTGTTAGACAACCGTATCCTGGGTTCAAGCAGGTGGTCAGTGGGAGTAAAAATCTACTTCAAAGTCATATAGGTCACCAAGACAACCATATCCTGGTTCTAGTACAGTTTGTGGGGTCCAAAGTACATAAGACAATATAGTTTTTTTAATTTAGCAGAAAACAGCTTTCATTTTGTTTTCTCAGAAATGGGTCCTGCAGCTGTCTCTTCATGGGAGTAGTAACAGAAAAACTAAGGTGGAGACTAGAACAGCTGAGATGGAGTCCCTGTGGCCGCACCTGTTTGCTCATCTAGCTATACTGACTCCATTCTTGCTACTCCAACAGGGAGGGAACTATTAAAAGTAAAAGTGCCGGGTAGTTTTACCATGGCAATTGCTTTACATTACCAGTATTAGTAACTTTTTTAAAAAATATTTTTATTTTTATTCTTTTTTTTAGTTATAGTTGGACCAATACCTTTATTTTATTTAATTTTTATGTGGTGCTCAGAATTGTGAACCTAGGGCCTCACCACCTGGTGAAGAGTTTCTTGATCATCAACTTATCAAGAAAGATTTCCTAGATTTGAAGGGTGGAAGAGGGGTTACTTTGATAAAAATGTTAGTCTGGGTCACAGCTAATCATTCATCTAGAACCTCATAATTATTCAGTAATTTATGATGATTTTTCTGGGTATGAAAAACCCAGAAAATAACCCAGTGCTCTACCACTAAGCCACAACCCCAGCCCAGTATTAGTAACTTATTTATGCTTTCTTAAGACGATAGTTAACTTATGGCCTACACACACATATTTACCTATCATTTTATTTCTGTTATCTTATCAAAATCTTACTTCTGTAGTCTATAATCTATACCTATAATTTATTGATTGTATTGATCAGTTCACACCACAACCAGTCCAGATTATAGTTTATTGTCAGAAAATTTTCACCTAAAATGACTTTGTAAAAATGTCATAGATGTTCAGATGTTCAGAGGCACCATGAGTGTAAACAATGTGGCAAGGCTTTTTTTGTTCACTTCAAAACAGAGTTAGGAAACCCCATGGACAAGGATTCCTGTTTTGATGTAGAGGTGGTAGAGTACTTTTCCAGAGCATTACATACATAAGTAATTTTTTTTTCAGTATTAGAAATTAAACATAGGGACTTGGAGATGCTAGGCAAGCATTGTACCATTGAGCTACACCCTATCCTTGTTTACTTTCAAATAGTTTAGACAGGGCAGGAAATGGATACTTTCTCTGAAAATGTTGAAATATGAACCTAACAACTGTTAAATATATATATATATATATATATATATATATATATATATATATATATATGTATACATATAATTATTAATAAAAAAGTAAAATAATATATATGTGTATGTATTTATATATAATTATTAATAAAAAACCTTTGACAATGTGATAATCATTTTTTTGTGAAAGTTATATGGTAAAGAGACCTTGTGGAAAGGAAAGAATGTAATCAAGGTAGAGAAAATTTCATCCAGATTTCAAATCTCAGTCTCACCAAGAAACTGTGACTTGTGCAACCCATGTAAATGTAGTATGTGTGGAAAAGTTCACACATCTGTCATTCTTTAATAGGTGTATCCGATCTCATGCTGGGCACAGACCATATGAGTATCAGGAATGTGGAGAGAAGCTATATATATGTAAGAAGTGTGGTAAGAGTTTCATTTGTCGCAAGTTCTTCCGGGCACATGCAAGGACTCATACTGAAAAGAAAGCCTTTGAGTGTAAACAGTGTGGCAAAGCCTATAGTTATCGCCATTGTCTACAGAACCACGAAAGTATTCATACTGGAGAGAAACCGTATAAATGTAAACAGTGTGGCAAAACTTTCAGATTACTCGCTTTCTTTCGAACACATGAAAGAACTCATACTGGAGAGAAACCCTATAAATGTAAAGAATGTGGGAAAGCCTTCCTTTATTATGAGACTTTTCAGGGACACATGTTCGTTCACACTGGAAGGACATCTTTTAAATGTAAGGAATGTGGGAAAGGCTTCGGTAGCATTGGAGCCTATCGGGGACACAGGAACATACACACTGGAGGGAAACGCCACCAGTGTAAGCACTGTGGGAAACACTTCCCATATTATGCAAAGTTTAAAAGACATGAAAGGAGTCACACTGGAGAGAAACCTTATCAATGTAAGCAATGTGGCAAATCCTTCAGTATTTCCATAGACTTTAGATGCCATGAAAAGAGTCATACTACAGAAAAACCCTACAAATGTACAGAATGTGGTAAAGAGTACAAGTATCCACAGAGCTTTCGATTGCATAAGAAAACTCATACTGGAAAGAATCTTCACAAATGCCAGGAATGTGAGAAATCTTTTGTTAGCTTTGCAGCCCTTCAAGTACACAGGAGAACACACACAGGAGAACGACCTTATGAATGTAAGGGATGTGGAAAGGGTTTCCTGACAAAAAGTCAGTGTCGAGTGCATGAAAGAATTCATACTGGAGAGAAACCCTATAAGTGCAAACAGTGTGGGAAAGCATTCAGATACTCCAGCTCCTTTCGGGTACATGAAAGAATCCATAGTGGAGAGAAACCCTATCGGTGTCAACTCTGTGGTAAAGCCTGCAGCAGTTCAAATGGAATTCGAGCCCATGAAAAAACTCACACTAGAGAGAGGCGCCATGAGTGTAAACAATGTGGCAAGGCTTTTGCCAACTCCTATACTCTTCGAGTACATGAAAGAACTCATACTGGAGAGAAACCTTATGAATGTAAGCAATGTGGGAAAACCTTCACTTATTCCAACTGTCTTAAACTGCATAAAAACTCGAGCTGTATAGAAGCCCTCTGAATGTGAATTGTGTGGTACAGTCACTTCAGATGTTGCAGTTATATTTGAGTACACGAGAGAAGTCACACCAGAGAAAAGCCCTGTGGAAGTAAACAACATAGGAATTCCTTCATTTACTCAAGTGACATTGGAGAACACAGAAGATATCATGGGACAGAAACCTAGTGCATGTAAGCTGGTGGTAATGGCACATGCCTGAAATTTCAGCCACATGGGAGATTGAAGCAGTGGGATTCCATGTTCACGGCCAGCCTGGGCAATTTAGGGAGACCCTGTCATGAAATAAAATATGGACTGGAAATAGGTTCAGATAGGTATATGGAGCATGTGTAAAGCCTAGGGATTAATCCCCAGTATCCCCCCCCCCCCAACATAAAAGAGTAAAGGAAAACCTTATACATAAAAACAACATGGAATAGCTAAGTACTTCTGGCTTTTTCAGTTGCACAAACAAGTTCATAGTGGAAAGAAACTATGAAATATGAGGAATCTGGGAAATCCATCACACAACCTTTGGCAGACACTTGAGTATGTGTATTAGAAATATTTTAAGTGTGAAGAATGTTGGAAATTTTTCAGTCATCATGGTTTTATTATTTTCTTTTTCTTCTCAGGACTGGGATTGTCTACCACTATCTCCAGCCTTTTTAAAAAATTAAAATTTGGGGATGGTGTCACTGTGTTGCCCAGTCTGATGTTGAATTTCTGATTGTCTTGCCTCAGCCTCCTGAGTAGCTGGAGCTACAGGTGTGCACCATCATACCTAGCTAAAAGTTTTACAATTGCTTTCAGTCATTTGGCAAGTCCATCTGGACAAAAGTGCAGTAAATGAATTATGGAAAGCCTAATGCAAATCATTTCATCATATAATCTTCAGAAAGTTCACAGCATGGTTAGTAACATAAATGTTTTAAATATACTATCTTTATTTGTGGGCATTTTTTAAAGTAGCTTTTTGTTGTTGATGTACCTTTATTTTTTATTTATTTATATGTGGTACTGAAGATCAACTCCAATGCCTCACACATGCTAGGCAAGTGCTTTGCCACTGAATCTACAGCCCCAGCCCCAGGCTCATTCTTTTTACCATGTTTAATTATTAAAATCTGCCAGAAACAAGAAAGTAATGTTATCAAGGCTTTGAAAGCATGATTTGATATAGTGTTGTCTTCAATTTCCTAGTCGTATCTTTAGCTTAACCGTCACTAGAGACCTGCAGATTCTTTAAGTGGGGTCATGAATATTTGTAGAACATCAGGGTGGGTGCTCCAGTTTCCTGTACCCTAGAATAGTTTGTCATGTGCCCAGTTTGCATGAAAGAAATGCAGCCTCCCTGCCACATGTTGATGTACCCAGGAAGGGTACTTGCAAAATTCATCATCCAGTGGTGCCTATAGAATGGGCCAGATGTTTTTATACTTGGGCACATCCTGGTGTATAGCTTTATACTTTTGGGCTGTGGCCTCACCATCACAAATGACAATTTGGAGAATTGTATCCATCACCAAAATGGATACAGTTTTCTGTCAGCTGTAATGCTGCTGTCCTAGAGCACTGACTCTGGAGGCATATGGAGTAGAGGGTGGGGCCTGGGTCAGATTCTACCAGGTGGAATGCTTTCTAAATAGAACTTGTACATTCTACCCTTGAACTCTTTTTTTTTTAAGTGAATCATCTGCAATTATGCAAGTCCTTCAGGTATTTTATTTCGTGTACTCTGAGATGATTCAGATATATATTTTTTTTAAAGAGGAGAGAGAGAGAGAGAGAGAGAGAGAGAGAGAGAGAGAATTTATTTTTAATATTTACTTTTTAGTTCTCGGCGGACACAACATCTTTGTATGTGGTGCTGAGGATCGAACCCGGGCCGCACGCATGCCAGGCGAGCGCGCTACCACTTGAGCCATATCCCCAGCCCTACCCTTGAACTCTTGAAGTAAGCCTTCTAAGGCAGAAAATGAACTGAGAATATGGATAACAAGAATTTGATTAGTTAGAAGTGGGTGATCTTTTTTTATCCTGTTGATTTTTTTTTTTTTTAAATTCTGGGAATAGAACCCTGGGGCATTCTATCACTGAGCTACATTCCCAACCCTTTTAATTTAGAGATAGGGCCTTGAAAAATTGCACAGGCTGGCCTCAAACTTGGGATTCTTCTGTCTCAGCTTCTTAAGTTGTTGCAACTGGAGGTGTGCATTACCGTGCCTGCCCTGTCAAAACTCGTGAAACACATGTCAGTCCAGCTGCTGAAGTACTTCAGACCCTTCCTCTGCTTCCTGCCTAGAAAGCTCCAAGTTGTGCTGTCAACGTGAGTCTGTGTTAGTTTGAGAGCCTGAGCCTGAACTTACTGAAGTGCCTAGCTCAGAGAAGTTATGGTCATGTGGATGTCTCTTGGTGTTGGTATGTTAATGCTGCATGACAAAATTGGATGGCATCTCTGCCTCCCTGAGGCATGGGGGTATTGTGCTGATCACATCAAAGTAGATGCCAAACATAGACATGGGTTCTGTGCTGTAGATTTTCCAATGACTTGCCACTGATAACAAGGTCACTTTCTGGCACAACAGTCATTTCACATTCAGAGGTGCACATGAAGCAAATGACTCCATCAGTGTTGATCCCAAGAGGTCTTCATATCAAAGCTGTACCACATCAAAGCTGTATCCAATTGGAAATCTCCAGAAATCTTGAACCATCCTTACATTCCAGGGATAAGTCTCACTGTGTTATGTTGAGTAATCTTTTTAAAATATGCTTCTTGAGATGATGTACTCATGCTTATGTAAGAATTCTTGAATAATATTCAAGAGATATTTGTCTCCAGTTGTCCTTGTAGTTTCTTTTTCTACCTCCTATGTCAGGGTCACTCTGGCCACACAGATTGAATATTTTTTTTCTTTTTTGCAGTATGGAGGATTGAGCCCAGGAAAGTGCTCTACCACTAATCCCAGCCCCCTATCTTTTCATTTAGAGATGGGGGTCTCGCTAATTTGCCTAGCTTGGCCTCAGATTTGTGGTCCTCCTGCCTCAGCTTCCCAAGTTGCTGGTATTACCGGCATGTGCCACCATGCCCAGCTCACAGAGAATGAATTTGAATGTTATATTAATCAGCTTTTCATTTCTGTTACCAAAATACCCAATAAGAACAGCTGAGAGGAGAAAAAAATATTTATTTTGGATCATGGTTTCAGAGGATTTAATCTAAAGTTAGCTGACCCCACACAGAAACATCAGGGCAGAAGGGCATGGAGGAGGAGAGCTGCACAGCTCATGGCAGCTGGGAAGGAGAGGGAGAGGGAAGAGAAAATGGACCAGGAGGAGATAAACCCTTCCAGGGCACATCCCAGTGACCTTCTTTTTCCAAGTAGGTCTCACCTCCCAGAAGTTCATTCAGCTATCAATGGATTAATCCATCAATAAGGTCAGAACCCTCATAATTGACCTCTGAACTGTGCCACATTGGGGATCACATTTTTATCTTTTTGATAATGGGAATTGAACCTAGGGGTGCTTTACCACTGAGCTATATCCCCAGTCCTTTTTATTGTTTGAGACAGAGTCTCCTTAAGTTGCTGAGACTGGCTTGGTACTTGCTGTCCTCCTGCCTTAGCCTCCCAAGTCACTGGGATTGCAGGTGTGTGCCACTACCCCTGGTTGGGACCATACTTTTACATGAGCTTTTGAAGGATATTCCAAATCTAAATCATGTATTCCCCCCTGTTCATTTTTTTTGAAAACTTTAAAGTTTGAGGAGCATTGCTGTTCATTCCTTAAGTGTTGTATACATTTCACCAGCAAGACTCTTGGTCCCTGGCTTTATTTGTTGAAAAATTTAACTGTCAATCTCATTAGTCAAAGTTTTGCTCAGATTTTCTATATCCTCATGACTGAGTCTTGGCTGTGTATTTCCACAATTCTTTCTACTTCATCTATGATATCTAATTTGTTTATGTACTCCTAGAGACTTAATTTTTTAAAAAAATTCCTGTGGTTGAACCCAGATTTTGGTATAGGATAGGCAGGTACTGTACCGTGTAGCTATGTCCCAGCCCTTTGGGGAAGGATAGGAGAAAGATTAAGGAGTAAAATTTTGTTACTGTACCAGGGTCCTCTTATGAAAAAGGGTTAAGAATGTTTCAGTTTGAGGAAAATGCACCTCCTTTTGCTCTAAATTATGATATCTGTTTGCAGCTCATTTCAGTATTCCTTGGCTTATTACCCTGTAAAAGTCCATAATTCTGTGTGGTGTTTTCTGTGGGAATCCCAGTGGACATGTGTAGATATCGCTCTACTCATAGGAACAATCCAAGATGTGCTAGCACTTCAGAAATAAGCCTAGGAGGGGCTGGGTGTGGCTCAGTGGTATACCGCTTGCCTCTCATGTGTGAAGCACTGGGTTCAATTCTCAGCACCGCATATAATACATGAATAAAATAAAGTTCCATCAACACTAAAAATATTTTTTTAAAAATAAGTCTCAGAATTTAACCAACAAAGTGCAAGTTCATGGTTTAATGAGGTCTGTATCATATCACTTAGTCTATATAACAACAAATTGGTAATGCCAATTTAAAATTTTATTTTCCAAGTAAATTCGAATTTTAAAATTTAAATGTATTTTTCCAAACTTTTTTTTTTTTTTTTAAATAACATGGAGTCTCACTTTCTTGCATAGACTGGGTTGACCTCCTGACTCAAGCGATTTTCCTGCCTTGGCCTCCTGAGTAACTGTGACCACAGGCATTCTAACATACCCAGCTCAAATACAAAATTAAAATCCTTTCAAATAACATTCAAAAACATTAACACCCCAGTAATCCATAACCTAAATCAATAGAAAATCTCCTGTTCATGTACAAACTCATGATCATGTATTACATGCCCTTAAACTTTTAACTATGGCAAAACCAAAGATGAACTGTGTTTACACTTTATGCAGAATCATTACTGTTAATTCCCTCGTTAAACACTTTTCAGGACCTAATCATATGTGGTCATAAACAATAGGCAGCAATACATAATGTTCAGTATTTCTGGAATTAACAGTAATGATTGCCCATAAAGATAAGGTGTAAACATGGTTCAAAAAGAAAAAAACTTTTTGGTCATGGTTAAAAGTTTAAGGGCATGTAACATGAAGTCATGAGTTTGTACAGACTCTCCTGCCTAGTTGTCAGGAGATACATTCAGGTTGCAACAAAATACAAATTGTAATAGATCTTCAATGTGCAAGTGCTGCAGAAATCTGGAAACCCACGCTGCTGAGAAAATGGAAACAAAGCAGTTCATTGTATTTTGAGGACACTCTTTTGATTTTCATGCTGGGTTAGTTAGCTTGTCATTACTGTGACCGAAATACCTGACAAGAACAACTTATAGGAAGAAAAGTTTATTTTCATTTATGGTTTCAGAGATTCAGTCCATAGTTGACCAACCTTATGGTTTAGATATTAGGTGACCCCCAAAAGTTCATGTGTAAGACAATGCAATAAAGTTTACAGGTGAAATGATTCGGTTATGGGCACTTTGACCTAATCAGTGCATTAATCCCTTGTAAGAATTAACTGAGTGGTGACTGTAGGCAGGTGGGGTGTGGTTGGAGGAGGTGGGTCATTGGGGCACATCTTCAGGGGGCTTATATTTTCTTCTTGTTGAGCAGTGCTCTTTATGCTTCCTGATCATGTGGACTAATACTTGTGGACTAACACTTCTGAAACTGTAAGCTCCCAAATAAACTTTTCCTCCCAAGATTGTCCTGTCAGGACTTGTGGTCATAGCAGTGAAAAAACTGACTAAAACCGCCAGTTCCATTGCTGTGGATCTGAGGTGAGGCAGAACATCAAGCTGGAAGAGGGTGGCAGGGTGTGTGTGTGGGGGGAAGCTGCTCAATTTGAGACAGCTAGGAAGGAGGAGGGGTGGGGCAGGGACAAAAATTGTCTTAAGGATATAGCCCAGAGCCAACTTCCTCCAGCCACATCCCATCTGCCTACAGCTATCCATGGATTAATCCATTTGCTGGAGTAATCCACTGATGAAGCCAGAGCCCAAATCATTGCTTGCAACTCTTACCTCCGAACCTCGCTGAACTGGGGATCATGTTTTCAAAACATGAACTGTTCACGGGACATTCCAGATCCAAACCATAACATACGGGCTGGAAGCAAATGTTCATGCAGCCTCTAGGAATCTAGCTTCTTCCTGCGTATGTGCTCCAAAACCTGATCAATGCCTTTTCCATTTCTGCTTTCCAAATTTCATGCTAGTTAGGCTATAGGTGAATTCCAATATTAAGAAAGGCATAGATAGAGGCCTCAGTAATGGTTAAGAGTCAAGTAAGACAACGGAGGCTGAGTCTGTATCACGTACTGTGCTGCCCTCTTTTTTTGGGGGGGGGGGGCGGGGTGTACCAGGGATTAAATTCAGAAGCACTCGACCACTGACCCACATCCCTAGCCCAATTTTCTATTTTTATTAGAGACAGGGTCTTACTGAGTTGCTTAGTCCTCGCTGTTGCTGAGGCTGGCTTTGAACTGGCGACCCTCCTGCCTCAGCCTCCCGAGCCGCTGGGATGACAGGGGTGCGCCACTGCGCCAGGACTGTGGTGCCACTTTTCACGTTAACAGTTCCGCGAGTAGCTTGGCTCCTAGCCCGGGCTGCGCGCCCCTCGCTGTCCATCAGAGCGTCGCTCCTGGCGGGGCCAGCCTGGAGTCCGTTCACTCCGAGGAGCTGCGGACCACCACGGCCTCGTCCAGCTGCCCAGCGCCAGGTGGGGGCCGACCCCCTGGAGGAGCACCTCGGGGGTAACCTCAAAGACCTGAAGCGCTGGGCGGGGCCTCGTTCCCGTCCAGCGGGGCGCCACCGGAAGTGGGCGGGGCTGCCGGGTCGCGGAGATCCCGACTCCTGTTCTAGGCTCCTTTGTTAGCGCATCTCGCGTCCCAGAGTTCCCTGGGCTGCCTCTGCGAGTGGAGTGATGACCCGCAGTGGTAGTGGGAGCCGTGCGAGAACCGGACACCGGGAAGCGGGGGGCGGTGAGTGCTGGCGGGCCTTTGGGACCGGGGAGTGGTGGCCTTCGGAACCGGCCGGGGCGGAACCCGAGCGTCCCGCCTCCCTCTGGAGTCTGGGGCCGAGGCCACCGCTGGCCGCGATCCGCCCGGCCCTCTGTCGCCCCCAGCCCGTGGGGTGGGGCTGGGCCGGCAGCGGGGACAGATGTCACTTCCCTTCCCCGAGCGGCGACTTGGGCTGCCGGGATCCTCCTCTGGGCTCCAGCCGCGCGTCTCCCCAGACTGGTGCGAGACCGTCGTCGGGAGACCCCAGCTCGCCAGCGGGCTTCCTGCGTGGGAGGAGAGGTTCCCCGTGGACTCCAGTCCGTAACAGGGCAGGGTCTGCCGCCCAGCCGAGGGGTCGCCCACGGTAGCATGAGTTTATTAGAAGGGATGAGAAAAAGGGACGCCTGCAAGGGAGAGAGTGGGTCCTTTCAGAGAGGAGGGCGCTCCCCTTAGGCTCTCCAGTTTTTATTGGGGGGTCCCAGGGAAGTTTCTAGAATACTGCCCAGGTCCACCTCTTGACTTTTGGCTGAGAGCAGAATGACGTCAGACTTTAAAGTCCCCCGTGTGAATGACAACTCTAGGTCATTTTGGCCTATGTTAACCTGTTCTAATTGGAACCTATTCTTACAGATTTTGTGTTTAGGGGAATTATCCTTATTTCCCTGAGTTCTTCGATCTGTGTAAAAGTCCAGGGTGATTTGTATTAAGATTGATGTTTCTGGCCTGCATTTCACCTGCAGACAACAGGTTGTTTGCTGAAGAATGTAACATATCCTGTTGACTTACACGAGGCAGGGCTGCAGGTAAATTCCTTTTCTTTTTTTCTTTGTTTGGTATAGGGGATTGAACCCAGGGCCCTTAACCACTGAGCCAGATCCCCATCCCTTTTAATTTTAAATTTTTTAAATTTATTTTTGGGGTATTGGGGCATTGAACTCAGGGGCACTTGACCACTGAGCCACATCCCCAACCCTATTTTGTATTTTATTAGAGATAGGGTCTCACTGAGTTGCTAAGCACCTTGCTAAATTGCTGAGGCTGGCTTTGAACTCTCGAGCCTCCTGCCTCAGTCTTCCCAGCCACGGGATTACAGGAGTGTGCCACTGCCCCCAGCCCTTTTTATTTTTTATTTTGGGACAGAGTTTTGCTAAGTTGTGTAGGCCCTGACAGGAGTGGTACTTGGTGCGCACGGCAAGGTGGAGGAAGAGTTGATTTACCAGGTAAATAGGTGTCTTTTGCACTAGGTTGGTTTCTGCTTTTCTTCAGAGAATCCCCAGTTCCATCTTTTTTAGAAGACAGTTACATGTTTTTTTTCAAAGTGCCATGGTCACCTCCTCCCTACTCTTCAGCCTTCTAGTAAAGCTTCTCATTGAAATTTTCACACTGAAATGAATGGTATTTGGTTGTGTAGCTTTCCCCCTTACAGACCATGACATGTCAATGGGAGTTGAAAAAATGGATTATAATGCATACCTATGGAATCTTGATCTGGGCCCTTAAAATAGTTTTAACTTAGATTCATTATTTTAATGCTTAATAAAAAGAACTGGGGAGCACAAATGTCATGGGATTTTTTTGTGAGTTGAATCCATAAATTTTGGATAGAATGGCTCCTGTGTTAGAGCTAGTGGTACAGTCCTGAGTATAGGAGTGTCTCTCTTTTGCCATTTGTATATTTGTAAATTAAAACCTTATTTGGGGCTCGGGATGTGGATCAAGCAGTAGTGTGCTCGCCTGCACAGGGTGCTGGGTTCAATCCTCAGCATCACATAAAAATAAAATAAAGATGTTGTGTCCACTGAAAACTAAAAAATAAATATTAAAAAATAGTTTATCTCTCTCTGTCTCTTTAAAAAAAAAAAGAAAAAGAAAAGAAAAAAAAAAAAAACCCTTATGTGGGGCTGGGGTTGTGGCTCAACAGCTCACTTAGCACCTGTAAGGCACTGGGTTTGATCCTCAGCACCACATAAAAATAAAATAAAGATATTGTATTCACCTAAAACTAAAAAATAAAAAAACCCTTATGTATATGACTTTTCAGAAATAGGAATTAAGTTCAGATTCCAAGTGTCCCTTGTCTGAGAGATGGTCATATTACCTTAGTTCTACATACTGTTTATACCCACCTGTCCTTTCCTTGTGGATGTAAGTAATATGATGAAAACGCCATGGTCCTCTCAATTTCTTGGAAGATAAGGGAGCAGTAATTAAAATAAAATAAAGATGTTGTGTCCTTCTTAGTTTCTTCTGTGGGTTAATTTCCTGACCCTACCCAGTGACATGAGTTTCTCTTGAACTTCATGGAGGTTCATGAAGTTCAACTTCATGGACTATGTTTTGCCTTGTTTTACTTTGTTTTCATATGACCAAGTGTAATGTCACTTGTTGGCTGGTCAGGAATCATTTCCTCTTCAGTTCCTCAGAACTGAAAAGATGAGGAACAAACCAGTACTGAGGATTTGCTCCTTTAGCAGAAGATCCAGGTTGCAGGGCTGCTAGTCCAGAAGGACACAGAAACTCTGTGTCATCCCACATTTACTCTGCCCGTGTATGTCTTCCACTTGGTTGAAATAAGTGGTCCTCTGTAATAGACTGATAATACTAAGTAAGGCCCTCTCCCAAATTCCAAGAGTCATTCTAGTGAATTATTTACCAAAGAACATTAAAGGAACCCATGAATTTGTGGTTGACTGGGCATTTATGTGAATGGCTCTGGTACCCTGTTGTGGTTACGTCTGATGACTTGTGGGACTGAGCCCTTAACCTGACACAAACTCCAGATAGTGAACATTGTTGGAATCATCAAGATTCATAACTGGAGCCAGATGTGGCAGTGTACACCTGTAAAATGCCAGTGACTCATTACAATGACCCAAGAGGCTGAGGTAGGAAGATCACATGTTTAAGGCAGTCTTAGCAGCTTAGAAAGACCCTATCTCAAGATAAAAAGGGGAGAGGAGGCTGGGGAATGTGGGACGGTAGCTCAGTGGCATAGTACTGCTGATTTCAGTCCCCATTGTCCAAAAAAGAAGAGGAGGAAAAAGAGAGGGAAAAAAATAAGAAAAAATTTCATGACTCCTCCTGTTCCCCTCCTTGACTCTTCTCTAGATTCCCCATAGAGGAACATATTCCTGACTTTTTGGTTATCCCTTATACTATTACTGTGTTTTCTTTACCACTAAGTGCTGTTTTTATTTTGTTTTGTTTTTAATTTTGCCTCCTTTTATCTTTTTATAAATGTGGTTGAAGTAAGTGGTCCTCTGTAATAGACTGATAATACTAAGTAAAGCCCTCTCCCAAATTCCAAGAGTCATTCTAGTGAATTATTTACCAAAGAACATTAAAGGAACCCATGAATTTGTGGTTGACTGGGCATTTATGTGAATGGCTCTGGTACCCTGTTGTGGTTATGTCTGATGACTTGTGGGACTGTGGGTTATAGTGCAAATATTTGCCTTTCACTTGTTTCTTTGCCTCAGTGTGATTCAAACATCCTGGTGTTTTTGGCTTCTGATCGTCTAATTTCTTCATTCTTTCCAGTGGTTATGGTATTTTAGTTTTTAAAATATATTTTTGGTCTTGTGAAAAATGCCTGTTCTTTCACATTTGTGTAAATTTGTAAATTCAATCCAGAATAAACCCTCAGGACATTGGAGAAACTTTACTGGGTTGGGGTTCAAGGTCAAGATCACAATTTCAAGAAGGAGCAGTGGGGTTTAGCCATTGACCCTCCACTCCATTCCTCTGCTTACTTGTTCATGATGGATACCAACATATGGGATTATCTAATTGATTAACTTTTGTCCTTCTAATCCTGTGAATACATCTGATATGGCACATCTTCTTTGCCTAAGAGTTATAGCATTTTGCACGTATACATTTTTATCTTCTGTTAAATATATCTGGTAATAATTTTCACTCTTTAAATCTGTGTTCAGCTGGGTGTGATGGCATGTGCCTGTAATCCCTCAGATTCTAGAGTCTGAGGCAGGAGGATCACAAATTCAAAGCCAGACTCAGCAACTTAGCAAGACATTTAGCAACTCAGCAAGACCTTGTATCTAAATAAAATATAAAAAAGCGCTGGGGATGTGGTTCAGTGGTTAAGCACCCCTGAGTACAATCCCCAGTACCCACCACCACCCCGCAGAAAAATTCTGTGTTCATTCATTTTACTGTGGCATTAATTCTTTTATTGACCTCATTTTGCAATTATTTTATTCTATGTTTGTTGTAACTCCCTTTATGTTAATATATATCAATCTGTCGGTCTCTTCCAGTATGTCTTCTCCTTTTTCTGTAAGATCTTGGGGATATTGAGTTCTCTTTGAGAACATCTTCTGAGACTATATTTTGCCTTGTTTCACTTTGTTTTCATATGACCAAGTGTAATGTCACTTGTTGGCTGGTCAGGAATCATTTCCTCTTGAACTTTGAGGAAGAACACTTTATATTCTTTGGAGAAAAGTGTTGGTGAATCTTTTAGGTATTTTACAATCATGGGCACATTCACCATTAAACTACTATGGGTATCAGTGAAATCCCTCAGAAATTGCAACTTTTTTTGTGTTTCTGGAAATAGAGCCCAGGCACTCTGCATTGAGCTGTATTTGCAGTCATTTATTTATTTATTTATTTATTTTTTAAGTACTGGGGATTGAACCCAGGGGTGCTGTACCACTGAGCTACATATCCAGCCCTTTATATATATATATATATATATATATATATATATATATATATATATATATATATATTTAATTTTTTAAGTCATTGATAGACCTTTATTTTATTTATTTTTATGTGGTGGTGAGAATCAAATCCAGTGTCTCACATATGCTAGGCAAGTTCTTTACCGTTAGGCTACAACCTCCAGCCCAATACATTTTTTAATTTTGAGAGGCTCTCACTAGATTGCTGAGGCTTTGCCATCCACCTGCCTCAGCTTCCCAAGTTGCTGGGATTCTGGACACATGCCATTGTACCTGGCTGGAAATTGCATCTCTTAACCTGATTCTCAATGTAAGAGAAGCCCAAGGTACACTGTTGGGTCTTCTAGAAAGAGTTCTTTGAGTGTGTGTGCATGTGCACACGTGTGCTAAAATTGTGTTGGAAGTTGCCCTGAGGCTCCTGAGTGTGGAGATTTTTGAGAAAAACTGTGTTACCCTGCTTTTTCCCTCCTACCTGATATCTTCCCAGTAATTGCATACTGCTATAAAAAGGGACAGAGGAAAAAAGGATAAATGGCCTGTAATATTACACCAATAAGTTAAAATGAATTCTTTTGCTGAGACACATGGTGGGCTAATCAGGAACAGGATGGAGGTTTTTCATAAAAGGAACTGACAGTCATAATTTGTGTATCATTTCTCTCATTTCCCCAAGGTGAAGTAGACCCTCCCATTAGAGAGCAACACTTGTAGTGACCACAGTAAAACTGTACAGATCCTTTCCCTGTGTTCTTGGGTCTGGTAATTTATGAGGAAGTGAGTGTGAGCACAGGTTAAAATTCTCTGTGTGATCCACCTGCTCCACCTCCTGAGTAGCTGAGACACAGGCATGCCCTCAGCACACCCAGCCAGAAATCGCCACTTTTGTTTCATTGTAAATGGGCAGAAATTGCAACTCTTAACCTGCTTCTCAATGTAAACAAGACCCAGGGTACACTGTTCTACCTTCATGGATTATAGGATAAATGTTTGGAGACTACAGAGCGTGTGTGTCTTGTGCATCTGTATCATTCCCTCCTGTTACAAATTTGTCTAGGATGTTTCAGGACTCAATGGCCTTGCAAGATGTGATTATATACTTCACCCAGGAGGAGTGGGCTCTGCTGGATCCTTCCCAGAAGAAACTCTACAGAGATGTGATGTCGGAAATCTTTGGCAACTTGTCCTCTCTAGGTAATGACCAGACATCTTTGACTTAGTCGGAAAATGTCTTTATTTATCCCTCCCTCACTTCCTCCCTCTTTCTTTCTTCATTTTCATTTACTTACTTTCTCTCTTTTTTCTTCCTATCTTCTTCCTTTCTGCTTTCTTCCCTCCCTGCATTCCCTTCCTTCTTCCCAAGGCCCTCACCCATGCTATTCAAGGGCCGTGCCACTGAATTACACTGCTAGCCAAGAAAAAGTGTTTCTTACCCATGAACTTTGTTCCACAATTTGGAACAAGGAAAAGGAATACCATGGTGTATCGATTCAGGCATGTTCTAACCATTCCGAACCTGGAAGCTAGTCAGTCGCATTTCTGTAATCCTAATAATTCATGGTGATGGTCTGTCTCTGCATTTTAGGAAAATTGTTGCAAGACAAGAACTGTGAAGATTGCTACAGAAATTTTGGGGGAAAGTTAAGGTAATTTTACTCCCAAGTGAAAGCAATGTCCCATAAGAGAATTCTAGTTCATGATTTCTTCCTGAGACAATGTTCTTGCTAATTGCTGAGGCTGGCTTTGAATTACTTTAGCCTCACCAGTAGGCGAAGAGTACATGCATCTGTCACTAGCTAGATAACATGAAATTAAAAAAATAAGAAAATGATATTAAAAAGATCAAATTTATTTACTGAGAATATTTTTTAAACTTAATTTTATTTATTTATTTTTCATGTGATGCTAAGGATCGACCACTTGCTAGGCACGTGTTCTACTGAGCCATAATCCCAGCCCATACTGAGAATTTTTTAACAAGAAATATGTACTTCAATGTGATATACATGTTCAGTATTTACAAAATAGAAAACCATATTTTAAAACCATATTCATGAATCTTACTCTTAAAAAATTAAGTTGTATATTTCAGGTATACACAAATTCAAGTATACAACCCTGTTTTTTTAAAATTAATTAATTATTATTTTTTTTAATACTGGGGATTGAACCAGGGGTGTGCTCCCACTGAGCTACATTCCCAGTCCTTTTTATATTTTACTGAGAGATAGGGTGTTGCTAAGTTGCTAATGTTGGCTTTGAACTTGCAATTCTTCTGCCTCTCAAGCCACTGGGATCACAGGTGTGCGCCACTGCACCTGGTTTCTCATATTCTGCATTCTATCTGTGGCCTCATTCAGCCTCACAATCTGTTTTTTTTTTTTTTTGGTCCTCTGATCTTCATCTTCCCATTGTCTCCCCTCAGCTCCTGGCCCTGGTAACTACTCTTCTATTCTCTATCTTATTGTACTTGACCTATTTCCCATGTAAGTGAGGTCATGCAATACTTGTCCTTCAGCGTCTGGCTTACTTCACTTAGCATACTGTGCTGTCATTTCATCCCTGCAGTGGCCAAGGGAAGGATCTCCTTAAGGAGATCTCACGCTTGTTTTCATAGCATGGCTGTTGTGAATGATGCTGCAATGCATGTGGAGATGCAGACGTCTTTATAAGGTGCTGATTTCATTTCCTTTGGGTATATGCCTTAAAACGGTATTGCTGAGTTATGTGACAGTTTTAGTTTTTTCTTAAGAAAACTTTCTATTGGGTTCCATAATGGCTGCAGCAAAGTACATTGACAACAATGTGTAAGGTTTCCTTTACTCCATATCTTCCCCAATATTGGTTATCTTTTCAGCTTATAATGGCCATTCTAATAGGTATGAGGTGGTATCTCACAGTGGGTTTGCTTTCCATTTCCTTGATGATTTGTGACATGGAGCACCTTTTCATACTGGTCTTGAACTTGTGATCATCCTACTTCAGCCTCCCAAGCCTCTGGGATCATAGGTGTGCGCCATCGCACCCTGCATGTCTTGCCCTTTGCATATGCCCATCACTTCTCTTTCATGCCTCTCTTCACACTTTCTCTCACATATTGCTCTCCCACCATGTGATGACATATGATATGTGATGATTCAGCCAACAGACCCTCATCAGATTAGTGGCACAATGGCATCTGGACTTCCAAGACTCTTTTTCTAACCCAACTTCTGTATTTTATGACAGTAAGAGAAAATGGACAGAGACATAACTTCTTAATTATGGCTTTAAATGTTTTTTTCCTAAATTGGTAGATGCTGTTTTCATGTAGTTGCTTGACAGAAGCAGAAGGTTTTTAATTTAATGTAACTCCTTTTATATATGTTTGCTTTTGTGACCTGAGCTTTTGGTGTAGTATCTACAAAATCAATGCAAGTCAGTGTCCAGGGCACTTTCTCCCACATTCTCTCTTCTGGTTGCTTTATAATAAGTTTCATTGTTTTGACCATTTTTCAATTCATTTTGTGTACTGTGTAAGATAGGGGTTCAGTTTCATTCTTCAGCTTGTGGAAAGGCACTTTTCTTGTACTCTTTTTGAGGAGGCTGTCTTTGTGTCTTCTTGGTGCTAATAGTCACATATAAACTTAAAAAAAATTATGAGGTGTCTATTGGACTGGTTTCATTTTATTATTATTTTATTATTTTATTTACTTGAATCTTCTCATTTTCCCAGAGCACCTCGGTTTTTTGTTTTGTTTTTTATAAAAGCAACTCTCACCATTACAGATTCTATCTCTGTCTTTTCTGGTCTTTGTTTGATTTAGATTTATTATTTTGGTCTTCATTGTATCCTTCCTTCTGCTCCTTTTGTATTTACCTTGTTCTCTTCTTTCTAGTTTTTTGATCCATAATATTTGACTATATATGGGCTTTTTCTTATATTTTCAAGTTGGCATTTATTGTTTATGCATCCATTGTAGAGCTGCTTTGGCTTCATTCCATGAATTTCAGATGCTTGTTATGTTTCCATTTTTGTCTCAAGATATTTTCATTTCCCTTTTAACTTTTTCCTTGATCCATGGATTGTTCAGGAGTATGTTATTTAGTTGCTGTATATTTGTGAAATTTCCAAGATTCTTCCTTTTACTGATTTCTAGTTTCATACCATTGTGGTCTCAGGAGATATTATATGGAGAAGTGTAGTATGCCAATAAATTTTAAAAATAAGCAAACAACAACAAAAAAAAAGTTCAGCTTTAAACTTACTGATAAAGAAATTTTTACCAAAATGTGTATTTAAATGTGATGTAAATGTTTTTGCAAATCAGAAACAATAATAGGAATTCCCTATATGAAAATCACTATATTGTTGAATAATTTGGTCAAACTTTCCTACAAAGCATTCAGTCCATTCACTTTCACAGAGTTTGGACAGTGCAGAAAACCTACACTTCCTCTAATAATAGTAAAAACATCTGTCCAGTTTATAATAGTGAAGGTAGAATTGTTAATATTACAAACCAACAATAATGTAGTTCTCCTCTTTCACAGCAATAATAATGGAGAGCAAGCCTGTGAAAGTAAAGAGCATCTTCACTGTGGAGAAATCTTTAGCCATATTCTAAATCCTGATGTGAACCAAAGCTTTAATGGAGTTAAGCCATATGACTGCAGTGTGCCTGGAGTAGTCTTCATGTGTCTCTCATCCCTTAATAGATATATGGTTCATGATACCAGATACAAACTGTATGAGACTCAGGAATATGGGGGAAAACAGTATCATTGTAAGCTATATGAGAAAGCATTTACTGATCACTACTCCTTTCAAAGATATGAAAGGACTCAAATTGCAGAGAAGCTGTATGATTATAAGGAATGTGGGAAATCATTTACTTCTCATAAAAGTCAAACAAGACACATGATATTGCACACCAGAGATGGACCTAACAAATGCAAATTTTGTGGGAAAGCCTTTTACTATCATAGGTCAGCTCTGAGTCATGAAAGGACAAAAACTGGAGAGAAACCCTATGAATGTAAGGACTGCTGTGGGAAAGCGTTCAATTCCCATGGAAAGGTTGGAAGAGACATGTTAGAACATACTGGAGATGGACCTTATAAATGTAAATATTGTGGGAAAGCTTTTAAATTTTCCCAATCAGTTCTGAATCATGAAAGGATTCATATGAGAGAAAAACCTTATCAGTGTAAGGAATGTGGGAAATCCTTCAGAAGTTGTAGTTCTTTTCGAGTTCATGAAAGGATTCACACTGGAGAGAAACCATATAAATGTAAACAATGTGGGAAAGCCTTCAGAGATATGAGATATGTACGAGTGCATGAAAGGATTCACACTGGAGAGAAACCCTATGAGTGTAAGGAATGTGGAAAAGGCTTCAGAACTTCTAGTTCTTTTCATATCCATGAATGGATTCACACTGGAAAGAAACCTTATGAATGTAAGCAGTGTGGGAAAGCCTACAACAATTCTTGGTATTTTCGTGTCCATGAAAAGACTCATACTGGAGAGAAACCTTGTGAATGTAAAGAATGTGGAAAAACCTTTAGCAATTGTAGTTCTCTTCGGTTGCACAAAAGGACTCATACTGGAGAAAAGCCTTATCAGTGTAAGGAATGTGGGAAATCCTTCAGAAGTTCTCGTTCTTTTCGAGTCCATGAAAGGACTCACACTGGAGAGAAACCATATAAATGTAAGCACTGTGGGAAAGCCTTCAAGGATGTGAAGTATCTTCGAGTGCATGAAAGGATTCACACTGGAGAGAAACCCTATGAATGTAAGGAATGTGGGAAAGCCTTCATCGATTTTAGTCCTCTTCAGTTGCATAAAAGGATTCACACTGGAGAGAAACCTTATCAATGTAAGGAATGTGGGAAATCCTTCGGAAGGTCTAGTTCCTTTCGAATCCATGAAAGGACTCACACTGGAGAGAAACCATATAAATGTAAGCAATGTGGG
Source organism: Marmota flaviventris (assembly GCF_047511675.1). Taxonomy (NCBI): domain Eukaryota; kingdom Metazoa; phylum Chordata; class Mammalia; order Rodentia; family Sciuridae; genus Marmota; species Marmota flaviventris. The sequence continues at coordinate 210,864,087 of NC_092498.1, forward strand.
AAAGGCTTTGTTGCTTCTTCTTCTTGTCGAGTCCATGAAAGGACTCACAGCGAAGAAAAACCCTATGAATGTAAGCAGTGCGGGAAAGCCTTTCGCAATTGTAATTCTTTACGATTGCATGAAAGGATGCACACTGGAGAGAAACCCTACCAGTGTAAGGAATGTGGGAAAGCCTTCAGAAGTTCTGGTTCTTTTCGAATTCATGAAAGGACTCACACTGGAGAGAAACCCTATGAATGTAAGCAGTGTGGGAAAGCTTATAGCAGTTCTTGGTCTTTCCGTGTCCATGAAAAGACACATACTGGGGAGAAACCCTATGACTGTAATGAATGTGGGAAAGCCTTCAAGGATTCTTGGTCTTTTCGAGTTCACAAAAGAATTCACACTGGAGATAAACCATATGAGTGTAAACAATGTGGGAAAGCCTTTTGCAATTTTAGTTCTTTACGATTGCATGAGAGGACACACACTGGAGAGAAACCTTAGCAATATAAGGAATGTGGGAAAGCCTTCAGAAGTTCTAGTTCTTTTCAAATCCATGAAAGGACTCACAATGGAGAGAAGCCCTAGGAATGTAAGCAGTGTGGGAAACTTTCACTTGTTTTATTCAACTACCCAAAAGGATTCACATTAGAGAGCAACCCTTTGTGTGTAAGCAGCACAGAAAATCCTTCAATGGTTTTTATTCTTGTACATAAAAGGATTCACACTGGAGGGAAGCCCTATGAATGTAAGCCATGTAGGAAGGCTTTCAAAAAAATCTTGATCTTTTATAGTCCATGAAAGGACCCATACTGGATAGAAACCCTTGCATGTAAGGACTTGGGAAAGGGTTCAAATGCTTGTTCAGTTCCAATCCATGAAAAGAACCCATACTGAAAGAGAAACCCTATTTATGTTAAGCCACATGGGAAAGAGTTTTCTCATTTTCGTTTCATGTGTATAAAAGGATTACACTATGGAGGGAACCATCATGGCAAAGCCTTACTTGAGTACTTTCCAAGTACATAAAAGAAATATGAATGAGAAATATGAATGTACAGAATATGGGAAAGTGTTTGAGTCCTTTGTAAATATTGGAAGACGTGTGATAGTACCTAATGGAGAAGAGCCTTACAAATGTAACTTATAAGTTTCTCCGTTTCTAAGGCATGAAAGGCTCACTGAAGAAAAACATTGAGAATATAAAGAGTGTGGTAAAGTTTTAGTTGTTTGAAATACGAGAGCAACCCAAAATGGAGGCAAGTGCTATAAATACAAGGAATATGTGAAAGCCTTCAAATTCTCAGTTTCTTTCCAACTCATGAGATAACTCCTACTGGAGAAATCCTATGAGAGGAGCATGGGAATTCTTTCATTGCCATGCGGTCTTCAGCCAAGAAAGGAATGCATAATGGACAGATGTCTTATGGTGTGAAAGTGCCGTAAGGCTTGTCATCAGTTCAAATTGTAGCCATGAAAGATTCACAGTCGTGAGAATCTCCACGAATATATGCAATGTGTCAAACCTGGTATCCTACATCTTTTCAAATATATATGTAAGATTATACATGGCTTTGAAGCACTTCCTTTTAAAAATGAAGGAAAGTTTTCCATTTTACCAAGTGGGATTTTTTTTTTTTAATTTTTGGAGGGCAGGTACTAAGGTTTCAACCCAGTCATTTCACAACTAAGCTACATCCCAAGCACTTTTTAAATTTTGAGATAGGAGCTCACTAAGTTGTCCAGGCCTGCCTTGAACTTGCAATATTCCTGCCTCATCCCCTTGAATATCTGGGATTACAGATGTCCTCCACCTGGCCCCATGCATTTTAACAAGTTTGGTTGTTTTGTTTTGTTTTTACACTGGGAATTGAACCCAGGGATGCTTTACCAGAGAACATCCTCAACCCTTCTATTTTTTGAGACAGGGTCTCACTAAATGCTGAGGTTGACCTTGAACTTGGGATCCTCCTGTCTCAGCCTCCCAGGTCAGCTAGTAATTTAAGTCATGTGAAATCACACTGGAGAGAAGTTTTGTAAATGTAAGTTACATAGAAAACCTCGTTAATACTGAAGTATTTATTCTATGAAGAATTTACAAGAAAGAAATGCAAAAGTTCTGAGTATATTTTGTTCTTCAGTGTCTCATTTTTAACTTGGATATGTAGTAATTTGAAACATTAAATGAAATGTTTCAGCTGGGTGTGGTGGTACACACTTGTAATCCCAGCAGCTCTAGAGACTGGGGCAGCAAGATCACAACTTCAAAGCCAGCCTTCAGCAACTTAGGCTCTAAGTAACTCAGTGAAACCCTGTCTCTAAGTAAAATATAAAAAAGGGCTGAGGATGTTATTTAGTGGTTAAGCAACCCTAGGTTCACTCCCTGGTACCAAAACAACAACATATGAAATGAAATGTTTCTTTAAGAATTTAAGCAATTTACAGGGGCTTGGTGGGGTGTTTTTTTTTCTATTATCTTTGCATTTTGATACATGGGTGGGTGAATTGTATTTGCAATATGATAGATTCAATTTTACACTGTTTAATTGGCACTTGTGAGCTATTTAATTGTCATCAATTGTCATTAATGAGCTATTGAAAAAGGATGTTTTGTCCATTGCTGGTCTGTGTGTCAGGAACTGGATATCACATTCCTCCTTTTGTGAAAAACTGTAGTTAAGAGAGTCAGTAGAGAAAAAGGTTCATTTTATTTTCCTTGCTAATAAATCATTGCCTTCCTCTTCTGTGTAATGTGTATGATGTGGTCTCACGATTCTTGTTATTCCATCCTTTTTTCTATTATAGTACACATTGATTTCCATGAATTATGTTCATTAAAATATGTAGACTTAGTTATCCATTAAAAACTATGTGATGTTGGGCATCCCAGCAGCTTGGGAGGGTGAGGCAGGAGAATCATGAGTTCAAAACCAGCCTCAGCAAAGGCGAGATGATAAGCAACTCAGTGAGACCCAGTCTCTAAATAAATACAAAATAGAGTTGGGGATGTGGCTCAGTGGTTGAGTGTTTCTGAGTTCACTCCCTGGTACAACCCCTCCCCCCAAAAAAAACCCCATATATAATAGTTTTTAAAGAAATCTTCTACAGGGGTCACATGAGGTAAGTATATTTAAGTAAATTGTCAGAATACAAAACAAAGGTCAGGAAAGACTAGATCATTTTTCATATTGCCTACAAAGTGTAGCTTTTTTTTTTTTTTTTTTTTTTTTTTTTGTACTGAGGATTGAACCCAGGGGCACTTAACCACTGAGACACACCCCCAGCTCCTTTTTGTGTTTTATTTAGAGACAGGGTCTCGCTGAGTTGCTTAGAGCCTTGTTAAATTGCTGAGGCTTTGAACATATGATCCTCCTGCTTCAGCCACCCGAGCTGCTGGGATTACAGGCTTGGGCCACCACACCCAGCCAAAATGTAGTCTTGACGCTAAATTTTCAGATTTCTCTTAATATCGGTCTCTGCAGATGCAAAATGTAAAATCAAGCAAAAAAAAAAAAAAGTATTGTAGGCTTTGAGTATGTGATAAGGAACACATTCATGTGGTCCAAGTGCTTTTAGTTTTGTGATAACACACAGTTAAGTGGTAAAGGTAATAAAACATCCAAACTACTAGAAGGGATCCCAGGATCAGTAAATTCCTCTTGAAGTAGTAAGGGTAATCTACGTTCCACACGGAACGTAGGATAAATAGAGAAAAGAATATTATAATTTGTGTGGAACAACAATAACAAAAACTCCTAATGGCCAAAGCAATCTTGGGCAAAAAGAACAAAGAGGCTTACAGAGAGATCACAGTGCTCAGATCAAAGACTGTGGTATCATCCAGCTTGATAGAGCTCAGACCTGTAACCCCAGCTACGAGGGAGGCTGAGGCAGAAGGAGCACAAATTTGAGACCAGCCTCAGCAACTTAGACCCTGTCTAAAAATTAAAAATAAAAAAGGGCCGGGGTGTGGGTCAGTGGTACGGCACCCTAAATTGCCATTCCCCACAGAAAAATAAAAAAGAGAAACCTTACATAAACCAGTGGAACAGAACTGAGGAATCACACATCTATAATCAGGTGATTTTCAGTGAAGTTGCTAAAGACGCAGTTGAGAAAGGACACATTTATTTATTTATGGTACTGGAGATGGAACCCAGAGGCACCTTGCCACTGAGCTACCTCCCCAATCCTTTTTACTTTTCATTTTGAGACAGTCTCACTAAGTTACTGAGGCTGGCTTGAATTTATGGTCCTCCTGCCTCAGCCTCCCCAGTCACTAGGGTTATAGGTGTTTGCACACCTGTAATCTCCGTGATTCAGGTAGTTGAGGCAAGAGGATTGCAAGTTTGAGACCAGCCTCAGCAATTTAGCAAAACCCCCCCTTTTTTTTTATTGTCAATGTGTGGGAGGCGGCCACTCTGATTCACATTCTCCTTCCCTGAGTGGAGAGGCTTTGACTGGTCACTGCATCTAGTTGTGACCTGGACATTGCCCCAGTCCCGAAGGTTGAGGACGCATCTTCAGACATAGGTGTGTTATCCCATGGACTGAGCTACACTCACCTGTTCCTTCGTAATACTATCCCTTTACCCTGTTTGGGATAGAATGTTCCATGGAAATGCCCTTTGTGTGTCCCCTTCTCTTGCTCTGCCTTTGGGTGTGGCCTTCCTAGATGTCAGTCAACCTGCTGACGGCAGACATCACGAAGCTAGACTTAACCCGCCCCCCGAACCTGATCCCTTGCTTCATTTGAATGGCTTCTTCTCAATAAAAGGGTTCAGCACGCACTTGTTCACTCTCTTTCTTCGGACCCTTAAGGTCAGAGGAGCCGTCACAGGACCTCAAAGAAAAAGAGATTTCTGTCTCTTGTGTGGTTACTTCAGGCAGCCCAGTTCCCCCGGAGTGACCCTGAGTGTTTTGGTTGTGAGGAACGTGACATCAGTGGACCTTTATTTTATTTATTTATATGTGGTGCTGAGGCTCGAACTCAGGGCCTCACACATGCTAGGTGAGTGCTCTACCGCTGAGCCACAACTCCAGCCCCTAAAACCTGTCTTCAAAAAAAAAAAAAAAAAAGGACTGGGGATGCAGCTCAGTGGTAAAGCACCCCTGATCCGGAAAGAAAAGGTGATATCCACTTGTGGGGCTGGGTTGTGGCTCAGTGGTAGAGCACTTGCCTAGCACAAGTGAGGCACTGGGTTCGATCCTCAGCACCACATAAAAATAAAAATAAAGGTATTGTGTCCACTTACAACTAAAATATTTTTAAAAAGATATCCACTTGCAGAGGAATGAAACTGGACCCCCATTTCTTATTAATTACAAAAATCAACAGTATACTAATTAAGACCTAAGATCTAAAACTAAAACTACCAGAAAAAAAAAAGGATAGCTTTCCAGACGTCAAAAGGGGCTAGGAAAGTTATCTTGGACAAACCCTCTCACCCTAAAAATTACAGGAATCACACAGATGTGTGGGATTACATCAGACTAAAAAGCTTCTGTGGAGGTGTGGAGCAATCACTTGATTGAAAAAACAACTTTGGTTTGGTAGAACCAAAGCCAACTGTATAGATGACAAGGAACCAACATCCAGAATATCTAAGCTCAAAAGCAAAAAGCCAAATAGCCTGATTTAAAAATGGGCAATAGGAATGCAAGGTGGAAATAATTTTTTTGGTGCTGGGGGTAGAACCAGGGCCTCCAGCATGCTAGGCAAGTGCCGAGACCCCATGAACTGAATGTCAGGTGTGAGGAGCATTCACTGCCCACCTGTGCCGAATCCCAGCTGGCTGGGCAGCAAGGGTACGTTCAACTAGACTTGATTTGCGATTTTTGAGTCTGTTTGCATCTGTATTCAGAAGATATATGCATGTACCCTTTTATAATATATACCATTAAGTATAATATTATATACTATATATATTATAGTATAATATATGCCATGTAGGTAAGTGTATTGATATACTCACATATGTATACATTAAGTATGTAGTGTACATTTTTAGTATATGTACACTACTAGTATATATAATAGCATTTAATACACTGTATTATCCTGGTATGTCCTATGTAGGGTAGCCCAATGCTTCCTCAATCCCTTGTATGTGATTCTGCCAATCCCTGCTAGCCTTTAAGATTGTTCAAGCAAGTCAGCCACATTTCCCCACGAGAACCACAAGGCTTCCCTGTCACACCCCGTTTTCTCTTCCCAAGTACATCTATGCGCAGGCCTGGTGGCTCATGGCCATGCAGTGTGCTGTAAGGAGCATGTGGCTGTAGTTTTTTGTTTGTTTTAATATTTATTTTTTTAGTTTTCGGTGGACACAACATCTTTATTTATTTATTTTTAAAGTGGTACTGAGGATCGAACCCAGCGTCCCGCGCATGCCAGGCGAGCGCACTACCACTTGAGCCACATCCCCAGCCCTGGCTGTCGTTTTAACACTAGCTCTATAAGGCAATTCAAGCACCCTGCAGGACCAACAGTGTGTGTCACCTGGCAGTGTTGTGCCACCTGGCCCAGGGGGACCACCCTCGAGCAGTACCTTTCCAGCAATGGTTACCCCTAAAGAGCTCCAACCCCTTTCTGAACGAAGTGCCTGGTACCTGAACCAAACCAAATGCATGTATAAGAAGGAAAAAAACCCTGATTGAAAACGGTCTGTGGTGGAGATGCTCCCAGTCAGATGGTCATTGGACCCCTAAATACATCTGGTCCAGGCCACCAGCCTGCTGCCATAGTCTGAGAACGTTGTCAGAATAAACTGCTTGAACATCACATTGTATCTAAGTAACTCATTTTTTTATGTGAATTGGGCTGAACAGGAGAAATTGCCCCTGAATGAGCTGGTTAAGCAAGCCCCCCCCCCCAGTCTCCACTGTGCCATATGCTGAGAGATATGTGTGTCCTTAATTTGTCTATGGGTAATCTGGGGGCAAGATTCCCACAGTGCTTTACCCCAAAGGGGGTGACTTTGGATGAGTCCTCATTGCTTTTGGAAGAATCAGATAGGGAAGACCCTTGGCAATAGCCAAAGAATCTGTCAGAATGTGCACACAACCCCAGCTCTCAGTCACAAAGGGATTCTGTAGCATTCACATGGTGGCCTGGGATGTGGCTCAAGATGCCCTCCGTTGGGTCCCATCTTTGATTGGGAATGGTCACAAGATAGGGATTAGAAGCAGCATCTCTCCAGTGAACACCATCCTGTGGCCAGAAGGCACACTGCTTTAGTCCGCTTTTTTCCTGCTGTGACTGAAAGACCAACCAGCACAGCTGTACAGGAGGGAAAGTTTACTTGAGGGCTCACGGGTTCAGAGGTCTCAGTCCACAGACAGCCGGCTCCATTCCACAGGGCTTGAGGTGAGGCTGAACATCATGGCGGAGGAGTGTGGCAGAGGAATGTGGCTCCCACGATGATCAGAGCAGAGACTCCAAGGGTCAGATATAAAATATAGACCCAAAGCCACGCTCCCATGCCCACCTCCTCCAGCCACACCCCACCTGCCTTCAGTTACCACGCAACCCATCAGGTGGCTGTGACTAATTCCGATTGGGTTTGGGCTCGGTAACCCAATCCTTTCCTCTGAGCACTTCAACCATCACATACACCATCCATCAAGTACCTGGAAAGACTGGCCCAGTGGCCAGTGGGTCTAGGAAGGAGGTCACCTCTCCATAACCCTTGTGTCACACTGAGTCGGAAATCACTGCCTCCCATAGCTCAATGAAGAAGGTGCAGAGGAGGAATGATTGGGCTGAGCACCTTAACTCAGTTGGTGGATTAATCACCTGATGGAATTCGTTGAGTGGTAACTGGAGGTAGGTGGGTGTGGCTGGGGGGAAGTGGTTCACTGGGGGCGTGGCTTTGGGGTCTATATTTGCATCAGGTGGGTGGCGCGCGCTCTGCTTCCTGATCTTCCTGCCACTTCCTGCTGCTTCCTGCCACGCTCTTCCTCCGTCATGTTGTGCCTTGCCTTGACCCTGAGGAATGGAGTCTGCCGTCTGTGGCCTGAGACGTCTGAAACTGTGAGTCCCCAAATGACTTTTCCTTCTCTGTGATTGTTCTGGTTGGGACTTCTGGTCACAGAAGCAAAACAAACTGTGTCCTTATCTTTTCAGTGAAGAGATGGCTATGACAAGCCACCCGGGTGACTTACCTACCTGGCCCAGCTGCGCAGCCAGCTGCAAGGGAGGGCGAGGGTTTCTGCCTGTGAAGGTTCTGTCTCCAAAGGATCCTTTTGTATCTTGCGGTGGTTGCTCTGATTGTTTTAGGACAGGGACGGGGTTAGTTTCTCTCACCAGGAAGGCAAAATAGGAGTGAGATAAGGTGGATAAGGTCCCTGGACAATTTGGGGATGATGTGTGATTTGGCGGCTCTTGGAGGCCGAAAAAGCATCTGCTAGGTTTGAATGTTGCTTCCCAAACTCATGCTGACGTCTAGTTACAGGTTCGGAGGTCTCAGTCCACAGACCGCCGGCTCACGCTGATGTCCAGTAGTCAGCAGTTAGATCCCGGGGCTCTGCCTTCAGGAACGCATCAGTGCCGTTGCTGTGGGAATGATTTCCTAATAAAGGTCAAGTTCAGCCACTTTGGTTACCCTCTTTCATCCTCCCCGTGCCTTTCAGCCATGGATAGTGCTGCGAGGCGGCCCTGGCCAGATGCAAGACCTTGAACTTTCAAGATGAAAGATTTGAACTTTCTAGTCTCCCGCACTATTGGGAAATAAAATGCAGTTCATTATAAATTACCAGTAATCCTCAGGATTCTGACAGCACAAAATGGACTTAGACACACCAGGAGTAGGGAAGGACAAAAGTAGGGTGTTGGTATTTGGATAGATTCTATTTGTTCTCCCCTTCAAAATGAGTAGAATTTTAATTTGTCAGTGGAGCTGGTGATTTGGAGATAGCAGGGTTGTTGTGTCCCAGGGGTCATTGCTGCCATGTGACATGGGTTCTGTGACTTTTTTTTTTTTTCTGAAAATGCCACCTCACAGCCACCTGTGACTGCTACAGAGGTATTTTCCTGAGTGGAAGAGGGATGGGCTTCTAGGCAGACTTGTTGGAAAGCAGGCACTGAGCAAGCTGGAGACGGAAACCCTGTCAGGACATGACGCTGAAGCTGAGTTGGCATGTCCCCAGAACAGTCTCCCTGGGGTGATGCTCCGTGGGATGGGCTCTTATGTTTTAGAGCCACAGCATCACCAACAAAGTCTGAGGTGATCGATTTAAATCCAAAGGCCCCATCTTGATTTTAGGAACCTCTCAATTTTCTCAAGTAGAGTGGGTGTAAGTAGAGGGCAGGGTTAGGGCTAGGAGTTTCCTGAAGATGGGGTTGCAGGCAAGGCCTCGTGGGACCCGATTACTTCTCCATCCTTTATTTCTTTGATCCCACGGTGGTAGAAAGAAGTGTTGTAGAAGTAAAAATGAAGGTGGCAGAGTTAAACATAGTTCAAGTGTGTGAAACTGTTTTGCGATAATTATTTTTAAGTCTTTTTAAAAATATTTTTATTTTATTTATTTGTATTTATGTGGTGCTGAGGATCGAACCCAGGGCCTTGCACATGCGAGGTGAGTGCTCTAACCACTGAACCACAACCCCAGACCCAATAATTATTTTTTATACCAGAGATTGAACCCGGGGCACGTAACTACTGAGCCACATCCCCAGCCTTTTTTTATATTTTATTTAGAGACAGGGTCTTGCTGAATTACTTTGGGCCTTGCTTACTTGCTGAGGCTGGATGTGAACTCACGATCCTCCTGCCTCAGTCTCCCGAGCTGCTGGGATTGCAGGTATGTACCACCACACCCAGCTAATAATTATTTTTAAGATACATAATATCACTTAAAGTGTTCTTATAAGTTTTCACATGTATATAGTCATACCACCACCATGAAGATGAAAAACAGGAACATAACCCCTAAAGTTGATCCTTGCAGTGCCCAGTCCTGCTCAACACATCTACCCTTCACCAGTGAACTGTCAGGTCTCCTTACCTTCACTTTACTAGAAAGTTATATGGATGCAACGTTATGTTGTTTTTTTAGTTCTGAGCTTGAAAACTGTCCTGTGCAACAGAGTAAGGCCCTATCTAAGAAGCAGAAGCAGAATAAACCCCACAGAGATGCTGTTTTTATGAACTATGTGAGGTTGTGTACTCCTGTTTTTATCTTTTAATACTTATGAGACGGAAGGATTGATTGGTGAATCATATGAGACCCTAGTAATTATGAAATCTCAAAATATCTCCATTAAGAAAATAAAAGGGGCTGGGGATGTGGCTCAAGCGGTAGCGCCCTCGCCTGGCATGCGTGCAGCCCGGGTTCGATCCTCAGCACCACATACAAACAAAGATGTTGTGTCCGCCGAAAACTAAAAAAAAAATTAAAAAAAAAAAAAAAAAAGAAGAAGAAAATAAAAGTAGCAATAAAAACATGGACAAAGATTATATTCACTTCCTATTTTAATACAAAACAAAGTTATTATTCCTTTTTTTTGGTATCAGGAATTGAATTCAGGGGCACTCAAACAGTAAGCCACATCCCCAGCCCTATTTTGTATTTTATTTAGAGATAGGATCTCACTGAGTTGCTTAGCACCTTGCTTTTGCTCAGGCTGGCTTTGAGCTTGTGATTCTCCTGCCTCAGCCTCCTGAGCCGCTGGGATTACAGGCATGTGTCACTGTGCCCAGCTGTTCTTCACATCTTAATGTGTATTTGAACAGGGTAGTGATATCTGAAGGCCCTCCCACATTCCTTACCTTCATAGGGTTTCTCTCCAGAATTCCTTAATTCATGTGCTTGGAAACCTAGAACAGATATGTAGGTTTCCCACATTGCTTGCACTCATGGTCCTTTCCAGCAGTATGCCTCTGAATGCACTGGCCGTAACCGAAGGCTTTCCCACATTTATTACATTTGTAGGGTTTCTCTCTAATGTATTTTCATGTCTTTGAGCAGAATTGAAATATCTTAATGGTTTGCTACATTGGGGTTTCTTTCCCATGTGAATTAATTCATGTTTTTGGAAACCTAAAGCCAACATGTAGGTTTTCCCACATTGCTGACATTCATAACACTCCTCTGCACTGCAAGTCCTGTCCTGCATTTGACCACGTTAGCAAGACCTGAGGCCTTGCCACATTCTTTACATTCATAGGGTTTCTCTCCAGTATGATTGTTTTTATATATTTTTTAAAATTTTTTAATATTTATTTTTCAGTTTTCGGTGGACACAACATCTTTTATTTTTTTTCTTTTTAAAGAGAGAGAGATTTTTTTAATATTTATTTTTTTAGTTTGCGGCAGTTACAACATCTTTATTTGTATGTGGTGCTGAGGATCGAACCCAGTGCCCTGCGCATGCCAGGCAAGCTCACTACCGCTTGAGCTACAACCCCAGCCCTGTTTTTATATTTTTGAACAAAATTTTGATATCTGAATGTTTTCCTACACTTCTTACATTCAGTCTCTCTTCAGTATGACTTCATTCATGCATTTGAAAACCTAGAGCAGACATGTGAGTTTTCCCACATTATTTACATTCATAGTGTTTCTGTGCAGAGTATTCTTTTTCATGTGTTTGAGCAGACTGGTGGTATCTGAAGGCTTTCCCACATTTCTTACATTTATAAGGTTTTTCTTCAGTGCAAGTCACTTCGTGTAATTTAATGGAGTGCTGATATCTGAATGCTTTCCTGCATATCATATTCATAGTGCTTCTTATAGCACTTCTTAGGTCTCACGTTGCTTTGGATCACCAATGATATTTTAAATGAGAAAAACCTAGTGAAATATCCAGCAAAAATTACTTGAAGCATGTATTGATATGTAAAGTACAAAAAACCCCTAAATAACTATTCTGTTCAGAAAGGGAAGATGACAGTTTGTTGTTTCCAAGGCAAGATATGGGTTTCCAAACAACTGATCCTATTTTAACATTTCTAGGAATTGCAAGTTTATGCCCCAGAATTCTCTTTGAAATCATCCAAGAGGAAAAAACACAACTCCTGAACTTACTGCACATACTAGGGGAGTTAAAAAAGTAAAAAGAATACATAACAAGTAAAATATAAATATGGTAAAATTTTATTTTTTTAAGATTCACATTTCTTGTCTCTTTGGAAATATTTCATATTGTTGTTCAGATTCTATTAATTAAATACATTTTTCCATTTATTGAAATACTACAAAGCAAGTAAATAAATCTATTTAAGGTGACCAGCTCAGGGAGAGGCAGTCCTGTCCTGGGACTGGGTCAGAAGGCCAGATCGGCCAGGAAACTTTCCAACAGGAACCTCAACCCAAGGGAGTTCCCTAGGACATCTGTGCCCAGGAAAGACACTGGGAGGAAAGGAAATTTTTTTTCTTTTTACCATATAGCTCCATGTGCTGATTCTCTGCTTTCCTGTCAAATAAGTTTTTTTTTTATTATGAATATTTTATGTATCTATTTGGTGCTCAGAATTGAGCACAGAAATCCTCCCCACCTCCAAAATAAATATTTTAAAGAGTTATCCCTATCTCTTTAAAAAATGATTAAGAATTAAGCACATGCCTGTAATCCCAGTGTCTCTGGAGGCTGAGACAGGAGGACCAGGAGTTCAAAGCCAGCCTCAACAACTTAGGGAGACTCTAAGCAACTCAGTGAGACCTTGTCTCTAAATAAAATACAAAATAGGGCTGGGGATGTGGCTCAGTGGTGAAATGCCCCTGAGTTCAATCCCTGGTACCAAAAAAAAAAAAAAAGAATTGAAACACTTGTCTGAAATGTGCAATAAAGGATAAATAGTTATACATAATGATATAAATTGGAGAGGGGCAGTTGGCCTTTGGGAATGGCAGGAGGAATCTGCAGATTTAGGAATTTCTAGGAATAACTAGGCTCGGGGAAGAGGCTTGTGGATTTGAGACTCGGCTTCCAATAAACCTGGAAACCTCAGGGAAAACATCCTCCCTGGGGAGAAGAGAGGGGCTGGGTCCCCACACACCGCAACTCCTGTGCAGGAACCTCCTTCAGTGAGAGGTCAGCAGGAACTCTCACCTGGAGTCCGTTTAGGATCTCACCTAACAGCCAAATTCGCACACGTGCTGCCCTCATTGGAACACGCAGCGGATCTGCTGACCAACTGTTCCCCCTCCAAGCCAGGAGCTCCGCCCGGCCTTCCTCGGGTCCCTACACAGGTCGCCCCAACTGGCCTGACCAGTTTCCACTCAGATCCCCGACCCCAGGCACTCATTTCTCCCAGGCAGACCCAGCGGGCCTGTGGTCGCGTCCCACTGCAGTACCCGGGTCCTGCCCTGATAGCCCCACTGGCCCTCGCCCACCAGGGGCTCCCACAAGATGGAGAGCCTTGGACCGACCCTGCAAGCAGAGACTCCTTTCCCCTGTAGGGTCCCGCCTCTTGCTCAGGGCATTCCCAGGACCCGTGCCCAGGCCAAACTCTCAGGCTGGGCCCTGGCGCCCTGCCGGTCCTGATCCTTCCCTGGAGCTGTCTCCTAGTCCTTTCGGGTTCCCCTGCCGGACCTTCACCTCAGGCACCTGAGGACTGAAACTCGCCTCCTAGTGTCCCCCAAGCCCCCCTTCAACCCCCCACCAATCTCCAGCCACCAGACCGCCCTCTCCCCGGCCACCTCTGTTCCCAGGCTCTTTCATTCCGTCAGTCTTCCTCCAGGAGCATCCGAGAGCTGCGGCACTCGATTATCTGGATAAGTTTCAGATTCTAAAGGTCTGGCGGAGCTGGGGTGGCCCCCTCCACCAAGGCCCCCCATTCCTCCGGTTTAGCACTGCCTTGGGTCCCCTCATTTCCCCCTCTCCAAAGTCCCCCACGGCCTCTCCAACGGCTCAACACTCCTCCCGGTCTCCACTGTACCCTCTCCCATTACTGCCCGGCTCTGCAGGCCAGTCCCTGCTCTGCGGGTCCCCTTGACCTCCCTCCCTTCTGGGCCCAGCCCCCCACTCAGCCCCACCCTCTGGCCTGGGCCCCACCCCCACCCCGCATTGTCAGCCGGTTCCGCTCCAAGCCCTGCCCCCTGCCTCGGCCCGCCCTGCCCCGCCCTCTCCTGGTGGCCCGCGGGGCCTGCAGACGCTGCTGCTGCGCTCCAGAACTAGTTTGTTGTGGGGAGAACGCGGCCGTCAGAGAGCGCCCAGGACATTGAACTGGACAGTGAAAAGGTGGAAAGGAAACGGGAGGCGAGAGGACACCCCGGCTTAGCGGGGGCCACCAGCCGAAGACCCGCTTGCCTTCACCATGGCGGCTTCAGGCTGCGCCTCCAGACTCCACTGGACGAACAGCGCCCCGGTGCCCGTGATTTTTCATGGTGGGAATGCAGTGGCTGGAGATGGACTTCCAAACATGTAGGGCGAGCCTGAGAATGCGCGGGGAATCTAAGGTCCCGGTAGCCCTCAGACATGGAAACGGAGCTCGAAGGTGGGGACTCTCGGTGTCAAAGTCCCAGGAAGCCGTCTGTGGATCTGGGGACTGTGTCCAAATACCACCAGGTCGGGTGAGGGACCAAGGACCTGATTCTGAAAGAATCTGAGGTACTTACTGCCATCTAAGGAGCCAGGGAGGATTTAGAAGTCAAGGCCTCTGTCCAGGCCTGAAAGAAATTGTGTCACACCCAGGAAGTAAAAGAAGCCCAATTAAAAAGGTCGCACATTATATGATTCTACTTATATGAAGTCTGAAAACCACAAAGTCATAGGAACGGAAACAGCAGTTGGTGAATTTTCTTGGATATGTTCACTATTTGCATTGTGGGGATGTTTTCAAAGGGTAGAGTGTATGTCAGGACATCTCAGTTTAAATATGAGCAGTAAACTGGCTGTCAGTTATACACCAACAAAGCTGGGAAGCAAGCGAGCAATAAAGAACATTCACCTGACACTTAGGAGCAAAACACACACACACACACACACACACACACACACACGGGTCAAGGGTGGAGCTCATGTCTTTTATTTTTGGGGTTTGTGTTTTTGGAGACTGAACCCAGGGTCTCACGCGTTAGGCAAATGCTCTACCACTGAGCTACATTCTCAGCCTTTTTAATTTTGAAACAGGGTCTCACTTAAGACCCAGGCTGGCTCTGAAGTAGCTGGGACTGGGATCATGGGTGGGCTCCATAATGCCTGGCCTTTATTTTTTCCCTCCAATCTCATTTTGGGGGCTGGGGATGTAGCTCGGTGGTAGAGCACTTGCCTGGCATGCTTGAAGCCCCGGTTCCATCCCCAGTACTGCCAAAAAAAAAAAAAAAACCCTAATTTTTGAACACCTATTATATTCTTGTTCATTCGCTAGCTACCTCCTCCCTCAACTCCTGAGCTCGAGGAAGGCTGGGTTTTTCCTTAATTTACTACTCTCAGCCTGGCACATGAAGGGCACTGGTCAACCTCCAAACAAGAGAAAAGGTTCATACCATGATCTTGGCTTTGTCACTTTGGGCCTGTGGTGAAGCAGCACATCATGGTGGGGGGACACAGTCACCTCATGCAGTCAGAATGCAAAGAGGAGCCAGGGTCCCAATAACCCTTCAAGGGCCTCCCATGACTCCCCACTTCCCTAAGGCTCTACCACTTCCCAATAGTGCCCAGGTGGGACATCAGGATCCAAATCGTAACTTAAAATCAATAAAACAGAGATGAACCAAAACGAAAAGAGTATATCATGGGCTGAGGCTCAGGGAACAGCGCTTGTCCAATGTGTGAAATCTGGGCTTGATGGCGAGAGCTACAAAAAGCAAAACCAAGAAACACCCAACCACCGAAAGTGAGTTACCAAGGACAAGATTTTACTTCCTCAAAACATCCAAAAGAAATGTCTTACTTCTGTGAATATTAATCAATCCACATAACACAAGTACAAATCCTGTAAGAAATTTTGAGCACCTTTACTTAAAAAAAAAAAAATCACATGGTCCCCTTGGCTACTGATCATGCCACAATGTGTTACACTCCTTCTTGAAACAGGGGTGATACTTGTGTTTGTCAGTTAAGAGAGCACCTACAAAACCATGATTTGACATTATGATAAAAACTCCAATATATGCAATAAAAGTGAAATTCATGTGAGAAAAAAAAATGCTTGAAGCTGTATATACATGGTAACACATCATAAAGTTTAATGAATAACTTGGCAAAACTAAAAGTTGGCCTGATCCACAATGGCGATGGGATATTTAATATATCTTAGTAAATAAAAGAGACAATATTTGTTAGCATACAAGTTGCTTGAACATATTCAACATTATTAAGAGAAATGTACAGAAATTCTCCTTGGGGAAAAAAATTTCAATATTTTTAATCACAGAGAATAAAATGTAACTAAAAATGAACAGAATGATATATTCAGCTGTGAGGAAGAGGAAGACCTCCCTGCAGGCTCAGATGGAAGTAGCCAAGTGCTCTACCACAGAGCACTGCACAATGCAATAAAGCTTTTTTTTATTTTTGGTGGCTGGGGATTTGAACCCAAGGCCTCAGCATGCTGGGCAGTGCTCTACCACTGAGCTACACCACCAGCCCCTCAACTAGTTATTTCTTTGGCATCACTGTAGCTGCCATGCAATCAGGAACACAGTAACTGGCACTGAAAACGGACATTAACTATACAAATTAGATCTTATATCAATTCAACCCGTAGAGGGGAGTCAGAGTATTTCCAAGAATGACTGTCTAAACTGGCTGCCTGACAGACACATTAGGGTTTGGGGGAAAATTCCAACTGAGATATCTCATGTGGAACTGCAACAAAAATTTACAAGAAACTTCACAACTCAGAACAGGGAATCCAACTTATTTTTTTCAGTTGTAGATGACACAATACCTTTATACATGGCGCTGAGGATGGAACCCAGAGCCTCACACATACTAGGCAAAAGACGTGTGACTTCAAAATCTGATAAATGCCTCTTCACTTCTTTCCAATTCTCGTCCAAGTTTAGACTACTGCCAACTTCTAACAAGGCACCATAAGGGGACTACATTCTGGGAAATCTACTTCCCACCATTACCAACAAAGTCATATCACAGTCCAACACTGGCACTACTAAATGCTTTGCCACATTGTTTACATTCATAGGGCTTCTCTCCTGTGTGAGTCCTTTCATGCATTTGCAGGTAATAGGAAGGACTGATGGCTCACTTTTATTGTTCAATCACTGGTCTCTGTCACTCAAAGTGAACTATCCAAATAACAGCCAGAAATAACAAACAGTAAAAGGCAAAAGATGAAAATAAGAATCAACATGAGATTATGATAAAAACTTTACATACTTAAAAATTGATGGCAACTCCTTATTACCCAAGAAAATAAAATAAAATTCTATGCACGTTTTTTACAAAGCAGTTTCCCCCATAAGAAATGGAAGAATATAGAGATGGAGGAGACAGAGCTATAACCCGCCACGTGACCAGTAAGAAATTCCAACAGTTAACAAGTGTTTTAAGTGACCTACTAAACATAAAATTTAAAAGTACATAAAAAGCAAACTTCTCTGTATATTAGAAACATTTCAATTTACCCATGAACCCTAGAATTAAAAATAGTAAAAATTTTATTAAGTAACTTAAAAACACTACCTATTAAACTCTTTTACTGTTGCTTTAAAAGTACTTATGAAAATTATCAAGCCTTAATGATTCTTTGTGGAAATTAGTAAAAATTCAAACTCTAGATCTATATTAAAAATGAGCTATCAGCTGGGTGCAGTAGTGCACACCTATAATCCCAGCAGCTTGGGAGGCTAAAGCAGGAGGATCGTGAGTTCAAAGCCAGCCTCAGCAATGGTGAGGCACTAAGCAACTCAGTGAGACCCTGTCTCTAAATAAAATACAAAATAGGGCTGGGAATGTGGCTCAGTGGTTGAGGTCCCCCAAGTTCAATCTCCAGTACCCGTCTCCAAAAAAAGGAATGAGCTATTAATAAAGAAAATCAATTTAAGCTGGGAGCAGTGCCCATGCCTATTAATCCCAGCAATTCAGGAGGCTGAGGCAGGAGGACCACAAATTCAAGATCAGCCTTGGTAACTTAGCAAGACCCTGTCTTAAAATCTTAAAAAGGGTTGGGCATGCAGCTCAGTGGTAGCGCACTCCTGGGTTCAGCCCCCATTTATGTATTAAACAAAAGGAAAAAAAGAGGAAGGCAGGTGAGAAAATCAGTTTACAACTTTAATAACATTTCCTTCAGGACGTGTATTTTCTGGAGCATTATATGTGTATTAATTTGCATCAGGCTTTGCATATTATTTCAATATGTATGTTTTCTCTAAATTGGAAGCTTCTATAAGGCTTTCAAAGTAACTGTCAAAATTGAAAACATTCTTGTTTTTCACACTTTCAAGTCTTCAATGCAGTGTTCATTATTTCTCTCCACCTTTGCCTGAGTACTGACCAGGGGTCATGGGGCTGGTCAGCAGCTCTAACATGCCAAGCTCCACTCAAGCCCCAGTGTGCATTTTACATGTCCCTTAAGATGAGCCAACCGAGGGCTTTGCCCACTGCTGACTTTCCACTGCTTGCATCTCTCCTCCATGCATTCTCTCATGGCTTTGAAGTGAAGTGGGACATCAAAAGGCACCTGAACCTTCAGCATATTAGAGTTGCTCACCAGTGGGTGTTCTCAATGTGCTTTCCCCCTCAACCAAAGCTTTCCCACATTCCTTACATAGGGTTTCTCTCCAGTATGCGTTCTTTCCTGTTTTGAAAGGGATTGTGACAAATGAAGGCTTTCCCATACTCACGGTATTTGGGCAGTTTTTCTTTCAGTAAGAGTTCTTTCATGAATTCTATTATGTATCTGAAGGGTACTAGAGCGACTGAAGGCTTTACCACATTTTAGACACTCATAGGGTCTTTCTCCAGTGTGCGTCCTTTTGTGTTTTTGAAAGGTGCTAGAACAACTAAATGCTTTTCCACATTCTTGACATACATAGGGTTTCTCTCCAGTGTGCGTTCTTCTATGTATTTGAAAGGAACTGGAACAACCAAAGACCTTCCCACATTCTTGACATTCGTAGGGTTTCTCTTTGGTGTGAGTTCTTGCATGTATTTGAAAGACACTGGAGCGGCTGAAGGCTTTACCACACTTTGTACATTCATAGGGTTTTTCTCCAGTGTGAATCCTTTGATGTCTTTGAAAAGAGCTGTGGCAACTGAAGGCTTTCCCACATTCTTTACACTGATAGGGTTTCTCTCCAGTGTGAGTTCTTTTATGTATTCCAAAGGAACTGGAACTGCTAAATGCTTTGCCACATTGTTTACATTCATAGGGCTTCTCTCCTGTGTGAATCCGTTCATGCATTTGCAGGTAACAGGAACGACTGAAGGCTTTCCCACACTTTTTACACTCAAAGGGTTTCTCTCCAGTGTGAGTTTTTTCATGTCTTTGAAAGGAACTTGGACAATTGAAAGATTTCCCACACTCCTTACATTCATAGGGTCTCTCTCCAGTGTGAGTTCTTTCATGGATTCGAAAGGAACTGGGATTGCTTAAGGTTTTCCCACATTGTTTACACTGATAGACTTTCTCTCCAGTGTGTAGTTTTTCATGTATTTGAAATGAAACAAGACTAATGAATGCTTTTCCACAGTCCTTACATTTATAAGGCCCATCTCCAGTATGCCTTATCATATGCCTCTGAAAGGTTGAGAGAGAAACAAAGGTTTTCCCACATTCCTTACATTCACAGCCTGTGTTTGTTCTGGTGTGAGTTTTTTCATGTATTCGAACAGAACTAGAACGAGCAAAAGCTTTACCACACTGTTTACACTCAAAGGGTTTTTCTCCAGTGTGCGTTCTTTTATGTCTTCGAAAATCACTGGGACATCTGAAGGCTTTCCCACATTCCTTACATTCATAGGGTTTCTCTCCAGTGTGAATCCTCTTATGTATTTGGAAGGACTTGGCAGTACTTAGCCCTTTACCACATTGCTTACATTGATAAGGTTTCTTTTCAGGGTGAGTTTTTTCATGTATTTGACATAAATTAGTAGAATAAAAGGCTTTCCCACATACTTTACATTTACATTCATGAGGTTCCGCTTCAGTGTGTGTTATCCTGTGTCTTTGAAAGCTTGCAAGAGAAATAAAGACTTTTCCACATTCCTTACATTCATAACGTTTCTCTCTAGTGTGATGATAACCGTTGGCTTTTGCACACTGATTATCTTGATGTGTCTCCTTTTCACCGTGATGGTCATGGGTTTTTTGTCCGGTGTGAGCTCTTGGGTGCTTACTAAGGAACGAATGACTTGTGGTCTCCTCTCCACATGTGGTGCTATCATAGGGTTCAACTCCACTTGTTTTCTCAGTCAGATTAAGATCTAGAATCTGGCTGACGGTTTCTTCATTCTGACTACCTTCTTCACTTTCACAGAGTCTCTCTACCAGATGACTTCTGCAAAAAAGGAAAGGCATTGACTGTTTCTTATAATTTTATATTTGTTAATATGAATTACACTTGTCTATTATTGGGGAAATAAGGGTTTTATTCACTCTCAAAATTGCTTGAGCATGAATTGATCAAATGCTCTGCGAGGCCTGGGCATGGTGGCGCACACCTGAAATCCCAGCAGCTTGGGAGGCTGCGGCAGAAGGATTGTGAGTTCAAAGCCAGCTTCAGCAAGTCAGCGAGGCCCTATGCAACTCAGTGAGACCCTGTTTCTAAATAAAATGTAAAAAAGGGCTGAGTGCTCCTGGTGTGGGGGGAGGGGAGCTCTGCAAGGGGGTTTTGATCATAGCTATTATCAAAACAGTAATATTCACAGATGGGAATTTTTAATATACGGCGAAATGTAGTGAGCTATGAACTACGTAATATATAAGTACGTGGATTTTGAAGGATAAATAAACTTAAAATGGGTTTATTTGTTCTGTTTCTTTGTTTTTATATTTTCATGAGCCTGGGCATACTGGTTTACGCCTGTAATCCCAGCTACTCTGGAGGTTGAAGCAGGAAGACTGCCTGAACCCACAAGTTCAAAAACAGCCTGGGTAACCTGGTGACACCCTGTCTCAACAACAAAGTTTTAATAAAAGCTAAAAACAAAATTTTAAAACATGCTATAAATTCTCTCTAGGGACACTGCTTTCTCTTATGAGCACAAAGTACCTTAGGTTTCTCTCATTTGTACGGTTGTTCTTCAGTATGAATTCTTTCAAGTATTTAGAAAAACTTGAATTTTTGCATTGATCTTCAATATGTTGGTCTTTCCATTTTATTCCTAAAATGTAGATCCAGAAAATCATTATGAATTTAATAAAATATTTAGAAAATTTATGGCACAATGAGACCCTGCTGATTTATTTTATTCACCAAAGCATTCCCTTTCCATATTCTAAACCTCTGAACAGCACTGATGATAAAGAAACACCTGTTCTTTAAATGACTAAGGGCAGGAATGTTTTTACACTTACCTACAAAGGCCAGGTTCCTGAAGGTTTCCCTCATCACATCTCTGTACAGATTCTTCTGGGAAAGATCCAACAAAGCCCACTCCTCCTGAGTGAAGTTCACAGCCACATCCTCAAAGGTCACTGGGTCCTAAAACATCCCACATGTATGTAAAGGAGGATTCATAAGTTCACGATTCTGGTCTCCAAACATTTATTCTATAACTTGGTCATCAGACTCTTGCTCTCTGCCGACATTCATATCCTTCCACGTAGCAACTGAGATGACAAATGAATTATCCACAGGGCAACAGCAGAATAGGAACACTACCTTATCCAGATGTGGGCACAGGGGATGGAGGAAGTCTGAGGTTTACAAGTTGTCAGTAGGTCTAGTGGTGTGGCTGGGTGGTAGAATGCTTGCTTAGCAAACCCAAGATCCTGGGCTCCACCCAAGGCACCACAAAAATAAATAAATAAATAAATAGCCAACTAATATCAAAAAGTGAAGTCAGGTAATTCTCAGTTCCACTGTGGCATGTAAGGACACAGAAGGCAACACTCACCTCCAGAGAATAAGAAAGCACATGAACTAAAAATTAGCAACTCTTCTTACATCCATCAGAGAAATGTGTTTACAGGAAAACTGATGCCCCAAATGGAGAGACAAAGACAAAAGCCCATAAAGTGCAACTTACTAGAGCAGAAACCTGTGTGAAGAGCAGTTACCAGAGTAGGGAAAACTAAACTATCACTGGTATACTACTAAAAGCTGAGGAGGACAAGCTTCAGAGGGAAAAAAAATAAAATAATGATAATGATGGGGACCAATCTTGGAATGGACTTTCCCATTTATTTTTACCTCCAGAAACCCTACCAGGTGTCCCCAGTGAAGATCAGGGAAAAATCACTGCTTGCTTTCATAGGGGAGGGAAACGTAGCCATTCTGAAAGATGCCCAAGGAATTGTGTCTGTTTTCCTAAGCCCTTTCTTCAAGAGAAACTATAGGACTGGGAATATAGTTCAATAGCAGAGCACACAGCAAAAACAAAGAAACAGGAAAAACTATAGCCATCCCTCAGTATCCACTGTGGATCACTTCCAGGACCACTGCCCCCCATGCTAAAATATCCCTTATATGAAATGGCATAGTGCTTGCCTTTAAAGCCTTTAATAGGCTTTAAATGATCTCCAGATGACTTACAGACTACGATGTATATTATGTAAATAGCTGTTCTACTGTAGTTGACCTCCAGAAAACCTACCAGGATGTTCAGAAAACAATGACAAACAATCAATCAGTACAGACAGGTTTTCCACCCTTCCTTGTTTGAATGTGCAGGCACAGAACTCACAGACATTGAGGGCTGAATGTATGTCCCAAAAGCCTAACAGAGATGTAACCAGGGCCAAACTTCTGGGAAAAGGGAAGTACCCAATTCCCTCTAACTTTCCTGCAGCAACAAAGGCAAGTGGAAGACCTAGAAGTACTTAAGAAAGTCACAACCCAGGAACACAGGCTTCCTAAAAATGAGGCCAAATCCTAGGTCCGTGGAATGCGCTGCCTCCTCCCACACCATCCCACCACAGCAACAAGCTCCTGTACAGCAGTGGAACACAAATGAAAGAAATGCACACCTCACGGCCTATATGCAAAGTCTCCTGGGGTACAGTAACAAATTGGATTACACCAATAAGTAGACTAATTTCTAGAAACAGAAATAATCTGAGACTACCTACATCTAATAAGGACTACCTACATCTAATCAAAACCCTGTGCTATGATTCAAATGTTTGTGTCCCCTTCCGTAATTTATGGTGAAACAAACCCCAAAACATCAGTGGGACCTTTAGCAAGCAATTAGACCACAAGGACTGTGGCTTCCTGAGGGAGGGATTAGCCCCTATGAGATGGCTGGAAAGAGCCAAGCAGGTGCTTTGCCTTCTGCCTTTCACCCTGTGAGGACACAGCAACAAGGTACCACCTTGGGAGCACAGACAAGGCTTTCAATAAACACCTCACTGACTAGCTTCTGATCCTGGACTTCCCAGCCTCCAGAACTGTCAAAAATAAATTTCTGTTATTTATTTAATATTTTTGGTGCCAGGGGTTGAACTTAGGGTCACTTAACCACTGAGCCACATCCCCAGCCCTATTTTGTGTTTTTGCTGAGGCTGGCTTTGAACTCATGATCTCCCTGCCTCAGCCTCCTGAGCTGCTGGGATTACAGGTAAGCCCCACTGTGCCCAGCAATCTCTGTTATTTATAAATTATCCAGTTTCCAGTAGAGTAGAGGAAGGGGAACAGGTGGGAGGGAGGAAGGAGGGAAGCACTGGGGACTGAAATGGAGAAAATTAAATTCCACACATGTATGAGATGTGAAAATGGACCCATTATTGTGCATAACTGTAATGCACTAATAAAAGCATTTTAAAAAATAAATCTGCCCCAATAATAAAGACTAAGACTTTATAAGGAAAAAAAGTGCAGAGAAGCATGCCTTATGAATACTGGCACAAATAACCTCAAATACTCAAAAGATGTGAAAATCAAAACAGTGCAGTGGCATAAAAACAGAGTATGGACCAAAGGAAAGGAAAGCCCAGAAGACACCCTTACATAGCCAGTAAAATGGGTTTTGACACAGGGACCAAGATCATTCAATAGGAAAAGGACAGTCTTTTCAAAAATGGGGTGCTGAGAAAACTAGGCATCCACATGTAAAAGAATGAAACTATACCATACACAAAAGTGAAATCAAAATGGATCAAAGACCCAGTACCCACCCCCCAAAATCAATAAACTGATGAACTCATAGCCAGGCTAACAAAGAAAAAAAGAAGCAGCATTGCCATTAATCCCACAGACATTAAAAAGACTATAAAAGGTCTTCCTGACCTTTTAAAAGTACTTCTAAGTCTTCCTATGGCTGGGCGTAGTAGCGCATGCCTGTAATCCCAGCATCTCAGGAGGCTAAGGCAAGAGAATCGCAAGTTCAAATCCAGCCTCAGCAACAGCAAGACCCGTCTCAAAGTTTTAAAAAAGGGCTGGGAATGTAACGTGCCCCTAGGGAAGGAAGGAAAGAAGGAAAGAAGGAAGGAAGGAAGGAAGAAAAGGTGGGGCAATACTGTGAATAACTCCATTTCTAAAAATTGGAAACTTGGATAAAATGGACCAACTTCTTGAAGGATACAATCTTCAGGCACACAGAGATATATAAACAAAATGAACCAAACTACATGAATTTAAGAAA
This sequence comes from Marmota flaviventris, assembly GCF_047511675.1. Classification (NCBI taxonomy): domain Eukaryota; kingdom Metazoa; phylum Chordata; class Mammalia; order Rodentia; family Sciuridae; genus Marmota; species Marmota flaviventris. The sequence continues at coordinate 210,888,727 of NC_092498.1, forward strand.
TTCAATCAATACCTAATAACTATTCAAAAGATGAAGACAAGGCTTAGATGGTCTCACTGGTGAATTCCGCCAAATACTTAAGAAATAACATCAGTTCTCGATAATCTCTTCCAAAGACATTAACATACCCAAATGGTAATAGCAGATGAGACATGACCAAAAAAGAAAACCTCAGAGCGACCTCTCATAAACATGGACATAGAAATCCTCAACAAATACCAGCAAACTGAATCTAACAACACCCAAAAAGAATTATATACCACAATCAAATAAATCATTATGGGTATGCAAGGCTGATTAAACACTGTCTAGGCACAAAATCCAAAGAACAAATATAAAACTACTAGAAATTTTAGCAAAGTTGTACAACATCAGATTAACATACAAAAGTCGATAGTTTTCCTCTCCCTCTTCCTCCCACTTCCTGGTGCTAGGGATGGAATCCAGGCCATCGTGCATGTTGGGCAAACCCTCTCTGCCACCAAGCTACTTCCTCAATCCAAAAGTTCCTTCTCAATACTACTGCACAAAGGATATAAACACCCAAACCACAGCCAACATGTATCAATCTGATACCATCTCCATGAAATTCTAAATAAGATCTATACACATGATCTAAATATATGAAGAGGTATTCCAAGTTCATTGACAGGAAGTCACAACATTGGTAGGATCTCAGTTCTCCCGACTTTGGACTAGATGCAACACTATCTCAATTAGGATTATTCTAGCAAGTTATGAAGAAAACAAAACAAAACTAGAGTCAGTTTTTAGAAAACTAGAATCAAGGGCTAAGCGGGGAGCTCAGTGGGAGAACACTTGCCTAGTATGTGTGAGGCCTGGATTTGGTCCCCAATAGAGAAGGGTTGAAGGGTTGGGAGGAACAATAGAAAACTAGAACCACTTTTAAACTTTAGAATCAAAGTTCATTTGAAAAGGTAAAAGATCCAAAATGACCAACACAATATACTTGAGAATAAAGTTGTATTGACAACCCAATGTCAAAATCACCATGAAGGGGCTGGGGTTGTGGCTCAGTAGTAGAGCGCACACACAAGGCACTGGGTTCCACCCTCAGCACCACATAAATAAAATAAAATAATAAAGAAAAAATTACCATAACAGCAATCAAGCAGTATAGTATTTGTAAAAGAAGAGACCTTCAGATCAACAAGACAGACAGACCAGGACAGAAAGGGAGCCCAGGAATAAAACCACAATATGCAGCCAACTGATATGTGCCAAAGGGGCCAAAACAGTTCAATGGAGATGGTAAAAAACTGAGGCTGATTCCAAAAATGATGTGGAAAACCTGGGATACCATATCCATAAAAATGGATTAGACACAGACCTTACGACTTCATCGAGATTAACTGAAAATGGATCAGAAGCCTAAATGTAAAATGCAAACATGAGAATTCCAATAGGACACAAAATAGAGGAAACTGTAGATGACCATGGATTTGAGAACGAGATTTCAGAGAGGACACCAAAAGCATCAACCATGAATGAGTAAATTCTTAAATTGGACCTCATTAAGTAAAATTTTCTGTGTTGCCAGAGGCACTGTCAAAAGAATGAAAATAAAAACCACAGGCTAGGACACAATGTCTGCAAAACAAGACCCGTATAAGAAAACAAGCAACCAGAGCTGGATAAGGTGCTAAATGCCTGCAGTCCCAGCTGAAGTGGAAGGATCACTTGAGCCCAGGAATTCAAAACCAGCCTGGGGTAACATAGAAGGGGGACCCCTGTCTCAAAAACCAACCAAACAAAAAAATGCTCAGACACAGCCCCAGCTAACTGGGATTCTAATTCAGAAGAATCACTTTAGTTCAAGAGTTTAAGGCCAACCTCAACAACTTAGCAAATATGAAGGGTGCTCAACATTATATGCTATTAGGTAAGTGCAAATCAAAAAGCAATAATGTATTATCATATACCTAGTGAGGTGCTAAATCCAAAATACTGTCAACAAGTGCTGACAAAACATACAGCACTGACTCTTACTGTTGGTGTGAATGGAAAATAATGCAGCTATTTTGGAAGACAGTGTGACAGGCTCTTACAGAGATAAACATGGTTTAACTAGACTATTCAGTAATCACACACCTAGTTATTTACCCAAATGAACCCAAAACATAGGTTCACACACACCTCTTCACACAAACATTAATAGCAACCTTCTTTGTAATTCTAGAAGCAACTAATACATACCTTTCAATAGGTTAATGGATAAACAGTAGTACATCTATATGAAGAATAATATTCAGTGATTGAAAAACTAAGTATTGGGCTAGGGTTGTGGCTCAGTGGTGGAGCGCTTGCCTAGCACACATGAGGCACTAGGTTTGATCCCCAGCACCACATAAAAAAAAAAACAAAAAAAAACCAAATAGACAAAATAAAGGTATTGTGTCCATCTATAACTAAAATCATTTTTTAAAAAGATGAGTATCAAGTTACAAACTCAGAGGGACTTAAATGCTTATTGCTAACTGAAATCCAAGTATAGGACCATAGAGACGTTAAAAAAAAAAAAGGTGGGGAAGGGGGTGCTGGGAATATAGCTCAGTTGATAAGAATGCTTGCCTTGCACACACAAGGCTCTGGGTTCAATCCCCACCACACACACACACACACACACACACACACACATACACACACACAATCAGTGGTTGCCAGGGTATTTATTGGGGGAGGGAGGAGGGGTAATGGAGGAAGGGAAAGGTGATAAATAGGTGGAGCACAGGGAATTCATTTTTAGGACAGTTAAGTTATATGGTACTGATGGTGGATACATGACACATACATTGTCAAAACTTATAGAACTAAACAAAGCAAGGAGTCAATCCTAATGTAAAGTATGGATTTGAGTGAATAATAATGATGTTAATTCTCAACATCATCACACATATTAATTCATAACAAATACACTATACATATACAAGATGTTAAAAACAGGGGAAACTGGGACCAGGGTTGTGGCTCAGTGGTAGAGCTCTTGCCTATCATGTGTAAAGCACTGGGTTTGATCCTCAGCACTACATAACCACTAAAAAATATTAAAATGACCACTAAAAAACATTAATACAGGGGCTGGGGTTGTGGCTCAGTGGTAGAGTGCTCACCTAGCACGCGAGGCCTGGGTTCAATCCTCAGCACCACGTAAAAATAAATAAATAAAACAAAGGTATTGTGTCCAACTATAACTAAAAAAATAAATATTAAAAAACCATTAATATAACAACTAAAAAATATTAAAAATGAAACGGGAAATAACTAGCTATGAAGAAAGTCTTATTTGCTCAATTTTTCTGTAAATTTTAAAAAGCCCTGAAAAATAAAGGTCTAATAAATAAACTAAGCCATCATCCCATGAAAAGCCTAACTGTGCAAAAAAGAAACCTGACACATACTATTATACAGAGGATATTATAATTTGCATAAAATATGCAAAAATAAGATATTGAAAAAGAAATGCATACACAGGTTATAAAACTGGCAAGATAAACAAGGAGATTATCCAAGAATTTAAAAGACTGGCTCCATCTAGAGAGAGTTGAGATGATGCAGCCTTCAGGAGTCATTCTAAGTGGGCATGTGGTGTGAAGGCATTTTCCAAGTCTCAGTATGGCTGCAATTACACAGATGTTCCCTTTTTGGTGGTGATTGGGGTGGGGGGTTAACTGGAGACTGAACCCAGGTATACTCTACCACTGAGATACATCCATGGCCCTTTTTATTTTTATTTTTATTTTTTTTTAAATTTGAGACAGGGTCTTGCTTGGTTGCTGAGGCTGGCCTCGAACTTTCAATCATCCTGCCTCAGCCTCCTGAATCACTGGAATTACAGGCATGCACCATAGTGCCCCACAGCTGTTCTCTTTTGATGTTTCTATTGACTATGTAATTGTTTTATATATAGATTCATATTTAATATTTTTAGAAAGCTCCCAGAATATAAATAAGTCCCAGTGGCGGGTATGGGCAGTCTGAAACACCTGCAGAGGAGACTCCCAATAAGAACCAATGACTTCACATTATAAGTTTGCAATTGACCCTGGACCTCTGATTCCCAGCCAAGGCTACTCACTCACTTTAAGAAGGGGGTTTGGGGGGACACTGTTTGAAGAATCCAGCAAAATCACCCCAACTCAGCATTTTAATGGATGAGAGATGGATGCATACAAATAATTTATATCACAGCAATAAAGCACAAGTGTCTCTACGTGAAGGATATGGAAAATAACAACCCCCAAGAAAAAGGGGGATACCACTGAAATGCTCCATGTTCACCCTGCCAAGAGACCTGCCCTGGTGTGCCCAAAGTGCATTCTTTTCAGGTTCTTGCACCACTTCCCTGGGGTGGGCTTTCCTTGATCTCTTGAGGCAGTTTTTCTCCCTTCACCATCCTAAGGTATCCCAAAGGGCAGTAAAAAATCCTGTCCTGTCGCCTCAATACCAGCAAATTGACTGGCTGATCACCACTGGTTCTCTAAGGAATGGAACCTAGGACTGGGAAGAAAGAAAAGTTGACTGTCCCAAGCAGTTAGATATTTAGATGAGGAAGGCTGCTCCTCTGAGAGGCCCCACCCCCTGCACCTCACACTGGCTGTGGAAGGAGCTAGCATTCGCTAAGCATCCCAAGAGACATGGCTGCGGGGATCCTGGGTCTATCCCAGAGACAGTTCAAAAAACCCAAAAATAGGGAAAAACAGGAGGGTGAGCTGAGGCCACATCACCTGTAACGTTTCCTAGAGTGACCTCAATTCGAAGTCAGCCTGCTTCAAGTTAAACTGGGTGCACGTATAATATCTAACAACAAATCCCGTCAGTACGTGCAACTATGATGCACCAGTAAAAACCACGGAAAAGGAAAAAGACATCCTACTTAGGAGGGAAGAGGAGGGGCACAGGACATTTTCCCCCTTCACCTTAGGGCCGGGTGGTTATTCCCTGCTTAACTTTCAAGTGAAAAGTCCACAAACTGGGGTTACCACAGCTCAGGGGTGGAGCGCTTGCGAGGCATGCGCGAGGCCCTGGGCTCCATCCCCAGCACTGCAAACAAACAAAAAACCCGCGCGCACTGGACACTGAGAAAAGGCCGTCCGAGGGTTGATAACGGTGGGAACCGGGGAGGGGCTGGGTGTGCGAACACCGGGAAGGACCGCGAAGTTTAGGGATCCTCGGCCTAGGAAGGGCGAGGCGGCGAGCAGGACGGTGCGTCCCTTTCCGTTGAGGAGAACGGAGGGCCGGGGCCTCGGGACCCTCGCCCCACGCGCAGCCGGGGTCCCCGCGACCCTCCCGCAGGGACCGCACAGGCTGAGAGCCGAGGAGCTGCCCAGAGAGGGCTCCGCGCCGGGCCGGGTCGCCAAGGAGGGACGCGACGAAGCTCCGGGGTCTCGGCCGCCCGCCCGCCCCGCCCCCCACCCCGAGGGCCCGAGGGGACGGAGGGCGGAGCGGCCAGCGGTCGCCTCGGCCACAGACCGCGGAGCTGCCCCGGGAGGCCGGCCCGACCGGGTCCCGCGCGCCCACAGCCGCCCCCGCGCCGCGTCTCCGGACGCCCGGCCCCGCGCTCACCATTTCTCGGCCTCTAGGGTGTCCCGAAGTCCTCCCCACAGCTCCGGCGCAGGCCACAGGCAAAGTGACCACGCAGCACCGCTCCGGGTCCTCAAGGGCAACCGGAAGGTGTAGGGACGTCCCCCTACTTCCCCTGGCGTCCCTCCGCGGGCCTCTCCTGCGACGTGCCTGATTGGCCGAGACCCTCCCTCTTCTGAATGAATGACAGCGACGAGGGACGCCACGTAGCTGGCGGAGTGGGCTTCCCGCGGTGGGCCCGAGCTGGACCCGGCCAGCCGCGGTCGGCTCAGTCAGAACGCGTTCCCGGCGCCAGGCCCCCGCGCTAGGCCCCCGCTGGCGCCTTCCCCCAGCTCCCGCGGACCCGGACGCGCTGTGCGCAGAGAATTCCACTCCTTTTTCCCAGGGGAGGACGCCCCTTCCAGTGTAAGAGGGGCGCCCAGATCAGCCCAGACTGGAATAGCGGGCTCCAGTGTGCCCCGAGGCTTGGCATGAGTCCCTGAGGCCTTTTAGAGCTCTTCTGTTTAAAACGAACACAGACATTTCAAAGAGGATTATCAAGCCAGATAGGTGCGATGGCACACACCTGTCCTCCCAGCGACTCCGGAGGTTGACGCAGGATTGCAGGTTCGAAGCCAGTCCGGGCAAATTAGGAAGACCTTGTCTCAAAATAAAATAGAAGGGCAGGGGATGTAGAACATCACAGCCCTAGATTGGGTGCAGTAACTCTTTTCCATCAACAAGCTGTGTGTTCTTGTTACAAAGCCTGAAGCATGCGGGGCTGGGGATGTGGCTCAAGCGGTAGCGCACTCGCCTGGCATGCATACGAGCCCAGGTTCGATCCTCAGCACCACATACAAGAAACAAAGATGTTGTGCCTGCCGAAAGCTAAAAAAAATATATATATATATTAAAAAATTCTCTCTCTCTCTCTCTCTATATATATATAAAAAAGTCTGAAGCATGCATTTTTTTTTTTTTTTAAACCCAGGGACTCACGCATTTAAAGCAAGCACTCTACCACTAAGCTGTAGTCCCAACCTTGGAAGGCAATTTCTTATTGATAATTTTTGAAGGTGCTCCTAGTGAACTTTGAAATGTAAATGTATGCTATCCCTAAGGCAAACTGAATACCTATTTCACTGATATAAGAAAAAAATAAAAAGCTATGTAAACTTTGGATGTACATTGAAACTCAATGTGCTTAAAAAATTGGTAAAACTCCTAATGTATCTTTTATTGGAACCTGTCTTTTGAGATATCATACATAAATACACTCCTTTAATGTGCACTATTCAGATTTTTTAGTATATTCACTTATACTTGCAATTTCGCAAGTTTAGAACATTACCATCGGCCATGACAACAAAACCAAACCCGGTAGTCATTAGTTATCCCTTCACTTTCCTTTAAACCCTAGACAACTACTCATCTATTCTGTTTGGATATAGTTCCTATTCTGGACTTTAATATGAAAGGGATTAGATAATCTGGGATCTTTAGGATTGACTTTATTCACCTAACAGTGTTTTCAAGGAACATCTACATTGTAGCAGGTATCAACACATCCTCATTTGTTTCTGATTCTTCCATTGTTTAGATGTAGCACGTTGTGTTTACTTATTCATCCATTAATGTACATTTGCTTTGTTTCTACCTTTTGGATATTGTGAATAATGTTGCCAACACCATTCAGATACATGGTTTTCTGTGTACATATGTTTACATTTCTCCTGAGCCAAGGAGTTCAAGACCAACCTGTGCAACATGATGAGAAGTTCTTTTTTAAAAATGGAGAGGGGAATGTTAGGGCTGGGGATGTAGCTCTGTGGCAGATCACTTGCCTAGCAAGCACCAGGCCCTGGGTTTGATTTCCCAGCACTGAAAAAACGTTTAACTCTTTAAAAAGGGGTGGAGGGGACAGCAGCACCAAAGCCACAAAATTGACCAAAATTATCCCCTACTGACCAATAGAACTGGAGTTACTTGGAAATGAGGTTAGCTTAACTCTATTCTTCCTTCTTTCTAGATAAGAACTATTATGATAACCAGTGATATAAATAAATTCAGTGCACAGCATCCAATATAGAGAAAAGTCTCACTTCATAGACTAACAAAAGCCCAAGTCCAAAAATCTTTTTCAATACCTTTTTACTGATTCTCCCCATAGCTGCTAATGGTTTGTGGTCATTCTTATTTCAACTCATAACACTCTTCTCTTTCACTACAATACCCTAGAAGAATTCGATCTAGAGATAAGGGGAGTCAGAACATCAGGGGATACTCCTCTAACCTTGAGTTCAAAATATAGATACCTCATTTATACTCTCATGCCACCATGCCTGGTTCCATGTAGTTATCTTTTCAGCAGCTCTGGGGATTGACCCAGGGGCAGTCTAAACACTGAGCACCAGAGATCCTGGAAGTCTCTGGCAAGAGGGCATTGACAAATGATGATTTGAGTTTTAGCTTATTCAGAATGAATGGAGAAATCTGTTTTATTTTTTTTAAATGAACTATCTTAAGAAAAATAAAAATTCCCTTACAATACTTGATCTTGTATGTACGAGTTAATATTAATTAAGAATAGCCAATGGTTAACTTGACAAATTTACAAACAATCTGAAAGCCCATAACTGTAATGGAGTATTTTAATATATCCTTACAGGAAATGAAAAAGACAATTGATAGTATACAAATTATTTGAAAAATTTCTAAAATATTCTAGAAAACATCTACAGAAGAGTCTATTTACAAAAACATGCACACTTTATCACATACAGTGAAATGTAATTGAAAACATACTAAGTAATTGAAAACATACTAAGATTATGTTCAACAGTGACAGGAAACAGACAAACCGCTTGCTATGAGGAAGATGCTCATTCTTAAAACTAGGGATCAGTCAATGCATTCACTGCCCAATGCAATAAAGGAAAAAAACTACCCATGTAGTTCTTTTGTTGCTGTTGCAATGCTGAGAACTAACCCCAGGGATGCTTTACTACTATCTCCCCAGCCCCACCCCACCCCCTTTTTTTAAAATTGAGCTAGGGTCTCACTAAATTGCTGAGGCTGGCCCCGAACTTGGGATCCTCCTGCCTCAGCCTCCCCAGTATCTGGGATTACAGATATCCGCCACCATACTTGACCCATGTAGATTATCTCAACTTCATTCTTCCTTCTTTCTAGATAAGAACTATTATGATAACCAGTGATGCAACTAATAAATTCAATACACAGTATCCAATATAGAGAAAAGTCTCACTTCATTGACTAACAAAAGCCCAAGTCCATAAGAGTCCTTTCTGAATGCACCACTTTAACTACATTCAGTCACTGGCAACATTAATACAACAGGTGTTTACTACATAATGTAAGACCCTAGATGAATTCAGTCTAGAGATGAGGTAAGTCAAAACATCAGGGAACATTCCCAATCTTGAGAGTCCAAATTATGCACACATTAAAGTTTGCAGTAAAATCTAAACAGCAATGGATGCTGAGTGGAACTTGGGAGGTATCTATACACTACACCTCTATAAAGATGACAATCAAGCAATTAGTGCTAACTTTGAGAATACAGGCATATACTGTTTAAGGAACAAGATGTTCTAGAAATGCATTATCAAGCAGATTTGTCTTTGTACAGACATAAAATATTCTTACTTCACAAACCTTGATGGTGTAGCCTACTGTACATCTAGACTGTATGGCACACAGCCTATTGCTCCTAAGCTATAAACCTATACAACATGTATCTATATTCAATATTATAGGCAAGTATAACACATGGTATTTGTGTTTCTAAACATAGAAAAGGTACAGTAAAAATACCATATAAAAGATAAACACTGGTACACCTATATAGGGCACTTATCATAAAAGGAGCCTGAAGGACTGGAAGTTGCTGTGGGTGAGTCATTGAGTGGTGGATGGATGTGAATCTTAGGACGTTCCTGTACACTACTGTAGATTTTATAAACACTGTGTGCACACTTAGGCTATACTAATTTTTCTTAAAAAATTATTTATTCAATAAAAATCAGTTTATGCACCATTTTTACTTTATAAACTTAAAAATAACTTTTTTTCAGTGCTATGAATCAAACCCAGGGCCTCATACTTGCTAGGCAAGTACTCTAACATTGCACTACACACACAGCCCCCTGCAATCTTTTTTGCATTTTGACTCTTTTATAATAACACTTAGCTTAAAACACAAGATCCTTTTTATGGTTTACAAGCACAGGCTTGGGTTTCCACACAGATGTGTTGAGAGGTGCCTCCCTCCAAACCTGTGACAACATCAGCATGTTACCCATCTGAAAATGGAAAAAAAAAAAAAAAAAAAAAACACAAACACATTGCATAGCTGTACAAAAATATCTTCTTTATGTTCTTACCCTATGAGATTTATTTTTATTTTAATTTTTTCTGATTTTTAACTTTTTTGTTAAAACTAGGACACAACACACTCATTAGTCTAGTGCAGGACCATTAACAGTCCTGGGAAGACTTATGAAGTCTTCCACTTCCACCTCTGTCCCCCTGGAAGGTTTTAGGGGGCAACACCACACACGGAGCTGCCCGCAGATGGTAACAATGCCTTCTCCTGGACTGCCTCCTAAGGGACCTGTCTGGGGCTGTTTTTACAGTACACTTTTTAAAAAATAAGAATGCAACCTAAAATGATAAAAACTACAGGATATAGAATACATAAACCAGTAACACAGTTGTCTATTATTACTATAAGTATTATGTCTAAAACTAATTGCAAGTGCTATATTTTTACACTACTGGTAGAGCAGGGCTGTTTGTGCCAGCATTACCACAAACACATAGTACTTTGCACTATGACATCACAATGGATATGATGCCACTAAGCAATAGGAAATTTTTCAGGTCTATTGTAATCTTAAGAGACCACCACATATGCAGCCTGTTATTGACTGAAACACTATTATGCGACACACAACTGTACTCATGATCAGCATGGCAAAGCATCAGGAAAATGAGGTAGAAGCAGGTATCCCTGAAGCCCTATTCATCAATCTAGTTCCATATTAATGGTTATAAAACTCAACACCCTTCATCAATTCTGCTCTCTATATCTCAAACAAATATATTATTGATGAATTCTAGCATGGAACTGGAAGAGATGGATTGTAGAAGACAGGCCACACAGTTATCTGTGTTAACACAATTCAGGAAAGCCATTTCCCACTAAGATTATATTGTGCTACCACAAGTCTCTTCTTAATGCAAAATCCATCATCTAAATCACAGCCAAAAGGAATGACTAAGAGCAAAAGGTGAAAATAATTTAAATGAGATTATCCCATAAGATAAAATTTTTTCATAAATTTATGGCCACTATTAGCATAGAAAATAAAGTAAGTCTCCTCTGCTCCCCCTTCAAACAAGCCTATCTAAATCAGAAAAAAATAATTAAAAGTATATGAGTAAGAGACATCTAGTCTCTGCTAACCAAGGCCAGTAGGAAAATCCCAATGATTTCTGAATTGTCATTTTTCAATGATCTATTAATCACAGAACAAAAAAAATATTAAAAATTTTCATATTGGAAATACACTTTGGTTCACCCATGAATTCAGCAGACTTCAAAAAAGAGAGAAAATTATAGTAACTGATTAAATGATAAAACACTACCTATTAAACTCATGTACAGTTGCTTAAGAAGGGCTTACAGAATTATCTCACCTGATGTTCATGTGTGAAAGTAATAAATAGAAATCCATAGTCCAGGGATACTTTAATAAACAACTGAAAAATAAGCTTGCATGTTTTATAACATTTCTTTCATGTTGTAAATGTTCTGGAATGATAGACATGAATTAATTTGTATTATGTACACTTAAAGGACCTCTCTCCAGTAGGAGTCTTTACATGAGTTTGAAGATTCACATAGAGGGAATATTACATGAATATTTGACAAAAAAAAAAAACTTTCCATTGCTTTTCACTTTTATACAATTCCTCTCCAGTGTGCCTTCTCATATATTATGTTAGAACGTGGCCAACTGAAATCTTTCCCACATTGTTTTGCATTCGATAAACTGCTCTCCAGTGTGTTTGTGTATGATTTCTAAATAAACTGGGACAACTGAAGGCTTTTACATATTCTTGACATTTATGAGTATTCCTCCAGAATGCATTCTTGCATGTCCTCAAAAAGCTGATCACTGAAGGCTTTTTCCCATATTGCTTGTGGTCATAGGGTTTCTCTCCAGTAAGAGCTCCTTCTGGTATTCACACCCAGAGAACTGAAAGTTTTCTTTCATTTTATATTCACAGGGTTTCTCTACAGCAAGAGTCCTTTCATATCTTTTCATATCTTCAAAGTCAACTGAATGCTTTACCATGCTGTCTACAATTAGTTACTGTCCATTGTGAGTTCTTCCATGTATTCGAAAGGAACGGGAACACTTAAATGCTTTACCACACTGTTGACATTCATAGGGTTTCTCTCCAGTGTGAGTTCTTTCATGGATCCGAAAGGATCGGGAACAACTGAAGGCCTTATGACACTGTTGACATTCATAGGGTTTCTTTCCAGTGTGAGTTCTTTCATGCATTCTAACAGAACTAGAACAACTGAAGGCTTTGCCACATTGTTTACATTCATAGGGTTTTTCCCCAGTGTGAGTCCTTTCATGTATTCGAATGGAACTTGAACAACTGAAGGCTTTCCCACAATGCTTACATTCATAGGGTTTTTCCCCAGTGTGAGTCCTTTCATGCATTCGAAATGAACTGGAACAACTGAAGGCTTTCCCGCATTGCTTACATTCATAAGGCTTCTCTCCAGTGTGTGTCCTTTCATGCATTCGAAATGAACTGGAAAAACTGAAGGCCTTACCACACTGTTTACACTCATAGGGCTTCTCTCCAGTGTGAATTCTTTCATGCATTCTAAATGAACTGGAACAACTAAAGGCTTTTCCACACTGTTTACACTCATAGGGCTTCTCTCCAGTGTGAGTCCTTTCATGTATTCGAACAGAACTTGAACAACTGAAGGCCTTACCACATTGTTTACATTCATGGGGTTTTTCCCCAGTGTGAGTCCTTTCATGCATTCGAAAGGAACTGGAACAACTGAAGGCTTTCCCACACTGTTTACACTCATAGGGTTTCTCTCCAGTGTGAGTTCTTTCATGAATTTGAAATGAACTGGGACAATCAAAGGCTTTCCCACATTCCTTACATTTATAAGGCCCATTCCCAGTGTGCATTATCATATGTCTTCGAAAGCTTGGAAGAGAAATGAACGCTTTCCCACACTGCTTACAATCATAAGGTTTCTCTCCAGTATGAATTCTTTCATGTTTTCGAAAGGAACTAGGAAAACTGAAGGCTTTGCCACATTTTCTACATTTGTAGGGTTTTTCTCCAGTGTGAATCCTTTCATGACTTCGAAACGAAGTGGGACAACTGAGAGCTTTCCCACATTGCTTACACTGATAGGGCTTTTCTCCAGTGTGAGTCCTTTCATGTATTTGAAAAGTTTGGTAGTATCTGAAGGCTTTTCCACATTGTTCACATACATAAGGTTTCTCTCCAGAGTGAGTTCTTTCATGGTTTCGAAATGAACTCGGGTGACTGAAGGTTTTCCCACATTCTTTACACTGATAAGGTTTCTCTCCTGTGTGCATTCTCATGTGTCCTCGATATGTTGTGTGATAAATGAAGGCTTTGCCACACTCCTTACATTCATAGGGTTTCTCTCCAGTGTGAGTCCTTTCATGTATCTGAAAGGAACTGGGCCAACAGAAAGCTTTCCCACATTGCTTGCATTTATAGGGTTTCTCTCCAGTGTGAGTCCTTTCATGTATTCGAAATGAACTCCGAAAGTTGAATGTTTTCCCACATTCCTTACATTCATAGGACTTCTCTCCATATTTGTGGTTCTCATATGGTTTGCGTTCTGTGTGACATTTCATGTGCCTGTTAAGAGATGAATGACACATGTAGACTTTTCCACACACACTGCACTCATGTGGTTTTACTCCAGGAATAGTTTTCTTGTTCCGTTTAAGATTTGGAGTCTGACGAATGCTTTCCCCAAATTGACCTTCTTTTCGTTCACAGAGTCTCTCTACAGTACAACCTCTGTAGAAAACAAGACATGCGTTATCAGTGGTCTTTTTTTATTAATGATGATTAAAGATTTCACAATAGGTAGCAGAATTGCACGTTTGGTATCTTCAATGTAAGTAATGAACGCTCTGGAAGAGTAACTAGAGCTATAACCAAAACAGTGACATTAAACAGGCACAGTGGCACATGCCTGTAATCCTGCAGACTGGGAGGCTGAGTCAGGGTGATTACAAGTTCAAGACTAATCTGAGCAACCTAGCAAGACACTGTCTCAAAATACAATTAAATAAAATAAAGGGCTACTCAAAGGTAGACTACTTGCCTACTGTGTGTGAGGCCATGAGCTCAACCCCCAGGACCAAAAAAAAAAAGAAAGAAAAGAAAAAGAAGAGACCAGTGATATTCATAATGTTGAATTTATTAACAGTTTTAGGTAAACAAATACTGAATATTTATGCCATTTAAAAAAAATCTCAGTGAAATTTTTCTAAAAGCCATAAATACATAATTGAGTTTATTTGTTTTGTTTACTTATTTCTTAAAATTTCATCACATGCTAATATTCCCTCATGGGATACTACTTTTTTCCTAGGTACAACTCACCTAAGATTTCTCCCCTGGCTTTTGTATTTATCTTCAGTGTTCTGGTCTTCCCAATTTTCCCCTACAATGCAAACCCAGAAAAATCACTGCAAATTATTAGAAATTATACAAAAATTATTAGATTCTAGGTCCACGATGAGTTCATACCTTGCCAAATTTACTCACCAAAGTATTCCCTTTCTAAAATCAAAGTCTTAAAACCCTGGTTGAGGAACAAGAAATACTTGTTCTCTAAGACTAAGTGTGGGAATGATTTTGTTCTTACCTATAGACGCCAAGTTAATGAAGGTTTCCTGCATCACATCTCTGTAGAGTTTCTTCTGAAAGGGATCCAGCAAAGCCCACTCCTCCTGGGTGAAGTTCACAGCCACATCCTCAAAGGCCACTGAGTCCTAAAACATTCCACATACGTATGTGTAAAGAAGGATGGATAAGACTTACAGCATAGGGGACCTACACTCAATTCACTAAAAAGTTCACAAGTCTTTGGTCTCCAAACATTCATTCTATAACTTGGTCATCAAAACTCCGAATTTCTGTCAACAATCGCTTGCTTGTAAATTTAACAGCACTAAAAATATATGGAAATTGTTTCTACATTTTACTGTGGTCACACTGTTTTATTGCTCTGCAACAAAAGAATACATAACATCTTGGATAAATTCTAAATAAATTAAACAAATATTTCCATTATAAGACTAGCAATTGCTCACTTTGTGCATGCTAGTCAAGTGCTCTACCATTGAGCTATTCCCCCAATCCTTTTGATTTTATTTTGAGACAGGGTCTCATCAAGTTGCCAAGACTGGCCTTGAACTTGCGATCCTCCTGCTTAGTCTCCTGAATAGCTGGGATTACAGTTGTGTGCTATCACACTCAGCTGTATGAGGTTTTAATATATAAATACATACTTAAGTATTGTACACTTTTTCTTCTATTCCCATAATTGCATATATGATAACAAAAGGCTGGTAGTACCTTCCATTTGTAACAATATCCAGCTGGTCATGTTCCTGAAGTTCTGCGGTTTCTTTTCTTTCTTTCTTTTTTTTTTTTAATATTTTTTAGTTGTTGATGGACCTTTTTTATTATTATTATTTATTTGTATGTGGTGCTGAGAATCAAACCCAGTGCCTCATGCATGCCAGGCAAGTGCGCCACCGCTGAGCCACAACCCCAGCCCCTGCAGTTTCTTAAGAAGTAGTCAAATCCCATTGGCTGAAAGAAAATATTCCTTCAGAGAAGAATTCATTGTGTGATATGTACCACAGACTCAGCTGTTCTTTTTTTTTTTTTCCAAGTCCAATTTGATGCAGGGAAGGAAGACAACAGGCATAAGGAGGAAGGCATGACAACTTAGACCTCCACAGAATCCCTGTGTTCATGAGCCTCAGGGCTGCTGCTCAGTTTCTAGCACTCATAAGACAAAGGTGATAAGGTACTAGAGCAATTCTTCCCCTAAGAACCTTAACAATATACCCTATGCAATGCTGACCTTCAAGATCAGAGTTGGGTTAAGAGTTGCAATTTGAAGGAAGTCTGCTGATGTCCACAATGGTTGGAGAGTGAATGATGATTTGGTTCTTCAGTGTCCTCTAAAGGCCCATGTGTTGAAGACCTGGTCCCCAGCCTGTGGCACTACTGGGAGGTGGTGGAACCTTTAGGAGGTGGGGCCTACTGGAAGGAAATTAGATCATTGGGGGTGTCCCAAAAATGGATATTGGGACCCTGGCCCCTCCTGTTTTATTATTACTTCCCAGGTGAACAGGCCTCTCTCCCACACATTCCTGCTATGATGTGCTGTGCCACCACAGGCCCAAAGTAACAGGGCCAAGCAAACATGGGCTAAAACTGACCCAAAATAAATCTTTATTATAATGTCTCAGATGACAGAAAGCCGACTAACAGGATAAATTTACCCATGATTACAAACTATATAAAAGATTCAGCAGTGCTATCCTCCAGAAGAAATGAATTCCCCTTTCTCCAACCTCAGGAGGAAGTGTTCCCTATGTTACTCTAGAGGCTGATTGCCATGTCACTCATTTCAGCTCTCATGAGGTATACCTGAGAACCCAAGTGAGCACAGGAATCTCTCAGTCATATAATGAGCCTCAGGGCTGCTGCTCATCAGTTTCTAGCTGATCTCTAAAAGAGAGACCAAATGCTGATCTCTAAAACAGAGTACTAACCTACTGATATCCATGTGCACGGGACAGAGGAAAATACTCCCAAACAGAAACTCTGATATGGGAGTTTACAGCAGAAATCAACATCCTTCTTGCTGATTGGTCTAGGGAAAAATGAGCTGCTTGGGTCTGCCCTAATTACTCCTTGTAGAAAGAATCTATATGACTTTCTCAAAGAAAGTCTTACTAATTAGTGATCAGAAAGGTTTTAACAGTAGTAGGTCTGAGATGCTTACTGTTAGCAATGCCTGCTTAAGAAATTTGCCCTTTACTCATATCTGCAAAGTGATCATTTCAGAGGGACCCAATTTTAGTTATAAGAGTGTCTTGGGGTGGGGAAGGAACATCAAAACAAAACCTACATGGTGTGGTGGCAAATGCCTATAATCCCAGCAACTCAGGAGACTGAGTCAGGAGGATGAAAAGTTCAAGGCCAGCCTCAGCAATTTAGCAAGACCCTATCTCAAAATAAAAATAAAAAATAAAAAGGACTGGGGATGAATACCCTGGTTATTAAAAAAAAAAAAAAAGTACACAAGAGCTAGGGGTATAGTTCAGTGATACAGTGCTTACCTAGCATGTGCAAGGGTCCTGAGTTCAATTCCCAGCACCATAAATAAAAAGTTGAAAGAGTGGCTTGGTATTCTGAATTTTTTGTTTTCCTCCTGATAATCTGGTCCCTTTTACATCCTCCGCAGAGAGCTACTTGATGAGCCCCCAGAAAGCACTGTGAGCACTTACTCTAATGAGCTTCCCTGGTAGATGATATTTCAGATGTTGTCACAAGTTACTGCTTGGGGATCTGAGCCCATTCTGTGTCACTACATTAGGAGGGAACATTGGAAACCTGCAGCTGCTTTCCTCCAGAACACACACAACTACTAGAAAAGACTAAAGAAAGTTAACAATCCTAACGGACGAAATTTTTATTGGGTCTAAGGGTATAGCTGGGTTCAATTTCCAGAGCCAAAACATAAAAAAAAGAAATAAATATTGGTTAATATCTATGCAGAGAAATCAGTATAAAGACTTCACCATTTTTAGAATAAACCAGGTCACTTCTCATGGCACAGTAGTGCACACCTATAATCCCAGATACTCAGTAGGCTGAAGCAGGAGGATCATAGGTTTGAAGCCTGCCTGGGAAATTCGGCAAGTCTCTGTCTCAAAATAAAATTTTAAAAAAGGGCTTGGGGAGCACCAATGGTGGAACACTTGCCAAGCATGAAGTGGGTCCTGGGTTCAATCCCCAGTTCAACCACAAAGGGAAAAAAAGTGTCATTTCTCCCACAAGACATCTCAAAAAATTCCATAACAAATGGAATTTATTTAGGAGTACAGAACTACTTTTGTGAACCTCCAAGGAACAAGTGTCAAACAGTGGGTAAAGTCATCTGAAGAACAAAGTGAGGCTCATCTAACATGTCAAGGATTTTTCGAGTTACAATATTCTGAACAGGATGACATAGTAAGAGATAAACAAACAGATCAAGGGAATGGAAAAAAGTCTTCAAAGGGCTGGTATTTACATGTAAAGTTGATTAATGACAGAAGCAAACACTGCAGAGAAATTCAAGGGCTCACTGATACTTTAATATGTGGGGAATGAACAACTGTTACCTAATTGAAAAAATGCATTGTACCACCTCTATTCCACAGATAATAACCAATTTGATGTAGGTTTAAATGTGAAAAACATAAAAACACTTTCAGAAGTCACAGGCAAATTTTTTGTGTATAGTGCTGACGATGAGACCCAGGAATTCCTGAACGCTAAGTACATATACTCTACCACTGAGCTACAACCCAAGGCCCCTAATTTATTTTGATGCAAGAACAGGAAGAATTTTCTCATATAATAGTAAGCTATAAAGGATAAGACCAAGACATTCAAATATATTAAAATGAAAAAAAAGTTAAAAGACAAACCAAAGTAGAATATAATTATCTCTGATATATACAATATTAGTGTGCAAAATAAAAATAAGCATATAAGCCTGTAATCCCAAGGTAATCCCCCCATCCCCATGGCCTCATGAGTTCTGGGGATTGAACCCAGGGGCTTGAGTGTTGAGAGCCAGGGCTGAAGGGGCCCCAGCAAACTTCCAGCTGCCAGCTGATGATTGGCTCACAGCAGCCCCAGCAAACTTCTAGTTCCCAACTGATTGGCTCCTCTTCCGTGATGCTCATTGGGTTGTTTCCCCGCCCTTTCAGACCACGGAGCTGCTCATTGGGGGACTTTTTGGCTCCGCCCACACAACCCAGCCAATTGGCCTCAAGAGCAGGAGGAGTGGGGGAGGTTGAGAGGCTTGTGGGAAGCCAGTGGTGGCAGTTGGGCTCTGAAGGTTTTCCTGAAGAGCTGTGTGGTTTGGTGTGTGTGTTCTAAAAATAAAGTTTGTGTCTTTTGACAAGTGGCTCCTGAATTGTGCCCAGTCAGACTGCGGCACTTGAGCATGCTAGGCAAGTACTCTACCACTGAAGTACAAGCCCAGCCCTTTTTAAATTTTGAGACAGGGTCTAAGTTTCCAAGGTTTGTTTCAAATTTGCAATCTTTCTGCTGCCTCAGTCTCCCAAGTAGCTGGGATTACAGGTGTGTGCCATCTCATACACATACACCATATAAGATTTTGATGAGGAGGAAACAGCTAAATGAAATGGCAGGAAGTTCTTATAAGTTAGATTATGACTGAATGGCAGAAGAGTCAAGTGATACACACTCCATTGCTATTTCCTATAAATTTATACATGAGCATGACCTACAACCCAATGATTTTTCTCCAATGTGCAAAGGATTTACTATATTTGTACTTAGTGATGGATAGCAAAATGATAGGATTAGTATTTTTTAAAATATTTTTTTAGTTGTCAATGAACCTTTATTTTATTTTTTTATATGTGGTGCTGAGAATCGAACCTAGTGCCTTACACACGCTAGGCAAGCGCTCTACCACTGAGCCACAACCTTAGCCCAGGATCAGAATTCTTTTTTATATATATATTTATTTTTTAGTTGTAGTTGGGCACAATATCTTTATTTATTTATTTTTATGTGGTGCTGAAGATTGAACCCAGGGCCTCGCACATGCTAGGTGAGCTCTCTACCACTGAGCTACAACCCCAGAGCCACAACCCCAGCTCGATCAGTATTTTTTTTTAAATAATTGTAGTTGGACATAATACCTTTATTTTTTTTATTTTTATGTGATGCTGAGGATCGAACCCAGGGCCTCATACACGCTAGGCAAGCGCTCTACAGCTGAGCCCCAACCCCAGCCCCACCCCCCCATCTTTATAAGAGCAAAAAATCAACCCGAGAAAGCCCAAACACAATAAATACTGGACAGAAAATATCCCATGTTCTATCATGTGTGAAACATGCAGAGGCAAAGAAACCACTCAAAAACCTATTCACTATAACTTCATTAATGCTCATTTGCAGAAAGTTCAGATGAAGCTAAAGTAAAAGAAGACTGTGTAACAGATAAGAAAAGATGATAAAGGTATAAAGACTAATCAAAGAATCAGGATGAACCAGTGAACATGAAGAGACTAATGCCTGCTCAGGGTCCACTTATGAATACATATTTTAAAAAGCACTTTACTGAGGTTGTATATATTTAATGTATAAAACCCCATGAGTTTGGGGATGAGTATACACCAACTCAACCATCACCCCATAAGGCCACAGGCATAGCCATCAACAACCTCATTACTATCCCCACTCTCATTATTACTACTATTTGTTCATGTATACATTCTTGTTTGTGTTAACACAGTAAATAAATAAATAAGAAAAAAGAACGCAAGATCTACTTGAAAAGTTTTAACTGTAAAATACAGTATTGCTAGTAAAGGCACCATGTTGTACAGACCTCCACAATTTATCTGCATAACTTAAACGTTCCTTGACCATCACCTGCTCATTTCCCCACTCCCCTGCAAATGATCATTCTACTCTCTGCTTCCAAGAATTCAAATATTTTATATTATTACATATACATGAGACTCATAGTATTTGTTTTTCTGACTGTAACATCCCCCAAGTCTATTCTTAGTGTGGCACACAGCAGGATTGCTCTATTTTAATATTCCATTGCATGTAAATATCGCATTTACTCTACCCATTCGCTCACTGATGGATATTTAGATTGTTTACATATCTTGGCTTTTATGAATAAGGCTGAAATACACATGGAAGTGTGGGTATCTCTTTGAGATTCTGATTGTAATTCTTTTAGATAAATATGTACAAGTTGGACAACTGAGGAATACGGTAATTCTGTCTTTGTTTTTTTTTAATAAAAATTTTTTAGTTTTAGGTAGACACAATATCTTTATTTTTTATTTTTATGCAGTGCTGAGAATCGAACCCAGTGCCTCACGCATGCTAGGCGAGCGCGCTACCACTTGAGCCACATCCCCACCCCTCTTTAATTTTTTTTTAAGAGAGAGAGAGAGAGAGAGAGAGAGAGAATTTTTTTAATATTTATTTTTTAGTTTTCGGTGGATACAACATCTTTATTTCATTTTTATGTGGTGCTGAGGATCAAACCCAGCGCCCCGCGCATGCCAGGAGAGCGCGCTACTGCTTGAGCCACATCCCCAGCCCACTTGAATTGTTTTTATAATCCACTATACTGTTACCCATATTGGCTGTACCCATTTACATTCTTACTAACAATGTACATTCCTACTAACAATGTATCAGGGTTCCCTCTCCTCAAAATCATCGCTGGCATCTACATGACTATGGGCAGATTTCTTCACAAAAGCCTTGCAGGCCAACAAATAACAGGACAACATATTCAGAGTGTTGGAAGAAAATAACTGCTCAAGAAGACATTACTCAAGCAAGGCCAACCTTTAGAAATTAAGAGCTAAAGTTCCCAGGTAAACAAGCTGAGGGAGCCCCTGACCACTAGACTTGCCTTTGGAGAAGTGCTCATGGGAGAACTTCAAGTTGAAACAAAACAATGCTCAATGGCAACATGAAAGCAGGAAGGTATAAAATTCAGTGATGAAAAAAAAAAGGATGCATACATTCCAAGAATCCCGATGGATTCCTGAAACCTCAAATGGTACTGAACCCCATATATGAAACAGAGATCCTGTGAAATTAAATATTCCAAACTATTTTAGCTCTCAAACATCCTCATGCTGAAAAACCACCCCCTGGCCCAGCTGGGCACCAAGGAAGCTAGAACTGACATGTTCCCTGGCTAGCACAGCCTGACTAAGCCTACATATATCAGGTGCCTGGCTTTTGTTTCTTTAAATTGTTCTGCTTCTGTAGGACTTGCAGAAAAACAATCTAGCTGCTTCACAGTTTGATTAAATTCATTTTTCCTGTTTACATCATTTGCTTGTTTCTTATGCATGCAAGTGACTGAGATTCAGATGGGTTCCCTGAGCTGGCTGGCAGTAGCATAAGAACTGTTTTCCCTTATCCACATGTACCTATGATAAAGGAACAGTAAGAGATTACAACAGGCACAGTAAAAAAATTAACAGTAACATCTGGGCCGGGGATGTGGCTCAGTGGTAGAGCACTTGCTTAGCATGCACAAGGCCTTGCATTCCACCCCAAGTACCACAAACGAACAATAACAACAATAATAAAGTAGAACAATCATAACAATGCTGTCATAAACTGGACATGGTGGTACATGCCTGTAATTCTAGCTGGTCAGAAGGCTAAGGCAGGAGGATTGCAAGTTCAAGGCCAGCCTGGGTAACTTAGTGGGACCTTGGCTCAGAATAAAAAATTAAAAGGGTTAGGCATATAACTCAGAGATAATACACTTACCTAGCACTCCCAAGTCCTGGGTTCAACCCCCAGTACTACAAATATAATAATAATACTATAAAATATATGTTATATGAATTTCTCTTTCTCTCTCTCAAAATACCTTACTGCATTGTACTCACCCTTCTTATGATGATGAGATTATTACTAAGTGACTAGCAGGCAGGTATCATAGAACAGGGATATGCAGGACAAAAGGGTGATTTACCCTTTTGTCCTTGATCTCAGGTAAGACACAAGATAGTGTGAGATATTAGCATACTATTCAGAAAGGTGCAAATTTTAAATTGAGTGTTGTTTATATTACTGAAAATTTCCATTTAATCAGACCATAGTTAACCACATGTAACTGAAACTTTGAAAAGCAAAGCTGTGGGTAGGGAGTCCTACTGTGGTCATATCTAAAATATTCTAACACTATAGTGGTGGTATGTATATTTCTAATTCCAGCATAAGTTAAAAGACCAAGGTATAAAAAATAAACATAGCTCTGAGTTCCATCCGCATTACCACACACACACACACACACACACAAAAAAAAAAAAAACTAGAATGACAACAAAAAATAGTCATTTCAACAAGTAGTGCTAGAAAAACTGGACATCAACTTTTGGAAATATTTCACATCTTCCCCCAAGATCTCTTCATGACACATATTTTATATTTCTGTTGAAAAAAATGAAAATCAAATGAGTACTTAAATCTTTTCAGGGTGACAAACTGAGGGACAGTGATGACCTGGAGCTGTGCTAAAAGGTCAGACTTCCCAGGAAACTTTGCAAATTGGAACTTCTATCCAAGAGAGTTCCCCTAGGATGTATGTGCCTGGGAAAGTGACTAAGAGGCACAAGGATATCAGACAATCTAGCTCCAGGTGACTATTCTGAGCTTCCCTCTCATAAGAATATCCACAAACAACTGAATTTTTTGAAAAAAAGAACTATTAATTCATATGTGGAAAAATGGTAATTGAAATACTGCGTTTAATTGAAATGCACCACCGAGGATGCTTTTAATGAGTGATGCTGTCAACTGGAGAAGGGAAGGTGGCATCTGGGCATGCGAAAACCTATCTAGAAATTAGGAATTTACTGTCAGCTCTAGGAAGGGCTGGATCCGGGCACAGAGCTGTGGATTTGCGACCCCTGTTTCTCAGATATTTAGAAAGCTCGGGAAAATGGGTCGCCCTTGGGGAGGAAGGCGAAACCCGGCCTGGGTAGACCGCAGCTCCTCCCGCGCACGGATCCAACGCGCGAGTGAGGGTCTCCCCGTGACCCAGCCGCGGTCGCCGCAGTCTGGGGAGACGTGCGGCGGAGCTGCCCGGATAGGCTCTGGGCCAGGCCCAAGTCGCCGCGCAGAGGCAGGACAGGAGGCCAGGGTCCCGGCTGCTTGTCGGAGCTACGATGGATGGTAAGGGAGCCAGGGCCGAGTGGCGGCAGACTGGACCGCAGACTCCAGAGCCAGGCGAGGAGGCCCGGTCCCGCCCCGGCCGCTTCCGGCCGGCTCCCTCAGCCCCTCCCCCGCCCCTGGAGGCCTGGTCCCAGCTCACCATTTCCCGGCTTCCGGGTGTCCCGGCGTCCTCCCTATGGCTCCGGCGGCCCGCGCAGGTGCTAGTGCCACCTGAGGCCCTCCAGCGGCGATGAGACCCAAGGTGGAGAGCGGCCCCAGCGCGTAGCGTCCTCCTGCAGTGCGCGCCGCGGCTCCCGCCCACACCTTTCCGGCGGCGTTCCTGATTGGACGGTTCTCACGGACACGCCCCGTTTGTGACAGCGGAGCGGAAAGACGCTCACCGAGCCGCCGGGGTGTTAGTCGGGCCTGGAACCGGTACCTGTTAGGGACTTTTGCCTTTAAGCACAACTTGTCCTGCTCCTTGGGTTTGGTGTTGGTGGCTCCTACAGCTCCTTCTGAACGCGGAGACAGAAGTGTGTGCAGGGAATCACGGGTTTAGTTTCTAGAGAAAGCGAGGCCTTTTGTTCAGGTCTTGCAAGGTAGAAACTGAAGGGTCAGATGTCTTAGGCTTGACCTAAGACTTTGAGGCCTCTTGTGGACTTATAACGCTTGTTTACAAATACAAACACTTAAAGTAACCTCCCCATAGCCAACAAAGAATCTGGCTCCGTTTGGTCTTTGACAATTGACAGGGTTGAGCCTTCCCCCAAACACTTGGTACTGGTACTGAGTGGTAAAACCCGAAGCCCTAGCCTGGGAGGAGAAACTTTTCTCACAAGCTATGAGATATGTTCATTAAAACTATGAACTGTACATTTTGCACTGGATGGATATCCATCAATTTGTGCACAATTTGTGCACTTTGGAATGGAAATGGGTGTGATATTCATAAGGCGATTAATTCCCATTTTCTCTGCCATTAGAAAAAACAGTGAATAAACCTTAAGAAGTTGGATCGAAACTCCTAAGGCGTTTACTTATTTATTTGAACAGTTTTATATAATGCATACTCACACAATACATCTAATTATAGGGTAGAATTCAGTGGCTTTCAATATGTTCACATATACGTACAATCATTAGTGCACTCGATTTAAAAAAAAAAAAAAAAACTGGGGATTTAATCCTGGGGAGCCCCACCGCTGAGCTAAAGTCCCTTTTTACTTTTTTTTGGTGACAGGGTCTCTCTAAATTGCCCAGGGTGGCCTGGAACTTGTAATCTTCGTGTTTCATACGCCACCGGGCGGCTATTCTGTTTTTTGAGTCTTACTGGGTTGGCCAGGTTGACCTCGAATTCCTTGGGCTCAAGCAAACTCTAGGTTCCCTGCTTCATCCTCCACAGTAGCTGAGACTACCAGGCACAGGCCACCACGCTCTGTTAATTACCGTCATTTTAGAACATTTTCAACACCTCATAGAGAAATCCCTTCATATGGTAACCCATAAATGTGTGTCATTAGGTATCAATTTAAAATTAGGGGCTGGGGGGGGGGGGTGAAGTTCAGTAGTAGAGTGCTTGCCTAGAATACTAAAGTGCCTGGGTTTCATCCCCAGAACAACAACTACAAGAAATAAAGAAGAAACTATGCTCTTTAGCTCTCCATCTCCTATCTTTTCACTTCTTTATCTAAGCCTCTAGGCGAGCATTAATTTACTTTCTGATGCTATAGCTTTCTGTACTTGGAATAAAATCACATGTGTTCTTTGTAATTAACTTTATTTACTTGTCATAATTATTTTCAGTGACATTTGTGTTGGAGTATGCATTAATATTTGCACTCTACTAAGTTTTCCATGTTGCCTGGAACTACTGATCCTCCTGCCTCAGCCTCTGAGTAACTGGGATTATAGGCCCTTTCATTCTGGGCTCAAATTTATTCATTTTGTTAACCTCAGGGTACTTTCTAGTATCCAAATAACTCATTCGCTTATCCACTTATGTCTGTTTATAACATTTGGTTGTTTCCATTCTTTTAAACTATTATTAATAAGTTTGCTATAAACATTCATGTACAGTTTTTCAATGGACATTTAATTTCATTTCTTTTAGAGTGGAATGAATGGGACTCCTAGTACTTCTATGTTTAATCTCCAAGGAACTAACAGTTTTCTAAGAAGGCTACTGTACTATTTTAGATTCCCACAAGCAATGCTTGAGGATTCTAATTTTTTTTCATATCTTCAGCATCACTTGTTACCATATCCCCCCCCCCTTTTTTTTTTGAAGGGGGCAGTGCTACAGATGGAACCTAAGGTCTTGCACATGTTAGACAAGTGCTTTACCTCTAAGCTATACCCCCAACCCAGTATCTTTTTTATTCTAGTCATCCTAGTGACTGTGAAGTGGCATATTTTGATTTTTTTTTTTTTTTTTTTTTTTTTTTTGAGACAGGGAAGGAGAGTAGTCTCACTATGTTGCCCAGGCTGATTTTGAACTCAAGTGATCCTCCTACCTTGGCCTCCAGAGTAGCTGGATTACTAGTGTGTGCTACCACACCTGGCTTCATTGTGGATTTTTTTGTTTCTTTTTTTTTTTTTTTGGCAGTACTGGAAATTGGACCCAGGTGTGCTCTACCACTGAGCTACATCTTCAGCCCTTTTTTGTATTTTTTTTATTTTGAAGCGGGCTTTTAAATTACTCAGTCTGACCTCAAATTGAGGTCCTCCTGCCTCAGCTTCCCAAGTAGCAGGGTTTGTAGAAGTGTGCCACCATGCTAGACCTTCTTTGTGGTTTTAATTTCCATTTCCTTCATGGATAATAATGTTCAACATATTTTTCAGTGCTGGGGATTGAACCCAAGGACTGGAGCATACTAGGCAAGCACTTGACCACTGAACCACACCCCCTAGCACAACATCTTTTTTTTGGGAGGGGGCACCAGGGATTGAACTAAGGGGCACTCAACCACTGAGCCACATCCCCAGTGCAATTTTGTATTTTATCAGAAACAAGGTCTCACTGAGTTGCTTAGTGCCTCACCTTTGCTGAGGCTGGCTTTGAACTCACCATCCTCCTGTTTCAGCCTTCTGAGCTGCTGGGATTATAGGTGTGTGCCACCCAGTCTGGCCCCAACATCTTTCTTTTTAAAAAATCTTTATTTTTAAAATAAATAAAATAGTAATTGTGCTTATGGGGTACAGTGTGACATTTCAGTAAATGCATATAATGTTATGAACAGGTCAGGGTAACTGGCATATCTATCATTTCAGACATATAATTTCTTTGTATTGGAAGATACTCAGCATTTTTCATTTGCTCTTGGTCATTTGTATATCTTTCTTGGAAAACTGCGAATCGGCCTGGCACAGAATCCTCTCTGGGCAGCTCCACCTGCAGCCCCTCTTCTCCCAACTGTGCAGTGACCCGTGGAGGGTCACTGTGACGCCAACTCCTGCGAGGAAGACGTGCATGGGAGGAGCTGCCTCTCTCCCCAGCTCAGAGCAGGATCTCAAATTCTCAGCCCCACCACGCTCTCCCCAGTGCTGGCTACAGATCCCAAACTTCCAGTTTCTGACCCACGTTCCAAGTCCCATCCTCTCTCCAGTAGACATTATTATTTGTCCTATTAAATAAAATTTATAGAAGACCACTGGTTTAGGGCTGAAGTTGTGGCTCAGCAGTAGAATGCTTGCCTAGCACATGTGAGGCCCGGGGTTTGATCCTCAGCACCACATAAAAATTTAAAAAAATAAAATAAATGTATTGTGTCTATCTACAACTAAAAAATAAATA
Organism: Marmota flaviventris; assembly: GCF_047511675.1. NCBI lineage: Eukaryota > Metazoa > Chordata > Mammalia > Rodentia > Sciuridae > Marmota > Marmota flaviventris. The sequence continues at coordinate 210,916,211 of NC_092498.1, forward strand.
TTTAAAAAAAAAACAAAAAAACAAGATTTGTTCTGAGCTCCTGAACTAGGTCCGGCTGACCACACCAAATGGAGTTACTCATACGGAAGTTCCATGTCAGCAAGTCCATTCTGCCAAGAAAATCAGGAGACAGACAATGGCCAGATCCCCAAATGGGCCAGTGTTAGGCTGGGTGATTAAAAAAAAAAAAAAGTCCCTTTTGCTTTAACCTTTCTGTGGAAAGTAACTTTGAACAGAACAATGGGACTTTTGTTCTCTCTCAGCCCTTTTCTGCCTTTAAAGCCCAAACTCCTTCTGATCAGCTTACTGAAGCACACAGATTTATAGAATCTGTTCTAGAATTGCAAAAAAAAGCCAATCAGATGTTTTGATTTGATTTTGTCATTCGACAGTCCTCTATGCTGATTTTCAAACTATGGCACTGTTTTTTTGTTTGTTTGTTTTGTGTTTTAATTTTTTTAGTTGTAGATGGACTTTTATTTTATGTATTTATATGGTGCTGAGGCTCGAACCCAGGGCCTCACACATGCTAGGCAAGTGCTTCACCACTGAGCCACAACTCCAGCCCCTATGACACTGTTTTTCCCCATCAGTACTGGGGATTGAACCCAGTGCATGCACGGCTAGGCAAGCATGGTGTTAGTTTGCCCAGGCTGCCCTGAAACTTGCCATCATCCTGCCTCAACCTCCTGAGGAGCTGGGATTGCAAGCCTGTGCCACCATGCCTGGTCAAATGCACTATTTTAAGTATCATTTCTTTTCACAGAGCAGTGGATGGTTTTGTTTGTTTTCATAGTTTAGATGGATACAATACCTTTATTTTATTTATCTATCTTTATGTGGTGCTGAGGATCAAACCCAGGGCCTCACACATACTAGGCAAACGCTCTTCCACTGAGCTACAACCCCAGCCCTGGATGGTTCTTTTTGTTTGAGAATTTTTACAAGAGGAAGAACAACACTTGGAACCGGTTGCACAAAATCTTTGTGCCTCTCTTCCAGTGACTCCAAGCCGTGATTCCTCTTGAGCAGCATCTTTCCTGGATATAGTTATCTTGTGGGATCTCTTTAGGGTTTTTTTGAAGTTCCTCTTTGCAAACTTTTTTGGATGACCTAGCCTTTCAGCATTGTTCCAGTTGAGCACTGTCCCTCTCTGCATTTGTCACCTTAAAAAGATTTATGTACTAATATCAGAATGTTTAAAAACATTCACGAATATGCTTAGCAACAAATTTTAGACAAAAACAAGGCATTGGTGAACTTGAAAACAGTTAATAGGAAAAGAATTTAATGAAATTATATAAACTTGAGTAACCTTTGGGGCACTATTTATTAGTTTAATATATGTATAAGTGAATATCATGAAAAGGAAAAATGATGGATGGAATGGGTAAAAAGTAATTAAATAAATGAAGCCTAAATTTTAAAACAAAATAGTGAAAAGCCCACCCCCCCCCCAAATTTATGTACTCATTTGAGTCTCATTTTTTCCAGTAAATGCAAAATATTTATAATAAAGTGTGATATAATATATTTCCAAAGAGGCAAGAAAGACATGAATTTCAGGGGGAAAATTTTTTCAGTGTTACATTTGTCTCAATTCTTGTTTACCTATTTCTTCTTGGAGCATATATAATAAATTTCTCGGGTCTGTTTTTTCTTTTTTGATGATTTCAAAAAGAATTCCAGGGCTTAAGCTTCTAACACCTTGAAGTGTTCAAATATGAGTTTATAAAATAATTTCTTGCCTTGGAAGTAACAATTGATTGACAGCATTTTCTTGTTATGTGTGTTTTGGGTGGGTGCTGAGGATCAAACCCAGGGCCTCCTGCATGCTAGGCAAGCTCTCTCCCAAATCTTCATTTTCTGAAAAGAACAGAAACTTGTGGGTCTTCTTGTGGAATTAGTAAATATTCCTTATAGTTTTCTCTCCTCCTTCTTATACATAAAAGTTGGATTGAGTGATTTTGCTGGATTCTTCAAACACTGAGTTTGTTTCATTTATTAATGATGGGCTGGGGTTGTGGCTCAGTGGTAGAGTAGTTGCCTGGCATGTGTGAGGCCCCGGGTTTGATCCTCAGCACCACATATAAATATGAAGATGTGTGGTTCCATGTAAAACATTTGCCTGGCATGCACAAGGCCTTAGGTTCCATCCCTGGCACTACTAAAACAAAGACATCTCCAGTTTCTCTAAATAAACAAATGCATAAACTTATACTAAGAAAGAATCCTGGGGCTTGACATCTGGTAGTATGTGAGGAACCTGTAGATTAGTCCCAAAGGAAAGTGATAAGTGTAAAAAAGAAAATCACCAGATGAAAAGCCTCCAGGAAAGCCCTGAGGGTACAGAGCAACAGGAGAAACACTTAGGGAAATCTATGTAAATCTGGTAAAAAGGAGAAAGTTCACCATATTTGAAATAAGGCTACTCACATACTTCCTTTGGCTCAGCTCAGGGAGGTTGGAGACTCTACAGCCCAAAACACAAAACTCTTTCTGCCTTAAGCTTGCACAGAGAGAGCTTTCCTCCTGAGAGGTGATAACTTCACTCTCTCATCCATTCCCAGCTACCCAGGACTGTGCCTTAAATATGGGAGACAGAGTGAGAAGTGAGAACTCCCTTCTTCCAAGAAGCCTGCACTTGATTTATAGAGGCTCACACTTGAGTGTAACATATTTTAAATACTAAGATCAAGACTGCTAAGATCAAGCTGGGAGTGTAGCTCGGTGGTAGAGCATGTGTTTAGCATGTACAAGATCTACAGAAAATAACACCCAACACAGCAGGGGGAAAAATGAAAACTCACAAAAGAATATAATAAAACATCACATACTTACAGATTGAAGACAACTATTTATTAACAAGGAAAACTGAATAAAGCTGTTTCTGTCCCAATTTTTTTAAATTAGCATTTCCCATAAGAAAGCTGGAATATATAAAATAGGTACAAGAAACCAGTAGAAAAATTTCAAGAATTAAACTCATTTTCCAGTGGCCTATTAATCTCAGAACAATTAAACTGTGTAATAATGAAAACAATCTGCAAATAAGAAATACACATGAGATTCATACACAGAACAGCATGGTTCCAAATGGTGAAAAAAAAATTATTAGCTGACTTAAAAATAAAAACATTACCTGTTAAACTCATTATTTACAGGTACTTACAGAACGATCTCACTCCTGTGCTCATTTGCAAAAGGAGTAGAAGTCCATGGTCTACAGATCCACTTTAATGATAAATGTGAGAAAGTGATAAAATAATAAATACCTTTACTATTTTTACAATATTTCTTCAATGCTGGGAATTTTCTTCAGCATTACACACAAAATTAACTCCCACTTGAGCTTTCCATATTATCTTTATAGGATTTTCACAGGACTCAAAATATTTGTTAAATTGAATTTTTTTGTTATTTAAAAAAATAATTAGGATTTCAATTCACTGTATATATTTTTGAATATTTCTTTAATATTACATTGAAATATTATCTTTAAATACAATATTCTCAGTGTAAAGAACCTAAAGGGGAAAAAAATCTGTTTTCAAAGAACCAGACAAGCTTTGGAATCACACTGAAAATACTACCTTGAACAGTTTGAATTCATTCTGTATTCCTACATATTTTGGTCAGAATGTGGGACAATTGAAGGCTTTTCTACAACACTTATATGTGCCTTTGAACTGAACTGGAAGGATGGAGGGATTCTAACACCCTGGCATTCATAAAGTATTTCACCATTATGCATTCTCTCATATGCTGAATTTTGTGTGATGAATAAAAGTTTTTCCACACAGGTTTCTCTCTTCCATAAGTGTGACAGTTAGAAATATACTTTCCCACATTTATTACCTTCATAAGGTTGCTCTCCAGTATGAGCTCTTACATATATCAGAAAGTAAAACTAAAGACTTCACCATAAATTTTTGCCATGTTTTCAAAGGAACTGGGAAAACTGAAGATTTTACTTTGCTTTTTATTCAAAGAATTCTTCTCCAACATGAGCCCTTGCATGCATTCCTAATAAGCTTTTGAAGGTCTAAGGCTATCCCACATTCATTACATACACAGGGTTTCTCTCCAGTGCAAATTCCTTTCTGTACTAGGAAAGTGAACTAGGACAGTAAAAAGTTTTCTTGAATACCTTACATTTAATTTATAGTATCAGTCCAGTGTATGTGATTACTTGTCCTGAAATGTCTGAAGAAGAAATGAAGGCTTCCCCACACTCTTTAGTCACAGAACTCTACACAACATGAGCACTTTCATGCCTTAGAACTGCACTGGGAAAGCCAAAGGCTTTCCCACAAAATTTACATTTATAAGGTCCAACTCCAGTGTGTCTTATCATGTGTCCTTGAAGGCCTGAGAGAGAAATGTAGGCTTTCCCACACTGCTTACATTCATAGGGTTTTTCTCCTGTGTGACTCCTTTCATGTTTTCTAACTGAAGTTGAACAAATGAAGGCTTTGCCACAATGTTTACATGGATAAGGTTTCTCTCCAGTGTGAGTTCTTTCATGTTTTCTAAGTGCACTGGGAGAGTTGAAGGCTTTTCCACATTCCTTACATTTATAAGGTCCACCTCCAGTGTGCCTTATCATGTGTCCTTGAAGGCCTGAGAGTGAACTAAAAGCCTTCCCACACTCCTTACATTTATAGGGTTTCTCTCCAGTGTGAGTTCTTTGATGTCTTCGAACTGAAGCCAAGCAGCTGAAGGCTTTCCCACACTGTTTACACTGATATGGCTTCTCTCCAGTGTGAGTCCGTTCATGTACTCTAAGTGAACTGGGATACTGGAAGCCTTTTCCACACATGCTGCATTTATGTGGTCCACCTCCGGCATGTGTTATCACATATCCTCCGAGGCTAGTGAGGGAAATGAAGGTTTTCTCCTGCTCCTGACACTCATAAGGTTTCTCTCCAGCATGACTGCTGTCATCAAATTGCAAAGAGCAGTAGTAACTTGAGGCTTTCTCACACTGCTTACATTTATATGGCTTTCCTTCATATTCCTGATACTCAAACAATTCCTGTCCAGTGTGGGATCCGATGGGACTGTTAAGGGATGCACGAGGCATAAAGACTATCCCACACACACTACATTCATGTGATTTTACTCCAGTTGGGATTTTTTTGTTCAGATTATGATCTGGAATCTGGGTGAAGATTTCTCCACATTGACTATTTTCTTCACTTTCTCTGAGTCTCTCTATAATATGATTACTGTTTAAAAAAAAAAAGAACATATTAACTAATAACAATTTACCTTTATACATTTTTGATATGTATTAAACTTATTTTTTTTTTTAATTTATTATATGTGGTGCAGAGAATAGAATCCAGTGCCTCAGGGCTGAGATTATGGCTCAATGGCAGAGCGCTTGCCTCCCAGGTATGAAGCACTAGGTTTGATCCTCAGCACCACATTAAAAAAAAAAAAAAGAATCCAGTGCCTCACCACACATGCCCAACTTTTTTTTTTTTTTTTTCTTTTTTTTTGGTGCCAGGAATTGAACCCAGAGGCACTTAAGCACTGAGCCACATCCCCAGACCCTTTTTTAAAAAATTATTTATTTATTTTAATTAGGTATGTGACAACAGAATGCATTTTGATTCATTGTACACAATTACAGCACTTTTCATTTCTCTGGCTGTACATGTAGCATTGCAGCATACGCACAGTCATACATATACCTAGGGTAATGATGTCCATCTCATTCCACTATCTTTCCTGCCGCTATGCCCAGACTTTTTTTTATAATGAGACAGGGTCTCACAAAGTTTCTTAGGGCCTTTCTAAGTTGCTGAGGCTGGCTTTGAACCTGTGATCCTCCTGCCTCAGCCCCCTGAGCCACTGGGATTATATAAACTGACATTTTTATTGTTATCAGAGAAAGTGAGGGTTTTCTGCCCTGTCTAAATTATTTGAAAGTGAACAGATTGAATGCTCTGCAAGAGGGCTTAATCTCATCTATTAAATAAAACAGCAATACTCAGTGATATTTGCAGACTCTAATAAATGGTTCCTATTTTTCAAACATCGAACATCACACTTGAATACATATATAGGTGAAATTTTTCTGAATACATAAAATTTGGAGAGAGGCTTATTTATTTACTTACATAAAAAACTCTATGACAGCTGGGCTCGGTGGTGCATGTCTGTAATCCCAGCGGCTTGGGAGGCTGAGACAGGAGGATCACAATTTCAAAAACAGCCTCAGCAATGGCAAGGCACTAAGCAACTCAGTGAAACCCTGTCTCTAAATAAAATATAAAATAGGTCTGGGGATGTGGCTCAGTGGTAGAGTGCTCCTGAGTTGAATCCCTGGTACCAAAAAACAAAAACAAAACAAACAACAACAACAAAAAAACCTCTAGGACATATTAAGATGCTTTGGTAAGACTGCTTTCTCCTTTCATTATAAATTACCTTAAATTTCTCCCCTGATTTCTGTACCAATCTTCAATGTTCTGGTCCCATTTTTCCCCTAGAAAGTAGAGCCAGAAAAACCATTATTAATTATTATAACTTAGAGAAAACGTCATAATCATTAATTGTTACAACTTAAAAGGAAACATATTATATTAGACTCTAAGTTTCTGATGAGTTGCAACCATGCCAGTTTATTTACCACAGTATTTCCTTTCCACGTTTCAAATCATGAACATCACTGATGGGCAAGAAACACTTGCTCTTTAATTGAGTAAGTAAAGAAAAATTGTCTTCCTTACCTATAAAGGCCAAGCTCATAAAGATTTCCCCGACAACATCTCGGTAGAGTTCCCGCTGGGCATGATCCAACATAGCCCATTCATCCACACTGAAGTTCACAACCACATCCTCAAACGTCACTGAGTCCTGAAACATCCCAGACATGTTTACAGAGGAAAGGTGAACTATAGTAAAGAAGGTCTGCATTTAATTCATATTTAATTCATATTCATTTAATTCATAAATCATGCATGGTGGTACACACCTGTAATCCCAGCAGCTTGGGAGGCTGAGGCAGGAGGATTGCAAATTCAAAGCCAGCCTCAGCAACTTAGCAAGACCCTGTCTCCAAATAAAAACTAAAAAGGGGGCAGGGGTTGTGGCTCAGCGGTAGAACGCTCGCATGGATGCACGAGGCCCTGAGTTCGATCCTCAGCACCACATAAAAATAAATAAAATAAGGTATTTTAAAAATTAAAAAATAAATAAATAAATATGATATGTCAAGAGCTTTGTAATGTTTTGAACAACCAATAAAAAAAATAAATTCTGAATAAAATCCTTTTTTTTCTTTAATAAATATATAAATAAAAGGGGGCTGGGGCTGTAGCTCAGTGGTAGAACGCTTGCCTCACACATGTGAGGCACTGGGTTCGAGCCTCAGCACCACATAAAAAATAAATTAATAAACAAAGATACTGTGTGTCTATCTACAACTAAAAAAAAAATATTAAAAAAAAAAAAAACCTAAAAGGGGCTGGGGATGCTGCCTAGTGTTTAAGCACCTTGGGGTTCAATACTCAATACAAAAAAAAAAAAAAAAAAAAATTCACAGGGCTGGGGTTGTGGCTCAGTGGTAGAGTGCTTGCCTCACATGTGTGAGGCACTGTGTTCAATTCTCAGCACCATATATAAATCAATGAATAAAATAAAGGTCCATCAACACTAAAAAATATTTTTTAAAAAAATAATTTCACATATAATTCTGTGGTTTCTAAACATTTACAGTAAGTGAATGTTGGGATCAGAATTCTAATCCTAGCACCAAGAACACATAGAATCAATCTCTATGTTTAAATTGTGGTCACAGTACAAGTTTTATTGCTCTCTAATGGTAGAATCCAGACTCTTGGAGAAATAAGAGAGATGCTGTACAAAAAAACAAATTTAAGGACCATCAATCCTTATGAGAAAAATTCTTCTACTTCCTTCCTTATTACCTACCATACTGCCCAGCACTCCAGTCACACCCAGGGTGAGGTTTTCTGCCTTTAATGAACACACACTTGTCGCTTTCCCAGCGACTTAAACACTCAGACCTTTTGCCCACCCAGGGATGCCAATTGCTGGGTTGCACATGACTAAAACACTCAGGGGTCAATCCAGGGGAACTGGGCTGCACAAAATAACCATACAAGAGACAGAAATACCTTTTTTCTTTGGAGGTGCTGTGACGGCTCCCCTGACCTTAAGGGTCCGAAGAAAGAAAGAAAGAAAGAGAGAGAGAGAGAGAGAGAGAGAGAGAGAGAGAGAAGCTATCCTATATGAATTTGGCAGTGTCATCTGTAAAGCCTACAAACTCTCTACCAGTATCCACTCAATTAATCCCAAGGAGCTCCCCTGGGGAACCAAGAGATATGAGAATAGGGTGAACCTCCTTCAGCATTGGTGGCATCTGGCAAGAGACTGGGGAAGGATGAGGCCACCTCTTCTTACAGGCAGGAAACACTGGATGGCAAAGGTTTGGCTCCACCCTATAGCAAGGACAGGTAGGTAGCTGTGCTGAATTTATGGGATTTTTTTTCAAGACTCAAGACATCACAGGCAGCTGAGTAGTGCCATCTGTTCAAAGCCTGGGAAAGCTTCTATTTTCAGGACCAGACACTGTAGTTCTAATGGTCTACAGTGTGAGGATGTGGGGCCTTTTTTGCATTAGAAGATGATGGACAGCTAGCACAGTGGCACTTGCCTATGATCCCAGTAACTCAGGAAGCTGAATCAGGAGGATCTCAAGTTCAAGGCCAGCTTCAGCAATTTAACAAGACCCTCAACAACTTAGTGAGACCCTATCTCAAAATAAAAATGTTAGGGGTGTAGCTCAATGGTAAAGCAGCCCTGATTCAATTCCCAGTGCCAAATGAATAAATAAAGACAATGGACAACTTATGGCCATGATGAGAGGTCCAGAGATTCTACAGGGAATGCTTGGAGTTTGCTGAAGCCTCTGTAGTCATGTGGTCTGTTTCTTAGGCACTAACAGGAGTGCCTGTTGTTTGGCAGTTCCAACAGGCTGAAGCCCTTGTGGTAGGGGTGGTCAATTTGCAAATCAGAGGTAAACTGGAGTAAGTAAAATGTGTCAATAAGGAACACATTGCCTCTATAACAACCCAAACCCAAAAAATGCTGTGGGTGGTGACAGGGTCAATGGCTATTCATACTGTCAGGGAGGGAGTAGCCCTGTTTTCAGGAATTAACTGGGGTATCAGGGTCCCTGGTGTTAAGTGTGAGGCAATGGCCCACTTTTTCTGAGCTCTCTCTTTTTTTTTTCCCCTCAATATTTGTATGCTCTCAATGAATGCTAAATGGATGTTCCCAGAAGAGGATGACTTCCTGACTTCAACATATGTCAGCCCTGTTCCTGGAGAAAGTTATGTGTAATTCAAATCTTTCCTGAAAAGACCATGTGATGACAAGGCTGCTGAGGTTCCCGAGGTGGACCACACTGCTCCAAAGACAAAGGCAAACTGCAGCTAAGGGGCTGCTGCAGTGGGCTCAGACCTACCCAGCATGGTGACAGCAGAATATTTACAGGTTGCTGGCTGCACATAGTCAGGAATTTATGTAATGGTGGTTACTGAGTATAGGGCTTAATGGTGGAACCACAATATCAAAGCTGTGGTTGTCCACTGTGAGATGCCATTCATCCATTCCAGGTTTAAAGGCAAAACAGATTTTGAATAATGCTCTTCAATCTTTCAGAGATGTACACAATTTACACTGGACCATGCTACATAAGTTAACCTCAGAATGAAGGTATGGGAGACCTGATTTTGGTAAGGTTCTTTGTAAGTGCCAAAGATCTAAATTTTATTTTATTTTTCATTGAATTAGAGCTTCCATGGGATCTTTTAAAACAATGGCTGCTATGACCATGAGGATTTAGGCAAGACCACAGTTCTTAAGGGAAGGCATGTCTGTTTCTCCTCTATTTTATAACCCATTACTCTTCAACGATTATAGAGTAAACCTTGCTTACAGTTAATGGGATCCCCAGATATAATGTAATTAGAGTCTTGTGTTGATTAATCACATAGAGGATTGCCAATTAGTGCATATAGCAGAAATGAATTCAGAACTTACCTTGCAGAAAAAAAAAAAAAAAACAATCAGTGCTATTTTATCTATTTAGTTGTGTAAATGCTTGGAAGTACACTCTGAATTTCCAATTAAGTCACAGTGTGGACGACTGTTTCCATATGTTTTCCTCTTGTTCCCTCTCTCTCTTCCTTCCCTGGCTGGCTGTATTTTCTATGCTGGGCATGAATTCCGGGCACCATGCATGCTAAGCTCATGCTCTGCTACTAAGCACTCACTCCTAGCTCCTGGTTTGAGTCTCCAGATACACTGTGGAGAGGGGATCTTGTCTTCCCTAAGATTCATGATTTTCTTCCCACACACAGCCTCACACTGGCATCACCAGGGTTTTAGATTTCCTCATGGCAAGGGTTATAAGGTTAAGGGCTTCATGCTGAACCTGCACTTGAATTAATACCTCTCTGCAGTGCCCCAGGGGTATTTGAGTGTTGTCACCTATAAAACCAAGAGTTGGGATACTTGCTATGATAGCAGCCCAAGAACTATAACAGCAAAAATACTTAAAAGGCCTGGTGAACCTCCTGCTGTTAGGATACTGAATTTGGTCTGCTATCTAGTAGTTTTCCCACCCTTCTCTTTCTCTAAATAAAGGCTCTATGTGGAGAGGGGGATCATCACATGGGCCCACCTTTTTTTAAAAAATATTTTTGTAGTTGTCAATGGACGTTCATTTTATTTATTCATTTATATATGGTGTTGAGAATCAAATCCAGGGCCTTACACATGCTAGGCAAGCGCTCTACCCCTGAGTCACAACCCCAGTCCGACGGGTCCATCTTTTGCCTAGGAAATATTTCCACTCTCACAACTCCCACCCCATACCAAGGCCACCCTGGCTTTCATCCTGAAGATACAGACAGAACCTGGCTAAGACATCACCCAAGACAGAATTAAGGAGGGCCCCCCACCCAATATTCCTGCTTCTAAATGCCAATATCTTATCAAAACTGCCAAATCAGGCAGGGGGTGTGGCTCAGTGGTTTGCCTAGCATGTATGAAGCCCCATGTTTCATACCCAGCACCAAAAAAAAAAAAAAAAATCTACCTTCTTAGCTTCATCCAGGTTTGAGAGGGCTCAGCTATTCCACCCAGAGCAGCACAGCTCACAGTGAGCTTCCCCAAAAGCGGTATATTGCCGTAAGGCAGTAATTCAGGTCTCTGAGGAAAAGCAGGGTGTGTAATGGCTTGAGAGGAAAACAGCAGCCTGGCCTGCAATTTAATTGTGGTTGGGGCTGGATGGGAGTTCCAGGGGCTAAGCCAGAGAAGGGAGCCCCAAGCTTTCTGGGAAGTTGGTCCAGGAATGGATGCAAGAGAAGAATAAAGACAAGAGGCTTTAGTCTCAGCAATCACACATCAGAAACTGGAGTCTGGCCAGATGCAACAGCATAAACCTGTAACCACAGCTACTCTGGAAGCTGAGACCCAGAAGCTGAGTCCAGAGGACCATAAGTACAAAGCCATTCTGGGCAACTTGGTCATACCCTGTCACAAAATAAAATGAGCTGGGGATGCAGCTGAGTGTGCAAGGCCCAGGGATGGATCTCCAGTACTGCAAAACAAGCAAACCAAAAAATAACAGCAAGAACTGGAGATATAGCTTAGTTGGTAGAGTGCTTGCGTTGCATACACAAGGCCTTGAGTTCGATCCCCAGAACCACACACAGAAAAAACACTAGAGTCTGACTACTCATACAATAAAGAACAGAGACAGGGAGAATATGCATTCCCAATTGCTTATTTTTGCATTTAAAAACAGAGAAAATGCACAAGGAATTAACAAAAGGTCTTTTTTTTAATATTTATTTTTTAGTGTTCACAATACCTTTATTTTGTTTATTTTTATGTGGTGTTGAGAATCGAACCCAGGGCCTCGCGCATGCCAGGCAAGCGCTCTACCGCTGAGCCACAACCCAGCCTCCCAAAAGGGTTTTTGTTGGAAAGGTTAGAGCAGGAGCACAGGATATATGGTAGTGAGTCTTCTCAAGTCAGACTTCCCTTTTGAGGGTTTTATAAATCTCCCTGCATTATTTACTGTAAATTAAGATAAATTTATGTACACAATGCTTTATGTTACTGTTTAATACTCTTTTTTAAAAAATTTTTGTTTTGCAGTGCGGAGGGGTGGGCAGAAAACAGGGCTTCCCACATGCTAAGTAAGCTCTCTGCCACTAAGCTATACCTCCAACTCAATACTCTATTGACTTTGGCTTCTAAAACTTACATTTAATTAATTTGGATGTTCCTATATAGGTAACCATTATAAGATCTCGTTTCTTACATATCATGGTGGAAACGTGAGAAATAAATTCATAAGTGAACTTTTGGAATCTTGAACTATGTGGCAAGTGGGATCACACCTGTTGCTCCGCTAAATACGACACTGTGGGGTACAGCTTAGGAATGAATATTACAATTTATTAGCAGTTTGACCTTCATTAAATTAGATTTTGTGTGTGTTGCTGGAGATCAGATCCAGGGCCCTGAATGTGCTAGGCAAGTGCTCTACCATTGAGCCATATCCTCAGCCCCAAAAATTGATCTGAAGAAAGAAAAATTCACCTGAGAACTTAAAATACATCCTCCCATCACTGAGTCTCTCATGCCTAAAAGTGACAAAAATTGTGCTGTTCCAGAATTTTCTTGATTAACATGTCTCTCAATCTACAGATTCAAACAAGAAACTAAAATTTACACATAACAGAAGGAATAAAATTACAAAGTTTAAAGAAACTATGTTAAAAGAAAGCAATATCCAATGAAGGAATCAAAATAAACAAATAAATGCAACACTGAATCTGTTCAGATAAGCAAACTGTTTCCCCATCATTCATAAGGAAAAATCACATACTGAGGGTTAAAATATTCCCAAGTCTGGGGGTGGGCTTTCATAATTTAAATATAACTCCTAGCATAGGTCAATCCCTGGAGATGGAGGGCAGCCACAGGAATGGAGTCCTCTTCCTAGATGGCAAGGAAATACCTCCCACCCCACATAAACCTGTTCTCATAAGTGAGGAAACTCTCAGTTGGATTCAGTTTAGGGTTTGAATCAAATAAATTCCCAAATTTATTAACAGTTTTTCCAAAACATAGAAACCCTGATCTTCACTGATTTTCCCAGTACGCACAATTAAAACTCTATGTGCAACAAATTTCTGGATACAAAATTCAAAAGGGTCTATACACAGACCCAAGAATGAGCCTCTGTAACCCATCATGCATGTGGATGCCCAGTTTTCCAGTGCTTTGCATCTTTACTTAATACAAAGAGCTCTTTCCTAGGTGGGTGTGAGCAGGCAGGACACCTGCCAGGGGACAATCCCCAGAAAGAACCAGTTTGATCTTCCACTACTTCCCTCTGCAGGCTCAAAGTAGCCTTAACTCAGTGTCACTGGCCTTGGGAGTCTGCCTCTGAGTCAACAAGTAGCTTTGAACAACCACTGATAATCTAATTAACTATATAAAGAAAAGAGGTTTTATTTAACTCATAGTTCTGAAGGTCACCGCTGATTTTTTTCATGTGTGTGATGCTAGGGATGGAACCCAGGGCCTTGCCCGTGCAAGGTACACACTCTGACTGAGCTACATCTCTCTTCCTCCATTGATATTTTAAATGATACAAAGCCAGTGTTTGAAGAATCCAGCAAAATCACTCAAACCTAGTATTCATGGAAAGAAAACTGTAATGTACATTTGCCAACTCAGCAAGAAAACCTACAAATATCCGGATTTTTTTTTTTTTTTTTTTTCAGAAAATGAAGTCTTCAGTTCACTCTAAAACATTCACGTAGGAAATTATTTTGTATACAATTAATGATGGTATTTGAACCCAAGTTTGAGGTCAGGCTGGGTAACTTAGCAATACTGTCTCAAAAAGATAAATATATAAAAAAGTCTGGGCATGTAGCTCAGTGGTAGAGCTTCTGCACACACAGGACTTTGATTAGATCCCTGGCACTACAAGAGAAATAAAAATAAAGATGAAGCCAGGTGTAGTAGTACACACCTATAATTCCAGCGGCTGAGGAGGCTGAAGCAGAAGGATCATAAGTTCAAGGCCTCAGCAACTTAATGAGACCCTGTTACAATTTTTTTTTTAATTTATTTTTTAAGAGGCTGGGGGGGCTGGGGTTGTGGCTCAGTGGTAGGGCGCTCCCCTCGCAGTGTGAGGCCCTGGGTTTGATCCTCAGCACTACAGAAAAAATAAAATAAAGATATTGTGTCCATCTACAACTAAAAAATTTTTTAAAAAAAGAGGCTGGGGATGTAGCTCGGTGGTAAAACACTGCTGGGTTCAATGCCTAATATAAAAAACTAAAAAATAAGGATGGAATATAATAGGCTCTGATAATTGGAGAAAAAATTGTAATGTAAGCTAGGACTCTTTTATTCTTCTGAAATTCATGTCTTTCTTGACTCTAGGAAATATTTTGTATTGTCTTTCAACCTCTATTGATTTAACTACTACTGACATTTACAGAAAACTGAATACAAAACTGAATACATAAACGTATTCAGTTTTCTGTAAATATCAGTAGTAGTTAAATCAATAGAGGTTGAAATGCTAAGGAAGAGCAGGGTTGATCTGCAGCTGAACTTAAAGGCAGATCAGTCTGGAAGATTTCCAAAGAAGAACCTCAATCCAAAGGAGTTCCCTTGAATGTTCCTGCCCAGTAAAGATTATAAGAAGGGGCGCATGCATCTGAGAGACAACAGATCCAAGAGGTTATTCTCTTGCTTTCCTTTCAGGTAAAATACAAACAAACAAAGAAAACAAAATCAACAAAAAGAAAAAAAGTCTTTACATACAGGCATCCATGGTACTATGGAAAAATTATAATTAAAACTCCGTGTGTAGAAAGGACAAATAGTTGAACTCGATGCTGTGAATGAGAGAGGGAAGTTACCATTTGGGAACACGGAAAGGGTACTGGAAATTTAGGGATTTACTGCCAGCCCTAGGAAGACTTGGGAGGGATTAGGGTCCTTGATTTGAGACTTCCCCTACATTTGGAAAACTCCGGGCAAAAGGGTCCCCCTTGGGGGGAACGGAGGGACTGCGGCCCTGCACACCCCACCTCCTCCACGGCAAGAACCCCACACATGAGTTGGAGTCTCCCGTGACACTCCCGCCGTCACCCCAATCTGGGGAGGCGCGGAGCTGCCCAGAGAAGTCTCCCGGCCAAGCTAAGGGGCCGCACAGGGACAGGACAGGTCGCTGAGGTCCGAGATGTCGGTCCAGCCCCATTCTCGGGCCATAGGGGACCGAGGGCCGAGAGGGGCCAGCGGCGGAGCTGGCGGCAAACTCGGAGCTTGCGCCCGGAGGCCCTCCATTTCCTGCGGGTTCCGACAGCGCCAGCCGGACTCCCGACTCCCGGCCCCGACACTCACCATTTCCGGCTTCCGGGGCGTCCTGCCCGGAGTCCTCCCACGGCTCCCGGAGCCTCAGGTCACCAGGTTACAGAGGGCGGAAGCTGCTGGCAGAGGGACCTAAGGTGGCGACCGGCCGGAAAGACCCTTCACAAGAGCCGACAGAAGCCCAGGACCAAAGCCCAGGCGACGTCGCGTAGCGACTCCCCGCCCCTCCCAGAGACGCATCTGATTGGACAATAACTTAGGCCACGCCCCTTCGCCTAAGTGACGTGGTAGGCGAACCTCCCGTGACCCAGCCAGTTTGCCGGCCTTCCTCGGAGCGGTCAAGGCCAGTCCCTCCCCACCCCGAGGGGCGAGGAAGGAACCCTGAGCTTCAACGCGTTAAGCAGGCGCTCCACCACTGAGCCACACGCCAGCCCTAACATATTGGCATTTTAAGAATTTGTTCCTATCCCAGAAAGAAGACTGGCACCGCGTGGGCAAGTAGTTCCAGGCTGTTTTCACCTGGAGCGACCCACTTGTGCAAAGCAAGAGGAGAGCAAGACCAGAACTGAAAGGAGAGCCAGCCAGCTTTTCTCCACCGGGTCAGGGGCTTGGCATTAAGGCACGAAGGCCATTCATGGAACTGTGATGCTCTTTTAGGATCACTTAGAATCACAGACACTTAAAAGTGACGTCAGCGTATATAATAGAGTCAGCCTCCAGTTTGATCTTGACGGTTGCCAGCGTTGAGGCCTAAACCATCCCTTCCTCACCCTGCACATCTGGCACTTTGATTCTGGCAGGAAGTGTGAACTTTGCTGGCCAAGTCTGAGATCAGAAACTCTTCTCAACCAACTGCCACCTATAAGGTATGTTCTTTAAAATCGTCAGGTGTGTTTACTCCAGAAGGGTATTTCAGATCATTCTTTCCATGTGCCCCTATAAAACTTTGTAAAAGGTTAGGACACTTCTAAGGTAATTGGAATTTCTATTCTCTTTGATAGATACTAGGAAAGCAATAACAGGTTATAGAAATACAGAATGAGTCTGAAAAAAATAATAGCACATAGGATCAAATCTAAAATACCAGGCATGGTGACTCAGGCCTGTAATCCCAGTGGTTCAGGAGACTGAGGCAGGAGGATCAGAAATTTGGGACCAGCTTTGGCAACTTGCCAACACCCTGTCTCAAAATATAACAAGGGTTAGAGACGCAGCTGAGTGGTAAAGTACCCCTGGGTTCAATCCCCAGTTCTGCCCCACTGCACACAAAAGTAGAATGTCAGCTTTAAGGGGACAAGGATGGAACCAAGGGGAAACACGGATAAATCCTCAAGCTTAATTTGCTTTTAGCTAATGCTTTCATCACCAATTTTATGGGTCACATTAACTAACATCTCAGTCATATTTGTCATGAAGGTAGTTGTCTGTATTGTTTTTCAGGCTACTTTTGTCACTTTCAAACCTGTTGAAACCAATGACCTTTCACTTGGGCCTGCCAAGCTGTCTGATGGGTGACTTTTTGAGGTCCAAGGCCCAAAATTTGAACCTCAGAGCATACTGTTGCCAACATTTTCAGAAGTCAGTCTGGCTTCCAGCTTGGAATATTTTCAACCCAAATGCCAGGTTCAATCTAAAAGCCATAAAATTTGGTTAAGCATATGTGACTGTTACCAGAGTTTTGAGGCAAAGGCCCCAGTGCTAGGGGTCCTGGTGGACTGTTGGTTCTGACACACATCCCAAGATTCCAGTCCAAGAGACATGCAGTTGTGAAGGCAGGAAAGGAACTTTAATCAGTGTAGCTATACCAGGAAGACAAGGGGACTTACATCCTCAACCCAGTCTTCAGGGGTACTGGCATGAACTCCCAGCTTATAGAGTTTAAGGAGGCCAGAAGTGTGCATGATCAAGTGTAGTCTTGTCAAACTACGATCTGGTTTATCATTATTTCAAGATTGGTCAGGGGGCCTTGTCTGGGATAAGAAATTGCTGTTGCTAGGGAGTAGTTCAAGTCTTCTCATAGGAGATTTATTCATCAGACCTACCTAGAATCCAGTGTGACCACAGGAGAAAATGGCACTGAGCAAAGGAAACAGATCAGAACGGAGGCAGAGATGCCACATTTTTAACTGTTTTTTAGTTACCCATCAGGCATCTGTAGGTGTGTACAGAGCCAAGTGAAGTACTTTTAGTAAAAGCAGCCACTCAGTCCTTATTCCAGTACTCCTGATTACTTCAGTTTTCCCTGCCTCTGATCATCTTTCCCTCATATCTCAGACCACCATGTTTGGGTGGTTTTTTGTTTGTTTGTTTTGGTACCAGGGATTGAACTCAGGGGCACATAAATACTGAGCCACATCCCTAGCCCCTTTTATTTTTTATCTTGAAAGATCTCGGTATGTTACCTAGGGCCTCAAGTTGCTGAGGCTGGCTTTGAACTTGTTATCCTCCTGCCACAACCTCCTGGCTGAGATTACAGACGTGCACCACCATGCCCTGCCACCCTGCTTCTTTATCCCATAAATACCACTAAGCCTTATTTTGGGGGAGGTGGATTTGAGACTTAGGTCCAGGGACCTCACACACCATGCTCCCTTGGAGATGCAGGGCTGCCGGCAGAGCTGCCCAGAAAGGGCAGCTCCAAGTAGGGATGGAACAGGATACCAGGGTCTGAGGAGGGTCCCACATGGCCTTTTCCAATCAGCCCTCACTCCCTAGCTCAGGATGCTAGCTCCTTGTTCACCATTCCTTTCTTTTGGGGTCTCCTAGCATCTTCCCACAGGATCCTGTGATCCATACAAGTCACAGCATATGAATACTGGGTCACAGTGTACTCAAAGAATTCCAGACTTAAGTGTTGAATGGAGAGATCCTTGGCCTCAGAGTAGGAGAGAGCTGTCCAGGCCAGCCAGACTGGAACAGGAGGGCTTGGAGTTTGGCAGGGGTCGGAAATTCTTATTTTTTAATTATTTATTTTGAGATAGGGTCTCCCTATATTGCCCAGGCTGGCCTTGAACTACTGGGCTCAAGCAATCCTTCTGCTTCAGCCCCCTGAAGAGGCCACAGGCACAAGCCACTGTAATAAAATTATTAAATGTGTGGAAAAATTATTAAATGTGCAGATTATGTCAGTAATATTCTATAACAATAAAGAGAATAACAACAAATATTTGAACTCAGACAAACAGACTGCTTCAGCCAGTTCACAAGGAAACTGGCATTTGGGTTGAACATATTCCAAGCTGGAAGCCAGACTGACTGTTGAAATGAAGCCCCAGTTGGCTCATTCCGTGGCCATGAGGCAGGGACACTTACGGATTGAACTCTGGGAGTTCACCTTGCCCTCTGTATCCTCCAAACTGTGTAGAAAGGCTCCTTTCTTCAAGATCTTCATTTTCACCAGTAAGAAACTAACCAGGAATCAATTTCAGGTTCTGATCTATGTAAACCATCAAATTATGAACCTTTCTCTAGGAGATACCCAAAATGAGTCTTTCTCTAAGTCTGACCTTCACAGGTTTTTTTCACTTACATGGATGACAGTCTGACACCAGCAACTCTATAGTGCCAAAACCAAACTGTCCAGAAAACAGCCCCATGACAACAAGAGTCACAGTCTCAGAAAGGACAGACACTCCCAACTCTGCTGTGCGTCTCCCACTTTTCAGTGCTCTGCAGCTTAGGTCAGCTGGTCTGTCTGTAGCTGTTCTTCTGTAGCACAAGGTCACCTATAGAGGACAGCACCTGCCCAGGAGGCACCAAGGAGAACTCCATTGTCCCTCCTTTGCAGGCTCAAGTTTGGCCTCAGCTCTTAGCTACCTGTCTCAGTCCTGTGCCCCCCACTGCAGGTCATTCACCTGCTTCACACCAACACCAATAAGTTCAATGACACAGAGACCTTCAGTCACATTGTTTGAATAAGAAAACAGCAGAGACCCTGCTTTTCTTCTATGCTTTTGTGTACAGTAAAGGAGGAAAACTAAAATACTGGCAAATAATTATTCCTTTGAGAAAAACAAAGATGTTAGCAAACTATTATTTTCATATTAACAAATTCTTATGGAAAGCAACTAATTAGGTGTGAACCTTCCTTTTTCCTCTGCTTCAGTGACTCTCTATGATCCTTGGTGAGGCATCATTCATCCTTTCCAGGTTTAGGAAAGGCCAGAAAGGCCAGATTGAACATTTTTTTTTTTTTTTTTTAATGGTGTTGGGGATTGAACCTAGGGTGTCCTCACACATGCTAAGCAAGCACTCTCTCACTGAACTACATACACCCCCAGCCTCAAGTCTGTTTAAAAACTATGAATAATGAAAAATAATATGATTTTATAATATACATTTGACATAAATAATGTAAATTTATGTTGGTAAAATACTAAAATGATAGAATATCAAAACAGAATATAAAAGTAGTTAATGATAAAACAAAAAATAAAAGTAAATATCCAGAGTATCTCCTCTAAACACAATGAGATGAACTTAGGAATAAATAACCGAAGGAAAACTTGAAAATTCACAAAATGAGGATAAACAACACTTAGTTTAAGAATAAATTAATCAAGGGGCTCGGGCTATGTTTTAGCAGTAGAGCACTTGTCTTGCACATGGAGGCCCTGGATTCAATCCTCAGCACCACATAAATAAAATAAAGGTATTGTGTCCACCTACAACTAAAAAAAAAAAAAAAAAAATTAAAGACCAAATAACAGGTGAGAGTTGTGGAGTTGTGGGTGTACCTCTGTGGTAGAGTACTGTTCTAACATGAGCAAAGCCCCTAGGTTCCACTCTCAGCACTATAATGAAAAAAAAAAAGATAAACTTTGTAACTGTATAAGCATGAGAAGTAAATTTTACATAATAAAAGGTGCCTGATGTATGTGCAGTATAAATGCTCAGTGACTCACAGCGTGAAATAAACACCCTGGCAAAATTATATATTTTATTTCATCCATGAAATCAATGGAAAATTTTAATGTAGCTTCTCAGTAAATGAATAAGATAATAACATTTTTTAGTGTACAAGCTAAATAAACTATTTTTAAGAAACATAAATATGAATCTTGTGTCTGAGAAAAAAAAATATTTTGTTTTTAATCACATATAATGAAACCTAGTTGAACTGGAACTGAGGTATTACATTCAGCTGCATCAGAGGAAACACCCATGATTTTCCACACAGGAAGAAGGTGCTTATTCTCCCATGAAAGGACTGGGAGAGCAGTTACTGCACAATCAGTGCAGCAGAGGAACAAACTCTGTTGTAGTCAGCTTTGCACTGCTGTGACCAACATACCCAACAAGAATAACTCAGGAGGAAAATTTTATTCTGGCTCACCATTTCAGAGTTTCAGTCCATGGCTGGACAATTTCATAGCTCTGGGCCTGAGGTGAGGCAGAACATCAAGGCAGAAGGGTGTGGTGGAGGGAAGCAGAAAGAACTTGAATGCAAGGAGCCAGGAATATTATTACTCCCCAGGGCAGGCCCCCAGTGACCTGCTTCCTGCAGTCATGCCCTTCCTGCCTATAGTTACCAATGCATTCAAATTACTAACCCAACTGGTTAATCTACAATTAGGCCACAGCTCTTAAAAATCTAATCATTTCACCTCTGAACATTCCTCCATTGCCACACATGAGCTTTCAGGGACTACCTCACATCCAAACCATAACAAACTCTCATCTAGTGAGTTTTGCTAGCATCCTTGTAGCTGTCATGCTCAATCAAGAACACAGTCACTATCCCCATGAACAAAGATACCTGACATACAAATTAGATCTTCTTAGAGTCTAGACTTGGGACTTGAAAGAAAATCCAAACTGCAAGGTGGATTTTTTTTAACACATAGTTCAGGGTCCTGTTTTTAGGAATGAGCCACTGGTAGACACAATACATTTATGATTTTATAACATTTCCTTTGGGTTGTATATTTTCTGGAGGATTAAACACCAATTACAAATTACACTGGGCATTTTCAGATTACTTTTTTGGGGGGATGGGTACTAGAAACTAAACTCAGGGGCACTCAACCACTAAGCCACATCCCTAGTGCCCCACCCCACTTTTTGCTGGTTGGTTGGTTGGTTTCTATTTTATTTATAGACAGTGTCTCACTGAGTTGCTTAGCACCTCACTAAGTTGCGAGCCTCCTGTCTCAGTCTCCTGAGCTGCTGGGATTACAGGCGTGCACCGCTGCGCCCCGCTTAGTTTAAAAATGTATTTGTTAAAATTGAAAACTTTCTTGTACTTTTCACATTTATGGAGTTTTGATCCAATGTACATTTGTTTTGTTTTCTTTTGAGAAGGGGTCTCACCCTGTTGCCCTGACTGGTCTTGAGCTCCTGGGCTCAAGCAGCGCTCCCTGCCCAGCCCCAGTGGCTGGGACTGAAGGCAGGTACCACGATGCCTGGTTGTGTGTGTTCTTACATGTAGGCCAATCGAAGACTTTTGCACATCACTTCTACTCAAGAGGCTTCTCTCCACTCTGCTTCTTTATGACTCTGAATTGAACTGGGATGATGAAAGACTTTCCCACACACTTTGTTTATAGGCCTTTGTCAAACAATGCACTCTCCCCACATGTGGCTCGAAAGCTTTGCTGATAATAAAAGCTGTCCCACATTATTTAGTTCTCTCTTGTGTGAGTCCTTTCACTTTTTTAAAGATTTATATTATAATGGAAGGCTTTCCCACATTCGTACAATCACAAGATTCCTCTCCAGTGTGTCCTTTCTCGTGTATGAAGTAAATTGGGATAATCAGGGGCTTTCCCACACATCTTACATTTAAAAGGTCCACTGTGTTTTATGTCGTGTCTCTGAATACATTTCAGAGAAATGTTTTCCATACTTTACATTCCCAGAGTTTCTCTCCAGCATGAGTCCTTTCATTCATTTGAAAGCACTGGCCATGGCTGCAGGCTTTCCCACATTCCTTGTGTGTACATGGCTCCTTTCCATACTCTGACCAGGCTGAACTCTGATGAGCCTATGTAGGATTGAATGACCAAGGAAAACTTATCCAAACACATGGCTTTCACAAGGTTTTATTCTAGGAGGTGTTTTCTTTTTCAGATTATGACCTGGAATCTGGCTGGAAGTTTCTCCACATTAACTACCTTCTTCGTGTTATCTATCATATTACCTCTGTCAGAAATGAGACACACACAACCAAGGGTTTGTTTATCAATGATTTTGCATTTGTTCATAGGTATTGAACTTACATTTAAAAATAAACATATATTTTTGTGGTGTTGGGGATGGAACCCAGGGTCTTAAGCATACTAGGCAAGCGCTCTCCCACTGAGCTCTATCCCCAACCCCTTGGACTTCTTTATAACATTATCATCAAAGTATAGACTTGATGCCCTGTCTGGACTGTCTGAATCTGCATGGACTGAATGTTCTACAAGATCTGTACCACAGCTGTCATCAAAACAGCAATACACACTAACCAGTTTTTTTCTTTTTCTTTCATGTGTGTGTTGCTGGAGATTGAACCCAGGGCCTCACGTATCCTAGGCAAGTGCGTGCTACCACTGAGCTATATCCTCAGCTCTTTTCGTTTTGAGACAGGGTCTCGCTAAGTTGCCCAGGCTGGCCTCAAACTCACCATCCTCTTGCCTCAGGCTCCTGAGTGACTGAGATTACAGATTTGTGCCACCATGCCCAATAACATCAATGGGTGTTTGGTTTGGTTTGGTTTTGGTACCAGGGATTGAACCCAGGGTGCTTAAATACAAGCCACATCCCCAGCCCTTTCCAAAATATTTTTTATTAGAGACAGGGTGTCGCTAAGTTGCTTGGTGCCTCGCTAAATTTCTTCAAGCTGGCTTTGAATTCCCAATCCTCCTACCTCACCACTGAGATTTCTGGCATGTGCACCACCATGCCTAGCTATTAATGGGATTTCTTAATACTGTATCCAAATGAGCTACTTTGCAAACTCTAAACATCAATGTCACATTTAAGTACTTTTTTATTGTTGTTGTTTTGTTTTGTTTTTGTGGTGCTTGGGATTGAATCCCTGGCCTCACCTCACACATGCTAGGCAAGTGCTCTGCCACTGAGCTATATCCCCAGCCATAAATATCTATTTTTAGAAAAAAATGTTCTAATAATAAAAAATTTGAAAATGGCATTATGTTTTATTTTTTTATTTAATCTTATTTTTTAAGATTCTAAGATCCTTTCAAGGAACAAAGTTTTCTCTTACAAATTACCTTTGATTTCTCCTGGGATTTCTGCACTGGTCTTCAATGTTCTAGTCTTCCAATTTTATTTCTAAAATGTAGACCTAGAAAATCATTATGAATTAATTACACCATTATAAAAAATATCCGATTCTAGGCTTATGGTACACTAAGGCCATCTTGATTTATTCACCAAAGTATTCCCCTTCCATTTTCTAAATCACTGAGCAGCATTGATGAGCAAGAAACTCTTGACCTCCAGCTAATCTGGCATAATCTCATGCTTACCTTCAAAGGCCAGGTTCCTGAGGGCTGCCAGCACTGCATCTTGGTAGAGAGTGTTGTGGGAAGGATCCAGCAAAGTTCTCTCCTAACAGCTGAAGTTCAGCCTTCAAAGCCCAGTGAGTCCAGAGAGATCTGCACGTGCACAGGAGGAAGGGTGATGCCGACAGCACGGGGTGTGTACTCAATTCATCAGTTCACATGACTCTGAGGCCCCCATTTATTTATCTCATGACTCCTTCATCAGATTCTCACTCTCCGTCTTCACTGACTTCTTCCTGCACAGCTGTTCTAATGTTAGGACTGAAGGAGTCAGTAAAGCAACAGTGGAATAGAAACATACCTTCTGTTGGTGAACTCAGTGATTTAAAACATGGTGCCTGAATCACCCCTACTTTCTCTCTGTACCCTAGGTCTACAGTACCTCTCATACCCAAGTCCTACTAACTCTGGGTGGAAAAGAGTTAAGAATAGCAGTCCTGAAACTGAATGACCTTACAAGTGCTTGTTCAAAGTTTTCAACCTTTGCTGGCATTTGGGAACTGGATTTTGGAAGGCACCCAGGGCTCAGTGAGCCTGAACTGTTTATGTGAACAATATGGTATTTACTTAACTCCTATTCTTTTTTCTCTCTGGGAGTTTGGAATTTTATCCCATGCTTGGCAGAGGAAGCCTACTTGATCAGCCCTCAAATAACTCTGAGCCCGAGTCTCAATGGACTTCTCTCTCTTTTTGTCCCAGAGTGTTACTATGTGAATTAAGCCTATCTTTATGATTATATCAAGAGAACACTTGGAAACTTGTACTGTAGAACAATTTAATTAAGTAGGATAAAACACTAATAAAAGCTATTTCATTGCCCTAATGGCAAATTTTTATTTTTACATTAATTAATTATTTATTCTGCAGTACTGGGCCTCACACCAAGCATTCTACCATTGAGCTACATCCCTGGCCCTTTTGGTTTCTTTTTTGAGACAGGGCTTACTAAGTTACCCAAGCTGCCCTCGAACTTGGGATCCTCCTGCCTCAGTTTCCCAACTAGCTGTGATTATGAGGGAGCACCACTGTGACCAGATGAAGAATTTTAAATTTTTTTATTGGATATGTTAAAAAAGAATGAAATAGGGTTGGGGTTGTGGCTCAGTGGTAGAGCGCTCACCTGGCATGTGTGAGGCACTGGGCTTGATCCTCAACACCACAAAAAAGTGAATAAAATAAAATATTGTGTCCATTAAAAAAAAGGGGGGGGGGGTGAAATAGCCAGGTGTGGTGATGCATGCCTATAATCCCAGTGACTTGGGAAGCTGAGGCAGGAGCATCGTGAGTTCAAAGCCAGCCTCAGCAACAGCAAGGTGCTAAGCAACTCATTGAGACCCTGTCTCTAAATAAAATACGAAATAGGGCTGAGAATGTGGCTCAGTGGTTGAGTACCCTTGAGTTCAATCCCTGGCACCACCACCCCCGCCACCAAAAAAAGAATGAAATAAAAGATAGCGCATATTCTTAAAAAGTCACCAAAATGTCACCTTTCAAAAGTAAATTTCAAAAAAAAAAAAAAAAGCTTTTAGTAGTCAACAGAAATACTTTACCAAATCTAATAGGAGTAACAAGTAACTGACAATACTTATAGCCATCTGAAGAAGAAAGTGAAAACTTGACCAACATACTTAAAGATTTTAAGATCAGCAGATCACATTACTGACAAATAGACCAAGAGAGGGAAAAGAGCCTTCTATGGGCCACCATATATTTGGTAGGCTGTCTATTGATGGAGCAGGCATTGTAGAATAATAGCATAAATCAGGATCACTTTAGTACATAAGGCAGGAACAAAGTTGTATCAAACTAGAAACATGCATCATATTCCTTTCCAATTCAGAGTTAATAATCAATTTACTCTTCCTGCAAATGTGTATGGTAAATCTAGCCTCTTTGAGAAATCACAAATATCTTTTTGATGCCAGAATAGAGAATTTTCTCATAAAAGAAACAGAGCAAGCCATGAAGAAATGTACTAACAAGAGGTAGAAGACAAACAAAAAGTCGGAGAGAATATCAGCCATACATGCAATATAAAAGAATTAGTGTGGGGCTGGGATGGTGGCTCAGGGATAGAGCACTTGCCTAGCATATATGAGACACTGGGTTTGATCCTTAGCACTACATAAAAATAAATAAATAATATAAAAGTATTGGATTCACTTACAACTAGAAAATTTAAAAATAATAAATTTAAAGAATTAGTGTGCAGAGTGAAAATAAATTAATGAACACATAATTAAACCATGGGGAAATGGCCAAAACATATTTAACAGAAGAAACCTTGGTTTGTGTGTGTCCCCCAAGGGTTCATGTGCTAGAAGCTTGGTCCCCAGTGTGGCAGTGTTGAGGTAGGGACTAGCAGAAGCTCATATGGACTCTGCCCTCAGAAGAAATCAGTGTTGGTTCCAAACCAGCAGAGAAGGACATAGAGGACAACAGTCCTGCTCCACAAGGAAAAGACAAAGATGCTCAAGCAGCAGCTCCTCCTAGACCCACAGGAGAACCGAGGTCACAGGGCAATCCACTGTCCCCAAGTTGCAGAGATAAAAGGCAGATCAAGAATCATCATTTCCTAGAACAAAGATCAATAAGCAGGAACTTCAGGCAGCAGAGCAGAAGGAGGTCAACCTAAACTGTAATTAATGAATTGCTGGGG
The DNA here is from genome assembly GCF_047511675.1 of Marmota flaviventris. NCBI lineage: Eukaryota > Metazoa > Chordata > Mammalia > Rodentia > Sciuridae > Marmota > Marmota flaviventris. The sequence goes on from NC_092498.1 coordinate 210,942,839, forward strand.
ATAAGCAAGGACAGACCCGAGACTTAAATACTTGAAGAGGCCCAGGCTTAGGGAACTGCACAAATTTGTAAACCTCACTGTCAGAAACCCAGTGGATTCAAGAAAAATGGCTTCCTGCTTCTGATAGGGAGACGAAAACAGCAGTTGTTTAGAAATATCCCCAGAGAATTCTGTCCTCCTTAAGTTTCCTTCAAAAGAAAACTGTAAGCCAAAAGCATAACCAAATGGGATGTTCCCAGAGCCCAACCTCTGGGAGGAAGGGAAACACCCAAGTAAGTCCTTGTCCCTCTAACCTGTCTGCCTCTACCAGTGGAGGGGTGAAATGACAAGTCACCAACCAGGAACACAGGCTTCCTCAAAAAAAGGCCTGATCACAGGGCAGTGGAACACTTCTCCCTGCCAGAGCATCCTCCACCACCTGCAGAATGCACTGAGAACAGAGCCTTAGAGCCCCCTTGGAAATCCCCAGGGGCACGCCAACAAATTGGGTAACAATGATGATATCAATGAATGTCTAGAAACATAATCTACAGAGGCACTCATGAAAAAATAGAAAATCTGAGCAAGCCTACAACACAGAGCTTGATACAATAATCAAAAACTCCCCAACAAATGAAAGCCTGGGACCAAAAGGTTTCACTCTTGAAATCTACCAAGAGTAGATTCTTGTAGATTTCAAGAACTGACACCATCCTCCTCAAGTTCTTTCAAAAATCCCTACAAATGAAACATTAAAAAAAAAAAAAAAGCAAATGAATTAATCATAAGAAATGACTGAAAACAGGCTGGGGTTGTGGCTTAGTGGTACTGTACTCGCCTAGCACGTATAAGGCCCTGGGTTCAATCCTCAGCACATAGAAATAAATAAAATAAAGGTATTGTATGCAACTACAATTAAAAAATATATATTTTAAAAAATGACTGAAAACTATTTCATAGAAGTTTAAAGACATGAAGGAAAATGCTCAAAACCAGGGGTGACCAGTAGAAGAATGTCACTTTTTTTCTTTTTTGTTTATTTTTATTAAAATCATGCATCACTTAACAAAGGGAACACGTTCTGAGAGACGTTTAATTAGGTGTTTTCCATTGTGTGTACATCAGAGTGTGCAACTCTGGCAGGACAGCTCCTATACTCAGGCCATATGCCATAGCCGACTGTTCCCAGGCAACAAACCTTGACAGCTTGTTACTGAACACTGGACCCTTAGTTTAAAACACAAACACATTACACAGCTGTACAAAATATTTTCTTTCTTTATATTCTTATTCTATAACCTTTTAACTTCTTCAACTTTTTTTGTTAAAAACTATGACATAAACATACATGTGGTTCATTCCCAGTTTTAGCACACACAAAAAATTTTAAAAGTATAAAATACAATATTGCTTTCACACAATGACAGGTATAATGCAATGGGTTTTTTTGTTTGTTTGTTTGTTTTTGTTTTGCTACCAGGGATTGAACTCGACCCCTGAGCCACATCCCCAGCCCTATTTTGTATTTTATTTAGCGACAGGGTCTCACTGAGTTGCTAAGCACCTCACTGTTGGTGAGGCTGGTTTTGAAGTTGTGATCTTCCTGCCTCAGCCTCCCAAGCTGCTGGGGTTATAGGCATGTACCACCATGCTTGGCTGTAATGCAATGTTAAGTATTTGTGTGTTGAAGGTACAGCAAAAACAAGATAAAAAATAATCAATGGTACACAGGTAGAGGGTACTTACCATGAATGGAGCTTGCAGGACTGGACGTTTCTCTGGTTATCAGCGAGTGAGGGGTAAATGTGGAGGCTGCAGACATTCCTGTACACTGCTGTAGACTTTATCAACACTGTACACTTAAGTTATTCCAGTTTATTAAAATATATAATTTTTTCATTCTTCCATAACAAATTAACCTTACCAGACTTTTTTACTTTATCAACTTTTTAAGATGTTAAACCTTTGACTCTTTTGTAATAACAGCTTAAAACAGACACATTACACAGCTGTATAAAAATCTTTTCTTTATATCCTTATTCTAGAAGCTTTTTTTGATTTTTAATTTTTCTTAAACTTCTTAGCTTTTTTGTTAAAAACTATGACATGAACATACAAATGAGCCTAGGCCTACACAAGATCAGGATCATCAATATCTGACTTCCCCCTCTCTGACATGGTCCACCGGAAGGTCCTCAGAGGCAATAATGCGCATAGTGCCATCATCTCCTATGATGACAATGCCTCCTGAGGGACCTGCCTGAGGCTCTTGAGGTGTCACTCTTCGCAGAAATATGTCTGTGGTGGTTTGCTTCCTTTTTGCCTCATAGATCTGTTTGTACACAGATAATGCACCATGAACATTCTTCTCTATTAATGAAAACCTTTCAGGGTTGGGGTCCATGCTTTCAAACTTTTTAAGGAGCTTGTTGAGGTCTGTAAAAGCTTCTGCTAGACCCGTCACTGTGAATTTTCTTGGAAGTTCTTTCTCTTCTTTTGCAGTTTCCTTTTCTCTTGCTTTTTCTTGGGCTTTGCACTCTTGGTCCAATGACTCCTCACTGGTCAGTTCCTCAGGAACCACCTCCAGGAGCTCCATGTCATCATCCTCCATGTCATCCTCCTCCATACCCAGAGTAAAGTTGTTGGCCATCTCAACCACAGCCTTGTCCATGTTTGCGCCTTCCTCTTCCTGAGCAAATCCTTTGAAATCATGGACGAACCTCTTGAGTGTCTTCTTCCAGATGCCATTCATACACTCCTTGGTGACATCAGCACTCACTTTCACATTATGTAATGAATAGCGATTCTTGAATCGCTTAAACCACCCAGAGCTGGCAGTGAATTCAACATTATAGTCGGGTCCAGCCTTTTCCTTCAACATTGCAAACAAACTTTTGGCTTTAGCTGTAATCATCATAGTACTGAGAGGGACCCGCTTCCGTGTCTGCTCTTCAATCCAGGTCATTAGAAGTTTCTCCATATCTGATATGGGCCCTTCTCGAATTTTTGTTAGTCTGGTGGCCTTCAATGAGGCAGATCCTTTAAGAGCTTCTGTCACTTTGTTCTTGTTCTTCAAGATTGTAGCTATGGTGGAATGGGACATCCCTGATTGGCGAGCAATAACCATTACTGATTTCCCACCTTCATAGTCCTTAATCAATTTTAATTTTGTTTCTAGGTCAATCACTCGACGTGGCCTCTTACTGGCAACTTTAGCAATGGATTTTGTGTGAGTAGGAGCCATGATGAACACAATAGCATAAAATTAAATTGAGTATATGAGAACAATCAAAAGATGCAGTAAACCACCAGCTGTAGGAGGCTGCTAGCGACTACTATCCTACACAGGGTCCGTTGTTGGCTGAAATGTCATTATGCAGAACATGACTATGTAAAAGTAATATATGACCATTGGAGATTCTGTATGACAATAGATGAAAAAATTAATTAGATAATTGGAAGCATTGATAAATTTCAAGAATAAATACTTAGGAAAGGTCAGACAGTTATTACATATGCTCCAGCAACATTTCCTATTAAATCTGAATTTATCCATAACCAACAACCTAGCCATTTTCCCCATTGTATAAAAAGTTTTCAAGGCATTAAAACTTGTGGACAAAAACAAGAATGACACTGTCAACAACATCAAAAACAAACTTCAGCCAGGCACAGTGGCACATGCCTATAATCCTAGCTACTCATGAGGCAGAGGCAAGAGGATCACAAGACCAGCCTGGGCAACTTAGCAAGACCTAAAAAAAATTTTTTTAAAGGGTTAGGGAGCTAGTGATATAGCTCAGAGGTAAAGTACCCCTAGGTTAAATCCCTAGTGCAAAAAAAGGCCGGGAGGGGCAGGACTGAGGATGTAATTCAGTGGTAGAGCACGCCTAGGTTCAATTCCCCGGGACTGAAAATAACAACAATAATAATAAACAATAATAAACTTGGGTTGGGTGTGGTGGTGCATACTATTCAGGAGGCATGAGGATTCCAAGTTCCAGGTTAGTCTGGGCAATTTGGTAAGACCCTGTCTCAAAAAATAAATTAGAAAGTCCAGGGGTGTAGCTCATGGTAAAGCACCCCTGGGTTTAATCCCCAATAACACACACACACACAGAGAGAGAGAGAGAGAGAGAGAGAGAGAGAGAGAGAGAAAACACCTTGAGAGCTGGGGATCTAGCTCAGTGGCAAAGCACTTGCCTAGCATGTGCAAATGCAAGGTCCTGGGTTCAATTCTCAGCATGCAAAATAACTAATTAAAGAACAAACTCGAAACAACCTAAATCTTATAGCAGTAGATGGTGAATGAACTGTGTGAGCCGTGCCTCAGCAGCATGTGTGCAACAGACTAAGGCAAAGAAAGCACAAGAAAAGCCCTTCGGCACAATATCAATGGTATGTTGACAGTAATATTAACTTACTGAACTCTAAAAAGAGGCAAAATTCTGCTTCATGATAAACAGATGGTATGCTCTACAGAATAATGAAAACAATTGGGACAGTGGTGACCTCTGAGTGCAGATAGGTGGTGACATCAAGGAGTCATAGCATAACTGACCATAGTCAATTTAGTCACCTGGGTGGTGAGTCCATGCATGTTTATATTCTTATTGTATAAACTAAGCATAGAATAAATGATTTATTTCAAGACTCTCTTTGTCACTTCAGATCTTATTATTCAATCCACTCGGGTTCCAAACAAGAAAAACTCTTACACCTATGCCATGGAATCCCATGCCTAAGCACATGGACACAGTATGATCCAGTGGCAACAAGATCCCACAAAGGGAACAAGGGGGAAGCAGCTAAGGGAAGCAGCCTGCTTCACCCACAGTTCACAAGGGGACCCACACTCAGAAGGTGAAACATACTCCCAAGCCTGAAGATCACCCTCCTGTGCAGGTGAGAATTGAGACCCTGAAAGAGGAGGAGACAGTAGGGTGTGGAGGTGCCAGAATTAAATTTCTTGAATCACCTGCTTAGGAGTGAGCCCTCTCAACCTAAACTAGCAGACAGCCCCTCCCTTAATGTTCTCTTAAGAACAGGTTGACCTCAGGGGAAAACATTCTCTGGTCTAGACCTTATTTTTGCGACACTCTGTCATCCCTTGATCTCCACCTTCCTCCCTCCCCCTGGTATTGGGGACAAAGGGACACTTTACTGAGATCTATTTGGCCCTTTTTATTTTGAGACAGGGTCTCACCAAGTTACCGAGGCTGGCCGGGAATTTGCCATCCTCTGGCCTTATCTATTGTCATACAGAATCTCTGGCCTCAGGGATTACAGGTGTGCACCACCATGCAGGACTCCACCTGTTTTCTACTCCTTTGCTCCTCATTAACTGTTGAGATACTAGGGGTTTCTCCCTATTACAATATTCCTTTCAAATAAAATCACTTCACACCTCTATCAGGATTTTGTTTGAAAGACACTGTCCAGAAACAGCCCTAGTGCAAATAACACCTTCAGAAAAGGTATTAAGGACAGAATGTGTAATTCAGTGACAGAATGCTGGCCTAGCATGCACAAGGCCCCAGGTTTCATCCCTAGCACCACTAAAAAGAAAGAAGGAGAGAGGACATCAAGACCCCCTCTTCGACCCAACCCCATCAGCATATGCATCCCCAGCTGTTCAGTACATCTTCTCCATTTAAAGGGTGCCTGCCATAGTTGGTGTGGGCAAGCAGGACACAGAGAAGGCTCCCCAGGAAGAACCAACTAGGCAGGACTTCAATGACCTCTCTTTGCAGGATCAACATTGGCCTTATGGAGTTTTGGTCTCAACAAGGTTATGCACTTACTTACATTCATTCATTCATTCATTCATTCATTCATTCACTGCGGTGCTGGGGATTGAACCCAGGGACACTCTATCATTAAGCTTCATCCTCAGCCCTTTTTTTAATTTTTAATCTTGAGATGGGGGTCTGGATAAGTTACTGAGGCTAGCCTCAAACTTTTGATTCTCCTGCCCAGCTTCCTGAATTGCTGGGATTACTGGAGAGGTCCACCCACACCTAGTACCTATAAAGTTTCTAAAGGGAACCCTCTACCCAAAGACATTCTTTTTTTTAAATATTTATTTTGTAGTTATAGATAGATGTAATATCTTTATCTTATTTTTATGTGGTACTGAGGATCCAACCCAGTGCCTCATGCGTGGCAGGCGAAAGCTCTACCTTTGAGCCACAACCCCAGCCCCCCAGAGACATTCTTAAAAGGCATCTGTGTCTAGATAATATAAAAAAGGAGATTGGAAGATTCTTACAGTGGAGTGTCAGGAAGTTTTCCTCTGCTTTACTCTTGGTTGAAAAGATTCCAAACAAAATACACCTTTTAAAGAACGTCATTCATTGCTTTGTGGGAAACTAAGCAATTAAAATGCGATGTCCGTATGAAATGCAAATCGAAAGATGAATAGTTGACACTGATGTTGTGAACTGGAGGGGGACAGTTGGCATTTGGGCATAGGGACAGGGATATGGATTTGTGACACTGTTTCCCATACATCTGTAAAACTCAAGGGGAAAACGATGACCCTGGAGCGGGAAAAGGAGGGACAGAGGTCCCCACCGACCACAGCTTCTTCAGCGCACGAACCCCTCATGCGAGATGTCCCCACGACCCTTCCGCCGCCACCGCACAGTCGGGGGCGACACGGCGCTGCCCAGAGAGGGCTCCTGGCCCGGCCCAAGTCGCCGCGCAGGTACAGGAGAGGACAGTGGGTCCGGGCCCCCCGCCCGGCCCCACCCCGCGGGGCCGAGGTGCCCGAGGACCCAGAGGCGCCAGAGGCTGACAGGGCCACAGACTGCAGAACTGAGGCAGCGAGGCCGGGGTCCCCCTAGGGCCGGTTCCAACAGCCTCAGCCCCATCTCAGAACGCCCCGCCCCTCACTCACCGTTTCCCCGCTTCCGAGAGCTCCTGGGTTCTCCCCACGGCTCCCGCAACCGGCGTACAGCTCGGTCCCGGAGCGGCAGAGCGACCCGCCCCCCCGTAGCAGGGAAGCCAAACCGCAGTGGAGCTGGGGGGTGCGAGAAATAAGATCCCGCGAGAATGTTGAACACCCGCGGGCGCGGCGGGGTCGCGCCGCCGGATTGGACAGCCCACAGCCCACCCCTGCGCTCCTGATTGGATACGGTTCAGGCCCCGCCCCCGAATATCGAAAGAAGAAGCAAGCGGAGCGGGAATGACAGGTCCCAGCCTCCATCCTTTCTCAGACTGGGTTTTCTCTTCTCCCCGGAACCTTGCCTGATAAAGGGAGGCGAAGTAGGTGAATATTTGCATTTCGGGAGAACTTAACTCTTGGCTTTCCAGAGAAGACACTGGCATCTTTTTTTAGATCTCTTTTTTTTATTGTAGATAAATAAATATATATATATATATATATATATATATATATATATATATACACACACACACACACACACACACACACACACACACACACACACACACAATGTGGTGCTGAGGATCGAACCCAGTGCCTCACCCGTGGGAGGCAAGCGCTCTACCACTAAGCTACAGCCCCAGCCCAGACACTGGCATCTTACCTGTATTCATGAGGCTTCCATCCACCCCGCCACCTTTTTTAAAATTTGTTTTAGTTGTAAGTGGACATAATACCTTTATTTTATTTATTTTTATGTAGTGCTGAGGATCCAACCCAGTGCCTCGCACGTGCTAGGGGAGCGCTCTACAGCTGAGCCACAACCCCAGCCCTCCCCTTTTTCTTACTAGACTCGGGGTCACAATGGGCTCAGGGAATTCCAGACTCAGCATCCGATGAAGCAATCCCCTGGCCTCACAGGAGGAGAGGATCTCAGTCCAAGTCAGACCAGACTAGAACAGGAGGAATAGCTTGATGTCCTGCAAAGGTTAGGAATGTGATGTGAGGTTGATGTTATCAAAAGCATGACCAAAGCTTTCTGAAATTTTAAATTTTATCTTGAAAACTACTCATTTTCATCTAGGAAAATGAAAACACTCTAAGGAGAGAACAAACACATGAAAGACATGGAAAAACTGGAATTATATGGCATCGGTATTCTATAAAGGAATTGAAAAGAGAGAAAAGTAAACGTTTCATGTAGTTCAGGTAAGCATCCTGTTTCACCCACAGTTCATAAAGAAACCCCACATTCAGAGGTTATCATAATGCTGAGAGCAGATTCTGCTGAAATGATGGAGCCCATTGTGGATCACTCCCTGGTTCTGAAGCAGGACATCTAAAGATTTAACTCTGGGAGCTCACCATGTGCTGCTGTCCCCTCCTTATAGTGTGGAAACTCTCCCTTTCTTGATACCTTAATATTCTCCAGAGGGACACCCATTTGGAATCACATTAGGGTTCTGCCCTAAAGAAACTGTCAAAATCATAAACTCTTTTTCCAGGAGACTGAGTCTCTAAACCTGACCTTCACAGGGTATAATTGTGAAGGTAACTCCAGTAACTCTGTAAGCCACAACCAAAATACTTATCAGAAAACAGTCCCATGCAACCAGAGCCACAGCCTCAGAAAGGACAGGCACACACCCCTAACTACATCTGCATGTGGGTTCCCTGCCTCCCAGAGCTCTTAAGTTTTCCAGCATCAACTTTGCTTCTGTTAACTATTCTAAGCAGCTGGAGACCACATCCAGGAGAGGGCGCCTGCCCAGGATGCACCAAGAGAAACTTCATTGCCCTCCTCTGCAGGCTCAGGCTTGGCCTCAGTTTGGAGTCACTGGCCACAGGCCTCTGCTCCCCTCTCTATAAGTTATTCACCTGCTCCAATACCAATATTCAATTAGTTAAATGAGACAAAGACCTTCAATTGTATTGAATAAGAAGTCTGCTGGGGGCTGGGGCTGGGGCTGGGGCTGGGGCTCAGGGGCAGAGTGCTTGCCTGGCACGTGCAAGGCCCTGGGTTCGAACCTCAGCACCACATAAAAATAAATAAAATAAGTAAAGATATTGTGTCCAACTACAACTAAAAAATAACTATTAAAAAAAGAAGTCTGCAGAATTCCTGTTTTCCTTCTGTTTATGTACAAAAGAGGAAATTTCTAACGTATTTTATGTTGATTAAAAAACTGGCAAATAAAAATTATTTCTTTGAGAAAAAAAACAAATATGCTGGCAAACTATTATTTCCACATTAAGAAATTATTGTGGAAAAGAGCTAAAAAAAAAAAGTGTGAACTGTCCCTTTTCTCTTCCCTGAACTTCACAGTGGATGGTTGCCATCTGGGGTCTCTGAGGATTTAAATGTCCAGTTTACCCCACACACACCTGTGTGTGTGTGTGTGTGTGTGTGTTGCTGGGGATCAACCCCAGGGCTCATGCATGCCAAGAAAGCCCTCTACCACAGAACTACATCTCCAGCCTCCAGTTTATCAGTTAAAACCCTCTCTCCATCCCACATCCACCACCACTGACTGACCCATTGAGTCAGTTTTGTAACTGAATGCTAGACTATATGAAGAAGTTTTCCTTTCCTGCACTCTACTATCCCCTGATTGAACCCATCTGACGCTCTCTCCTGTCTCCCAATTTAAATTATTCATTCAAAACTGTCATCTAGGATAAAACTATGATATCTTGGATGAGGACCACATCTCTTTTATTTGATTCTGTTCTCTTTAATTTGTCACAGAACCTGCTTATTGAGGATACACAGAGCATATTCTACACAGACCTTTACCTGCTGGAAATTACCGGGGGTGGGGCCGGTGGGGCGCGGTGGGGCGGGGTGGAGGGGTCCTCTCAGCAGAAACCTTGAGAAGTCCGCATACTTAAGGAGGTATGGATGCTACTGCTTGTCCTCACCACAAGAGGGCGCAAACTGACTTTCCCTTTCTAGAAAATGGCTCAAAGCAGTTTCTGGAGGACTTCTTTATTAAGGGAAAACCAGTTGGTAGAAATAAAGGTAACACCACCATTCAATGTAATTCCATTTATATTATTTAATTTTTCATAGGTTGTTAGCTGGGCGTGTGACGCACACTTCTAATCCCAGCAACTCAGGAGGCTGAGGCAGGAGGATCTCCAGTCTGAGGCCAGCCTCAGCAACTTAGCCTAGGCTCTAAGCAACTTAGTAAGACCCTGTCTCAAAATAAAAAAATAAAAAAGGGGATTTGGAGATTTGGCTCAATGGTAAAGTGTCTCTGGGTTCAACCCTGGTACAAAATAAACAAACAAACAAACAAATAATAATCATAGGTAATTAAAAAAGCAATAAGCCCTGTGAATTTTCATTGTCTATCCCTAATTCTGAAAAGTGAAAAAAATCTACACATAAAGTTGGAGTAAGGTCACCTGGGTAACCCAGCAAGACCCTGTTTCAAAAAAAGAAAGAAGGGCTGGGGTGGTAGCTTGGTTGTAGAGCACTTGCCTAGTACATGGGAGGCACTGGGTTTGATCCTAAGCACCACATTAAATAAATAAATAAATGGTATTGTGTAAAAAAGAAAGAAAAGAAAAGAAAAAGGAAAAACAAGCAGTCAGGATAACATGAACCTGTGATTACAGTGACTCAGGATACTAAAGCAGAAGGATCACAAGTTCTAGGTCAACCTCAGCAACTTAGCCAGACTCTTGTCTCAAAATAAAAAATATAAATCCAGAGCCTCACACATGCTAGGCAAGTGCTCTACCACTGAGCCACAACCCAGTCCTGTTTGTTGTTGTTGTTGTTTTAAATAAAATAATCAGTGATCATGAGGATTTGTAGAAATTTAAACTCTTGGGCATTGCTGGTAAGCATGAACACCCAATTACCCAATGACATAGCCTCTCCCCTCCTACACAGCATGTATATATGTGCACATATGCATACAAATGATACAATATGTATCAAACCATACTAAAATCAAGGACTTAAACAGATACATATCCACCAGTTTTCCTATCTGTGGTTTTCTCAATAGCCAAAAGACTGCAATGGAAACCACCCAAGCATCCATCAACTTAGGAACAAACTATGGAACATTCACACAATGTAATATCAACCAGCCCTGAAAAGAAGGAAGTAATGATCAAAGTTACAATGCAGATGAGCTTTGAAAACATTATGCCAGGCGTAATAAGCCAAACACAGGACAGATATTATATGCTTCCACTTGCATGAAGTACTTAGAAAGCTCACAGAGAGAAAAAGTAGAGGGGCCAAGGGTATCCCTCAATGGTAAAGCAGGGGCCCTGTGTTCTATCTCTAGCAATGAAAAAGAAAGAGAGAGAGAGAGAGAGGGAGGGAGAGAGAGAAAGTAGAATGTAGCTTAACAGCATGAAGTTAATTGTTTATTTTTGTTATTGTTGTTTGTTTGGGTTGGGATCTTGCTATGTAATTCTCTTAATCTTGCTCAAGTAATTCTCCTGCTTCAGTTTTCCTAGTAGCTGAGAGTACAGGTGAGCACCATCATGACCAGCTAGGAGTTATTATTTAATGGGGCCAGAGTTTCTGGTGAGATTGGTGAAAAATCTGGGCACTGTTGCACATGCCTGTAATTTCAGCACATCAGGAGGCTGAGGCAGGAGGGTCAAAGTCCAAGGCTTGCCTCAGCAACTTGGGCCCTCAACAACTTAGTGAAACCTGTCTCTAAATAAGAAATTTAAAAAGCTGAGGATGTTGCTCAGTGGGTAAGCACCCTGGATTCAATCCCTGATACCTAAAACAAACAGATTAAAAAAAGGTAAAACAAAAAATTGTGGAAACACATAGCAGTAATGACTGCACCACATTGTGAATGTACTTATTGCTATTAAATTCCACATGTAAAATGGTTGAAATGAAAAATTTTATGTTATGCATTATGTTCCACAAAAATAAACATTAAGTCAGACATTACAGTTGAAAAAATGAGTTAGGCTGAGCATAGTGGCACACACCTGTAATCCCAGACTCTGGAGGCTGAGCACTAGGATGGCAAATTCAAGGTCAGCCACAGCACCTTAGCCAGATTCTCAGCAATTTTGCCAGACTCTGTCCCAAAATATATTTTTTTAATGGTTGGGGTTGTAACTCAGTGGTAAAATGCTCCTGGGTTTAATGAGAGAGAGAGAGAGAGAGAGAGAGAGAGAGAAAGTCACTCTTAAGATGTAGCAATACAAACTATCAAGAATTAAAAAGTGATGGAAAAAATGAAGACAACATCAACATGCTATATAATGGAACAAATATATCTATTATAATATATTAACACTTGGATTCCCTAAAAGGGGAAGCAGGAAGGACAGAAAAGTTTGAAAAAATAATTGCTTTAAATTTTTTTAAATTAGGGGTTGAATAGGGAGCTTAGTGGTAGAAACACTTGCCTAGAACACACAATGACCTGGTTACACCTCCCCCCCAGTATGAACACACAAACATGTACACGCACATACATACACACACAAACACACACAAAAATCCTAATTAGATTAAAAACATAAATATGGAGTTCCAAAAAGCTCAACAAACTGCAAGTACGAGATTATGAAAAAAATGTATACCAAGCACACCATCATCAAATTGCTTACCCAGGGATATAGAAAAATTCCTTGAATTAACCAGAGATATAACGCAGGTTAACCACAGAAAACCAAAGATTAATTACATACTTCTCACCAGAAACAATATGAGCCATGAGACAATGGAACAGCAACTTAAAGAATGGAATGAACAGGAACATTAAGCAAGAATCCTATGCTCAACAAATAATATGTTTCCCAATGAAGGGAAAATAAATAGTTTGTTTAGATACAGTGAAAGAATTCGTAATCAGTATACTTGCTCTATAAAAATTATCCAAGTTATGCCTGAGGCAGAAGGAAAATGATAGCATATGGAAATCTGGATACACACAAAGGATACACATAAATATAGGTGAATATGAAAGGCATTTCAATGTTGTTTAAATATTTTTAGAAGGTCATTGCCTCTGAAAAATGGTGGATTAATATATATAAAAAAAAAAACATGCAAAAAAATCTTCAAAATGTTAAGAAAAAGAAAGGTTGCCGGGCACAGTGGTACACGCCTATAATCTCAGCAGGAGGCTGAGACAGGAGGATCATGATGGCATGATCCTACACAGCATGTATATATGTGCACATATTCAGAGCCAGCCTCAGCAATGGTGAGTGCTAAGCAACTCATTGAGCCTCTGTCTCTAAATAAAATACAAAATAGGGCTGGGGATGTGGCTCAGAGGTTGAGTGCCCCTGAGTTCAATCCCTGGCACCAAAAGAAAAAAGAAGATAAAAAGAGAGAGAGAAAGATCATTGATTCTGTTAAACAATAATAAGAACAAGTTATGGGGTATTAAAATTAATATGGAGGGACTGAGGTTGTGGCTCTGTGGTAGAGTTCTTGCCTAGCATACTTGAGGCACTCAGTTTGATTCTTAGCATCACATAAAAATAAATAAATAAATAAAGGTATGTGTACATCTTCAACTAAAATAATAATAAAAAACTAAAATAATAATAATAATAATATGGAAATGCAAGTTACCTGGTATAGCTAAACAAATCTGGCAGTAAACGAACAAACAAACAAAAAACAAACAAACAAAAAAAAACCCTAGATGCTGGGGCAAAGTTCAGTGGTAAAGCACTTGCCCAGTATGTGTGAGACCCTGGATTCAATCTCCAACATAGTGAAGGGGAAAAAAAAATCAATTTTGGAAGACTTAATAATGCCTAAATTCTTATTTAAAAGCCATAATAATCAAACTAATTGGTTTTGGCACATAGATAGACAAACACATCAATGGAATGGAAAAAGGATGCAGAAATATCATGGGTGTGGCGCGGTGGCGCACACCTGTAATCCCAGCAGCTCAAGAGGCTGAGGCAGAAGGATCCTGAGTTCAAAGCCAGCCTCAGCAACCTAGCGAGGCCCTCAGTGAGACCCTGTCTCTAAATATTATACAAAAAATTGCTGGGGATGTGGCTCAGTGGTTAAGTGCCACTGGGTTCAATTCCCAATACCAAAAAAAAAAAAGGAACTTTGGGCCAGGGTATAGGTCAGTAAGTGAGTGGCAGAGCATGAGTTTAGCATGCATAGGACTTGGGGTCAATCCTCAGCATCAAAATATATGTAAAAAATTAGGAACTTCACTCTGTTAAAGTAATTACTAAGGAAGTTTATTATATTTTCATAATAAGGGAAAAAACAATTACAAATCATAATCCAATGGAGTATTTATATCCAGAATATATCAATAATTATCAAAAATTAATAGCCTGAAAGCAATGTAATTAATACTTCACAGAGATATCTATAGCAAATACGAATGTGAAATATGAGCTGGGCTCAGTAGTTCATCTGAAGTCCTGGCTACTCAGGAGGCTGAGGCAGGAAAAGCTCTTGAGCCCAAGAATTCGAGGCAGCCTGGCCAACATAACAAGACCCCACGTTTTAAACAACACACAAAAAGATAGCAAATGGTCTTTAGCTCTTAGCTAGTACTGCAAAGGAACAACTGCTGATACCTGCAACAACCTCAACGTATCTCAAGGGAATTAGACTGAAAGAAGAAAAAGCCAGTCTCAACAATTACATACCCCATGAATTCCAGTAACATGGAATTTTTTTTAGATTTTATTTTATTTAGTTATTTATTTTTGGTACCAGAGATTGAATCCAAGGGTGCTTAAACCCTAAGCCACATCTCCAGCCCTTTTATTTTTTATTTTGAGGCAGGATCTTGCGATGTTGCTTAGGGCCTCCCTAAATGGCTGAGGCTGGCCTTAAACCTGCAACCCTCCCACCTCAGCCTCCTGAGTTACTGGGATTATAGGCATGCATCACTGCACCCAGCCTGGCCAGGATTCTTTTAAAAAGATTGGTTTATTGAGGTATGATTCATATGCCATACAATTCACCCATCTAAAGTACAAATTCAATGGCTTTTATCACATTTATAGACTTACGCACCCATCATCATGATACATTTTAATACATTTTCATTGTTCTCCCTTCAAGAATCCATACCCCTTGCCTACCAACCCCTTTTACCTGTCTCAACTCTCCACCACCCCTAGGCAACCACTAGTGTATTCTTTATCTCAGTAAGTTTGCCTCTTCTGGATATTTCATCTACATGGAATTATACAATGTGTAATCCTTCGCAAATGGCTCCAATCATTTGTTCTTTTGTTTTGTTTTCCTTTTTTCTTTCTTTTTTTGTGTTTTCACATAATGTTATCAATGTTTTCACGTAATGTTCATCCATGTTACAGCATGTATCAGGACTTGATTTCTTTTTATTGAATAATATTTCATTATATAAATAGACTAAGATTTTTGAGGGGCTGGGGAGTAGCTCAGTGGGAGAGTGCTTTACCAGTATGCATGTAAACCTGGTGAAATCTGAACAAGGTCAGAAGGGAGACTGTTATGAACTGAATGTGTGCTTCCCCCTGAATATTCATATATCAAAGCCCTAGGGTTAGATGATGTCAGATGGTGGGACCCTCATGATGGGATTTGTGCCTAGGTTAGTCAACTTTCTGTCACTGTGACAAAATACCTGAGATAATCAATAAGAGGAAAGGTTTATTTTGTCTCGCAGCTTCAGAGGTTTCAGTCCATAGTCTGTTGGTCTGTTGCTTTGGGACCCGTGGCAAGGCAGCACATCATAGCAGGTGTCCCCGATGGAGGAAGCTACTGCCTCATGGCTGCTGGGAAGCAAAGAAAGGAAGAGGGGGTGCCGGGGTCCCTTCAAGAGCACACCTCCAATGACCTAACTTCCTTCCACTAGTCCCCACCTCCTAAAGGTTCCGCCACCTCCCAATAGAACCATGGGGTTACAAGCCCTGAATACACGGGCCTTTAGGAGACATTCAAGATCCCAACTATAGCATTGCTATTTGTTTATTTATTCATAGTCCTGGAGACTGAACCCAGGATCTTGTGCATGCGACTGAGGTGCATCCTGTGCTCTTTTTATTTTCAAACAGGGTCTGAGTAAGTTGCTTGGACTAGCCTCAAACTTGCCATCCTTCTGCCTCTGGGCACAACTCTCTCACAGTCCGTCTCTGGGAGTTTCTCTGGGGCAGTCTCTGATCCATCATAGGATCCTCTACACCTGGCTCAGGCCTAGCACCAAGGGGGCTGGAAGGAGTTCTGCCCTTCATTCCAACAAAATAGCAGGTCTTCAGGACATTGCTACACCTCAGGCTGTGCCACACAGAGGAGAGAAGGAAGGAGGGGGTGTTTGGGGCAGATCATGTGCTTTCTGCAGATGTCTTGAACTGCGGCTGCAGAAAGCACAGGAGCTGCTGGGCCCAGCAAGGTATCCCCACACACCAGAATCAGGCCCAGACCTTTGGCTGACACCCAACCTGTCCAATGACTAGTCCATGCACCCCAACACATAAGGGACATTATGCAAAACTCCACTCAAATCATCCCTCCTCTGCTCAGAACCCTCCATGGCCCCCACCTCACTCGTTCATCAAATATCCCGAAGGCCACATGGTCTGCCCAAACACCCCCTCCTTCCTTCTCTCCCTGTGGTCCTCTCTCCTCCCTACCTCCTTGCTCACTCTGCTCCAGCTATTAGTCCTAGAAGATTCCACCTTTATGATGGTTACTTTGTAAATGTGAAGTGCATTTGAGTTACTTACACCTTTAGAAATAAAATTTCCCTTAAACTTTCAGTTACAATTACAATCACCATCATCTTGTTACTTCCATAGCTGCTGGATTCTTGGCAAGAGGCTGTTGGTTACATTTTTTAGTCCATTTACAAATTTATTGAATTGAAGTCATTTAAACATTTTACATTTTTTAAGTGGGATGCATTTTACATTTTAACCTTTTTAAATGTCTCCACCCAGCAAATCCTTCTGAAATCTATGACATCCAGGGCAAATCTAAAATGTAAACATGGGCTGGGGATGTGGCTCAAGTGGTAGCGCACTCGCCTGGCATGCGTGTGGCCCGGGTTCGATCCTCAGCACCACAAACAAAGATGTTGTGTCCGCCAAAAACTGAAAAATAAATATTAAAAATTCTCTCTTAAAAAAATCCAAAAATAAAATGTAAACATATAAATAAGGAGAACAGGGATGTAGGTCAGTGATAGAGCACTTGCCTAGCAAGCAGGAGGCCCCATGTCCAGTCCCCAGCGTGGGGCAGGGGTTCAATAAATAAGAGAAGGGACTGGGGGTGTAGCTCATGGGTAGAGCACTTGCCTAATATCCTGGATTCAAACCCCACACTGGACTAAATAAATAAATAGTATCTGTTGCTATAACGGAATATCAGATTGTGTGATTTATGAAGAAACCAGACTTATTTAGCTCATGGTTTTGCAAGCCTAAGAGCATGGACCTGGCCTCTGCCTGGTATCTGGGGAGGAGTTACCTGCGGGATCATGATATGGCAGGGACGTCACCTGGAGAGACAGAGCAAGCTCTCCAGAAAGAACTGGGTTTTGCAATAAAGGCCATCCTGCAAGAACCCACTGATCATTAACTAGTGGATTCTCCCATTGGTGAGGTCAGAGCCTAGATGACCATCGCCTCTTAATAGTCCCACCTGCCCCACCTCTTAATACCTCAGCAAGAGGATTATATTTCAATGAGCAGGAACTTAAGTTCTCTTAAATATTCTGCTGCTACTCCAAGCTCCACCTAATTATCAGATACTTTTCTATTTAAAGTTGTCAGTCTTTTGTAGACATAAATATCTGGTAGTATTTGTTCCTTCCAATGAGAGAGAAGCAACTAGAGGACAGGAATAGGATTCAAAAACATAGGATTTTTTTGAGCTGAAATCATGAGTGGGGATGAGGCTTCAACTTTACTTCTCCTGATTTCCTTTGTTTCATTAAAAAAAAAAAAAAAAAAAAAAATAGGCGGCCATGCAGGGTGATGCAGGCTTGAATCCCAGCAGCTTGGGAGGCTGAGGAAGGAAGATCACAAGTTCAAGGCCAAACTCAGCAACTCAGCAAGGCCCTAAGCAACTTAGTGAGACCCTGTCTCAAAACTAAAATAAAAAGGGCTGGGGATGTGGCTCAGTGATTAAGCACCCCTGGGTTCAATTTCCAGTACCAAAAAAGAAAAAGAAAAGAAAATGTGTAGGGGGCTGGGGATGTGGCTCAAGCGGTAGGTAGCACGCTCGCCTGGCATGCGCGCGGCCCGGGTTCGATCCTCAGCACCACATACAAACAAAGATGTTGTGTCCGCCGAAAAATAAGAAATAAATATTAAAATTCTCTCTCTCTCTCTTTAAAAAAAAAGAAAAAAGAAAATGTATAGGGCTGGGAATGTAGCTCAATGGTAGGAGAGTACTTACCTAGCATCTGCCAGGCCCTGGGTTTGATTCCCCAGTACCTCCAAAAAGAGAAAAAGAAAATGTTAACTGGGCATGGTGGCACATACCTGTAATCCCAGCAACTCAGGAGGCTGAGGCAGGAGGATCCCAAGTCTGAGGCCAGCCGGGGCAACTTAACAAGACCCTGTCTCCAAAAATAAAAAGGGGTGAGGGGTGTGGTTCAGTGGTAGAGGGCTTGCCTAGCAATGTGGGGCCATGGGTTCAATACCCAGTACTGTGAGGAGGAGGGCAGGGGAAGGGGGGAAGGGGGGGGAGTGAGGGGAGGGGGTGTGTGTATGTGAAATAATTATGACCAAATGTACATTTTATTTTTCATGTGGTGGGTACAGTGGCATGTTTTAGGGTTTATTCTCTGTACTTTTCTGTATTTTAACATTCTAATTGTGATAAAATACATATCACAAAAACATTGCCATCTTCATCATTTTGAAGCATACAGTTCAGTAGCATGAAGCACATTCACACTGTTGTGCAAATATCACCATCATCAGCTCTGGGGCTTTTTCATCTTTCCAAACTGATGTTCTGTCCCCATTAAATGCTCCCTCTCCCTCCCCCAACCCTGGGTACCTTCCACTCCATTTTCTATGAATTTGACCACTTTAGGGATCTCAAATAAGTGGAATCCTACACTATTTGTCCTTTTACATCGGACTTATTTTGCTGAGCATAATGCCCTTGAGGTTCAACCAAGTGGATCATGTCTCAGAATCTTTTCCATGTTTATAAAATGAACTTCAAATAAATTTTTTAACTTACGGTTTTCAAGTGCAAATTCATGTGCACATGATCTTAAAGCCAGATCTGTGCAGGGTGTGTGCTAGAGTTTGAATACAACTTGAATGTGTCCTCTAAAGTCTTCTCTGATGGAAGTTTGGTCCCCAGTGTGGGGAAGTTAGGTGGCAGAAACTTTAATAGGTGGGACCTTGTGGGAGGTGGTTGGGTCCTGTGGCCTCACCCTTGGAAGGGATGAATGCTGGTCTCGGGTGATTTAGTTCTTGCAAGAATGAGTTGTTATGAAGTGGCACTACCTGTGCAGTTGTTTTCTTCTCCAAGAAGACGTTTCCCCACCATGTGCGGAGCCACAAAGGTCCTCACCAAAGGCTGCACAAATGGGGCCACCAGAGGACTTTTAGCATCCAAATGTCCAAAAGAACAAGCTAAATAAGCACCCCTCCCCCAGTTCTGGGATTAAACCCAGGGGTGGTCTACCATTGAGCTATATCCCAATCCTTTAAAATAAATAAATATTATATATATAATTATATATCTGCAACTAATATGTATATATTAGTTGTAGATGGACACATACCTTTATTTTATTTGTTTTTTATTTAGATGTGGTGCTGAGGATTGAACCCAGGGCCTCACCCATGTGAGGCAAGCACTGCACCACTGAGCCACAGCCCCAGCCTCCACCCCACCTTTTTTTTATGTTGAGTCAGGGTCTCACTAAATGGCCCAGGCTGGCCTCCAACTTGCAATTCTCCTGCCTGAACATCCCAAGGAGCTCAGAGTACAGGTATGTGCCACTGCACCCAAACAAACTCTTTTCTTTGTAAACTATGTAGCCTCCGGTGTTTGCAGCAGAGAAAAGACTGATAAAATGTGTCATAAAAGGGGAGCATCTGGGGCTGGGGCTGAGGCTGGGGCTCAGTGGTAGTGCATTTGCCCGGCATGTGTGAGGCACTGGGTTCAATTCTCAGCACCACATATAAATAAATTAAATAAAGGTCCATTGACAACTTAAAAACATTTTTTTTAAAGTGAGTATCTATGGATTCTTTGGTTTTCTCCCTTTACAACTCTCCTAGGTTCTGAACAGCTCCTCTTCCTTGATCCACTCACTGGTGAATGGAACCCTCATTTGCTGATTTTCTGTGCAGATGGATCAAGATTTTATTTTCATCCATCTTCTTCCTCCATCCCTTCCTGCCTTCTACGTGGTCCTGGCCTTAAAGTTGCTCTCTTGGCCATGTTTAACATTTTTACTCTTGTCCCTGTGTCAGTCAACTTTATGTTACTGTAACAAATACCAAAGGCAACTTAAAAAGAGGAAAGGTTATTTTGGCTCAAGGTCTTAGAGTTTGGTGGTTACGGTCAGGTGGTTGGCCCTGGAGCAATATGGCACATCAGGGCAGGGAGAGCAGGCTACAGCAAACTTCCACATCATAGTAGGAAGAGAAAGAGGAAGGGATGTGATCCTCATCTCCCCTTCCAGGGCATGTCCCCGTTGATCAGCGACCTCCAGCTAGGCTCCTGCTCTCAAAGGCTCCACCACCTCCCATTGGTACTATGGTTAGGGACCTAATCTTTAACCCACTGGCCTGGGGGACACTTATCCAAGCCATAGTACCTCTTTATTTCTTCTCCCAACAACTATAACTCCTTTGACGATTACAACCAGGTAATAGTAAATATGGGGGGCTGGGGGTGGAACTCAGTGGTAAAGTATGTATTTAGCATGGCTTAGACCCTGGGATCCATCACCAGCACAGGAAAAAAAAATTTAAAGTGAACCTTTTTAAAGTATGTACTAAGTGGTAGGCACTCCCAGTTTGGGGAGGTGGTACTGGGGATTGAACCCAGAGGTACTTAACCACTGAGCCACAGAGTTTAAAAAGGACTGGGGATATAAACTGTCCCTAATTCAAACTCCAGATTAAAATTTAAAAAAAAAAAGTAAGAAAGAAAGAAAGGAAGGAAGGAAGGAAATAGAATTCATTCTTTCCTATTATGATGGAATGAAGACTATGGGACAGCAAAGATTTCTTTCAAATGTCCCTGAACTTCTTTCCTTCTGTGGACTCTTTTGGAAAAAAAAAAAATGGGGGGGCACTCCATTCTGATACCCCCTGTCATCTCAGGAGGTCCTCCAGCAACCAGTGGCATAATTGTAGATGCCAGTTGGCCCATCCTATGTCACACCTATGGGTTACCCTTTGAGACATTGAAGATGACATTAGACACTATGGCTCTGGACATGGCACACAGGAACGTGAGCTTTAGTAACTGGCCTCCATCTGCTATTTATTTGATTTCCCGGAAGTTGCCATCCCCTGGTTCTATCAGCTCTCTAAAAATTTACTGCTCCTGTTGAACATGCAATATAAGCTGGACTTCAAAGCCACTTCTTTGGGATTACTCACTGAATGAGTCCCATGTATATATGAATTATACCTGTTAATAAACTGTTTAGCCAGGTGTGGTAGCGCACGCCTGTAAACCCAGCGGCTCAGGAGGCTGAGGGAGGAGGATGGCTGGAGGAGGATCGCAAGCTCAAAGCCAGCCTCAGCAACAGCAAGACGTTAAGCAATTCAGTGAGCCCCTGCCTCTAAATAAAATACAAAATTGGGCTTGGGATGTGGCTCAGTGTTTGAGTGCCCCTGAGTTCAATCCCTAGTACCCCCCACCAAAAAAATGAAAATAAATAAACTGTTTCATTTTCTTTTGTTAACCTGTGTGTGTGTGTGTGTGTGTGTGTGTGTGTGAGGGGTCCATTCCAGCTAAGAACTTAGAAGAGTTGAGGAAAAAAAAGTTATTTTTCAAGACCTTAAATTTCCTGTTATATTTATATTGTATTATATTTTGTTGTTGTTTTAAATACAATTGGGGAGTGAATAAGTTATTTATTTAATGGTTGCATTATAAACTGTTTAGCACCTGGCTAAACAGTTTATTAACACGTATATTTCATATATACATGAGACATATTCAATATATCATGGGATATATTCAATGAGTGATCCCAGAGAAGTGGCTTTGAAGTCCAGCTTATATTGCAGCTGATATTTATCAGTGTACCCGTAGATTTCGGTGAATCATTATATGTAAATTTTACATGGTTGAGGAGAGGGACTATGAACAAATAGTGAACTCTAGCTAGTAATGAGAGCACTGAAGTGTTAGGAAGGAAACGTACAAATTTATGCAACTAATATTAAAGTGCATAGAAATTGCATAGAATTACCAAGGATACATGAGGCCCTGAGTTATTGGGACACAGCACTGCAAAAAAAAAAAAGACAAGGATTAAGATGGATGAATCCATACATAGAAATCAATAGATATAAAAGCAAACATGCTCCAAACATTAATTGCATCATCCAGGGGTCAGTATGTAGGGGTATCAACTATATAACTTGCCCAAATTTGCTGTGTTTGAAAATCCTTCATAGTAAAATGCCAGGAGCTAGCTACTTGGGAAGCTAAGGCAGAAGGGTTATAAGTTTGAGGCCAGCCTGGGCAACTTAGCCAGATCTTGTCTTAAAATAAAGTTTACAAAAAGGGCTGGGGATGTAGGTCATGGATAGATCACTTTTATATCTTGTGTGAAGCCCTAAGTTCTATCCCCAGAGCCAAAATATAAATAAGTAAAATATAAAATAAATAAAAATATAAATAAGCAATATAAAATATAAATAAGCAAAATAAAATGCTAGGGACTGGCTATAGTTAGGGTTTGGAATGTCCTCCAAAGGCCCAGTGTTAAAAGTTTGGGCCTGAGCGTGGCACTACTTGGAGGTGGTAGAAACTTTAAGAGGTGGGCCCTAGTGGGAGGTTGAGGATCCTTCATTAGTGCTGTCACAGGGGATTGTGGGTCCCATTCTCTTCCTGTGGCTTCTTTGATCCACCACATGCTCCTGCCATGATGTGCTGCTTCTCCACAGACCCAAAGTGACAGGGCCAACCTGTCATGGACTAGCACCTCCAGAACTGTGAACCAAAATAAACCTTTCCCTCTGTAAGTTGATTATTTTAGGTATACATGAGAGTAACGGAAAATCGGCTAACACAGGTCTCTGTCCTGAGCCTCCCACAAGAAAGCCTGTCTCCCCACCTGAACAGGAGGACGCCCTCATGCCTAGTGCATCCACACAGGGGTTGGTTCACTTCCCCCAAAGCAGTTCCTCTCCCTGCACCTCCTCCTCAGGGGTGGATTCCAATTCACCAAGCTGTGAAGGTGGGTGATACCAAAGCAAACCATATTCAGATATTAATTGCATTATCCAGGGATGAATATATAGGGATTTCACTGTGTAATTCTTTCAGTTTTGCTGGATGTTTGAAGTCATTCATAATAAAATGCTGGGATCCTGCTACAGTTCTCACCAATTATTGTGTCTCACTATTTTTTTTAACACTTTTATTTTGTTTATTTATTTTTTTAAAATGTGGTGCTAGGGATAGAACCCAGTGCCTCACCTGTGCTAGGCGAGCGCTCTACCACTGAGCCACAACCCCAGCCCCACCCCTGTGTCTCACTATCTTGGGACGACCAACTGTTCCAATTTATCTGGGACTGAAGGGTTTCCCAGAATGTGAACTTTCTGTGATAAAACCAAGACAGTTCAAGAAAAACTAGAATGAGTTGGTCCCCAACCTATCATTTCTGCCTTTTTCTTATTTTTTATTTTATTTTTTTAAAGAGAGAGAGAGAGACAGAGAGAGAGAATTTTTTATATTTATTTTTTAGTTCTCGGCGGACACAACATCTTTTTTTGTATGTGGTGCTGAGGATCGAACCCGGGCTGCATGCATCCCAGGCGAGCGCGCTACTGCTTGAGCCACATCCCCAGCCCTTCTGCCTTTTTCTTAATTAAAAAAATATTTAGGGCTGGGGTTGTGGCTCAGTGGTAGAGCTCTTGCCTAGCAAATTTGAGGCATTGGGTTTGATCCTCAGCACCACATAAAATAAATAAATAAGTAAATAAAATAAAGGTATTGAGTCTATCTACAACTAAAAAAAATATTTAAAAAAATATTTATTTTTGCAGTGCTGGGTATCAAACCTCAGGTTTTGTTTTTCACATTCTAGACAAGTGCTCTATTCACTGAGCCCCACCCCAAACATGCATTTCTGTCTCTTAAATGTACTCAGTTTATCCGAATTACCACCACTTGACCTAATACTCACACACATAATAGCAGAAATAATAATGAACAGTGACAGCTGGCTTAGAGTGTTGCTGGCCATGTGCAAGGTAGTGTTGTGCATCCTTCCACTGTGGCTAATCACTTGATCCACACACTCTGACTAAGCAACTTTAACATCTCCCACGTTAGAGATGAAGTATGGCACAGAGAGGTAAAGTTTCTGGCCCACAGTTACACAGCTAAATAACAGCAGAGGACCTAGAATCTGAAACAGAAAGTCCACTGAGAAGTGCCGAAGCTACCCACCTTTATTCACTCATTCAATTTATTTATTCATTGGAACAAAGCATTGAATTCAGGTACTTATCCATGCTAACCATGCAATCTACCTCAAAGATACAGCCCCAAATACCACATTTTACTTTGGTTTCTATTGTACCAGCACTTCTTAGTGTGTACTGACTAGAGTACTTGAAGTTTTGTACCAAGATACAGGGGTATAAATACAGATACGGATCTCTCTCTCCCTCTCTCTCCAACTAACCAGGAATCGTGGGAGAGTCTCCAAGAGTTATGTCCCAGCTGATTACTAATGATGACACTTAGGGGCTGGGAATGCAGCTCAGTGGTGGAGCTTAGCATGGGTGAGGTCATAGGTTCAAGCTCCAGCACCAAAATAAAAACAAAAGCAACCACACACACACACACAGAAAAAAGGCACCACTTAAAAATGAGTCAATGGAATCCAATCCAGGAGGGTGGGGAGAGCCTGCCTATTCAGGCTGGATGGAAGATGGACAGAACAATGTGTCCTGAAAGGGCATCCCTTCATTCCATCATTTCCCTAATGATTCCTGAGCGACCACCTGTGCGGGCTTCCAATTGCAAATGCCAGAAAAACAGAGAGCATTCTTGTTCCTTTGAGTTCACACCGTGGGGGAGAGAGATGGAAAACAAGATAAACCAGTCTGTCAGCAGTGATAATTGATTCAGAGAAAACTATAGCAAGATGATAAGCTTGTGGGCTGGGGACAGGCTGGGGGTGTAGGTCCGAGGCAGAGCCTTTGCCTAGCAGGCAGGAGGCCCTGGATTCCATCCCCAGCACACCCCGAAAGATAAGTTAAAGGGAGGGAAATACAGTGGGCCAGGAAGCCACTAGGTATCTGAGTCAGGAAGAATCCTACGGTCAGCCAGAGCCGCAAGTGAGAAGGCCTTGAGGTCAGAGGACTCGGGATGTTCCTGGGAGGGTGTGGAGGTCAGAGAAGCAGAACAAAGGGAGGGGGCTGGAAATTAGGGAAGGGTTGGGGAGGGAGGGAGGGAAGGAAGGAGGGAGGGGAGGACAGGCCTGGGATTGACTTCTTCGTCTGGGGTTGAGTTGACATTGGTACTGGGAAAAAGGACATGGGTGGGAGCTGGGGATATTGCTCAGTTGGTAGAGTGCTTGCCTTACATGCACAAGGCCCTGGGTTTAATCCCCAGCACCACACACACAAAAATAATAATGATAAAATAAAATAAAAGGACATGGGTGGAGGCGGAAGGAGACTTTGAACCAAATCCTAATCCAACCCCACAGAAAATCTGCAGAAGGGGTCTCTCCTGGTGAATCCAGAGAGAAGACCCTCTTCTGAACACTGGAGGGGACCAGAGAAATATACAAGGATCTACAGGTTTTATCACATGCCTCCCCTGAAGAAATTATGGTTAATTTAACTTATTTATTTATGCAGGGTGAGGAGGATGCCAGGGATTGAAACTAGGGCTTTTCAGGTACTAAATATATGTTCTACAATTGAGCCACACTCCCAGCCCCCTAGGTCTACTTAACTTTAATCATGCACACATGCTGTGGGGTTTTTTTGTTTTGTTTTTTGCTTTTATAAATTTAAAAAATAAAGTGTGAATGATACTGCCGGTTATCGGTGAGGACTCCTGCTTCCCCACATGTTGAAGTTTGAACATTAGAGAGGCACGCCGAGACAAGCATATATAAAGCAGGGTTTATTTAAAAAGGGGTAACAGACTTTGCCCGCGAGGGAGAAGGGGGCCGTAGCTGGTATCCTGGTATCCCCAGAAGCGAGGCGTTCTGCCCTTTTTCTGTGTCTGTCCTAGGCTTCCTTTGTTCTCCTGCCCTTTCCCCCTTATCCTTCTATCCTTCTTCCTGCATACGTGACAAGGCCCAGGAATGCCCCGTGGGGGGACCAAAAGTGGGAAACAGGTGGGCTGAAGAGGGAAGAGCAGGGTGAGTAGCCCCGGGCACATTAACAACCTTATGGCTTCCTGTAGGGAGAGCAAATTCCTGCGACAGGTTACCTTGGAAGCAGGTTGGAGCGGGGGCAGGCTCTTGCTTAGAGGAAGGGCTCTGAAGGAATTAACATTTTAATCCCCCAGGGGACAGTCTCCAACACCCCAGACTCACTCAAAATTGGCCTCCTTGATCCGACCTGACTCGATTTACCTGTCTACACTGACTGCCTGTCTAATTCTGGCTTCACTAACACTTAAATGAAAAAGTTATAAGGAAACACTTTCTCTACTTAATGGACTGAAGCATCGCCCAATTCTAGAATTGAAAGTAAAGCCAATGAAGATCATTAAACTAAAAAAAAAAATTAAATTTTTAAAAAAAGTTATCAAATGGTACCCAAAGTATCCTATTTTTCTAAAGATAAATGCAGGCACAGAGGGCCTGGGGATGTGGCTCAAGCGGTAGCACGCTCGCCTGGCATGCGTGCAGCCCAGGTTCAATCCTCAGCACCACATACAAAGATGTTGTGTCCGCCGAAAACTAAAAAAATAAATAAATAAATATTAAGATTCTCTCTCTCTCAAAAAAAAAATTAAATAAATAATTTACACCTATCATTCAAAGTTCTTAAAAAAAATGCAGGCATAGAAAAAGTAATAGGGTACAGTGGTGCCCATCTGTAGTTCCAGCTTGGCAGACGGCTGTGGTGAGGAACAGGGATCATTTGAACTGGGAGTTGAAGGCCAGCCTGGGCAACATGGCGAGACCTCATTTCTTACCAAAAAATAAAAAAATAAAAGAAGACAAACGCATTTTTTGGGGGGAAGGGTACCAGAGATTGAACTCAGGAGCACCCGACCACTGAGCCACATCCTCAGCTCTATTTTGTATTGTATTTAGAGATGGGGGTCTCACTGAGCGCCTGCTAAGTTGCTGAGGCTGGCTTTGAACTTTTTGAACTGAGGCTGCCCATCCTCCTGCCTCAGCTTCCTGAGCCACTGGGATTACCCCCAGGCCCAGCGCGAAAAGGCATTTCTTGGCTGTGTTGCTATTTACAAAACTCAAGGCTTTCTCCAGACTTCATCAGTTTTCCACACGGCCTCTTTCTGGTACAGAATTGCATCCAGGACCCCACACTTCATCCAGTCCTCATGCCTCCTCAGTCCCCTCCAGTCTACAACAACTCTGGATTCGTTTGTAGAGCACTGGTCAGGTATTCTGTTGACTGTTCTTCGATGTGGGCTTGTCTGTTATTTATTTTTCTCAACAACAGCCTGTGGTGATGAGTTTCTGAAAGAAACCACAGACAGGAGGTGTCCTCAGATACTAGCAGAAAGACACATGGTACCAATGAGAGAGAACTATGACGTTTCATCTGGGTCATTTCCTTAAGGTGGCATCTGCCAGGTGTCTGCCATTGCAAAGTCGCTATTTTTCACTTTTCCATACATTATCCCCTGGGTGGAGGGCGGGGGATGGGAAAGGAGTTAAGCTCCTTTCTAGGGCTCTGGGGTTACTCAGGCTTTTTGGAATTCTAAGGAAAAAATTGACTCTTCTCCCCTCTCTTCTGTTTGTTTGGTGCTGGGGATGGAATCCAGGGCCTCATGCATGCTAGGCCAGCGCTCTACCTCCGAGCGACACCCCCAGCCTTTCACACACATTTTAAAGTCCAGGAGCCCCGCGGCTGAAGATGTCAGGCCTCCTTCCTAGATCTTGGCTCAGCCCAGAGTTGAGGCTCCTCCAGCGCTACCGCCCGAGGCAGTGGGTCAGTGGGCGCCCCAAGTGCGTTGGGCAGGTGGCAACTCCCAGTTGGCGTCGGGGGCTGGAGGTGCGGGAGGAGGAGGAGGCGATCGCGTCCTGGAGCTGACCTCTCGGCCAAGCCACAACCGCAATGCATGGGTTTGAGCAGCTTCTGGAGTCTTTAGCCCATTTCACAGACGCCAAGCCGGCCTCTGCGAGGCGTGGCCACGGCTCTTGGTGGCGGCTCCGGGTTCGGGGTGGGGAGGCGGAGGCACCCGCCCTCTCCGCCTAGGCTCACCTGGGGCTGGCCTGCGGCCTGCGGGCAGGGCCGGCCGGCTGCCACCTTCTTAAAACCCGGGCAGCCCCAGAGCGAGCACCCTGTGGATCTGCAGCTCAGCTCGGGTGGCAGCGCTTGGACTCGACCCTGAACCCACCGACCGCAGGTGAGATCCCCCGCCAGGGCTCTCGGCACCGCGCCCCCGAGGGAGGGGTCTCAGCCAGCCCTCTTACTCACTTCCTTCCTGTTTGTCTCGGCTGAGAGGTTGGGGGGTAGGGAGAGGGGACCCACAGCAAGCCCTAGCTGGGTGACCGTCGACCCTCTCTGTGCCTGTGTCCTTGACATTGAATGAGGGTTTCTCCATCCGCGCTCGCTCGCAGGGATTGGAGGGACTGGTGGTGAGTGTTCAGGGAACGCGTCTGGGCGGTGCTCAAAGCAGAGGAGGGAGGCCAGGGGGTGAGGAGCCGGCCACACCCCTGCACTACCCAGCCCTGTTCCCCTCCCTCTGAGGCTGGGCTTCCATGAACCGCCTGCCGGCAGCTGCTCAGGGTATGAGGGTCAGAAGGCTGCAGTCACATGATCTGTCTCCAGAGGCCTCCTGCCTGGGTTCCTCCTGCTGGAAAGGGGGGTGGGAGACTAGGGAAGGGTGTGGGACGACTTCCTGGAAAAGGGAGGCCACCACGGCCGCTTTTGTGCGGGATGGAGAAGTGGGAGAGCACTGGGACCCTGGAGAGTCCCACGCTCAGATGTTGTCAAACAACACATCACTGAGACACACAATTCACGTGAGACACACAGCACAACTCGGCCTGTAAGATGGACTTGCAAATTCTGGTCCACACAAACTTCTACACAATGCTCCGCAGAACTCTAGCAGGTTAACATAGGACTGGCTGGCTCAGCAGACATGTCTCCACAGCCCAGGCCTCCCCTGCAGAGAGCAGAGACCCAGGCAGGCCTGATCAGCCACACACAGGAAACAGTCCCACCCAGACATGGTCGGACAAGCGTGTCTTCAGAGAACACAGATGTGCATGATGTTCTCAGACACGTAGTATATAACCCACAGCCTCATGCACACATTGCACGTGCACACACACAGATGCACAGACACACTCGGAAACACAGGACACCTCTGCCCACAACACAAACGAGCCCCTGCAGGCAGCCCAGAGGCTGTGCAGGCAGCGCTGCTTCCCACGGGAGTCCAGACCCCCTGCCAGAATCCCATGTCCAGTTCTGGGGAAGTCCAGGGCTCACATGACCCAAGGGGAGGGCTTCTGGGACAGTCCTCGGAGAAACTGCATCATCCTCTCTAGTGATCCGCTTCCACCCCAGGGAATAAAGGCTCTGTGACCTCCACTTCTGCCCTGGAGCCCACCTGCCTCTCATAGCCCCCACAGCCTGACTTGTGTCTCCCCCAGGGTGAGTGCTGGGTACAACAGAATGAGGGAGGGTGGAAGGGCCCTGCAGAGCCACTCTTCCTGGCCCCTGGAGTCCTTCCAGCCAGTTCATGCCACAGTGTCCTGGGAACTAGACACCCAAGGGTTTCCTGCTGCGCCAGCCCTGTAGGGAGGGGTCTCCTCTTCTCTCAGAGCAGGGCAGTCTGGGGTCTCAAGGGTTTGCTCCCCAGCCTCAGCCAGGGCCCCAGACATGTTCTCTCCCCTCCAGATGGACACATGGACGGTGCTGCTGGTCCTGCAAGCCTCGCTGCTGCTCCCTCTGGCTGACTGTACTGCCCCCACCCCCACCCTGCGCTTTGTGGCTGTGGGTGACTGGGGAGGAGTCCCCAATGCCCCGTTCCACACAGCCCGGGAGATAGCCAACGCTAAGGAGATGGCCAGAACTGTGCAGACCATGGGTGCAGACTTGATCTTGTCCCTGGGGGACAACTTCTACTTCAATGGCGTGCATGATGTCAATGACAAGAGGTTCCAGGTGTGTGATTGGCAAAGTAGGGGGATGGCAGTGGGAAGAAGCCACCCAATCTGGTGACCTTCTGGGGAGGGCAAAGGGAAGCTGACTGGGAACCCACCAGTGCCTGGAACACACACTAACTCCCTGGTCCCTGGGCCCTGATTTTGTGGCAGCATTGGGGTAGCTGTTGACCCTTATTGGGTGGGGGGGTGTCCTTTCTCTTGGCCGCAGGAGACCTTTGAGGATGTGTTCTCTGACCGCTCCCTGCGTAATGTGCCCTGGTATGTGCTGGCGGGGAACCATGACCACCTGGGCAACGTCTCGGCACAGATTGCCTACTCCAAGGTCTCCAAGCGCTGGTGAGCCTGCACTGCCTCTCACGCACAGCGACAAAGGGGCCCGAGACAGCTCTGGTGCTTCTCTGCCCAAAATGCTCACACCTGACCTTGGTTTCCTCCACAGGAACTTCCCCAGCCCCTTCTACCGCCTGCACTTCAAGATCCCACGGACCAACACATCTGTGGCCATCTTCATGCTGGACACTGTGACGCTGTGTGGCAACTCGAATGATTTCCTCAGCCAGCAGCCTGAGAGGCCCAAAGACCTGACGCTGGCCCGAGCCCAGATGTCCTGGCTCAAGAAGCAGCTGGCGGCAGCCAAAGAGGACTACGTGCTGGTGGCCGGCCACTATCCTGTGTGGTCGATTGCGGAACATGGACCCACCCGTTGTCTGGTCAAGCACCTGCAGCCACTGCTGGTCAAATATGGGGTCACTGCCTACTTGTGTGGCCATGACCACAACCTGCAGGTGAGGACTCTGTGGGTGGGGAGGGGAGCCAGGTTCTTAGCTCTGGTGTCCTCCTGCTGTTTGGGGGCCTCCTGTGGCCTTCTGAAGGGTTTGAATTTGAATTTTCTCTCTATCCAGGAAAATACCCTAAAGTTTCATAAAAATCATGACAATAGTTGCTTACTAGTGCTGGACCTGTGAGGTGGCATTAATACACCCCTGTAGGGGAAACTGAGGTCAGGGGGGGTTGTGCATTTTGCTGAAAAAAACATCATGGGGTCAGGGACAGATTTGGCCCTGTGCCCAAGGCAGCTGTGGGTGGAACCCCTGGTTAACCCTAAGTCAGGGCTGGGGACTCCACTGACCTTGCCTCCTCCTCTGTCCTCAGTACCTTCAAGATGAGAAAGGAGTGGGCTATGTGCTGAGTGGGGCGGGGAACTTCATGGACCCTTCGGTGCGGCACCAGCGCAAAGTCCCCAACGGCTACCTGCGCTTCCACTATGGGGCCGAGGACTCACTGGGTGGCTTTGCCTATGTGGAGATAAGCCCTAAGGAGATGACCGTCACATACATCGAAGCCTCAGGAAAATCCCTCTTCAAGACCAGCCTGCCCAAGCGAGCCAAACCCTGAACACCCAGGAGGACCCTGCCTGCCCACTTGGAGGCCGGAGGCAGTGGGGCTTCTGCAAGGGTGGTGTGTGGCCCTGTGGAGACCCCAGCCACAGGTAGGTTGTCTCTCAGGCCCCTGGTGCGCTGGTAGATCAGGAAAGAGAGCCACAGCACCACATGGCCATGGTGGCACAGATGCCCACACATGTGAATGAAGCATGGACATGTGTTCCGGCCGGCATGTCACTCCCCATGGCCAGACTCACCTAGGCTGAGTTTTGGGGAGCTGGGAGGAAGAGAGGGAAAACTTGTTCCTGAAGCAATCATGTTTCTGTTACTGCCATTTAATAAAAGCATAACTGTCAAGGCTTCATGTGTGCCTGGAATGTGTTGTCTCTTTAGGGTTAGAGCGCCCAGGCTCTCCTGAGCCTCTGCCCCCTGCTTCCACCACCTCCTAACCTATCCATAACCAAGTGTCCTCATACATGCATATGATTCCCAGGGCAAAATAGTGAGACTGGGTCTCAAAAAACAAAACAAACAAACAACAAAAACAAAACAAGCAGGAAGAAAGATACAAAATGAAGCAAGTCTTCTAGGCCAAATCTGCAGGCCCTCTCTCCAAACCATGCCCTCCTCTAGCCAGGTATGGTGATGCACATCTGTAATCCCAGGGACTTGGGAGGCTGAGGCCAGAGCATCGCAAGTTCAAAGCCAGCCTCAGAACAGTGAGGCACTAAACAACTCAGACCCTGTCTCTAACTGAAATACAAAACAGGGCTTGAGATGTGGCTCAGTGGTTGAATGCCTCTGAGTTCAATCCCTGGTACCACTCCCAAAAAAGAGCTGGAGATCTAGTTCAGTGGAATAGCACCCCCAAGGGCAATATCCAATACCAAAAAACCTCAACCGGTGCCTTCCCTTTTCCCAGCGGCAGCTGCCATTATTATGTTCTTTTTCTAGAAATAAGTTGATTTTTTTTCATAATAAAAAAAATCTTCCTTTTGTGTTTTGTTCTTATTTTTGGAGGTGCTGGGGGTTCAACTGAGGGCCTTGGGCATGCTAAGCTTGTGTTTTGCCACTGAGGCACACCCCCAGCCAACATCCTCCTTTTCTACCCTAGAGTGACACACACAATTCTGCATGGGGTCCTTCCACTATTTAATGACGGTTCTTCCATGGTTTGTCTGAGGACATTCATCTTTGTTGGTTTGTATATGGATCCAGTGACACGTTCACACCATTCACAATCTGAAGTTCGGTAGAAAAGTGTAATCCCTTACCCCTTCCCTGTCCCAGCTCACCCCATTCCTTCCCCTCTCCTGAGGAAATGCCTTTTTATAAATGCCATGTCTTTCCCCCCCTGAATTTCTTGGTGCAAATCAAAACAAAGGGTAATTGGCTTTTTTCCTCCTTCTCACTGATCTGAACTTTGCTTTTTTTTTTTTTTAAACAGTTTTACTGAAACATAATTTACACATTTTAAGTGTATAGGTTGCTAAACTCTGTGTGTGTGTGTGTGTGTGTGTGTGTGTGTGACGCTGGGGATGGAACCTAGGACCTCATGCATGCTGAGCACACACCCTACCGCTGAGCTACACCCCCATCCCTGGTTTGATAAGTTTTGAAAAAGGCACAAACCCACACACAGCATTTCCATCTGCCCCAAAGTTCCCCTTTGTGTATACCATTGTTTTTCTTATGTACTGAGGGTCATCTGAATTATTTCCAATAATTTTGCAACCTTCAAATAGTGCTGCAAGCAGTGATCTTGCACATTCTTTTCTACATGTGCAGACATGTTTCTGGATAAACAGGATTTGCTCTCAGGGTGAATTGCTTTTTTTTTGGTCACCTTCTCTTGGTAGTGCTGAGAATCAAACCCAGTAACTAGTGCATCTCAGCAAGTATGCTAGCTTGAGCCACACAGCCAGCCCAGATTGCCTTTGTTTAGACAGCCACCGAGCCTCCACCTCATGTCACTGGCTCCTTGCTGGTGATCTTTGAGGTCTTTTTCAATCTTCCCTTTTTTTTTTTTTTTTTAGTAACTTATTCTTTTTTTTTTTTTTTTAATGTGGTGCAAAGCATTGAACCCAGTGCCTCACACATGCTAGGCAAGCGCTCTATCACTATGCCACAACCCCAGCCCTCAATCTTTCCTTCACCAACAAAGCTGCTATAGATATCCCTGGACCAATGCTTTTATACATCTGTGAAAATATACATGAAGGAAAACTTCTAGAACAATTATTTCAGGGCCTGTTTCTTGGGGGTGAATACAGATATTTTTTTCCCTTTTGGGTGCTATGGATGGAATCCAGGGCCTTATGCGTGCAAGGCAAGTGCTCTACCACTGAGTCACATCCCAGCCCCACACCCCCAACCCCCACTTAGGATCAACACAGAAAGCAGAGTGTTCATGCTGAGCTGACAGCTTTAGGGGCGAAGTTCCCCTCTGAGGGAGAGTTGAGAAACATTCACCCACACGGCTGAGCCACGGGTGCAAGGCAAGCCACAGTAACCGCTCCCTTGGCTCGCCTTCAACCACCACTCCAGTGGCTACAGGGCAGGGACCTCATTGTTTGGCTCCAACCGTCAGTCCAGCTGAGTGAAGCGAAATAGCAACCTGGACAGAATGTTACTTGGGGAAGTGACCTCTTTTATTTGCTGCCTCATAGATGTTAATACTGTTGACTTAGGGACAAGGCACATATAGTATAGTATAATTAAATAAAGCTATCTTACCAAAGTGCAACCCTGAATTGGTTCCAGCTGACATTTACCTGGCTGGCATAACTATCAGCCAAGCCTATTGCCTAAAGAACACCACCACTACATGCCAATGCAGTGGAGAGCACCTGTGTGCAGAGTGGAATGGGGAGTTGAAAATATCCAAATACCCATGGTGGCTGAAGCCAGTAGTGGTTATTTGGGAAAATTGAGAAGAGGTGAGACCTTGTGACTAGGATGGGGAACTTCAGAAGGCTGAAGGAAGATCAGTTAAGCCCAGGAGTCTGGGGCCAGCCTGGGCAACATACTAAGACCCTATCTCTTAAAAAAAAAGGCAAGCCAGTCACAGTGGTACAATTCTATAATAATCCCAGCAACTCAGGAGGCTGAGGCAGGAGGATTGCAAGTTGGAAGCCAGCCTCAGCAACTCAGTAGGCCTAAGCAACTTAGACCCTGTCTCAGCCACCCTGGGAATGTGGCTCAGTGATTAAGCACCCCTGGGTTCAGTCCCTGGCATCAAAAAATAAAAAAGGCAAAACCAGAAAAACCCCCTCACTTCTGATCCTGATCCATGAGACAAGCGCCATAATCCTCCTTGTTTCTCAGAGGACATTAAAGAGGCTGGAACAGATTAAGTATCTTAAATATCAAGTCCAAGTTGAGGCACAGGAAGTGGCAGACCCTCAATTTTTTTTTCTTTTTTCTTTTTTGAGACAGGGTCTCCTTATATTATCCAGGCTGGCCTCGGCCTCCTGGGCTCAAGGATCCTCTTGCCTCAGCCTCTGGAGCAGTCGAGGCTATACACACACACCACAGCTCCTGGCTTAGACCCTCATTCAACTCCAACAATCTGGGCAGTTCACAGCCATCCTGGTTTGTCCCACTGACTCAGGAAAAGCAGGGGTCTGAATCAGA
This sequence comes from Marmota flaviventris, assembly GCF_047511675.1. NCBI lineage: Eukaryota > Metazoa > Chordata > Mammalia > Rodentia > Sciuridae > Marmota > Marmota flaviventris. Next base: position 210,978,229 of record NC_092498.1, read on the forward strand.
GATCACTTTAGCCCAATGTCCTTGTTCCCAGGGCCCAGAGCTCAGAAAGGAGAAGTGACACATTCAATGTCACATGGGAAACGAGTGGCAAAGAGAAGGATTGTAACCCAGGCCCCCTCTTGTGCACTAATTTCCATGAGCACCAAGTAACAAAGCTCTGAGACAAGTAGCTGGTGACCCAAGGACACTAAGGAACAAGGCACGGTGGGTGATGGCCCTTGAGGTCTTCTGTCCAACTGAGAAAACATTACCAGCTAGCCCTTGACCATCATTAGAAAGATGCCTTTTGGAGCCCAGCATGGCAGCATGCTTGGAATTCCAGTTACTCTGAAGGCGGAGGCAGGAGGACTGTAAGATTAGGCCAGCCTGGGCATTTTAGTGAGATCCTGAATAATTTTTTTTTTTTTTTTTTTTTTTTTGTACTAGAGATTGAACTCAGGGGCACTTGACCACTGAGCAATGTCCCCAGCCCTATTTTGTATTTTATTTATAGATAGGGTCTCACCCAGTTGCTTAGCACCTTGCAGTTGCTGAGGCTGGCCTTGAACTCACAATCCTCCTGCCTCAGCCTCCCAAGCTGCTGGGATTACAGGTGTGTGCCACTGTGCCTAACCTGTCTCAAAACTTTTAAAAAGACCTGGAGATGTAGCTCAGGAGTTGAGTGCCCTTGAGTTCAACCCCCAGTACCAAAAAAGAAAGGAAGGGAGGGAGGGAAAGAAGGAGGGAGGGAGGGAAAGAAGGAGGGAGGGAGGGAAAGAAGGAGGGAGGGAGGGAGGGAAAGAAGGAGGGAGGGAGGGAGGGAGGGAAAGAAAGAAAGACTTCTAAATGCCAGGACCATGATGGCAAAGTTCCCCATCCTAGTCACAAGGTCTCACCTCTTCTCACCTCTTCCCAAATAACCATTACTGGCTTCAGCTACCTTGGGTATTTGGATATTTTCAACTCCCCATTCCACGCTGCACACCAGGTGCTGGGAAAAAGACAGGCATCCTCATATCACCAGCAAACAATGTCACTGAGAGTGAGACCTTGCCACTTCCTAGTCACCATTCCAGGCCAAGAAGCAAGGGTAGGAAGATAAGACAAAGCACACTATCATCAAAGCAGGATGATATCAGCTCTGCAAACAGCAAGAGACTATCCAGGAACAAATTCAGGGTCATAGATGAACATGATGATAAGTTGAGGAATATGAAGCTTTGTGGGAAAGGAGGTGAGTTTTGCCTGGTCATAAGAAGTCAAATCCTGAACCCTACTTTAGACCATATGCAAAAATAAATTTGGGCCGGGAGTGGTGGCCATGCCTGTAATCCCAGTGACTCCGGAGACTGAGGCAGGAGGATTGCAAGTTCAAAGCCAGCCTCAGCAATGTAGAGAGACCTTGTCTCAAAACAAAAAATAAAAACGGCTGGGGATGAGGCTCAGTGGTTAAGTTCCCCTGGTTCAAATTCCTGGTACCAAAATAAAATATCGGGAGTGTGGTAGAGCACTTCCCTAGCATGCACCAGGCCTTGGGGTCCCTCCCTAGCACCACAACAAAGAAAGAAATTTTTTAAATTAGCCAATTTAAAAATAAATAAGTCACAGAAAAAGGTGAAAATGAATATCCACCAGAGACCTGTGTAGGGGAAGACAGGATTTCTCTTCTACCCTCCTGGGTCTTTGGATGAGACTAATAATTAAATTGACATAAAACATTAGCAGGAGAAAAGCATGCATGTTTATTTAATATAAGTTCTATGAGACACAAGAGCCCTCAAAAGGAAATGAAGACCCAAAGAAGCAGAGTCCAATACCTTACCTACTGATTTGGACACAATTGTCAATTATGAAAATATAATAAGATAAAGGGGCATGGGCTAGGGAAGTTAATGGTGGAAAAATACCTAGAAATATATAGGTTGGTCTGAACAAATTGTATTTAGTTGTGACTTCTGTCTTCTGAAAAGATGGATATTATTTTCCTCTTGGTTTAGGGAAGGCATCTTTCATCTAGAGGTTTATCTCTTGCATTCAAGAAGCAAAGAGAGGTAAACGCCATGGAAAAGCACTTGCCTAGCACATGCAAGGCCCTGAGTTCCATCCCTAGCACTGGGGGAAAAAAAAGCAAAGAAGGCCAGAGAGGCTTCTTATACCTACTGACTTTCAACAGCTTCTAATTCAGAATAATTTGTATGACAAAGTGGCATATTTGGGGGTGGCACATTCTGCAACCCTTCCCCCTGAGATAAATCATAACAGTTCTATAAGACACAAAAAAGAAAGAAAAGAAAAAAGAAATTACCCCAAACTGGAAATAACCCAACATTATTAGCAGATGAAAGGATACACAAACTATGGAACAAGTATTTAATAGAACACAACTCAATAATAAAAAGGAACATGCTACTGATATACATAGCTAAAATGAATTATCTCATATGTATCATGTAATACAATCAGTGAAAGAGACAAAACTTAAAACCTACATGTCATTTTATTTTGTTTATATGACTTTATGAAAACTGTGGAGCAGATGGTGCTAGGTGCAAGGATGAGGGAAGGAACACAAAAGGGGTAAGGAAAGTTCTTGGAGATCTGCACTATCTGGCTTGTGGTGATGGTTTCATAGTGGTGACATGCATATTACAACAAATGTCATTATGTAAAAACAAGCTGTTTCCCTGTCTGTAAATTATATCTCAAAGGAAGGAAGAAAGATGGATGGACTAACCTATGGAAGAAGGAAAGAAGAAAAGGAGAAATAAAAGAAAGAACATTAACCTGTTGATCTCAAGCAAACTGAAGAACATACCCACCCTGTGACTAAGCAATGTCATCTTTTTTTTTTTTTTAATTTTTTATTGTTGGCTGTTCAAAACATTACATAGTTTTTGATATATCATATTTCACAATTTGATTCAAGTGGGTTATGAGCTAGCAATGTCATCTTTTGGTAATCTATCCTACACAATAAAATAGCTAGTCTTAAGGATGTTGGTCCAAGGACTTTTACTGCTTCATCACAGGGGGAAAAAAAAACTTGAAAAGCTCTTGAGATTGTTCATTAGCAGAATAATATTTGGATACACTATGGCTGAATTGCACTATGGACTGGGTAGCTACCGAAAACAAGAGTTATGCGAATATGTATAAACCAATAATTGGAAATAGCAAGTTGCAAGGTTGCATGTATGGTATGCTCCCATCCTGTGTATTCAGCTTTCTGCCAGCACTGAGAAAAGGGTCTTCCAGCAGGGCAGTTCCAAGGATAACACTGCCCCCTAGGGGACATCTTGGAGATCCATTCACTTAAAATAAATTGCATTACAAATTATTTTCTGGAATGCTAAAATGAAACAGATCAGCCAGGCATGGTGGCCCACGCCTGAAATCCCAGCGGCTCAGGAGGCTGAGGCAGGAGGATTGCAAGTTCAAAGCCAGCCTCAGAAATGGTGACATGCTAAGCAACTCAGTGACACCCTGTCTCTAAATAAAACACAAAATAGGGCTGGGGATGTGGCTCAGTGGTCGAGTGCCCCTGAATTCAATTCCTGGTACCCCCTCCAACAAACAAAAAACAAAACAAACAAACAAACAAAAAAGAAACAGCTCTTATCAATATCCCCAGTAATCAAAACATTGCCAAAGTCAATGGTCAATTCTCTTTCCTCATCTTCCTCAAACTCTCAGTGATGTGTGATACATCTGACCACTTTTCCCATCTTGAAACACCTTCTTCTGGAGACTTCCAGGAAAAAATACACAACTTTCTCCTCCTACTTCACTGGTCTCCTCCTGCTAAGGTCTGAGGTGGATACTCCTGGTCTCCTCCTGAGCCTTCTTCACTGTCCTTTGCCCCTCACCCCTGACACCAAGTCACCTCCTCTATCCCCAGGGCTTCCAGTAACCTCCACATGTTAACGACTCCTAAAATTCCATCTAGGACTTTCTCCCAAGCTCCAGACTCCCATTTCCAATGGCCTGCTCCATGCCTCCATTTGTCTCACATTCACCAGGGCCAAGCAGTGTTCATTTCCTTTCAAACATCTCCCCTCAGCCTTCCTCCTCTGAGTAAGAGGCAGCACCGAGGTGCTCTGTACAACAAGAAGTCCTGCTCGACTCTTCTCTCTGCTTCACTCCATCATAAATTTGATAGGTGCTCCCTGCCTGTTTAACTCCTACTCAGACTTCTGGTTTCCACCTGAGTGAGCATCAGGCCTCCACAGAAGCCTCCCCTATCCTCTCAGATGAGTTGCCAACCCCTTCCACCCATACGCCTTCTCTGCTGCACTGAAGCATTGAGTTGATCCTTTATGTCCTCACTAAATTGGGGGAATTCTGGGGCCTTTCTCTGCCCATTCTAGGTCCAAAAAACAAAATTTGGCTTCACATTAGATTTCTAGATGTGGAAACTTCCATCCACCTCCACTAATTCTACCCTAGCCTAGGCCACTGATAGGAGCTACAGAGACATGAGCAATAGGAACAGGAGGCTAAGAGGATAATTCTATAAAATAGTCCCATTGTGCAGACCCCCCACATGCTTTCTCTTTTAAAAAAGCAATTTACGGGGGGTGGGGGTTCGGTGTGGTGGCTTAGTGGTAGAGTGCTTGCCTAGCATGTGTGAGGCACTGGGTTCGATTCTGAGCATCACATATAAGTAAATAAAATAAAGGTCCATTGACAACTAAAAAATATTTTAAAAAAAAAAAAAAAAAGCAATTTACCAGGCTTGGACTGTGGCTCAGCAGTGGAGCACTTGCCTAGCATGTGCAGGGCCCTGGGTTCAGTTCTCATCACCACATAAAAATAAATGAAATAAGGATATTGTGTCCAACTACAACTAAAAAATAATTGTTAAAAAAAAAAAAAAAAAAAGCAATTTACCTACCTGGCTTAAGTCAATAGAATGTTTCATTCCTCAGCGAATTACCTGTTGTCTGCAGGATAACTGGACTCCGAAATGGCAATAAGAATCCAAGTTATTCTAAAGTGGGTGGTGTAATGGTTAATTGGAATTTTTAACTTTTTTTTTTTCCTGGGGATTGAACCCAGGGGCACTCAAACACTAAGACACATCCCCAGCCCTATTTTGTATTTTATTTAGAGACAGGGCCTCACTGAGTTACTGAATGCCTGATGAGACTGGCTTTAAATTCCTAATTGTCCTGTCTCAGCGTCTCAAACTGCTGGGATCACAGGCATGCGTCAGCACACCGGGCTAGAATTATCAACTTGATTGGATTAAGAAATAGAAAGGATTAAGGTGATTATGGGTGTGCCGATGGGGTGTGTCTAAGAATGACTGGCATGTGGGATAGCCAACAGAAATGGAGACCCTCCCTAAGTGTGGGAAGTACCGCCCAATAGGATGATGGCTTGGATGGAATAAAAGCTGGAAGAACAAGGCGGCAGCAGCAGATGCAAGCTCGGTTCTTCTTGAGTGCGGTCTCTTCATTGCTGCTGCAATCATCTGAGGAATTGGACTCTCACTTCTTCACTCTTCCAAAGCAGACTCTGCTAGTGATTCTCCAAAAGCCTTCAGTCTCCGACTAGGGTTGAACCCTCTTGTTCTGAGGCTTCAGCCTGTTGGACTGCGCAGCTACTTGTTCTTCCAAATCTCCAGCCTGCGGACGGCCATTGTGGACTATCCAGCTTCTGGTCACATAAGCCAAGCTAGTAAGTCTCCTTTTTATAATTATACTTCCTGTTGATTATGTTCCTTTAGAGAACCCTGACGAATACAGGGGGGTTTTGAGACCCTTACAAAGACCAGATCCCAGAACTCAAGGAGGTAAGTTTAATTTCCCCTAACCAAAATCTGTAAGAATAGGTTCCAGTTAGACTGATCAGCATGGATCAAAGTGACCTAGAGTTGTCATGGCAGTAGGAACTTAAGTTTGGTGTCATCCTGCTCAGTCAAAAGTTAAGAAATAAGAAAGAGGTGGCTCCTGGGTGGGATTCTCTGGAAACTTTCCTGGGACTCCCAATAAAACTGAGGGACAGGAGGTACTGAAATGTCCCCCTCCCCTCTGAGAGGATCTACTGTCTTCCTAGAGTGTGCCTTTTCTCTTTTTCTAGCCCTTCAATTAACTCAGGCCTGTTACTCTGAACAGTATGACTGAAATCTTTCTGACATAATTGCAAAAATCTGGTTTGGAGCAGGCCTTTGTGTTGCCTCAGTTTCATGGAAGGCGCCAGAGCTCTGTAACACCATCTTTTGTCCAATCACAGCTAGGGCTTTCAAAATGTTCTCTTAGTTCCACTCTACCATCTCATTCTTCGCTAAGCAGCTGGAGTGGGCTTCTTAGAACCCAGACCAGAAAGCAAAAACAAGAACCAACCAAACTCTACCCCTAAATCAAACATAACTTCCTCAACCCAAAATCCAATAAAGGCCTTAACATGGCCCGCAAGGCCTCACATGGTCTCTATTCCATATCCAACCTCTGCACTCAAAGTGTAGCCCTTGGACCAGCTGAGAAGCTAGTTAGGAATACAGATTCTTGAATTGCTGAATGTAACTTGAATTTTTAAGAGAACTGCAGATGCTCTTAGGGTTTGAGGACAGGTTCTTATACTCCCCCTCAAACCTCATTTAGCCTTAAGGGTATTTGCTACTACTCAAGGCTGGGATTGTGGAATGAACAGGGTGCCCGAAGTGGAGGTCTAGGTGGGCAGTGAAGGAAAGGGACTAGGGCTAGAACTGAGAGAGACCACGCAAGTGGTGCAGCCCACGGCGAGGCCGCCTTCCCAGCACTGATTTGGTCCTGAAGCGGCAGAACAGTCAATCCCGGGAACTTAACCAGAAAGTAAGAGTAGCGACAAAGCGGTGCAACAATTACAAGTAGTACTCTTTGCGCAGGCGCACAGTATCCTCGCTGCCTGAAATTTGAGTACGCGTGCGCACAGAGAAGCAGCTGGAGGCTGTGGGGCCTATTCGCCGGGCCTCTTAGGGCGGGGTGGGCGGGACCTGAGAGGGAAGGGGATTTCCGCTTCCTCCGAGAGCCGGAAGTCACTGTCTCCCGGGCGAACCGGGCCTTTGCAACGAGGGAAGGCGAGTGCAGGTGATCGTGCGCGCGGGCGGGCGTTGGGGCTGGGCCAGACTGGTCGTTCTTCTGCTCTGGGACACTCACGCGGTCCTGGAACAGCCGCCAGGGTCCCCGGCTTGGGGGGCGGCTGGTCGGGGAAATTGATCTCCGGACCCTAGCCCTCCAAGTTGGGCAGCTCTGGCCCTGCCTCCTTCGGGTGGTCGTCGGGAGGCGACGTCCAGGCCTCGGTGAGCCTGGAGAAACAGCCCGCCCCTCGCCTCTTGTGTCGCGGCAGTTTGGGGGGCGGGGATCAACCCTCTTCCAGCTCTCCCTTGACGCGCTTGGACTTTCGTTGCCATAGGACACACCTGGACCTCTGGTTCTTGTGCAAGGCAGAATCCATTCCTCAGGTGCGGTGCTGTGATCACCGGGTGAAATGAGATACTGGGCCCCCTCCGTTGCTCTCATTCAGGAGACTTATTTATTCATTCAATAAGTAGTTAAGTACTTAATGTGTTCCAGGCACGATGCGTGCAAGGAATTCAGCAGTGAACAAAACATGTCCCTGCAGAACTGACATTCTCATGGGAGGAGGTCTAGGATTAGAGTCAGAAAACTGCCTTTTTTGAGCACCCTGAGCTGATTTTTGTTGTAGCCAGAGCTGAGCTTTCAGGAAAAAAATAAAACACACTGTCCTGGCAGGTGACAAGATGGGCTACAGACCAGGTGGCACCTTATTTAAACCTTAAAGGTCTTGTGAGATCTAGCTGATCTTTTGCATCTCACACTCTTCTCTCCATTGCTCTCTGGGCTACAGCCACACTCTGGAAAAAAGCAGTTTGCCTCAGGGCACTTACAGTTGGCCATTCCTCTGCCTGCACATCTTTGCATCATGACTGCCTCCTGTCATTGAGACCTCAGCTTAAATGATACCCAGAAAGGGTCCTTCCCAATCCCCTTATCTGGAGCAGCCTCACCTCAGAAACTTTCACTTAGCCCTGTTTAATAACCTTCATAGCACTTACTAATACACGAAATTCTCTTGCTTATGTGCTTACTTCATAAAAGCCTGCCATCCTCCATTGGAATTTCAGACACCTTGCCTGCCTTGTTGGTTGCAGCATTAGTATGATTGAACAGAGTTCCTGGGATCTGCTTCCTCACTCATTCAGTAAATATATGTTGGAGGGAGAGGGCAATTCTATGGCCATGAGCAATTCCATATTCTGAGGATACAAAGAAAAGACAAAAATTCCTGCCCTTGTGGAATCTATACTTAGAAGGAGGTAGGCAGAATTGGGGATCAGGAAGACTGAGAATGAGGAGGCTGAGATTACTGCTCCTCAGACCATGGGGATTGCCTTAGAGGTGATGAAAAGTGGTAAGGTTCTGGATGTATTTCAGAAGGGCAGGGGCAGAGTCTGGTATAGGGTGTGTAAGGAAGAAAACGAGAAGGATGAGTTCAAGAGTTTTGGCCTGAAAACTGGAAAGATGGAGGTGCTGTCCGCTGAGATGGAGAAAGCCTCAAGAGAAGAGGTTGAGGTGCCCGGAGCTCAATTTTGGACATGTTACTTTGCATTCATAGACATCCGGTGAAGTTGTGTCCAAGACAAGGAGACCATTGGGTCTGTGGTGGAGGCTGAAGAGGTGGGATGCATGAAGCCCAAGGACCTCCGTGGAGGTGTGAGGAGGGAGCAGGCAGAGGCCCAAAAGATGGAGCTCATGGACTTTCTTATTACTGGGGAGGCTGAAGAAGCAGCAGAGGACGGGGAGGGCTAGAAGGGGCCACCAGGGAGGCAGCGGGCAGGGAGAGGCTGGGGTCCGGAGAGCTACAGGGGAAAGATGGGAGGGATCGGTGTGTCCAGTGCCGTGAAAAGGGGACTGACTGTTGGTGTTGGCTTTGATGACCTTGATTGAGTGACAAGAAGTGTAAAGAATGGGAGGGGGACACAGGCAGCAGAGAAAAACCTGCGGAGAAATGGATAGCTGGAGGATGAAGAGGTAGTTTTCTGACATTTTAAGAGATGAGCAAGGTAGTGTGTTAGTGATCTAATGGACTCTGAGGGAGCGTCTTTACCTTTGTTTTGTAGACAATGAAACCAGGGCACAGAAAGCTTAAGTAAGTTGGGGAGCAAGGGTTAGAGGCCACCCAGAGTGCACTAGGAGGGGACTGTCTTTCTGCCTTGGGATTGGGAACTTCAGCCCCCTGAAGTAGAGCTTGGGCACCATTGTACAAGTCCTCCCTATTCCATGGGCCACTGCCAAGGCTCCTTCCCAGTCTGCTTCTCAGAGTGTCAAACGAGAGGACTGCCAGCTACTATGAGCCTCTGACTTCTGCCCTCCCTCACCTCCATAGGTTTGCCCACCTATAGCCATGGGACGCAGGAAGTCAAAACGGAAACCACCCCCCAAGAAGAAGATGACAGGCACCCTGGAGACCCAATTCACCTGTCCTTTCTGCAACCACGAAAAGTCTTGTGATGTGAAAATGTGAGTGAGGGGCTGGGTGAGGCCTCCTGCCCCACTGGGTACCTGAGTCTCTCCCCCTTGCCTGTAGTCCTCCATCCTGTCCCAGTCCTTCTGTTTGGGGGGTCACCAAGGGCTTATTGCTCATCATTCTCTCCACCTCACTCTATCCCATATCAGGGACCGTGCTCGCAATACCGGAGTCATCTCTTGTACCGTGTGCCTAGAGGAATTTCAAACGCCCATCACATGTATCCTTGGAAAATGCAGCTTTTGGCTGGGAGGGGCGGGGGTAGTCAGAGCTGTCATGCCCAGGGTGGGCTAATTAGGGGCAGATCGCTAAGGGTGAGGGGGCTGGAGTCCATCCCTACGCCTCTAGCCCCACTGTGGCCTGGCACAGGGCCACTGCCACTAAGATGAGCAGAGGTATATTGGGGGGGGGGTGTCCAGTGCCACTAATTGTCCTTGACCTCAGCAATTCAGATTTGTCAGAACCAGTGGATGTGTACAGCGATTGGATAGATGCCTGTGAGGCAGCCAATCAGTAGCAACACAGAGGACCCATCCCTTGGTGGCCCTGCCTGCCACGGACCCACCTGCTGGGTCCCAATCCAGAGACATTCCAGGGGTCCAGGGTGTGGGTCCAGAGCTGTGTGTATGGAATGGGTGTGAGCGTGAGTGAGCTGGTGTGGCTGCAAGCATGGCTGTGTGCACGTGGACTTGGGGTGAAATTGGTCTCCTGGGCCTGAGAGGCCCAAACTGGCCTCATTTGGCTCCAGACTCCTTTGAACTGCTCCATTCTCCAGCCCCAGCCTCCTGTGGCTTTGGAGTCCTGGCTCCTTCAGGGTAGGTTCCTGACATCCTGGGCAAGGGAAGCCACCAGAGTCTGAAGCGGGACCTCCCTGGACTCCTCACCCACCTCACCAGCACCTCACCTGTGTGAACAGGATTTCCCGCCCTTCTTCCCTTCCTCCCAGTGCCTGTAACTGGGTGTCAGAGCCACGTTCCCCAGGTCCCTTGGCTGGGCCTCGGTAGGAGGCCAGCTTCCCTGTGCTAACTAGATAAGCTCTGTGTTAATGGGAGCTGCTTTTATAGAGGAGGCAAGGAACGGTGTGGGGATAGCTGTCAATCAACTAGCCCTTCAATAAAGCAGCTCATGGAGATCCTGGCTGACTGTGATTTCTTGGCTTCTGTGTCTACCCCAGCGCCAGAAGAGGAGGTGGGATTTAGGGTGAGGCACTTTAGAGGTAGCGGTCACTGGTTGGAGGTGGGGTTCTGTCAGTCCTTCAAACGGTTCAGTATTTCATTCATGAAGTATTCAGGGCAATGCTGGGTGCATAGGATGGAGCAGACACATCTGGCCAGGTGTTTACAGAAGTCACAGTGAAAACCCTGGGGTATGGGAGGCAGTACAGAGGAGGCAGTGTTCAAGACCACCCCATACCTGACACTGCTCTCAGGGCTTGTTATTTCCATGTCCCAACAGCTGCCCTGTGAGATGGGTGCAAGGTAACCCTAGGTTCACAAATGGGGAAACAGGCCCGAGAACTAGGAGGCCACTGAGGTCCCTCAGCCAGAAAGACATAGCTGTGTCTTGAACTCAGGCTGGCTCCACAGCCTGTGATCTTCCTTATAAGTCCAGGGAACAGAAGTTCATGGGATGTTTTGGGGGCTGTGGGCAGGGGCGGAACCCTGGAGAAACATACTGGTCCACTGAGAGGACCTGTTTGCAGGGCTGGCGGGGAGTGTCAGAAGACTGCGGGTAGATGTGCACCTGCCCTCAGAGGGTCTTAAGGGTGGCAGGAGCCCTGACCCTGGTAACCTGGGCAGATCCAGCACCTGAACTTGGCCTCATGGAACCTTCGCATTAGGTAACCTGGCTTCAGAGTCCTCAGTGGTACTGAGGGAAGGATGTAAAAAATTGGGGGGGCTATGAAGAGGAGGGAATGGACAGGGAGAGTGCCTGGAATTGTTCAAACAGCTCCAGTGCCACCCAGGGCAGGGACAAGAGAACAGCCAAGGAAGATTCAGCTGGCCTGGAAGTCCTAGCCACGCACTGTGCAGTGACAAACCCCTCCCTGGCACTTCTACCTTCTCTAGCGCCCCGGGTAAGGTCCCCTAGACCTGGAAGGAGATAGAGGACCCAGGCGGCAAGGTAGACAGGCCCCTGAGTTCAGCAGTACCAAGATCCAGCTGAAAGGGGTCTTGTTCCTTTGGCACCCAGAGCCCTCCCTGTCACCGGCCCACCCTAGCCTGACAGACCAAGTGCTAATATGGTACTGTTTTCCTAAGGAGGCAGGGCCCTGGGCCAGGCATGGATCCTCCTCAGCATAGCTTCCCTGCGCTGCCCTGGGGGGAGCAGATCTTGTGGTCACCAGGCCAAGAGTGCCTGGAATCTGGTTTACGAGGCCCCAGGGACTGTGTGCATCTACATGAGGGACTTCTGGTGTCTGTCTCTGCAGGTCCCCACATTCCAGCCTCAACCTCTGTCCTTATGGGGGAGTGAAGGAGGGAGGGGAAGAAGACTGCTCTGGGTCCCCCTCCCATTCTCTGCATTCTCCCCTTAGCACCCTGTGACTGGTTTCTTCCAGGCAGGAGGGCTGGACCCTCCTCTCCAGAACAAGACGCCCTCTGAAGGGTGAAGTGGTTGGAGCCCTGTCCACAAACTTAAGGTCCTGGAGTGACAGGCCAGAGTTGGGACTCAGCCTTAAGAAGGCTAGGAGCAAGTGAGGCAGAGAGGGGCAGCTGTACCCTGTGGCAAGCCACTCAGCAGCTCCATGCCAGTCAGTAGGACACATTGCCTTGTCCCATAGAACCAATCTTTACTTTCCCCCAGTCAGGCTGAAGGGGTTGCCCCTGCCCACGAGTACCACCAGGACCCTTGCATGTCACTTCATTGAAGCTTCCCCTGACCCTACAAGATTCACTGTTCCTATTTTTCTTATGAGAAAACAGGCTGTGCCCAAGGTCACTGAGCCAGCAAGCAGCAGAGTCACATCCCATCCCACCAGTGTCGGCACTCGGTCTTCCTCACTACCACCAACCTGTCCACAGGAGGGTGTGTGCATGGATACTGTGGTGTGTGAGGCTGTGCGTGTATCACCATTCCGGTATTTCTTTTTCTTTGTGGTGCTGGGGGTGGAATTTAGGGCCTCACACATGCTGGGCAAGGGCTCTACCACCAAGCTCCACCCCAGCCCAGTGTTTGCCATTTCACATGTCGCTGGTGGCGAGTGTGGACTACATGTAGGTGCACATCTTGTGTGCAAGGTTAGGAGTGCATGTGGATGTTGCACTAGACACGGTGCCTGTCCTATGTCTAATGGACTGAGGTCCCTGTGCATTCCTTGGGGCAGGTATGTGAGTGCAGGAGATGGGGTGTATCTGAGCAAGGTTGTCTGCATGTGTGCGAGAGCCATACAGGCTCTGGGACAGAGCAGTTCCAAGCCTCAGGTGATTTTACAGCATTTATTGTGCTCCAGTGAAATAGGAAAAAAGTGCTCGCGTTACAAACGCTGCTGTCACATCCGCGTACGCCAGTCTCTGCAAACCAAACCGCGTGTGTCCGCTGCGTCTCTGGGCATGCAGTTTGCTCCCACTGTGGGAATGGGCTGGGGGCAGGCGGAGCCTGGGCTCTGGGGGCTTGGTTTGGGGGCTTCTGGTCCTGGGGGTACCCACTTGTGAGGGAGTGGGGGACAGCTGGAATAGCTTTGCTCAGTGCATCATCTGGGTGCTTTCAAGGACACCCAGCTGTAGGTTGGACCCTGCAGTGCCACAGGGAGGATGGCCCCCTTCCCTCACAGGTCCCCCAGTCTGCACTCCCCAAATTGTAACCCTATCGGCAGGTGCCAGGGGGCTGGAGGACGCCATGCAGGGGGACAGGGTTGGCTGGAGCCGGTTGGGTCCAGCCAAGAGCAGCAGCCAGCCTCCCTGGGGGGCCCTAGGCAGAGTTGTAGTAGTTATGTGCGTGGTGGTTTGGGGTGGGCTCACCCAGCTCCGGGTACTCTGGCGTCAGGCAGTACTTGGGGTCATAGACCTGGCGCGGTAGCCCATACACCGTCATGCCCCTCTGTGAGGCCCCCTTGTTGCTGCCCATCTGCAGGCTGACATTCTGCATGTCACAATGCTCCATGCCCAATCCTGGCTCGAAGATCTGTCTCTTGGTCCCGGGTGCAGTCATACCGGCCTACACAGGACAGAGTGGTCAGGCCTTGGTTACCGTGAGGACCTGGCCAGTGTGACCAACAGCCCCCTACTCACCTGGCTGGCTCCCTTGTTGGTGCCCATCTGCAGGCTGATGGTGGCCTGGTCCAGGGGCTGGTCTGTCCCCAACTTGGGGTCATAGAGGTGGCGCCGGGTACCATAGGCTGTCATGCCTTGCTGGCTGGCAAACTTGTTGGTGCCCATCTAGGAGACCAGAAAGAGTCACACCAAAGATTACAAAGTTCCCCCGTGGGCCGTGAGACACCTGATGTCGGATCATGAGGCCCTGCTGCCTCCCTTGGTTTACAAGCTAGAAAATGAGTGTCAGTGGGCATAGCACACAACCAACATTTTGGGTTCCCATTCTCATCAACTGGGCCATCCTGGCAAAAGTAGGCTAGCAGCTTCTCCAGGCCTGGGGGTGGGTGAGGTGAAGAGTGCCTGGCCCCTTGGTCTGTTGGCAGAGGGAGTGAACACGAGTGGAAAGGGCTAAGCAGGGTCCTGGCCTAGTGTTAGTTAATGCCAGATGTCCTGCCCCCGCAAACCTCCAGGCACCAGCTGCCCTCCCTCCAGGAGGGCATTGACCTCCCACTCAGCGCAGCAGTGAATGGGGAAGGGGCAGTACCTGCAGCCCAATGATGTTCCGTCCTTCTCTTAGCTTCTCTGGCTCAAATTTCCGCTCTTGCTTCTCCGCATACTTCACACCCACATTCACCTTGTTTCCCTTCGTCTTGGCCTGGGTGGGGCCAGGAGGACAAGGACTGACAAGAGAGCCTCTAGCAGGCTGCATTGTCCCCTGGGAGACATGGCAGGTCACCCGCCCTCCCAGGTCACCCGTCCTGGGCTTGATGGCACAAGTGGCCCCGCATGCAGCCCAGCCTAGCCCAGCCCTATCCTGTGCCCACGCTGCCCCTACACTCACCATGCTGGCCAGAGCCAGGAGGGTGGACTGCACCTGGGTGTGGTTGGTATTCTCAAACAGGTCGTTGGCTTCGAAGATGTCGTGGGGCTTCACCCCATACTTGGTAATGGCCTTGATGAAATTGCCAATGTTCTCCAGCTGGAGGGGAGCAGGCAACATTAGAGGTGAGCGGGGGAGGGCTGAAGGGCTTGTGGACAATGGACCAAGAGAAGTTGCCTCTGGGCTTACCTGGTGCCAATTTTGGGTTGATTCGTTTACCTTCTTCACAGAACCTGGCTGGAGCTTATTGATGAATCTACAAAGAGGGGAGGGGGGTCCGGGGTGAGCCCCTGCTGCTCCCAGCAGGCCAGGCAGGTGGGATAAGCAAACTCAGGGCGAATGGGAAACCAACCACAGGGAAAGTGGACTCAGGTCACCAGCCACAAAGTCCCCATGTCAGGATCTCCTAGTTTTCCTAAGGCTTCATTGGTGGCCACTTATGTCTCAGTTTCTTTTTCTCTTGTGGACACAGCGGGGAACCCACAGGGACCTCTTCTCTGACCACACTCACCCCCTTGGTGATCTCATCAGTATCCCCACTTTCAGTGCCCTCCATGTGCCAGTGATTCCCCAGTGGGCAAGGCCAAGCAGCCCAGGCCTCTCGCTCTCCAGCCCTCCCTCCGTGGGAGTTCCAATCTGCTCAAATCCAGCACCCACCACCCCAGACTCCTGACATACACATCTGCTCACCAATCCCTCCTCCCTCTGCTATGCTCAGTAAGCAACAATTCCCACCTTTCCTGGTGCTCAGCCAAATTACTTGGACTTGACTTCCCCTTTCTCTTCCGCAGCAAGTCCTTGGGCTCTGCCTTCTAAATGCATGAGGAAGCCCACCCACTTGCCCGCTGCCCCTCACCACCCCTACCCTGCTCTGAGTCCCCAGCGCTTCTGCTGGGCCCTTGTAGTGGCCTCCTGTCCGTGGGCTCCCAGCTTCCACCTCCTCCCTCACAAACTTTTGGCCTTTTTAGTTTTTCCTTGTTAAGCTAGGAATGGACCCCAGGCCCTTGTGCATATTAGACAAGTGCTCTACCACTGAGCTGCACCCCAGCCCTTTACATAGTTATTTATGTATTTTTTGAGGCAGGATAAGTTGTCCTAACACTCAGTTGCTGAGGCTGGCCTCAAACTTGCCATCCTGCCTCAGCCTCCCGAGTAGCTGAGATACAGACATGACATTGTGTCAGACAAGAATGACCTTTTATTTTATTTTCTCATTTTGCTGTGCAGGGGATCAAACCCAGCCCATGCTAAGCAAGCTTGTTCTCTACCACTGAACTACATCCCCAACCCAAAAATGGCCTTTTAAAAGCAATTCAAGGGCTAGCATTCAAGAGGCCTTGGGTTTGATCCCCAGTCTCTCTCTCTCTCTCTCTCACACACACACACACACACACACACACACACACACATTAAGTTACCTTCCAGTTCAAAATTCCATACTGGATTCTCATTGCCTTTAGTATAAAGTCTGAATTCCTCTACATGACTAACAGACCCTGTATCACGTGGCCTCCGGTTAACCTGATGACTTTACCTCCCTCCACTTCCCCACCCTGAGTAGGTACCAGCATGCTACCTCAGGGCCTTTGCTCTGTCTGCTCTGCTCTGCTTCCATTGTTCTTCTCCCAGGTCTCCTGGCTCCTTCCTTCGCTTCATCCAGAACTCTGTTCAATGTTACCTCCTCAGAAAGGCCCTCCAGACCACACTAGGAGAGGACTTCCACTCCGCGAGGGTCCTCCCACTCCTCCCACCATACTTCCCACTGATTCTTCTCCTTGGCACTTATCTGCAAGTGTGTGATTGTTTGATCAATTCTTTGATCTCCCCCAGTAGGATTAAAGCTTCCTATCAGACTCCATCCAAGTGGATCTGGTTCACTATCCCTGTGCCTAGACCAGAGCCTGGTACACAGCAGAAGCTATAAATGCTTATTGCATGAGTGGATTACTGATGGGTAGGTTAGCTCTGTACTCTTTTCTTCTTTTTGGGCAGTGTTAAGGGTGCAACCCAGGACCTCTTTCATGCAAGGAAGGCACTCTACCACCAAGCTGCACCCCAGCCCTTGCTCTGTACTCTTGAGACTCAAGCAGCGCCCATGAGATGGGACACCAGCATGGATGGAGATGATGAAGCAAGATGAGCACCCTTACTTCTCCTTCTCAGCACCTAGGACTCCATAGTCTGCACCTTTGGAAAGCTCAAGGGCAAACTCTGGCTCTCGTGGTCACCGGCCTGGGGGCCTGGACCAGACTCAGAGAGGCACACAAGACCCCAGCTGAGCTCAGGCCCCATTCAAGGAAGGGGATGGGAGCTTCGGAGCTGAGGGTTTTCATTTCCCTTGGCAGCGAGGTTCTGAGGGTAGTAAAAAATTATCATGGCTCATGCCCATTGCCAAGCCCATGATGAACAGTCATGGTTGCCCCTGCCTTTTAACGGTCACCTCTCTTTCTTGGGATGCTGGAGACCATGAATTGACATGCCCTGTAGAGCTGCTGGTTAAGATTCTGGAATCATTTCCCTTGTGACACCGTGAGACTTAGAACAATGTGTCTCACCTGAGCCTCAGTTTTATTTGCCTGTTAAATGGGCACAGTGGTTGTTTGCCAGCTCAGAGGACTACTTGGAGATATCAGCTATAAGGTGGTCAGCCAAGTTCCAGGCTCATGGTCATTTGAGGGGGATTGAGGGGCTACAAGGACTTGGGTGTGGAGTAGCTGAAGGTAAGGTCTGTACCACAAGAGTGCCACTCACTCGCAAAGGATGATACCATCTTTGAGGCCATCCATGAAGTTGTTGCCGATGCGACGTCCCGTTACCCCCTCGATCCACTCTCTCAGCTCCTGTTCCCGCTGGTGGTCATACTTCTGGGCCAGCTGGGGGTTAGGGGCACAGAGAGGGTGGTGAGGACACAGGCAATGGAGGACAGCTTTGGCTCCCTGAGTCTGATTCGAATCTCCCCAGGCCTGATCTCCTTCCTTGCCCCATCCCAACTAAGGCAATTCTATCCCAGTGTCCATGGGGGCGGGGGCTAGAAAGGGGCTGAGGGCCAGGGCTGAGGTGGCACCTGCCCAGGGGGCCATTCCGGGCATTCTGAGGTTTGGCACCAGAGAATGTAGACAAGGAGGCGGGTGGAGAGCTGGATCCCCAAGCTGGGGGGTGGCGCCGGCCTCCTGGTTCCCCCTCCAGGCCAAACTTGGGGCTTAGTTTCCCTTGGCCCTGCCCCCTCCACCCCCATTTGGGAAGAGAGGGTGCCATAGGCAGGGGAGGGGGAAAGTTAAAGAGCTGGGTGCTGACTTTTAGGGAGCATACTCTAACATCTGTCTCTGGGTGTCTCCCGGGGTCTTCTGCCCCAAGTGGGGGGCTTGCCTTCCTCTCACTTCTGATCCTTGGGTCCCTGTACTTCTGTCTCTTTCTCCAATCCCCCTCTCCTCAGGCTCTCCCCGACAACCCCAGTTCTGTCTGTCCTCCTTTGGCCCAGTTTCCAGGTCCCCATCTCTGGGTAGCTAGTTCCTGGAGCACCCTGCAGGTCCATTTCTTCGCTCTGACTTCAGGTTTGCTGGCTCTGGTGGGGGGTGGGGCTCCTCAGTCTCCCCTCCCCGCCTCGCTCTTATCTCGCTCCTGGCTCGTCCTCCCCGTCTGTCTCAGGCTCCCAGTATCTCCTCTACTTTCCCCCTCCTTCCCTCTCCACTCGCCCCCACTCCCACGTCTCTAGAATCCTCCAGCCCAGCCAGGCTCCCAGCCCCCGAGGATTCGGGCGGCCCCTTCCCCTGGGTGGAGAGGAGGGAGGTGGGAGGGGGCGGCCCCTCACCTGGCCCGGGTCCTGCCGCCCCCCTCCCCACCAGCTCCGCTTTATAAAGCAAACCCGCCCTTATATAGCGCGGCCCGGGCTCCCTGAGGCCGCCTTATATGGCGCGGCGGCTCGGTGCGACTCCGGGGCGGCTCTGGGGGGAAGGGGGCGGCGCTGGGATCGGACTCCCGCCAGAGCACCCGCCCCCTGCCGCCCCTTCCTCCAGCCCGAGGGTCCCGCAACCCAGGTTCTAATCCCGTCCCGCTCCCTTGCTGTGGGACCTGGGAAAAACCATCCTGCGCCTCAGTGGTCCCCTCTGTCAAATGGGGCTGGGACTTTGCCCTAGCGACGCCCCGGGAGCGTTCCAGTGGGACGGGGCTTCAAGTGCCCTATCTTGTGGGGAGGTGAGTTCAGAGTCCCAATTCTGTGCCCGCCTTAGCTGGGACCTCAGTTAACCCATCCATAACGTGAAGATGGTTTCCTGGTGTCTGCCTAGCACTGCAATTAGGAAACCCCCTGGGGGGTCTGACGCCCACTTCTCCACCCCAACCATCTCCTTCCTGATCTCCCACACTTTCTTCACCTCCCAGGAAACCAGCTGTCAAGGGTTCTCAATTTCTTTGTCAGGCTGGGGGCTGTGAGAAAAATCAACAAGTCTTCCCTCTGTGTCCCTGCCAGGAACACCAAAGGTTGACAAAGGACTTCCATCAGGTGGCTGGGTGCCCCCATCGCACCCCAAAAAAGTATCTGAGGGCTCTGGGGTGTTCACAAGAGTCAGAAAGCCAGAACTACCCTGTACCTCTCCCTCTTCCCCTCTCAGGTTCCCTGTCACATGGAATAGGCAGGAGGGGTTCAGGGAATCCTAAGAGAGGGGCTTGTGGCCTGGCAGAGTAAGTGGGCCAGTCTTACCTTGTTCTTGACCTCAGCTGACAGCCCGTAGGCGGGGCCTCGGTTGAAGTGAGCAGAGGACATGTTGACCAGAAGGCTCTGGTGGGGACAGTAGTGACGCTGAGGACCAGGGAGGCAGCAGCTGAGACTCCGTCTGCACCCTCTTCCCTCCTCACACGTTTTTGAAGCTCCGGAGGTGGCCCGGGTCTCTTCCAAGGCCGTCCCATTGGCTGAACGGGCCTGCCAAGGGGCGGGGCGCCCCCCCACCTTGGCCACCCCCTTCCTCGTGATGTCAGGGCCTTGGTATTGGGAGCTAATTGTGTCATTGTTTCCACCTAGAGGGGCAGCCTGCATTATTCTGAGAAGGGGGCTTGATCAGACAGAGACCAACTTTCTCCCCCACCCCAGCCTGTCACTGTCCACTGAGTCTCCGGCTCAGTCTCTGAGGCACTTTATTTCTGAGGTCATCACCCTTTGTCCCTCTCCAATCTTGAGCCAAGACTGTCATCCCTGGTAGTTTAGCAAGCACCACCCCTGAGCTTAGCCCAGACACCAATAGTCTATATATAGCCTTAGGCAAGTCCCTTCTCTCTGGTCCTCTGTTGCCACATCTGTAAAATGGGCTAATGACAGCTCCTACCTTGTGTAGTGTTGTGAAGATCAGAACAAATGCTGCCTCCAACGTGCACAGGAGAAGAACTCAGGCAATAGTAATATTTCTTTTTTTTAAATATTTTTATTTTTAGTTATTGGCGGACAAATATCTTTGTTTGTATGTGGTGCTGAGGGTTGAACCCGGGCTGCACGAATGCCAGGCGAGCGCGCTACCTTTTGAGCCACATCCCCAGCCCAATAGTAATATTTCTACTGAGGATCTGATACCCCAGTTCGGTCCCCTTCAGCCCCTCATAAGGCTCTGGGAGAGCAGAGATCTTGGATCTACTCTTCCCATCCACCTGTGGGTCACTGGAACCATGAGCTGACTGTTAGTGAGTCCTGGGCCTTGAACAACCACCCTGTCCCAGACTGGCTAGTCTAGTTGGATACTTGCCCTGCCTGGCCAGCTCTTACCCCTGGACCACAGGGGTAGATGTCATATCCACATTATGCAACATATGTCAAGGACACGACAGAGACACTTGGACGACATGCCAGCAACCTGCCACATGCTGATGATATATTTTGCTTTTTTTTTTTTTCCTGGTGGTGCTAGGCATTGACCCAGGGGTACTTTAACACTGAGCTACACCCACAGACTTTTATATGTTTTTATTTTGAAACAGGGTTTTGGCTTGCTAAGTTGCAGAGACTGGCCTCAAACTCGTGATCCTCCTGCCTCAGCCTACAGAGTTGTTGGGATTATAGACATACACCGCTGCACCCATTTCTGAATCTTTTTTTTTAAACTGTTGTCTGGAAATGGAGCCCAGGGCCTCCTACATATCAGGCAAGTACTGTACCACTGAGCAACATCCCCAGACCCTGCAGAGCAGAGAATTTGAATGAATGCAGGCCCCTGTCCTTAATGCTATGGGCTAAAGTCAGGGTTTCTCAACCTTGGCATCCAGTCGGGGCTGGATCATTCTTGGTGATGGGAGGCTGTCCTGGGCGCTGTAGGACTTTTTAAGCAACATCCCTGGCCTTTACTGATTAGATGCCAGTAGTACCTCTTAGCTTGTCAAAATGTAGACACACATTGCCAAGTGTCCTCTGGGGCTGGGGGTGGCGGTGGAGCAGATCGCCCCCATTTAAGAACCACTGGCCTAAGGCAACATGCTAAGAAACAGTTGATGGCATGTCACGATACAGTGAAGGTACAATAAAATTCATCAAACGAGCTGGCAGTTAGCACCTAGTATGCACTAAGTGCTTTGGCTCAGTTAACTCATCCCTCACAGCAGCCTGTGAGGTGGCTCTGTATGAGGCACAGAGAAGCGAAGCCCGCAGTGCGGATCACACGGCTCGAGGATGGCACAGCTGGGAATCAAACGTGCAAATTACTGCCTGCTGCCCTCGCTGAGGGGACCGCAGGTCACTACTGCGCATGTGAGGACCGGTGCCTGGGCCCAGCTCGCAGTCGGCGCCCCCTGGCGGCCCGGGAGGGGCGGGGCCTGTGGGGGGGGGTCCGGGCGGCGGTGACGTCACGCGCTGACTCACCGGGCCGCGCTCCCCGGCCGCGCTTGGCCATTTATAGAATCTGCGCTGCCTCTGAAGTCACGGTCCAGGCACGACGGGGGCGGGGTGGGGAGCTCTTGGCTCGCCCCCGACGGGGCAGCCCGGGGTCTCCCGAAAGGGCAGCCCTCCCTGAGTCTGTCCTCTCCGATTCTCGGTCTGTGACGCTGTACTTCTTATCCTGTCTGATTCATCCCCGTCTCTGGGTCGCTGTTTGTCGTTCCTTCTGTGTCGCCAAGGTTTTTTTTTTTTTTTTTTTTCAGTCTCTGCCTTTGCCTCTCTCTCTCCCTCTCTCTCTGATGGCGCTGTGAATCGGCCTGGCTCACTGTCTCTGCCCTCCTGTCTCATCGCTCCCTCCATTCTCTCTCCATCTCTCCATCTCCGTTTTAGTTCCAGGGCTCCGACGCTTTCTGTGTCTCTCTCTGGAGGTCGCTGTATGGTCTCTCTATCTGGAAGAGAGCGGTGGAGGCAGAGAGAAGGGGCTGATCCCAACCGGAGGCCCCAACCCCGGAGACAGCTCCATCTCCAAGTGCCCACCTGCAGCCCCCCTGCCCAGCTCCCAGCTGGCATTTCCCAGGCTTCAACCCCTCCGTGCCTCAGTTTCTCATCTAAATGAGAAGTGTGGGATCTTGGAAGGAACCGTGTTTCCTTCCAAGTGTCAGTCCTGAAAGAAAAACCGGTGCCTCCCCTCTGCTTGAGTGAACGCCCTAAACCTTGAGCACAGTTCATCTCTGTCCCTGTGTATCCTGGGAGACGGTTGAAGTCCTATGCTGCATCTGCTTATGGTGGCAGCCCCTCTTTGCTGGCTCCCTCCTGGCCTAGCTTTTCCCTCCAGAAAACAGGTAGAGACCATTGTTTCTAATGGCTTCTGTTTTGGGGTGCTCAGTTGGTACCAGACACTGTACCAGGCACAATCTCATTCAGTCCTCACCATAACCCATTGAGAATGGAAACTCTCAGACCTATTCCATGGGTAAGGAAACTCAAGGTTCGGAGAGGTCAAGCCACTCTCCCAGGGTCACACTGCTTATACGCTTCCTTCCAGACGCTTCCATATTTCTAGAGTCCCCAAGTATGTTCCCACCCCCAGGGCCTTTGTGCTGGCAGTTCCTGCCACCTGGAACACATCTCTGCAAGATGTCTGTGTGGCCTCTTCCTCCCTTAATTCAGTCTGTGCTCAGATGTCACTTCTTCAAAGATGTCCTCCCTGAGCACCTAAAGCAATAGCATGCCCCAAATCCCATACTGCCCATGAGAGGGTGGGCAGGAGGGAGCTGTTCATTAAGTGTTTACATCTGGAAATGGGTGTTTTTTATCTTCTCAAAACTTTAATTTTGGCTGGGAGTGTAGCTAAGTGGTAAAGCACTTGCCTAACATGTGCAAAGCCCTAAATCCAATCCCCACCACTGAAAAACATTTTAATTAAAAAATTGATTTATAAAAATAGCCATGCCACTCTCTTCTGTTCCTGTCCTTTTTTCCCTTGCCCTCTCCTGACATCTTACACATACATTTGCTTATTATTTATCTCATCCCATGAGAATGGAGACCCCATTGGGACAGGGATTGCCTCAGCACCCAGAGCAGTACATACATACAGCAGGCACTCAAAACCTGCTCACTGGGGGCAGGGGCTATAGCTCAACAGTAGAGCATGCACTTAGCATGCACAAGACCCTGGGTTCAATCCCCAGTACCACAAAAGCAAAAAATAAGGAGGAGGAGGAGGAGGAGAAGGAAGAGGAGGAGGAGGAGGAGAAGCCACCACTGCCGGGAAGCTCAGTGGCACACACCTGTAATCCCAGCAACTTGGAAGGCTGAGGCAGGAGGAAAATGAAATTCAAGGCTAACCTCCGCCACTTGGCAAGACCCCATCTCAAAATTTAAAAAATAAAAATGAAGAGGGGCTGGGCATGTAGCTCAGTGGTAGAGTGCCCCTGGGTTCAATTCCCAGTACCCACCCTCACACACACACCAAAAAAAAAAAAAAAAAACCCTAAATAATAAAAGGGACTGGGAGTGCAGCTCTGTGATAGAACACCTCTAGGTTCAACCTCCAGTACTGCAGGAGGGGGAAAAGGAGGAAAAATCTTGCTCATTGAATAAATATGACTAAAGTGGGTGGGCAGGGACTGGAGCCCACGTCTGTCTGACATGTGGATGCCTAACCAATACACAAGGAAAGGGCATGATTTCCCAGCACCTTCTGGATGGAGGTCAGTAGAGGTACGGGAATTTTTTACATTTTCACTTTTCCTCTGCCTAGAAGAGCAATTAGGGGAGTGGGCAGGGGGTGTTTCCACCATGCGACCAGCACACTGGTTTCATTAAAGAGGTTCTTGGCATAAAAGTTAACTAGTGAGATCGAAATAAAACACACAGACTCAGTTACCTTTTTCTATGACCAGGTCCGAGACGGCTCCCCCTCTGGCTGTCACCTCGAACCACCCGGTAGGGCAGCAAGGATTACTCAGGGCTAGCAGGAGAGAGAGAGAGTGAGCATGCCAGGGAGTAGCCTTTTATTGGGGAACAAGAAATTCAGGGGAGAATTCCATCCAATGAAGGTTGAGGGGGGCCGCACTCCAAGGTCAGGGTCAGTGATTGGTCCCCGGGGTCAGTGGTCAGTCACACCCCCGCACGGACAGGCTCTCGCACCAGGAGAGGGCCGGTAAAGCTCCAACACAGTTTAGCCAGAGCGCCTCAGACCCAAACCGGGAGTTGCCCAGTCACGTGTGAGAATGGCTTCCCACAGGGTGTGTGTCACAGGCTGTGATGGGGGCTATAAAAACCATTCTACAACTTGTCCAGCCTGGACAATCCCTTGTCCAACCTTGATCTTTTGAATGAATTTTTTTTTTTTTTGTAGAAAAAACATCTGGTCGAATAAACTTAATTTTTTTTTTTTTTTTACTGGTGACTCTCAGACTGGCAAAATCAGAATATGTAACACTAGGCAATGCAGGGATGTGGGCAGTTTATTGAGAGTTTTCAAAATGACAAATGTCCTTAACTTCTGAATCAGCATATCCTCTTTTAAAGAATATTATGAAGAAGTACAAATGTAGATATGAAGAACGAGAATATGTGCAAGAATATTTATCACAGTGGCCTTATCACCCTGTGGGTCCATCAACAGGGGACAAAGGAGATAGACAAAGATGGATCCAGAATATATAGTACTTTTTTTTTTTTTTCAACTAAATGAAGTCACTGTGGCTCTGCATTTAAATGCAGGGGCTCTCAGCCAGTTGTGATGGCATACACCTGTAATCCAAGCTACTCTGAAGGATTGCAAGTTAGAGGCCAGCTTGGCTGACTTAGTGAGACCCTGTCTCAAAATAAAATGGGCAGGGGAAGCTCAGTGGTAACTCAATGGCTTCGACCCCAGGACTGGTGGGGGGTAGTACTCTAGATCCCTGGCTTACAAGTTTGAAGCCTGCTCTGCTGCTTCCTGGCTGTGTGACCTTGAACAGATGTCTTAACTTTTCTGCACATCTATTCCCTCCTCTAGAAAATGGGTATATCAATAGTGCCTGTTCCCTAGGTTTTCTTTTTAAAAAAAACTTTCTGAGATAATTTTAGACTTATAGAGGAGCTGAAAAAATAGTATAGAGACTTCTCATTTACACTTCACCCAGGTGCTCCTAATGTTAACATCTTACATAATCATCATAAATTTATAAAAACTAAGAAATTAACTTTGCTACAATTGCTATATTTTCATTCGGATTTCTTCAGTTTTTCCTTTTCCACTTATGTCTCAAGATTCAAGCCAAGATCCCTCCTTGCATTTAATTGTCATGTGTCTTTAGATTCCTCGAATATGTGACAGTTCTTCGGTTTTTTCAACGACCTTGACAGTTTCGGAAAGTACTGGTGGGTTATTTTGTTGACCCTCTCTTTGTTTGGTTTATGTCGATTAGATTGAAGTTTTGGCGTTGCTGGGAAGGATGCCAAAAAGATGACGATGTGCCCTAATGCATCATACCAAGGGCTTCATGATGTCATGATGACTCACTGCTGGTGATATTAACCATGGTCAACTGGTTAGGATGATGTCTGCCAGGACCCTCCACCTTGAAGCTGCCGCTTTTCTAGGGTGTGTGTGTGTACCAGGGGCGCATTATCATTCAGTTACACTCTCAGTCCTTTTTATTTTTTGAGGCAGGGCTCGCTAAATTGCCCTGACTGGCCTCAAACGTGAGATCTTCCTGCCACAGCCTCCCTGTAGGTGGGATTACAGGCGTGTGCTGCCGCACCCGGCGCTTTGCTAGGATGCTTCTGAGGACTGCGTGCTAGAGTGTGCTTGGGTCTCACATGTAGTACCGTGTTCCGTGCTAATACGTATATAAAATAAGCAAACGTCTATGTTGAAATCGACTACTCTGGAAGCATAAATAAGAAAATAAAAGCCAAGACTGCCTCATGAGGCGGGACTTTGGGAACTCTGAAGCCCGCAGCCAGGAGACCCCATCACCGCCCACGTTCCAGCTCAATAGAATGAACTGCGCCTACGCGCAGCTGGATGCGCGGAACAGAAGGCAGTAGTGACCCCAGCCGCCGCCCGAGTGGGCTGTCATCTGGTCCTGGGAGGGGCGCGTAAGCCTTCTAGACCTGCAGCTGATTGGATGCAGTTTCTCTAAGATTGGCCAGTCACCGGAGCCCTGATGAAGAGGGTGTGCTGCGTCTGCGCAAAGTTGTTGAGGCAGCTTTAGGGGTATCCGCGACCTCGCATCGGCTCTCCGAACAGAATAACTGAAAAACTGCAGAAATTGGTGTTTTATTTATTGTACGGAGAATCGAACCCAGGGGCTCTTTGCCACTGAGCTGCATCACCCAGACCTTTTTATTTTTCATTTTGAGACAGGCCTGAAGGGTGGCCTTGAATTTGAGGTTCTCCAGTCTCAGCCTCTCCAGTCGCTAGGCTTATAGGTGCGCACCTCCGCGCCTGCCTCAGAAATGGTTAGTGAGGACTGATAACCCTCCTTGCCCAGGGCCATGGCTACTGCCAAGACTCTGTGTTGTGTGCTAATTCATTTGAGTTACTAACAGCCTAGAGCTGGGTGTCTCTGGGAGAGCACCGGAGACTCTCAATCTCACCTCAAGTCCTCACTGCCTCTAGGTCTTACCTAAAGGCGAACTCAGTGAGGCTTTCCTTAAACCGCCTGGTTTCCAACAGTTACTCCCCCCACCCCACCCCCACACCGCCTCCTGTCTCTGCTTCATTTTTCTCTAAATTACTTATCATTTTAAAAGGGGCACTAGGGATGGAACTCAGGGCCTCCCAATTGTTAGGCAAGAACTTTACCACTGAGCTGCACACCCAGACCTTAAAGTTGACTTTTAAAGACTATCAGGTATATGGAAAAGTGTATAAGACATCATTTACCACTTTCGGCCTTTTTAAGATCAAAGTATCAAAGTAAAATGCACAAATCCTAATAGAGAGCTTGATAAATTTTTACATAACACACCTGTATAATCACTGCTAAGTTCAAACCATAAAATATTTATATATAATACAGGCCTTTTGTTTATTTCCTCCAATAGAATGTCAACTCCCTAAGGTCAGGGATCTTTTTTTGCTCACTGCTGTTCCACACTTAGAGGCATTTAACACATGATTGTTGAGGGACTCTGAGCCTTCTTGTGGCAGCATGGGCCTGGCCTCAGGCTCCTTTCACCCTACACACACTTTGGCTCTGGGTCCAGGTGTGAGCAGGGTTGGGGGGAGCTCTTTCACTTCTCTTCAGTCCCTTTTCATACTTTAGGGACAGAGGACTCCCTTACCCACTGCTGGGGATGTAGCTCAGTGGTGGAGCACCGCTGGCATCAATCCCCTGTGTGTGTGTGTGTGTGTGTGTGTGTGTTTAGAGAGGCATCAAAGTGATTCCAGCTCTGCAGTGCAGACTCTATCCATGACCACAGCACACAGTAGGGCCATTAGAGAATTTCAGAAGCTGTACTCAGGAACCACTGTGGACAGAAGAATAGGAGTTGGGCATTAGAGAGTGGGAGGGGAAGCTGGAGAGGACCAGGGAGGCCTCCACATGTCCCCCATGCCCAAGTCCCCAGGATTGACCAAGGGCTGCAAGGAGATAGAAGTGGGCACAGAAGCCAGCAAGGTAAAGCAGTCACCGCTGGGTCTGCAAAAAGATTGGGAAGACAGTGGTTAGGTGATTAGTCAGTGGTGCAGAAGAGAGTCTCAGGGCTTATTTTAAAGTCTCAAACAGAAGCAGAAGCAGATAGAATCCCAACAAGAAGGGAGAGTTGCTAGGGTTTTCAGATAGGATGAAAATTAGAAAACCCCATCCACTCATTTATTCATTTTATTATTTTTCAGGGCCAAGGATTGAATGAGGGCTGCATTACACATGTTGCCACTGAGCTAAATTCCCAACCCCTCATTTATTCATTTTTATAACAATTACCTTGCCTAGCATGGAGGCTCTGGATTTGATCCCTAGCACCACACAAGTAAAAAAAAAATTCCTTCTTCTTCTCAGAGTTTATGGTAAATAGTAAACGCTGTGAAAAGAATATATTAGGATAATAAATAACTCCACTTATTGAGCACCAACTATGTAGCAGGCACTATACTAATCCTGTATGTCCTTGTCTCCCTTTCACAACAGTTTCTTGAGGTACTTTGTTATTCCCATTGCACAGAGGCAAAAACTGAGGCTCAGCAAGAGAAAATCAGATGCTTGAGGACATACAGCTAGTAAGGGTCAGGAATGGGATTACAACCCAGTTCTTCTGGGGTCCAAAAGTAGAACAGCATAACCAAGCACACAGTAGATGTCCAGTGCATGTGGGTGGGTGAATGGGTGGAGATAGCATCTCCAGGGATCATTATATACCATAGTCACAGGCAAAGAGAGAAACTTCATGCCAATATGGACATGTGGTCCCTCTGTTGCAGAGAATCAGCACTAGGTCTGGAGGGAGGCAGGGGACAAGTGAGCAGGAGGTTGAATGAATAGGACCCCTAGGCCCACTCACCCAGCAGGAGTCCACCTATCATAGGGTAGGTAACCAAAAGCCTGAGCCATAGTTCAAGAGATGAGAAGATGGCTCACCAACCCCCACTCTAGAAAGCTTGAACCAGGATAGGTGGGGGACTGACACAGAGAGGCCAAGTTCCTCTATCTGCCTCTGCCTTGGCTGGGTGTAATCACCAATTTTCTTTCATTCTTTCCTTTTTAATGTTTTTTAGTTGTCAATGGACCTTTATTTTATTTATTGATATGCGGTGCTAAGAATCGAACCCAGTGCCTCATACATGCTAAGCAAGCGCTCTGCCACTGAGCCACAACCCCAGCCCACACATTTTCTTTTACTATAACAAAACACTGAGGCTGGGTGACTTTATTTTATAAAGTTTTATTTAGCTCATAGTTCTGAAGGTTCAAGCACCCACATTTGGTGATGCCTTCTTGCTGGCAGAGTACCAAGTCACCTCAAGTCATCATGTGGCAAGAGACCGAGTTCACATGTGTCTTTTGGTCTTTCTTCCTCTTCTTTATTTCTATTTTTATTATTTATTTACTTATTTATTATTTTTAAGAAGAGGTCTTGCTGTGCTGCCCAAACTGGTCTCAAACTTACAATCCTCCTGCCTGAGTCTCCTGCCTAACTGGGGTCACAGGTGTGCACAAACCATTCCCAGCTCTCTACATCCTCTTATAAAGTCACCAATATTCAATCACGGGGGCCCTGTTCTGATGACCTTTTGTCATCTAATCACCTCCCAAAGGTCCCACTTTACCACCACAGTTGGATTGTTTCCACCCTCTTAATGCTTCAAAGTGGGGATAAAATGTCAACACCGGAGCCCTTCCCGGGCACACTCTAACCACACCCCAATCACAGTACTGGGTTAGAAAGAGGCAGTGGGCCTACCCATGGGGCTCCTGAGTCGGGCCAATCTTAGGTGAGAAATTTCCCCAAAGGGTTCCTTTTTCAGCTGGACATCCTCAACAGTGCCCAACCCATGTTGATGGATTCCCCCACCACAGGAGCGCAGAGCAGGAGCTGGAGTGTGTCCGCCAGGACCTAGCTCACTCTTTTTTTTTAATATTTATTTTATTTCTTAGTTTTAGGTGGACACAATATCTTTATTTTACATTTATGTGGTTCTGAGGATCGAACCCAGTGCCTCATGCATACTAGGCGAGCACTCCACCACTGAGCCACAACCCCAGCCCCCTAGCTCACTCTTAAAGGCTGAGGATGCTTGTCTCCACGGAGAGCAGGTGCCACCAGATGAGAGTACTGATGGCCAGGCGGAGCAAACCTGGGGAGGGGGCAGGGGCAAGTTAGGCCCCGCCCCTTACGGCATGACCCCGCCCTCCAGCCTCGCATCTTCCTACTACCGGGACTCTGGCTCCTGGAGTTTGCCTGGTTCCAGGGTACTTGCAGGAGCTTATTTGGTATAAGATGAAATCAGGGCCCAGAACTATAGGAGGAGGAGGCACCACAGGGAGGAACCGGAGGTGGTCATCCTCCTGTCGCCATGTCCACACCCCAGGATTCTCCTCTGCCCTACTGCCTAGCTTCTATAGCCAGTGAGGCAGATGCCAGCTGTACCATCTCAATATGACCATACTCCGAAGTGAGATTAGCTGGATATCAGGAGCAGAGGTGCAGATCGGGAGACTCAGACGGTATCTCTCACATACGTTTAGGGTAGTCAGCCCTGTGTAGACCGTGGGGATCGGACACAAACACACAGAGAGATCACATGGGCACTCAAAACACAGTCACAGGGTTGGGGATATGGCTAGGGGATAGAGGGCTTGCCTAGCACGTGGAGGCCCCTGGTTCCTCTCCCAGTAGCGAAATCCTACTAAAGCAGGGCGTGGTGGGAGGGCTGATGGGAAGACAACTTGAGTCCAGGAATTCTTGCCCAACATAGTGAGAAGCTGTCTCAAAACCAAAAAAAACAACAAACAAACAACAACAAAAAATTCTCCCAAGTGTTTTGTAATTGTCCATTTCATGGGTGAGGAAATCGAGGCACATATGGGTTAAACACTGGCCCAGTCACGGCGCTACGTTATTGGTCTGTCTTCTTCACTAATGTCATCATCGAATCCGCAGATTCCAGAACGCACCTGGCATACAATAAGCGTTCAACGTTTGCTGAGTGAACGAAGGAATCCGCGTCCCTTCCACCTTTAATAATTCCTCTCCGCGTTTCAGGTGGGAGAACGAGGCTTCTGGCTGCCTCACAGAACTTCCAAGCTCAACACCCCGCTTCCTTCCCGGCCCCGAAGTTCCCGGCTCGGGCGCCCACTTAAAGGTTAGGGGTGTGGCCTGGCTTGTTATGAGGCGGGACCAACGCCTTTCCTCTTTCCTATTGGTGATTCTCCCTTTGTGGGAGGGGACCAGCTAAATCTGCTTTCTTGATTTGCTGTCTTTCCGGAGGACCGTGACCCGGAAGCCTTCTGGGCCAACATGGCGGCGCCCAGCAGCGACACGGAGCCGGCCGGGGGTCCTCGGCCTGCTGCCTGAGCAGGTAGGTCTCGCTTGGGAAGGCGAACCCGAACCATTGGGATGCCGGGCGTTCAGTTCCGGGCTTGGCAGTGCGGAAGGACAGCGTCAGAGAGACCCGGCTGCAAGGCCAGGGCGCTATGACCTCTTGGGGTGCGGGGCGGGTACGTGCCGGGAAAGGTTGCCGTCCTGTGCTAGCTGCCTCACTCCCTAATCTTTGCAGATGGGATAGTTGACTCAGAAGGTAAGGCTCTCGCTCGAGGTCACACAGCAAGTTGTCACTGAGGCGGGAATTGGAATCTGCGTCTGGCTGTTTCTTCAAGGGACGCTGAATCCTGGCAGCCAGCCTCAGAGTTCAGGTTTGTAAAAGCTTACCGCTTATTCCCCTTTAATTGATATTTGTTGAGCATTTACCACGTGCCAGGTACTGCCCTGGATGCCAGACACACAATAGTGAGCAGGACAGACAAAATCTCCCATTTCTTGGGGGAGCCAAACATCGAACAAGTTAGAAATAAAGAAACGAAATAGGTGAATTCAGATATTGGTAGTTGCTAAAAATGCATTAATCAGAGTGATAAATAGAGACCAGAATGAACAGAGACGGCATGGGAGACCTGGAGGAAGAAAGTTCTAGGCGGAGGGAAGAGCAAGTGCAAAGACTCTGAGACTGTAGTAAACTTGGTTTGTTTCACAAACAACATAACTGGAACTGAGAGTAGTACGAGTTTTGTTTAAAGGGAAGACTCTGGCTGATTTTAAGTTTGAGATACCATTAAAAATTTTAGGTGTAGAGCCCTGAATTTAGTTTATATTTTTAAAAGCTCTCTCTGGCCGTAGAGGGAGAACTGACTGGAAGGTAGGAATGGGTAGGTATCTAGTAAAGAGAGCACATCTATTGGGGCATTGGCCTGCAGGTGAAAGAAATGGGCGCATTTGGTATGGATTTAGAAATAGTCAACAGGACTAGTTGATGGCTTAGTTGGGGGAGTGAGGGTCTTAGTAGACTTCCAAATGACTCCTAGGTTTGTGGCCTGAGTGACTAGGAATGGTGGTACCATTGAATAGCATTCAGAGGAATAAGTTAAGCAGGGATATCAGTATGGGACACATTAAGTTTGGGATGGCTGGGTATGTGCCAGAGTGATAGGAGGCTGGAAATGAATATTTGGGAGCCATAAGCACATACATCATCACTTCTCAAACTTTAACACACATAGGATATCTACATGTGAATGTTGTTAAAATGCAGATACTGATTCAGTAGGTCTGAGTTAGGGCCAGGATTTTGCATTTCTAATAAACTCCCAGTTGATGCCAGTACTGCCAGACTCTGGAACACATTTTGAGAAACAAAGGTTTAGATTATTAATCTTAGTTGCATGATAGAGTCATTGGGGTGCCTTAAAATTCTGATGCCTGGGCTCTACTTGCAGTTACTCTAACTTAATGTATCTGGGATATGACCTGGGCATAGGATTTAAAAAACCCCCTAGATTATTCTAATATTAATCAAGTTTAGGGACCACTGGAGTTACATACAGGAAATATATAGAGAGAAGAACAAATTGAATGACACCTCTGGGTAGCAGATAGACAAATCCAGAATATGAGACTCTGTAGCCTCATTTTTCTTTTTTTAAAGAGAGAGGAGAGAGAGAGAGAGATGGAGAGAGAGAGAGAGAGAATTTTTTAAATATTTATTTCTTTTAGTTATTGGCGGACACAACATCTTTGTTTGTATGTGGTGCTGAGGATCGAACCCGGGCCGCACGCATGCCAGGCGAGCGCGCTACCACTTGAGCCACATCCCCAGCCCCTGTAGCCTCATTTTTCAAAATGGTCTCTAGGCCACCAGCATCATCATCACTCAGAAGCTTATCAGATGTTCAGACTATGTCTCTACCTCAGACCTGCTGAATCAGAACCTGCATTTTAACAAGATCCCAGGGGATCTTTCTTGCATCTTCAAGTTTGCAAGCTCTATAGACTTCAGAGAAGGAAGCATGTCTTGCTGATTGGCAGAAAAACAGAGACCTGGGTGTCCTGAAGAGAACCAAAAATGTTAAATGGGGATGGTGGGGGAGGGAACTTAACTGTGTCAGACACTTTTGAGAAATTAAGCAAGATGAGACCTGAGAAGTAGCCACATAGTGCTGGTAAGATGTTGAATACACAGGGGCCTTTACAAGACTGGTGTCATTGGAGTGATTGGGGCAGTAGCCAAGTTGGTGAGTAAGGCAGAGATACAGTATGCAGACACCTCTTGGGAGAGAAACTTTGGTATAAGAGGAGTAAGAGGCTAGAGGGAGACTTTTGGTCAAGATGGCAGATGGTTGAGGCTATGGCTGTGGCTCAGTGGCAGAGTGCCTACCTTGCACATGTGAGGCACTGGGTTTGATTCTCAGCACCACATAAAAATAAATCAACAAAATAAAGATACTAAAAAAAAAAAAAAAAAAAAGATGGGAGATGGTGAGATAAGAATGATCCAAATTCATTCTCTGAGGTTCTGATAGAAAATCTGGACACCATAACAAAATTATGAACCAATATCTCTTTATGAATATAGATGTTAAATTTCTCAACAAGCACTAGCACACATGCAGAAAGAATTGTACATAATGACTAAGTAGAATTTATCTCAGAAATGGAGGGTTAATTTAACATCTGAAAATAACTAATCTAACACACTATAGAAAACAATAAGAGACAAAAACCACTGGATTATCTCAATAGATGCAGGAAAAGTCTTTTTTTTTAATATTTATTTTTTAGTTTTAGGTGGACACAACATCTTTATTATATTTTTATGTGGTGCTGAGAATCAAACCCAATGCCTCATGCATGCTAGGCAAGCGCGCTACCACTTGAGCCACATCCTCAGTCCCAGGAAAAGTCTTTAACAAAATTCAATATCCTTTCTGACAAAAACATTCAACAAACTATGAATAGAAAAGAAATCCCACAATACAATAAAGGTCATCTATGAACACATGTAGCTAACATCATACATCATGTTGAAAGATTGGCTATGGGGCTGGGGTTGTGGCTCGCTGAGGTTGCAGATCACTCACCTAGCATGTGTGAGGCCCTGGGTTCAATCCTCAGCACCACATAAAAATAAAATAAAGATATTGTGTCCATCCACAACTAAAAAATAAAATATTAAAAGATTGGCTGTGTTCCTTCAAAGATCAGAAGTAAGACAAGACTGTGTTTTCACCACTTCTGTACAATATTGTACAGGTGGTTCCAGCAGGGGTATAGGCAAGAAAAAGAAAAAGCATCCAGATTGGAAAGGAAGAGGTAAAACTATCTCTATTTGTAGATTACTTGATCTTATATATAGAAAACTCCAAGGAATTCAATGGTGAAACTTTAAAACTAATATACAAGTTCAGCAAGATAGCAGGATATGAGATAAAAACAAATTACAATGCAAAAAGGAAATTAAGAAAAATTCTTCCTTATACAATAGTGCTATCCCAGTCCTCCCTCCCTCCCTCCCTCTCCTCCTCCTCCTCCTCCTCCTCCTCCTCCTCCTCCTCCTCCTCCTCCTTTTCTTCTTCTTCGCTAGGGATTGAACTAAGGGGTGTTTAACACTGAGCCACATCCCTAGCCCTCTTTACTTTTATTTTTATTTATTCATTTATTTTGGTGTCAGGGATTGAATCCAGGGGCACTTAACCACTGAGTGACATCCCTAGTCCTTTTTAATTTTTTTTTAATTTTTATTATTATTGTTTAAAAATATTTTTAGTTGAAGAATGAATACAATGACTTAAATTTTTTATATGGTGCTGAGGATGGAACCTAGTGTCTCACACGTGCTAGGCAAGTGCTCTACCACTGAGCCACAAACAGTGACAGCCTCCTTTTTTATTTTTTATTTTGAGTCAGGGTCTTGCTAAATTGCTTAGGGCTTTGCTAAATTGCTGAGGCTGGCTTTGAATTTGCAATACTCCTGCCTTAGCCTCCACAGTCACTGGGATTATAAGCCTGTACCACCATGTCCAGCACCCTTTTTATTTTGAGACAGGGTCTTACTGAGTTGCCCAGCTGAGCTCAAACTTGGTGATTTTCCTGCCTCAGCCCCAAGTAGCTGGGATTACAGGTACTACTACAACCAGCAGAATAAAATTCCTAAGAATAATTTAACATGAAGCTAGGCATGGCATACTATTGTGTTCAGATGAATTTTAGACACTTTGAAGGGATTAGCTTTATAGTATGTGAATAAAAGTGTTTTTGAACAAAACAAAACATAATCAGAGCTCTGCCCCTTACCAAGTAAGACTAGATTTCAGTCACCACTGTGTACAGTGAATGCCTTCAGGGTAGGGGGTGTAGCTCAGTGGTAGAACATAGGCCTAGCATGCAAGGTCCTGGGTTCAATCCCCAGCACTGCAAAAAAAAAAAAAAAAAAAGTCTACCTTCAGAACGTGTACCCTCTAAAGCCTCTTTTCACGCTTTTTCCACTGTATGCTTGTGACCCTATCACATTGTCACTGATGTTACTGATGTCTGAAATACTTACATTCAAGTTTATTTTTAGAGCAGTTTAAGGCAACCATTAAGAAATGTGCTATTAGGGGTTGGGGCTGGAGTTCAGCAGTAGCATAGTTGCCTGGTGTGAGTAAGGCATTGAGTTCGATTCTCAGCACCTCATGTAAATAAGTAAAATAAAGGTCTATCAACAACTGGAAAAAAAATTAAAAAAAGAAAAAAGGAAATGTGCTATTGAACTGGGCGCTGTGGTACCTGTAATCCCTGTGACTCTGGAGGCTGAGAAGTAGGATTGAAAGTTCAAGGCCAGTCTCAGCAATTTAGTGAGGCCCTAAGCAACTTAATGAGATCTTGTCTCAAAATAAAAAGGAATAGGGATATAGCTCAGTGTTAAAAGCCCCTCTGGGTTTAGTCCCAGTACCAGGGGGGGGAAAAAAAAAAAAAGAAATTTGCTATTGAGCCGGGTCCAGTGGCCATGCCTATAGTGCCAGCTCCTTGGGAAGCTGAGGAGGAGGATTGCAAGTTGAAGACCAGCCTCTGAAATGTAACAAGACCCTGTCAAAATAAAATTTAAAGAAAAGGGCTAGTGATGTTGCTCAGTAGGAGAGTGCTTGCCTAGCATGTACACAATTATGAGGTCCTGGGCTCTGTCCCTGGCATCAGGAGAAAACAAGAAATACAGAAAAATGGAGTCAGTGCCTGAGTTTAGACATGTGACCAGGATTGGTTTGGACCATAATCCCCAAAGGTACAATCCCAGATTGCCATAACCTGAAATGTTGAAGTTCAGGAAAGATCAAAATCCTTAAAGCCCAAAATTCAGAAAATATAATTGTGGAAAAAATAATTTTAAAAAAATCAAAAGAGGAGCTGAGGTTGTGGCTCATAGGTAGAGCACTTACCCGAGGCACTGGGTTCGATCCTCAGCACCACATAAAAAATAAAATAAAGGTATTGTGTCCTCGTGTCCTCCTACAACTAAAAAATAAATGTTTAAAAAAAAAATCAAAAGAGCTGGGCACCATGGCGCATGCTTATAATCTCAGTGACTCTAGAGGCTGAGTCAGGAGGATCACAAGTTTAAAACTAGCCTTAGCAACTTAGGCCCTAAGCAACTCATTGAGACCCTGTCTCAAAATAAAATATAAAAAAGGGCTGGGGTTGTGGCTCAGGGGTTAAGCACACTTGGGATAAATTCCCAGTTACCCCCCCGCCTTAAATCAAAAGACATTTATTTATACTTTTAGGGGCTAGGGTTATAGAACATGGCTTAGCATGCCCATGTTGGATGGGCATGATTGGATCCTGATTGGATTCCTGCCCCCCCCACCAAAAAAAGAGAGAGACATTTATTTGCTTTTATTGTTTTTTTTTTTTTTTTAACTACACATGACATTACAACGATCTTGACAATTCATACATTAGAATCAATTGGGGTATAATTTCTCATTTTTCTGATTGTACAGATTGCAGAATCACATTGGACATACAGTCACCTATATACATACAGCAATCATAATGTCTATTCTATTCTGCTGCTCTTCGTATCACCCCTTCCTATTTCCTACTGTTGTTTTGCAGTACCAAATGGCCTATATCCACAGCCTCTTTCTTTCATTTTACTCTGACACAGGATCTTGATAAGTTTCATATGCTGGTCTGGAATTTTTTTCTACCTATATCAGCCTCATGATTTACAGTGGTATGGTACTTCACCCAGTATTTAAAAATTTTAAAAGGGATATGTGAGCCAGGTGTGGTGGCATATGCTTGTAGTCCCAGCTACTTGTGAAGCTGAGATATGAGGATCACGTGAGTCTACAAGTTTCAGACCAGCCTGGGCAACATGATTCCCTGTCTCAAAAGTAAACACAAACAGGGCTGGGGTTGTGGCTCAGTGATAGAGTGCTCGCCTAGCATGCATGAGGCACTGGGCTCGATCCTCAGCACCACATAAAAATAAAAAATAAAGATATTGTGTCCACCTAAAACTAAAAAAAAAAAAAAAAGAAAGAAAAACAAACACAAACAGATATTTGAAAAACAAAATGATAGAGCCACGTGTAGTGCATGCTAAGCAGCTGCTCTACCACTGAGTTACAGCCCCAGCCCAGTCACACTACTACATGAAAACAGCAAAAGGCCAGGTACAGAACATGTATATACAGTGTTCTCTCAGCTCGGTGCCATGGCACACACCTGCAATCCCAGCCACTTGGAAGGTTGGGGCAGGAGGATTGCAAAGTCAAGTCCAGCCTCCTCAACTTATTAAGACCCTGTATCAAAAAAAAAAAAAAAAAAAAAATTAAAGGGCCTGGGATATACCTCAGTGGTAGAGCACCTGCCAACACCATGGCACTGGGTTCAATCCCCCCTGGGTGAGAAGCACACTTTATAGACCTCTTTATGTAATAAAATAGGCAATAAATTTTAAAAAAAGAAGAAGAAGAATGTTCCAGTAGTGAGGTGAGGGAACTGTTACACTAGCAAATTTGTGAAGACAGTGAAAGGTTTGGCGCAGCAGAAAAATCCCTGATTATAATAGTCACCCAAGTCCATTTTTTTAAAATATACTTTTTTTTTTTTTTTTAGTTGTTAAAGGACTGTTATTTTGTCTATTTATATAAGGTGCTGAGAATCAAACCTAGAGCCTCACACATACTAGGCTCTACCACTGGGCCACAACCCCAGCCCTTACCCAAGCCCATCTTCTGGATCAGAAAACCATTTGAAGTCACAACAGGGTCATGGCAGGGCTGGCGAGGTAGCCATAGTCTGGAATACACCCTCTTGTTTCTGTTAGTAGCTAGGCTGCCAGGCTGATGCATCTCTTGTGTCTTGGCCAGGTGGCTGTCCAACCCGCGGAGGTATGAGCTGGGTGCAAGCCATCCTTCTGGCCCGAGGCCTCTCAAGGGGCTGGGGAGGCATCTGTGGGGCTGCCCTCACTGGAGCCCCCTTCTCTCAGGTAACCAGCAGGTGGGCATTGCATCAGGATGGAGGGAGGAAGGCTTGGGACTTGCTTTTTTAAAAATTTGTTTTAGTTGTAGATGGACACATACCTTTATTTTATTTGTTTTTATTTTTATGTGGTACTGGGATCAAACCCAGTGCCTCACGCATGCTAGGCAAGCGCTCTACCCCTGAGCCTGGGACAATCCCTGCCCTGGGACTTGCTTTTAACCCTTCTAAAATCTACTCAAAGGAGTCAGCTCTGGTTGGTCTGAGCTGGCCCTTCTGTGCTGAAGGCCCGTAAAAAGTCCCTAATTTATGTATGTATTTACTGGTGCTGAGAACAGCAGGGCCTTGCACATGCCAGACGAGTGTTCCACCCTAAGCCCCCTAACTTATTTTAAGGGGTGCTAGTACTCATGTGGGCCAAACCATTGACTTTGAAATTAAGGACATACGAGCTAAGGAGATTTGGGTGATAACTATGGGCTGCTCCTGCAAGCAGGTATAGAGATGGACACAGAAAATTGAACTTACTTCCTGTACCAAAGTGACCTGAAAGTAGAAGCATGTCAGTAGCCATAGGTCACAACAGCAGTAATGGAAGGGTAAGCGCTGCCTTGATGAGCAGTTACCCAGCCTGGTCCTGTGCTGTCCGCTTCACTTCCAGCATCCCATTTGTGGGGTTTCCCCTTCACTGTGCATTCTAGTGTTTCCTTTCTGATTTGTGCCCTATGCCCACACCACCTGTAGTACTAATTGGCTGAAATTTCACTTTAAATGAGTGCCTTCTTTTTTTTTTTTTCTTTTTGCAGTGCTTGAGATGCAACTAGAGCCTCACGTTAGGCAAACGAGCGCTCTGACACTGAACAGATGGAGAATCACGCTCCATCCCTATTTTATTTATTTATTTATTTATTTATGATACCAGGGATTGAACTCAGAGGCACTTGACCACTGAGCCACATCCCCATCCCTTTTTTGTATTTTATTTAGAGACACGGCCTCACTGAGTTACTCAGCACCTTGCCATTGCTGAGGCTGGCTTTGAACTCCTGATACTCCTGTCTCAGCCTCCCAAGCTGCTGGGATTGCAGGCGTGCGCCATGGCCCCCGGCTCCAGCTCCTATTTTACATCTGATTTAATCAGGACATGGACTGGCTGTTGGGGGCAGCAGCAGAGTAGAGAGTGGAGAGCTCCAGTCTTCACTCTGTTGCTTTGCAGCCATGTGGTCCCAGGCATCCCACTTCATCTCCCCGTTCCTCAGTTCCTTATCTGTAAAATGAACATGAAAATGCTTCCTCTTGTGGACAGTTGTAAAGATTAAATGAGCCTCACATTTATAACCTGCTCGAGGACTGCATTGCTTGCTTAGTATGTGTGTGGCCCTGGGTTTGATCCTCAGCACTGCAAAAAAAAAAGTTCATAAAAAATGACTCAACAGTTCCTGGCAGGGAAGACTGTCAGTATTGCTCCTGCATTGTGTTTTGTCACTCTGTATTGGTGTCTGATCTTGGGTTTGTAACCCACTACCGTATTCCTCAGAGACCCTCAAGATGCCAAGGGCCTCTCTCAGGAAAGAGATTACAGCAGCTGTCCTCTGTCCCCAGGTGCTCCCCCAGGCCTTGCGGGGCCTCCACTGTAGTACAACTACCCACAACTCTGAAATGTCACTGGTTCCTCATCCACCTGAGCCCTCGAAGAAGCCCATTAAGGCCCTGGCGCCCCATGAGGAGCTGTTTAGGCAGGAACCAGGTGGGGAGCGAGACAAAGCAAGCTTTGTGCGGGCTGTGCAGAATTTTGGGCAGTACAACGTGCGCAAGCGTGGCCACGTTGACTTCATCTACCTGGCCCTGCGTAAGATGCGGGAGTATGGTGTTGAACGGGATCTGACCGTCTACAACCTGCTCCTGGACATCTTCCCCAAGGAGGTCTTCCGGCCTCGCAGCGTCATCCAGCGCATCTTCCTCCACTACCCTCGGCAGCAGGAGTGTGGGATTGCTGTCCTGGAGCAGATGGAGAATCACGGTGAGGCCTGGGCACAGCTCAGGGTGGGGCAGTGGGTGACCCTCACAGCAGGCCACCTCCTGCTCCAGTTCTTGGGCTCCTCCATCACTCCATGGTTCCACTTCTTTCTCTCTCTCGTCCTTTTCCTGCCTCCTTCTGACTTTCCCTTTGATTTTGTTATCTGTCCCCTGACTTCAGTTTTCTATCTTCCTCTTCTCTTTCACTCCTCTCCCTCCCTCCCTGAGGTAATGTCTGCATCTGCCTGGCACAGGAGTGATGCCCAACAAAGAGACAGAGTTTCTGCTGATCCAGATATTTGGACGCAAAAGCTACCCCATGCTCAAGTACCTGCGTATGCGGCTATGGCTCACCCGCTTCAAGAACATCAATCCCTTCCCTGTGCCCCGTGACCTGCCCCAGGACCCCGTGGACCTGGCTAAGCTGGGCCTGCGGCACATAGAACCTGACCTCAGTGCCAGGATCACAGTATACCAGGTATCTACTCCTGTCCACTCCAGCAACTCTTGCCCCTGGTTGGGTCACATTGTTGCTCCTGGTAGTCCCCTCACCCACCTAAGTGACTGATTGCCTGGCTGAGCCCTCCAGTAGATTCCCATGGCCCTTACTCCTTGCCACAGCTTGAACTCTTAGAATCCATTTGGCTGCTATAACAAAATATTGTAGATTGGATGCATCAGTTCATTTTCCTGTTGCTATAACAAAATACCTGAGCATGGGTGCTTTATAAAGCAAAATGATGCTGGGCTTAATGGCACATGCCTGTAAACCTAGCAACTCAGGAGGCTGAGACAGGAGGGTTCCAAGTTTGAGGTCAACTTTAGCAATTTTGCAAGATTCTAACTCAAAATAAAAAGGGCTAAGGATGTAGTTCTGAGGCAGAGCACCTCTGGGTTCAATTCCCTGTACCAGAAATAAAAAAGAAAAAGAGGTTTATTTAGTTTGCAGTTTCAGAAGTTGAAAATCCAAGATCAGACAGCTCCCATCTGTTTGGCTTATGGTGGAAGCACACGCAGAAGAAATCATACAGAAAGGCAGAGAAATTCAGGGGCCAGCTTCACTTATTTTTTAACAACCCACATTAAAGAGCACCAATCCAGACCTGGGTGGAAACCAATCTGGGATATCAGTCCTGCAAGAACTACATTTGGTCTTTTCCAAAGGGTGATGCCTCCAGTGACCCCATGACCTCCCCCAAGGCCTCACCTGGTTTTGTTGTTTTTGCAGTACTGGTGATTGGATCCTGGGCTTTGCAAAAGCTGGCAGTTAGTCTACCCCTGAGCTACATCCCTTTTAATTTTATTTTTTGAGACAGGGTAATCGCTAAGTTGCCCAGCTGGCCTCAAACTTGCCATCCTCTTCCTTCAGCCTCTGGAGTAGCTGGGATTTCAGGTGTGTGCCACCATACCTGGTTTGGAGAGCATTTTATATACATATTCTATACCTCGCCTTTTGTTCTTTTTACTTAATAGTCTAACTGGGCTGGGGGGATATTTAGCTCCTTGGTAGAGAGACTCCCTTGCATGCACAGGGCCCTCCATTACGTTCACAGCACCACTAAGTGGGGAAAATCACGACTGGGAGACATTGATCCATCTCAGCTCTTTATAACTTGAAAGGACACACAATATGCATTACAAATGTTGTTCGGACTGGTATTTTAGTCAAAGAATTGTGGATGTTGCAAAACATTGTTTTATTTTGTTGTGTTTTTAAAATTATGTTCAGGGTATAAACTTTGAAGATACAAAAGGGAGTTCCTTCTCACTTTGGAACACTATCCTTTGTTTTTCATGTCTCCTTCTTGAGATATCTGAATGTGAATTATTTTTCTTTTTTTCCTTTTTTTGAGACAGGGTTTCACTAAGTTGCTGAGGCTGGCTTTGATCTTATGCCTGGCTGTTTTTCTTTAATTCACCAGCCCTAAGCACTTGTTCCATGCCAGGCACTCAGTGTTTTAGTACCATCTGAAGAGCCATTATTGTCCTTGTTTTGCACTTGGGAGGAACGAAAGGCTGAGGTTATGCAGCTTGTGACAGAGCCAGGATTTTTAACATAAGTGGGCTAGCTCCAGGGTTCCCTTGCTGTGAAGGTCTTTGATGTTGGTGGCTCTGGCCCAATTGGATAGAAAGGAGGAGAGAATTTTATTTATTTTTATGTAGTGCTGAGGATAGAACTCAGTGCCTCACATGTGCTAGGCAATTGCTCTAACAGAGCTACAACCCCAGTCGTGAGGATGGGTTTTTAGTGACATGTAAGGGACCCCATGGAGGAGTACTGGATTTGCTGGCATCCCTTTCTTTCTCCTGGCCGCCTCTGTAGAGGCTGAGGGTCACAAGCTTCTACCCCGATCCTTTTCGCAGATGCCTTTGTCTGATGATTTGACAGGTACAGAAGATCCCGTCCAGCCACACATCGTAGGTAAGGACCCAAGCATGGGGAAGCCACCAGGCCACTGACCTGTCCCAGCCACTTCTGGCTTCTACCAGGCCTGCTGGGTGGGCAGAGCCTCTCAGGACAGCAGGGTACATGTGTGTCCATACCAGGTATCCAGAGTCCCGATCAGCAAGCAGCTCTGGCCCACCATAACCCAGCACGGCCTATCTTCGTTGAGGGTCCCTTCTCCCTGTGGCTCCGCAGCAAGTGTGTGTATTACCACATCCTCAGAGCTGACTTGCTGCCCCCTGAAGAGAGGGTAAGAGTCTAAGCATGTACAGGGCATGGGTGGTGGGCTGGTAGAAAGGGAGGCTAGGCCTCCTTTACTAGATCCTGGGCCTCTGACCCTGCCTCTACCCTGCTTCTGGAGGTAGAAAGTGGAAGAGATTCCAGAGGAATGGAACCTCTACTACCCAATGCAACTGGACCTGGACTATGCAAGAAGTGGCTGGGATGACTATGAATTTGACATTGATGAAGGTAAAAACTTGAGCATGGTAGAGTGCTTTCCTAGCATACACAAGGGCCTGTTCAATGGCCAACACCACATACACATCTAAAAACGCAGGACCCAACACAAGGGGAGGTGTGACCTCTGGAGTCCCCGGCTGAGACACAGCCTATATACCCACTCCCTCATACATGTAATGTGCCCCTAGGGCTCTAGAACTGAGGCCACTCAGGCCTGTCATCCCTTGGTTTTTCCCTCCCTCCATGTCAAATTTAAGGAGCACTTCTGTGCTAGTGACTGGGTATTATCAGGACAGACCCAGTCCACGAGTCAGTGGGGAGACAGGCAAGTTACATTTTGAGAAGCTCAGGGGAGAAACATGCCACCCAGCCTCAAGTGGGGGCATTCAGGAAGGCTTCCTGGCAGAACCTGGAAGAAGCAGGAGGCATGGCCCACGTAATGAGTCTATGTGAGGGACCACTTGTGCAAAGGTCTTCACCACAAAGTACTTCGAAGAGGTATGGGTAGGGAAGCCGCTACATCCCACCGCTAACTCTGAGGGCCCTCTCTCCCAACAGTGGAAGAAGGACCCATCTTCGCCATGTGCATGGCAGGTGCTCACGACCAGGCGACACTAGCCAAGTGGATACAGGGCCTGCAGGAGACTAATCCAGCCCTGGCCCAGATTCCAGTGATCTTCCGCCTGGCAGGGTCCACAGGGGAGCTCCTAACAAATTCTGGGCTGGAAGAGCCACCCCGGCCCCTGTGCGAGGTCCAGGAGGAAGAAGATGATCACCGGAAGCGACAGCAGCAGGGCCGGAGTTGAGTGTGAGCGGGCAGGAGGGCACAGGCAGAAGACTGGTGCGAAAGCACAAGATGACCTTTGAGTGTACAGCAAATAAAAGTTTTCCTGCTTGGGGCTGTCTTCCCTCCTTGGCTGTGAAGCAACCCCTCTTAAATATCGCAAATGCTAGGGAGTCAGCGATGGATCCCTCCCACTCGGCAGGCCTACAAGCTCTACTGCCAGGAGCTTCACGCTCTCTAAGGGAAATTGAAAAGTAACGAAAAGAGGC
Organism: Marmota flaviventris; assembly: GCF_047511675.1. NCBI lineage: Eukaryota > Metazoa > Chordata > Mammalia > Rodentia > Sciuridae > Marmota > Marmota flaviventris. The sequence goes on from NC_092498.1 coordinate 211,022,661, forward strand.
GGGTAGAGAGAGCGCATGCGCATATTCTGCTCTAGTTCTCCTTTTGGCGCTGCCGGTCAGTGAGGGTCCGCGAGAAATTTCCCGGTGGCGCCGAAGATGTGCGCCACTTCCGGTCGGGCTCCTAACAACGGGGGAGGCTGGTAACTAGGGTGGGGGGGATGGCGGAGCGGGCGCCGGAGCCCGAGGCGGAGGCGGAGGCTGAGGCGGGCGCAGGCGGGGAGGCGGCGGCTGAGGAGGGAGCGGCGGGCCGCAAGGCGCGGGGCCGACCGCGGCTTACGGAGTCGGACCGAGCCCGGCGGCGGCTGGAGTCCCGGAAGAAGTACGACGTGCGGCGCGTGTACCTGGGCGAGGCGCACGGGCCCTGGGTGGACCTGCGGCGCCGCAGCGGCTGGAGCGACGCCAAGCTCGCCGCCTACCTCATCTCGCTGGAGCGCGGCCAGCGAAGCGGCCGCCACGGGTAAGGGGGCCCGTCCGGAGGGAGGGGGAGGGAGCGAGCAAGCGAGCGAGGGAGGAAGGAGACGCCCCCATCCCCCGCGGAGCTTGGCCCCGCCTGCTCCGGCTCAAGGCCACGCCCCCGGCACCTGCGAGCTCCGCCCAGGGGCCAAACTGCTGGTCTGGGTCCCGGACTACTGGTGCCGCCACCCGCTGGGCTCGCGGCTCCGCCTCCCATGGCTCCTGCTGCCCAATCCTAAGATGCTCCCAGCCTTTCCACCCGCCTTCTGGTCGCTCGGTCCCGCCCTCTCAAGCTCTGGCTGCCCAATCCTAGGATGAGCCGCACCTCCAGGCGTTCTAACTACCCAATCCCTGCAAGAGCGCTCCCTCCCCTGGAGGCCTCGCTCGGGCTCCAGGTTCCCGCTGGGCCTTGGGAACTGTGGTCACGTTTTCCGAAAACCCACACCCGCGGCTGGGTTCTGGACATCCTGGAACATCCTGCTCTTCCGCTCAAGAGGTCCTGGTGTCCCAAATGGGATTAAATATGACCCCATCCCCTCAACCCTAGGCCCCCCCCCCCCATCTACACCTTCTGGTTCCTGGGGACAACTACTCCTTCTGTTTCCTGGGGAGCATTTCAGCCCTGAAAGACTCAAGTGAAGGGGAAATCCTGAAATAGCTAGTGAAGTGGAGGGAGAGATTTGCAAAATCTCAAACTTGAGAAAGAGCGAATGGAGTTTTTCCCTTCCTGCCTTATAGGCTAATGTGACAATTAAGTGAGTTAAAATGTGCAAAGAACTCAGAACAGCGCCTGGCAGTATATTAGCTGTTATGATGAAGATATCTATTCCTGTTTTTATTGCGAAAAAAATCGCAGTCAGTGAAATGTTCTGCTCTGGTTTTCACTTTCACCCATATGCATGTTTGTCTAGAGCATGTTCCTGAGGGTTAAGAATCAATCAAATCCTGCTGAATTGTACTCGCCCCCTCCCTAGGGTGGCAAGACTTTTTATGCCCAAGAGTATGTTCAGAAATGCTAGGAGCAGTAACAAAAATGCATGCTTCATGAAGCTGATATTCTACTGGACAGAGGGAATGGCTTATGCAGTGGCTTGTCTACTACAGACAAGAAACAAGGCTGGGTGCAGTGGCATATGCTGTACTCACAGTGACTCAGGAGGCTGGGGCAGGAGGATGGTAAGTTCCAGGCCACCCTTGGCAATTTAGTGAGGCCCCAAGCAACTTAGACCTGTCTCAGAATAAAAAAATAAAAAGGGGGCTGGGGATGTGGCTCAAGTGGTAACGCGCTGGCCTGGCATGTGCGAGGCACTGGGTTCAATCCTTAGCACCACATAAAAATAAATAAAGATATTGTGTCCACCTAAAACAAAAAAATAAATATTTAAAATAAATAAATAGGGCTTGCGATGTGGCTCAGTGGTAGAGCACCTTGGTGCTCAATCACCAGTACCACAAAAAAGAAAATAATAAACAAATTGCACAGTATAGGAAAAAAGAAATCACAAGTGTGAGTTAGAAGTTTATTTTATTTATTTATTTTTGTTGTCCTGAGAATTGAACTGAGGGTCTCACACATACTAGGCAAGTGCTCTACCACTGAGCCATCCCACTAGCCCCTAAGTTGGAAGTTTAAATAGGGCCTGAGGGTGGGCCACTCTGAGAAGATAGCTTTGAGTAAAAGACCTGAGAGAGGAGCCATGCACATATCCCAGGGAAGAGTGTTGAGCGGAGGGAATAGCAAGTGCAAAGGTCCTGCAGAAGAGAAGTCAAAGACAGAGAGATGATGTGACTAGTCTTGCAGTGCCTTGGCAGGCCTTGGAGAGGACTCCAGACTCTCCTCCCAATGAGGAGAGCCCTGGCAGGAATTTTTGCTCTCCTTAAGCAAGGGAATTTCAACAGAGAAGTGACATGGTCTGGCTTATATTCTAAAAGAAGCGCTGTTCAGGGTGTATGTGGCAGAAAGAACGGGTGAAGTATGAATCGAAATAAGGTTGGCCAAGAGTTGACAGTTCAAGCTGGTTGTAGGTCCAAAGAGGGCACTCTAATTTTTTCTGTGTGAGTTTTTATATTGAAGAAAATAAAAAACTTTTTTTTTTTTTTTGTCTCTGGGAATTAAACCCAGGGAGCCTCACATATCCTAGTTAGATACTCTACCACTGAGCTACACCACCCCCCAGCCCAACATTTTTAACAGCGCCTTACACCGAGGCTGTAGGGGTGAGCATGGGAAATAGAGACCAGGAAAGCAGCCAACCTCAAGAGAAAAGTGCTGTTAGGATCCTATGCTGCAGGTGAATACAGAGAGGGGATGTCACTTGCCCAAGGTCATGGAGCCTGCTGCTGTGATATAGAAGAGGAAGAACAAGGAGGCAGGTAGAGCGCTCGCCCAGCACGGGCAGGACCCGGGTTCAATCCTCAGCACCACATAAAAATAAAGGTATTGTGTTGTGTCCATCTACACCTAAAAAATAAATATTAAAAAGGCTATCTTTAAAAAAAAAAAAAAAAGAACAAGGAGGCAGGTGGAGTGGGAGGAAGGGAGATGAGGGCCCCCAGAGACTCAGATAGACTGGCTGCAAGGTACTGGCCTTCAATTTATAAACCAGGTGCTAGGTGACAGTAGGGTGACCCATATGGGGTCAGGAACCTGCCTGGAAGGTCTGGCAGCTATCCTTGTGCAGGAAGCTATGGGGCCCCCCCGGCCTTACCTTGGGTCCCCAAGGCTTTAGAGCACAGTCATTGGGCTTCAACCTAAGTGTGATGGTCAGCAGGCAGGTGAACCCAAGCTGTCTGCAGGAGCAGACTGTGGAGGGCAGCCTGGGGCCCTTGCAGAGCAGGCTAGGAAGGTCCAAAGCAGTCGTCCAGCTGGGTCTGACACTCTTCTACCAGGACTCCAGGGGCAGCATGGGTCCTGAGCAGCTCTGAGTCCTATTGCTGCAAAACAAGTGCCTCAAATTTAGCTGTTAAAATCGCACAAATCTATCATCTGGACTTTCTGAGGATCAGGAGCCGGGCACTGGCTCCTCTGTTCAGGGTCTCACTGAAATCAAGGTATCCACCAGCTGTGACCTCACCTGGAAGTACTCTAGGGAAAGGTCTCCCTCCAGACTGCTTCGTGTCACTGGAAGAATTTGTTTCTTTGTGATAATAGGACTGAGGTCTTTGCTGTCTTGCTGGCTGTCAGCTGTGATCACTCAGTCTTAGAAGCCACTCTTGGGTCCTTGCCATATGGTACCTCCATGGGCCCCCTCCTGTCCCCATCTTTCCATTGTTGACTGCAGCAGGGCTTAGACTCTTTGAAGGCTTCCCCTGATTAACCATATTTCCTCTTTTAATTCCAAGTTACCTACCCATGAGAGGCATCCTATCATACCCACAGACCTGCCCACCTCAAGGGGAGAGGATGAGAGTGTCTTTACGTGGTATCCACAGGGATTGTTTCCAGGACCCCTAGTAGGTACCAAAATCCTTAAATGTTCAAGTCCCTTAAATAAAATGGTGTAGTATTTGCATAGAACTTATGCACATCTTCCCATAGACTATAAATCATCTCTAGATGACTTAGAAAACCTAGTACAATATAAATGCCATGTATATAGTTAAACTGTATTAGAGAATAAAGTCTGTACCTGTTCAATATAGATGCAATGTTTTTCCAAATATTTTCCATCCTTGGTTGAATCCAAGAATGCGGAACCCACACACACACAGAGAGCCTACTGTACAGGGCTCCCCAAGACAGGCACCCTGAGAGTTCTCTTGGAACTCTGCCTGACACACCAACTTTCTGTTTCCCCTTCCCATTTCCTGACTGTGGGACCCAGGACAGATGGCCTCACCCCTCTGAGCCTCAATTTCCCTGTGTGTGAGATGAGTGATGATATCAGACCTCCCTCCAAGGGCAGGTGTCAGTGGAGGAGGGAGCCCAAGCCAGGCGCCTGCTGACATGGTGCTGGAGTTGGGCAGGTGAACAGAAGCTCACATTCTACCTAGAGCCAGACGAGTTGCTGTCATTTCTTAGCAGCTGTCAGGGCATGGCCCAGCCTTGATCCGCGTTTACCCATATTGCCTCTCTCTGTTGCAGGAAGCCTTGGGAGCAAGTCCCCAAAAAGCCAAAGCGGAAAAAAAGTAAGTGGAGCTGTAGCCAAGGTGGGGAGGAAAGGGACACGTGCCAGGGAGAGCCAAGCAGAGGGGACAGCTTATCTAAACCTCAGGGTGCGTTATGTGCCAGCCCACAGTAGAGTGAGGCGGGACAGAGCCTGGAGCTCAGCCCTCCTGCCTGCTGGCCACAAGTTGGTAGGAGTCTGAACCTAGTATGACCTCCAAACCCTGGGACTGTGGGTCTCAGGTTATGTCCATCAGGGTGAAGGCCAGAAGTCCAAGGGAGAACCTAGGGTAGCAGTGAGCGCCCCCCTCCCCCCCCACACACTTCTCTCCATTCTCTGGAGGTGGGGCTGAGCTGAGACTATGACCTTGAAATCCTAAAGGGTTAGGGATTGCCACTGACTTGGAGACCCTGGGTGTAATCTCTAGGCCTAAGGATCTCTTCTGGGCCGCCGCCTCATCTCCTGATCCCAAAGTTAGGGGTCACACCTCCATCCTACTGGCCAGGAGTCCTGGACCATCACCCTAGTTGCAGGTCTCATCTCGGGCACACTTTGTGTATCAAGCCCTGTTCGGTGCTGCATAGATGTCTTTGCTTCCTCTGTCCTCCCTGGAAGCCCTCAGAGATGGGATTCTTCTTTATTTCTTTATCTATTTTTGTTAACACAGGGCATTAAATCCAGGATCACTCTACCATCAAGCCATAACCCCAGCCTTTTTTATTTTTTATTTTGAGACAAGGTCTTACCGAGTTGCTGAGGGTCTTGCTAAATTGCTGAGATTAGTCTCCAACTTATGATTCTCATGTGTCAGCTTCCCAAGTCACTGGGATTATAGGATTGTGCCATCATAGCCAGCTAGAATTCTTATTCTCCCCTGGTCCAGAGGAGGCAACTAGGATTTAGAGAAGTCAAGTCATTTGGCCGAAATCACCCAGCTAGGAAGTGGCAAAGCTGGGATTGGAACCCAGGCCTTCTGGCCCCACATGATAACCCCCTCGCAGCACCCTCTTATCCAGCAAATGTTTGCAGAGCACTACAGAGCACCTGACCCTGTGGAGACCCGCGGGAACAAAACAGATAAATGTCTCTGCTTTTGAGAAGCTGACATTCTAGTGAGGGAGTCAGACCAGGGACCTTCAAACAAGTAACCCTAGACAGTCTCTAGGTGCTCTCAGGAGAAAAAGAGAAACAAGTAAATTTGGCTAGGCTAGGATTTACACAGCCCTGGGTTCCAGCCCCAGTACTGGGAGTTGGGAGGGATTGGCTTCAGTAACCTGGGTGTGGGGTGGCCTCTCAGAGGAGGGCACATTTGGTGAGAAACCTGAGTGGAGAGAAAGGGAGCAAGGCAGGTCTCTGGAAAAAGATGGCATGGTCCTTGCAAAGGCCCTGGGCCAGGCCCACACCAAGCTCATTTAAGGAGTAGCTAGGAGACTAAGTGGATGGAGGGGAGAGATAGGAGTGGGAGGAGCTGAGAGAGGGGGTGTGACTGAGCAGATGGTATAGGGCCTTGTGGGTCATAGGGTGGATGTTTGCTTTTACCCCAGTGAGGGCAGCCACAGTGGATTCTGAGAGAGGGGTGCTCTAATCAGGTGCCTTCTGGTGGCTGTGGAGGAGGGACAGGCACGAGCCAAGGAGACCACTGCCCAGGGACTGCTGGGTTCTAGGGCCAAGTATTGATGAGAATGATTACAGTACCAGGCAGCTAACGATTACTATGTACCTACTACATGCTGGGCTCCATTGGGCACATGGCTCCACTTAACCAGTGAAGAGTCTCTGGCCAATCCCTGTCATCTCTAGGGTTCTTGCCTCTGAGCCTCAGTTTCCTTCCCTGTAAACTGGGTGCAGGGCTTATGAGGGTATTCCAGCCCATGAAGGCATAGTGCCCCGGGTCCCTGTGGACAGTGGGCATGGCTGCTCATGCCTGTCCTGGGCCCTTTCTCTGCAGGGCGGCGACGCAACGTGAACTGCCTGAAGAACGTGGTGATCTGGTATGAGGACCACAAGCACCGCTGCCCATATGAGCCACACCTTGCCGAGCTGGACCCCACCTTTGGCCTGTACACCACAGCAGTGTGGCAGTGTGAAGCCGGCCACCGCTACTTCCAGGACCTGCACTCCCCGCTGAAGCCCCTCAGTGACTCGGACCCCGAAAGTGACAAAGGTGGGTCCTCAGGGCGAGGGTACATGGTGACTGTGGCATTTGGGGACTCTGCAGTCCCTCCTGGGTATGGACCTGGGCTGCCCTCCAGCCTCACTTCAGTGTCACAAATGTAACAGCAGCCGCACTGGCACTAGCTTCAGGGACAGTGACTTGGTTGAGCCCTTCAGAGATTTGTTGAGTCCTTGCAGAGCCTAAGTAGAAGAGATGGTCCCCACTTGACCTGGCTGGGCAGCTTCAGTGGAACCCGGGTTCTGGGCACAGGCTCAGCTTGGCAAGGTGGATGGTGCCCTCCTGGCCTCTAGCACCTTTTTTATTTTCTGTGACTCAAATTTGTCACTCTGGCTCATTCTCTTTCCCTCAGTCTTGCCAGGGTTCCCATTTTCTCTCCCCCTCACTCTCTTTGCTTCCCTCTCCCCTCCTGAGCCTGCTCTCTCTGTCTCCTTCCACCTCCCTCCCCAGCTCTTAGTCCCTGCCCCTCTCCCTCCCCTCTTTTTCTGTCCCACATTGGTCCTACTGGGCCAGGAGGGACTCAGTGTGGAAGGCCCAGTTGGCCATGTGGGGAGCAGAGGAGACCCCATGAGCGGCAAAGGAGCCTGCTGCCTCCAGGGCTTGGTGGGGCTGTGAGAGGAGCATGGGGCCCACTGCCAGGCACCTGCCGGGGCTGAGGGTGGGGTCAATCATCAGGGCTGATTCGTGCTGGCAGGCATCACAGAGCAGGTGGCATCCCAGCTGGCCAGGAGGAAGCTGGGGGTGAGAGGTGTTCCTGGTGGGCACCCACGCCCACGGTCATCCCACTGTGCAGCGGCCAGGCTCCCAGCTTGCGGGTGTCCTGTGCTCATGACCAGCATGCCACCCTCCTCTGCCGGTCAGAGCCCCCTCGATGTGCTCATTCCAACCCTGCCCTCTGCCGCCCTGAATCATCCCTCCAGCCCTTCACAACCCTGCTTCATGGTCGATGAACCCTGGACCCCAGGAGTAACGTGACTGGCCCATCTGGCGATGTGTCAGGCTGGGGTGGGGTGGTACCCAGAGGAGCCCCTCCTTCCCCAAACCTATTGTAACTGCCAGATCTGGGCTCATAGGAATGAGCACTGTGATCCATTAGCCACATCTGCTAAGGGCATCGTGAGAGAAGTGACCTTGTCCGTATCCCAACCCTGCTCCCCCAGCAGTACCCCCTACCTGCTCTGCTTGGTGTCCCTGCCACCTATGAGTAAGTCAGGAGACCTACTGCCTGGGCTGTGGGAAGTCAGGGTTGCGTGGCTATTTCTGTCACTAATGCTTTTATTATCTGGAGAGAGGTTCAGCATTGGACTTAAGCTGGACTTCAGAGTTAGGTGTACCAGATGCGTTTCCTGGCCCTGCCCCCAGCTTTCTTGGTGACTGCCCCCTCCTTCAGGGGGTGCTGCAGATGTGAGGACAGCAGGAGAGGCTGAAACCCTCTCTCCCCAGCTTGCTGTCAGGCCTGGGCCGTCAGGAGTGGCCTGGGTTCGGGTTGGGTGTCTCAATGCCCATGTGTAACCAGTACATGAGGTGACCTACTCATGAAGAGTAGGGGGTCATTACGCCTTACACACACACACAGCTTGAGAGGTTCTTGTTCAGCGTCAGGCTGACCCTGATTTCAGACCTCTGGTGGGGTCTGGATGGCAGTGGCAGGAGTGTGTGGCAGAACAGAATCACTCACCTGATGGCCAGGGAGCAAAAGAGATCAAGGAAGGTGCCGGCGGCATCCCACAGTCTCCTGCAGGGCATGCCCCCAGTAACTGAAAGACCTCCTGGTAGGCCCCACCTCTGAGAAGTTTTCTCCATCTCTAGTCAGGTGTAGAGGCACGTGCCTGTAATCCTAGGTACTTGGGAAACTGAGGCAGGAAGATCTCAAGTTCAAGACCAGCCGGGACAACTTAGCAACACCCTGTTCCCCAAATGAAAAGGTCTGGGGACTGTAGCTCAGTGGTAGAGTACTTGCCTCGCATGCTCAAAGCCCTGGGTTCCATCTCAGCACTGCAAAAAACAGACAAAGAACACTCGGTGCCCTCTTTGAGCCCTCTTCTGTTGAAACCCTGTACGTATGTCTTCTCATTAATACCCCAAATGCTCTTTCAAAGCAGGTGCCACAGCAATCCCCAGGACAGAGAGGTTACATGAGCGCTGTGCCCACCTAGCTAGAGGCAGGCACTGCTCTAACCTGGGAAGTCTGTACTTTCTACATGACCCTAGGGCTGTAGGACCCATGGTCTCCAAACAACATGCCCCAACTGTGTCACAAGACTAACGAGGTGCCATGCATGGTGGCACATGCCTGTAATCCCAGCGACATGGGAGGCTGAGACAGAACTGCATGTTCTGAGACCAGCCTCAGCAACTTAGTGAGGCCCTGTTTCAAAATTAAAAAACAAAAACAAACAAAAAGGGCTGGGGATGTAGCTCAGTGGTAAAGCACCCCTGGGTTAGATCCCTAGCACCAAATGGGGGAGGGGGGGATGTGTGACCGAGGCGGCAGTCATTTGTTTTTCTCATTCCTAGTTTCCCTGGCTAAGATGTTGGCCCCTGCCTTCATCACAGTGCTGGTCTAAAAGTAGTTCTTTGATTCAAATGTGCCCTGCCCAGGGACCTCTTTTTTGAGATATTTACATTGCAGAGGAATAGCAGACCATAAACAAGATAAGTAAATAAAATATAGAATATACTTGAAGGTGGTAGGTGTTTTGGGAAAAAAGAAAGGAGCAAAAAGGGGCTTTTTGAGACAAGATGGTCCAGAGAGCCTCCCTGAAACATCACTGGATGAAAGGTCTGATAGACATGAGGGAGGGAGCCTTCTCGTGTATCTGAGAGAAGGGAATTCAGGCAGAAGGAATGACAAGTGCAAAGGCCCTGAGACAGGAACTTGGCTAGTGTCTCTGAGGAGCTAGTGGGGCATCTGGAGAGGAGGTAATGGGGAAGGGGCATGTGATAGTGCAAGGTGTGTAGCCATAGTAAGGGCTTCGACTGCTCCATCAAGTGAGTCAGGATTTTGATTGACAGATGCCAGCTGCTGAAACAGGCATACGTTGGTTGCTTCACACAAAGCCCAGTGCCCCAATCCATAGGCTCTGCCTTCCACATGGGGACCCAGATTATTATTTTTTTTTCCTGATACCAGGATTTGAACTCAGGGTTGCTTAACCACTGAGCCACATACTCAGCCTCTATGTTGCTTAGGACCTCACTATGTTGCTGAGGCTGACCTCAAACTCAAGATCCTCCTGCCTCAGTCTTCTGAGCCACTGGGATTACAGGCATGTGCCACCATGCTGAGCATGTAGGTTCTTCTATCTTGTGTCTTTAGCCTCCTTCTGGGTCCTGGCTGGCTGATCAGGACAGACAGGTAGGGGCTGGGCCCTGAGAGATCACATCTACTTCTGTTCCCTTGCTGGAACCAGCCAATGGGCTACATTGACATGCTGCAAGGGATGCTGAGAGATATAGTCCACCCAGGTTTTAAGAAGAAGAGCTAGGTTTGGGAACAGCTGGCTTATCCACAAGAAGTGATGAGTGGGTTCTCTGGAACCAGGGGACCAAAGAGAAGGGACTACTCTGGTCCTGTCCAGGGATGATTGGAGCCATAACCAGCATTTGCAGAGGGGGGAGGAGAAGCATTTGGGCTGTGGACAGATGACTTTTGGATGCAGTGCCAACAGGTTTTGCTGACAGATTGGAAGTGGGTGTGAGAGAGAAGTCAAGGTTAGCCCAGGACTTTGGCTGAGTACCAGGAGAGACAGAGCTATCACCCTCTGAGAGGCACACACATGAGCAGCACAGGCTCTTTTGGAGGGAAGATCCAGTAAGGAAGAGCCCAGAGTTGCTGAGCTGAGTCAGATGCCTGCGAGAGCTCCCCAGGGAGCTGTGAGGTGCAAGCCTAGAATTCCACAGGGAGGTCCAGGGTGCACGTGGAGTCATCAGGCCCTACATGGTTGTATAAAAACATGTATGGTGTGCATGCCAGTACCTGTGCAAGTGGGTGCCCTCCATATCAGTAGGTTCCTTATCCATGGGTTCACCCAACCAGGAATCATTTATATCATATTAGGTGTCATGGGTAATCTAGAGATGATTTGAAGTCTATGGGAGGATGTGCATAGGTCTGTGCAAATATTATGCCATTTTATGTAAAAGACTTAAGAATCCTCCAGTTCTGATATTCCGGTATCTACGGAGGTGTCCTGGAACTAATCCTCTGATTTGGTTCCCTGGTTATTGATTTATTTTCTCTCTCTCTCTCTCTCTCTCTCTCCTCTTTCTTTCTTTCTTTTCTTTCTTTCCTTCCTTCCTTCCTTCCTTCCTTTCCTTCCTTCCTTCCCTCCCTCCCTTCCTTCCTTCTTTCCTTCCTTCCTTCTCAGTCCTAGGATGGAACCTAGGGCCTCTGGCAATCTAGGCAAGTGCTCTACCACTGAGCTATGTTCCCAGCCCCCCTTTTTACATATTTATTTTTTAGTTTTAGGTGGACACAATATCTTTATTTTACATTTATGTGGTGCTGAGGATCGAACCCAGTGCCTCATGCATGCTAGACGAGCACTCTACCACTGAGCCACAAACCCAGCCCCTTCAGCCCTTTTAATAGAGCTTCCAAAACCCTTTGAATTTCCTGAGTGATAGAGGTTTTTGTTATTCACAAAGAGCCCCTTTGGAACACCCCGGAATCTATGTTAATGAAGTGATTCAGGGTGGGCCCCTACATATCTTCTGGATGGGGTTACCCAAAAGACCAAACTTAGGATCAGAAGTGGGAACTCTCAGCCCCACTCCCCAAACTGCAGGAGCTGGAGGTCAGGTCATTAAAAAACCCTGAAGAGTGAGTTTCTGGGAGCTCCCCGCTTGATGTACAGATCACCAGCTCTGAGGGGTGTCCTCAGACAGGGCGTGGAACTCTGTGCCCCTCCTCAATGCCTCTCTTCCGTTTGACTATGGTTGAGTTGTATCCTTTATAAGAAGCTTGTAGTGATAAGTAGAGTACTTTTCTGAGTTCTTTGAGTCATTCTAGCAAATTATTAAACCTGAAGAAGTCATAGGAACCCCTTGATCACAGTTGGTTGGTCAGACATGCAGAGTGGCCCAGGACTTGCAACTGGCCTTGGAAGTTGGGACAGTCTTGTGGGACAGAGCCCTTAACTTGTGTGATTTGAGGCTATCTCCAGGTAGACAGTGTCCAAATTGTATTAAAGTGCTGGAATGAAAGTAATGAATTAAACCAGTTAGTGTGGAGAATAGAGTGGCATTTAATACCATCAGCCTGGGTGAGACCTGGGGATGAGCTGAGGGCTGGGATGAGGCCCTGGCTTGGGCCTTCAAGACATGAATGAGCCGAAGAGACTAGGAAGGAGCTGCCAGGGTAGCCCAGAAAACAAGGATGTAGAGCTAGAGGCCCAGGGAGGACAGCACATCAGAGAAGCTGGGGTGGTCAGTTGAGTCAGGTGCCTTGGTGCAGCCAGGGACAGTGGCAATTGATAAATGACCACTGTTTTTTGGCAGTGAGAGAGAGGGTTACAGTGCCCTGCCCCTGGTGGCCCTTCAACAAATACTAGCTGCTGCTGCTGCTGCCACCATCGTAACTGCCTCCTTTCTTCTCTCATCACAGCGGGCAATGGCCAGGTGGCTGGCAGCTCTGACTCCCCCAGCTCTGGCTCAGGCTCCGACTCTGAGGAGCCCCCAGAGAGCCAGCCAGCCAAGGCTTCAGCAGCTGCAGCAGCAGTCACCCCCACCAGCCCAGTGGGCAGCAGTGGGCTTATCACTCAGGAAGGTGTGCACATCCCCTTCGACGTCCACCACGTGGAAAGCCTGGCTGAGCAGGGCACCCCATTGTGCCCCAACCCTGCAGGCAGTGGGTCTGAAGCCCTCGAGACAGTGGTGTGTGTGCCAGTACCTGTGCAAGTGGGTACTGGCCCCGGCGCCCTCTTTGAGAATGTGCCCCAGGAGGCACTGGGCGAGGTAGTAGCCAGCTGCCCTGTGCCAGGCATGGTGCCCGGCTCCCAGGTGATCATCATCGCGGGCCCTGGATACAACACCCTCACGGCCGAGGGCATCCACCTCAACGTGGCTTCGGGCAGCAGCGCCCCAAGCAGTGGCCTGGGCGAGGAGGTGCCCTGTGCCATGATGGAGGGTGTGGCAGCCTACACCCAGACAGAGCCTGAGGGCAGCCAGCCCAGCACCATGGACACCACCTCCATAGCTGGCATCGAGACCAAGAAAGGTCTGGAGGGCCCACTTTGGCCTCTGGCAGGGATCGGGTGGGACCTGGAGGGGGAGGGGAAGGAGTGGCCCTGGAGAAGGGCTTCTAGACAGCCTTAGCCCCCCATGGACACCGCCCTGTGTCCACCCCGTAGAGAAGGAGGATCTATACATGCTCAAAAAGGAGGAGAAGGAGGAGCCTGTGGCCACAGAGCTGGCAGAGCTGGTGGCGACCGTGCCTGAGAGTGCAGAGCCTGAGGCAGAAGCAGATGGGGAGGAGCTAGACGGCAGTGACATGTCGGCCATCATCTACGAGATCCCCAAGGAGCCTGAGAAGTGGGTGCTGAGTTGGATGGGTGGGCACAAGGGCAAGAAGTGGCTCACGGTCTGCCTGGGCTTGGCATTCTGACACCAAGGGCCCCTTCCCTCTCTAGGAGGCGGCGGAGCAAGCGGTCCCGGGTGATGGACGCCGACGGCCTGCTTGAGATGTTCCACTGTCCATATGAGGGCTGCAGCCAGGTCTACGTGGCCCTCGGCAGCTTCCAGGTGAGGCCACCACCCAGGGCAGGCTGGTGGGCCTGTTCCTGTGTCTGGCTACCTGTGTGCTGGTCTGGGCAAGTGGTTCATGGAGGGCCCTGCTGTGTGCCACTGGCCTGTGATTCATCTTCATGAGCCCATCTGGCCCCAACTGGTCTCAGGAGCTTCCTTCAAATCCTCTGTGCATCCTGATACCTTGTCAGACCCCTCACCGCCTCGGCTATCTCTTCCCACAGAGATAAGGCATAACTGTCTGCTCACAGTTCCTCCTCTCCTGACCTCCTGAACTCCTCCCGCCTTGCCCTGGCCATGCTCTTGTTCTTAGCTCCGTGTGCTTCCTCCCCGTGGCTCTCCATCAGCAAGCCATTCCAGCCCCCAGGGCCAGTCAGGCCTGGGAGACTTGGGTCAGTGTACCACCAGGAGGTTGGATCTGTAGTTTGCCCGCTGGAGACTGGATTTGGAACCCTGACGGCAGAGATGGGGTTTTGTCATATCCCCACACCTGGCATAGAAGGCAGGATTAGTAGACCTTTGGATTTGCCAAGCCATGTCCTCATTAAGCATGAACTGAACACCTACTGTGTATAAGACCATCTAGTGAGTTTAAAAAAAATGAAAGAACAAAGGAATGAATGAATTAAATGCCCAGGGACAGCATAGCACATGATAGCCCTGGATTCCATCCTAGTCCTTCCACTCCCACCTCTGAGACATGTGTCCAACCACTGAGCCTCTGCAGCCTCCGTTTCCCTGTCTATAACTGAGCTGATGGTCACCAGGCCCTTCCCAGGGTTAATGGATATTCCAGTCCAGAGCCTGGCACAGCAGGTGTTTGGTAAACCTGCTGTGTGTCCCATGTGTACCTGTAGCAGTCTGGAAGCTGGGCAAGAGCACCCTTCCCTCTTAGCTGCCTAAGCTGATCCTGCCTACCTCCCAGCAGCCCTCTTTTCCCCCTACCTTCAGGAGGCCCTAAGGTGGGCCCAGCACCCATTCCTGCCCCTCTTGCCCCCAGAACCATGTCAACCTCGTGCACCGGAAAGGGAAGACCAAAGTGTGCCCTCACCCTGGCTGTGGCAAGAAGTTCTATTTATCCAATCACCTGCGGCGACACATGATCATCCATTCAGGTCAGGCCCTGGGCCAGCTGGCAGGACCAGCTGGGGACACAGGCAGGGACCTGGGAGCCAGGGCTGGAGCAGCCAAGGTTAAACCCCAGCACTAGTGCCTCAGACACAGGACTACCCCTCTTGGAGCCTCCATGTGCTCAGTAAGCTGAACCATAGTGATAGAGGTGGGCCAGGCAGGACCTGACTTTTCTGCTCAGGCCCTTGACAAGATTTCATGCAGGACTTCGGGGTGGAGCAGGGACAGTGAACCAACTTCTGATGAGTCCTCAGAATGCCTGCCATATCACAGTAGTTTTTTTTTTTTTTTTTTTAATCACTGCCCCCACCCTGAAAAACCCAAGTTGCTTAAAAAAATAAAAGCCAATATTTCAGAAATACTAAACACCAAAGGTGATACCACCATCTCTCCTCCAGGTGTGTCCTATAGCAGCACCCCAGGTCATAGATGGGAGCCAGTGGGGCCACCCAGGCCACAGGAGGGAGGAGAGTTGGGCAGAGTCTAGGACTGGAATTCCGGGTTTACCCCAGGGCAAGATTTGATACTTCTGTATGGCTGGGGAAGCTGGAGGGCACAGCTCTGAGGTTCAGAGCCCCCAATATTTTGAGAAGCCACAATTTTGGGTTTTTATGTGAAATTACCCAAAGTTCAAACACTGGGGACAAATTCAGATCCATCTTGACATTTTGCATCCTGTGCCCCTTAGAGACCAAAGTTTGAACCCCAGCTGTGCTTGGGCCTGTGACTGGGTGATGAGCTGCCACTTCATATCATTTGCTGTCATTATAGGTTGACATTTTTTGAGCCCTGGGAAGCCATGGGGTTGGGCCTGTCAGCACTGGGTGAAACCGGCTTGCCCCACCCCCTTCCCAGTGGCAGCATCCTCAGTCACATCTCTGCTGTCCCCAGGTGTCCGTGAGTTCACCTGCGAGACCTGTGGCAAGTCCTTCAAGAGGAAGAACCACCTGGAGGTTCACCGGCGCACACACACGGGTGAAACGCCCCTGCAGTGAGTGACAGGCTGTCCCCTAAAGGGTCTGGGAGGTTGGGGAGCCTACCTGGTGGCATCCACAGGCTTTCCCTCCATGCAGTTCCACCTGTGCTACCACCGGAACCGCACCTCCCCTTTCTGTAGGCTGCCAGCCCCCCTAGTCCCACCCGCTGACCCACCGGTTACTTACTTTTCGCCAGGTGTGAGATCTGCGGCTACCAGTGCAGGCAGCGCGCCTCGCTCAACTGGCACATGAAGAAGCACACGGCTGAGGTTCAATACAATTTCACGTGCGAGCGATGCGGGAAGCGCTTTGAGAAGCTTGACAGCGTCAAGTTCCACACGCTTAAAAGCCACCCGGACCATAAGCCTACCTGACATACTCGACCACTGACCGCCCCTATTTATTCGTCCACTCGGACATTGCACTCGGGCCTGTCTGGGCCTGGACAGCCGCGGGGCGCCCAGACCGCAGGCCGGAAGGAGGCGCCCCCACCCCCTCCCAGGGCTGGGCCCCCTGGGCAGGTCCCCACCCGCCCCAACCCCCTCTAGAGCTGGTGCCTGGGGCTGCGCTACCTGAACTATGTGTCGAGAGCAGAGAAAGATTAAAGTGCGAGAAGGGAGATGCCCTTCCCCTAGGTCTGGATGATTGAGGGGGCCCTCTCTCTCCAACCTACCTGGTCTCTTCCTGAGCAAGGCCGGGTTAGGGAGATGTCCCTACACACCCTAGAGGACCCTTTCCTTTGAGCCTCAGCTCCTACTCGTTCCCTGGGCCTGGGGGACCTTGGAGGTCACCAGGCATTTCCCAGGACTCAGAATCCTGGTGCCTCCTCCTAATGTCTATCATGGAACACTCATTCCCCATCCACCCTCAGGAGGAGCTGGGAACGTGTTTAGTAAACCCCCCAAATGAAACATGTACAGCTAGTGACAAGCGCCATGCAGAAAATGGAGTGATGTGTTGGTGTCCTGGCGTGCTGTTTAGGTGGGTGGTCGGGGAGGGCCTCCCTGAGAAGGTGGTAGTTGCCCATAGACTAGGAAGAAAACTAGGAGAGGTAAATATCAAGCCGGCCAATGCAAAGCTCCGGGGAATAACTCGCTCTGCTTGTTCCCAGATAAGATAACCACGGGGAAAAGGGAGTTGGCAGCAATTGGGTGCCTGCCTTGGCCCCATTTCCCTGAGGATGTTGCTGAAACCACCTCTGGGAGCAATGGGGAATGAAGCGTTGCCGCCAGGTGGCGCGCGAGCTGCGTAGGCCCTGGTGGCTGCCACCACGTGACTCAGGGGACGGCTGCTGCGAACCCGGGCACGTGCCCTTGGGAGCCCTGTGGCGCCACGAGCAGATTGGCCCCGGCTGGGCCGCACCTGTGCCTCAGTTTCTGCGTTGGACGCAGGTCTACTTTATCTTGGCACGGGAAGTGGCGAGGAAGAGCAAGTCCTGCTGAGGCTGCCCCCGCGAATCCTCTCACCCCCCTCAAACTAGTCCCCTTTTTTCTCCCTGTACGGCGGGAGCCAGCAGTTTCCATGGGAACCGCAATCGGGTCTATGCGCCCCGGAGTACCCCCATTGCCTGCACCGCTTCCTATCCGACAAGAGCCGAGAGGAGCACTGGGTGGGAAAGCAGCCATCGCTTGGCGTCCCCAGCGTTGGCAGCCAAGTCGTCCCAGCAAGCCCAAGGGGACCTGCACTGCCACCACCCGGATTGCGCGGGCCACTGTGATTGGCCTGCCCTCTCCATCAGCGTGGCAGCACCCTCTGGTGCGCGCTCTCTCATTGGCTCAATCTCTAGGGCATCTTCCAACAATTGGTTCTCTCGAGGGCCATTCCTGATTGGTCAAATTAGGCTCTGCTTACTGATGGCATTCTGACAGTCTGGAGCCTAAAGGTGCATATACAAACAAGGAAAAGGTGGGGGCTGCGAATCTCCGGTACTGGGGTCTCTGCTACCTGCCAGCATCACCCTCGAAACAGCCGTGGGACCGCTGTCTGTGGTACTGAAGTCTCGCTCGGAGGCTCCCTGCCCCACCCCAATGAAGGCTAGCTTCTGCACCTTGCTGCCGCCCCGACGTAAACACGCAAGTGTACCCACGCACCAAAGGAAGCGGTGCTACACACATTGCCTTAGAGAGAGGACAGGTCCCGCCTAGCTGAGGGAGCATAACTCCACAAGAGGACCAATCACAAGCCCAGAAAGCCAGGCCATTTACCTGGCAGAACCACCACTGGAGTTTTGTGAGATCTACAAAGGATCTTAGCATTTGAGTTGTAGAATTGTAGTTGTAGCGTTTTTGGCAGGCTCGAGGACTTGGGTTCAATCCCCAGCACCAAAAAAGGGAGAAGGAGGATCTGTGATTTCCTGGGGTCCAAATCTCTTCATCCTGGAATTCCCCAGCATTGGAGTGTGCCAGTGCCCACCTTTTGAACCCCAGAGGCACAAAACCCACTCAAAATCCACAGAGTCTTAGCTTCCTTCCGCGAACAGATTAGAGATACTCTAGTTACCAACACCACCATGGCCCTGACGTGGCTACCTGACCCCCCTCCAAATCTGGGGACCCAAGCCTCTGTTGAAATCTTGGTTCCTGGACCCTTTCAGGCCCCTCGGTGTACAGTGCCTCCGAAGGTCTTACATTAGAGTCATAATACCTCCGCTTTCTCTTTGCCCCTCCAGATCTAGGTGCTGGACGAAAGGGGTGCCCATACGGTCTCCCGGGCAGAAAAACTGCTTAAGAAAGGGTGCCGACGCAGGAAGCAGGGTCCGCGGGGGCAGGAGGACAAGATTCTGGCAACCCGAGTCTCCAGGATGCGCTTTTTGCAAGTGCTGAGTCCAGGCCAGCGCGCGTTCGTTTCCACCTGCCGCGCCGTCGGGCGCCGTGAGGAGGCGGGGCTCGGTGGCCCTGGCCAATAAGCGACGCCGGCGCTGGCAGCTGCTGCTATAAAGGGCTGGGGGCGGCGGCGGCGCGGCCCAAAGCGCGGAGCGCGCAGCGCGGGCCAGAGGGAGGGAGGGAGGGCGGGCGAGGGGAGAGGACTGAGCACCCGCGACCGGGCAGGCCGGACTGAGGGGTAGCGGCAAAAAGCAGAGCGCCGCGATCTCTGTCGGGAAGCGCAACCTCCCCGGGCCCCGCGGGGCCGCGCAGGGGGCGTCCTCAAGCCCTCGCCCGCTCCCTCTTTCCATCTTCTGCCGCCCGCAGGCCACCCCGGGGCCCGGTCATCCGCGCGCTCATCCTCGGGCTCGGGCCCGTCCCTGGCCCTCGAGGGAGCCGCCGCCTTCATCGCTGCCTCTGCAGCGGCCACACCAGAGGCCGCCCAGGCGGGAACCCGGCGTGAGCATCGGGCGCCCCCCTAGGAGTGCACGACCCCCGGAGCCGCCCTCAACACGGACCGCGCCCGCTGGGCACACAAGAATGGTCACTGTAGGTATTCTCCTGTCGCCAAGAGAGAACTGGGGTGGGAAGGGGTTGGGTCCAGGCACCATGGAGATGGCGGGGGTGGGGGGGTAGGACCAGGCCTAGTTAGGCCCGGGTGGGGGGGGTAGGACCGCACCTCGGGCCTGAGAGTGGGCAGAGCCGCGCCCAGAGTGTTGGGGGTGCTCGGAGTCTGGCCTGAGAGACCTTGGGGAGCCAGGCTGCGACTCAGGGGGCGTCCTACGACACCCTGGAGGCGAGATTGCACCCTCTTCGGAAGGCCTGATGGGGGAGGGGCCGCGGTGGCAAAGGATGCTTCCTCCATTCAGGCTCAAGACCCCGCAGGCCTCCCAGGCAAATGCAGGGCCCCATCCCTAGTGTTGGGCCAGGCCAAGGCGGCAGAGCATCCCCAAGAGCCTTGGAGAAGCGGGTGGCGTCGGATCGCGCGTTCCGGGCCTTGGCCGCGCCCGAGAGGCGGGCGTCTCGTCCTCGAGCCCGTCGACCTTGCGGCAAGCGGGGAGGGGAGAGGAGGGGGCGCGCCCGGAGGCCCCGCGGGCCCGCCGCCGCTGCTGCCGCGTCCCTTTGTTTCTCGGCGCTTCTTCGCGGGCCGTAGCCTCGCGCGGGCGCCTCGGGCTGCGGGGAGGGGGAGGGGAAAGAAGGGACCGCGGTGTGTTGTGAGGGCGCTTCCCGGCTCCTGGACCCCAGCCTCCCGGGAGATGGGCTAGGGAGCTAAGCAACCCCCTCGGCCAGGTCCAAATGCCCCACCCCGCCAGGACTCTGGGCCTCGGGGTGACCTTGAGCGCGCCCGCCCGCCCGCGCCACTCGTTCCGCGCCTGATGCTTTCAGCAGCCACCGAGCTGGTCAGCTCCCGAGCGCCCAGCCCCGCCCGTCCGGCCACGCCCTGCCTGACCACGCCCTACCACGCCCATCTAGGTCCCGCCCCCTAGGGCCCCGGGGGGCCCGGCCTCGCCCTAGCCCTCGGATTTCCACTCGGCAGCCCGGGCGTGTCCCGGGGGCGGAGCTGGCCAGTTATAGTCCCACCCCAGCTCCACCCCCGCCCCTGCCGCGCGACTCCGCTCCCCGCGCCACCGCGCGTCCTTTGTCTGGTCCCGGCGCCCGGGCCTCCCTTTTACGCTCTTCCTATCTCTCGATCGCTGCGTGTGTGTCTCTGAACCCTATGTCTCTTTCTGGGCTCCTTTTTCGAGTCATGGCCAGCACAGTGGATGTGGGGATGTTCAGCATTCCCTCCCTACCCGGGCCTCTCCGCTCTTGGACCCTGGTATCCGCCCACCTGTCTCTGAGAAACTCAAGCCTGGCTGGCCTGCTGTGTGTCCTAAGGCTGGTTCCTTCCCCTTTCTGGGCCTTATGCTGTTTCCCCATTAGAAAAAGGGAAACTAATGCACAAAGGAGAAGAGGGTGTGGTCAGAGGTCACCCAAGGGCCTGGAAGCTTTTGGAGGCCTGGGCACACCAATGGGGATACTCTAAGGCAGAGACATTCTAGGGTCCCGCTGGGAGAAGTGAGAGAATGAATTGAGACAGTGAGTGCCCAGCATGAAGGAGAAGGGCCTAGAAGTAGGAGGCTCAGTTGGCACCACGTGGTGGCCCAGCCTTACCGTGTGTGGCCACTCAATGCCCTATTGTCGCCAGTATCTTGGCATCTGTCACTGACTGGGGCCCTAGGATACAGCTGGGGGCCAAAGGGGCTGGAAGCAGGAGGGTCTCTAAAGAGTGGTCTCAGGTGTGCTCATGGCAAATCCTTATATCACATGGATGGTGCAATAGTGGGAGAGTTGGAAAGAGTGACACAGAGAGGGGAGGGGGCAAAGAAGGGTTTGTAGTGGGGGCAGTGGAGAAGAGAGAAATGGAGAGGAAAGGGGGAGAGAAACCAAAGGAAGGAGAAACTCAGAGGCAGAGGCAGAGCAGGAGAGGCTGGAAAGGAAGGTCCCCTCCATGTCAACCTCTCCTCTCTGTCTTTGACCTGCCCTCTCCCTTCTAACCTCACCCCCATTTTCTGATGTGGACCAGTCCTAGATGTACGTGCTACCGTCATCCCAGGCCACAGATCACTGGGGGAGGGGGGAGGAGGAGGGGTGTGGCCTCCACCTATCTGATCCCCATTATCAGCTCAGCTGGCTCAGCTGCTGAGAAGGAAATGTGACACTGGCCCTGCTAAGCTGTCACAGCTGGGAGGGAGCAGGAGTGGTGGTGAGCTTAGTGGGCTAGGCCTCAAGGCCCTGGGCTGACCCTCCCTGTCAATTCCTAAGTCATCCAAGTTGGGAACACCAGTGGTGGTGACAGCCTCCTGTAACCCTGTAGACTGTGCAATCATCAGATCAGGAGTCAAATGCTGACTCCATCACCTCTATCTCTTCCCGTCACCCTTGGTGAGTCACAGGTCCCTGTAACTGACCCTCATTTCTCCATCTGAAAAATGGAGTAGACAGTCTCCACCTTTCAGTGTGGTTGTGGGAAGTCCATGAAAACTGCACATGGTCAGTACCTGGCACACAGGAGGACTTCAAAACCTGGGATCTGGGGTACCAGAAGCAGCAGCTTATATACTACAGATTGCCCACTGGACCCCCACAGCAAATACCATCAACCTATCAGAGAACTTCACCTTGCTGAGCCTGGATGGGACTTCAGAATGCGTCTCCACTCATGGAGATGCTATACCTTCCTTGGAGGGACAGAGGCCCAGAAAAGTGACATGACCATAAAGGCAACAGTAAAGAGGGTGGAGCTAGCAGCTGGCACACAGCCTCCCTCAGCAAATCTTTATCGAATGAGTAGATTTCATCAACAGAGTGCATTTATTTAATAGCAGTGCCCAGGAGCTGGCATGGCAGCTCAGTGCTAGAGTACAGGTCTAGCATTCAGAAAAGTCCTGGGTTCAATCCCCAGCACTGCAGAAAATAAAATAAATAAAAGACAATGCTCAGGGCATGGCATACAGTAGGTGCTCAGTTTTGTGTCACTGTTATTTTTATTATTAGCCTTTGTGTTCAGAGTGAGCTCTGGGGTCCAAAACCCGGCTCTGAATTTATGGTCCACCACTTCCATCCTGTGCAAGCCCCTGAGACTCACAGAGTTTTGGTTTTCACTTGGGTCGATTGGGGAAAGGAGAATGTTCAGTTTGGGGAGAATGGACTAGGAAGTTTTGCATGAAAAAAAAAAAAATCTTGTCCGGCAGGCTCTCACTCCATGACTCTGCTCTAGAATAGCAGTGAGCTCAGGCTGTGGAGTGGGCTGCTTCACAGCCCAAGCCCATGGCAGACATCACGAACCAACCAATGCACGTTCTTTTTGAGCCTGGATATGCCTTCCTAGTACTCTTCCAGGCAGTTGCCCTGAGTTGACTGGAGATATAGGGAAGTTGACCATCTGTGTTATCCTTTTGTTTTTTTCTTTTGTGCTGGGGATGAAACCCAGGCTGTCACACAGGCTAAGCAGGCACGCTACCGCTGAGCTACCTCCCCAGCCCTGTGGCATCCTTTTCATAAGAGTGAATGAGCTAGGTGTCATAGCCCATGCCTATAATCCCAGCAACTTGGGAGGCTGAGGCAAGACGATTGCAGATTCAAATCTAGCCTCAGCAACTTAGCAAGACTGTCTCAAAATAAAGAATAAAACAGGCTGGGGATGTGGCTCAGTGGTTAACATCCCTGGGGTCCAATTCCTGGTACAAAAAAAAAAGAGTGAATGAGCTGGGTGCGGTGGCACACATCTGTAATCCCAGTGACTCAGGAGGCTGAGGCAGGAAAATCACCATTTTGAGGGCAACCTCGGTAACTCAGTGAGACCCTGTTTCTAAAAGTAAATAGAGCTGGGGATGGAGCTCAGTGGTAGAGTGCCCCTGGGTTCAATCCCCAGTTTGACGCCCCTACCAAAAAAATGAGTAAATGGGAGCCAGATGCTGTGGTTTGTGCCTATAGTTCAGCTACTCTGGAGGTTGAGGCAGGAGAATCGCTTGAGCCCATGAGTTCAAGAGCGACCCCAAGGCATGGCCATAGTGTTGTAAAACAGCTCTGGAGTTTAACAGGTCCAGGTTTGAAATCGAGTTCCCCATTCCTATCGCCTAATCTCTGTATGCTCAGTTTCCTTATCTGTAAAATGGCAACTGTGTCTCCTGTCTTTCAAGATTGTTGGAAAATAAATGAAAGGATACCTCAACGTCCTTTCCTCAGTGCCTGGCACATGGTAGACACTCCGTGAAGTGGAATGATAACCAATAACAGTATAAGGAGGCAGAGATGGTGGACATGACAAACCTGCTTACGTTTTCGATGATTACGCCCATGGCAGACACAATCCCAGAATGCTTTCCAGCTGTCCCCACATGTAACTTTAGATCCTTCTGCTGCCACCATGCTTGGAATTTGGAGTTTGCAGCAGACTGGAGCTGAGATCTAGAAATATTAAGTGGCATATCTGAGAATACACAGCTGGGAAATGTTAGAGCTGACACCAGTCTTGGTTGTCAGTGGAAGTTGGAAATACAGACTTCAGATCGGGGAAACTCTTATGAAAACCCCTTGTCCACCATTTATACTCTGCTTGATCTTTGGGATTTTAAAACTGTCTGTTAACCTTAGTTTCCTCCTGTGTTAGAGTAGAGAGGGAATCTCCTCAGGATTATGAATAAGAAAAGAAAATTTTTGCAGGTAGAGTGTTTTGCACAGTGCTTGCCACACAGGAGTGCCCAGTATTTGGGGACAATTATGGTATTGCCTCTTGAGCCAGGGATGGCTGAGGTGATGTGTTCCTGCTGTTGTTTCTATTTCTGTGGCAACAGCAGACATTGCTGAGGAATCACAGCTGCCTTTTCTGCTGAAATTGTATATGACTTCTGAATCTTTTAAAATTAATTCCTCTAAGAAGTCCTGACCAATCAGTTTGATTTTATTTTGTTTTGGCGCTGGTGATTGAACCAACTTGAGTTTTCAAGTGAGGAAAAACTATTTGCCAACTGTGCCATAGGAGATGTAAGTAAATATTGGCTACTTTACCTTCCTGTGTACATGATAGACAGTACCAATCGCTCCCAGCACTATTTCCTACAGATGCCACTTTAAAATTCTCCGTATGGCTCTTCAGAGAGCCATTATCAATTATTTTGTTTGCTGCAAGGTAAACAGAGTCTCAAGAGGATAAGGGACATATTCAAGGGCATACAATGAGTTGTCAGAGCCAATACTAACTCGGTTGATTGGCATATGCCATAGTAGGAGAATGGCAGAATGGTCTCAAGTCTAGAGAGGTCTGCATATTTGTTACAGTGCTACTAAAATGTTGAGATGCTGTGTGACTTCAGCAATTTCTGTAACATTTCTAGTCTCAGCTTCCTCATCTATCCAAAAAAATAATAATATCTACATTTGAGAGAATTTGGTGTATATTACATATAAAATAGCATTTCAGTATTTTTAGTTAAAAAATACTAAATAAAGAACTCTGCAAAACTTTGACAAACTGGGAGTATAGCTCAGTGGTAGAATGCTTGGATAGCATCACAATAACCCTGGGTTTGATCCCTAGCACAACCAAAAAGAAAAAAAGAAAACCAAATCAAGTAAATTTCATTTATCCTAGATTGGTTTAATATTGGAAAATCAATTGACATAATTTGAGGTATTAATACATTAAAGCTAAAAAGTCACATTTCAATATAGAAAAATTCAATAAAATTCAACATCTATTCCTTCAAAACAATCTTGTTAGGATATTAGAACAAAAGAACAAAATTTTCTTTGTGTGCAGTGCTGGGAATAGGCCTTGCCCAAGGTAGGCAAGTGTTCTACCACTGAGCTACACCTGCAGCCCTGAAGAAAATATTCTTAATCAAGCTGGGAGCCGGGGTGCACACTTGTAATCGACTCAGGAGGCTGAGATAGGAAGATTGCAAGGTGCAGATCAGCTTCAACAACTTTACAAAACCCTGTCTCAAAAATAATAAAAAAGGACTGTGGGTGTGGCTCAGTAGTTAAGCATCCATGGGTTAAATCCCCAGTTTAAAAAAAAAAAAAATTCGGGGCTGGGATTGTGGCTCAGCCGTAGAGCGCTTGCCTAGCACTGGCAGGACCCGGGTTGGATCCTCAGCACCACATAAAAATAAAGGCATTTTTACACCTAAAAATAAATTTTTTTAAAAAATTCAAGCTGGGGATATAGCTCAGTTGGTAGAGTGCTTACCTCCCATGCACAAGGCCCTGGTTTCAATCCCCAGCAACACATACACACACACACACACACACCAAAAAAGAAAAAAAATTATCCAGATAAAAGTCATCTAGAAAAAAATCCATAGCAAAGATTATGTTTAGCCATGAAATGTTTAAAGTATTTCTCCTACTTCTTTTTGGTATTTTTTATTTGTTTGTTCCATTTATCTTTTTTGTTTTTGTTCTTTTCTCTTTCTTTCTTTTTAAAGCATTTCATTTTACATCAGTAATAAGGGAGCCAGTATCACACTGTAGCCCCTGCAATAAGACAAGAAAAATAACAGGTATAGACTAGAGATGAAGAAATAAAACGGTCATTATTTGTAGGTGCTCTATGTTATACCAGAAACAAATGATAACAAAACCCCAAAACCCAAAACAGCTCAGTGAAAGAACTATGGGAGTAAATACCTAATAAAACAATTCTGCATAAAGCAAAGGAAATATTAACACATTTGGAATCAAAATTATCTTTGGCAGGAAGAGGAAAATAAACATCTTGGAGGGGCTTATGAGGCCTTCAATGCTCTAAAAATATTAAATTTCTTATTCTGAAAAGTATTCATTTCGTTCTGAAAATGCACAGATTGATTTTGGGAATGTTTGTGTATATATAGTATATTTGCCTGTTTGCTGTTGCTATAAGCAAAATACCTGAGGCTGGATACTTATAAAAAAAAGAAGCTTACAGTTTTGGAGGCTGAAAATCCAAGAATGGGTAGGCCCATCTGTTCAGCCTCTGGTGAGGACCCTCTTGGCTGGGTCACAACATGACAGAGAAGCAGAAAGGGAAACAGCTATGTATACAAGAGGCCAAGTGCATGGGTTTATAGCATTGCTTTCTTGCAAACCCCTCATGCTTCAACATGTTGGAGGGTTCAGTCTGCAGCACTGAACCCTAAAACAAACCACTTTTGAGAGAACTAACTAGGGGCCCTTGAGAATAGCATTAATCCTTTCCAAAGGTGATGCCCCCAGTGACCTAATTACCTCCCACTAGGCCCCACCCCTTAAAGGTCCCTCCCCCAACACTGCCACACCAAAAACCAAACCTCAGCATATGAACCTTTGAGGGACACGGTCTGACCTTATCCAAGCCATAGTATGTGACATTTATTTACTCAGTGATGCTGGGGGTGGGGCCCAGGGCCTTGTGCATGCTGGGCAAGTGCTCCACCACCGAGCTGTGTCCCCAGAACACAGATGGTATCCATGAGATTTCTCACAGTAAAATCACATCAGGAGGGTTTTTTGTTTTCATTTTTCCCCCAGTGCTTTTTCCAGTAAATACAAGGAATTATTAAGAGAAAAGTGCTGTCAGGCTTGGGTTATGCCTCAGCGGTAGAGCACTTGCCTAGCATGTGTGAGGCACTGAGTTCGATCCTCAGCACCTCATATACATAAATAAATAAATAAAAATAGAGGTATTGTGTCCAACTACAACTAAAACAAACAAAACAAAAAAGAATAATGTGTTGGGAGCTGGAGCTGGGCCCAGTGGTGTGCAGCTGTAACCTAGCTACTTGGAAGGCTGAGATAGAGGGGTCACAAGTTCGGAGCCAGCCTCAGCAACTTCGTGAGGCCCTTTGCTATCTCAAAATAAAATTTAAAAAGGGCTGGGGGAGCAGCTCAGTGGTAGAATGCTTGCCTTGCTTGTGGGGTCAGTCCCTAGTACTGTGCGCGTGCGTACACACACACACAAGCAAATAATACGTTGTCCCTTGGCTGTAATCAAGTCCCCTCAGACATGGCTGACCATGACCACTGAGCCCCTCCGTGTCCCTGCTGGTCCCTGGTGTGGGGACAGGGCGGTGAGCCGGTGTGACCTGTTGTCTCCAGCAGATACTGGGGGCCATGGAGTCTCAGGTGGGGGGGGGCCCGGCCGGCCCGGCCCTGCCCAACGGGCCACTCCTTGGTACAAACGGAGCCACTGATGACAGCAAGACCAACCTCATCGTCAACTACTTGCCCCAGAACATGACCCAGGATGAGTTCAAGAGTCTCTTCGGCAGCATTGGTGACATCGAGTCCTGCAAGTTGGTTCGGGACAAGATCACAGGTGTGGCTCCTAGCAGGTGGGAGGGTGGGAGGCGGGAGGAGAGAGGTGTGAAGGGACAGGTTTTACCCTAGGAGGAGTGGGGGCCAGTGGGGGACAGGGAAAGGTGGTTTGGGGTGGGGAGGGTCAGCCTCTCAGGCCTAAGCTTGAGGGGACACTGGCAAACCCCAGCATTGGGCAGGAAGGTCATTACCCTGGTCCTGCCACAGGGCAGAGCCTCGGCTACGGGTTTGTGAACTATTCTGACCCCAACGATGCAGACAAAGCCATCAACACCCTCAACGGCCTCAAATTGCAGACGAAGACCATCAAGGTCAGTGTCTTTATTCTCACCAGCCAACAGTCACCGCCCCTCCCGTGTTCTCCCGTTGCCCACCCTCCATCCCCAAGGGGCCAGGCCTGAGTCTCTCCTTCCTGATTGGCTCACTGGCGAAGCCTTGGCTTCTCTGAGCCTCAGTTTCTGTACCTGTTAATGGGGAGAGTATAAGCCCTGCCTTCTCTGGAGGCTGGGGAAGTGAGCCAGGCCTGGAGGTGGGGCAGGGTAACCAGGGTCCTCTGGGCAGCCCCCTCCCTGTCTTTGTCCTGGAAATGGGGGTGGGGGCCCATCTGCCATCTGGGGCCTAATTAGGGTCTGGGAGGGTGGGATTATGGAAAGCCCTTCCCCCACCTTTGTGTGATGCCCCTCCCCCATGGCCTCCACTCTCAGCAGCTGCAGCTGGGACCCTACCAGCCCAGGTTCCCTTGGGGGGGAATCACCATGGAAACCCTTCTCTAAGTCCGCCTGGGGGTGTGTGGGCTCCGCCCTGCAAATCTGCTCCTGGACCCTGGGGGAGGTGGGTGGGGGCTGCCCATCTGGCCCCCAGTTTGCCAGGGGAACAGAGGTACAGGAATCTCTTGCCCTCCCTCACTGGGGGGCTGGGGAGATGAGGTCGTGACCCAAAGGGCCTCTCCATGGCCAACTGGCTTAGAGGTCCCTGGGGGCATGAGGGTGGACCCTAGTGACTGACTGTGTTTGTACACGTCTGTGAGTGTCACCCGGAGCCATGAAACAGGTTAGTGATGTGGTGGTTGTGACATGGTATCAGTCAAGTGGCTGCCATCATTGGTCTGAGTGGTGAAGACCTGCAGTGGTCCCCGTGGGTCTGTAGATCTGGTGTTATTGTGACAGGTGCTTAGTGACATACTGCAGCTCCCACAGTGACCCGGTAGGGCACCATGGGTGTCTGTCATGGTGACATTGTGTGGGTGTGTCTACCTGTGCCCTGTGTTGGGGTAGAAAGTGTGCAACATCGTGTGCTTGTACGGTGGGCGACTGGCATGTCATTCGTCGACTCTTACTGTAGTTCGTGAAGCCTCCTGTGTCATCATGAATATGGGGATGGCCTTGTGACAGTCTCCTGCTGGCTTGTCCCTGTGCCATGCAGGGCGGTGCTTCTTGGCCTCCTGTGGGTCCCTGTGTGTGTCCCTGCCTGCGTGACAATCCTGTGAACTTGGGTCTGACTGGTCGCACCGGAAGACTTGGACCAAAGTGTTTTGAGTGCCTCATGTGCCAGGTCCCATCCTGGGAGGACTTTGGCCCACCTCTGCCTGCCCTCAGGGAGCCCAGGCCGTAGAGACTAGGAAGGCCCATCAGACCTATTTTGTGCCTCAGAGAATCCCAGACCCCAGCACCTACCCCGAAGCTCAAGCCCCTCTTCTCCCCTCAAATCTGATCCATGAGTTAACCCTCCCTCGCCCTTCAAAGCTCCCAGCCCTGCGGGAGAGAGAGAAAACCCTCAAATTCGTGGCTGTGATTTTTCAGTTTTTATTTATTATTTGCCTATTTATTTGCAGTGCTGCAGGTGGAACCCAGGGCCTCTCACAAGCTAGGCCAGCGCTCTGCCACCGAGCCACAGCCCCAGCTCCACGACTATGACTTTAAAAGTTACTCTTGTAGAAATGACAGTGGCCCATGTGTCTGTTGCTAGAGGACCCCAGGTGCATGCAATTGCAATAATCAGAATCCAGCCCCTCGGCCCACCCGCACCCTCCCGCACCCAAACTCACTTCATTTGTTTTTTGTTTGTTTGTTCTTACGGGTTTTTTGTTTTGTTTTGTTTTTTGTGGTACTGGGGATTGAACCCAGGGCCTTGGGTATGCGAGGCAGGCGCTCTACCAACGGAGCTCTATCCCCAGCCCTCATTTTTTAAATTAGTTATTTCCAATGAAGCCATACACCTTCACAACTCACTGCCCCCAACAAAAGCCAGGCCCTTGACAGTGACTCCCTAAGCAGATGTTGATTTAGAAGAAATAGAAAGTAGAGATCAGCAGAAATAAGGGGGAGGGGAGCCCCACAGTGGCAGGTCATCCAGTGAGCCTTGGGGGTGGGGCCTCCAGGCCACAGCTCCAGGACATGGATAAACACGCAGTGAGATGGGTCACACAGTGCTGCTGCTTTGTAAATGGACTTTTCTTTCCCCCACTTCACAATACTCACCACTGTTTCAGGAAGATAATGTACACGTCCACCATTTTCAAAACAGCTGAGAGAGTTTCAGTGTTGAGCTGGACCCTGATTAGTGATGCGACTTGAATGATAGGACCAACATGTATAACTCACAACTGAGAAGAGTACTTTGAGAAGTAGGGATCGGGACCACACTCAGATGGCAGGGGACAGGGAGTGTGTTTCAGCTGAAACCTGGAAAAGAAGGAAAGGGAAGAGCATTCCAGCCAGAAAGAAGAGCATGAGGCTGGAACTTGCGGGGTGTATTTGACAAAAATGGAGAACACTGTGTCATTAGATCAGAGCAAACAAGGGGAGGAGTGGGGGAGATGAAGGTAGATTAGTGGTAGGGCAGAGTGCACAAGGCCTTGTGGGCTACAGGAAGAAATTTAGCTTTAATGCTGAGGAAGGTGGGAGCCATGGAGGGTTCTGTGTGGAGGAGGGACTTGACAGGGCTCAAGTGTTCACAGGCGCCCTCTGGCTGCTGTTGGGGGAACATATTGAAGGTTGAACACAGGTCCATGGTGGAGCTGGGCTAGGGTGGAAGTAGGGAGTATGCAGATTCCAGATAATTAGGAAGGTGCAGCCAACAGGGTTTATGGTGGATTCAAAGAATGAAGGACAGAGAGGTGTTGAGACACGCAAGGCTGGAGGCTTGAGCATCAGGAGGACAGAACTGCCATTACTTTGGTCACCCAAGGTTGGGGGCACTCCCAATCCAGTGCAGCCATGCTGAGCATGGGCACCTGTGATACCCCTATGTCACCCTCTGCCTCCGGGTGCCCCCGAAGTCTACAGATCAGGGGCAAGGACTTTGTTGGGGAACACCTGGGAGTCGGCAGCCTGGAGCTGGTAGCCAAAGGCCTGAATGACCCCAGGAGCCCAGCGTAGTGAGGGGCCCACTCTCCAAGGGAGAGGGAAAAATCAAAGTTTGTTGATGGGGTAATGAGTATGCATGCAGGTCCCCAGAGGACTTGTGACCCGAGCCGCGGGGCAATCCTGACGTCCTCAGGTGACAGTTTCCTGTTCCCCACTCTCCCTAAAACCATGTAGGCACAGCCACGCCCCTCCCCCGTGCCACCTGGCCCCACAGTGACACTAGAGAGGGGTCTCCGCAGCTCTGTGAAAGGGACCTTTCCTAACTGTCCATGCGATGCCCCCCCCCAGGTGTCCTATGCCAGACCCAGTTCCGCATCCATCCGGGATGCCAACCTGTACGTCAGCGGGCTCCCCAAGACCATGAGCCAGAAAGAGATGGAGCAGCTCTTCTCCCAGTATGGTCGCATCATCACCTCTCGCATCCTGGTGGACCAGGTCACAGGTCAGGCTGCGCGGAGGGTGCACCTGACCGGGGAGCGGGGCAAAGGCCCTGGGGCGGGCAAAGCGGAGCAACCATGAATGGCAGGGCGAGAGGTGGGTCGGCGGGACTCCTGACTGGCGCCCTCACCCCTGGCAGGTGTCTCTCGGGGTGTGGGATTCATCCGCTTTGACAAGAGGATCGAGGCCGAGGAGGCCATCAAAGGACTGAACGGGCAGAAGCCGCTGGGTGCGGCGGAGCCCATCACGGTCAAGTTCGCCAATAATCCAAGTCAGAAGACGGGGCAGGCGCTGCTCACTCACCTCTACCAGTCCTCGGCCCGGCGCTACGCAGGCCCCCTGCACCACCAGACGCAGCGCTTCCGGTGAGCCTCGGGCCACCGCCCGCTCCCCTAGGTCCCCAGGTCCCCAGGCCCCCAGGCCCCGCGGGCTCCGGCTTGCAGCCCCCACCCCAACCCCACTCCCCCCAGGCTCCACACAGCCGTGCCCTGCGGCCACTGTGTGGCATTATCATTATTAGGTACTGGAAATTGAACCCAGGAGCTCTTCCCGCCTCTTTCTTTCTTTCTGATACCTGGGGATTGAACCCAGGGCGCTTAACCACCGAGCCACATCCCCAGCCCTTTTATTTTTTATTTTGAGACAAGGTCTAGCTGAGTTGCTGTGGCTGGTCTTGAACTTGCCATCCTCCTGCCTCAGCCTTCTGAGTTGCCAGAGGCACAGCAGCCTCATGAGAACAGAACTTATATTTCCCCCTTTTTATGGAAGAGGACCCTGAGGTACAGACAGGCATCACAGGGGGACAATGGGAGCTCCTCATGGACCCTGGGTGGCCGTGGCAAGTTACCCACCCTCCAAGTGCTCTAGCAGAGTTGACTATGCTGTTATTGTTGCCTCTGCGAGGATTTATCCTTCCCAGAGAGACCGAGTCCTGGGCCCAGACAGCACCCGCCAGCCAGCAGGGAGGGGGAGGATGAGGACGCCGGGGCAGGCGGGCAGCAGCAGGGCAGGCGAGAGGCGGTGCCCGAGTGACCGCCGCTCGGTGCCAGGCGGTGTCCAGCCGGGCGGGGAGCAGGCAGCGGGCGGGGGCAGGGCTCTGCCGCAGGCTGGCCTGGTGGGGGTGGGGAGGACAGGCCAGCCTGTGGCGTCACTACAGCGGGGTGTGTCCAGTGGACACCTCTGACCAACACTTCTGCCTCCACAGGCTGGACAATTTGCTCAACATGGCCTACGGAGTCAAGAGGTAACAGTGCCCCCGCCCCACTGCCCCCATCCCCTCACCGTCCCTCCTTGGACCCCTGCCCGGCTGTACCCCTACCCCATTGCACTTTGCCCCAGGACCACCAGCGTAGCCTTGTCTGCTTGTGCTTAGGAACAGCATGGCCACTAAGAGATTGACACCAGGCAGACCGCGGTTCTGACCCTCGGGACCTCCCTGCCTCTCAGGGGCTGTCAGTATCCACAGAGCTGCTCTGGAGTGTGGGTCCAGGGGGGCGGCACGCGCCCTCCTGTTTTTTCTTCCCATTCCAATGAAAGGCAAGCAGAGCTGCCTGGGTACGACTCACCCCCTGGCCCCACATGAAGTCCCCGGGATCCACTGGCCACTGTTGATCATATGCGTCAAGGGTCCCAGAATGACCCCCTCCTGCTCCAAAGTTGGGGTAGACCTGTGGCCCCCGCACCACTGATCTTGTGGAAGTCCCCATGGTCATTGCTCAACAAGCCACCCAGGGCATGCTGAGAGGTGGGCTCTTGCCTTGGGGTGGGAGACTAGTGTGTTGGGGTCAGACCTTGTCCCTCCTGGAGGTGAAGTGACACTGAGCTGGTGCTCAGCACATAGTGAGCACTCAATAAAAGGTGGCCATCTGACGACTACTGTTACTGTTGTTCCTGACCTTAGTCTAGGGGGGAAAGAGATTGGAAAATGAGCAGGACTGATGCAGAGATAGAGATCAGGACTGTGCACGGACGGCATGAGGGGCTTGGACCAGCAGAGACCCCAACCCTCTAGGCGACCTTAGTACGGAGGCCTGGTGGTGGAGTCCCTGGCAGCAGGAGCAGGCTGGGCAAAGGCCCAGGCGAGGGAGCAAGCAGTCAGGCCCAGGCGGTCAGGGGTAAATGGTCCAGCTCTTAGGGTCCCTCCTACCCTCGTCACCAAAAGCTGAGTGATTTAATTCTGAAGGTTGGGGACAGGAAGAATGCCAGGGAGGCAATTTTGTCCTTTCGGTAGTTCATTCCTTAAGGACCTCGAGAGCGTTTCATTAATTCACTTAAACACCTCCTGAATATCTCCTGGGTGCTGTTCTAGAGCTGTAGTGTGCCAGGGAGTAGATTCTAGCAGAAGAATGTGAAGTTGATAATAGTTCAGCCATCCCCCTTATCCCCTGGAACCATAAATAATGCTGAACTCCACATGGCCCTTGTTTTCCCATACATAGGGATACCATGGAATGTTTTCACTTAACAAGTATTTACACACTGAGGTTGTGACTTTTGTAGTGTGAGATGCTACAGAAAAATTAGCACAATTTCATGGATAGATTTGTTTTTAGCATAGATCTTAGCAACCTCAGCAGTGTTTTTTTCTCTTTTCTTTAAGTTGAGAACTTTCACCTTTTTTTAAAGAAACTTTATCATTTCTCTTTGGCATATCTGAATTGCAGCATCACTACTCTTACACTTTGGGGTCATTGATTAAGAAAAAGAAGTGTTACTTGAACACAAGTATTGCGATGTTAAGACAGCTGGTCTGATACCTGATATGGTTTATTAAGTGACTAATGGGTGGGTAGTATATACAGTGTGGATACACTGGGCAGAGATAAATCACATCTTGGGCAAGACAGGATGAGATTTCACCTTGCTACTCAGAACAGTGTGCAATTTAAAATTTCTGAGTTGTTTATTTCTGGAATTTCCTGCTTAGTATTTTCAAAATAAGATTGACTACAGGTAACTGAAACTGCAGGAGGTAAAACTCTGGATAAGGGGGACCACTGTATATGATTTGAGTAGGAAAATGCTGGAAAGGGGCAGAAGGATGAGGAGGTGGGCCACTTTATGGAGACATAGGAGGCCACCTTGAGGGGGTGCTATCTATGCTGAGATGGAGGAGAGGCTCTGAACCCCCTGTGTTCATGTGCCAGCACTCAGCCCTGTTCTTCCAAAGAGGGTCTTCAGCCAGGTGAGGGTGCCAGGGTGCCTGGGGGGTGGGGAAATGGGGGCAGAGTTGCCCGAGGTAGTGTCAGGGTAGTGTCAGAATGGAGTCAGAGTTAGGGTGAGAGAAGAAGTTGGGTGGGAGGATGGACTGAGGGAAGGGAGGCAGCGAGGGTGCATTAGGGTTGAGATCTACAGGGCCCAGGACCAGTTAGGGTCCAAAGGTCATGGGATTGTTACAGATGGAGCAGATCATGGGTTGGTTCAGCCTAATGTTCAGGGAGGGTCTGAGGCCCAGACAAGTTTGAGATCAGAGCTGGTGTCTCCAGGTCAGAGTCAGAGGCCATAGGGTCACTGCAAGCTCAGGACAGCACAGGGTCAAACACACAGCAGGCCCAATGAAGAGTCCCAGTGGCACCAGGGCATCCCATGGTCCCGGCGGGGTCGGAGGCATGCTGGGGATCAGGGCAGAGCCCGCGTGACCCCCAAAGTAGTCCCCTGTCGCTCATCGCCAGGTTCTCGCCGATCGCCATCGATGGCATGAGTGGCCTGGCGGGCGTGGGCCTGTCAGGGGGCGCGGCCGGTGCCGGCTGGTGCATCTTCGTGTACAACCTGTCTCCGGAGGCCGATGAGAGCGTGCTGTGGCAGCTGTTTGGGCCCTTTGGGGCAGTCACCAATGTCAAGGTCATTCGCGATTTCACCACCAACAAATGCAAGGGCTTCGGCTTCGTCACCATGACCAACTATGACGAGGCAGCCATGGCCATCGCCAGCCTCAACGGCTACCGCCTGGGCGAGCGCGTGCTGCAGGTGTCCTTCAAGACCAGCAAACAGCACAAGGCCTGAGCTGCCCCGCCGCCCCCGCCCCGGGCAGCAGAGAGAGAGAGAGAGAGAGAGAGAGAGAGAGAGAGGAGGGGCCCGAGAGAGAGAGCCCAGGCAGACCCACAGCCCTACGAAGCCACAGGGTGAGCACTCGGGGAGCAGGAGGGTCTGCAGGGGAGGGGGTGCCCGGGGGTCCCCCACTCCGCTCTCCCTGCCCCCCCCATCCCAGGCTGGGCTGTTCACTCTCTCGTCTTGGTTTGGTTCATGGTGAAGGTTATTGTTTCTTTTCTCGGTTAAAAAGAAAGCAGAGACGAGCCCCCCAGTCCCCCCTCCATGGGATGGCTTGGGGGACATGGGGTGCCCTCTCAGGCCCCCTTGCCCAGGCTTCCCAACACGTCGGTGGGCCTGGAGAGAGAGGGGAGGGAACAGGTTTAAAAATCCCCAAAAAAGTGAAACATGAAGAGGGGTGTGGGCATTCCCAGCCCCCCAGAGCCCCTGGGTGGAATTCGGGGAGCAGGGGGCGGGGCTGGAAGCAGAAACAAAATGAAAAACAGGGGAGGGTGGGAGGGGAAGAAAAACTCTATTTTTGTAAAAAGGGAAAAAGACCTCGTGGAGAATTTTTACTGGGGATTCTTGAACTTGAAAAAAAAATCACAAAAAAAGACAAAAAAAAAAAAAAAAAAGAAACTATTTTGGCAGGTTATGTTTACCAACTGGGGCAGGGGTGTGGGGAGCAGGGCTGAGGGGCCGGGAGTCCACAGGGCCACACACAGAGGAACAGCCACACGAAGACATGCAAGGGCACATGCTGACACCACAGGGGCAGAGACAGGCACGGACACACTCAGAGGTCATTCAGGAACTTGCTGGCCAAACCCAGACACGTGGACAGGGGTAAACCTCAACAAAGAAGGAGACAAGTTTGGGGCTACATAATGTGGACACAGACAAAGGTGGCCATACATACATGTAGGCGTGCCAACACACCCACAGGTCCACACGGACACACGATCGTGGACACAAGTCTGCTTGGATGTGTGGATCTAGACACCTGGTCACAGAGACACAAACACCCAGGAACACATGCACAGCACCCCACAGGCCCAGCAAGAGATCCCACCCCAGCCCTGACCCTGTCACTTCCTCCAGGCTGGCCCGGCCCCCCCTCCCAGAGTCCCCTTGGCTCCAACGTGCCCCAACCCCAGGTTCTCTGCACAGCTCTCTCCTGGCTCATCAGGGGTCTCCCTGCTGCCCACCAACAGGCGTGCACACGCAGTGTCCATGCATCCAGACACACAATACCTCGTTCCACTTTGGCATCATGGTGGGCTGGAGGCAGTCCCCACCCCCCACAACACTTGAGGCCAAAGGACCCCCTGTCCCTGGGGCTCAGCCTCCCTGGGCTGAGGGAGAGGCCCAGCCCTGAGCCTCCCCCATCCAGGGCTGGGCTTCCCCAGCAGCAAGCACCCAGCAACCCACCAGGCCCAGGGTGGATGGGCCCTGCGGCCCAGCCCCATGTCCCTTCCCGTCCACTCGTTACCCCTTTTGGTTTGTTGGGTTTTGTGTCTTTCCAGGTTGGGGAGGGCAGTGGACAAGCCCCCATCTGGAGCTCCAGCCCTGGCTTCTGTCTGGATTTTGCTCCTGCCTCCCTTTTCATTCTTTTAAAAAAATTCCAACAGAAGCCAAAGACTGGAGCCCCGGGGAGCCCTCAAAGCCCCCACCCACCCCTCAGTGGGCCCAGTCAGAACTGAAAATTGCAAAGCCCCCCGACTAGTTCTAGTTGCCTTCTCCCGGTGTCCTCTGCGTTTGGTGTCTGGCCATGGCCCCATCTGGACGTCCAACTCTCTCTCCCCACCCCTCCCGGTGTTGTTCTTAAACGTCTGTGGAGCTTCTGCTGCAAGGAACAAAAAGAAAAAAAAAAAACAAAAAAAAAACGTCAAAAAAGCGACAAAATTAAAAAAAAAAATAAAAGCCAACCAAACGAGAGAAAAAAAAAGCAACAAAAAGAAGAAAAAAAAAAACCACACACAGAAGAGATTAAAAAAAAAAAGGAAAAAAAAAAAAAAGACATAAACTGGCACCAGTTAACTTTCTTGTACTTTTTTGCTGAATTTAGCTTCTTGTAGTTTTAACTTATTGCTATGTTAACTATTTATTATTCCTGTTGCCCTGTAAGGAGATTTGTGTATATTTCTGTTACTTCATCCAGTTTGCAAGTTAAAGGAACGATGATGTTCTCTTTGTTTCTTTAAGTTTTGCCGAGATGTGGTTATGCCTAATTTATTTATAAAAGGGGAAGTGGAATCATTAAAGTAATAATAATTATTAATAACAGTAATGGTAGCCGAGTGGCACCCGGGGGGCGTGGGCTTCTGTGGGTCAGACCCCATGGCCAGCGACGTCCGGGGGTCTCAATGGGATTATTTTTGCTCTTGTCTTGAGAATTTTTTCAGTCCTCTTAGCTGGTGAAACCCCTAGCTTGTTCATGATACACAAACCTATTTATTCTTGTGGTTTTAAGTCCTCCTTCCTTTCCCCCTCCCTTCCAGCAGGGCAGGGACCCCTTAACGGGTCCACCCCCTCTTTCCCTGCTGTTTCTGGGGCTTTCTCCCCTCTGCCCTCCGCACATGCTGGAGGCATCCGAGCAATAAGGGCTGGGTTTGTCCCCCACCCTGGGGGGGCCAGGCTCTGGAGAGGGGGCACCTCCCCACACCCCCCACCGAGGCCTGGGCAGGGCCCTGCCACCCCCAAGACTGGGAGGGGACTTCTTTTTCTAAAACACAAAGCTCAGCCCAGCCAGGCCCCCTCCCTGGAGGCCAGCCCCTCCCCCCAGGGGGCCAGGCCAAGGGCTCCCAGGAGAGGGGGGCCTCGGTCTTCCACGTCCCTGGGGGTCAGGGGCAGGGCCAGCGGGGAGGAGGCTCAGCCCCTCCAACCCTCCCTTCATCCTGTTATTTATTCGGAAGGTTTCAAATCACGACAGAGTCCATGTTGGAGGTGATAAAGAACTGTTAAAAAAAAAAAAAGACAAAAAAAAAAAAACAACAACAAGAACACTTTGCGTTGCGTTTAGACTATTTATTACCGGGATTCCAGGCCTGGCCGCGGTAACAGACTTTTACATGGAATTGTTTAATTATTTGTACTTTTCATGCCAGAAAAATAAAAGTTCAGAATCTTAAGGTCTCGGGTGTCTGTGCACTGGCAAACAGGGATGGGTGAGGTTCTCTCATGCTGCTGTGCTGAGAGGTGAGCACAGGCTGCTGTCCCTCTCGGGGCCGGGGTCTCATTGCCCTGGGAGGGAAACTTGGCCTACCCATGGCACAGACAAGATCAGAGAGGATGAGACTGGCACAGATGGAAGCCCAGGCCACAGTGACCCAGGGTCTACCAGCCCCCTGCTGCTGGACTGTACTCCCTGAAGACCATCTTCATGGATCTCTTGGGCTGCGGTGTCCCCTAATGATGAGGGAGGCCAGGCACTACCTAAGGTGGCTGCGTCCCCTTCGCTCACCCCACCCTGGTAGAGCAAGCAGACATCACCAAGCTTGGAGAGAAGTCACATTTATTGTTTCAAGGTCACACAGGTCAAGTCATTCACTGTCCCCACCAGGGGAGGAAGGGGGGGGCAGGATGGGATGGAGGGGCACACCACCAGGGTGGGGGACCAATGAGGGCCAGTTCCTTTACCCCGTCTTTGGAGGCCACTCGGGCCGGGAGTTGGCTCTGCCCCACCTGGGCCCCTGGAGCAGGGGGAGCCCATCAGGTTCCTGCCCCACGGGAGGGGGAGGAACCCGAGGGGGCAGGCCTTGGTCCACAGAGTGAAGGGCAGGTGGGCGGCACTGCTGGGGGCTGGCTTCTTGCCTTGAGGTTCTAGAGTGGGAGAAAGAACAAATTAGAATGAGGGAGGGGCTGGGGTGCAGCTGGGGGAAGCAGCTGCCCTGGGTTCCACCCAGCATCGCAGAACAGAAAGAAAGAAGATGGAGACAGGAGAGCGCGATGTCCCCACACTCAGGCGGGCAGAGACCCCATCTCCCTGCCCACCTCTGCCCAGCTAGAGCTCGTCGTGGTCTCCCTCGGCAGGTGGCTCTGGGGGTGGCTCCGGGCAGGCTGCAGGTGTCGTCAGCTCCATGAGGTACTCACAGCGACTGGGCTCTGTGGTGCTGGTCACCACGGTCTCCTTCCCGCACAGGAGGCGCACCTGGGAAAAAGGCAGGTGGGAGGCTGGGGCGGGCGCGGCCAGGCGTGGGTTCCCACCCACAGCCCCCTGCGTCGGGCACTCA
Source organism: Marmota flaviventris (assembly GCF_047511675.1). NCBI lineage: Eukaryota > Metazoa > Chordata > Mammalia > Rodentia > Sciuridae > Marmota > Marmota flaviventris. The sequence goes on from NC_092498.1 coordinate 211,061,990, forward strand.
CGGTGGTGGAGCGGTTGGGGCCCTGCCAGCAGCCCGTGCCCTGTTCGTACTTCATGGCGCTGAATCTGTCGTGGTCTGGACCTGCCCATGAGCCCCAGGTGCTGTGGGAGAGCAAGGTGCTGAGGGTCTGCAGCTGGGGAGGAGGGAGGGAGGAGGCCCTGGCCTGGGACACTCACCCAAGGTTGGTGGGGGAGCCACCGAGTTTGGGTTTCTGCGAGACGAGTTTGAAGGGGCAGAGCCGGTAGATGTACCTGTGGAGGGACAGGGCTGACGGGTCAGGGGTCATGGGAACCCCTGCACACAAGGGGCTCACAGCCTCAAATTACACTGACCCTGGCCTCTGTCCCCATCGATGAGGAGGGCAGCCCATCCCTGCCACCGGCTCACTCGCCCCTGCACTCAGCCACCGCCCCCTGCGCTGGCCGATCGGCCCAGGACTCACTCGTTGGTGGTCAGCTCGTAGCACTGGCTGTAAAGGTAGGCAAACTCCCCGTGGGGGCCAAAGTCAAAGGAAATCTCCTGCTCCAGGTTCCTGGAAGGGGAGGCATGTGAAGGGCAGCCAAGGACACAGGGACCAACACGGGAGCTGCCACTCGGGGACCCCCCAACAGAAGCCAGGCCCGCCAGTGCCCAGCTGCCTCATGGCTCCGGGATCTGCCTCCTCTAGGGAGCCAGGTGGTGTGGCTTTGCGTCCCCTGGACATAGGCCTGGCTACCTGATGGACTCCTCCATGTCCTTCAAGGACCGCTCAGCCTCCTCGAACTTGTTGCGGGCCTCCTGGGCAGCTGGGGAGGGAGCAGAGGTCAGAGTGGTGACCTCCACCCAGGAAGACGGAAAATGGGGTGCCACAGACGAGACAACATCCCCCTGCTGCCTAGTCTAACTTGGTCAAGGGTGGAACAGACTGGACCCAGGCGGCCTAGGGAAGGCCTCTCCTGCTGCTAAGACGCCTGGCTCCTGAGGGACCTGGCGGGCTCCAGCGCACCCGCTGCTGGCGGCTGCAGGGGTGACACAAACAAGTTGCAGCCCTGGGGAGACAGGCAGAGCTCTGGGGCTGGCGGGATGGGCTGCCTTCGCAGGCCTCAGTGTGCGGGGCTTACTGGGAGGTATCCCATCCTAGGGCAGGTGCCTCAGCCCTTGCTGGGAAAGGCAGATAGTGGGGCTCAGCTCCGGCTCCACTCCCAAGGGGCAGGGCCAGGCTGCTGGAGGTGACCACAGGGCCCAGGCTGGGGGCCCAGTGCCCTCCCCCCAGGTCGGGGCCTCACCGTCGATGAAGGCCTGCGTCTGCTCATCATAGGGTGGCATCTTGTCCTCCTCGGTGGGGCTGGCCGGCTGCGGGGTCTCGAGTGGGGGTGGGGCCTCCTGGGGAAGGGCAGCGTCAGCAGCAGCCTGGCCCCACCCCCTCTGCCCCCTGCGCCCCCACACACACCTTGGGCTGCTCCCCCTGCACCTCCTCTTCCTCCTCCTCCTCCTCTTCCTCCTCCGTCTCCTCCTCCTCTTCCTCCTCCTCCTCCTCTGTGGGCAGCAAGTGCACTGATGGCTGCGGCTCCTCCTTGGGCTGCGACACATCAGGGGATGAAGTTTCTGGCAGCTCCGTGGGCAGCACCTGGCAGGGAGGCAGAAGGCGGGTGCTGAGGACAGGGGCACCTGCTCACACCATCACGGCCAGTGGCCCCACCCTTCTAGAGGAAGGGCGGGACAGATGACAGGAGGGGGCCTCTAGAAGACACATGGACTGTCCAGCTGGCCAGGGTGGCTGGGGGCCAGGACTGGAGACCATGCCTTTGTGAGGCAGTGGGGGCAGGGCAGGGGCAGGACGGCCTCCCTTCCCCCTCCCATACTGACCTCAGACCGATACTTGTCTCTGATGGCGGCCCAGACACGGTCATAGAACGAGCTGGCATCCGTGTGTGCATCCCCACCAAGGAGGGCCTGTTTGGCAAGTGGGGTCAGGACTGGGCTTCCACTGCCCGTTCCCAAGCACCCGGCACTGGGGCTTCGGACAGTGGTGCCAGGCACCAGCTTGTGGGGCCCTGAGGCCTGGGGACCAGATCCAGCAAGCAAGGTGCTGTGGCCGGAAGGGGGCAGCACAGGCCTGTTGGGGAGCAAGGCAGGGCTGGGCCTGGGGACCCCGGAGAAGGACAGAAGAGCCAGAAGGAGCAGAAAGACCCAGAGACAGCTCAAGCACCACGTGCCAGGCCTCTGAGGCCAAAGCCAAGGGGTGACAGGGAAGGACCCAGGAGTGGGCAGGAACAGAGAGAGGGACAAGGAGCAGCGGCCAGGCTGGAGAGTAGAAGGGACGACAGGGCCAAAGGCTCGGGTGGGCAGGGCAAGCCGAGTATCCAGCCAGCAGGATGCCCGGGGTGGGGACAGAAGTGGGAAACCGGCTCTCCCCTGCCCTGGCTCTTTCTTGGACCCCACCAGATGGGGAGAGGTGACCCTGGGCAGCCACCACCTTGGCCTGCCCAGGCAGCAGCTATGGTTGGGTGCCCCAAGAGCCCTGGCCGGGGTCAACAGGGAGCTTTCCACCAGAGCTGCCCGTTGGCCTGCCCACTCCTTTGTCCTGATGTCACCAGGTCTGTGGGCAGGTTGAGTACCTGGGCCTCGCCTTCAGATAGCACCCCATCTCCATCCGTGTCCAGCTCTGGATGGGTCTGCAGCTCAGCCACCGAGACCCTGTGGGGACAAAGACAGGGAGGGGTGAGGCTCCCTGGGGCTTATCCAGCTGCCCGGTGGGCCTGCCGGCTCCTGCCTGCCAGTGCTGTTCCCAGAGCTTCGCTAAGGACCTCCAGTGGGGCGGGGCAGGAGGCTGAGAGAGGCAAGGGCTGGAGTGGGGCCCCAGGCCAGAAGGAGCAAGCCCAGCGCCCCTTCCCCCGCCCGCAGCTCAAAGCAGAGATGGAGGCTGGAGACATGGGGACACTCACAGGATCCTTTTTCTGACCCTTACCAGCTTGTCCCTTCTTCTGCCCTCACAACTCAATGTTTTATCAAAACTGCCCACTGCCCAGCACCTCCACCCAGCCAGGCCCGGTACCCACGCTTGCCTGGACGCCACCCCCGCACTCCTATGACCAGCAGCCCCCCAGCAGCCCTTGCCTCTCCCTCCCGGGCTCTGAGCTCCCCTTGGTTCCCCAAAGCCCAGCCTTCACCATCTGCTGGGTTACTCAGCAAGTTCAAAGGCACAGAACTCACACAGGTCTGGCTTTCGCCACTTGTACTGGGACAAACTGGCCCTGGGAAAGCCATCCCTCCCCACAGGATGTTGTCTGGCCCAGACCCCCAGAGGTGAAGCCAGCGCAGGCTCTGGCCGGCTTCCCAAGGCAGATGGGCGGGGGGACCCCAGCTGGGCAGGCGGCAGGGCCACACTCACACCCCGTCCATGTCGTCATCCAGCTCCTGGAAGGTGTTGGCTGCCAGCTCCTGCTCCCGCTGGGCCCTGGACGCGGCCTGCTGCTCTGTGGAGGGGCCGGCTCTCGTCACCCTGTGCCCCGCCCACTCACTCCCACTGTCCCAAACCGGCCCTTGTCTGCCACTGAGCACCCCCTGTGTGTCCAGCGTGCTAAGGACACAGCTGTAGACAAGAGAAAGAAAGGTCCGTGTCCTCTGGAGGGAAAGGACAGGTAAGAAATGAAGTGGACAGGTGAAGCCTGGGCATGTGGGGTGGGGGACATGATGGGGAGAAGAGAAGTGGGCAGCGGGAGGGATGGACGCCAGGGCCTGGGCTGGCGCAGGTTCAGTGCTGTGTTTCTAGCCTCTGGGGGGAGCCTGGCAGTCACAGGTGCCCGACAGGCTGGCTGGATGAGCTATGGGTTAGGAGAGATCGGAAAGAGCCTGTCAGCAGAGGGAGGGAAGAAAGAGGGCAGCAGAGGCCCAGAGACTCGGAGACCCACAGCAGGGCCTTAGAGAGGGGCTGCCCTGGTTCCTAGGGCCACCCACACCCCAGCTACCAGTATGAGCAGCAAGGACCACGTCTCCAATGCCGACCAGCAAGGCTCGGCCCCTCAGCTAGCACAGAGTGGGTTTCCTCCCCCTCCCCTCCTAGCCCGCTTCCATGGGGTGTCGAGGACTGAGACGGAGACCCTGGACCACGGCTTTGCACCTCCAGTCACAGCAGCACGACCCAACAGCGAGAAGTGCTTCAACAATCGCCAACCAAGGCCACAGGGATGGCAGGGGCAAGAAGATACAGAACACAGAAGTCATTTTTGCCAAAGGGACTTTGTCAGACCTGGCAAATTCAGATGTCTGTTTGATGAGACCTGGGGAGCAAAGGGGACTGGAATCAAAGTCCAAGGTCAGGAGACTAACAGGGCCCCCACAGACTCAGCAAGGCTATCTGTCAGTCATAAGCTAGATCAGAAAACTCCACAAGGGCTGAGCTGTGGCCCAGGGGTAGAGTGCTTGCCCAGCACCTGGGGGCCTAGGGCTCAATACCCAGCACTGAAAAAACAAACACAAGGGCTGGGGCTGGGGCTCAGCGGTAGAGCACTCGTCTAGCATGTGCGCGCCCTGGGTTCGATCCTCAGCACCACGTAAAAGTAAATAAAGGTATTGGGTCCAACGACAACTAAAACATTAAAACACACACACACACACACACACACAGGGGATGGGGAGACATAATCTAACAGGTGCACATATCTCAGTTCACACACTGACTGAGAGCACAACTCCAATCTTGAACTTGGATTCAGGGGTCTCTGAATGGCAGCGTTCCAAGCATCAGACAGAAAGAAAAGCACAAAGTACCTAGGCTGACAACTATTCCTGAAAATGTCTTCCACACGATGACCAAAACACAAGGACAACGAGAAATGAGCTGCCACCATCAGAGATCAGCCAACGGACAGCAGGAGTGAGCCTCCTAGCTCAGGCCCTCCTCCCGTCCAAGAGCAGACGAGCCCCTGGCCAGCCTGGACATACCTTCCCACTGCCTCCGGTGCTCTTCTTTGGCCTCCTTCTCTGGCTTCTCAGCCTCCTCCTTCACTGCCCGAAGCAACTCCACCTGGTCTTCCAGAGACTTCTTTCCAGCCTGTAGCTCAATGAGCTTTTTCTGGGAGGCAGAAGGCAAAAAGGCCAGCTCTCCTTCAGGTCTGCCCGCTTCTTAAAGCAACCTCCCTGCCTCTAATCCACTAGAGAAGGCCGTGGCCCCAGGGCTGGGAAGGACACTGCCAGTATGCCTTCAAGGGACATCCAGAATCCACCTGCTTCTCCCCACCCCCATATCTCCTACTCCCTGGTTTCCTGGAAAAAGAGACCTTTCAGACACCTGGGTCTCCCCCTGCCTCTGGAGAGGAGCCCAAACACCCTGATGCAGCCCACAAGGCCCTGCCTGCTCTCCAGCCCTCTCTGTCCTGCCCTCATCTTAAAACTCACAGCTCCAACCCCCTGACAGCACTCAGACCCCCACACATGCTGTTCCTTTACCCTGGAACATTCTCCATGGCTAAGTCCAAATTATCCTAGGGCTTTTGGTTTAGATAGAGACCTCCTTCTCTGGGGGGGAGAGCATGGCAAGACCCACCTCTATGCTGCAAAGCTCCCAAACTTCCCTTCACTGTCTGTCTCTCCCCTGGGCGGTCCAGGTCTGGCCCTAGCCTCCTGCCAGTGCCTGACACGCCTTGTACTCCTACACCTTAAGAAGAAACAAGGGCTGAGGAGTTGTAGAGCGCTTGCCTGGAATGTGTGAGGTCCTGTGCTCTGTCCCCAGCACCACACACATACATGAAAAAGATGGAGACACTGGGGGACAGGCCAGGAAACCATCGATATCCCCACGTAGAGGCAGGCAGAATCCTTACCTCCCTGAACAACTCTGCCCCAGCTAGAGCTCATCATGGTCACCATCAATAGTGGTTCAGGGGTTGGCAGGTGCTGCTGACCCATATCACCTTGTTTGGCCCAGCCCCAAAACTGGGAAGTCCCCGATCATCAACTCATTCTATAGACAGTGGCACCATAGACCAAGGATGCAGAAAGGAGGCCTCCTGTCCCTAAGAGACAGCAGAGACCCTGGAAGCTCACTTCAGTCCAGTGTCTGGCCTTGGCTGACCCCTGAGCTGACTGCCTCACTTTGCCAAAGACTAAATGCTCAGTGCTGTTCACCTGAGCAGAGCAAGGGGCAGACAGGTGGCAACTTGCCCCAGGACCCTGTTTAGGGGCAGGTACAAACCCCACGAGCACTGCCAGCCCACCCCTCTAGGCCTCAAGGCCCAGAATGTCCCAAGTCAGCCTCCAAGGGTGCCTCACCTGCTTCTCCTCCCGGGCCTTCTTCCAATCCTCAATAAGGATCTTCTTCAGGCGGAACCCTTCACGGGTGACCTCTGCCATCTGCTGCAGGGACTCTCTCTCCTTGCGGCCCTTCTCTCTGGGGTAGAGGGGACACATAGGCACCACCAGGGAGCACACAGGGCATACCCCATTGCCCTCTTCCAGAAGAGCTGAATGCACCTGCCAACCCCACACGCTCACACATCGTGCTAAGGATGAGCCAGCAAATGCTCCTCCACCCCCAGGCTCCCAACTTTGGTGCCCCTCATCCCTTGTCCTTGAGAGGAGGGACAGTGCACAATCTTGGGGTCAAGGGGAGGTACTAGGGAGTATTGAAGACTGAGGGCTTGGAGGTGGTTCCTAAGAGACAAAGGAAAGAAAGGACAGAAATCACAGACTCCTAGACTGAAAGGGAACTGACAGAAATTGAACTTTGCTCAAGCCACTCTCTACTTAGAAGACCTAAAGTCAAGAGAACTTATATATAAGTGTTGGGAGTCTTAGCTTCCTTGCAAAACTAACCCAGCACAATAAAAAATAAATAAAAATAAAAACAAAAAATACCTGACACAGCCCTCCCACCCACCTACCAAAGACAGGAGTTGAGAGTGGCTGTTCTGGTAGATGCCACAGTCCTCCCTACTCCCCACTGCCTCATACTTGACCCAGTTCTGTTGCTCACATCACCCACGTTTAAATTTCAGGCCCCACGCTAGCATGTGGCAATTAAAAACGGAGCAGGAGTTCCAGTGGAGCTATCAAGTTCCAGCTCTGCTACCTGCTAACAGGTGGCCCTGGAGAAATCCTTTCCCTTCCTACACTTGAGTCTCCTCATCTGTTGGATAAGGAAACAATCGCACCTGCTTTGAGGTTACAGGGAGAGCCAGGGATGGAGGGTTCAGAAAACACCTGCCTGGCACAGAGTGAGCAAAAGAGGAGGGAGCCAGCACAAGCAAGGGGTGTGGCCCAGCAAGGTGGTGAGGGGTGACAATAGGGAGGGTACTGTTATCACATACTTGCAGGTGTTTTCACAGATGATGCCACTGTTGTACTCATCTGTCCCGTCACAGCAGTCTGAAGTAGAGGTGGGGGCCAAGATCAAGAGCTGGCCGTGCCTCCACCCACCGGCCACCACTGCCTCCTTCCCCATGCCAGGGCCTCCATACTCACCACATATTGCATCGTTGACCCGGTTCGAGGGGATGTACAGGGCCTTGTAGCCAGTGTTGGTGCAGTGGAAGCTGCCATTTGGACAGGCAGCTGTGCCTGTGGTGAAGGCAGAGAGGGCCTGCTGAGTTCACCCAGCCAGGTGCCTAACTGTCATCTGTGCCCACAGCCCTGGACCCCCGGGACACAGAAAGCACCAGAAAGGTGGGAACAACCAAGGGAAGGTCAGAGCTGCACACTCGAGGCCTAAAACAACACTCTCCAGTGCTCCCTGCTGCCTCTCTCCTCTGAGGCCCTTCAAAACCCGGCCCTGCCGGCTCCTCTTCTGTCTTCGCCCCATCCCCAGCCAGACTGTCCCTGAGTCCCATCTCTGAGGGGTTGTAGAATGTAGGCTCTCCATCTGCAGCTCCTTCAGGATTCTCCTGAACACTCACTTCCCCTGAGAAGCCTTTCCTGATCTCCAGAATGTCCTGGAAGGGCAGGGTTCTCTGGGCTTCCACATCACCATCTACTGCCCTGGTCGAAACAGCAGGACCTGATTTCTGTTTTCTTTTTTCTTGGGGGCGGGATGTAGTGCTGGGATGGAACCCAGGACAGACCTCTAGTATGGTAAACACACTCTACCACTGAACAATGCCCCCAGCCCAACATCGGCCAGGTTTCCGTGCCTGCTTCCTGGAAGCCATGGGAAGGCAGGACTGGGTTTCTCTCCATCATCTTATGGGGCCTTGGCGCTCAGCAGTGCTCACTAAATGAGGTGAAAGGGAGGTGAAAGGGAGGTGGGGGGATGTAGGGAGCTCACCAGGCTCGTCTGAGCCATCCTTGCAGTCGCAGTAATCATCGTTGACCTGATCAAAAGGAATGGTGGCTGAGCCATCCAGGCAGGTGAAAGGCTTGGACTCATCATAGAAGTGATGGTCTAGAGAGGAAAGAAGGAGAGAAACCTCAACAGAATACCACCTCTGCCACGCCCACCCCCTGGTTGAGCCTGCGTCACAGGTAAAGTGAGGTAGAATGTTGCAAAGGCCCACCCCAGGAGCCACGGGTAGGCTCCTCCCACGCCCGACCCCCACCTCCAGCAAACTCACTGGTAAGGGCGACGCCCCGGGGCCTCTTGACCTCCACTGCCCGGCAGAGGGGCAGCAGAAGCAGCAGCAGCAACATCCCGCAGGGGCTGTAAGGCCGGAAGCGGGTTCTGCGGGAGGAAGGAGGCTGCGGGGAGATGTACCGCGTCCCCACGCTGCGGCAAGAATGGGACAACTGGTCAGCAGGAGAGGGCTACTTCCAGCCCATTGGATTCCTCCACCGCCTCTGGGCAATACGAGCTCCGATTTGGGAGCAGGGAGCAGACGACTCCCCAGTCCTGGCCAGTCGAAGAGAGTCTCACTTTGCTCAAATCAGGGGCGGGCAACTGAAAACCTCCGCTCCCTGTGCCGAGGCCAAGTGGGCAATCCGATTCCCGCCAATAGGCCCAAAGGGCTAACAGTTTCCCCCACCCACTGCGCAAACACCCCTTAGTTGCCCCTTGTACGAAATTAGACTGCCTTCCCACCCACTAGTCCATCACCTACACGAGGCCGAGGCAAAGGTCAGTAACACCCGCACCCCCCTTGCCCAGCGGCCAGGGATCCTGCTGTAAAAAGAAAGCGGAAAAGTCTAGGAAGCATCACTTCCGGTCCCACCATGCTCCTGGGAGAACGACAGCTCACGGAAGCCATGTTGGGTGTGGCTAACAAGCGGGTGCCGGAACTGAGACGGCCATCTTGGGCAGGACTGTTAAGTCTTAAGAGACGATAGATCAGAAGAATCGCGCTTAATGGCGGCGCAGAGTGCCTCCATCTTGGGAGTGGCGGCTCCTGCAACCGGAATAGAAAGTTCCTGAAAAATGCCGGTGAACCCCCAGCGGGAGAAGAAAAAGGAAAAAAAAAAAAAAATGCGATGAACACGTGATTGCATCGCGGCTAGGCCTCGTCCCCTTCAGAGACCGTCCTTCTGCGCGTCATCAGCCAATGAGAGTCGTAGGGTGGAACGCAGGCGATCTCCATGGGAACTTCGGAGGGAGGAGGGGGGAGGAGGTTACCTAGCAACCGCGAGATGCTGAGAGGGCCAGCCAAGCCGTCGGTAAGTGCATTCCAGGCGCCCGAGGAACCAGAGCTGACGGATCCCGAACCGGAGCAGCGGACTCCTATTGCCCCTCTAGCTCCTAGCAGTCCTTGGCCCCAACCCAGTCATGACGTCTCCCCTGTGCAGGGCGGCCTCTCTCAACGCCCTGACTGCTCAGGACCAGGTCTCTACACCTTCTTCCAAAGCCAAGGGCAGTAAGTCTCAGGCCAAGTATGGCTATCCCCGAGGCAAGCACGCTACGCGAGCACAGGCCTGGCCCGCACGCAGTTCCAAGGCAGAATCCCTCCGCGGGGCGGTGAAGACTTCTGTGCACGCACAGGTGGTTGAGTTGCAAAGGAAGATTCAACTATTAGGTAAGATGGCTCCAGAGGACGCCAGAAGGATCGAGGGTCAACAGTGACCACCCAGTTTGACTAGGCATGGTGTGACAAAGGAGTTTCACTAGTATGAATCTAGGTGGACAGTTTCTGGAGGCAAAAACTCACGCTTCTGTCGGGCTTGGTGGAGCAAGTTTCCAATCCCAGCGACTTGGGAGGCTAAGGCAGGAGGATCCCAAGTCTGAGGCCAGCCTCAGAAACTTAACGAGGCCCTGTCTCAAAATAAAAAGTAGAAAGGGCTGGAGCTGGAGCTTAGTGGTAAAGCGCCCTTGGATTCAATTTCCAGTACCCAAAACAAAAACAAAACGAAAAGAAACACTCATACGCATTCATGGTTTTTCTCATCTCTCTTTTCAAACTTATGAGCTCAGAACTGACTGGGGTAGGGGTTGGGTAATAGTGGTAATAGTGCTTGCCTAGCATGTGTGATCCCTGAGTTCAATCCTCAGCACTGCCAGAAACAAAAAGAGAGTGAACTGACTGGATTGTATTTCATATTTACTGTAATTTCGGTTCTTCCATATCACACATGTAGTAAAAAAAAAAAAGATTCTAGAGCCAGAATTTTTTAGATCAAATACTGACTCTGCCTAATAGTTGTTTGACCTCGGGCCATTTAACATTAACCCTACTTGCTGTTTTTCCATCTGTAAAATGGAAATAGTAACAGGGCAAGGTGGCTACTTGGTATAAAGTGATTAGAAAGGTGCCTGGTATATGATAAAGTATTATAAAGTGAGAACTAATAGTTCTCATGGATAGGGCAATCTTGTCCTTCCCAGTGGCCATTTGACAATGTCTGTAGACATTTTTGGTTGTTACACTGCTGGAGACCAGCTGCTCCTGACATCTATTGTGTCGAAGCCAGGATACAGTTTAACATCCTACAAGGCACACAGCAGCTTCCCACAGCAAATTATTCAGCCAAAACATCAGTTGAGCAGATATTTGGGAAATCCTAGTGTGTAAATCATTATTGGTTTTTACTAAGAAATAATATTTCTGGGGGGCGGTGGCCCACACCTATAACCCAGGTACTTGGGAGGCTGAGGCAGGAAGATGAAAAGTTTGAAGCCAACCTGGGAAATTTAGCAAGACCCTGTCTCAAAATTTACTTAAAAGTGCTGGGATGTAGCTCAGTAGTAGAGCACTCCTGGGTTCAGTCCCCAGTTCTGGAAAAGAAAAAAAAAAGAGAGAGGAGAAGGAGATAATCTTGAATAGCTGTTGAAGGTGTGGATGCAGGAGCAAGATTGCTTGTGATGTTGAGCAATTTAAACCAATCTGAGCCTTAGTTTTCTCATCTGTGAAATGGGTATGATGTGTACTTACTGGCATGTGATATTGAGTACCTGGAAAGACCTGAGTCCAGCATCCAACACATAAATAAGACCTGAAAACAAACTACTTTAACATGTATTTTGAGGGGATGGTAAGACATTTCAAGGTATGTGCACAATGTGTACCCATCAAGGTAATTGGCATATTCACAGACATTTGTCATTTCTTTGGAGAACACCCAAAATCCTCTGTACCATTTTGATATGTACAGTTGACTTGCTGTCAGCCATAGTTATCCTACAGTACTAGAAAACGTTGGAAGTTATTTCCCTGTGCCGGTTAACCATCTTCTCTCCATCTTCAAGTATCATTATAATATTAAGTTGAAGATTGATTGCAAGAAGATCTTCCCTCTGGGAAGTCCCATCCGCCTACCTAATGACACTGAGCTTGTGTCTGCCCACCTCACCTGCCCCCAGAGAGTGACCGGAAAGCCTTTTATGAGAGCTCCCAGTGGAACATCAAGAAGAACCAGGACACCATCAGCCAGCTCCGAGAGGAGACCAAGATTCTCCAGCTGCAACTGACGGACTTGCTTCAGGTTAGGGTGAAGAGGTGGGTGGCTGGGTGCTGGGGGCAGGCAGGTGGCCTGAGTGAGGGGTGACGGGCTCCTGTCCTTGCAGGGAGATGAGAAAGTGGTCCAGGCAGTAATTCAAGAATGGAAATCAGAGAAGCCATACCTGAAGAACAGGACAGGCCAGGTTTGCCTCACCCACTGACCAGCTCCCTTGTCTCCATCCTGGGTACCCTTCTCACTGGACTTCCTGCTGCCACTTTCCACCTCTCCAGACCTTTCCCTACACCGGCTGCCAATCATTTACTCCTGGAAGAAATCTTTATTAAGCACTGGCTCTGTGTTTGACATGGTGTTAGGTGTCGGGGACCATGCAGTGACAAAACAGATCAAGTCTCCCTTCCAAGAAGCTCATATTCTAGTAGAGAAGCTGACCAACAAGACCCAAAATGAAACAAAACCTCCTCCAAAATTTGGGCATGGTGGTACAGCCTATAGTCCCAGCCATGTGGGAGGCTGGGCGGAAGGATCTCTTGAGCCCAGGAGTTTGAGGCCAATCTGAGCAATCTAGAGACCTCATCTCTTAGGGGGGGAAAACTGAACAACAGAGGTAAGAACAAAGGAATTTCCAGCAATTATAAGAGAAATAAATAAAGTAGTGTCATTTACTAGAGAAGGGCAAAAACTGGTACTTCAGATTGGGAGTGAAGTCAGCAAAGACCTCTTTCCAAACGAGGTGATATTTGAGCTGGGAATGGAACATTAGAAAAAAATCTGGGAAAAAAACTCCTGGCAGAGGGAACAGCAAGTGCAAAGTCCCTGAGGTAAGAAGAAGCATTGAGTGTGGAGACCAGGTGAAGACCAGGATAGCTGGGGAAGAGTGAGGCAAGGCAGGGAGACCCATCCTGGCCTCAACCATGACATGGGGTGTCATGGTTCCTTGAAGTGGAAAATAGACTTCAACAAGACAGGAGGGGAGGCAAGAGGAGAAGTCATCCAGGTGAAAGATGCTTTGGCCTGCACTACTACCAAAAGGGTAGAGGTTGAAGGAAATAGATGCCTCCGGGGAAACCTGACAGAGATAAGAGAGAATTTGCTAACAAATGAGATATATGTGGGAGAAAAAAACTTTGATGGCATCAAAGTTTGGGGATTTTTTTTTTTTTGTCTGTTTTTGGTGCTGGGTACTGAACCCAGTTAAGCAGACATTTTATGACTGAGTTACCCCCCCAGCAAGATTTGGGGTTTGAGTATGAATGGAGCTACCATAAGCCCAGATGGGAAAAATGGCAGAAGGACGCGTTGGTGAGACAATCAGGTGCTTTTGGAAGGGATGATTTTGAGAGTATGCATGTGGGCATAAGGGGAGGCTTAGTTTAGGTGTCTTCAGTGTAGAGATGGCCTCTAAGCCCCTGAGACTGTGTAAGATCACCAGTGGGGAGGGTATGAACCAGGAGGAGAGTCTGCGACTACCTCTCTCCGAAAACAAAAGACACAGAGACCAGAGACTGAATGGCCAGGGAGGTGGGAGGAAATTTGGAGATTGAGTCCATCAAAGAAAATCTGCAGGGACACTGATAAGAAGGGAGATGAAGGGGCTGTGGCTCAGTGGTAGAGTGCTTGCCTAGCATGTGTGAGGCACTGGGTTCGAGCCTCAGCACCACATAAAAGTTAACAAAATAAAGGCATTCTGCCCATCTACAACTACAAAAAAATTAAATAAATAAATGAAAATTTTAAAAAAGGGAGATCAAGGCCACTCTGTGGGAGAAGGGAGGAACTAAAAGACTCAGACCCCTGCTCTTGCACTTGTCCTCCTGCAGCAGGCCCTGGAGCACCTGGACCACCAGCTGAGCGAGAAGGTGAAGCAGGTAAATGCCCTGCGACACCAGGTGGTGTTGAGGCAGAAGCGGCTGGAGGAGCTCCAGCTGCAGCACAGCCTTCGCCAGCTAGAGCTGACCGAGGCACAGAACTGCAACACGGAGGAGGCCAAGGTAGGGCCTCCTCGCATAAGGAGGCGCAAGGCCAGGCCTGGGGAGCTGGGGCCGGGGGAGGAATGGAGGAGGGAGGGGACTCAGCCATCCCTGCTGCCCACTAGACCTTGAGGAACCTGGAGAACCGCCTGGAGAAGGCCCGGATGAAGGCGGAAGAGGCAGAACATATTACCAATGTGTACCTGCAGCTCAAGGCCTATCTCCAGGTAGGCACTAGGCCTGCTTGGCGGGAGGAGGGCAGGTCTGCCCCAACCACAGTCACAGACCTGTCCCACTCCCATGCCCAGGAGGAGAGCCTCAACTTGGACAACCGTCTGGACTCCATGGAGGCTGAGGTGGTGAGAACCAAACAGGAGGTGGAGGAACTGCACGTGGTGAATCAGGAGGCCCTCAACGCACGGGACATTGCCAAGGTGCCAGCCCACCTGTCAAGGTCTCCTCCCCCAGAATCTGAACCCAGCCTCGCCTGAGCCGCTCTTGTCTGTCCACCACACCCTGCCGACCTGTCCCGGCAGTGTTTACCGGGGCCTGTGCGCTCTGCCTCCAGCGGACATGGGTACCAGCTGCCCCTCTGCTCGCCCTCCAGAACCAACTGCAGTATCTGGAGGAGACCGTGATTCGAGAACGCAAGAGCCGTGAGCGCTTCATAAGTGATTGCAAGAAGCGTGCTGAGGAGAAGAAACTGCAGAACGAGCGCATGGAGCGCAAGGTGGGCGCACCCAGGGATGCAGGGCTTCGTGATCAGCCCACACCCAACACGACCTGGCCTTGTCCCTTCCCAGTCATGTCCCCATTAGCCCTCACCCTGGACCCTTTCCTACTCTAGACATTTCTTCTAACCCCCCCACCCTCCCTGACTCCACCTCCACTTGATGCGAGGGTTCCTCCCACATCCACCACATCCACATTCTGCCCTCCTCTCTCCTTCCCTCCCACCTAAGTGCCCCATTTTGGCGCTGCCAGAACCTCCCCTTACTCTCTGGTCTCCGCTTATCCTTCCCCCTTCTGACCGGGCTTCTCTGACCTAAATCTAACCCTGCTGATAGTCCGCCCCTCTCTCGACTCCTCCCCTTTGTGCTGGCTCTGAAGCCACCTCCTGCCGAGTCCTCCTGATCCCCGCCCAAGTGTTCTTACCTGGCTCCAGGTCTTTGCATGGCCCCCACTCCCCAGTTTGAACCCAGTCCCCTCCCAGCCCTGGCCCCAAACCTCAGTCCACCAACTGACCCTGGCTTTGACTCACTCCAAGAGCAGACTCAGCGGGAGCACATACTGCTGCAGTCGGACGACACCCTCCAGGACCACCTGCGCGCCAAGGACGAGGAGCTGCGACGGCGCTGGAACATGTACCAAATGGAGACAATTTTCGGCAAGGTCAAGGACGCCACCGGCGTAGCAGAAACGCACGTGAGTGCTGCAGTAGCCCCCTCCCTCCCCAGACGGACCCCAGCCGCGTCCCGGGGAGGGAGACCGCCACACTCCGCCTCCCCTCTCGCTGGCCTAGGCTTCTGCGCACGCACTTGCTCTCTTCATGAGAGACACCCCTTTCCCCTCAGCTACCGGCCGACCGGAGAAACTGCTGCCCTTTACACAAGACCCACAGGACTGCCTGCACCGCTTCCTCTCCTCCTGTCTTACCCCTGCACTGACTTCTTTGGCCTGCCCCCTGGGGGAGGACTGGTCTTGTCCTGTCTCTCACATTTTACAGTTGTCCTCTTTGAAAAATTTCTTCTTATTCTTCCTTTTTTTTGATACCAGGAATTGAACCCAGGGACACTTAATCACTGAGCCACATCCCCAACCCTTTTTAAATATATTTTATTTAGAGATAGGATCTTGCTAAGTTGCTGAAGCTGGATTTTTCTTTTAATACTTTTTTTTTTAGTTGCAGACGGACACAATATCTTTATTTTTATTTGTTTATTTTTATCGAATCCAGGGCCTCACACATGCGAGGCAAGGGCTTTACCACTGAGTTACAACCCCAGCTCCCTGAGGCTGGCTTTGAACTCTCAATCCTTCTGCCTCAGCCTCCCAAACCACTGGGATTTCAGGCGTGTGCCACCGTGCCTGGCTTGAAAAAATTTCAAGGCTCCTGTGTCCCCTTAAAGTGCCTGGTTTCCACTGAGGAACACTAGTCTGTACCTTTTGGGTTCTCTGTGACCTTGCCGCTGCTCCCAAGGAGTTGATCCCCAGGAGGCCCTGAACTCCCAAATATGGGATCATCTGGGGCACCAAGGCAAAGCCCTTTTCAGAAGTGGGTCCAGTGAGCGGATGGCTCCCCAGACGCCAGTATTACTAGTGAGAATGGATGAGATTCCCTGCCAGAAGTTGCTGGCACGTTAATTTTGGAAAGCAGCTATGCTCACCGCTGCTCTGTCCCCCACTCTATATCGATTTTGGCCAGCTCAAATGTAGACAGGGGCGCAAGAAAGATGATTTGTCCGGGATTTTGTACACTCTTGAGTCCGACCCACACTGCCCCCATACATCAGTTTGCAGAAGCCACCAGCTTAGACCACTTATCCTGTGTGGTGGGGAGGAAGGAGAGGAGACGGAGCAGGCCTGTGCCTCCCTAGGCTCTGACTGGGGCTGGGTGGTCCGCAGTCCGTGGTGCGGCGGTTTGTGGCCCAGGGCGACACCTTCGCTCAGTTGGAGGCTCTTAAGAGTGAGAACCAACAGACGCTGATGAGGCTAAAGGAAGAGAAGCAGCGGTTACAGAAGGAGCTCGAAGACCTCAAGTACTCTGGGGAGGCCATGATGGTGAGGTGAGGCCAGGGTGCTCAAGGGAGGCCGGAGGGAGGGCGGGGTCGGCAGTGCCCGGGTGGTGACTTCTCCTCCCCTCCCTGCAGCCAGCAGAAGATGCAAACTGAGATGCAGGAGAACCTCAAGATGGAAGGGCAGCGACATGCTGACGCACAGGATCAGCTGGAGCGCACCTTGAGGGCGATGCAGACGACTAAGGAAAACCTTGAGCACCTGGCGAGCAAGCTGAATCACGTCAAAGTGGTAGGCCCCGCCCTCGAACGGTTCAGAGCCTCTTAGGACTTTAGAGGTTCAGTCAAGCTTGGGGGTACCGCCGCCTAGGCCCAGGGAACCCAGGATGTCAAGAGCTCCGCCTACAGGAAAGCCCCTCCCCACTCATCGGAGTCCCCGCCCCATATCCCTGGTGAAGCCCTCTCTACCCCCAAGAGGCCTAGGATTTTAGATACCTTGACCTGCCTCAAGCTCCGCTCCCCATGGGAAAGGCCTACTCTTCCTCCACCCCAAACCTCAGAGACCCTCCTCCAATCCTGGAGCGGCCTGAGACAGGAGAAGCCCCACCCTATCGTTGCACAAGTCCATTTTTTCAGAAGGTCGCTACTGCCTTCCTGGCGTTTCTTCTACCCTTCACCAAGAGGCCTCCCCGCACCCTTTTTATGCCTCTGGCGTTCAGAGACCCGCCCTCAAGGCGTGGCCTTTGATTTCAGAGTCCGGGCGCCTTGGGTAAGCACCAGCCCAGGGGGTGGCTCCTCCCCTCTGCAGCCCAGTCTCTGAGGGAAAACCCCAGCTTGGTGGCCCAGCCTCTTGCAACTGACCTGGCTCTCGCTGGCCGCAGGAGAACGGCCGCTTTGCGGGAAAGGAATTAGATCCCAACGCTGGGGACTATCTGCAGAACCTGCTGGGCCTCGTGGAGGAAAAGTTGCTGAAACTGCAGGCACAGCTCGAGAGCCACGATGTGCCGGAGATGCGGCGTCACATCGCCGACCGCGAGGTGCCCCTGAAGCCACGGGGCAGGACCCAGGAGACCCTGGGGCTGAGGGGGCGGGGCAGCCTTTAGGAGGCCAAGTTGGAGAAGCTCAGGAGCTGGAAAGGGGTCTTAGGGACAACGGTTTTGGTGTGTGGAGTGAGCCTTTTACAAAAGGGAGAGGAGCCGAAAGAGCTGCAGTGGGTCTCGCGAAGCCAGAGGGCGAGACTGGGGGATTCAGGGTGGGCATCCAGAGACTTAGGGGCAGGGTCCCAAGACCCGCGGTGGGCCTGAGTGACAAGTGGGTGCAGCTGGGCATCGGAGTGTCTGGTGAGAATGAGGGACGCAGCCGGGCTGGAGGAAAACTAAATAGGAGTGGGTAGTGGTCTCGAATCGGCATGGAGGAGGGGAGAGGAACTTCCCTGGGGCCCCAGCCTCGCCCTCACCTCCTCCTCTACCCCCTCCACTTAGTTCTATGCCACCTTGGAAGGAAAGCTGCCCCAGTACAACACTCGCATCCCCCTGCACCTTGCCAGTTCCAAGGACAAGTTCTTCGGTCAGTGCTGGCGGGAAAAGGGGGTGGGGTTTGGAGCGGCCAGAGGTGGTCTGAGCATGGGCTCAGGTCCAAGGTGGAGGTGGGTAGGGTGGTGATGGCTGGGGAGGAAAGTCTGATTTGAGCTTGGGGAGCCGCATCGCCCCATCGCCCCATCGCCCCGTGCCCTCGCAGACGAAGAGGAGAGTGAGGAGGAGGACAGCATAGTGGTGAGCCGCGCTTCACTCAAGATCCGCTCCCAGAAATTAATCGAAACCCGCAGCAAGAAGCGCAGCCGCTCGCGGAGGTCCTAGATTCGCATCTTGCCCATCTGGAGCCTCCATCCCCCTTCAGAGCCCCCGACTCCTCTGGGTCCAGTCACGGGTCCATGGGGCCCCTTCAAGGGCTGGATGAGGCCCGGACGGGGAGCTTAGCAGGCCAGTAGCAGCCCGGAGGAGAGGGGGCCGGACTAGATGTTCCCACAGTAAATCTCCCGAGGTGGGTCAGCGCTGGCCTCAGAATCGCGTAATAAAGGTCACTGACCAGCCTCCTGGGTATTCACCTCTTCTTGACCCCCTGCACGACTGAAAAGACATCGTCCCATAAAGGGGCCGCAGACAGCCCCTTCCTTCCAACCTGGGGCATGATGACTCCTATCAGCTGATGCATAAAGTCACGAGGGATACCCCCACACCTGGGGCGGAGCAGCCGTACCACTTGAGGACAGAGGACTCGGCCTGGGGACACATACCTGCCCTCCCTTAGCTATACACAACTTCAGCTCTCCACACCTGAGGATAGAGAAAAAAGCCCTCCCTCGGGGACAGACGTGCCCTCTCCTGAGGCAGATTGATAGACGCCCACTGGTAGAACAGGGGTCTCCGAGGTGGGCCTGGGCATTGCGGTCGCGCGGGGGGCCACCAGAGTCCCGGGTCAGCCCGCCCAAGCGAGACCGGCCGCCCCGCCCCGCCCGCCCCGCCTGCCCCAGAGCTCAGCCACTGCCCGCCGGCCCTTCCGCCTCACTCAGCGGCGCCGCAGAGCAGGACGGGTGTGGGCCATGGAGCGGTCGGCGGGCAAGGAGCTCGCCCTGGTAAGGGGGTTGGGGATCTCGGAACCTCACAACCCGGTGACCCGCCCCCGGTCCAAAAACTTAAGGTTCCCACCCCTAGGACTCAAATCGGATCTGCCTCGGGTCCCCACTTCGGGACTCAGGGCTCTTAACCCAGTGAAGTGGCTGGTTCGTGGGCGGGGGTCTTTGGGTGCATCTGAGGGAGAGATCAGAAGCATCCATGAGACTGAACCCTAGGACTCCACAAATGCCACCCCACCCCTTCAGAACCTGGGAGGAGTACCCAGGGCGGGAGGGCACTACCTGGGACCTGCCCTGCCGAGTCTTGTAGACCCCCGCGGGAAGCGGGAACCTCCCAGGAAGGCCCGGCTTGAGTTCCAACGGCTAACTTGAGCCGTGGCCCCGGGACTGTCCTGAGCCCGCCTCCCGTCCAGGCGCCGTTGCAGGACTGGGGTGAGGAGACCGAGGACGGCGCGGTGTACAGTGTCTCCCTGCGCAGGCAGCGCAGTCAGCGCCGGAGCCCGGGGGAGGGTCCTGGGGGCAGCCAGGTGAGGAAGGGGCTGGGGGGTCGGGGGCAAGAGGCGACCAGGTGAGGGCGGGTTGAGCGGAGAGACCTGGGAGTGACCGGGTGAGGGAGAAGCTGGAGAGCAAAGCTTGGGCCGCCAGGAGCAGTGGGGCTCGAAGGAAAGGCGGAGCTTAAAAGTGACCAGGTGAGGGTAGAAGGGTACCGGGGGCGGCTTGGTGAGTGGGGGTAGATCCAGGAAATAGTGAGGCCGGGCGATGGCGCGTTCCTGAGCGGGACCTGGGGTAACCAGGTAAGGGCAGAACTGGACAGACGGCTCTAGGGAAGTCGGGTTTAGTGGGTCAGAGCAGGAAAGAGCGGTGAAGTTTGGAAGCAGCCAGGTGAGGGTAGGTGGGGCCTCAGCACAGCCGGTGGAGCGTGACTGGAGGGCCACAGAAGCCCAGGGTTGGCAAAGTGAGGGACCGAGGTCAGAGCTCAGGAGGACAAAGATGCCTGGAACCGGTTGCTGGAGAGTCCTTTGTGGACAAAGCAAAATAATAAATCAGAAATATTCAGATTCAGAGGAATAGACAAGATCAGATGGAGTGGCTAGTGATGGCCGTGAATGAAAAGGGGCGTGGGGGGCTCTCCTGGTCTCTCACTGCCGTCCCTCCCTGCCCCCCGCAGACCCCCACTCCCACTGCCGATACCTTCCTCCACTACCGCACCAGCAAGGTGCGGGCGCTGAGGGCCGCTCGGCTGGAGAGGCTGGTGAGCGAGCTGGTGTCAGGAGACCGCGAGCAGGACCCAGGCTTTGTGCCTGCTTTCCTGGCCACCCACAGGGCCTTTGTGCCCACTGCCCGAGTGCTGGAATATCTGTTGCCACCACCGCCGCCCCCGCCCCCACCTTCCAGGTCAGTGGCCCTCAGAAACCTGCAGGTTCTCATCCCCAGATTCCCACCTGGGCTCCTTCCCCCACCTCCCCAGGTTTGGAACCAGGAAACACTCCCCACCCCAGAGCCCTCCTTCTAAGCACCCTCTGGCGCCCCCCTTTCATCTGATGAGGGCTTCTTCCCAGGGTAGAGAACAAGAAGACGGAAGGACAAGATCTGAGCTTCAATAAGAACTTGAGGTTGGCCGCCCTGAAAGGTGGGGGATGAGTGGGGTGGAGGGAGGAAAGGATTTCCGAGGTCAATGGTCAGTCTTGAGGTCTGAGGGCTGGAGGCTTGGCTGACCTGAAAGGTTGGGAGCTCCCAAGCTCGGGGCCCAGCTCTGAGCCTGCTCCTCTGTCCAGGGCTGTGGTATCTGTGCTGGGCTCCTGGCTGCGGGACCACCCTCAGGATTTCTGTGACCCTCCTACCCACCCAGACCTGGGCAGTGTCCGACTTTTTCTGGGCTGGGCAGCCCCAGGGAGTGCTGAGGCCCGGGAAGCAGAGAAGCTTCTGGAGGATTTCTCAGAGGAGCCTGAGGGAAAGCAACAAGAAGAGGAGCTGCTTGTGACTTGGGCAGGTGAGGGGTTCTGGGTACCCGTTGTGCTCTGAGAAGGCAGTCCCATGCTGTCTGTCCTTCCGACTTCCTCCTCACTCTCAGAATCACAGATCTTGGGCAAGGTTTCTAAACCACCTTGAGTCTCAGTTCTCCCCTCTGTAAAATGAAGATCTTAACTCTTTATCAAAGAATTAGCATTTGCCTTTGCTCCCCCTCTATCCAAAGGTACTCTGCCCTTGGGCTAGGGACCTGGGTTCAAATCCCAGTTTTGTTATTTGCTGACTGTGTGATCATGGATAAATCACTTCACCTCTCTGAACTGAAAAGGGCGGGGGTGGTGATAACAGTGCTTATTTCATTAGGCTCTTTATTCATTCATTAAATATTCAGCCACTGGTTCTGGCCATGTAACCATGGACTAGGGCTCCCAATTCCTCAGGAAAGTTATTCAGTAAGAAAACAAACAATGGGGACTTGGCCAATAGTATTATTTTACTGATCCTTCATTATTAGATATCTACCACTTATAATAAAATGTCAACCATTAGTCATATTGATATTTTATTGTAGACTAGGTGCCAGCAAGCTGTCTGGTCCTTTATAGGAAAAAAGTTGTTGACCACTGATATAGAACATTTTTGGAGTAGGGGAAAATATCTATAAACCTCACTCAGGTCTTTGTTGACGTGTCACCTCCTCACTCACAGTGGCTTTCTTTGGCCCTCTCCTAACAGACAACCCCTCCCAACCTGTGTGTCCACTTAGTCTTTCTTATTTTTCTCTACAACACTCTTGACATCCCTCCCTGGATTCTAGCTTTTGTTCATTTCTGTGGCCTGTGAGCACAGGAGAAGAGGATCATATTAGTCTTGTCCTGACTCTGCCCCCAGGAGCAGGAATCACATGGATTAGTTGACAGAATAATTGTATCCTGCTTACAGAGTATCAGCTTTCACCCATCTGTGTTTGATCTGATCCTTATCACAAAAGCTTCTATCTCCTTAATCCTTATCCTTTAATCCCAAGATTAAAGTGGCCACATTCCTCTCTGCTTTCCAAAGTGGCAGCCACTTTCTCTGTCCCTGGTGACAAAGTCTCAGTTGTTAATATATTTGCACCCCACTCCTTCCCTCCCTTGCCTTCAAGGTGTAATCAGTGAATCTCAAGTCTTTAGAATCACATAGTCCAATACGGTAGTTAGTAGTTACTACCCTTTGTGGCTATTTAAGTTAATCAAAATTAAATTTGTTAATTTTTTAAAATAAAAATTCACTTTTGCCATTATGCTGGTCACATTTCCAAAGCTTGGTAACCACACTGAAGTGTTCAGGTAGAGCACATGTTGACCATGGCAGAAAATTCTATCTGCTGTAGTGGGACATGGTGCACACCTGCAATCCCAGCTACTGGAGAGGCGGAGACAGGAGGATCGCAAATTTGAGGCCAGCCTCAGCAATTTAGTGAGAATTCATCTCAAAATAAAAATTTAAAAAAGGGCCTGGGGTGGAGCTGAGTGGTGGAACACTTGCCTAACATGGGGGAAAATCCTGTGTTCTATCTCCATTACTGCAAGTAAACACAAAATCAACATTTTTAAAAAGCAGGGCTGTAAGCCCCTTGCGGTCAGAGGAGAAAAATGAACATTTATTGAATACCTAACATGTGCTAGTGTCTGAAACACACTTTTTTTTGTAATTATTTTTAGTTGTAGATGAACAAAATACCTTTATTTTATTTATTTATTTTTATGTGGTACTGAGGATTGAATCCAGGGCCTCACATGTGCTAGGCAAGTGCTCTACCACTGAGCTATAACCCCAGCCATAACATCTTTATTTTGAGTTTACTTTTTCCTATGGAAAACTTCAGACATATACAAAAGTAGAGAGACCAGTATAAAAAACATTTAGTCACTTATTACTTAACTTCAACAATTTTCAATTAGACCAAAAAAAAAGGGATGTCTCAGACTTAATTACCTTGGGTATGCACTTGTAACTGATGAGGGCTTTTAAGACATAACCTTCATGCCCATAAACATTTCAAGAAATTCAGAAATACTTACCATATTTTAAGTCCATATTCAGATAACCTCATTGTTCCTAAATTGTCTGTTTTACAACGTTCTGTTCTTCAAATTGGAATGCAAAGAAATTCTACTCAAGGAATTTGACTGTTTCTTTCCCAGGTCTCCACTATTCTATAACAGTTCTCCCCTTCCCTTGCCTTTTCTTGGATGCTGTGTGTGTGTGTGTGGGGGGGGTCATTTGTCCTAAGGTGTGTCTCACATTCTTCTCGGTTCACGTGCCGGCTTCCCATGGTGCCATGCAGGTGTTCCTCTGTTCCCCCTCATTGCTCAAAAATCTAAACATTAGATTAGGTTTAGGTGGAATTTTCCCCCCAACTCTCACAAAAATTAAAGTTTTGTAATGCTACATGTCTAATTTGAAATGAAAGAGATAATTAAGCAAAGATAATTTTAGGACAATATGATAGTATCATATGAAGGAGAAATAATGAAAGTCACTTATACAATAATAACAGGTTTTGATGGGTTTTTTTTTTGTTGTTGTTTGTTTGTTTGTTTTCACCAGGAATTGAACCCAGGGTGCTTAACCACAGATCCATACCCCAGACCTTTTTGGTATTTTACTTAGAGATAGGGTCTTGCTGAGTTGCTTAGGGCCTCAGTAAATTGCTGAAGCTGGCTTTGAACTTTCGATCCTCCTGCCTCAAGCAGAGCTGCTGGGATTACAGGTGTGCAACACCAGGCTTGGCATACAGATGTTTTTGGTGTACTAATGCCTTGGCATGACTCACTTGGACACATGATGAGGGTGTCCAGTGACTTTGCCTGTAGTAGTATCACAGTGAAGGTGACAGCGACAAACACCAAATAGTGCCAGAGAGTGCACTGACAATGCAAAGACAGCTACATAGACAATGGTGACATTGCTTTCCAAATGGTGAATAATACTTGCAATTTCCAAACAAACAAACAAACAAAGTTCAGAATCTCAAGGTCCTTGCATCCTTGAAGCCAAAACAATTTGCTTATGAGCAAAACAATCAGATTCTAGGTGCAAATTATAGTAAATAGATTTTTCCCATAATACAAATCTCTGGAGGGCCATTGGCTTTGGGGTGGCTAAATTAGCTATGCAGTCATTCTTCCAGGAAGCAAGATCTTTTCCTCAAAATGTCCCCTAGGGGGCGCCACCATTGAAACCCACCACAGAAAAATCATTCAGGTTTATGGAATACTTTATAGCAGTCTGGTATGCATAACTCATTTGCTCTTTTAAAACAATTCAGATAAAGAAGTTAAGGCACAAAGAGATTAAAATGCATGTTTTATCTTTTTTTTTTTTTGAAGAGAGAGGGAGAGAGAAGGAGAATTTTTTTTTTAATATTTATTTTTTAGTATTTGGTGGACACAACATCTTTGTTTGTATGTGGTGCTGAGGATCGAACCCAGGTGGCATGAATGCCAGGCGAGCGCGCTACCGCTTGAGCCACATCCCCAGCCCGGCATGTTTTATCTTGATTTGCACAGCAAGGCTGGTGGACAAGCCTGGGTTTGAATTTGGAACTTTTTTCTTTGTGGTGCTAGGGATGAATACCTGGGCTCTGCACATGCTAGACTCTACCACTGAGCTACACCCCATCCCTAAATTTGGAACTTTCTGACAACAACCTTCCCTCTCTCCAAAAGAGGACAGAAGAGTCTGATCTTAATACAACCTCCAAATCCTGCTTTCCACTTCAAATCTCTGTTCTGCCCTTTACTGAAGGTGTGACTTAGGGGCAAATTGTTCTGTGCCTCAGTTTCCCCACCTTAAATGGTGGATAAATTATAGCACTTCCTTCAATGCAGTTCGTGCCCTGAGCTAGCAAGTTAATTCATATGAGGTATTAATTTTTTAAAAAATATTTATTTTTTAGGTTTAAGTGGGCACAATATCTTTATTTCACATTTATGTGGTGCTGAGGATTGAACCCAGTACCTCATGCATACTAAGCGAGCACTCTACCACTGAGCCACAACCCCAGGCCCCCAGTGAGGTATTCATTATTGTTGCTATTACATCTTTTAAAATACTCAGGGAATTCACCCTATAGATGAGGGAGGTGAGGCTGAGCATAAAAGGATTTGCCCAAGATCACACAGGCAACTCTGGGTTCAATTTGAGGGTTTTGATTCCCCTTCCCCCCACGGAACCCAGGGCACTTAACCACTGAGCCACATCCCCAGCCCTTTTGTTGTATTTTGTTTAGAGACAGGGTCTCACTGAGTTGCTTAGGCTTTGCTAAACTGCTGAGGCTGGCTTTGAACTTTCGATCATACTCCCTCAGCCTCCCAAGCTGCTGGGATCATAGGCCTGCACTTCCGTGCCTGGCCAAAGTGAGCATTTTAAACCACATATCATTCTCAGGACCTCCCAGGGCCCAGTCCCCCAGACCAGACTCTCCGGAGGGCTTCATGGAAGAGGAGGAAGGGCCGAGGCGGGAAGGTCCCGAGCTCCTGGACTTCAGTGTGGGCGAGGTGGCCGAGCAGCTGACCCTTATGGATGTGGTGAGGACTGCAGACCGTGGCAGGGTGGGGATGTAGAGGGGAGGCGGGTTGCCGAGCCCCTACCCTACGCGCCTTCCCCTGACCAGGAGCTCTTTTCACGGGTGCGTTCCTGCGAGTGCCTGGGCTCGGTGTGGTCGCAGCGGGACCGCCCCGGGGCCTCAGGCGTTGCCCCCACTGTGCGTGCCACTGTGGCCCAGTTCAATGCAGTGACCGGCTGTGTGCTGGGCTCTGTGCTCGGGGCGCCGGGACTGGCAGCCGCGCAGAGAGCCCAGCGGATCGAGAAGTGGATCCGCATAGCCCAGGTGTGTGCCGAGGGGCGGGAGAGAGTGAGATGGGTCAGGGGCACAGGGCGGGGCCAGGGCACCTGCGGGGGAAGGAGAGGAGTTGGGGTTAGAGATGGGAGGAGCTTGGGACGGCTGGGCTGAGAGGCTGAGAGTGGGGGTGATGGGGAGGGAAGAAGACTGGAGGCATCCTGAGGGAGCCTGGGCAGAGGTGAGGCCGGAGCCCGGAGCCTGAAGAAATGGGGGGGGGGGGGGTCGGGACAGAGAGGGGCATGTGTCCAGGCGATGGGAGGGGAAGTAAGTTGATACCTGCGGTGACTGGTGACTTGGGTTCAGGGAGGAGGGTTCTAGGTCCAGAAGAGGGGCTGTTGACGCGTCTAGGACCCAGGGACCAGGAGAAGCCAAGTTCAGAGGGAGCAGCCGAGTCCGGAGAGGGAGGGGTCTCCCAGAGGAGAAGGAAGAGGCTTAGCTTGTCACGTGTGGGGCGAGACTTGGGGGTCTGACCTGAGGTCAGAAGTCACAAGATCAAAGGTGCCTGGTTCCTGGGAGTCAGACTAGGGACGTGACCAGCACCCCCATCCCATTAGTGCTGCCGAGAACTGCGGAACTTCTCTTCTTTGCGAGCCATCCTGTCTGCCCTGCAGTCTAACCCCATCTATAGGCTCAAGCGCAGCTGGGGGGCTGTGAGCCGGTGAGCCTGGGTTGAGGGTGGGGGCCACCCCATCCCAGCTCTGACCTTCTCAGCTCCTGACCCCTGACCACCCCTCTCTGTCCTTCCAGGGAACCGTTATCCACTTTCAGGAAACTTTCACAGATTTTCTCGGATGAAAACAACCACCTCAGTAGCAGAGAGATTCTTTCCCAGGTACAGACAGACTGGAACCCAGTGAATCCCAGGCCCAGCAAGGGGACTTGGGACCAGGCAGGAGGCGTCGTCTTGTCCTTGTCACAATGTCCTTTCACTTGCATTTCAGCAGTGACAATTCTCCCGTCCATACTCAGCCTCACATTTTAATTTTCTCTGCTGTTTCCATTAGAGTTCGCACTGGGCCACAACCTTATTTATTCATTCGACAATATCCAAGAAGTCATGAGGGAAGGTTACTGAAGGTCAAAGTCATAGCCAAGTGTGGAAAAAAAAATTGTTCTGGGGATTTACCTTGATAAGCAAGATTTTTAAATGTGGGCCAACAAGTTGGATTCGTTTTAGGCAAGAGTTAGGTTCTAATTACAACCAGGAGCTGGTTCTTAGAATCCAGATAGATGGAGTGTGAGGCCTGGAACCCTCAAGATAAGTGTGCGACTTGTTCACTCCTGCAGGTCTCAGTTTCCCCACGAGGCCCCCGCTGCGCCCCCTCATCTCCACATGCCCCGCCTGCATTATTGCCCTTGTCCCTGTCCTGCTGTCATGGGATTGGCCTGGCTGCAGCTGTCCCTCCCTCCGTCTCCATCAGGACAGGAATTCTGTCTCTCTCATTCACTGCGGTCTACTCAGCACCCAGGATGGTGAATGGCACTCAGTAGGTGCTCAATAAATGCCTTGTTAGTGAAGGCATATTCAAATAATGAGAGTTCAAGGGACAAGCCCTGCCTAAGCATCTACTGTGTACCAGGTGCTATTCCTGCTGTGCCACCAACCAGGCATGATCACTGTCCCAGG
This sequence comes from Marmota flaviventris, assembly GCF_047511675.1. Taxonomy (NCBI): domain Eukaryota; kingdom Metazoa; phylum Chordata; class Mammalia; order Rodentia; family Sciuridae; genus Marmota; species Marmota flaviventris. Next base: position 211,089,606 of record NC_092498.1, read on the forward strand.
AGCAGGGGGACTCCAGCCCTGGACAGGGAGATGCAGAATGCAGCACTGTCTACTCCAGTGACCGCATGAGGAGCAGGCAGAGCAATGATGAACCAAATTCCCAGTGGGCCTGTCCCATCCAGGCTGGGGACAAGGATTCCCTTCTGTGCCCGCCATCACCCCTGCTCTCCCTCTCTCTCCACGTGTACTTTCCCCGGGGTAGCCCCCTCCTTGAGTTGGCTTGAAAACTCGCTTGTGATTCTTGAAAGAAGGAGGGGTGTACATGGTGGGTCTTGAGGTGACCTCTCTGAGGAAGGGTCTAAGGAGATCCCAGGGCCACTCAGTCCTTCCCTCCCCCACAGGAGGAGGCCACTGAGGGAACCCAACAAGAGGACAACTCTCCAGGAAGCCTACCTTCAGTGAGTGTTCCAGTTTGGGATGGGGGTCGAGGGGGACCTGGGGAGGGCTGGGAGGTGATGGGGTCAGTGACGACGGCTAGTGACTAGAGCTTTGGGGGCAGCAGAAACTGCCCCCAGGTCCTGTTCCCTACCTTGGCACCTTTCTCACGGACCTGGTTATGCTGGACACAGCTCTGCCGGACATGTTGGAGGTCTGACCCTTGACCCTTGATCCCAGCTGCACTTACCCCACCCAGCACAGTAGGCCTCATACCACTCACCCTGGATCCTGCCTTGTACTCCTGACCCCAGCTCCCTTAGCACAGTGGAGCTCCTGACATCTTAGCTCTTGACCTTGACCCTTTAACCTTGACTCTGATGGCTCTAGTTCAAATAAACTTTGCCCCCAGGGGGATCTGATCAACTTTGAGAAGAGGAGGAAGGTGAGTGGCACTGGGCAGGATATAAGGAGGTGGCCTGAGGTGTGGGCAGGGGGGCAGGGTCTCAGCCACTGCCCCCTCAGGAATGGGAGATCCTGGCCCGCATCCAGCAGCTGCAGAGGCGCTGTCGGAGCTACAGCCTCAGCCCCCACCCACCTGTCCTGGCTGCCCTGCGTGCCCAGCGCCAGCTCAGCGAGGAGCAGAGGTGACCACCCTGCGGCCTAGCCCAGCCCCACCCCAGCTGACCCTGGATCACACGCAAGGTCCTGCTCACCCAGTGCACTTCCCTGGCTCCTTTCAAGACCCACATCTGAGCCTGGGTCCCAACCTGTGACCTCCAGCCTAGTTCAAGGGTCACCACTGACCTGTAATCCCACACTTGACCCCACCTGCCATTTTGACTTCCACCTGCAACAACTGTCCATCTGTCCTCTTCCCTACCTGATCCTATCTGATGATGAGTCCCTTCGTGACTTCTGCCATCTGAGTCTATGACCCTAATAACTGACCCCTGGTTCTGAGCAATGGACCTAGCCTGGATGTCTTCCTGACCACTAGACTCAACTGTCCCAATTGTTTCTCATTCTCTCAAATCCATGACCTTCACTGTGGTCCCAGTAATGACCTGGTCCTGAACTTTAGCCTTGACCCAATTCATCTTATTCTCACTCTGCAAATCCTTGTAGACCTGCCCCTCAAGCCATCCCACTCCATCCTAAAGAGCCCTAATCCCTCATTGACCTGCTTTCCTCCCTGACCCCGACGAACTCCCAGCTTCTCCCCCCCACACCCAAACTTGACCCCAACTGACGCTGACTCCTGTCTCCTCATCTCTCTCTGATGCCTGGACCCAACCCCCATCAACACACTGATCCCTCAGCTACCGAGTCTCCCGGGTCATCGAGCCACCAGCCGCGTCCTGTCCCACTTCCCCGCGTGTCCAGAGACGCATCAGCCTCACTAAACGTCTTAGTGCGTGAGTCTTGGGGGCTGCTGGGGGCGCATGGGCAGATACTGGGGGGCTGCTCCAGGGCTGAATCTGGCCTCAGCCTTACCCCCTGTCTCCATCCTCAGGAAGCTGTCCCGAGAGAAAAACTCGTCCCCTGGTAGCAGTCCTGGAGACCCCTCATCGCCCACCTCCAGGTGGGTACCCCAGTTAGAAGACAGCCTGGAGACAGCAGAGCCAGGGGTCAGGGCAGCTACCACCTCAGGCTCTGTGTCCCCCCAGTCTGTCTCCAGGGTCCCCCCCATCCAGCCCTAGATCTGAGGACCGTCATCTTGGACCCCCTGCTTCTCCAGGGCCCCAGGGCCCCAGCAGCAAGGTACCACGCCTGCCTGTGTTTGCATGGAGGGCTGTGTGTGTGTGTGTGTGTGTGTGTAACACAGGAGTGTGGGACCCGTTGAGTTCTCAGGGGTCCATCCAAGAGCCCGTGTGGGTCTCCATAGCCCCGTTTGATCGGTCACCCACCTCGTGGCACAGATCTGGAGGGAGCTCCTGCCCACCCGCAGGGCATTCTGCAGAATACTCACCCTCTTACTCAAGTGTGTCCCTAGGAACCTGCACACCTGAAGGGAACTGGGCTGGACACTGTGGGCGGTGCTGTTCATTGGCATGGGCTTGCGGGTGTACAACAGGCACGAGCGTGTGTGAACTCATACTGCTTTCCTGTACACAGGATTTGCCTGTGAATGCGGGTCTGTGTGTATCTGGGTCATGTGCACATTTGTTTCTGTAACAGGGAGACGGGGTCTAGGTGTGATGGGCTGGCGCATATGTGGGCCTGCTTGTGTCCCCTAATTGTGTGTCCCTGACTCTGGGGGTGTGGAGGGACGTTTGATTGTGTGTGCTGGGGAATGTGACCCTGGGCCTATTGAATAGACCACTGGGGGAGGGGCCTTGTGGTCTCCCACCCATCAGCACTGCGGATGCCTCTGCCCCCCCACTGCCTACAGCTGCCCCTGGGCCCGGACCTGTCCCTGACCAGTCCTCGCATCCCCCTCCCTGGGCAGCAGAGCTCGGAGGCCCGTGTGATTCGCATCAGCATTGACAACAACCATGGGAACCTCTATCGGAGCATCCTGGTGAGGGGCTGGGCTGGAGGCTTGCTGGGGACAGCCTGCCCTTGGGGCTGGGGCCCTCCCACCTCACCTCCTGCCCCCCTCTTCCAGCTTACTAGTCAGGACAAAACCCCCAGTGTCGTGCAGCGAGCCCTACAGAAGCACAATGTGTCCCAGCCCTGGGCCCGTGACTACCAGCTCTTCCAAGTCCTTCCTGGGGACAGGGGTGAGCAGGGACGGCTGGGAGCACCAGACTGGGAGGCAGGTGGGAAAGTAGCTGTCTGGCCAGGGCCAAGGCTGGAGCCCAGCATTACCTGGGCTCACAGGGCCACAAGGTGTTTTAGGCACAGTTAGGGGTAAGATGGAGCAGGGTGGGGAGAGGAGGAGGAAGATATCCCGCGGGTTCAGGTAACATTGTACTATTTCCCACCCTCACGCGGAGCCAGGTAGGAGGTTGTCCTGGTCTGGTGTGATGGAGGGGGCACTGAAGTTTGGCTTCCTAGAATTTATGAGCCAATGAGATTGTCCCGGTCAAATGCAAGGAGGGACTAGAAGTTTGTGTAACCTTAAATTTGTAGGATCATGAGTTTTTTGGGGGGCTCAACCTGGAGGGGCAGAAGATGACGGGGTGTCTGAGCTTAGATACAGGAGGAAACGAGGTTGTTGAGGCTCACCCTGGGGACCCTGGAGATGCCTGAACTTGGAAGAGGAGACAGCCACATGCTCTTGAACCCAAGGCAGAGAGCATGAGGTTGTTCAGTGTGGAGGCAGGTCAGAGGCTGTCTAGTCTTGGACAAGGAGAGACAAGAGTCATGGCGGAAGGGTGGCTGGACATTGGGAAAGAATGTATGAAACTGCAAAGGCCATGAACTCTAGCAGATGGGAAGTAGCAAGTCACCCAAGTTCATGGTGCCCGCAGCCTGAACTTGGCTGGGAAGTGGTAGGGGGAGGGGGAGGTGTGCGGGGAGTTGTGGTGTGAGCACTTTAGACCCCACTGCAGGAATGGGCAGGAGGTGGCCCAGGCGCTGGGGAGTTGTCACTGTCCCCAATGAGAAGAGAATGAGGTTGGGTCAGCACTAGCTGGAGGGACCCAAGGCTGTTGAGGCTCTAGAACAAATGATAGAAAGTCGCCCAGGTCCTTTGTGAACCCACCACCATCTCCATGCCTGGCCAGAGCTCCTGATTCCTGACAATGCCAACGTCTTCTACGCAATGAGTCCAGCTGTCCCTGGGGACTTTGTGCTACGGCAGAAGGAGGGGACCCGGCACACACCTTCTGCCTCCACAAGCTGAGGTGGCACTCTCCTCCCTCCAGGTCACAGGCCCCTTGGGCAACTTGGGACCTGGCTTCTACAGCCATGGGGGCCGGGAACCCCTCTCCTGGAAAGCCTCTGTCCCCTAGTGGGGCTCTGTATTTTCTGGTAACCCCGCCTCAACTTCAGTCCATCAGCCCCTGCCCCTCTGACCTCTGAGTCCTGGACCCTCATTCCCGTGATGTTAGCACGCAGGGTGGCCACGATGGTGACAAAAAGGCAGAGAAAACCGAGAACCCCGAGAAAGGCACTGATAGTTACTGTGGATGCCAGAGTGGACCCTGCTGCACATGGAGGGAGGGTGTAGGGGCACTCCCCGACTTTTGGAGGGCAATGTCTTTCCTGATGTGTATATAGGAGAGTGAAGATTTGAAATTGCATCAGAAACAGAAAGAAATCACCCTATCAGAAGTCAATAAGGGCCGTGAAGACAGAAAAAGCACGTGAGCTCTCACTGCCCGTAGGAAGAAGAAACCAGTGGAGAAAGCAGACCAGGAGCCGAGCGGCCACTGCAAAGTAGTGATGACCATTCATAGTAATAATATTAACATACCCACCACGGGCTTCTAGTCTGAGCTGGACATCCACTAAGCGCTTTATATCTCACTGTATTAATCAGAGTTTTTTTTTACTTTAAGTAGTTGAAATCCTATTCAAATAGGTATGTACCAAAAAGAAAATTGATAGCTCATATAATTGAGAAGGCAATTGGGTCTGGCTTCAGGCACAGTTGGATCCAGGGACTCAAAAGATCAGAATTTTATTGCTGTGTGTTGGCTGTGGTTTTCTCTGAGAATGAGACTGTCTGTTATCCCCCAAAATCCAATTACCCTTTTCTATAGTAATAGAGTCACTGACTTTTTAGCTAGCCATTCTAGTTAAAGCTGCATTTCCTAAATCCCTGCAGCAAGTGTGGCCATATAAGATATAAAAGGAAAGAAGAAGGGGTATATATCTCCCTCTCCCTCCTTTTTCTGCTGGTTGGAATGAAGATGTGGAGTGGATCATCTTGGATTGAGTGGCCCATGTCCTCTGAATGACTGAGCAACCAGCTGGAAGGAGCCTGGGTCTCTGCGACCTTGGAGCTGCCATTTTAGGATGCTGCCACTGGACTGTCACATAGGAGAGAAATAAATTTCTATCTTTCTTAAACCTTTATTATTTGGTTCTCTGTTACAGTCGCTAAAAGAACAATTAGTATAGCCCTACTCCAAGGCAGGCTCACATCCCACCAGTGCTACCGACACCAGTTCTGGGAAATCAGGATTGGGTTTCATTCCCCTGGTGTGGAGACTGAACACCGAGAAATGCCAAGGCAAGAGCAAAAAGTTTTGTTTAAAGGGTAGAGGGGGAGAGAGAGGGGAAGAAGAGGAGGAGGAGGAGGAGGAGGAGGAGGAGGAGGAGGAGGAGGAGGAGGGAAGAAAAGAGAAGAGAAGAGAAAGGAGATTCCTCTGTAGAGGAGGGGACCCAAGGCTGGTGCCCGAGGGAGGGGGTGTCCTGTCCTCTGTAGATTTCAGATTTCCTTTCTTCTCATGCCCCCTCCTCCTCTATTTTGCCTACTTGACGGAAAGGTGCAGTGACCCAGAGCAGGAAAGGAGCCATTTAGAGGGAGTCACCCAGGAAGTGCTCATTAACAACTCCTTGAGGAGAGGAACAGAACCTGGAGGCAGGTGGCCTTGGCAACAGATTGGAGGAGGGCAACGGGCTCTGGAGGTATTAGCATTTTGTTTCCTTTTGAATCAGCTCTCATTTTCCTGACTCAGTCGATCCTTGCCTAACTGACTGGCCTTTTGCCCTGGTCTGAGGGCCCTCCTCTGCCAACAGAGCTCCTCCTTCCCATAGTGACCACAGCAAAAATCTCAGAGCAAGTTCCCACTGGACCATCTTGGGTCACATGTGTATCCCTGAACCAAATGCTGATTGGCCAGATTGGGGTCCTGTGCCCACCCCCTGAGCTGGCACAGAAAATTCAAATCACAGGGGGGGTGTCTTGGTGGGCACACACATGGAAGTGAAATTCAGGTGCTGTATGAGGAGGAGGAGGAGAAATTCTAGTGAATGGGCTTAAAACAGTTCCTACGGTTCTTTCTTTCTCTTTTTCTTTCTTTCTTTCTCATCCCAGCCCCAGTCCCTATGGTTCTAACCTTGTCCCTGGAGAAATAGCAAGGAAAGCCCAGGCACCATCAGGAGTAAGAGAGGGGATAGAAGAAGCTAACCTTCATGTAAGGTCTGATGGAACACTGGTTACAGTACACATCATGCTACTTTTCACAGTTGTTTTTCTTCTGTGAGTATAAAGACCTGAAGACCATTTGAATATAACAGCATCCTATTTGAACTAACCCAAGCAACTAATAATTGCTATCCCCACTGTGTGCTCACTGTGTGCCAAGTTTTAAGAATTTCACTTAGCCAGGCTCCTGGCGCACACCTGTAATCCCAGCAGTTCAGGAGGCTAAGGTGGAAGGATCAAAAGTTCAAAGCCAGCCTCAGCAATTTAGCGAGGCCCTAAGCAATTTAGTGAGACCTTGTCTCAAAAGAAAAAAGTAAAAAGTTCTGGGGATGTGGCTCAGTGGGAAAGCGCCCCTAGGTTCAATCTCTGGTATCCAAAAAAAAAGGAAAAAGAAAAGAAAAATAATCTAATTTAATTCTCACCATACCCCTAAGGACTGAGCACTGTATTATCTCCGTTTTATACATGAAGAACTGAGACTAGCAAAAGTTAAGTGGCTGGGCTGGGATTGTGGCTCAGTGGTAGAGCACTCGCCTAGCACGGGCGGGACCCGGGTTCGATTCTCAGCACCACAAAAAATTAAAGGCATTGTGTTGTGTCCATCTACAAAAAAAAAAAAAAAAAAAGTAAGTGGCTGCTGTTCAAACCAGAATAATATAACACCAGAAGAAATGTACTTAACCACAAGGCCAGTTTACCACTTTTATTTACAACTGAGTGTCTCTCTGTCTCTGTCTCCCTCCAGATGCCAGTTACCTAAAGAAAACATCCTCACTGATCTGTGTGTTTACTGGGGGTGGAACCCAGGGCCTGGTACACGTTATGCAAGTGCTGTATCACCAAGTTACACCCCCAGCCCCAACTTCTGTGGTTTCCTTCCTTCCTTCCTTCCTTCCTTCCTTCCTTCCTTCCTTCCTTCCTTCCTTCCTTCCTTCCTGTTTCTTTCTTGGTGCCGGGTACTCAGGAATAGTTGTACGGGCTACACAAGATCCACTGTTTGTCTGTATCTCTTAGCTTGGTTCTCTCTATTTATGGGGGGCGCGGGCTACTGGGAATTGAACCCAAGGGCACTTTACCACTGAGCTACATCCACTGCTCTTTTTTATTTCAGAGTCTGTTCAGGGTCTGCTAAGTTGCTTAGGGCCTCTCTAAACTTCTGAGGCTGGCCTCAAACTTGCAACCCTCCTGCCTCAGCCTCCTGAGCTGCTGGGGTTACAGGCATCCGACGGGCTCTCCCCTAATCTTTTACACCATAAATACTTTTACTATGTGCCAGACTCTGTTCTCAGTGGTGGGACTACAGTAATCAAGAAAAGGGTCAAATGTCCCTGCCCCCATAGACTCGATAACAAAACATTAAACATATATCAGGTGACAAGCACAGTAGTAGCCAAAAAGGAAAAAAAAAAAGTTGTTTAAAGGTGAAGGAGGTATGTGGGGGAGGTGATCAGAGAAGGCTTCACTGAGGAGGCAGGTGTGGGGAGAGGTCTGAATAAGGTGAGGGAGAGAGCTCGGTTAATATCTAGGGGAAAAGCCTTCCAGGGAGAGGGAAGGAACAGCACACAGCTCATATCAACTTTACCATCTGGTTATTTCTTCCTTCCTACTGGCAAAGATGCCTCTCTGGTTACACCACAACATCTGCAAGAAAAGGGAGCCTCTTTTCCCAGCAAATCCAGCTGAAATCTCAGGATGGAAGCTCAGACTGTCTTGGTTAACAAGCCCACCCTGAACCAATCACTGAGTGTCAGGGAATGGTGTACTCTGATTGGCTAGTCTGGGATAGGAAAGCTCAATGGTTACCCCCTCCCTTCTGTAGGTGTGCACCTCTGTGCAGGTATGTACCCCAGTTTGAGAAATTCAGTCCTAGTGAATGGATTTGATGATTTATAATATAATTATTTTCCAGATTATTAAAAGAACCATATAAAATAAAATACCAAGTGTATAAAAATGTAAGGGGCTGGGGTTGTGACTCAGCGATAGAGCACTCGCCTAGCACATGCGAGGCCCTGGGTTCGATCCTCAGCACCACATAAAAATAAATAAATAAATAAAGGTATTGTGTCCAACTACAGCTAAAAAATAAATATTAAAAAAAATGTGGGGCTGGGTTTGTGGCTCAGTGGTAGAACACTCACCTAGTATGCATGAGGCATTGAGTTCAATCCTCAGCACAACATAAATATAAAATAAAGATATTGTGTCAACCTAAAACTAAAAAAGAATATTTTTAAAAAGTAAGCATTTCCCCCCACAAAATCATAAATGAAGTCTCACTCCAGAATATGTGTAACTTTACAAATGAAGGACCACGTTGTACCTTCCTTGCAGCAGCACTGCCTAGCCCTGCTCCTCTACTCAATTGCTAGTCGTTATGATGATTGTTCTTATTTCCAGTCTGGGGAGAAGTGCTGATCAGCAGGATAATATCAGTAGCTTACATTTTTTAAATGCTTGCTACGCATCAGGCTAGGTTTTACAGATGAGAAGAATGAAGATCGGGTAAGGTAAGTTACTTGTCTAGGGTCACATAGTCACACAAAGTGTGTCCGATGTTGCTTTTGGAGCTGTCCTTGGCCTCCAAGGGGCCACTGGTCCCAGGAGGGCCCCTGCCCCCTCCCGGCGGGTGCTTATCTCTGCCCAGGCTGCGTGCTGGTCCCGCCCCTTTGGGGGAGCTGCCTCTTGGAGGCTTCTGGCCGCGAAGAGCCTGCCTGGTCAGCTGTGTCCGGTGGAGGCAGCTGCGGAACCCAGCTGTGGACTGTGCCAGGGGCTGGTCCTCGGGGCAGGAGCCCTGGGCTCCCCGGGGCCGGGTGGAACCATGGGCCACCTCAGGGCTCCCCTTTGGCCCCGGGTCAGTCCTCTCTTTCTCCTGCTTGCTGAAGCAGCTTTGGCGCCCCCACTCAACCTGCCTAACCCCAAGCTTGAGAGCAAAGGTAAGAATGGAGTCTGTGTGGACCCCCACCCTGAGTCCTGGAGGGCAATGCTGGGGCCTGAATTCCCACTCTGGGTCCTGGGGGCCATACTAGGTTCTGTACCTTCAGACTGGATCCTGGGGAGCAAGCTAGTGTCTGAATCCCCAGACCCGGTCCCAATGAAGCATGCTGGGGTCTAAGTCCCCAGGATGGGTCTTGGGGAAGAAGTTAAGAGAGGGGCATAAGATTCTTATTTTAGGGCTGGGGATGGAGCTCAGTGGTAGAGTACTTGCCTCCCATGTGTGAGGCACTGGGCTGATCCTCAGCACCACAGAAAAATAAATAGATACTTTGTGATATATATATATATATATATATATATATATATATATATATATATATATATATATATATATATGATTCTTATTTTATCTTTTCAGGGAGTCTAGGACATGCTAAAGCCTAATGGAACAAGGGTGTGCTGGGTCTAGGACTCCTGCAGTCTGAGTCCCTGGGGGGAGGGGATCAAGCGGACTCTCCAATTGGGAAAAGAGGCTAAAGCCTCGAGTCAGAGGGGCCAGGCTGCAGGCGACTGTGAACACGGTTTGCGAGCGGGCGCCAGATCCCTAGCCCCGTCGGGTGGAAGAAGGGAGCGGGGGACACGGTTGGCGCTATCGGGAGCCTGCTGGGGCAGATAGGGGACCGCCTCCTCCATACACACCCAGCAGTGCACACATCCAGGCCTGGAGCAGCGCGGGCAGCTGGGGGCCGAGGTCTTGAAGGTTGTGCACTGCTCAGCTGGCCACGGGGTGGGCGGGTGTGTGTAATGGGGTGGGGGACAGTAGGCAAGCAACCTGCGCTGGGGAGTTCCAAGGGCACCCCCTCTGCAGACCCCTGGAGGACCCTGCTCCGGGAGAGGGCGGGGCGGTGCTTTTTTTCTTATCGCGTCCGCACAGGCGGCGGAGGGAGGGGAAGGGGGCTGTGGCCAGGAACAGGGCTCGGCTTCCCTGACCCCCTCTCATTGTCACTTCCCAGCGGCCCTGCTGGCAGCCCGCGGGTCCGAAGACCTTCTGTGCTTCACCGAGAGATTGGAGGACTTGGTGTGTTTCTGGGAGGAAGCGGCGAGCTCTAGGATCGGCTCCCACAACTACAGCTTCTTTTACCAGCTCGAGTGAGTCAGGGCAGATGTCCCACCGGTGTGTGTGTGTGTGTGTGTGTGTGTGTGTGTGTGTGTATCGAGGGGTGCGGTGCGGGCAGGTAGAATTTCCCGGAGGCCATAGCCTGAGATGTCCCCTAGAGCCTGGAGTTGGACGGCGCCTCCGGTTGTGGTCACTGGTGGAAAATCTACCAGGCCAGGGCTAACACTCCCCCTAGTGGCACGTGCTGGAATACTCCAGTGATCGCCGCTTCCACGCGACCCCAAAACATCAGGACTGGGGCAATATAATTTCTATGCTGGACTCAGGCGTCACTACCCCGGAGCTGGGGCTCCCCCCGGTGCTAGTAACCAAAATGCCACCACAGTCTGGACAACACAAATTTCCCAGCTCCCCCTCCCAATTTGCTTCCTTCTCTCCTGGGTTCCCCGGCGCATAGGGGTGAGCCACGGAAGCCGTGTCACCTGCACCAGGAACCCACTGCCCGTGGCGCGGTGCGCTTCTGGTGCTCGCTGCCTACGGCCGACACGTCGAGCTTCGTGCCCTTAGAGCTGCAAGTCACAGTGGCTTCCTCGGGCACTCTGCGCTATCGCCGTACCATCCACATCAACGAAGTGGGTATGTGCGCGGAGAATGGAGGAGGGGTCAGGGGAGGGGGTCTTAGTCTCCGCCCACCTGATCAACCCCACTCTGCAGTGCTCCTGGACGCCCCAGCAGGGCTGTTGGCAAGGCAGGCCGAGGAGGGCGGCCACGTGGTGCTACGGTGGCTCCCGCCTCCTGGGGCACCTATGACGACCCAAATCCGCTACGAAGTGGATGTCTCGGCCGGCCACGGTGCAGGAGGATCGCAGAGGGTGAGGCCTGCCGGGACCGTCCAGCCCTAGCAGCTCCACAGCAGACTGCCTGCCCCCACTAAGTCCCCACCCAGAAGGGCCCCACGGCCCGCCCTCGAGGCCCGGTCCCTCCAGCCCCATCCCTGACGGCCCACATCCCACTGCCTTGATGCCTAAGAAAGCTCCACGCTCATTTTCACGACCCCTTTGCCAATGCCCCGCTGATCCGCTTCAACCCCAACTTCTGTCACTCTTAAATCCCTAACCGCACACTTCAGGACGCAGTTCACTCTAGGCTGTCGGGCCCCGCCTTTAGGTAGCGCAGGTCACGCCCTTTGTTATGGGATCTTTACTCTGATTGGCCTTGAGCTTTCCTGGGATACGCCCCCTACTCTCATTGGCCCAGACTCAGGCATTGCCTCTCTCTCCGACTAGCTGGATCCCTGCAGGGCCCGCCCCAAGCGCCCTTCTCTGTACTCCACCTTGTGCCCCTCGCCCAGGTGGAGATTTTGGAGGGTCGCACTGAGTGCGTGCTGAGCAATCTGCGTGGAGCCACGCGCTACACCTTCGCAGTTCGTGCGCGTATGGCCGAGCCGAGCTTCGGTGGTTTTTGGAGCGCCTGGTCTGAGCCTGTGTCGCTGCTGACTGCTAGCGGTGAGACCCAGGTGGGGGTGTGGAAGGAGCTGGGGAGAAATGCTGGGCAAACCCATGCCCTGACCTCCTCCTTACCTCCTAGACCTGGACCCCCTCATCCTGACGCTCTCCCTCATCCTGGTGCTAATCCTGCTGCTGCTGGCCGTGCTTGCCTTGCTGTCCCACCGTGGGTAAGCGCCCCCCCCCCCCGCCCCCGCAATCTGGGCACGTGGATGTTCCTTGGAACATCCTTCTTTCACTAGGGAAAGCTAGATTTAGGAGGAAACACTCGCCCAAAGTGACCAGACCCAGATTCTTGGTTAAAATTTTCTGTCCCTGGGAACGTGCACCTGGTTTTCCTTGTTCCTCAGTGTCTGCTCCTTCTTGGATTCCTTTGCTAGTTCCTTTTCCTAGTGTAATGACTTTTATCAAATCAACCAGATGGTCTTAAGCTTCTGAATGGCCCTTGACCCTTGTTGTCAAGTTCCTTAGATGCTTAATGATCTGACTAGCCATTCTGAGGTCTAATTCCAAGCACACACCGTGCCTTTTCACACCCCAAGTCTCTGCACCTGCAGTTCCTTCTGCCTGGGATGTCCTTCCTGCCGTGCCCACTAATTCACTTTCATGGCCTTGTTCACTTATTTGTGGGAAAGTACATATTGGGTACCAAAATGTGGTAGGCACTGAGGAGAGAGTGGAGAACAAGCCAGATCCTGCTTACAAGTCCCTGACTTTGTGGATCTCGTAGTTAAGTCAGCAAACAAGGCAGACAACAAACAAGGGAACCAACAAATATTTAATTATAAATTGCTATGAGTACACACACACACACACACACACACTCACTCTCCCTGTCTCTTGCTGTGTGAAGCTTTGCTCTGCCTCAGGACTGCCAGCAAAGAGGCCATCTCCAGATGTCGGCCCTCAACCATGTGCCTTCAGAACCATGAGCCAAAATAAACTTCTTTATAACTCATCAAAAAAAAAATTGCTGGGCTGGGGGTGTGGCTCAAGCGGTAGCGCGCTCGCCTGGCATGCGTGGGGCCCGGGTTCCATCCTCAGCACCACATACAAACAAAGATGTTGTGTCCGCTGAAAACTAATTTATATATATATATATATATATATATATATATATATATATATATATATATATATATATAAAATAAAATAAATTGCTATGAGTGATATCCTAGAAACACATGGCATGGGTACATATATGATGGGATAGTTAGGGAAGGCTTCTGGAGTAGAAACCTCAGAGTTGATAGGAAGCAGCCATGTGAAAAGTGGGGAGAAGAAACTGAAAGTGCAAAGGTCCTTTGGTGGAAATGAAGTTGGGACACTGAAGCAGCTGTAAGAGATGTGGCTGGAGCACTCTGTGAGGGGGGAATGGTGAATGAGGCAAAGGAAATACCAGGAGGCTGATCACGCAGGACCTGTGGGGCAGGGGAAGGAGTTTGGATTTTGTTTTGTGTGTGTGTTGGGGATGGGACCCAGGGCCTCAAGAGTGCTAAGCATGCCTTCTACATGAGCTACATCCCCAGCCCTGGATATATTCCGAATGCTGAGAAACCACTGAAGGGAGTGATAAGAGTAGTGACAATAGTGCTCCTCCAGGCAAACCCTGGACCAGGTTCGGAGCTTGAGTCAGTCTATATTGAGCTCCTTGTCATCCTCACAAATCCGTTCTAATTAGCCTTCTGAAGGACCTCACTGATGCTTCAGCCAAAGCCCCTGTTCCCCAGTCCTGATGTACCCCTCTGTGTCCCTCATGATCACAGGGACCAGGAATATTTGTACACATGTGACTGGGGGCTAAGAGCAGTGGTGAGTGTTCAATGACTTATGTCCACCAAAATATTTCTATCAATTTCAACAGGGCCCTGAAGCAGAAGATCTGGCCGGGCATTCCAAGCCCAGAGAGCGAGTTTGAGGGTCTCTTCACCACCCACAAGGGTAATTTCCAGGTAGGTGGCCTGGTTGTCCCCCCAGAGCCTGGGGCTATCCTGCCCCTGAAAGTGGAAGCCCTGGCCTCTGAGCAGCTGGTTTTGCTTCTCCAGCTGTGGCTCTCCCAGCACGATGGCTGTCTCTGGTGGAACCCCTGCACACCCTTCACAGAGGACCCACCAGCCCACCTGGAAGTCCTTTCAGAGCGCTGCTGGGGGGTTACCCAGGCAGTGGAGCCAGGAGCAGATGACAAGGGGCCTCTGCTGGAGCCAGTGGGCAATGAACGTGCCCAGGACTCCTATCTGGTGCTGGACAAGTGGTTGCTGCCCCAGAGCCCATGCAGCGAGGACCTCTCAGGGCCTGATGGCAGTGTGGACACAGTGGCTGTGGATGAAGGCTCAGAAGCATCCTCATGCTCATCTGCTTTGGTCTTAAAGCCCAGACAAGAGGGCGCCTCAGCTGCCAGCTTTGAGTACACCATCCTGGATCCCAGCTCCCAGCTCCTGCGTCCACGAGCACTGCCTCCTGAGCTGCCCCCCACCCCACCCCACCTGAAGTACTTGTACCTCGTGGTTTCTGATTCAGGCATCTCAACTGATTACAGCTCAGGGGACTCCCAGGGAGCCCAAGGGGGCTCCTCTGATAGCCCCTACTCCAACCTGTATGAGAACAGCCCTGTCCCAACCCCTGAGCCTCTATCCCCCAGCTATGTGGCCTGCTCTTAGGACTCCAGCCTACAGATGCTTGGGGATCCAACAGGACTGCAGCGCCAGTTCAGGTCCAAGACTGACCTGAACAGGAACGGAGAGGCTGCCCTCAAGGCTAGGGGCATTGCTAACTTTGACTGTTTAACCGACCCATTCTGCTCAGAAAGTCCCAACTGTGCAGTATTTTATAATATGTATGTTCTTTTTTTTTTTTTTTTTTTTGTATATACATATATGTATAAAATATGTTAAGTTTTTCTACTATGACTTCTGCAAACTCTCTGTAAGCCCCATATTTCCCTAGGCCATGGCCACAGGGGCAGCAGATAAAGTCCTTGATCTCACTCTGAAATTTTGGACCTGGCAATGTGAAGACTAATCATAATGAAATAAATTAGTCATGTAAATTATACTAGCTGGTGTAACAAGCAGCTCCTAGATCTTAGTGGCTTAGCTCATTACATGGTTTCTCGCTGATATCCTAATTCAGACTGGTGGGAAACCATTTTGGGATGAGTCAGAGGCCCAAACTCTTTTGGTCTATAGCTTAGTCTTCTCTTGGGATGACCATGGGGTCCTTAGATCGATGCTGTACGTCCTGTCAGCTAATAAACAAAGGGATGCAGCAGAACAGCAGAAGATTCCACGGTTCATTTTAGGGATCTCATGTGAAGACAGTCTCTTTTCTCACATTCTACTGGTCAGAAAGTCATGTGACCCAACTAGAACCATGGGATGCTGGGAGATCTAATTTGTTGTACACCCAAGGAGAAGAAAACTTTTTAGTAACCCTCTATCTAGTCTCTATCACTATAACAACAATAGGGGCTGGGGTTGTGGCTCAGCCATAAGCACTTGCCTGGCGTGTGCAAGGCCCTGGGTTCAATCCTCAGCACCACATAAAAATAAATAAATAAAAATAAAGGCATTGTGTACAACTAAAATAAATAAATTTTAAAAAAACAACAATAAAACAATATCTCACAGGGCTTTATTCTGAATAAGGCTTTTTTTTTGGTTCTGGGATTGAACCCAGGGGTACTCTGTTACTGAGCTACATCTCCAATCCTTTTTATTTTTTATTTTGAGACAAGGTTTCACTAAGTTGCTTAGGGCCTCCCTAAGTTGTTGAGGCTGGCCTTGAACTTACAATCCTCCTGTCTCAGCCTCCTGAGTTGCTGAAATTACAAGCTTGTGCGCTACACCTAGTCAGGCCATGTTTTAAAGAAAGCACTGGCTCCTATAATTACAACTACTCAGGAGGCTGAGGTGGGAAGATTGCAAGTTGTAGGCCAGTCTCAACAACTTAAAGAGACCCTGTCTCAAAAATTAAAAAAACAACTGAGGATGTAACTCAGTGGTAGAGCGTCCCTGGGTTCCATCCCCAGTACTGGGGACAAAAGGGGGTGGTGAGAGAAAGTACTGTGGTGATGCCAAATATCATTATGGCATTTAGCAGCAATTTTCATTTGACCCCTTTTTAAAAGTTTGGCTTAATCAGAGAAAGCTGAAAACATGCATACTTTATGCTACAGAGATTCCACTTTTTAAGTATATACCCTAGGTATATATCCTGGTACACCTATGTATACTGGACATGTTTACTAGAATGTTCAAGCAGTAAATAAGTCAATCTGATGAATAAATTAGGGTATAGTTGCCTGTGGATTAATATGCAACATCAAAAAAGGAATGAACTAGAAGATGTGGCTGAGTCTTAGTTACAATCTTAACTGGGCAAAGAAGGAAGCCTCAGATTACATTTATCATGAAACTCTTTATACAGTTCAAAACAGTAAAAAAAAAAAAAAAAAAAAAAATCAATTGATTGGACATAATATGTACATGGTAATACTAGGGTGTTTTTGCTTGTTTATGGTATCGAGGATTGAACCCAGGGCCTCACACATGCTATGCAAGCTCTCTCCCCAACCTCTATAATGCTAATTTTTATTTTTTAGGTGTAGATGGACACAACACAATGCCTTTATTTTTATGTGGTGCTGAGGATCAAACCAGGGTCCTGCCCATGCTAGGCGAGTGCTCTACTGCTGAGCCACAATCCCAGCCCTATAATGCTAATTTTTAACCCCTATATATAGAGCTAAAGAGAAGAAGCACTTTATATTCTTTAAGTGATTAATCTGCATACGTTCCTGAAATAAGTATTCCAGCCCCTGGAAACTGAGGCAGATAGGTTGTCACACACCAAGGTTCAGGGCTGGTCTCCAGAGCTTGAACTCTTGTCTGAGCTGGGGTCACAAGCCTGGGTGGGCCACCTGGTGATCTTCATCTCTCCATCTGGTTGGAAAGTCACACACCACTCTGTCCTGGGACCCAGCCCACTTGGCTCAAGGCAGGCTCGGATGTGGCACTCTCCTGGGCCTGGTGCATCTGGCTGCAGCCAGCACTGGGCAGGGAAATACCGCTGGAGCAGTGTCAGCTGCAGGGCATCCCCACTGTCTCCTTCCTCCTGAGTCTGGAGGGCCACCACGAGCCCACAGTCCCGGTTGGGTCCACGTCGGTGGCTGAAGTAGGCAACTGTATCCAGAAGCAAGGCAGCCAGGTAGGCGGCTTCCTGGGGCCCAGGGTCTTTTGCTAGGTACTCCTCCAGGCCATCAAGCAGCAGTAGGGAGGGGGCAGGCCCCGGAGCCTCATGGGCAGAGCACAGGAGCCGGAGAAGTTCTCCGGTTGAGGGTGGGTACTGGAAGCGAATCTTCTAGAAGATTCAAAAAAAAAAAAAAAAAAAAGAAAGAAAGAAAAGAAGAGGCCAGATTCAGCACAGGAAGTCAGACTCCCTGCTGTCCCAGACTCTCTCGCTCCCTAGACAGCTGGTTCCAGGGTGACAACGTGGTAAATATTCTCCTATTCATCCTTTTTCCAGCACTGCCATAGTCCTAGTTAAGGGCCAAGACTGCCAGAGGAAACCTGCCCCTACCATCACTCTCAGTCCGACCAAGCCCTGAAAATTTAGCTCCATTAGCCCCACCCCTCAATTAACATTGACCCCGCCCCCTGGGCCTGCCTCTAACACCGCCCGTCGTGATCTGGTTTTTCACTCAATTAAGTTCCGCTGGTTCCACCCCTCACGCACTCCTGACTCCACCCCATCATGGCCGCTCGGGTGAGCCCTCCCGCCATCCCCGCCAGGGACCTACCAATCTATCACTCAATCCTCGACCCGCCCCACTATTGGCTGGTATGCCTCTGGTCCCGCCCCACCGTTACCTGCAGCCGCAGAGGGTCAAGCGCCGCACCGGTGCCGCGGGGCAGGCTTTGAAGAGGCCTACGAGTCAGGAAGAGGACAGGGCCTCGGCCCTCTCCTGCTGCCTCCAAGGCCGCCGCAAATAGCAGCGCTGTTTTTCCAGAGCCTGGAGCACCGAGTAAGAGCAAAGGCGGCCCCGCCTCTGCCGTGTCCTCTCCGGTCCCCACCGCGCTGCCCCGGCTTAGCACCCGCCTCAGCGTCTCCGCCATTCGCAACACATCTCTGTCCAATCGAGAGCGCATTCCCAGCCTTGATCCCTCCCAAACTGAGGCCTCATTGGTTACAGTAAACTTAGCTTCTCTATTGGTCCCTGGAGCTGTCCGTCAAAAGTAAATCGTGTTTGCTAGCTCTCCCCCTGGGGACTGAGCCGATAACCTAGTCTTGAGTTTTGGAAAGATGGAGGAATTTAAGGGAGATAAGACCTTCCTCTGAGGGAGGCTTCTGGGGGAAGCAGCATGAGTACTATTACTGTGACTAATCAGCTAGTCAGCTAATCAGCATATCTTTTCCTATGCTTTCATCTTTAGTCTGTGCACGTCTCTAAGGTGTCTTGTAAGCAACATATACGCATTGAGTGTTGGAGCAAACAGGCCCAAATCACTGACATTACTTCAAGTCTCCTAGCCTAAGTTTGCTCACCTGTAAAATGGGTCTCATGGTGTCTCAGGGCAATATTGATGGGCTTGTGTCTGTGTGTGGTTTTGATGATGTCACCCAATGCAACTGAGAAGTGTAGAGGGATGAGTTGTGTGCTTGTGTCTCTACACACCTGAATATGGTCACAAGTGTTTGGGGCCACAGGTTCAGGCACACTGTGTGCAAACAACAACGACACAACAAAACAGCAACAGCTACCTAAGAGGCTCTGTGAGAAGAGGCTACTCACCTTACTTTCTCATTGGCATGGGGGCTTCTCGAATCTTGCTTGTGCTGAGGGAAGGAGCGAAGGGGGAATATAAGACAAAAGAGGCAGGAAAGAAAGGGGCTGGGAGAGAGGCAGTAGAGGTCTGGTTTGCCTTGTCACCTCTGTCACTCCAGGGCTCAGAACAGCGTTAACACATAGTAAGTCTCAAATATGTTCTTGTTAAATCAGCAAAGGAAGAAAGGTAGGGATTTTGAGAAACTGGGTGAGAGGAAGGAACGAAGTGAGTGAGCATGATCACTGACTGGGTCTCCTCGACCCAGACTTTGCCCCAGAGCTGCCACTCATGTCTGTGTTGCCCTGGCAACCTGGTCTCCTGGTAACTTCAAAGTGGTGCTGTTGCCTGGAGACCCAGGGGCAGGGCAGAACTGTGATTTCCTGGGCTTTCTCTCTCTCTCTCTGGGACCAGAAAACAGCTCCACAACATCCCCCAATACACCCACTCAAACAGCTGGGTACCCCCACACCCTTCACACACACACACACACACACACACACACACACACCATGACATCTCTGCATATATTTCAATTCCAGAATCTCCATCATCCACATGCTCACAGCTATATCCATCCAGACACAAAGGATCCCATACGCATTCTGTCCTGTGTTCACACACATCCTTTCTCTTGCACACACACAAGAACACACTCTGATACAACTGTACCATAGCCACTACCTGCATGCATGCACATGCACACAAACACATACAAACTCCGAGGCACATGGTTACTCAGCTCTGTCAAAAATACTGCCTCAGCACCCACCCCCACCAGATACATTACACTGCAACACATCAGTTATACAGAGTAGTCAACACTAACATCACACAATTACCTACCCAGGGGCATTCTGAGGCCCCAGCTCAGGTCCTTTTTACTTGATGTTCCTTTACCCAGAGCAGTCATTCATAGACATCTGTTTAGCTCATGTTTTGGTACTGGGGATAGAATCCAAGGGTTCTTTACCACTCAACCACATCCCAGTCCTTTTTTTTTTTTAATTTTGAGACAAGGTCTCACTAAGTTTTTGGGAGTCTTGCTAAATTGCTGAGGCTGGCCTCAAATTGAAGTCCTCTTGCCTTGGCCTCTGGAGTCATGGGGTTATAGGTAAGCACCATCACACCCAGCAGATTCATAAAAAACAAACAACTCCAGGGGTTAGGGTTGTGGCTCAGTGGTAGATGGCTCTCCTAGCACATGCGAGGCCCTGGGTTCGGTTCTCAGCACCACATATAAATAAATAAAATAAAGGTCTATCAACAACTAAAAAAAATATTAAAAAAAAGAAACAACTCCATTTAGGTCTCTGGCCAAATAGCATCTACATGGAGAGGCTTTCTCTGACCACGTGTGAAAACTTGCACAGCCTTCTCTGTTTTATTCCAAAGAGAGGGAGTCTCATCATGTTGCTCAGGCTGACCCTGAACTCCTGGACTCAAGTGAGTCCTCTGACCGAGCCCCCTGAGGAGCTGGGACTAAAGATGTATACATCACTGCACCTAGGCTCGCTCTTCAACTGCTTCGAATACCATCACTTCCGACACTAAGCGTTTAGTTGATGACATCTCTCCTCTCTACAGTGTCAGCTCCACAAAGATAAAGTCTTTGTTTTGTTCACTGCGAGGTCCCCAGCTCCTAGCACAGCACTTGGCACCCAGTAGGTGCTCATAAATGTCAGCTGGGTGAGGACATTCAGTCGTGATGCAGACATTTGGCAAATCTCTCTGGACCACAGTTCTTTCTGTCACTTCTCAGAATTCCGTTTTTCTGTCTTCACAGAAAGGCATTTAAAACAGAGATGCTCCATGGGAGGGCACAGCAGCCCATGGTTGGGGCTGCAGAGGGGCCAGGGGTGGAGAAGTGGTGGTTCAGGGTCAGTCCCTGCTTCCTCTTAGTCTATGCCATGTTCAAGCGATTGGTTCATTACTCCAACAAACATTGTTTGAGAATCTCTTGTATTCCAGGGCCCATTCGAGCCACCAGTGCCAGGTGCTTTGATAGAGCAGCTGGGGACCCAATCATGAGAGAAAAATAGACAAAGTCTCTGACCTAGTGGAGCTGACAAGAAGAAAACAGCCACTAAACATAAAGTGTATGAGCAGATGATTTAAAAATTGTTTTCACAGGGAAGAGAAGGTGGAAAGACCAATTGGATTTTTCAGTTTCAAATAGGGTGGTCAGGGTAGGATTTGCTGGGGAGGTGACAGCTGAGAAAAGACCCGAAGGAGGTGAAGGAGTGAATGAAGCATGAATGCAGGGGAAGAGCCTTCCAGGTGGACACACATGGAAGTGCAAATGCCCATGGCACTAGGAGGTTGGCTTTTGCTTAGAAAGCCACTGCGGTCTTGAGAGAGATTTTTTTTGTGTGTGGGGGGGTACTTGGGATTGAACTCAGGGACACTCAACACTGAGCCACCTCCCCAGTCCTATTTTGCATTTTATTTAGAGACAGGGTCTTGCTGAGTTGCTTAGGGCCTCACTTTTGCTGAGGCTGGCTTTGAATTCGTGATCCTCCTGCCTCACTCAGCCTCCCAAGCTGCTGGGATGACAGGCATGGGCCACCATGCCCGGCTTGAGATATTGTGTGTGTGTGTGTGTGGTACTAGGGATTGACAAGGGCCTCACATGTTAGGCAAGTGCTCTACGACTGAGCTATACTCCCAGCGTGTTCTCAATGTGTGTCTTCTCTCTCTCTGTTATGGGTACTGGGGATTGAGCCCTTGTGTGATTTACCACTGAGCTACATCCCCAGTCCTTTTTATTTTAAGAGATGGTTTCACTAAGTCACTGAAGGCCTTACTAAGTTGCTGAGGCTGTTATGGTTTAGATATGAGGTGTCTCTCAAAAGCTCATGTGTGAGACAATGCAAAAAAGTTTAGAGGTGAACGATTGGGTTAAGGATCTCACAACCCAGTCAGTGAATTAGTCTCCTGATAGGGATTGACTGAGTGGTGCCTACAGGCAGTGGCTGAATGAGGTGGGTCATTGAAATATATTTTGTGAGCCTTTGATATATATTTTGTGAGCTGAGCTTAGTGTCTCTCTGCTTCCAGATGGTCATGCCCTGAGCTGCTTGACTTCACCACATTCTTTCACCATGGTTCTGTCTGACCTCGAGCTGCGAGGAATGGAGTCAGCCATCTATGAACCAAGACCCCTGAAACGGTGAGCCCCCAAATAAATTTATCTTCTTAAAATTGTTCTTGTAGATATTGTGTGTGTGTGTTTTGTCACTGCAGCAAAAAGCTAAAACAGACTGTCCTCCAACTTGTAATCCTCCTGCCTCAGCCTCCCAAGTAGCCGAGATTACCAGTGTGCACCAGAGCACCTGGCCACAAGGGTTTCGAGTCAAGGACAATAGTGTTCTTTCGTACGTTCTAAAACACAGCCGTTTTGGTGGAGTTGAATTTGAAATGCTGTGACTCATGGAGGTGTTCTCTACTGGAGTTCATCCATCTTTTAGAGTTGAGAATGAGGTCAAGACCAGGGCTGCTGTCACCAACCTTCAGACCTAAGTCATTCTTACCCCCTTGTCTCCGCATCAGCACCTTGGACAGCGGTAGCGGCAGTGGGCAGAGGTGCTGTCCGTGGTACTGAGGTTTTATTTGATTCTTGGCCCAAGGGGAAGTTCAGGGGGAAGCACGGATTTCAAGTGTGTGAGATGTAAACAGAGCCGTGGTGGGCCAAGCAGGTTGGTCGATGCTGTCTGTCCTCCACCTTCAGCTCACTAGTTCTCCCATTTTATTCCCTGTGGCCAACTACCCATTTCACCATCTTCCCAACCTCTTCTTCCTCTATTTCCAACTCTCCCGCTCCACTCCAGCCCTACAGACCTCTTTGCTGTTCCCCAAACACATCAGGCATGGTCTCCAGCTCAGGAACTTTGCACTTGCTATTTCTATCACTGGATATTTACATGGTTCCTTTCCTTTACTCCTTCACATCCCCCTGGCCATGCTCTTTAAATTGTAAGCCAAGTCCCATCCACAATTCTCACATTTTCCCTAGCTTGCGTTTTCTCCTTATCCCATATCACTCTCTAATATATCAGCAGTCCCAGTCCCTTACATAAGTCTTTGATCTCAGAGTTTGGAATTCAGAACTTTTCCAATTTTTTTTAAAGGTAATGTGGTGTAAATTCTGTCTTGCATAATACCCCTAGTGGGGCCTAGGTTTATATATAATATACCAAGACCAAACACCTTATCTACAGTAAAACAAGAATATTTGCATCAAGTGAAATAATTAAAAGCTATACTTAACCTCACATCAGTTCAGATCAGGTTTTAACACAAGGGAGTTAAGAAAGGATTTTGGTTTTCAAAATGGGCTTGGTACAATCGAAAGAATGAGAAGTTATACTCCATTTATGTATGATGTGTCAAAATGCATACTATTATCATGTGTAACTAATTAGAACAAATAGAAAGAAAGAAAATGGGGCATGCCTTTAACCCCAGCTACTCAGGAGGCTGAGGTAGGAGGACCACAACTTTGAAGCCAGCCCTGGCAACTTGGTGAGACCTGTCTTAAAATAAATTTTTTTAAAGGCTGGGAAGGTAGCTCAGTGGTAGACCACTTCTTGTCCAGCATGCGTGAAACTCTGAGTAAAATTCCCCTCAAAAATGAAAAAAAAATTTTTTTGTTTTCAATCTTTTATAAAAACTGGTAGTGTGAATCTATCTGTATATAGGTTATTTTCTTTGTTGCTTATCAGGTATTAGCTTATGAGTTCCACGAGGGCAGGGATTTGTATCTGTTCTGTTTACTGCTATGGTCCTTGTGCCTGCCCCCCCAAATTCCTGTTGAGATTCTAACCTTTAACCTAATGATATTGGGAGGTGGGACCTCTCATAGGTGATTAGGTGCTGAGATTCGTGACCTAATTAAAGAGGCCCCAGAAAGCTCCTTCTTCCTTCTGCCATGTCATAGTAGAATAAGACAGCCATCCAAGAGGGACAGGCCCTCAACAGACACCAAATTTGTTGCTGCCTTGATCTTGGACTTCCCAGACTCCAGATTTTTTTTTTTTTTTTTTTTTTGGTGCTGGGGATTGAACCCAGGGGCACTAACCACTGAGAAACATACCTGGCCCTTTTTTGTATTTTATTTAGACACAGGGTCTTGCTGAGTCACTCAGCACCTTGCTAAGTTGCTGAGGCTGGTTTTGTACTTGCAGTCCTCCTGCTTCAACCTCCTGAGCTGCTGGATTTACAGGTGTGCGCCACCACACCTTGCAGCCTCCAGATCTTTGAGAAGTAACTTTCTGTTGTTTATCAGCCACGTAGCCTATGGTATTTTGTTTCAGCAGCCTAACACAACCTGATACTTGGTAGGTGTCCCATAGTGTTTGTTGAATGAATGAATGTGGCAAGAAGGGAAGCAGATTCCCCTTTCCTGGTTCCTAAGTATCTCTGGGATCCAAATGGCCTGAGGCCCCACAGAGCCACAGTGTCTGGAGCTCCCTGTCCTTCTGCCCTTCCCAGTCTCTTCTAAGTTCTTGGGGGTTTGGCACTTGGCACAAGCTCCCAATCAGTCCCTTGCTGCCAGATACTTGGCTTGGAGGTTCCTAGTGTCTCCTAGCATCCTCCTTCCCTCTCACACCCTTGCCCTGTCTCGTGTTCGCTCTGCCCCTCTGGCTATTGTCAGAAACAGGCCAGCTATCTGAGGAACACCTTCATGTGAGGCCCCAGTCATGTACTGTTTGCCCTAGTGGCTTGTGAGGATTATCTGCATTGGACGGATGAAGAAACAAGAGCACAGAGAGATTAATTAACTTTCCTGAGGCCACACAACAAAGAACCGCCAAGCCATATTTTGACCCAAATTGCTGGCTCCATAGCCACACAACTGCATCTCCACAGTTGTCCTCAGATACACTGTGACAGTACACCCACACCCAGATTCACAGCCATCCAGACCCACAGTCACAGTCCTTCACACCCCACTGCCCGGGGGAGGCAGGCAAGTGGCCAAACTTCTGTTATAAACAGGTTTTTATTAAAGATGAGAAGCCAGATCTTTATTAAAGATGAGAAGGGTGCAGGAAAGGGGGACAATGTCTCCTCTGCCCACTGCATTTGGCTGCTCAGGGTAGGGGAGCCCCCTCTGCTCCACCCATGCCCCCCAAGATGGCACATCTGCATGAGGCTGAGGCATGGGGGGCAGTGTGAAGAACAGGGTGGGTTCCAAGAAAAAAAAGTTCTTTCCCACAGCCCTAATAAATAACAGAAGGGTTGGGTGGTGCGCTGGGCACAGGCAAGGGGAGACACAGCACCCTGAACCCCAAAACATCTGAACTGGGGTAAGCCCTGCTTAAGTAGGGAGTCAGGTGGGACTGGGTGAGAGGGTGCATGTGGGGGAGGGGCTGAGGGAGAAGAGGTACCCCAAGGACCCTGCCATGGGGGAGCCTGCCCCCCACACTCCAGCTGGACCCTGTGATTCTGAGGAGAAAGGATCTGGTAGCAAAGGATGAACCCGTCTCCCCCCTCTCCTCTGCACAAACTTAAACACAGGCGGTCCCCCATTGACTGGAATCATACCCACCCACTCTAAACTTCTGAAAGCCCAGGGCTCCTATTGGCCGTTCAGACACTGAATGCAGGCTGGAGTTGCCCTCTTGCCTGAGGATTCTAAGAAGTGAGAGGGAGGCTCCCATTGGCTAGAGTAAACCCCTTTTGGGTAGAATTCTGAGAACTGGGGGTTCTCATTGGCTGGGCAATGGCCAATTGAGTCAAACTTTAGCCCTTAAAAGGACAATCCTAGGTACAAGGGCCCAACCAGCAGATGTGCCCACTGGAATGTCCCAGAGGGCAAAAGAGGCAGGGGTTCCCCTCCCCCATATCCTTCCAGCCATCTTCTAATGTCAGGGCCTGGCTGGTTTGTGGACAGGAGGCTTTGGCACTCACACGGCACACGCACATACACGTGTGGCAGGGGAGAAAGGGGGACATGGGCAGGTTCTGGGTGGATAGGTGGGCCTCACAGCAGGTGGTCGCGACTGGCAAACAGGTAAGGGCTGAAGTTGTCCCGGTGGAAGGGGGAGGGGTAGAGTCCACTGAGGGTATACAGGTCCCGCAGCAGGGGAGTGGGCAGCAGCAGCTTCCGGCCACGTCCACCACCCCCGCCTGGCCCCCCAGGTCCAGGAGAGGAAGGTGAGGGGCCCTGGCTGGGAGTTGGCGCTGGAAGGGGCAAGGGCAGTGGTAGGGGCGTTGGCTCAGACCTCAATCGAGGGCGGGGCACACGAGGTGACGAACACATGGCTGGGGCCCTAGAGGACACACAGCTGGGGATCAGGTGGCCACGGCGGGCGCAGTTCTGCGGCTCTAGAGGGCAGGCATCAGAGAGCAGGGCATCAGAGATCTTGGCAGGGGGCCATGAAAGTCTAGGTGAGAGCGCAGTGGCTGCCCACCGGGAAGTCCCCCCTTGTTTGTCCCCCCACTGTCCCCACACTCACTGGATGGGGTGAGCCGTGCCGGTGTCGAATGCGGCCTGCAGGCCTCGGGTTCCTGAGACATAGAGGCAGAGGGAAGGGGCTAGAGGACCCCTGGAACCCACCGTCCACAACCAAGAAAGGCTCTTTAAGCAAAGAACCCAGTGGAAAAGACAACCAGAGTTCTCTGGATTAATGGTGTCCCCTCAGGGGGCAGTCTTCAGGGCTGTTCCCTCCCTGAGACCTAGTCCGCAAGTGTGGCTGACCTCTCCACCTCCCCAGGGCCCTGCCATCCCACTTCCTGCTTCCTTGGGCCTTCTCCACCCACCACCCTCTCCAGCCGGGTACAGCCCCCGGCCCCCCTTACCTGGGCCACACTTAACTTTTCGAGGGGGCTGTCCATGGTGGGGGCCTGGCCCAGGTCCTCCCAGGGGGAGAGCCTTCGGCCAGAGGGAGGCCGGCTCTGGAAATTGTGCACAACACAGGTGACCTGTGACAGAGAGAAAAGGGCCTATTGAGGCCTGAGGCCAATGGCATAGGAGTTACGTAAATATTATTCCCATTTTTCAGATCAAGAAACTGAGGCTCAGGTTTCCACAAATAGCTAACATTTTGATGGTATTTACTATGTGCCAAGCACTGCTCTTGCGCTTCACTAAGAGTTAGGTACCCACAGGGCTGGGACTAGGGAGAAGCAAGCAAGGCTGACTGTCAAGGGCAGGATTCACCCTGTCTTCATAATAGCTCTTTTGGTTTTGGTTGTTTGGTTTGTGGTTTTTGCTTTTTGTTTCTGCGGTGCTGGGTATGGAAGCCAGGGCCTCACCCACGCTAAGCAAGTGCTCTACCACTGAACTGACCCCCAGCCCCATTTAAAATGTTAATGTTTTGTATGTTGTGATTACTTGGCATGAATTTTGATTTTTAAAAAGATTTCATTAAGCCAGCGCAGTAATCCCAGTGGCTTGGGAGGCTGAGATAGGAGGATCTCAAGTTCAAAGCCAACCAAGGGGCTAAGCAACTCACTGAAAACCTGTCTCCAAATAAATACAAAATAGGGCTGGGGATGTGGCTCAGTGGTTGAGTGCCCGAGTTCAATCTCTGGTACCAAAAAAGAAAGAAAAAAGAAAAAGAAAGAAAAAAAAAGATTTCATTAAATTATTTATCTTGATTGCTGAATGTTTGTCTTCAATTTTGCATCCAAGACAGGGCCTTGCCCTGATCCTGATCCTGTTATTCCATTTCACAGATGAGAACATACAGGCCTGGGTCAGGTTAAAGGACCTGCCCAAAGTAATGTGGAGCCCAAGGCCAAGGGGCCGATGGGAGGTCTCCCATGGAGATGGGTGGGTTTGGGGCTCACCAGAAAGGTAGCGATGGCTGCTCCAGTCAGGAAGCCCGCCAGCACGTCCGACCAGTGATTGCGGTACTCCGCCACGCGGACCACGCCCACCAGGAAAGCGGGGCACAGCAGGGCCAGGCAGAGGGAGGGTTTAACCAGGCGGGAACCCTTCACGCGGAACACGAGGGTAACATACATCTGTGGGAACCAGACTGATCAGAGGACACACTGAAGTGAGGTCGATCAACCCTCGGGGACACTGTCTTTCAGGCTGAGAAACACCATCAAACTTTGGGGCTGGAGGGCGCCATCCAGGACTACAGGCACAGAGTAAGGGACTCCAGGGTTCCAAGGAGCTCTTGCAGAATGGGGGTGTGACTGAAATGGCAACTAGAGGGATCAGGAGTTGGGGTCATGGAGTCCCACGCACACAGTCTGCTGGGCTAGGGGAATGTGACCAGAGCTCCAAAGAGCAGAGGTCGGGACCTGGGACCCTTATACTACCTGGACAAAGTCCCAGACGCTTCCTGGGTGGGGATGGGATTAGGACGTGATGCCAAAGGGGCAGCTCTAAGAGCTTCAGCGGGTAGCATGCCCAGCCCCAGGAGGCCACTGCCAGGTTAGAACATCATCCCAGAGACCAGAAAAAGGAACAAGCAACAGAGGTTGGGAGTAGGGAAAAACAGGAGAGTTAGAGATCAAGGGCAACAAGGGCGGGCCAAGGCCCAGGGGAAGGGCTGACGCCCACCGCCTAGCCCCCACCTACTCTTCAGGACCTGTTGCCTTGTGGGAACCTAAGGAGCAGAGTTCGGCACTCCCAGGACAGCGTCCTGATCCCAGTGTGGCGGCAAGAGCCTTCTTTGGGCATGCCGTTACCAGGGCAGGAGCCATGGTTAGACACCAAGGGCAGGTCCTGTGGCCAGGACCCAGCGGAGGAGTCAGGGACCCTAACGATAGACTCCGCCCTAGGACGGGATCATAGCACCTGGGCGTGGCCTCATGGAGCAGGAGGTGGTGAGGAATCTAAGGCTCCAGGCCTGGAAGCCTCCTGACGGCAGCCCACCTCATGCGCGTGTTCCCGACCCCTCTGCTCCTCCAGGTGCTCACCGCCGTGTAGGTGACCGCGTAGGCGCAGAGGGCTGCATCCTTGCAGGGAAAGGCGCGGCGCGCAGCAGCCACGAGGCTGGGGCTACCTGCACAGGCACCCTGGTCAGTGACAAAGCGGTCAGGCCCTGGACGGTCAGGTGAGGGTGGTGAGCAGCCCAGGGCGGTGTAGTTGGGGCGGCACACTGACAGGAAGTGTGGCGTGGGGTTGCCAGTCACCACCTGCCCCGCATTGGCGAAGATGGTCGTGGTAAAGAGGCCGAAGGAGTACACGCCTGGTGGGGGGAAGGAAAGGGGTTCATGCCCTCAGTCCTGATGCCCAATGGCCCTCCCCCTGAAAGCCCCCAGTCTCCACCAGCTGCTTGATTCCTTGTTCCTAGAAGCACCATTAAAGCACACCTGGGACCATATTATACCTGGGCCAAGGTCCCCCTTCTTTGGGGACCACCATGAAGGACCTCAGAGCCTCCTACCCCTGGAACTTTCACTGTAAGAACATGTGGCCTCTGTCCCTCTCAGATTATCCTATGTCAAGAGTGGCCTTGCCTTGGAATCCCATTACAGCAGAGGCTGGACCCTGTAACCAGCATCCCATCAGATTAGGCCCAGGCCCGGGACCGCCTAAGAAAACCCTAAGGATGGCTGGGCCTCTTTATGCCTGTCCCACTTTTGCTGAGTTGATCCCTTTTCCCCTGGGGCCCTAATCAGCCAGAGCTGGATCTCCAGCCCTCTGCCACTGGAGCCATGCTCAGATACACGCTCTACTCCCAGCCCCATGACCAACTGTGATTGGGGCCCCAGGTAATGTGACTGGGAGTCTCACCTGCCTGCTCTGAGGACCCACTGTGTTTGGCCACAGGCATGGCGCCTTCTGTGCCCAAAACTCCCCGTGTTCCATTTTTGGGCCCTCTTCCTCCATGTGCCATTGTAGTTGGGTTAGGCCCCTCCAAGTCCTCCAGAACCTCCATTTTATTTCTAACTGAACCCAAGTCCCTCTTTGCCCCCTGTAGTCTCCATCACGCCACCTGGAAGACTTTTTCCTTCATACTCTGAATTCTATGATGGCAGAACCAGTCCTTCTCCCTTTGCCTCTGCAACTGCCTCCCCCTTTCCTATTACTACAGGGCTGACCATGGGCTGAGGCTCTCACCCAGGAAGCGAACCAGCCTCCGTAGCGGGGGGCTGAAGCGGCAGCAGGCCCCTGACACGATGGTGCTCTCCCCGATGACGGGGCTGGCTGAGGGTGGCGCGGGGAAAAAGGCACGTGCCAGCTCCCCCAGCAGGATCTGTGGACAAGACCAAGATGGGGTCTCCCTGGCCTTCAGGCCCATATTTCCACCAGCCCATGTGGCCTTTCGGCCTCCTGGGAGGTCCTCTCCGGGGTCTGACCAAGGCAACCCACACCATCTCACCGTAAGGGTGGGCCCAGCAGTGACCAAGGCATAGATGAGGGCGGGGGGTGCTCGGCTGGCAGCCTCAGGCCCCGGATAGGGCTTGGCGTAGGTGCTGTCATAGCAGAAGAACCCCTGGGTGTGCACGGGGAAGGTGTCTGTGAACTCCAGGCGGTAAGCAAGCAGAACCACAATGCCCAGCAGCACTGACTGCACCAGCCAGGGCAGGAGAGAGCAGAGAGAGAAGAGAAGGTCAGAGGCTCTGCGGCCATGGAGACAGAGAAAGAGAAAGGAGGGAAACAGACATGAAGATGAAGAGGGACCACGACAAGGAGGGAGGGAAAGAACAGAGGGGAAGGAGAGGAAGAGAGAGATGAGGACAGAAGTGAGAGAAGACAGGAGAAGGGGAAAGAAGAGGAAAGAGAAGGGGGGTGGGAGAGAAAAGGGAAGAAGAGGGAATGAGAGAGAGGAGGGAGAATAGTGATTACCAAGGAAGAGTGAGAACAGGGCCCAGGCTCAAAACAGAAAGACGGCACACCCAGTGGGATTACACCTGAAATTATACTGTAGAGAAGCTTCCCACTAAGCCTTTCTCTGTGAATTTATATATTTTACATTCCTAAGAGCCCTTGGAGAGAGGGACCCTAGTACACCCATTTAAGGATGAGGAAACTGAGGCTCAGGTGCCAACACACTTAAGAGTCCTGAAGTATGGATGGACAAGGCAGAGTGGGATTAGAACTCAGAGAAGGACACTTTCTGAGCCCAAGCTTGTAACCACTTCTCAAGAGAAGGGGGACAGCAATGGAGATCCTTGGGTAACAGGGAGAGATTAGGGAGAGATGGAATAATGGATCCAGGTGGGGACCTGGCAAAAGAAGGGAGACTGAGGTTGGGCAGAGATAGAAGAGACAGGAAGACGGGGTGCCACCTCTGGGAGAGGTTCTGGGGTCCTCACCTCCACAAAGACAAAGCAGGGAATGATGGAGAAACTCCTCTTCGGGTGAGGTCTCCCTCCCGCCATAGTGAAGGCTGGGCCTGCAGAGTGGGGGCAGGGAGTGGGACCGCCAGGGCAACCACTGGGACCCTGGCCTCATCCCTGTGGCCACAGGGACCACTGGTTCTGCCCCTTGAGCCTTCTGGACAGCTTTGTACAATCCAGGTCCTACCTCATTGGCCCGTGGGATACTCCACTCCAACACCACCTTTAGCCTGTCAGGGACCCCAAAGATTCTACAGTGGTCCCCTTCTACAGCCTTCGGAGCTGGTAACCAGAGGCCTTTTAGGAGGACCCTCCCCACTTGGCCTTTAGAAGGGCTCCTCCATGACACCACCCCCACCAGGTTTTAGGGGATTCCTTGCTCTTTCCCTGGGGAACTCCATGCTCCATGCCCCAAACCCTGCTGGGTCCCTCCGTGAGGCCCTTTTCCCATGGCCTCCTTGGGGGTCCCCTCCTCAGTCCCCATGGGCTGTGGTATCTGGTGTGGGCTGATAGCCAGGCTCGCCTTCTCTCCCAGCTGCTTCCCCTCCTCCCCCACCTCCCAGCCAGCTGCCTCTCCCCTTCCCTCCGCCAACCCTCTAAACTCAGTCTCCAGACTTCAGGGGCCAACAGTCACACCAGCTCACACCCATTCTCCCACCTGAACTCACCTGTGAAAATGCCCTAGGGCTTCTGACAGGCTGCCGCCACCACGGACTCACAGCCACTCCTGGTGGCCAGCAGGGCAGGGATAGTCACCCCCATTGTGAAGATGTGGAAACTAAGGCCCAGGTAGGCAAGGGTAGGCACTCTGGGTCCAAAGCTCCATCCACGAGGCTCGTTCTGCCATGTGACATGAAGGGTAACGGTCACCAGATGCCCCCAGAGTCACCCACATTAGCACCCTCACAGTGTACAACCCAATCACAGCCTCCAGTCCCAAATACTGCACCCCCATGACATTCATTCATCTGTCCCAATGAGGACCAAGAGCACAATGCTGGGCGCCTGCCTCATGGTGAACAAGACGGGGCGCTCATTCACACAGGTACCCAACACCCACAACCTTCTAACAGCATTCACACACACACACACCAGGCACAGCATGCACACGGCCCGTCATGGACACCCACACAGATCAAACACGTCCCCCCACACAGTCACATAGTCAGGAAGACCAGGAGACCCTACACATGTCACAGCTACAAGAACAGCCCCACACAAGTCCTCATCCTGTCACAGTCATGGAAGTAGACTCAGGCTGCCAACACACTTAAGAGTCTCAGTATAGAGAACCACCGTATACAATGGGAGTCACAGACCGGGTCACAGAGTCACACCCCCAGTTACAAGGCTTTCAGTGGCAGCCACACACATTAACAGTCTCTCATCCATTCTGACAGTCACTGGAGAGACAACGAGCCATCCACAACCACAGCCACATGGTCACACAAGGGCATATCCATGGACCATGACAAAGACTCACATGTGGCCACATAAGGCATACAATCACAGACCCAAGCCACACACTCACATCATCAGAAAGAACACACAACAGCAGCCACACAATAACACACACACACACAACCATACTGACACCAAGACGGCCACATACAGTAAAAGCAATCACAGTGCCGCCAAATAGAAGCCACAACATCAGAGAGAGAGAGAGACACACACACACACACACACACACACACACACAATCTGAGTGACACTGACAACAGCAGCCACACGATAGAGCAGACACACACACGGACACACCCGAAGTCACACAATCACTGCCATACAACCACACAACGACAATTACACAACCGCACACTGACACACAATGACAACCACACAATCAGTCACCCTCAGCCACCCTCACCACCATCGCTTGGCTCCTGACGTGGAGTCCTCTACCCATGCTCCCCTCCCCCAGCCTGGTCTGAAGCCCCAGCTCGCCGCCTCCCTTCCCCCTCCCGGTGCTGGACCCGATGGGACCCAACCTCGGAAACCGGAGTCCGGGCCTCGACCAGCAGATGGAAGATGGGAAGCCCCCGGAGGGGATGAGGCGGTGAGAGGACGCCCCAGGCCCCCCTCACCCGGTGCAGGCCGCCACCGCCGCCTGAGCCCCCGCTCCGCACAGACGGCCCGGGTGCGGCGGGGCAGACAGACGGATGTCTGGCCGCGGTGACGGACGCGGAGACGGAGACACTGTCGGGCCGGTGGGGCGGGGCGGCGCAGGCTCCGCGGCCGCGGGAGGGGCGGGGCCTCCGGAGCCTCATTTGCATCGCCCAAGGGGCGGGGCCTTGCGGCACCTCCGGAGCGTGTCGGGGAGGGGCCTCGGTTGCTCCTGGGAGCCGGGCAACTTAGTACAGATGAGGGTGGGGACGGAAGGACGGGGGCGGAGGAGGAGGACCCTGGGGTGGGAGGCCTCGAGAACGGGAGGGCGGGGCTTCCCAGCGTGACGCTGAACCCCTCACGCCCTCTGGGCCTCAGTTTCCCCATTTGGGCATTTGTAGCAATTTGTAGCAGAGGGCCAGATCCTTGGGACTCCCCAGAAAGAAAAGGCCCTTTGGAGAGATTGTTTGGTCACTCGTGTCTGGACATACTGACCCCTGACCTTGTCATATACTAAGTCTGGTCTCACTATCCCCTGACTCTAGCCCGCACATTTCGAACAGTCCCTGGGGTCTCTACATCTTTCCTGACACTGCGAAGTAAATGGTGGGAGTAAATGGAGGGAGGGCACAGGAAGGACAGGAGCAAGCCCTCAGGGGTGGAGGAGGATCTCGGCTAGTTTATTCTCTGTCTGGAGGGGTCTTCAGGAAGGGCAGTCCCGGCTGCTCAATCTGTGGAGAAAGAGGGCGGGTCAGGGCCTGGCCCCGGGGACTCCAGGGCTTCAGGACAGGGGCCAGATGCCCAAGGAGGGAGCTGGGGTGGTCCTGAGGGTCTATGCTGTTGGAATCAAGGGCAGGCCAGAAGGGAAATGGGTGGGGTGGGGGTCAGGGAGGATCCTCACCGTGTGGAAAGGATCGGCTCTTGCCGAATTGTGGCTTATCAGAGTCTGAGTCTGAGTCCCAGGAGGGGAGTGGAGGGCTCAGGCACCGGTGCCCATTGTGGCCTGTGGAAGAGACATTGTGGCCCTTCACACATGAGCTCTGAATGTGACCCTGAATGACCCCTGGATGAAACCTCCCATAACTCCTTAATGTGACTTCAGAGCATTACTTAATGTAACAGTAACCCTAACCCTAACCCTAACTATAAAATAAGACCCAACACCTGGGCGTGATGGCACATCCCTATAATCTCAATGACTTAGGAGGCTGAGGCTGGAGGATCACAAGTTCAAGGTCAGCCTCAGCAACTGTCTGAAAATAAAAGATAAAAGGGCTGGGGATGTGGTTCAGTGGTTAAGCACCCCTGGGTTCAATGCCCAGTACTGGGGGAAAAAAACGATACTAAATCTCGAAAGATGTGACTCTCTAATAGAACCTCTGAACATGACCCCACTAAGCAAAGCTGGCTAATTACTCCACCCCCCACTTGTGAGTGATGCTCAGTCTCCTCACCCCTGAGGCTTGAAGCCCGGGGGTGGACCCCCGAAGACATAGTAAGGCCATCAATGGAGTTCTGCAGCCCATGAACAGCAGACCTATGGGAGATGGAGAGATGTGGATCCCCCAAGACACTGGACTGCTCCAGGTGGGGACTACGCAGGGGGAACCCTAGGGAAGGTGAGTCCTGTGGGGAGAGGGAGGTCTGAACTCAGATGGGTTCCAGGTTCCAGTGGTCACTGCCAGATGGAACTGGAGGGAGCTGGTCAGATGAGGCTCAGCAGTTAGAGGTCAGACCGAGGGCTGGGCATCACCATATGTCACTCAGTTCCTTCTGGAGGTCATCCTTCCAGCAGCCATTGCCCCCCAGTGGCACCTCCTCAGTCTCTGGCCAGGCAGATGGATCAAACCCCTGCTGCTTCATCTTGGTCAGGACCTGGGATCCGCAGGGATGAGAGATCAGACACAATGATAATAATGACGATGGTGAAAGGGGACCATTATGAGAACTTATTATATGCCAGGATGCATTCAAAGCACTTAACCTTCAGTGAACCCAGCTACAGGATCAGGGAGAGCTATGTCATTATTATACCCATGACACAGAGGAACAAATTGAGGCCCAGAAACACAAAATGACTTACCTGTGCTTGCACAGTGGTAAGTGGCAGAGCTGGGATTTGAACCCAGCCTCCAGTCTGACGGCAGAGGCTGGTAGAGACCCCACACTCCCACCTTGCCCAGGGTCCCCCATCTGTTCCGCTCACCTTGCGGCATTTCACCTGTGTCTTCTGCATTTTCTGGATGTTCACCAGGTTCTGCGCGATCTCCTCCTCCTGTGCCTCTGTGGGGGGAGGGGGCTCAGGGGGACAATCACAGCAACAGGCCCCCCCTCTTGGCTGTAGGCTCTAGGCACTCACGAAGCTTCTGATAGATGAAGGTCACCTCCTCCCGTACCAGCTCCAGCTCCTCCCACAGGAACTTCTTGCTGAGGGAACAGGGCAGACTAGACCCATACTTGCTACCTTCTCCCAGGTCTCCCTTGCCTCCCAGGTCCCCATCTGTTCCCCCACACACACCTGCCTACCTTCCTCTTACTACTGTCCCTCTACCTCCCACTCCTCTCCTCCAGACCACTCTTCTCAGCCTCTCCACTCTGTTGGCCTCCATCTTCCTGCTCCTTCCCCCCTCAGCCTCCCATACCACCCCAGCCTCCTCAGTCCCTAGCCTCCTTCCCCATCCCACCTCCAGCTTCCGGTCTCCCCTGTCTTCTGGTCTCCCAGCCTCCCCAGCACCCTCTCCCCAGCCACCAATCTCCCCTGAGCCACTCATCCCTTCCTCCTATCCCCCAAGCCTTTCACTGAGCCCTCATCCCCTTCCCAGGCCTCTCCCCTGTCCCTCTTCCTGGCCTTCCCTGCTTCTCCCAGCC
The DNA here is from genome assembly GCF_047511675.1 of Marmota flaviventris. Classification (NCBI taxonomy): domain Eukaryota; kingdom Metazoa; phylum Chordata; class Mammalia; order Rodentia; family Sciuridae; genus Marmota; species Marmota flaviventris. Next base: position 211,125,633 of record NC_092498.1, read on the forward strand.
GTCAGGCTGCCCTCCTGTCAACACCCACCTGTCCCTGATTTCTTGGGCCAGCAGCTGCAGGCAGCGAGTGGTGCGGACCCGCTGCACTTCCTCACTGTCACGCAGGGTCTTCTGCAGCCCCCGAAGGCCTTGGGCCAGCGCCCCATAGAGCTCCTGCCGGCCCTGCTCTGTGTCCCACTTCTGGCCCTCCTTCTCTCCCTGGTGGCCCACGGGGCTCAGCACCTCTGCAGAGAGGTTGGGACCTTGACTGAGCCCTGAGGTCAGTTTTAAGCCCAGCTTGCCCTAATCTTGGCCTGACAGGGTCCTGGAACTCAGACTGGCTGACCCTGACAGAACTACCCACCAGCCTGACCTTGACTTCCATCCAGTCCTTACCTTCAAGCTGCTGGATTTTGATTTGTTGCAGGCAGCTCTCCTTCTCCAACATGGTCACAGAGTGGTTCAGGAACTCAAAAGCCTGTGAGGGAAGAGGTCAGGCCTGGGGTAGGAAGGAGGGCAAAGTGGGGCAGAGGTTGCTGAGGATGGGGCCAGGGTGGTTTACCTTGGTCTGAGCCTGTAGCTGGCTCTTGAGTGACTCTAGTTCACATCTCAGGAGCTTCTGGGAGTCAGGAATCATCATCGTGGACTTAGCTGTGGGCAGAAGTAAGGGTGAGCTGGGGTGGGGACAAGGGCAGCACAGAATCAGCAGAGGCTCAGATTGGGATAGAAGCTGGGGTAAAGTACAGATTGGGGGTCTGCTGAAGCTGGAGCAGGGGTGAATGGTTAGTGGTAATGGTGGTCATCTGCAGGACAGAGGTTGGAAGGGGAACAGCCAGGTCTTTCCCACAGTTACATTGGGAAGGAGGGTTCTTACCTTTGACTTTGGAAGAGTTGGTCTCCAAGGGCTTCTAGGGAAGGGGGACAAGAAGGGAGTGGAAATTTGGCCCAATTTGGAAGGTTGGACAAGAGTTGGGTCTTCTGAGATATAGGTGTCCCAAACCACAAGCGCTGGCAAAGCTGCCTCCAGGCACATCTGGCTTGCACATGCTCAGAAATGCACTGTGTGGCACATCCCACATGTGTGTAGACCTGTAAGTTGCCCCTGATAGCAGATGCCAGCCCTGTCCCTGGCTTGGGCTCAGGTGATGGCCCTCCTCCGTAGGGGCAAACAGCCTTGACAATGTCTGCAGTGGGCATCAACGGCACTACACACAGTTGCCAAAATACAGACACCCAGACATCCAACCTCAGGCACAGCCATGCATGCTAGGTTGTAAAACCCAGGCATCCATTTGCTCACATTTTGACATACAAGCCAAATCACAGCCAGAGACACAGCAAAACAAACAAACAAACAAAAACCCCACCAAATACACATGACTGCACATCCCTTCCATCCACTCCTTACATTATGGAGATCCTGATGAGAGGAGGACGCTGTTCTAGGTGCTGAACACGTATAGCTTGAGTACCCTTGAAGGTCCCCCTGCCCCATAACCCCTTCCCTAAGTCCTACAGAAGTATACTGCAGTGTTTTCCTAGACTGAAGGGGTTTCCTGGGTGGGGTGACCTTGGCTGTGTTTTGATGCCTCTTCAGAAGATCCTGGTCATTACAGTGCTCCTGCTGGTCTGGGTTAGAAATGGAGGGAGCCCCATGTGGCTGAGGTCCCGAGCCCCACCCTGGTTTCCAATCTATAATCCTCACTGTGTCCTCAGAGGCAGTAGGTTCCAAGGTCTCTGGTTCTGTGGTCCTGGTCCAATAACTCCTACAGTCTACAGCTTTGTCTGAAGAAGACCCTAGTGGGGAGGACTTCCTTGAGGGACAGGCCAGAGCATGCCTTGCATCCCCAGCCCGTCCCCTCTCCAGCCTGAAGGCAGCCCCTCAAAAAACTCACACTTCCCATAAGCAGGCAAACACACGTTGGAGGATGAATGAGAAGGGGAGTGAGGGGGTACAGAGTAGTCCTGGTCCAGGGGTAGGCCAGCCAAAAGAGGGTCACTGTGAAGAGGGGGACAAAAGTTTCTTTGAGACCACCCCTCGTATCCCAACACTCCAGACCCTCCCTGACAACCCAGAGAGGCCTCAGCTCTGAATACCCAGCCTCTCAGTTATGGTAGGAGCTGAAGCTGGATGAAAGATGATCCCAGTCCCAGCGGTTAGGTGGGGCAACAAGGAGGACCTAGAAGACTCCAAAGAAATAAGGCCTTGGAAGAGCCCAGAGATGCAAAGGACCTTAATACTGGCCCTTAAGGGGAGGCCATTCCTGGAAGGAAATAGCATGTGCAAAGTCTGGAGATGTAGAACCTCATGTTCTGTGTTGGTAAATTCAGGATGGCTGAAGGCAGCATCCAAGAGAAAGTAGCAAGAAGTCAGTAGAACAGCTCAGCTAAGGCACTGAAGCCAAGCACAGGAGTTTGGGCCTGGCCCTACAGGTGAATAAAACCAGTAGTGGGTGAGCAGGAGAGGCAGGGCATATCTATTCAATAAATGTTAGCTCAATTTGAGCCCAGGCCTGTGCCAGCTAAGGCTGGGAACAGGAAATAACTTAGCTCTGGATCTCACATGGCCCCTCCTGTAGAATCAGAGCTGACACAGATGGAAAGACCTGGGGCAGATCTATTTGGAAAAACTTCCAGGTGAAGGGCACCTTGCCCTGGATTACACTCAGCCAGTTCTCCAAACTTTTCTACCTTCCTCTTCTGTTGCCCTTGCTGAACCCTCTGCCTGGTGTCCTTCCCCTGGCCCAGTCTACCTGGAGTCTCCTACAAAACCCTACTCGGCACACCATCGGAAAACCTCTATTAATCCTTTTTTTTTTTTTTTTGGCTCATATTTTCTGAGTGTTCACTAAATCTTCACACCAACCCTGTAATGTACAGGTTATTCTGCCTGAAATTTTCTAGGGACCCCTTCAAGAGACACTGATTTAGGGAGATCCTCATCTTCTGAGGCAGGAGAGCATCACGGATAAGAAACGACACCCTCCAGCTGGACGGTCAAATCCCAGCTCTGCTGCTTCCCAACTGTGTGGTGTTGGAGAATTCTTGGGCTTCTCTATGCCTCAGAGTGTCTCCAACCACGAAAATAGGATATCATTGTATCCATTTTACGGGGTTGGCATGATTCAGTATATTGATCCATGTCAATGTTGGCAGTTTAACATAGTGGTGACGGACCTGAAGGCCATGGGGGATCTGAGAGATTTGGAGGGGGAAAAGAAAAGCCACATCTGAACCTCAGCTGCAGGAAGTCGTGCCTACCCTTCCCTGCCCACCAAAGTTGATGGATTCTTCCGCCATCCTCCCGGGAGAATTCTTTGGGAAGGGGGCGGGGTCAGCAGCCTGGGCCCCGCCCCCAGGTCGTGAATCCTGCCCTAGACAAGCTCCGGACTGCCTTCCATCCCTACCTACCGCATACCACCAACCTGTTCATGCTCTCCCATCAGGGACCGCGAAGCCAGTCCCCAGCTGTGACGCTGAAATTTGATCCTATGGGGGCACCATCGTATTTCCTAGGCGCGGAGGCCTAGGAAAGAGTCACAGAGAGGGGTGTGGCCGGCGTTTTAGCTCCGCCCTCCGCCGAGGGATCCGAAGGCCTATTTGGTGCCTTAGTAGCCGCGATGTCATTGGATGAAAGCCTGGAGAGGGGGCGGGATTCCAGGCTGCTTCTCGCTAGCCGATTACTCAATACCTGGAGGGCGGGACGGGGGCTGCAGAACTACGATCCGATTGGTTTCGGACTCAGCTGGAGGCGGGACGAGTTCTTGGTTGGGGCGGGTCCCGACGCGAGGCTGCAGGCTGCCCGGGAGGTCCGCGGTCCGCCCCGGAGCGCGGGAGAGAGGTACGGAGTTCGGACGGTACGGCCCTGGAGACTGGCCCCAGCGCCTGCGGTCTCCGACTCCGGGGGCTCCGGGCAGAGGCCCGAGCTCCCGACAGTGGGATCGGTGTCCTCGGATGAGGTTTGGGTTTTCCCAGGAGAGACGAGGCCTTCGGGAGAATATGGGAGAGGGTCTTCCTAGGATATGTCGGGTCCTGTTGGAGAGGAGGGGCCTTGGCTGTTAGAACTGGATCCCCGGAGGGATACTTAGGGTGATCTCTGAAGACCTAGGGCTGCGGGCTTGAGCTGTTGGGACGGACATTTGAGGGGCTCAGAGGTGGCAGGAGTGTTGGGGTAGTCTAGGGAGCCTGAGATCTCGAGTGCTGACGTTTGGTGAGTTGGGGTCGGGGTTGTCACAGGACTACTTTGGGTCTCCCCACCCCCACTCCTGGGCTGCTTTCCCTGGATAGCTGTTGGATCGACTGTGACCCTCACCCGGAGCAGACTCACAGAGTTTAAGGCCACAGGGCAAAGGTAAAACCCTGAATCACTTGGTGCCTGTTCCCAGGGCAACAAGATGGAGGAAGGCGGGAACCCAGGAGGACTGATTAAGGTGGTCCATCTACTGGTCTTGTCAGGTGCCTGGGGCATGCAAATGTGGGTGACCTTCGCCTCAGGTAGGGACCCTCTTTTTGGCCATCATGGATACCCAGGGTGGGGATCAAAATGGGAGGGGAACCTGGAAGTGTCCTAATAGGCATGTGGTCCCCTACCTCACAGGCTTCCTGCTTTTCCGAACCCTTCCCCGACATACCTTCGGCCTCGTGCAGAGCAAACTCTTCCCTTTCTACTTTTACATCTCCATGGGCTGTGCCTTTATCAACCTCTGCATCTTGGCTCCACAGCGTGCCTGGGCTCAGCTTACATTCTGGGAGGCCAGCCAGGTATGCAGTCTTGAGTGCCACTATCTTCTGGAGACTTGTTTCCAAGATCCCAATGACCACCTATGATCATCCCTTTGAGGAAGAAAGAAATCATGCCCCTTCTTCCTGGTGGAGACAGAGCTGGGCACTGGCTATCCTTGAGCAGTGCACAGTCTACACAACTGTCCCCAGCAGTCCTGTCTATCCTCCAGTATCTCTCTCTTGGCTGCTGCTCCCTCTCTTCCCCATGGCTGGGCCTGTTGCCAAGCTGAGGTGACTCAGCTGTGCTGGGACTCTGACCCCAGCTCATTGTTTAAAAACCAGCCCAACTGGGGATTTAGGGTTCCCTACCCCATTCACACATGTCCCCAGCCATGAGGCAAGGGACCATCTCTGCATCTCAGATTTCTCTACCTTGTTCTCCCTTTGCCCACTAAGTTTCTCAGATGTGGGCAGGTTAGGCCTGACGGGTGTGACAAGAATAATCTAGAGACAGAAGAGGATTATGGGTGACTAGAATTTCACAGATGTTTTAGTCACTTCCTGTGGACCCAAGTTATGGAGTCTGGGCTGAGGATAGAGGAGAGATGGGCTCCATGTTTTGGGATAACGAGGAGTCAGTCAGTTCTCTGTCCTAATTTTGGGAAGAGAGATCCTGCCCTTAGATAGCCACAGTTTGGGGGAACACAGGAGATGGGGAGACAAGCCCCTGCCCCGTGGACTTTCAGTCTGGGTGTCAGAGGAGAGAGGCTCAGGGGGAATAGAGGAGATGGAGCCACCCCCACGGCCTTTCCTTAGGGGCCGCCAGCTTCAGGTCCTCTTTCTGGGTCCAGGGAAGTGGGGGGGGGGGGGTTGCTGGCTTTGATTCAGTGCTGTCTTGATACCATTCTGGACTGTGAGGATGCAGACGGGCCCTCCCCAGAGCCCCTTCCACCCCCAGGCACAGCTTACCTTCTCTTCCCGCTGCGCTTGCCAGCTCTGCCTGCAGCTCCTGAGCCTCACCCTGGCTACCATCAATGCCCACTGGCTGGAGCCACACACTACAGCTGCCATGTGGGCCCTGCAGATTGTGGAGAAGGAGCAGGGCCTAGGCGGGGAGGTGCCCGGCAGCCTCCAGGGCCCCGACCCCTACCGCCAGCTGCGGGAGAAGAACCCCAAGTACAGTGCTCTCCGCCGGAACTTCTTCCACTACCATGGCCTGTCCTCTCTTTGCAATCTGGGCTGTCTCCTGAGCAATGGGTTCTGCCTCGCTGGCCTTGCCCTGGGCCTCAGGAGCCTCTAATATGGACCCTGTATGTCAATAAATGCTTCTTTGGAGATGGCTTCTGTTGTTTTCTCGGCCCATGAGAAGCAGGGATGTGTGTGTGCAAGGGTAGCTCTGGTCCTGTTTCCCTATTCACATGGCATGATTCAGAATGTTAGTTATACAGCCCCTAAGTCTTTCCACTAATGATACCCATTCATTGAGCACCAGCTGTATGGCAGGCATGGTGTTAACCATTGAACATACCATGTATTGTTGCAACAATAGCTGGTTCCGATCCCTAAGGGACAATTTCCTATCCCACTGACACTGGGAGTGACTGTGTGACTTGCTTTGGCCAATGGAATGTGAGCGGATGTGGCATGGGTCTCTTCTAAGGAGAGGTGTTTCAAGACAGGACATACCATGCTGCATTTTCCCTTTACCACTGCAACCATTGTGAGAACCAGTCATTGGCTATTGTGTGTTGTAAAGACTTTGGTGCTGTTTGTTACTGAGCATATTCAAGCCCTTCCTAACTAATGCACTGCATCTCAGTTCACCTGCGTGGCACACGTAAAAAGAACCTACTGTTCTCCTGAGACATGGATGTGCAGAATTTAGCCAGTTGCTTGAACGCCAACAAATCCTGAACTATTGTAACTACTCTCCTACTGGCTTGAAGAAAACACGGCTTCTTTTTAAAATCTAAATGCCAATTTTATTTATTTATTTTATGTCAAATCTTACTGTGTGGGGGCTGGGGTTGTTGCTCAGTGGTAGAGTGCGGCGCTCTCTATGCATGTATGAAGCACCGGGTTCGATCCTCAGCACCACATAAAAATAAAGGTATTGTGTCCATCTACAACTGAAAAAATATTTTAAAAAAAGAAAAAAAAAAGATCTTACTGTGTGGCCTCAGGCAAAGAGCTGCCCCTCTCTGAGCCTTGGTTTCCTCATGGATAAAAGGTAGTTTTAACTACAAATGCCCACTTTAGGACCACGCACTGCCCTTTACCAACACTAACTCATCAGAATCCTCACACAACCCTGTGAGAGGGGCCACTTGAAGGATGGAGAAACTGAGGCCCAGAGAGGTTAAGAAGCGTGTCCAAAGTCACAAGACTAGAAAGTGTCGGCGCTCTTAACCGCGGGGCAGGGCCTAGGGACGGTCTACTCACCACGGGCTCCGCTCCCAGGCTCGGGCCGGCCTCCCGCCCCTCCCACCGGTGCCTACGAGCCCCGCCCCGGGGCGGCCCTGCCCACCCCGCCGCCTGGGCGGAGTCCGTGCGGGATCCGGGTGGCTGCGGGCGGCGGCGGCGGCGGCGGCGACTGCGGGGGCCCGGGTCGCGGCCGAGACCCGGCCGCAGCGAGTTCGGAGAGTTCGGAGGCGGAACCCCGCGGGCAGCGCCCCTGGCGCGAGGTGATCCCTTCCCAGGGCGCGCACCCCGCTCCTCCCCTGCGCGTCCGGCAGGTCCGGGAGCCGGGCTGGGAGGAGGGCCGGGGGCTGGGGAACAAAGGCGGGGCTGCAGGGGACGCCTCGTCTTCCCCCGCGCTCCGCGGGGCTCCTCCGGCAGCCGTAACGGGGCGCGGGCGGGGCCCAGAGCCCAGCTGGGGACTTGCGATGGGACCATATGGTGATGGGGGGAAGCAACTGCGCTCCTCTGCACCGGCTGGGGTGCCTGAAATACAGTGTAAGGGACAGATCCAGGCCCTCCGCTAGTGTCAGGCGTGAGGGAGGGTCGGCAGATGGTCAGGCAGAGGTGGGACCGGTGACCGACAGAGGCGGAGTGGGGCGGGGGCCCTAGGCTGGCAGCCCTGCCCAGCGTGCTTCTCTGCCCCTCCTCAATCTCGTTCTCCCGGAACACGGGGTGGGGCCCGGCTTGGTCCGCATTGAAAATGAACCGAAGCCTCAAAGGTGGTTGAGAAATAGCTTAACCCAGGCTCCCCGCGCCTGCGTGCCTCCCATTCATGCAGGCCTTCTTGTGCTGGGGAAACTGAGGCGTGGGGAGGGAAGGAGGGTTGCAGGTGCATCCAGGACCTGGAGGACCCGTGGCAGACTGTGGGCCCATCAGGCTCCTGGGGTCCAGTGCCTGGAGAGGAAGGAGCAAGGGAGCAGGTGGTGGTCCTGGAGGTAGGGTTTGTTATAATTATGTGGCTGGGATAACTTGGATTTGCGGACTCTCGCACCTGCCTGGGTGGATTGGGGCTGAGGCTGGGGTGAGTCAGCCTTGGCCAGAGGCAGACAGGCTCAGCCCCTTTGACAAATAGAAAATGGCAGGTCCCCACTTGGGAGTAGAGCTGGGGCTTTAAATTCCTGATGTGTCCACAGAAACCCCCCTCACCCCGGGAGTCAGGGAGACAGTTGAATTGGGTTTGGGTGGTGAGTAGAACATGCACCCTAGTGGTGGACACCTGCCAAAGTCAACACCCAGGCCCTGCAGTGGGGGGTTGTCTGTCTTGCTGGCAGGCTCCCCCCTCCCAGCTAACACCTGGGCCTCCCAGCTGCTCACTCTGGGGCAAAGTCCACACCTGCAGCTTCTGCAGACGTCCTCAGGGGCCAGAGGAGGCACCCCCCCAAGCAGTGCGGGGTGTCTGAACCCTTAGCCAGGCCTAGGGGCCTCAAGACAGGAACCCCCAAACCCACTGTAACAAAGGCTCAATTTTTTCCTTTGTGTGAAGATTAAACAGCAATGGCATTTATTGAGCACCAACTGTATGCCGGGCACTGTTTTATAACCATTGGGTGTATTAAGAGCCTCCCTCTTTGTCACAGCTGTGCCCTGGATAACAGGCCTAGTTCTACTCCCAGGCAGGGCAGAGGCAGTCTCAGTAAGCGCTAAAGGACTCAAGAAACTCATTTTAGGCTCCTGACTACCCACCCTTTCAGATAGGGCTATAACACAACCCCATTTTTCAGAAAAGGATGATGAGGTCGAGTCAGAGATGATGCCTCCGGGCTCTGGGCCTCCGACCGCAGAGCTGGGCTCCAGCCAAGCCAGGTGGATGCACCGGGGCTGTCATTGGTGTCTGATTCCCCTGTAGGACTCGCCTTTCCCACCGAGGACTCCAGGCCTTGTCCCCAGCAGGCTCCTGCCAAGATGGCATCAGCAGGAGACCCCCCAGCGGGCCCTCGGGACGCTGCAGACCAGAACTTTGACTACATGTTCAAGCTGCTGCTCATCGGCAACAGCAGCGTGGGCAAGACGTCCTTCCTGTTCCGGTATGCCGACGACTCCTTCACGCCCGCCTTCGTCAGCACCGTGGGCATCGACTTCAAGGTCAAGACTGTCTACCGCCATGACAAGAGGATCAAGCTGCAGATTTGGGTGAGCCAGGCAGCTCTGTGGGTCTGGGGCAAGGGTGACAGTCCCTTCAGCGTTGTTCATTAGAGGGTTCCTCAGGGGAGGGAGAGTGGCCCAGAGTTGGTGAGGGAGGTGGTACCTCTGGGGTGTCATTGTCAGGGTGAGGCTGGCCTGGATGGCCTGCGGGGGGGCCTGAGAGGGGAGATGGTACTCACCTGGGCCTGTTTGAAGTGCTGGCAACAGTGAGGAAGTGGTTGGGAGCCCTCTGAGGGTCCAGCCAGGGAACCCCCACTGCCTGTCTTCAGAGCCACGCCCTTGGCCCCCGAACCAGCTGTTGGTCCAGATCATCGCGGTTTCAAGTGCACCAAGGTGTCCTGTCAGGATGACACCCTCTGACCCGGGTGGCTCTTGGAAATGAGGTCAAAGGTGTTCTTAAGTCTATGAGAAGTAGATGACCCCTCAAACTGGGAACCCCTGCAGGGCAGGGCCAGCTGTGGCTGAGAATGAGTTCATGTCTCCCCCATGATTGGGACTGTGAGGAGCACTGGGCAGCGTCCCCTTCCAACAGAGTCCTGCAAGGTTTGGGTGGGGACAGGGTGGCTTCTCGCCACCTGACGCTGCTGTTTGCTTAGGACACAGCAGGCCAGGAGCGCTACCGCACGATTACCACTGCCTACTACCGCGGCGCCATGGGCTTCCTGCTCATGTATGACATTTCCAACCAGGAGTCCTTTGCTGCTGTGCAGGACTGGTGAGTGCTGCTGACCGCTGACCCCTTGACCTTTGTCCTTTCCCCGCCATCCCTAAACCCAGCTCATGGCCTGCCTCCACAGGGCCACGCAGATCAAGACCTACTCCTGGGACAATGCCCAGGTCATCCTCGTAGGGAACAAGTGTGACCTGGAGGATGAGCGTGTGGTGCCTACTGAGGACGGCCAGAGACTCGCGGATGACCTTGGTTAGTGCTCAGCCTGGGCCTCAGGCCCCGGGCCTCCCAGAACCCAACCTTCTTCCCACCCTCAGGTCCCAGATCCAACAACCACCACCAGCCCTTTGAGGATCTGCCCAGAAAAATACCCATGGGTGTGCCACATTCTCCATGTAATTTGATTTCTGGAGAAATCCATAGGAACTTCCATGCCCTGGGAACCCAGTTAATGGAGACTGGGATCCTAAAAAGGCAACTGACTTTTCCATCTCTTTTGTGTTATATCAGGCATCAAAACCCACCGTCTGCTACCTGTTTTTGTGCCATCTGTGATCTGTGAATAGTTTTAACTCTTTTTTTCCTTTCTGCTGGAGATGGAACCTAGGGCCTTGTGCATGCTAGGCAAGTGCTCTATGACTGGACTACATTCCCAGACCCAGTTTTTATATTTTTAAATAGTTGTAACAAAGAGAGAGAGAGAGCAAGAGAGACCGAGAGAGCTCAATAATATTTCGTGACATGGGAAATTTATTATTTTTAGATATCTGTAAGATTTTGTTTTAACCTTTTTTTTTTAAATAATTTTTTAAAGAGAGAGAGAGAATTTTAACATTTATTTTTTAGTTATCAGCAGACACAACATCTTTGTTTGTATGTGGTGCTGAGGATCGAACCCGGGCCGCACGCATGTCAGGCGAGCACGCTACAGCTTGAGCCACATCCCCAGCCCTGTTTTAACCTTTTAATTGACAAAATAATTATACATAATAATCGTAACACATATTGGGTATAGTGTGATAACAAGGTACGTGGATACAATGTGTAATGATTAAATCAGAATAATTATTGATTCCAACTCTTACACATTTATTTTTTTTAGGGTTTGGAGCCTTTGAACGCCAGTCATCATAAATATATACTGTGAAATATATATGAAATTCAATTGCAATGTTTTAAAAAGTATTTTTAAGTATTTATTTTTTAGTTGTAGGTGGACACAATATCTTTATTTCATTTTTATGTGGTGCTGAGGTTCAAACCCAGTGCCTCACGTGTGCTAGGCAAGCCCTCTACCACTGAACCACAACCCCAGGCCCCTTAACTTTTTTTAATATTTATTTTTTAGTTGTAGTTGGACATAATACCTTTATTTATTTTTATGTGATGCTGAGGGTCAAATCCAGGGCCTTGCACTTGTTAGGCGAGCGCTCTACCACTGAGCTATAACCCCAGCCCAAGCTGCAATGTTTATAGGGGTTGGAGATGTGGCAAGGCCCAGGGTTTAATGCCCAATACTATTCACACACACATAAAAAGAGGAAAAGGAAAGATTAAAACAAAACAAAAAAAAAAAAAACTTGCTTTTATACTTGAAGCTTCCCCAGGACATAGCCATACTCATTCACTTATGTATTTTGTAGCAGCTTGTCTTCTACAATGAATAGAGCTGTGTAATTGAGACAGAGTACATGGCCCAGTCAGCCTAAAATCTTTACTTTCTAGCCCTTTATCTTTCAGCTATAATAGTCCTCTTTCCCTTTTCATTTATTTATTTTTTTTTGGTACCAGGGATTGGACTTAGGGGCACTCAACTACTGAACCACATCCCAGACCTATTTTGCATTTTATTTAGAGACAGGGTCTCACTGAATTGCTTATTGCCTGCTTTTGCTGAGACTGGCTTTGAACTTGTAATCCTCCTGCCTTAGCCTCCGGAGCCTCTGGGATTACAGCGTGCGTCACCACGACTGATGGAATTTGTTTTTAATTCCTGGGAATCAAACCCAGGACTACACACAGATGACACCAGGCCCCTACCACTGAGCCACACCCTGAACCCTGAGCCAGTACTCAGGGACAGTTTGCTGAACAACAAAGCAGTGAATGGTGGAAGGAGGGTGTGAATGGAAGGAGGGTGTGAACTCTCCTACTCTGTGCCTCGTGACAGTCCTGCCACCACACTGTCCTCCTGGGCAAATGTGGTCTTTCTTACCCATGTGTGCCTCTGCCTCATACAATCTGCATTTTTTACATCTCAGTGTATTCACTACAGAAATTTACTAGAGAAACTAGAAACTACAGAAAGTATCAAGATAGAACTAAAATTCATTTGCAGTCACGTCACTTGAAAATCATTACTAATAGCATTTCTGCTATTTAGTTTTGTGGTCTTTTTTTTCTATAGAAATACACAAATGTTGGGATTGGGTTTGTGGGGAGCAGATATGTGCATGCCTTTTATCCTAAAAAATTGGGATCAAGTTCTGTCCTCTACTTTGTATTCTAATATTTTAACCTAATGACAGGGCGTGGGCCTCTCCCCTTGGCCCTAGTCTCCAGGTGATTTCTGCAAGCAGAAAAATAATACCTGCAAGTACTCCACTTCCTGGTGGGGCATACCCAATTTCACCATTTCCAAGCAAGTGGGGGCTCCAAGGCCCAGCCACAAAACAAAGACAGTTTCTCTGACAAATCAATATAAAAATGACAAAGAAAGCTGGGCGCAGTGACGCACCTGTAATCCTAGTGGCTCGGGCGGGAGACAGCGACAGGAAGATCGAGAGTTCAAAGCCAGCCTCAACAATGGCAAGGCGCTAAGCAACTCAGTGAGACCCTGTCTCTACATAAAATAAAAAATAGGGTAGGGTTGCTCAGTGGTCAAGTGCCTCTGAGTTCAATTCCTGGTACCCCCCCCAAAAAGGGGGGCTGGAATGGATCTCAGTGGTAGAGCTCCCCTGGGTTCAATCCCCAGTACCACCAGAAAAAAAAATAGTGTGTTTGCTGGGGGTTAGATGTACGGGTTTATACAGGCTGAACTTTACCACTGAGCTGCACCCCCTGACCCCCTCATTTTTTATATAGTGCATCTTGACACAGGGATTGAGTCCTCTCACCTGTGCTATGTGTAATGTGATGGTAGGAACATTTTAATTTTTGGCCCACCATGACTAGTGGCAGTTGGGGATACATTGGAGGACCATTCAGGAACAGGTGCATGCAGGCATACCCTACAATGACCTTCAAGACTTGCAGAGTTTTCAGGTTGATGGGTCACTTTTTTTTTTTTTTTGTACCTGGGGTTGAATTCAGGGGCCTCAACCACTGAGCCACATCCCCAGCCCTATTTTGTATTTTATTTAGAGGCAGGGTCTCACTGAGTTGCTTAGCGCCTCACCATTGCTGAGGCTGACTTCAAACTCGAGATCCTCCTGCCTCAGCCTCCTGAGCTGCTGGGATTACAGGCTTGTGCCACTGTGCCTGGCTTTTGTTTGTTTGTTTTGAGAACAGGTTGCACTGTGTTGCCCAGGCTGGTCTTGAATTCCTAGGCACAAAGAATTCTCCCACCTCATCCTCCAAGTAGCTCGGACTGCATACATACCACTGTGCTCAGTGTTGGTGAGGTACTTTTTGCAGTTGGGCACGTCCCCAGAGCATGTATGCTACCCTACTCCTTTGGGAAGACAAACTTTTGTTTCTTTCTTTCTTTCTTTTGTTTGTGGGAATTGAACGTAGGGCCTCACCCATGCTAGGCAAGTTCTCAATCACTGAGCTACATCCCCAGCCTTTTTAATTTTATTTTGAGACAGAGAGGTGCTAAGTTGCCCAGTGTGGACTTGAACTTGAAATCCTGTTTTAGCCTCCCAAGTGGCTGGGATTACAGGTGCACTCCATTGCATCCAGCTCTTGGCTCCATTTTCAAATAAATATGTGGCTTGGCAGGCCTCTTCGGGCAGCAGAAATTGGGTTGAAGCTGAGCTGTAGCCACCTGTGGACACCCCATGGCTACTGGACATTATTGTCTGGACTGTTGCAGCCACTGCCTTATGACAAAGAGATTCTTAGGATTGTCCAGTTCAGGGCTGCTGCTGCAGAGTTTTATTATCATTACCAGTAGCAGCAGCAGCAGTAGCAACATCGTTTTTCTCGTTTTACAAACGATCAAACATAGTGTCAGAGAGGCTAAGACACTCAGCCAAGGTCCCACAGCAGAATAAAGGGCAGAACTGGGCTTAGAACCCAGGCATGCGGGATGCCCCAGCCCAGTCCTGCTCCTGGGAGTCTCACGGGTGTCTCCACCTTATATCCATCCAGGTTTCGAGTTCTTTGAGGCCAGTGCCAAGGAGAACATCAACGTGAAGCAGGTCTTCGAGCGCCTGGTGGATGTCATCTGTGAGAAGATGAACGAGTCCCTGGAACCCAGCTCCAGCCCAGGCAGCAATGGCAAAGGCCCAACCCTGGGGGACACCCCAGCTCCCCAGCCCAGCAGCTGCAGCTGTTAGGGATGGCTCTTGACCCCCTCCTGCCCCCTCCTGCCTCTGCAGGGACTGTGACTGAGGCACGAGCCACAAGGGCTGTCTCCAAGCTCAGGGCACCCCCATCCCTGCATGGCTCAGTCCCTTTCCATGTCACCATGGTTAGGCAGCCCCTGTCAGAGGCCGCACACCCCAGGGGCTCAGCTCCACATTTCAGGCAGGGGCTTGGGGACATTGCCATGCACTTGTTTGCTGCTTTCCCAGACATTTTAACAGGGGGCTGTGGGCAGCATGTCCCGCATGCCTGGGGTGGGGGGCATCCACAGTGCCTTCGACCTTGGACCCTTGCCCCTGTGCCACCCTGTGCTGGCATTGCCTGGTGCTTACAGGCTGGAGGAAGATGTCTTGTGGCGTGGGTTCTCCAAGTTAATCCTGGGAGTTGTTGGGGGAGACCCTCTTTCTCAGGTCCCCCAGCTTGGCTTTGAGCCTATCCCATGAGTCTTCTAGATGCCAAGGTTCCAAGATGGGGCAGCGATTTGGCCCCTATACACTTCTCCCTCTGGCTTGCAGACCGTCTCCTGGTGAAAACAGTGTGAAGGCCCACAGAAGAGACAGTGGGTCAGACCCCCACCCCCGAGGGACTCTTAAAGTGCTTTCTGAGCTTCCCTGGGACCCATGTCACTCTTGACCCAGTCACTGTCTTGACTGATCCACTTCATCTCTGATCCTGAATTGAATTCTAGAACATTCTAGCTACATTGGGTAGGGCCAAGAATTGCCCAACTCTTAACATTCCTGCTTTGGGGCTTTCTGCCAGGAATTAACCTCAGAGCAGGAAACTGGGCCCTCCCTCTGGGGCCCCATCCGCCTGGTTGTATTTTCAGCAAGATCTTTCCAAATCTTACATCCTGCTAGAAAAGGAAATTGGGCAACGATCCCACAGCCTGCACTTGCCGGTGACTTCCTGATGTCAGGTTTGGGCTTCTCCAACTTTTGAAGACCCAGTGTCTTGTTCCCAAGCCATGTCCTCAGGGTCCCAGTGACATGACATTTGTGCCAGTGAAGGAGTCCTGGATAGAGGGTGCTTTGGGGTCAGGAAGGAGAATTGGGAAGTTGGGTTGCACCAGCTTGTCATTGCCTCCACTTGTGGACACAGCTGGGGACTGGCAGGTCCTCATGTTGGTGGGGGGATGTGCTGTGATCAGTGTCAGGGAGCCCACAAAGCCAGGACCCCTCCTTGGAGGGTGGATGTCAATTGAGGATCTATCTTGACCCTGGAGCCCAGAGGCTCTTGCTGCCCACTGGGGTCCAAGCTTGCCTGGCATGGCACCCCTCACTGCTCCAAACCCCCACTGACCGCAGCCCGTACCAACACTGTGAGGAAGCCTAAGTGGATTCTTGGGGTCCCCATCACCCTGATTCCATGTCAAGGCTGTGTCCACTGCCCAAGCCCATGCAGCCAGAATGATTTCCTGCAGTTTTAATAAGCTCTACCTCCGCCCTGGGTATATGTGTGGGAAAACCTGGTTCAAGTTCAAATTAAATGACCAAATAGAAATGGACAAATCTTACCAACCCACAAAGGAGGGTATCTGAATGTTTGAGGTGGGAGTCCACTTTTTCTCGCTGCTTGAATACCAAAGTCAAAGCATCTCAGAAAGCTCTGAAGATGCTACAGGCTCATCAGGATTTTGTTGGCCAATCCATTCTTCTTAAGCTGCTGCCCCAAAATGATGGACCAGTGGACCATTGGTCGAGGACCAAGTTTCTCATCACCCATGTGATAAAGCAGCTGTGGCCGCATCTTGAACTTGACCTGAAGTTTTCTGTTTACGTTTGATTTTTCAAAAGTTCAGTTTCAAGTAGCAAACGGAGAGGGCTGCCTCGGGGTTCTCTCAAAACTCGGGGAATAATGTAGGAAACATTTTTTGGTTTCTCCTAAAACTGGGACAGATTTTAAGTTTTATTATAGCAGGGAGGTTTAGCTCCAAATGATCACAAGGGAACTGAAACCAATGTCCTCTTGGTCACTGAGTGGGAAAGAGGTCTGTTGAGTTTATAAACAGAAATTAAACCAAAGGCCGTGGGAAAACCACTTCTGAGCTCCAGAGGACTGAGGACAGAAGAGCTACCCACCAGTGCCTTGCTATTTCCTATTAGTAGTGTGTCTTTCCACGGGCAGTTTCAGTTGGAGGTTCTATTTTTCTTTTCCTTTTGCTTCTCCAGGGATCACCTTCTTGCATATTCCTTAACTCCTCCGCCTAGACTCATACAGGGTGAAACTTGATCTCAGTATTAAAGCGATAATTCTGCTACCGGCTCCTCCCTGACAGTTCTGATACACTACTGAATGAACTCTTGGCAGGTCATTTGTATCCTGAATGTGGTTCTGTGTAAGTGATTCCTTGGTGTCCAACTTGGAAATATATGCACTTTTCTCCACATGAAATAAAGTAGTTATGCCTGAATGCATTTGTGCTTTTGCTTCTATTAGTAAAATGCAACTTCCAGGAAAGGGTGGACAGTCAGTTGAAGTTCGTTGGTGATGCAGCAGAGCCCTCAGCAGGCCTGGGGCTGCCTCTTGTGATGCCCTATAACCAACAATTTGGTTCTAGAAAGTTCCACCTTGTGGAAAGCAGGAAGGGTGATATTTCTCCACTTAATCCTACTAAGTCTGTCCTTCCCACAGTAGCCACAGGTGACTCTGAACATTTGAGTTAGAGTATGTCCATCCTCTGCTCAGAACTATCCATGGCTCCTACCTTATTTGGGGAAAATGCCAAAGCCCTCCCCCTGTGATCCACAAGGCCCTGCATGATCTGACTCATGACTCCACTTACCTCCCCGTAGTTGCCCCCATAGCAGCCATGTTGGCCTATTTGTTTTTATTCAAATATACTGGGCCCATACCTCAGGGCCTTTGCACTGGCTCTTCTGTCTTCCTGGTCCACTCTCATCCTAGATCATCTTACATGATTCCCCTCCTCTCCTCCTTTAGTTCTTTGTAGAAGTCCTACCTTCTCATTGACACCCCTGTTTAGTCCTACAGCCTCTCTCCAGTGTCTCCCCCCACTTTCTCCTTGAACTTAACACCTTGATCATGCTAAGTGCATGCTCTACCACTGAGCTCCATCCTTAGTCCCTCCCCGGTATTTCTGATGTCCCTTCCTCTGTACTTGATATCCCTCCAGAACCCCTAAAACCTAAACTACTATACGATTTACTAGTTTAAGTGTCAGTGTCTCCCTCACAGCTCAATTTTGTCCTTTTCCCTGCCACGTTTCACTCTGTTTCTGACTGTGATAAAATAAAAAATAAATATTTGATCTTTGTCTCCACTGGTTCCTACAAACGCTTCTAAAACCCTTAGAATCTTTGGAGAGAGAAGAGTATCTTTTGCACACCAAGGAAGCGACTGGTGTGACGTGGGGGGGAGGGTAGGAAGCTGCAGGGTGGGGCTAGGTTTTGAGAAAGACCAAGGCAGAATTAAGGGGTTATTCGTGGTCCCACCCTTCAGCTCCCAGCTCACCTTGGGGCAGGGGGCAGAGAAGCTGGAAGTTGAGTTGATCACCAATGGCCAACACAAACCCCTAAAGGATGGGGTCCCGAGGGTTTGGGGTTAGTGAACACACAGAGATGCTGAGACAGGGAGCTCAGCACACCACCCACCGCATCCCCCATTCGGTCTGATCCTTCACCACTGGCCAGTAAAGGAAGGTAAAGCACCTGGTCACTTACTTAGGGGACCAGTGAGTCATTGTAGCAAATTATTGACCTTGAAAGAGGGAAGATCGCAGAAACCCTCAGGCTTTATAGCCATGTGGTAACCATGTGGGTAACCAGGGTTGGGTGAGTCCCCCAGAATACATGTGTAAGAAACTTAATCCAAAGTCATATGTTAGTGGTACTGGGAGGATTTGGGGTGGTCATGAGGATTAGATAAGGTCCCCTGAGAGTAGGGACACCCATAACGACATTGTGGCTTTATTAAATGAGGAAGAAGCCCTGAACTAGCACGAGTACTGCGTCTCACCTTGTGATGTCCTGCATCACTTTAGAACTCCACACCAGAGTGCCCGTCTGCAGGGAGGACTCACTAGATGTGGCACTGGATATATATAGATATAGATATAGATATAGATATAGATATATATTTTTTTTCTACCAGGGATTGAACCCAGGGGCACTTTGCCACTAAGCCACATCCCCAGCTCCCACTCCCCTTTTTAATTTTTTTTTCAGTTGTAGATGGACACAATATCTTTATTTATTTATTTTTATGTGGTGCTGAGGATCAAACCCAGGGCCTCACATGTGCTAGACAAGCATTCTACCACTGAGCCACAACCCCAGCCCCTCCCAGCCCTCTTTTACATATTTTATTTACAGACAGGGTCTCATTGAGTTGCTTAGGGCCTCACTAAGTTGCTGAGGCTGGCTTTGAACTCGCAATCCTCCTGCCTCAGCCTCCCAAGCGGTTGGGATTACAGGCGTGCACTGTGCCCAGCTTATTTCTTTATTTTTTAAATTTTGAAATAGGGTCTCGCTGAGTTGCTGAGGGTCTTGCAAAGTTGCTGAGGCTGGCCTTGATCCTCCTGCCTCAGCCTCCTGAGTGGCTGGGATTACAGGCATGTGCCACCCTGCCTGGCTCCCAATAAACTTTTCTTTTGTATATAAAACTCCGTCTGTGATATTGTTACAACAGTGACAACAAAAATGGAAAAGGACACAAGGGAATTCAAGCGAGGGCAGTTTTGTGGGACTGAGCCCTTAAAGTGAAAGGACCCCTTTTGAAATTAAAAGAAACTTCCTGGTAAATGGTTTTATTTCTTGAGCTGAGAGCAGGCGCCAAGGTAAGACTGACATTTCTCCAGCTAAGCATAGCCGAGTTAAATCTGCGCATCACATGTCCTGCCATTTGTAACATTGGTGCCTCCTCTTCTCTTATAAAAGCTTCTGCCCCCCTGAGTCCCCAGAGATGGAGATTTAAGACAGGAGGATCTCTATCTTCCTCAACTCCGACTTTGAATAAACCTATTTTCCTCATCAGTCTGGCTCTCGAGTTTCTGTGGAGTGTGACAGGAGGCAAAGCCAGATGCCCCCAAGCACAAAACTGCACAGTCTCACACTAACTCCAGGTAATGTGGGTCAGGACCAAATTGAATGGCAGGACACCCGGATGGTGTCCATGGAGAACTGGAGAACTGCTCTGTGTGGGGAACCCCCGTGTGTGTTCTGAATGTCGTGAGGGGGCTGGGTTGTGGCTCAGTGGTTAAGCGCTTGCCAAGCACGTGGGAGGCACTGGGTTTGGTCCTCAGCACCATGTAAAAGTAAATAAAGTAAAGGAACTGTATCCATAATATATATACATATACATATATGTGTATGTGTATGTGTGTGTAAGAAGGTAAATAAATACAAATTTTATATGTACGTACATATATTTATTTATTTACTCAAAAAATAAGTGTTGTGACTGGGGTTTCTGACATAGAGCAGGACACTCGATGATGTTGGTTGAATGTGGGCATGTCTGCAGACCCCAAAAGAGAGACTAAGGCCAGGAGCTCCACAGCCTGTCGGAAGATTCTCAGCTCTGCTCTCTGTGCCTTTCCTCTGCATCCCTGACTCCCAGGAAGTGGTGCCCTTGAACAAGGGGCAGTTGCCCAAAGCCCCGACCTAGGCCTGAACCAATGACTGGGCCAAAAGGTGGAATGAGCTGATTAGCTGGCGGGGTCACATGCCAGCCCCTGGCTCAGGCACCTGAAGGACCTCAAGGCCCCAGGCCCAACATTAGGAAATCCAGCCCCTGTGCCTTGAAGCTGCAGGATGCTTTCTTACCCAGCCCCCATGTCAAAACCCCACCAGCTGCACATAGCATTTCAAGTCTTGCACAATGGCAACCACAAGATGTTCCATATAGATAACCCCGGGAGGGCCAAACTTGAGCAAAAAAAAAAAACAAGTTTACCCCCCAGGTGACCCCGCTGCTGGATTCAGGGAAACCAATAGAAAGGCTGCTGCTGTGCTAAGCTGAAAACTAACCCCCTGCTCCCTATAAAAGATCTGTGCCCCAGAGCCCGGTGTGCCAGTTCACCGAAGCTCCGGCTGAGGTTTCGCTGAGCACCCGCAGGCGCCTGTGTATCAATAAACTTGCCTCTTGCTTTTGCAGCCAGTGTCTCGTGTGGTTCATTCCGGGTTTGGGATCTGTGGATCTTTCACACCAACAGTCTGAGACCAGCGGCTTCAAAGAAAAATAGATGTGTACTTGCCTGAAATGGGAGGTTGATTGCCACGGTAGCAAATGTGACCTGCCCATTCTACCTTCCTCTGATCCTTCCAAAATAAAGACTGGAGCCTGGCGATAGCACACACCTGTAATCCCTGCAACTCAAGAGGCTGAGATGTTAGAGTCTGTAAACAAGTCAAAAATAACACCTGGCATTTTGCCAGGGGAATGTTAGAGTTCGTAAACAAGTCTGGATGGTGCCTGGCAAAATGCCAGAGGGAGTGGCTTGAGAAGCAACAAAAGCGAGCCATTAAGTGTGGAGATTCCTTATTGGTTGACTGATGTAAATTAGATAAGCTGTGTGGAATGTATAAATACTGCTCCTGTCCTGCAATAAACGGCTCCCACTCCTGCTGTATCAACATACACAAGTTGTTCGTCACCCCCCGGTTATTTTGCTGCAGCCGGACTGCGGCAGATGGTGGCCCGTACCGGGAGCCCCGGGACACTCAGGGGTAAGTGACGAAAAAAAAAGCTGCTCGTCCATAGATAGGACGGGAGCAAATCTGCTCATCCCTAGGCAGATAGGGCGAGAGGAAAAATGGTCATTTCAAGAAAATGGAAAAGATTGATACAGTATGTTTGTGTCTTGTTTTGTCTCAGTGTATTGTATTGTTTTTGTGCTGAAAAAATGGAAGGGGTGAAAAGTAAATTACTAAGGGAAGGAAGCACCCCAGTGGAACCAAGAATAGTTAGGGCATGTGTTGATAAGAGCCCAAGAACTCTAGTCAGAAAGAAAAAGAAAGTTCAGAAGAAGAAGGATTATCAGGAAAAAAGTTGCAGCAAAAGGCTATTACTAAATACTTTTCATTACCGGAGGGTGCGTGAAGCGGAGAGGCGGCTGCGGAGTGTGCAAGCAGGTCACAGCGCAGCAAGGATTTTCCAAGAGGCGGCAGCGACTGGCCCTTCCCCGCCTCCTGGCCGGGGAGCTAGCTCTTCCACTGCTGCGAGCCCAAATCTAGACCTGACCTGGAGGCACAGTCTCGCAGGCTCTTGCTCCCTGTGCCCAGTAGCAGTTTGAGACCGGGACTCTCCCCAGGGCCATCTGGGGCTACCCGGGACGCTACAGCCGCAGAAGACGCTACTGGTGTCCCTGATGTTTGGTCATTTTCAATGCCAATAACTAAACTACAATGGTTCTCCCTGACCTGGAGGCTGATAAATAATGAGTACTATTAATGCTTATTTCAAATGCAAAAAAACCTTGAGATAATGTACTAAATTGTTCAGAAGGTTGTTTTCTTAGTGCAATGCTACAGGATTTTCTTTAGCCATCCGGAGTTCCTGCCTTCGTCCCAGTGCCGGTAAAGACCAAGGTGGAAGAATTTCCAGTGTTGTTGAGAACCGGACGAGACTTCGGATCAAGCTAGCTGCCTGCAGAACTTACCTGGACTATGATTTAAGCTAGCTGCCTGCAGAACTTACCTGGACTGTGATTTATCTGAACTGAGATCTATTGAGACACTGCTTTACCTGGACTGAGACAACAAACTGTAATCTATAACAAATTGTAACACGGTATCTTTGCTAACAGTGTCATTGCTGGTATAATTTTTCCAAGGGCTTCTTGCATGGAGCCATCAATTGGCTTGGTATTGTGACATTTTGTATCCTCCCTTTCTGTTTGTAGCAGGTTATTTATGGTGTTTCTGTAAAAACCACTATGGTTGTTATTTAAATTAAACAAAAGGGGGAAATGTTAGAGTCTGTAAACAAGTCAAAAATAACACCTGGCATTTTGCCAGGGGAATGTTAGAGTTCGTAAACAAGTCTGGATGGTGCCTGGCAAAATGCCAGAGGGAGTGGTTTGAGAAGCAACAAAAGCGAGCCATTAAGTGTGGAGATTCCTTATTGGTTGACTGATGTATCTAGTTTATGCTAATTAGATAAGCTGTGTGGAATGTATAAATACTGCTCCTGTCCTGCAATAAACGGCTCCCTCTCCTGCTGTATCAACATACACAAGTTGTTCGTCACCCCCTGGTTATTTTGCTGCAGCCGTCACCCCCCGGTTATTTTGCTGCAGCCGTACTCCGGCACTGAGACAGAAGGGTTATGAGTTCAAAGCCAGCCTCAGCAATTTAGCAAGGCTCTAAGCAACTCAGTGAGACCGTATGTCTAAATAAAATATAAAAAGGGCTGGGCAGGGGCTGGGGTTGTAGCTCAGTGGTAGAGCACCTGCCTCACACATGTGGGGTACTGGGTTCAATCCTTAGAACCACATAAAAATAAAATAAAGATTATTTCCATCTAATCTAAAATAATATTTAAAAGGGGGTGGGGTGGGGATGTGGCTCAGTGGTTCAGTGCCCATGGATTCAATCCCTCCAGAATTTGCTAAGTCTCCATTGTGCAATCCCTAACGAATAATTCAGTCTCCTGTGGTCACTGGATGACACCTTTGGTTCATTGATTCTCAGCAGTGACCATGGGCGCCTTAACATCTATCTCCTTGGTACCCCATGACCAGGCCACATCCCTGTCCAATTGAATGAGAAGAGGCTGGGGGTGGGGCTCAGTGGTACAGCACCTGCCCAGCATGTGCAAGGCCCTAGGTTCCATCCTCAGCAGGGCAAAAAGAGAGGAGGAGGAGGAGGAGGAGGAGGAAGAAGAGGAACCTAGAGGTTCTCAAACTGGTTTTTCCCTAGACCAGTAGTGTCTTGTTAAGAACTTTCTAGAAATTCAGATTCTTGGCCCTCTCCCAGATCCCCTGAGTCAGAAGGTACCCAGTTTTTACAAGCCATCCAGAAGAGTCTAATGCATGCTCCAATTTGAGGATTGCTGGGCTAGAACAACTCCCAGAGACGTGACAATCAAACCGATGTGTGGAGCTTGTTTGGATCTTGATTCAAAGACACTCAGTATAAAAAGACATTTTTAAGCTAATCAGGAAAATTCGATGATGGCCCAGGTATTAAGTGATTCCAAGGAATTGTCGTAGGTGTGATAATGGCATTCTGGTTGTGAACACAAATGAATATATTTTTAGAGATATCTACTGAAGGATGAAGGGGAAAATGACATTGCCTGGGATTTGTTTTAAAATAACCCATCAAAATGTCTCACCACAAAAATAGAGTTTGTAAGCGAGGTGACGGGATAGGGATATGGGATATGACTTAATCACGCACGTTACTGAGCCCAGGTTCCGAGGCTCCTCCCAAGAACAACCAGCGTCCAAGAGAGGAGAGCTGGGGACAAAGAAAGGCCTTATTCAGTGGCCACACAATGAAGAAGAGGGGGCTTTGCTCACACGTCCACCTCTCCACGCTGAAGGGCCCAGGGGGTCCAGATCAGGGAAAGGAAGAGGAGGGAGAGGGACAGGCTAATGAGGGGGAGGAATATTCGTGTCTCTTCTGGGAAGGGGCAGAGAGCTTCCAGGAACTCGGGTGCCACCTCTTTTCACTCCTTTTATGGTCTGGTATTTCCGGAAGTGGCCCTTGAGTTTGATGGATGCCTTTACCTGCAGGGTTGGGGCCGGGAGACAGACTGGCAAGTCAAGGTCAAGTTAACCCTGTGTTATGGTTATGGATGAAGCATTTCTCAAAGGTTCAGCGTGTCCACCTGCAGAGGGAGGACATCTAACTCAAAAGTTAAGGCAACAGGGGGGAGGGGTGATGGAGGAAAAGAAAAAAAAAAAAAAAAGCTTATGGCACAAAGGATTCGCGACCTGCCTTTTCG
This sequence comes from Marmota flaviventris, assembly GCF_047511675.1. NCBI lineage: Eukaryota > Metazoa > Chordata > Mammalia > Rodentia > Sciuridae > Marmota > Marmota flaviventris. Next base: position 211,150,051 of record NC_092498.1, read on the forward strand.
TCTTATTCCAGTCACCCACCCACGGGATACCTGCAGGCCCAAATGAAGGGTGAATGTTTTCAGCCAAATTGATCTTCAGGTCCCAGAAGAGAAACCTAGGCAACTTTCATCATCGTGGCTCACACTCAGAGACCTCATCTACAGCAGAGCTGGTGCGAGACCAACAATGTATTGCCCAGCTGTGGGACCTCCAAAATTAGTGGGGCTCTTTGTTTTGTTTTTGGTACCCGGGATGGAACCCAGAGGGGCTTTATCACCAGGTCACATTCCCATCCCTTTTTATTTTTTAAAATTTTGAGACAGGGTTTCACTAAGTTGGTGAGGGTTGTACAAATTTGCTGAGGCTGGTCTTGAACTTGTGATCCTCTGGCCTCGGTGTCTGCAGCAGCTGGGATTACAGGCATGCGCCACCACACCCAGCTAAAATTAGTGATTTCTAAATTAATTAAGAGCAAGTATAACTAGAAGGTTTATGCTGGGTGCCGTGGCACATGCCTGTAACCTCAGCAGCTTGGGAGACTGAGGCAGGAAGAACGCAAGTTCATAACCAGCCTCAGCAACAGAGAGGCACTAATAAACTGAGACCCTGTCTCTAAATACAAAATAGGGCTGAGAATGTGGCTCAGTGTTTGAGGGCCCCTGAGTTCAATCTCCAGTACCTGCCCCCCAAGAAACTAAGTTTATTTATTTTTTTCCTCAATAAGATATATATATATATATATCAAGGGCTGGGCCTGGGGCCCAATGGTGGAGCACTTGCCTAACATGTGAGAGGCACTGGGATCAATCCTCAGCACCACATAAATAAATAAAATAACTAAAGGTATTGTGTCCATTTACAACTAAAAGAACTGGGAATGTGGCTCAGTATTTCAGCATCCCTGGATTCAATCTGTTACCAAAAAAAAGGATCTACATATCAAAATATTACATTGTAAATATAAAATTTACATAAATGTATAAATTATGATTTATATATGAATGAAGTCCTGAGGGTGTAGTTCATTAGTAGAGTGCCCAGGGTTCTATCCCCAGCACTGCAAATAATAATGACAACAATGCAATGCCAGGTGTGGTGGCTTACACCTGTAATCCCAGCAACTCAGGAGGCTAAGGCAGCAGGATCGCAAGTTTGAAGCCAGCTTGAGCTACTTAGCGAGACCCTGCCTCATGATAAAAAGTAAAAAGGAGCGGGCATGCAGTTCAGCGGCAGAACACTTGTAGGAGGCCCTTGGGTTCAATCCTCAGCACCACAAAAAATAAAAATAGATGAGCCAGGTGCAGTGGCACTTGCCTGTGACCCCAGTAACTCAGAAGGCCAAGGCAGGAAGTTAGAGGACACTCTGGGCAGCATAGCAAGACCCTGTCTCAAAATAAAAGATCAAAAGGGCTAAGGATGTAGCACAGTGGTAGATTGTCCCTGGGTTCAATCCCTAGTACCACAAAAATAAATAATAAACATAAAAATAAATTAAAAAACAGGATAAATAAAACAAATATGTTAAAACTGTTACGCCATTGATTCTTTGGGGGTTTCTTTGGACTGAGTCTCTTGACCGCTATAAATGTTCCAGATTTTTTCACAGAGTAAACAGGAAAATTGTGAGAGAAAGAAGGACGTGACATCTGCTATAGTTTGAATGTGGTTTGTGCTCCAAAGGCGCATACGCCAGGAGCTGTGTCAGCAGGGTGGTGCTTTGAGCAGTGTGGTGGTCCTTTAAGAGGTGGGGCCTAGTGGGAGATTTCAAGCCTGGCTCCACCCCTGTAACCTGGCTTCCTGTCCGTCTACATAACGTTTCCCTCTTTTATTCAGCTCCTAGCACTGTGGTTCCCTCTGTCATAAGGTAATAAAGCCAAGGAAACCCTCACCAGAGCTGGCACTAGGCTGTTTGGACTTTCTGGCTCCCAAACGAAGCTAAATAGAATTCTCTTCCTTAAAGTACCCACCTCGGGCTTTTCATTATTGTAACAATAAAAGGACTCATACCCCATCCGGTTCGGGTATTTCAAGCTAAAGTCATCGTTAGCTGGTATGAGAAACGGCACTGAGGAGAAGAGTCGGGATGGATGGGGGTTTTCTGAATTCTTTATTATCAGTCTTGCTCCCGAAAGCAGTGAGGGCCACAGAGAAATAAAAATGAGTCCCAATCTCCAGAAGCCAGGCGGGCCCACGTTTCCGGTCTTCTCCATGGTCTGGTGTCAGCCCAGCTTGATGAAGAGCAGCAGGGTGGCAAGGATTCCCGGCAACTGGGATGGAGAGGAAAGAAACACTGAGGTCTTGCTGGAGACCCCGAAACCAGCCCAAACTGGAGTCATGGAGTAGGGGGAACCTCCCGAGGCAGAAGTTTACATGGGGCTGCAGGTCTGTCTGGGCCAAGTTAAAGCCGCGTTGGTCCTGTTGACACAGGGACCCAGCAGTGGGTACAGGGCGTAGGCCTTGTCATGGTGCCTGTGAGTCACCGAGCCTTTACTTTGCTCAGATCTTATGTGTGCTCTTCTGATTCCTGATTTCCAGGCTCTTCTGCCTCTGACTTCCTGTGAGGTCTGGCCACTAGGAAGCACAGGCAGGAGATAGGGGAGGGCAGGAGAAGTGGGGTTAGGGGTGTTCTTTGACCGCCTCTCTTCTGCCCATCCTGAGCTCTCCACATGCACACTGTGGACAGACGGCCGCCCCTGGTTTCTTGTGGATCTTCTTCCTAGTTGTTCTCCCCATCATTAAAAGTGTGGCATAAAAATCTCCAACAACTACTGCTGACTTGTCTATCATACTCCCCCATCAATTCCACCATTTTTTGCGTCATGTATTTTGGAGTTCCATTTTGAGGTGCATGTGTGTTTATATTAATGTCTTTTTGTTTGTTTTACACACACACACACACACATATATATATATATATATATATATATATATATATATATATATATATAAACATTATATATATATATAATGTTTGTAATTATAATGACTTCCATAAGCACTGACCCTTTTATCATTATGAAATGTCCCTTTTTGTCTCTAGTAACTTTTTTTGGTCTGATATTAGTGTAGCCATGCAGCTCTATGTTATATATAGAGTACTGTTGACATGGTACATCTTTTCCCACCCTTTTATTTTCAAAACATTTGTGACTTTGAATCTAAAGTGTTTCTTGTACACTGAATATAGATTGATCAGAATTTTAAATCCATCCTTCCAATCTCTGTCTCTGATCAGAATGTTTAGTCCTTTTACATTTAATGGAATTGCTGATAAAGTAGGATATCTATCTGCTACTTTCTAATTTGTTTTCATTTGCCCTGTGGTTTGACTTTCTATTCTTTCATCATGAACTTCTTTTGCATTAGATATATTCTAATGTACTATCTTAATTCCCTCACTTATTTTACAATATTTTAAAATTATTTCTTAGTGGTTGCCTTAGGGAATACAGTTAAAAATCTTAATTTTTGCAATGTAGTTTGGATTTGTGGCAAACTAATAACATACAAAATACATGCTCCTTTATAGCCTTATTCTATCTTCTTTTGTAGTATTATTTTCATACAAATATACTATTTATATACAAGTATATTAGCATAATTTTTTTTAAAAAGACAGTTGTCTTTTTAAAAATTTTTTATTGCAGATGGACATAATACCTTTATTTATTTTTATGTGGTGCTGAGGATCGAACCGAGTGCTTCATATGTGCAAGGCAAGTGCTCAACCACTGAGCCACAATCCCAGTCCCCACAGTTGTCTTTTTAATTAGTTGATTGATTAATTAGATTTTTGACAGAAGGTCTTGTTATATTGCCAAGTCTGTCCCTGAATTCCTGGGCACAAGTGATCCTCCTACTTTGGCCTTCTGATTAATTGGACTATAGGTACCCACCACCATGCTCGGCTGCAGTTGTCTTTTAAATTAAGTACAAGTAGACAACTTTGAGTAAAAAATACTTTTTACATTGTTTTTCTAATTTTTATTCTGGGAGAGGATTCATATTAACCTATTTGGTCTCATTGTCCAAGATATGGAACACGTATAAAATTTTAAATATAGTATGTCATTATGGATATATAATTATATATCATATATAGTAATATAATTATAATGATATAATTGACATAATAACATACACAAGTATGAGGTTATTATTTCCCATCTCTTTTAATGAACTTGTGTCAATGTCTTTGAAATAGTCACAGAATCACAACATGGGATTTAACAGGTCAGTATCTTTTGTCCTTCATTTTGGCCTTGGGGATACCCTTTAGGATTTCCGTGGGGCGGGTCTGCTATGACTGCTTTCCTTGGTTTTGGTTGACCTGGGAACGTCTTAAGTTCTCTATCATGTGTGAAGGGTAATTTTGCTGGTTATTGAATTCTTAGTTGACAGAATTTCTTCTAGCATTTAAATATGCAATTTACTACCTTTTGTCCTCCATAATTTCTCATGACAAATGAGTTGTGACCCTCTTTCTTTCTTTCTTTGGTTTTGCTTGGATTTTTGTCTGTGTTCCGTTTCGGACACTCAGGGTTGAACCCAGGGCTTCACTCATGCTAAGCACACGCTCTACCCCTGAGATGCGCCTCCCGTCCTGCCTTCTTACACAGTGTGTAGGTGTGGATCTCTGGGAGCCTGTTCTACTTGGAGTTCATCCAACTTCTTGGATCATAGATTCTTAATGTGGAGACTGTCTGGTTGCCACCTTTTTCTTCTCCCCTTCGGAGACTCCTGGTGCACATATGTTGGCCTTTTTGATGGTGTCCCATAGGCCCTGAAGCTCTGTTAATTTTTCTTTCTGTCCCTCAGACTAAATAATTTCAGTTGATCCAGCTTCAAGTTCACTGATACTTTCTTCTGCCAATTTAAATTTGTTTCTGAATCCCTATAGTGAAGTTTTCATTTTAATTGTATTTGTTGATTCCAAAATTTCTATTTACTTCTTTTAAAAAAATCATACCTGGGCTGGGGGTGTCCCTCAGGATTACAGCACATGATCAGAATGTGAATGGCTCTGGATTTGATCCCCAGTAACAAACGCCCCCACCACACACACACACACACACATGACTTGGCAACAATTTGGCAACTCTAGAAATCAGATTTCTACTTCTTCTCAGTTAATATTATTTTTTTAAGTGGGGAGTACTGGGGATTGAATCCAGGGGGTTTAACCACTGAGCCACATCCCCAGCTTTTAAAAATTTTTTTATTTTGAGACAGGGTCTTGTTAAGTTGATGAGGCTGGCCTTGAACTTACCACCCTCCTGCCTCATCCTCCCCTGGCCACTGGAATCACAGGTATACACCACTGCACCAGGGGAGGGCCCACACATTGAAGGTCTCGTCATCTCCCAGTAATAGCACAGACTGGTGACCAATCCTTTACCACAAGGGCCTCTGGGGGACATTCCAAATCCAAACCCTAATATCCAGCCTTAAGGATTCTTAGCTAGCAATAGAAAACAGACTAGGACGACTGTCCATGTCAAAGAGCTCTTCAGACAGGGCTCAGGAGTCAGAAAAGCCCTTGTACATAGTGTCTCCACGGTGAGTGGCCTGAAGGCCTCTCTAGTGAAGTATGGAGTACACATCCCCTTACAGCCACTGCCTTGTGACAACACTAAACAAGGTCTCTCTAGAACTGAGGAGAACCTTCCGGAATCAGTTCATGCAGGGCATCACGCAAAGCCTTTGAATTTCACCTCATCGGTGCCTCCCAACCCATGAGAGGAGGCCACGGCCTCATACAGCTAGTGAGTGGTGCACCCAGGGCCAAGTCCAGGGTCTCCGCTCTTGGACCCATGGGACCCCCACCAGGAAAGAGGTCAAGAAGACATGTCCCGGGCTGGGGATGTGGCTCAAGCGGTAGCGCGCTGGCCTGGCATGTGTGCGGCCCGGGTTCGATCCTTAGCACCACATACAAACAAAGATGTCGTGTCCACCAAAAACTAAAAAATAAATATTAAAAATTCGAAGAAGAAGAAGAAGAGGAGGAGGAAGAGGAAGAAGAAGAAGAAGAGAGGCCCCAGCGCTCTCGTGACGTCCCCCTTATAGCCAATTTTCTTTTTCTTTCTTGCCTTTTGTCTTGTTTTTGAAGTGCTGGGGATGGAACCCCGGGGTCCGCACACGCTAGACAAGAGCTCTACCACCGCGCTACGTCCCTGCCTGCAGCCAGTATCCAACAGAAATAGTCATGTGACCGTCAGCTCCACCTGGGAGAGATTTTTGTCCTTTGTTCCCTACTATGGCCCCTCCCACCCTTGATGAGAACAGCGTTCAGCCACTGTAGGGGCTTGATGTGGTCCCACATGATGGCGCAGGCCTGTAATCCCAGCAACATGGGAGGCTGAGGCAGGAAGATCACAAGTTCAAAGTCAACCTCAGCAACTGAGCAAGGCCCTGAGCAATTTCGTAAAAGCCCCTCTCAAAATAAAAAATAAAAAGGGCTGGGATGTGGCTTTGTGGTAAAGCATCCCTGAGTTCAACCCTCAGTACGGGGGTGGCGGGGCGGGTGGGGGGGGACCTTCAGAGAGGTCAGGTCTTACCTGTATCACTGCTGCCCCCAGGGAGAACCCACTCAGGGTAAAGCTCTGGGTCTGGGTTATCTTCAGGAGCTTGTGGAAACAGCCCTGGGGGGTGCAAATACCAAAGCAGGGAGGAGCCGGTTAGGGACCCGGACTCTGGGCCTCCATCCCACCACTCCTTGGGTGGTTCACATGCCTCTTGAGAGGAGAGGGGGACAGATCCTTAGTGCCTTGGCTCCTTCCCCCTCTGATGTCCCCCTCCAGCCCAGCATCTTCCCTGGCCTCCTCATCACACCGTCCTGTGTGGGCCACACCGTGTTCAACTGCCCGTGTTCAACTCCTGTGATTACCTGTGGCCACTTGTCCTAGAATAGAGCTGTGTGACCTTGGAGAGGTCATTCCACCTCTTTGTGCCTCTGCTATCCCACCAATAAACGGGACTGACAGATTCTGCCTTGTAAGATTTTTTGTGGGGAGTAAAACAAAGAATCTACATGAAGTATGGCAGTGGCCTGACACACAGCAAAGAACCAACCTTCCTTCCTTCCTTCTTTCCTTCCTTTCTTCTTTCCTTCTTTGCTTTTCCTTTTTATTTTTCTTTTCTTTATTTTTCTTCATGGTGCCAAAGATTGCACCCTGAGTCTCATTGAGCTATGCCTCCAGCTCCTGTTAGTTATTTCTGAGTGCTTTTTACATAAGAACAGAAGGGCTTTATTACATATATATTCAGCACCTTCTCAGCCCTTTATATGTATCTTCTCATTCATCTCTCATATAACCTCATGAGGTGGGTGCTATAGTTTTATGAGGCTCAGAGGGGTTAGGAGAACACAGTAGGGGGCAGGGCAAGTCACCCTGAGGTGGAGGAGGGGTTTACCCTTCCTTTTCTGCTGTCACTGAGCGCTCCCCTTTCAAGGCCCCTGGAACGTCTTGCCTTTGGAGGACTGAGCTTCCTTGAGCTTGCAGTTGTCCCTGTCCAGCACCCCATGCTTTCAATAATAGGTATTTATTAAGTGCCTACTGTGTGCCAGGAAATGACCTGGACACTGACAACACAGCAGTGTATAAAAGACATAAAATTCCTGCCTTCGTGGGGCTGACATTTCAACAGGGGTGACAAGCAACTTGATGATGCTGCCCAGTGGCTACAAATGCCGGGAGGCCACTGAAACAGGGTATGGGACAGTGTGATGGTGGGAGGGGGATCCTTTTAATATAGAGGTCAGGAACAGCCTCACCTGGAAGGGGCATTTGAACACAGCGTGGAAAGAAATGAGAGAGGAAGATATCTGGGGGGACAGCATTCCAGGCAGAAGGAACAGCATGTACAAAGGCCCTGAGGCAGGACAGTGCCTAATGTTTTTTGAGCAGGTGTAAGAACATCACTGTGGCTGCAGTGGGGTGAGGAAGGAAGAAAATGGGAGGAGAGGATGTGATAGGCAGGTTGTTCAGAGTCCAGTGGCCAGTGTGTGGCCCCAAGACTACCTCTGAGGCCCCAGCCTGGCAGTCAGCCCAGCTGATTCTCCATAAGACCTGGCTCATAGCAGGAGCCATTGGTGTGGAGGGATGGATGATTCTTATTTCCTCCCTTAAAGAAGGGCCCCATGTTTGTCCCCTTGTGGGGATCTGAGGGTAGGGTTTGAAATCCAGGTGCACCACCCCTGACTATTGGTACCTCTGTACCTCAGTTTCCTTAATCACAAAACAAAAAAGGGGGGCTGGGGATGTGGCTCAAGCGGTAACGCGCTTGCCTGGCATGCGTGCGGCCCGGGTTCGATCCTCAGCACCACATACAAACAAAGATGTTGTGTCCGTCAATAACTAAAATAAATAAATAAATTATATATATATAAAAGGGTGTGATCTTCAACTGGAGAGGTGATGTGATTAGTCTGGGGTGTGGCTCATTGGTTGGGTGCTCACCTAACAGGTGTGAGGCCTCCCACTTTGACTGGTCTCCTAACCTCTCTGAGCCTCAGTTTCCTCATCTATAAAATGAAAAAAAAAAACTATCATACTCACATCTCATGAGGTTATTGTGAGAGATGAGAGAGAAAATCCATGTGAAGGGCTGAGAAGGTGCTGATTACGTATGTAACAAAGCCCTTCCATTCATATGTAAAGTGCACTCAGAAATAACTAAATAACTAACAGTGCCAAGATATATATATATATCTTGTTTTATTTATATATATATATATATATATATAAACAGCCTCAGTGAGGGCTTGGTCACATGGCTGGCCAATACTATCACTAGGATTATCATATTTTTATCATGACTCTGCAGCTTCAGCTTTCTGTAGAGTAGGCAAAATGCCCCAGACTTGAGATGATGTGGATTCAGATCCCAACTTTGTCGAAGCCATGTGGCTTTGAACTACTCACATTCCCTTCCTGGACCTCAATCTCCCCTATGAAGTGGAAAAGGTAACTTGAACCTCCTGCTATAGTTTGGATTTAGAACATTCTTCAAAACCCATGTGTTAAAGTCGTGCTCCCATGTGGCACTATTGGAAGATGATGGAACCATTAAGAGGTGGGGCCTAATGGGAATGTTTAGGTCATGGGGGGGCGGGCTTCCTTGAAGGGGACTGTGGGACCCTGGGCTTTTCCTCTCTCCTTTTCATCCATCCACGAGGTGAACAGGCTTTCTGTGCCACACACTCTCGCCGTGGTGTGCTGCCTTGCTACAGGCCCAAAAATAATGGGGCCAATTGACTGAAACCTCTGAAAGTGTGAGCCAGAATAAACCATTCCTCTTTTTAAATTGATTATCTCAGATATTTTGTTACAGCAAGGAAAACTGAGTAATATGCTCCTCAAGATTCTACTATTAAAAGGAGCTGAACCTGACACGGTGGAGCACGCCTGTAATCCCAGTGGCTCAGGAGCCTAAGGAAGGAGGATCGCAAGTTCAAAGCCAGCCTCAGCAACTCAGTGAGACCCTGTTTCTAAATAAAAAGGGCTGGGAATGTTATTCAGGGGTTAAGTACCCCTGGGTTCAATCCCTGGCACCAAAAAGAAAATGGGGGGATCAAACACTCAATGAACATTGATTTCTCTCTCCCTCATCCCCTTTGCTAGGGTCCCCACAAATAAGCAATTTTTAGAAAGTCAACAGCCAGCAGGCTGGGACATGTGACACACTCCTGTGATCCCAACTACTCAGGAGGCTGAGGCAGGAGGACCACAATTTTGAGGCCAGCCTGGGCAACTAACTTAGTGAGACCCTCTCTCAAAATACAATCAGAAGGACCGGGGGGTGTGTTCCAGTGGTAGAGCTCCCTTGGGTTCCATCCCCAGGACCACAGGAGAGAAAAGTCACCAGCCCTTTGGGCCTGTGGAAGCAACACAATTGAAACTGGAGTTACCTTCTGGTGGATGACATCTTTGGACACTGTATGCCCGTCACAGGCTGCAGCTCCTATGGATATGCAGCAGCCCCTGGGGTAGGTGTGACCAGTTGTCATTTCAAAGGAAGAGCCAGAAAAATCCGTGTAGTTATTCACCCCACAGCACTTTAACTGCACAGAGAGCAGAAGAGGACATACTGAAGACTCTCCTTCAAATAATAAAACAATAACAACAGTAGACATCGCAGTCACCACTGCAAATCACAGTCCAGGGCTGTCTGCTGAATGCTGCGACACCACCGGCGGCGGCTCGGAGCCTTCCCTGCCTCCGAGGCCGAGGCCCTGCACAGCCCGCCTCCTCACGGCCTCCCCTTTACTCACTTTACTGATTTCTTCACTGTTCCTCAAAAACTCCTAGCAAGCCCCAGCCTCCAGGGCTTGCATAGGCTGTTCCTTTTTTTTTTGGAATGCTCTTCTTCAAATATCTGCTGGTTCCCTCCCTTACTTCATTCAGGTCTCTGTTCAAAGGTCCCTTCTCAGGAAAGCTTTTCCTGACCACCCTTTCTAACCTGGATCAGTCAGGCTGGGCTCAGTTATGTGGCTATAACAAAGAGCCCCTCCATCTCAGTAGAGTCGTCCCTTGGTATCTCTAGGAGATAGGTGGTTCCCGCCACCCCACCCCACCGAGAGGTACTAAAATCCACAGATGCTCAAGTACCTTATATTCAATAGGGAAGTTTACATAGAACCTACACACATCCTCCTGTATAATTTAAATCATCTCCAGATAACGAGAATGACTAAATGTATTGTGTCTTACTTTATTGTGCTTAACAGGCACTGTTTGTTTGCTTGTTAAACAAATTGAAGGTTTGCAGCAACCTTGCATCAAGTCTGTTGGTGCCATTGATCCAAACCTTGGATGAATGTTAGCACTTTTTGTTTTAAATATATATTTTTTAAGTTGTTGATAGACCTTTATTTATTTATTTATATGTGGGGCTGAGAATCGAACCCAGTGCCTCACACATGCCAGGCAGGTACTCTACCACTGAGCTACAATCCCACTTCCTTCCTTGCTTTTTTTAAATGCAACTTATCACCCTTGATATTGTTTCTTATTGTTTTCTCGTCCATCTCCCCATTCAAGTATCATGAACAGAACAGGATTTTTAAAATGACTTATTGTGTTCCCAGAGCCCCAATCAGTGCCTTTCACATAATAGATGCTCAATGAATATTAGTCCAAGGATTGGATGAATGAATGAGAATCATCTTCCACCATCTCGAGTTTGAAAAGCCAAAGCCGGGAGGTGGACAAGTTCTGTTCCCCATTCCACACCTGCTCCACAGCCTGACCTTGACTGTCAGCTCCTGCACTTGACGTAGATGTAAAATGCAACCTGAGGGCTGGGGATATAGCTCAGTTGGTAGAGCCTCGCAGGCACAAGGCCCTGGGTTCAATCCCCAACACCACCAAAAAAAAAAAAAAAAAAAAAGTGCAACCTGAAATAGGAGATGGCTTTTCCCTTCCAGAGACTGTCCTCAGCCACTTGGCCCAAGAACTGCTCCTTAAATACCAAGGGACAAGATGGGAGTCTCACCACCTCATGCCTATTGGGATCATGATTATATATTCATTAAAAAAAACAACAACAACTTAGAATATGTTGCCCAGCAAGTGTTGGCAAGGATGCACAGAAATTGGATTTCATGTGTATTGCTGATAGGAATGAAAAACGCGTGGCTGCTGTGGCGGGGTCTGGTAATTCCTCAAGAAATTAGACACAGTGCCGGGAACAGCACCTATAATCCCAGCACCTCGGGAGGCTGAGGCAGGAGGATTGCAAGTTCAAGGCCAGCCTCAGCAACTTAGCAAACTTCTGAGTCAAAATAAAAAATAAAAAGAGCTGTGGATTTGGCACTTGTCTAGCATGCACAATGCCCCTGGTGGAAAAATAATTAATGAAACAAAGAATTGCCATATGATCCAGCAACTCCATTTCCAGGTAAAAGCAGGGACTTGGACAGATACCTGTACAACTGTGTCGGTAATGGCCTTTTATTCCTGGTAGCCAGAAGGCAGGAGTGACCTCAGTGTCCACTGCTGGATGAATGGATAAACAAATTGATTTGGCCTTGAAAAGGAAATTCTGACACAGGCTACAGTATGAATGAACCTTAAAATTATGTCCCGCAAAATAAGCCAGTCACAGAAGGTGAGAACCACTGCATGGTGCCACTCCCAGGAAGTCCCCAGAGTCACCAGAAAGCAGAAAGTAGAATGGGGGGTGGGTAGGGAGCTGGTGGGGAGGGAGAATGGGAAGTCTGTGTTTAACGAGGACCGAGCTTCAGCTTGGGAAGATGGAAAGTTCTGGAGAGGGATGGAATTGAATGGACTTTCATGCCACTGACCTATATGCTCAAAAATGGTAAATTTTATGTAGCATACATTTTACCACATTTTTTTTTTAAAGAGAACCTCACCTTCTCCATGACCAAGTTCCACTGTTCAGAATAGTCATCTGGCTCGTTGTAACCTCTGTAATTCTTCCTCAGAGTCATGAAGGTGTGCTCCAAGGCCACTTCTCGAACCTTGCAGATGAGACCGGAGACAATAAGCACACAAAAAGGCAAGGGTGGTCCATGGAGGGGGTTTGTTTCTTATGGGTAGAGAGGAGAAGGGGGATCTCCTCTTTTCTTACCCTTGGTTCCTGGGTCTGTGCTAGAGGGGGACACATTCAGGCTGTCATGGTGCCCGTTGGGGAGGGGGACACACGGCAGAGCGTGGGTCTGCAGCCACGCGCATCTGGTTGTACCCATCACTAATGAACTTGAATCATCTGCTCTTTCCAATCGCCCACAAGCTGCTACACCCACAGCTTGGCTCTAACTTGATTCAAGAACCGAGTCTCATCCTCACCAACCAAATCCCTCTCGGCACATGTGAGGGGAGAAACTTAATTTTTTGATTATTTAAATAAAGGTTTACTTTTTTTTTTTTTCTTTTCCCCAAAAGAGGCGATCCAGTCCCATCTTCAAAACTGACAAAGCCCAGAAGGGGAGATCATGAAAAGTGTCTACCTCCCACCTCTTTCTCCCAGCCAGAGTTCCTCCCACTTCATGTCGATGACTATTCCTGTTTCCTGTGTCCCCAAAGAGATATTGGATGTGTGTCAAAGCCGAGGATATTTTCATTATTTTTCTCCTGGTTTGAAACTGCTGTCACTGTTCTGCATCTGGCTGCTCTAACAAGAGTAGCAGGTGTTCTCGGTGCCCTGTCATTTCTGTGCACACTGGTCGGGCCTCCAACTGTCAGCAAGGGCAGGTTCTTGGTGGCCTCTTTGACTAGGCTCCCTGTGAGCCGCCTGCCCAGCACCAGCGGCTGAATGGAGTTGGTGGATCAATACCCTGGCTCCCTCGCCCCTGGAGTGAAATAACTTAGATGCATGTTCTACCGTGTGTCCCAGGCCTCCCTAGTAGGACCAAGCCCTTTATGGGCTATTTTTCCTTTCCCAATTTACTTCTCCTGTCTCCTGTAAGTGCTTCCTGGTATCGCCTCTCAATAAATCACATGCCTTTGAATCTTCCTGGGGGACTGCTAATGAAGACAGTGTTCTGTCCTAGAGAACCTCCCATCTCGGGCACAGACAGCTACCTCCTTCCTTGTTTCTGGGAGCACAGGACTTCAGTATGCGGATGTCTTGTAACTCACCTAAGCCCCTGGGCTGTTTGCAATCTCGCTGTGTGTTCAATCTCCAGTGTCACAAGCCCTGGTGTGGTACTGGCTAAATTGTCCAGACTGGTCTGGAGTTTGCAATGCTTCTGCATCAGCCTGAGAGCAGCTGGGATTACAGGCCCACACCCTGCGCCTAGCTGTTCCCAATCTTCTGCACACCCCAGTATGACATATGTCACTCTGCACCTAAGCAAATAAATCCTTGGGTAATTCCCAGAAACAAGACTGTGGGGTGCACGTGCCCAGGCTTTTGTTATTTTGACGAGTTTTGCAAAAATAATCCTCTGTTCTGAACATTTTTTCAAAACCCAACAAGGAGTGCTTTTTTTCCGATCTCCCTCTTTCCCTGCACCAAACACAGGAGACCTGGTCTGAAATGATCTCGGCAGGCTTCTTGTGACCTTTAGGAAGGGAAATTTTTAACTTTGCGCCTCATCTCTGGAGGCACGTCCCGTCCAAGGGACCCACAAATCCCTCCATCAGCGGATCTCTGCCATCTAGGGGCCGGTACCCAGTGTGGGTGCCCCCCGGGGGGCGGGGCTTCTATCCTTTTCTGTTCCATTCAGAAATGGAGCAGGAGAAGCCACTTGGGACTTACCATGCGGAAGAGAGCGAGGACCACAGCAGCCGCCGTGATTTCCAGGATGAGAATGATAATCATGAGCAGGAAACACTGGAAGGCAGATGGGGACGATGTGGGGCTGGGAGCCTATTCTGCCACATCCGGGGGGGCTGTGTGCCCCCACCCCACCTCCCATCCCAGACCTCTGTCATGCTCCAGTTTGGGAGAATTCACACCTGGGTGGGGGACGGGAGGCTGGTGGGTTTTATTTCTCCCAAGTCACTTTTCTGCATGTTGGGGAGGGGGGTCAAGGATGCTAGCAGTGGGGCATTTGGGGGAGCTGCTAGCTGGACCCCTTTTGGGGAAGGCTTAAGAGGAGACCTTAAAGCCGGCTGTGCAGAGAGCAAGCTCAGGGGAGAGGCAGAGGAACAATGAAAAGGATCCGCTGGCTGGGGCTGGGGATGTGGCTCAAGCGGTAGCGCGCTCGCCTGGCATGCGTGTGGCCCGGGTTCGATCCTCAGCACCACATACAAACAAAGATGTTGTGTCCGCCAAAAACTAAAAAATAAATATTAAAATTCTCTAAAAAAAGAAAAGGATCCGCTGGGCACCCTGGCTCCATCTGTAAACCCATCTACTTGGAAGCTGAGGCAGGAGAACCCTGAGTTCGAGGCCCGCCTGAGCAACTGAGAGCAGATTCTGTCTCAAAAATTGTCGAGGGGGCTGGGGTTGTGGCTCAGCGGTAGAGTTCTTGCCTCCCCCGTGTGAAGCCCTGGGTTCCATCCTCAGCACCACATAAAAATAGATAAACAAAATAAAGGTATTGTGTTCATCTAAAAATATACTTGTAAAAGTTAAAAAATAAAAATAAAACTTGAAGAGGGCGGCTGGGCCAGGTAGCTCAGTGGTAGAGTGCTTGCCTGGCACGTGGGAGGCCTTGGGTTCCATCCCCAGCACTGGAGGGGGGTGCAAGGGTGACAAATTTTAGACAAGGACTCAGGGAAGTTGCTGATGCCAGGTCAGTTGGAGCCCCGGGGAAGTAACATTTGCTGAATTAACTTTCTGATAAAATTCACATGCCTGGTAGAGAGCAATGGGAAATGCTGCTGTCACCCATCTCAGAGAATCCCCTTTCTCCTTGGGGCATTCCGTTTCCCTAACGGTACAAGTGGCAGTGGGGCCAGCTCAGGGGGCTTCACTGGGGTCTGTAACCCACCTTGAGGACACACGGGGGTCAAGTAAGCTCAGCTCCTGGCTTCCCATCCATCTATTCCCATCTGTATCCACTGTTATTATTGCTACTATTATTAAACATCTATTTGATAACCCATGCTTTGAGTCGCCAGACTGGCCACCGGCAGGGCTTCTCTGGCCTTGACAAGGAGAGGCAGGAAAGCACAGTGGACACGTGTCCTGGTTCCCACAGTGCACAAAGCCTACACAGGTGCAGGGTTTAGCAGCTGCAGGAGCCCTGCTAAATGACACAGGTAACAGCTGGTAACAACTAATAATATGTCCCTGCCTCTGGGTGGTGGAGACGTCCAGAAGACAGACACCCGGGAGTCTCCAAGTCCTCCTGGCTCCACCTTTAGAACCCGCCCTTAGTCTGCCCACGCGACAGGGTCCAGCCTCCTCGCCCCCACACGCTGTTCCGCCCTCGGCCACCAGAGGGCGCGTTGGAGCCTTGGCGTTGAGGCCATCCGACGCCACCCCAAAGATTTTTGTTTCCCCAGAAACAAAAGTCTCAGGAGGCTTTCCAAGGACAGGGACGTATCCTGAGGGTCAAGCTAATGGAATTTACTGACAGGCTAATGGGGGTGGAAAACAGAGGAACTTGAATGCTTTTAAGTCAAACAAAGGATAAAACAGTGCCCACTTCTTCACTATGGAGCGAAAATGAAATTTTGCAGGCGCGGAGCCTGTTGATTTGTGGAATGAGGTCATTGAGAGAAAATGGGGGAGCTGGGAGTGTGGCTCAGTGGTAGAGCTAGCATGCAGGGTTCAAATCCCAGCACTGGAAGAAGGAAGGCGGGAAGGAGGGAGGGGAGAAGATAAGGAAAGAAGGAAGGAAGGAATTGAGAGACCCATCTTAGCGAGGCCCAGGGGTGCTTCTAACAGTCAGTTATCTGTGCTCTGAGAAGCGACTAGACTAAGCATCTCCCTGAAAATTCCCCCCAAATAAAATAACCAGTGTTTCGCAGTCACGCAGTGGAAGAAGGAGAGCAATATGCTAGCGACAGATTAAACCTAGGTGGGACAATCTGCTCAGGCGGACTTCTAGGGGGCGCATCCGAGATGAAATGGAAATGGGGAAGCTGAGAGCCTCATCTGGAGAGATGCTAACTCAAGCTGGCTGTGCGAATGAGTGGCAGGCCATCTGCACAATCATACCTGAAATGTTCCTACTCCATAAACTTGTACAGGTAAGAGGATTACAACGGCTCTCTGTCAGCAAAAGACAGGCACATGGACCAACGGAACACAGCAGAACTGATCCAAGTGTGACCGGGAAGACTGCCTGGGCCACTCAACGCATGGGACAGTATCTCACTGGGGTGTGTGTGAGTGTGTGTGTGTGTGTGTGTGTGTGAGAGAGAGAGAGAGAGAGAGAGAGAGAGAGAGAGAGAGAGAGAAATCAGATCCCTACCTCACACCACACATACAAACTCTAAATAACTAAAAATGAGAAAGCAAGATTTTTTGAAGAAAAACCAGACAAATAAAATTTACAACCTTGGGGATCGGAGGAATTTAGGACAAGGTATATCCTAAAGGGAAAGATGGGTGCATCTGTTGCCATGAAGCAAGACATCCCAAACACAGTTGAAATAGGGGACACTAAGCAAAGGTGTTTGTCAGACAGATAATGAAGGATTCGTACACGGCGTGGGCCATTTGGGGGTCTGTGTGCCGATCCAACTTACAAAAAAGAGAGTGCTTCTGCTTTCTTTCGTAGATCCATACCACCCCGCGAGGCCAAGCAGTACCGCGATGCAGCCTATGACCAGGCACAGGTAACCAAAGTGAAAGAGGTATGCAGAAGACAATCCAAGGACCCTCGTCAGGGTGGCCTCTCCATACTTGACATTGAGGCCCAGGCCAATGAGGATTATGCCAGACACCTTTAGAACAGAAATAAGAATGGTGGGGGGAGTGGTCTTTGAGGTGTATACAGATAAAATTTTTCCTGAGATCAGATAGAAGGAAACACAGGCCAATAAAAGCAGCAAACATGTTTTTAAAAATGATAATACTCAGAGCTGGTGATGATGTAGAAAGGTTTTCATAAGTTGTCACCAGGCAACACACTTTGTGGTTGGGGAGGGAGGTGGAAGGAAACTCTACAACTTACAACCTTAAAATTTTTTATCTTTTTTTAAAAATATTCTTTTAGTTATCAGTGGACTTTTATTTTATTTATTGATACGTAGTGCTGAGAATCGAACCTAGTGCCTCACACATGCTAGGCAAGTGCTCTTCCACTAAGCCACAACCCAGTCCTAAAATTTTTACCTTTTAAGGCTTTATCCAGAAATTCCATTCCTAGGTACCCAGCATAAGGAAAATAGTCATAGTTGTGTCTCAAGAGACACAGGGATATTTGTTACAGTGTTTTTTAATGGAAATAGAACATTAAAATAACTGAAGCAACCAGTACCTCAGATGGGGTGAGTGAATCATGGTGGAATCCTGCATAGGGATCCTGGATAGTTATGTTGTAGGACAGGGATGGGCAATTTGTTTCTGAGAATCCACAGATATGATGGCCATGACAGATCTTAATATGTCTTTTAAAACTACTCAGTTCTGCTCATGTCATTTGAAAGGAGCAATCTGCACACAGTCTACAAGTAAGCAGTTTGGCTGTGCCCCCAAAGCACTTTATAGCAGGCCAGGCTGTGGCTTACTGATCCCTGTTGTATGAGCATGTTGACTGACACAGAAAGCTGTTTTTATATATTTATACCAGGGATTGAACATGGGGGCGCTTACCCACTGAGTCATGTCCCTAGCCCCCCCACTTTTTTTTTTTTGGTGGTGCTGGGGATTGAACCCAGGGCCTTGTGCATGTGAGGCAAGAACTCTACCAATGAGCTATATCCCCAGCCCCCTAGCCCCTTTAAATATTTTATTTAGATACAGGCCTCACTAAATTGCTGAGGCTGGCTTTGAACTTGCAATCCTCTTGCCTCAGCCTCCCGAGCCACTGGCGTGTGCCACATACCTGGCTTCAGAAAGCTATTTTTAATGCTTTCATGTGTTTTCTTTTTGTCTGCCTTGCTCATTCTAGGGAGGTGCTCTACCAATGAGCTACATCTCCAACCCCTTAATATGGCATTTTTTGTTTGTTTTTGTTGATGTTTTAAGGTGGATTGTAAAGCAACGTTACATGTTTGTCTACTGTTTTTTAAAGATATATGGAAAAGTCTGGAAGGATTTAAAGATGACGATGGTATTTCTAGAATGACAACTCCCTGACAGGCTAAGCCTTTCAAATGCATTGATGCATTGAATTCCCATCAAAATATTACAATACCGTTGTCAAGATGAGAAGTGATATCTAATTTGCTTCTCCTTCTTGGCAACTTTTCTCTACCCTATTTTACAATGAACACAATTACTTTTCTAACAATGCACACTTTGGGTTATTTTACAGTAAGAAAAAAATGTTTTGAAAAAATTGAAAGATCAAGAAAATAAGGGGCTCGGATGTAGCTCAGTGGTCGTGTGTGCTTAGCATGCATGAGGTCCTGGCTTCAATCCCCAGCACCAAAAAAGCAGAGAATGAAAAGAAATTAATCATTCCCTCCTGGTCTTCCCCCCTCCAAAAAAAAAAAATTATTTTCTGCAGGATTCGGTTCAGAGCTGAGCCTTTCATCACAGATCTGCAGTCCCCAAGATCACGTGCATCTGTGCTAATTTCACCAGCTCTGAGTCGATCCAAGCCTTCACCTGTTTCCAATGTGCCAGCTCCCCAACAGCCTGCCCTACATCTCTCCTGCTTCCCCGGGGATCACAGATCTGAATGCCAATTTGGATCAACTTATTTCTGTCTTTCAGGGACCTGGACGTGGAGGAAGGGCTGAAAAGTCCCAGAGCCTGAGTTGTGACATACTTACAGTCACGAAGCCATTCAGTAAAGATAACGTTTTCTTCAAGGAAGAATATGGAGTGTGTATTTCAGCCATGTTGGCCAGACTGGGGTGCCCGGGACGTTTAAGTCAGCATCTTCCTACACCTCTGGGCTACTGTTTCTCAAGATGTCAGAGGACTGGGGTAGGGGCACGGAGTTCACTTACTCTGCCCCTCTGTTTCCTGGCTGCCCGATCATCTCCCAGGGTTGCCTGGCAGCTGCCCCGCCTCACTGATAAGCCTTTGTCACATCACAATCAGAAGCTGGAGCAAGGCTCACAGTATCAGGGAAACCGGTTCCCCATGCTGTCCCCTG
Organism: Marmota flaviventris; assembly: GCF_047511675.1. Lineage (NCBI taxonomy): Eukaryota > Metazoa > Chordata > Mammalia > Rodentia > Sciuridae > Marmota > Marmota flaviventris. Next base: position 211,169,673 of record NC_092498.1, read on the forward strand.
TGGGCTTCTCATTCTCCAAATAGCCACACTAGGATTGGGTAAAAAGCCATGCAGTTCCTCTTTGGCACCCCCCCACCCCACCGGATGCCACCAGGGTCCTATGGGTAAAGTGCTCAACACAGAGCATTGTGTAATTGACATCCGCAGTAGACTGGGGTCTCCAAAAGAACAGGCATCTGGATGTCCTATTCACAACTGTGTCCCCAAAGCCTGGTTCAGTAGGTACTCAAGAAACCACCAGTGGAATGAATGAATCAAGAGACTACACACAGTGCAGGGATCAAGGTGCAAGTCCCTGGGCCCTCCGAGGCCCTGCCCATGCTTCACCCATTCTTCTCCAAGGCCTGAGAGGCCAAGGATCCTGCCTGAGGCCTCACAGGAAGCAGGATGAAGGCTGAGCTTTGAAGTCTCAAGGGTGACATGAAGGCAGGAACCTATGAAGCACAGAACCCCTTTGAGGTCTGCTCTGCTCAGTTGCCCTTGAGCTCTGTGCCACAGGTCACTGCCTTTTCTTGATGATGACAGAGATGTAGTGGCATTTCTGCATGTGCACAGAAAGCAGCTCCTGCGGCACCTAGTCCACCTGGCTTCCCCACCCTGGGCCAGACACATCCTACCCCAGGCTGGTCCCTTTCTGTCCTGCCCTGGGCTGGAGTGTATCTGTGTCCAGGTCCTGGGTGGCTGGGTTTGGGGAAGGGTGCGGCTCAAAGGGGCGGAAACAATTTACACTTTAACTACTTCCATGTTCCTTTGTCAAGTCTTCCGATTCTTGAACGTGGAACTGGACTAGATGTTCGTGGAGGAGTCACTGTCTCCGCCCTGGCCCACGCCTTTCTCTGAAAGATCATTTGAAATGAGCCTGAACTAGGGGCTGAGGGCAGGAGAATGGGGGGTGCAAAGGAACCTGCGAACTTGTAGAGTGCAAAGGAGGCCTGGGAAAGAGGGTTTAAAGCCCGCGAAGAGGGGGCTCGAGGCCGGGAACGGGGAGGCAGGTGCAAAGGAGACTGGAAAGGAGGGGGACGCAGAGGAGCGTGGGTGAAGTGGCGGTGCAAAGGATGGCAGAGGGCCGCAAGGACTGGACGTCGGAGCAGTGAGAGGAGGAAACTTGCAGCAAACGAGGATTGAGCGCGCGGCGGGTGGCCCGCCCCTCAGAAGCCCGGCTCTGGGCCAGCCCCTTCCCTCTAAGCCCCGCCCCCGTGCGGCCCCGCCCCGGAATCACTGCAAAGCCGTCGCTCAGCTCCCGGCCTCGCGCGTCCCCTGGCGGCGATCAGCGGGAGCGCGGCAGTAAAGTGCCGCTGCTGGGGCGCCTCTGCAAGCCCCTTTGGGCCCTGGCCAGGCAGTGCAGCGCCCAGACTCTGGTGTCTCCCCGCCAAACATGCAGCTATGCCCTGGCCATCCAGAGCTACCGCTTGGTTGGTCAGCCTAAAGAAACCAAGCCGAGACAACTCTCCTGCACCGCGGGTTCCAAATCCCAATGCACACCCACTGAATTGATGACTACCGAGGGATTGTGCAGGCATCTGGCAAATTACAAATGCAAGACATTTGGCAAAAAGCGTGGAGGAAACCAGAACAATTTGTTTGTAGCAGTTCAGATTCTAGAAAACGGTATCCTTGGAGTGTCACTACAAAAGTATTAGGAGGATCTTTAAATGCTATTGTAGAAATAATAGAAGAGCCACTCCGATGTATCATTCTTTCCCTTTGCTGGAGATTGGACCCCAAGGCCCCCAACATACACTAGGCAAGCACTCTACCACTGATCTACAGCCTCAGCCTCCAATGTATCTTTACTAACAGAACTTAAGATATGTTGAGATGCTTATTTCTCCCCATGCTTGGTCGTCTCCTCCTCCTCCTCCTCCTCCTCCTCCTCCTCCTCCTCCTCCTCCTCCTCCTCCTTCTTCTTATTTTTGATACTGGAAATGGAACCTATGGTATTTTACCATTGAAATACACCACAGCCCTTTTTATTTTGAGGTAGGATATCACCGATTTGCTCAGGTAAACATGGGAAAACAAATGGATTTTTTTCTTTAATCTAGTAAAAAAAAAAATCCTTGGGCTGGGGATATGACTCAAGTGGTAACCATGAGAGGGGCACTGGGTTCCTCAGCACCACATAAAAATAAAATAAAGATGTTGTGTCCCCCGAGAATTAAAAAATAAGTACTAAAAAAAAGGGTAAAGGAAAAAAATTCTCTCTCTCTTAAAAAAAATCCTTAATTATGAAAGTAATGTCTGTTTCCTTTTGCTAAGTCACTGAAGTTGGCATTGAGCTTGTGATTCTCCTGACAGCCTCCCCAGTGACTGGGATTACAGATCTGCAACACTGAGCCTGGCTCCTTTACATTTTAGATCTTTTTAAAAAGCATGATTTCCAAGAAAATAGAATGTCTCAAATGAAAATACATGTCCACACAGGGCATTTATGTCAGTAACCCATGTTGGTGTGCAGACTTTCCTTAAATTCATGTATTGCAGGGCGTGGTGGTGCACGCCTGTAATCCCAGCTAAGACAGGAGGATTGCAAGTTCAAAGCCAGTCTTAGCGATGGCAAGACTCTAAGCAACTCAGGGAGACTCTGTCTCTAAATAAAATACAAAATAGGGTTGGGGATGTGGCTCAGTGGTTGAGTGCCCCTGAGTTCAATCCGGGGTAAACCCCTCCCCTGAAAAGAAAATCACCTAAGCTTGCACTTCAATTCAGCTGGTGGATTGCTCATGTCAAATTTGCAGCAGCGATGTTTGTGTTTAGGTGCCACAAAACCGGATCCACACCTGACAAAGGGAATTTTGTGACTTAGGTTATTTTGCTAACAATCATTGGGAAAGAAGGTGACACATCAGAACCCATCAGAAAGGTCTGGAGCACACAAAGGTGCCTCTCTTTTCTGAGGCTTGTATAGGTTCTTAGCATCAGTCATTTGCTCTGGGAGTGCCCAGGCCACGCACCTCATCCTTCAATGGAAATGGGTACAAAAGCATCACCAGAAGGCAGCACCAAATGGAAGTCTTTGATGGGACAGTAAAAGATGATGATGGCAAACACTGCTACCAAGTGGAAAAGGAAATAGCATTTTCATAATTAAGGATTTTTTTAAGAGAGAGAGAATTTTTTAATATATATTTTTTAATTTTCGGCGGACACAACATCTTTGTATGTGATTCTGAGGATCAAACCCGGGCCGCACGCATGCCAGGCGAGCGCACTACCGCTTGAGCCACATCCCCAGCCCCAATTAAGGATTTTTTAAATTAGACTTTTAAAAAATTCCATTTGTTTCTGCATACTTCTATTCTGACTTATGCTCTGTGTTCTGAGGTTCTGCTGAGAGGCACTGAGGGGTGACCTGGAGGCCCCTGTCCTGTTGGGACACTCACTGTTCTCCCAGAATCTCATTGTTACTACAAAAGATCAAGAATTTCTACTCCTTTGAGCTACTTTTGGCTTCTGGAAAGGAGAGGAGCGAAATCATGGAGTACCAAGAGATCCTTGATAATATTCAAAATACTCACCCACAAGGTATGCCCAGGCAGCCATGAGCCACACAGAGCAGAGGGCCTCAGGGTGTGGACCCTGCAGAAGTGGGGGGCTGGTAGCCAGGAGGAAGGATGTCCTGATGAGGGTCCGGGTAGCAGCAAGTAAGTGGCTGCCAGTCCAATGGATGAGGGTGAGCTTCTTGAGGGGGCTTCTGCTCTTGTTAGCATGAGGGGCGCTGTACAGAATTTCCTGCTTTAGCCAGGCGGCTGGTCCCAGGAATGTCAAGGCTCCTCCACGGGGGTCTCAGTGTAGCACCCTTGAAAATCTCCTAAACAACTTCCAGGGATTTTTGCACTCTCATGTCTCTGGAGGACCTATAATAACTGCAATGGGAACATTTTAAAGCTTGTGGGCAGGATTTATCCTGGGAATTTCTACTACAGATTTATTTAAATGCATATAGGTCAAGAGTTGGTAAACTTTTTCTGGACGGTGCCAAGTATAAACAGTTTGGCTCTGCAGGCTATACCATGTCTGTCTAGATGCGGCCAGCTGGGGAGCTGGGGTTGTGGCTCAGTGGTAGAGCATTTGCCTGGCATGTGTGGGGCACTGGGTTCCATCCTCAGCAATACACAAATTTAAATAAATAAAATAAAGGCATTGTGTCCCTCTACAACTAAAAAAAAAATTAAAAAGAAACCATGTAAATAAACAGGTGTGGCTATGTTGCAATAAAATGTGTTTTGCAGCATTAAACTTTTTATTTACAAAACAGGCAGCAGGATATTGTTCTGCCAACACCAGCCCTTAAAACTAGTTTGAGTTGTTGAATGATTGGAAACAATATAACTATCTTTTGAAAGGAACTGGTTAAGTATGGAATGATCCGTTTAAAGAGAGAAATACCCAGAAGCTGAGAATATGCATGTAAAATTCTTAACTAAAATAATTGTCAACAGGTACTGAAACAAATACCTGTACACCCTATGCCCCTTGTTTATAGCAACATAGCAGTAGCCAAAATGTCAAAATGTCTTATCCATGGGTATAGGTTCCAATATACACTGACTTCCTGAAGCTGCAGATAGTACTGAATCCTACATATACTATTTTCCCCCTTTATCTATGCACCTGTGATAAACCTTCACCATTTTACTTACAGGCAGAACTTTTAGGCTTCTCTTTGGCATATTGAAACTCCAGCATCACCACTCTTGCACGTTGGGGCCATTATTAAGTAAAATAAGTGTTACTTGAACACCAAGCACTGTTGTACTGCCACATCTGACCTGATAATCCAGATGACTAAGTGACTCTCGGGTGGGTAGCAGAGATAGGAGAGGCTGCTATAGTCCCAACCTCACAGATTAAATGCTCAAAGCTTGACTGGGTGATGGCTTCTCATGACGAGGCAGAAGATTTCAATAATAATCAGAAGATGCAGAAGATTGGTCATTGAATTAATTTGTTCATTGGTCAAGCATTTATTGAGCACTTACTGTGTATACCCTGGACAAAGGGATGATTCACATTCAGGATAGGACTGTGTGAGATTGCATTATGCTACTCAGAATGACATGCAATTTAAAATCTGTGCAGTGTTTCAGGGATTTTCTGTTTAATATTTTTAGATTGTTGTTGGCCTCGGGTAACTGAAGCGATAGAAAATAAAACCATGGATAAAGGTGGTACTACTGTGTTTTATGCCCTTTTTATAGATGAGAAAACTGAGGCCAGAGGGGATGTATCACCTGCCTCAGCTCATTGAGTGAACAAGTGGCAGAGGTGAGATTTGAACCAAGTGTGTCTCCTCATCGTTTAACTCCTGTTATAATGTGAATTTCCCAAGTAGATTTGCTGGCAGCTTCCCAGACCATGACTCAAGTGCTGACATGTGTCTCTTTCATCACTTAGAGGCTCAGAGTGCTGAGACCCAGGATCCGGGGCCATTCACCAGCTGGGCATGAAGGTTGGAGAAGGACACAGTACACCCATCCACCTTTTTATCAACCTCTGAAAACTTGCAGTACGCTGTCTCAGGCTTGCAGTTGGTTGCAGAAAGTATTTTTAACTTCTATAAAAAATCCTGAGCCATTGAAATCAGCAGAGCCATTGAATCCACAGTGTTTTGAATAAAAAGAAGGAAGACTTATTTGTGAACTTGAACTGCCAAATTACACTGGTTTGACTCAGTAGCGGGTACGGTCAATTCTGGAGCTGTTCCCTTGAAGAACTCTAGGAGGCGCTATTCCCACGGGAAACGATATAAATGGTGCCTGGTGGTGCTTCCCAGGTCTGCAGTCCCCACCTTATGGAGACAGAACTGTTCCCTTGGTCCATGCAGGCCTTCCTCCAAACACTGTTTCCTCTCATTGCAGGACTGTGGGTCAGCATTATCTTCAACCCATTTTGTGTGTGTGCGTGTTGTGTTGCTGGGGATTGATGGAACCCAGGGCCTTGCACATGCTAGGCAAGCTCTCTATCAGTATGCTACATCCTGAGCCCTGCGGGACATTTTTCTAATGAAGAAGGAAGGAACTGGGTTCGGAAAACTTGGTCCCTCCAAAAAATGGAGCTTCATCTGAGTTTTTGCGATGTGCTCTGAAAGGTTGTGCTAAGAACCTTCTGAGTGAGAACTGACCCAGCTGTTAAACCTACTTCCAGCCCAGAGCCCATGGTGCACACCTGTAACACCAGTGGTTTGGGAGGCTGAGGCAGGAGGATGGTGAGTTCAAAGCTAGCCTCAGCCACTTAGTGAGTCTAAGCAACTCAGTGAGACCCTGTCTCTAAATAAAATACAAAATAGGGCTGGGGACGTGTCTCAGTGGTTAAGTGCCCCTGGATTAAAAAAAACGAAAATCGAACCCTACTTCTGTCTGGTGAGGATGTGGAGAAAGGGAAGATCTTCCTCACCATTGGTGGCAATGTAAGTTGTACAGCCATTATGGAAACGGTATGGAGAAATACATTGGAAAAACTAGAACTAGGTCTACCATATTGTGGGGAGCTGTCAGTGGGAAGCAGCGCCCCTTAGCCTTGGGCGATGAGAGTGTGGAGATGTGGCAAGTCAGCCTTGGGCAGTGTGTGTATGAACAATGAGCACTGAGCACAGGGCGGACTGAACCTATGGTGTCCCTCTGTTTGGGCAGGTGACATACGTCTCATTTCACTAGCTCCCCTTAGGATGGGCGTGGCCTTCCTAGATGTCAGTCAACCTGCTGACAGCAAGACACCCCGAAGCTAGACTCTGGATCCCCTGAAACCTGACCCCTTGCCTCATTTGAATGGCTTCAGCCCAATAAAAGCGTTCAGCTGGTTGGTGTCTCTTGCTCTTTCTTGCCCGCCTTTCCCCCCTGGTGGGAGCTGCAGCAGAGGAGCAGTCACTGAACCCAAAGAAAAGGTACTTTCTGCGTCTGTGTCTTTATTTATTCCCCAAACTCACTTGGAGTGACCCTGACCAGTTTAGTCGTGCACCATAGGATCCAGCAACCCACTCTTGAAAACGAAGGGTGAAGGGCAAGGAGTATAAGTCCAAGGACATTTTCCCTTTCTTCAGCTCTTCCCCCATCTGCCTCCTCCCCTTAAAATTTAAGATTTTGTCATTTAAAAATCCCAGACCTCAGGGGCTGGGGTTGTGGCTCGGTAGTAGAGCACTTGCCTAGCGTATGCAGGGCGCTGGGTTCCGTCCTCAGCACCACATAAAAATAAAGTAAAGGTATTGTGTCCAACTGCAACTGAAAAACACAATGTTAAAAATAAAAAAATCCCAGACCTCAGTCGGAGGAAAGAGACACAAAGGAACTGCTAACTGACTGGTACTGAAGCCCCTTCCCTAATGGCTCAGCTGACCCCAGGACAATAAGCCCCAGGAAACTCCCTGTTCACATTCCTGTCCCACCCTAATGGGTCAGCGATGCAATGAACCCCAGGAATTGCTCTCCTGCCCCCCTAAACCAGCCTGTGTAACCAGGCCCTCGATTCAGCCTCCCTTCATTTTCTGCCCCGAAAATGAGCCATTCCAGGAGCTCGACCAGGATGCGGCTGAATACTGAATAAAGAAAGGCCCGCTGACCCCAGGTGTGATTCCTGCCTCCTGCCTTTGTCCCGCGTGCGTCATTTGTGCTAACACTACATAAATCCAGAGATGAAATCAGTTTGGCAAAGACCCATCTGCACTCCACATTCATTGTGGCACTATTCACAACAGCCCAGATGCGAAACCACATCGGTGTCCTTAGATGGGTGAAAATGAGGTACACATACACAGTGGAGTGCTATGCAGCCACGATAAAGGTGAAATTTTGTCCTTTGTGGCAATGTGCTTGGGACTGGTGGACATGATGTTAAGCGAAGTAGTTGGGCACAGAAAGAAAAAATTCTGCATGTTCTCAATTACATGTGAAAGACCAAAAAAAAAAAAAATTTTAAAAACCTTACTTATCAAAAAAAAAATCAAGAATAAAATATTGGCTAGGCACAGTGGCTCATGCCTATAATCCCAGGAGCTCGGGAAGCTGAGGCAGGAGAATGGTGAGTTCAAAGCCACCTGCAAAAGCAGTGAGATCCTATCTCTAAATAAAGTACAAAATAGGGCTGGGGATGCGGCTCAGTGGTTGGGTGCCCCTGAGTTCAACTCCCAGTACCCCTGCCCCAAAAAAGAATAGAATATTGAGAAACAGGGTTGTGGCTCAGTGGTGGAGCATTTGCCCAGCATGTGTGAGGCACTGGGTTTGATCCTCAGCACCACATAAAAATAAATCAAGGTATTGCATTCATCTACAACTGGGAAAAAAAAAAAGAAGAAATAAAAGAAAATATTATTGATTTCCAACGGCTAGGGAGAGTGGGAGAGTGGAGATCACTGAGAGTCCAGGGGCAGTTGACCAGGGAGAACAACGTCTAACATTCTATAACATAGTAGAGGAACTATGGTTGACAACAATTAGCTGAATATTTCAAAATAGCTAGTGGAAAGTATTTTGGATGTTCCCAACATAAATGACACAGAAGAAAAAAGAGGGTGGGGAAGCGGCTCACTGTACAGTACCCTCCGTTCAACTTCCAGTGTCGAGGGAAAAAAAAGGGAATCTAATTTGCTCTTCCTGAGCCGCCCCCCCCCCCCCCCCCAGGAAACAGAGGAAAGGGCAGGATGTTGTTGTTTTTGAAAGGTGACCCGGATGGGGTCCCAGGCTGAGCAGACCAGCCTCTGCTTCTTGGGGGGGTTCCCTGGACCTCTCAGTCTCTCCTTGTTGAGCCTGGGGAGATGATGGGAAGCAGGACCATGTCTAGGACCAGGCAAGTGAGAGGATTTGAGGAAACAGAAAGACAGCTCTGACCTGAAACTTAGCCAAATCCTCCGGGGTCAGGAAAAACAGTCCCTCCCTGGGCAGGAATTTTCCTGGCAGGCTGCGTTCATACTGTTTGCTATGGTTCTTTTTGAGAAGCTCTGGGAAGGTCAGCGTATGAATGTCTGAGGGGCCTGACTCCAGGCTGGTGATGAAATGTGAGGGTAACTAGTATAAAAATGGAGTCACTTCCCCGGGCGCGGTGGTGCAGGCCTGTAATCCCAGCCTCTCGGGAGGCCGAGAAAGGAGGATCACGAGTTCAAAGCCTGCCTCAGCAATGGTGAAGTGCCAAGCATCTTCGTGAGACCCTGTCTCTAAATAAAATACAAAATAGGGCTGGCTCAAGTGCCCCTGAGTTCAATCCCCGGTACCCCACCCCCCAAAAAAAATGGAGTCACTTATGTCAAAACCTAACAAAGTGGGGCCAGGAGGCCATAAGGAAGGAGCCATGGAACACATGTACCTGTAAGAAGAGTTGCAAGGACATCCCCAGAACGGCGATAGCCCAGGCCTGGGTGTGCCCAGGGGTGAGCGCTGGCCTAGCAAGTGCAAGGCCCTGGGTTGCAGCCCCAGCACCATGAAAATAAATAAATACATAAGTTAATTAATTAATTCCATTTTATATCTAGTGTGTGTGCACGCGTGTGTGTATACACACATTCATACACAATCATCTCTCAGTGTCCTCTGGAGATTGATTCCACGGCCCTCCCTTCCCAGGATACAATTAGCACAGACGTTCAAGGGCCTTATATAAAACTATGCAGTACTCATAACCTACGCACATCCCTCTGCAGATTTCAAATCATCTCTAGATGACTTATAATACCTAAGGCCATGTAAATGCTATGAAAAGAGTTGTTGTATTGTATCATTTGGGGAATAATGACAAAAAAAAAATCTGCAGGTGTTCAGCACAGATGCATTTCTTTTTTCAAATATTTTCAATCAGCAGTTGGTTGATCGCTTCTCGGCCTTTTGGCTAAGATTAAATATAGCAGTTGGTCAAATCTGTGGATGCAGCATATGTGGATATGAAAAGATATGAAGTCATCTCGTGTGCATAAATTTAGGGCTATGTATAGATGTATAAATACATATATATGGTATGTAAATACATGTAAAGATATGCAAATATGTAAACATGTGTGCAATATACATATAAATGTCTGTGATATTTATATACGCGCATATGTATATATCCTTGTATATATATTCTTATATCTCTCTGCATGTATATGTATACATATACATGCTGTCCAGGAGGAGATGGGGACAACACTGCAGGGGAACTCTGAACTCAGTCCTAGGAAAATAAGGGATCAACCTAACGAAAGGAAACCGAGTGGGCCAAGGAAGCAGAGATGCAGGGAAGCCTCTCCCACGCCCAGTCCGCTCCTGGTATGCCGAGGACGTTCGATGATGTGCTTTGGTACCTGCCTGGCTGCAGGGCCACCACCTCTGAGCTTGAGCCCTGGTGCCAGGTAGGACAGATGGCACAGCACCAAGATTAAAGAGCTGAGTCTAAGTCGGCACAGGGCACACGCCTGTAATCCCAGTGTGTAAGGATAGCCTTGGGCCTTAGCCTGAGCAACTCTATTTTAAAAACCTGCAGTCTCCCAGGCACAAGCCTGCAGAGCCCTCCAATACGTCATCAGGCACAGCCTGGAACAGGCCACAAACAAGTCACTTTTCACAACCCTAGTAAGAGTCAGAGTGAAGTCTCTTGGCATAAACATGTCACTTGCCTTAACCTTGATAAGGGTCAGAGTGTAAAATCAGGGCAGAAGCCACCAAACCATATAACTTGGCTCTAAGGTGTAAAACGTCACTAAGAAACTTGGTGACAAGTGATAGGGACCCAAAGGGCAAGCAGAAGCTCCAAAAACTAGCATAAATAATAGAGCAAAAGGACAGACATCCGGCCAGCCGATACGGTGCACACAAGCCCGGGAGCCTGATGAAGACCTGGACTGACATCCAACACTTCTCATCATCTGCCTGATCCTCTGCATCTCCTCACCGCTCTCAAACTCTACAGCAGCCTTTGACCCTGGTGAGAACTGCGACTTCTCCTTATGACAGACTCCTCAACCAGCCGTCAACTCCACTCCAGAAGAAGCCTCCACCAGTTCCTGACCTGGTCGCTGCCGTCTGAGTGAGTGTGCATCTGCTGGGCTTAAGGCCTAAGACTTAAGACTTTAGATCGGGCACTTGAGCTTAGCATACAGAGGGAGTGTCTGTAATAAGTCCGTCATGATTAAGCGTGGTTGCAGTGCTTAGGGTTAACTTAGAACTGTTTGCTTTGACTTGATTATGTCGATCGCAGTGCCCAGCATCAAGGATTGTCATTTTCTTGATTAAGAACATATTGAGTGAATTGTATTGAGTGATTTTGAGAGAATAATGCATTGATAAGGGCAGAAACACATGAACACCTTCTTTATTTCTCCTCTCGACTGCATAAGTCACACCTTTGACCATTGTGACACAGTGGTTTGGGAGGCTGAGGCAGGAGGATTGTGAATTCAAAGCCAGCCTCAGTAACTTAGTGAGGCTCTAAGCAATTCAGTGAGACCCTGTCTCTAAATAAAATACAAAATAGGGCTGGGGATGTGGCTCCGGTGGGCAAGTGCCAGAGTTAAGTCCCCGGTGCCCCCGCTACAAAAAAAAAGAGAGAGCTAAAGAGAGACCCGAGCTGACCAAAGGCCACATGAGAACCCTCACCAGGAATCAAACCAACCAGTCTCCGGAACTGTGAGAAGTGAACCTCTGCTGTTGAAGACTTGCAGACTAGGGCCTTCTCTAACCTCAGCCAGAGCTGGGGAGGGAGCCCAGGCCCTCCCACATGCCGGGCAAGTGCTCTGCCATTGAAATACACCCCCAGCTCCTTAGATCTCTCTTTCTTAATAGTTCATGTTGGGGCTGGGGGTAGCTGAGTTGTGGGGGGTTGCCTAGCGTGTCTGAAGCCCTGGGTTCCATTCCCAGCACCGCAACAGAACAAAACAAAACAAAAACAGCTAACATTTATTAAGCGCCCACTGTGAACCAGCCCTGGGCAGAGCTGTCTGGATTCAGTTAATCCCCCTCCCCCACCAGTGGTTCTCACTCACCCACCCGAGACATTGGACAATGTCTGGAGATATTTCAGTTGTCACATCTGGGAGTAGGGACACTACTGGCATCTACTGGGTGCAAGTCAGGACACAGCTCAGCCTCCTCCAATCCTTGGGACGGTCCCCGTGACTAAGAACTATCCACCCGCACCTGGAAAACTCAGAGGCTGAGGTGGCCACACCTCTGACCTAGGTATCTCCAACTCACAGGTGAGAAAACTGAGGCCCAGGGGGGTTCAGAGTCACTCAACCTGCAAGCAGCAATGAAAGCTGAGGCAGGAGGATCACTTGAGCCCAGGAGTTCAGGGTCAGCCTGGGCAGCATAATGAGATCCATCACATATTTTAAAAAAAGAAAAGAAAGCAAGCCAGGCATGGTGGCTTGCTCCTGTGGACCTAGCTACGTGGGAGGCTATGCAGGAGAATCACCTGGGCAACGTGCAAAAACCTGTCAAGGAAGGAAAGGAGGGAGGGGGTGGGGGAGGGGATCACCAAGCTGAGTCACCCACTGCCCATTTGGCATTCCCAGCAGCAGCCTCCGAGTTTTCCAGTTTTTCTGCATCCTCCCCAGCCCTCAGTACCCTCAGTTGGGCTTTGCCATCAGCCAGTTGAATGCTGTAAAGCAAAGGTCCTATAGGTGGGCAAGCTGACGCACGGCAGGACTCGAACCCAAGCATCCAGGTGTCTAACCACTATGCGGGGCCACCTCCTTATCTCTGCAGAATCGTTTGTTTGTTTTGCAGCAGTGGGGATTGAACCAGGGCCTTCCACATGCTGCACCACTGAGCTGCAAACCCAGCCTTTTTAAATTTTGAGACAGAGTCTTCCTAGATGCTTAGGTTAACCTTGAACTTGCTCCTTCTGCCTCAGCCTCCCAAGCATTGCTCCCATGTTTAAAGGAGGTTGGTGAAAATAAAGATGCAAATTGGTTTCTTCCTTGTTCATGGATCTCCTCCTCCCAATTCTATTTGACACACCTTTGGGTGTCAGGGGTCCCGGACGTCAGGCTGGATGCGAATACCTGGAGAATGAGCAGGCTCAATGAAAGTGGAAAGGGATCTGCGTGCACAATGCGATATTACTCAGCCATAAAAGAGAAGGAAATCCTGGCATTTGTGACCACATGGATGGAACTGGAAGATGCTATGTCAAGTAGCATAAGCCAGGCACAGAAGGACAAATTCTGCATTTTCTTGCTCACATATGGAGACTGAAAATCGATCTTACAGCAGTGGAGAGCAGAATAGGGTGTGCTGGAGGCTGGGACACGGAGGGTGGGATGGCAGACACCGAATGCAGTTGCACAGCAGGGATAAGGCCTAGTGGTCCACAGCACAGGAGCAGGACTCGAGTCTACAACTTATCATGTGTTTTCTAAAGATCTGGGAGGAAGGAGTCTGAGGTTGGCACACAGAGAAATGGTAAATGTCGAAGGCGACGGGAATGTTGAGTGCCCTGATCTGAGTGCTACCCGTGGTGGATGGGAATGGAAGTGTCATGAATATCATGCATACATACATAATTTTGATGCGCTGATTAAAAAAAATAAACAAATCTATAGTTTCCAAAAGAAATGAGTTCCAGGGACAATGCACAAGCATCCAGACAGACAAGTGTTAGGTGACTGGGCCATCTGTTCAAAGAAAACAGGAAGCCTGCGGCCTGCCCTGCTGGCCTCTCTTTGTGACTTCAAATCCCAAAGGCAGGCCTGGACACCCTGAGATGGCTTCCAGCTTCCTTTCCCAGCTCCGGAAGCAGCAGGAAAAACAATCCGACAGGGCAGTGTCCCCCAGTGTTTGGGGCTGTCCTGGCCATACATCACCTACAGCAGTCACAGCCATGGAGGTTCAGTGCAGAGACTGCCCCACCCATTTCACAGATGAGGAGACTGAAGCCCAGGGAGGCCCCGGGTCATGCAGTCTGGCTGTGACTAAGGCAGGACCCCAATCCAAGAATCTCTGGACTCTAAGTCCTACTTATGATTGTTCCTACTCCAAAACACACTCATTCAACCATCCATCCATCCATCCATCCCTCTGTCCAGTGATTCACTGAACTGCTAACGTGCATCTGAAGAACCAGGGGGGAGATGTCCCAGAAAGCGACAGGCACGGATGCATCCTGTGACTCCAGTGTGTGATCTGCTCTCTCAGCCCAGTGTCCCGCACCTGTAGGCAGATGACCTCCTGGGGCTCGTGGGAGCCTGTGAGTGGCAGGTGTTCACTGAGGGCTTGATGGATGGGTGTCCCCTGCATGCCACCCCGCACCCAGGCTCACCTGTTTACTACCTTCTTGGGGCATGTGGAGGCACCAGAGCTCCCTGCCTGTGAACCTAACAGGGCAAGTCCTGCCAAGGGCACCAGGGGGCAGTGGGCATCTACATGTAGCCCCCAGCACCCCTCAGTCTGGGAGGCCCAGGAGCCTCGTCTCCGGCAGAAATCGATCCCTCCAAACTAATGGTAGTGATAGTTGGCACGGGGGATAGGAGGGCATTCAGCCTCATTCATCCTTTTATTGAGCACCTACAGTATGCACAGGCCTGTGCTGGGTGCTGGGGACACAACAGTGAATAAGGCAGAGAAATCCTTGCCTTCATGGAGTTCACGTTCAAGTGCAGGGACAGATGTAATGGGACCAGTGACAGGCAGTTATAGCCAAGTGTGATCAGGACTATCAGGGGAGAAACCAGAGGCTGGAGGGAGGGGAGCCCCTGACCCCAGTTTTAACAGTGGAGGGAGGTGGTCAAGGAAGGCTTCCAAAAGGCAGAGACCTGAGGAATGAGAGGTGTTTAGAAATGTAAGGAGTCGGGGAAGCCAGAGCCAGTGGCACACAGCTGTGATCCAGCAGCTTGGGAGGCCAAGGTAGGAGGATCACAAGTTTGAGGAAAGCCTCAGCAATTTGTTGAGACCCTACCTCAAAATAAAAATTAAAAAAGACTGGAGATGTAGCTCAATGATAGAGCACCCCTGGGTTCAAACTCCAGTACCAAAAAACAAAAAGTAGGGGGACACAGCATTTCAAGGTACAACCAATGCATAGGTCCAGAGAGACTGCACAGAACAGAAAAATGCAAAAGCCCGTTCCAATGCTACAATGCTTCAAATGGCAAGCCCCGGATGCAGCACTGAGTAGCGGATCAGGAAAATAAGAGACACCAGAAATAGATATTAAGAGAGCACCAGCTACATGCCAGGTGCAGGAGACCCCGAGGAGATGAAAAATTCAGCAACCCAGACTCAGTAGGATGGAGGTTTGAGTCAGGACCACAGGCAGCTGTGGGGGACAACAGTGTCCAAGCTGAGATCCAGGGATGAAAAAGGGATCAAGCAAATGAGGAGTGGGTGGAACAGTGTTCCAGGCACAGGGAACAGCAGTGGGGTGTGGCGTGGCTGAAGGGAGACGTCCTCAACACTCCTCACTCACAGAGATGGGATTCGCCAGCCAGGCTGCTGAGTCCCACCCAGCTCCTGCCACCCCCTCAGCCCCACTGCTCTCCAGACCCGTCACTCACCCTGCTCACACCCCGACAATGTGTCTTCTGCGATGGCAGCCAGAGGAGGCCAAAGTACCCTGTTTGAGCAGCTGCTAGGGTCACCCCCAGCCCCACCTGTCTGAGTCAGGCCTGGCTGCGCCCTGGAGAACAGCCTCAACAATCAGGTCTGGCAGGCACCAACCAGGGCAGGTGCCAAGCTCCAGGAAGCTTAGGTGCTCTGCTTAGAGGCATCTTTGAAACCACTTGTCCACCAACACAGTGCTTTGGTGTCCTGGGCTCACGGCCCCCACTGGCTTTTAGGGAATTGATGGTCCAGGGCCCCATCCACCTCCTGCTGCCTGTTCCTCATGCTGTGACCTACCTGGAGCCTTCATGGAGCAGATGAGAAAACTGAAGCTCAGAGAGGTTGAAAAATTTACCCTAGGTCACACAGCCAGGTCTGGAACTTAGCTAGTCTAAAAACAACTGGGGACACGCTACCTGGGTCCAAATCATGGATCTGACATGGATTCATAGGCATACAGGGCAGGTCCCTTCTCTGGGTTTCCCTCATCTGCTGGCATTACAGATCATGCAGCACTTGTGGGAAAGGGGTCGGCGTGTGGAAAGTCCCTGGAGCTGTGTTCCGGGGTCCAAAGGAATAGCCAAGAGAGGGCAGCTGGAGTGGAGTGATTGAAGGAGAAAGAGGGAGATTAGGGTAGGGAGGTGATGAAGACAGATCATGCCGGGCCTTGAGGCTGTCGAGGACTTGGGATTCTATCTCAAGTGAGGTGGGAGAGATGGAGGGTTCTGCACAGAAGAGGGACATGACATTACCTATGTGTTCCCAGGCTCCTTCTGAGCAGTGAAGGGGGAACCAACTGGGTGGGGGGAGCCATTAGAGGGAGGGGGGAGACCAGATACAAGGGGGTCACTGGAACTAGGCCGAGGGGAGAAGAGAAGGCTGTAAATCTGTTTCCTACCCAGCCTGGCTCCAGCAGTCTGAGAGGTGAGGCAGGGGCTGCAGCTTGGCAGGCTGGGTGAGGCCCAGCAGGGAGTTGTGGGTGGAGCGACGTCTCCCAGGCCAAAGTGGCTGGACTACTCTGGGCAGGTGCGTGGGCTGCTGCCACCTGTGTGTACATCACAGGTACCAACCTGGTAGCAGTCAGGTGTCAACCTGGGAGAAGCCCTGATGTGGCCTCACCCTCCAGGACAGAATCCAGGGCCAAAACGGCAGGGTTAAGTGGACCCTCCGCCATGCAGGCCTCTTCCTGTGGGACTGGCTCCTCAGACAGTGATACTGATTCACTGGGCAATTGGAGCAAGTCCCTGTGTCTCTCTGGGTCCCATTTCCTTATCTGTGGGTGGGAGATAATGCCAGCACCCATACGTGGTGGGGAAGAGAGTAATACCTGCGAAGGCCTGAGCCAGAACATTTCCTATTATTATTCAATTTTAAATTCTCCCTAGGAGGGCAGGGGTGTAGCTCGGTGATAGAGCACTTTAGTAGCATGTGGGAGACCCTGGGTTCAATCTCTAGCACCACCCACCAACGCACAAAAATACATACAAGTTTTTTTTGTGTGTAATGTTATAGATAAGTTCCATCACACACACTCCTCCATGGGACGTTCTGCAACCACGGCTGGAAGGGCTGTTCAGGAGGACTGGATGACTTGCCCATGCAAAGGCACGGAGTGGGAAAGGGCTGGCACATCCACAGATGAGCGAGGGCTGGAGACTCTTCTAAACTCCTAGCGCGGCTAGGAGAGGGGCCAAAGGGGAGAGTTTTGGGACCACAAATTAACCAAGATATCCCCACAGCTTCCTTCCGGTGAACCGAGGCTTCCGGACTGAATCTCAGATCTCACTGCCAGATCCCGGCGTCACGTCTCCGGTACCCCAGAGCCCAGCAAGACCCCTCCACCTCTTCACCCCAACTCCCGCCTGCGGGCGGGGCACACCCCAGGACGTCCCTGGAGACAGCTGGGCGTCCTTCTGAGCCAGCGTCGAACACCCGAGCCTCAGTTGACGCGGCTGTACGAGGCGGGAAGCCAGTAGTCCCACGTGCGTGCGCCGCAGACCGCGCGCAACGCTGTCCGTGGGTACGCGTAGGGCAGTTATTCGCGTGAACTTCATATTGTTTCGGGCGGGAGTCGGAGCGCGGAGAGGACGTCCCGGGACGGGCGTCGGGACACGCTGGGCCTCCGCCCTCGAGCCTCACTCCCCGGCCGCACTCCGATCCTCGGTTTCCCCGCAGCCCCAGGGCGCCCCGGAGGCGCCCCCGGACGGCAGAGGCTGAGCGCTAGGCGAGGCCACCCGGAAGGACCCCGGCCCCGGCCCGCCCATCCCTGACCACGCCCCCAGACCTGGCCCCGCCCCGTTCCTGCGCCCGCCCCGCCCCGCCCCGCCCCGCCCGGCCGCCCAGAACCTGCGGCTGCCGCGGAGCGCGGGGCCGAGCGCGCGGCGGCGGAGGACCGGGCGCCATGGCGGCCGCCGAGCGCCGCGCCTTCGCGCACAAGATCAACAGGTAGCGCGGCGGGGACCCGGTGGCCCTGCTGGCCCCGCCCCGGCGACCCGCCCCTCCCCACCGGCGCGCCGCGCTCAGCCCCTTCCGCTCGCCAGGGACCCCCGAGCGCTTCCTCCTGCCGGCTGGGGACCCCAGGAGGCGCGGAGCGCGGCTGGGCGTGGTGCCTTGGCTGGCAGCGCGGCGGCGGCGGAGGTCTCGCTCCCCGGAGCCGGAGGACGCTCGGGGGCGTGTCCGGGGGGCTCCCTGGAGGCGGCGGCGCCTATCCTGCGCGCTGGCGCGGGCTCCGATTCTGCTGGTCCCTCGTCCTCCTCGCGCCCGCTGGGTTGGGGTGGAGGGACTTTTTGTCCTATGCTGGGTGACTGGCTTGCGGCACGGAACAGGGATGGTGCTCTGGCGGCTTTTGGAACCCCTCGGGAAGTTTCCCGAGCCCTCCCCCCGCCCCAGGGTCCAGTGCCCAGCTGTCTGGGGAGGAGCGGGGAGCAGGGGACAGCTGTGGACAGCCCCCCACCTCCTGCTTCAGGCTCTCCCAGCACGGGCTGGACGCGCTGGGGATGGATGATGGGCGACTGAATGGACAGAGTGGGGGCTGGGGACAGAACCAGCTGGTGGGCAGACGGGGGAGGGGACAGGCGCCAGGCGCTGGGGGATCCATTTCCGTGGCCACCGGGGATTGTGAGAGATTCAGCCTGAGTGGGGGATGTCAGCTTCTCTGGGGCTGACAACTGGGGTCTTTGCTGCTAGGGTGGGTTCAGAATCTGCTCAAGTATCCTGTCCATGGGGGACCTGCCCTGACCTTCTCAGGTCAAAGAGCTATCCTGAGGTCCCGCCCTGATGGAAACATAAGAAAAGACCCTGCTCTTGGGGGTAGATACAGCGGGGGAGACAGATGAAAAGCATGATAAGGTGGCTGTGGGAGTGCCCTTGTGCTACGGAGGACCTACTTGACAGGGAAGGGGATGGGGAGGTTGGAGGCTGTTTAGTTCTCTTGTGCTGAGAAGGTGTGGATCAGCAGGTGCATTTCAACAAAGACCTGGAGGCCAGGGCGGTCCAGGCCCAGGTGTAGGACAAGAGAAGTGGCAAGTGCAAAGGCCCAAGCCAAGGGGGACAGTAGCAGTAGAGCTTTCAGAACCTTTCTGTGGAGAGGACTTTGACTTTACCTCCAGTGTATAGAAGCCAGGCAGGGTTTTGAACAGAGGAGGGATGTAACCTGGTATCTGGGGCATTATGGTTGGGCAATTTTTATGATCTGCCATTATTTGTTTCTGAATTGTTTCTGTTTGGACTCTTGGTTTCTCCAAGCCTGGAGATAATATTCATTGACTGGTCTCTTTACGACTCAGTCCCTATATCCTTGAGTCCTAGCTTCAGTTGAGTGAGAAAGAGGGGTCTTGGTTCCTGTCCTGGGAATGATGCTGGAGAACCCAGGGTAAGAACAGAGAAAGATCCTGAGGCCTTCCTGAACTGTCAGCCAGTGGCCCACAGCTTCTAGAGCAGGCTAGTGGGCACCCAGGTGTCTAGGCTGGACCTGGACCTGCGTTCATCCATTCATTCAGTTGTTCAAAAATACCAGATTAACCCAAATATTAGGTAGTTCTCCACTTTCCCAACGAGCAGATTCTTTCTTTTCCTTTGTTTCCCCCCATCCTGTGGATTGAACTCAGGGCCTTCTGCCTGCCAGACAAGTGCCGTACCACTAAGCCACACCCAGCCCCTTTTAAAGATTTTATTTTGAGACAGGGTCTTGCTAAGTTGCCCAGGTTGGCCTCGAACTTGCGATCCTTCTGCCTCAGCCTCCCTATTAGCTGAGATTACACGTGTGCATGAACAGATACTTTAAGTCAAATACAGTATACAATGCTGATAAACTTTAATGCTTGTTATGCACTTGGTCTCCTTTTGGGATATCCCTTGTTAAATTGTCACTGTAGCTTGTGAGCTCAGATGTGACTGTTGAAACCGAAGCTCAAAGTGAAAGGTCTGGACTTTGTGGCCCTGAAGCCCAGGAGAATCTTGGAAGCCACACCCCTTCCTGTCTCCATATGTCCTAGAGCATGCTTGCTGAACTCTTCACCGGAGTCTCTGACTGTAGCATATTCTTTCTGGGATTGTGTTGTCTTATATGTACAGTTTACATTTCTTTGTTTAAAGAAATAATGATTCAGTGGCACACGCCTGTAATCCCAGCTACTGGGGGGCTGAGGCAGGAGGATTGCAAATTTGAGGCCAGCTTGGACAATTTAGCAAGACACTGACTCAAAATAAAAATTTTTTATATAGGGGCTGGGGATGTAACTTGCTTGTAGAGCCCTTGCCTTGCATATGTAAGACCCTGGGTTCAATCCCCAGTACGACAGGGAGAAAAAGAAAAGAAGGGAAGAAGGAAAAAAAATTAAAAAGGCTTGTATCACACACTACTGAAAAGTTATCACAGAGGACTTTTACACAGGTCTAAGTGGTGCAGCCTGCTGCCCACCTGGGCTGCCTAGCATCACCTACTGCTGGAAGCTCCAAACCTGTGTCGCATTAACTGTCCTGAGTACCGTAGACCAGGGTGTTTGCGTATCTGAACACAGAGAAGGCATAGTACAAACCCAGGCTGGGCGCCGTGGTGCACACCTGTAATCCCAGTGGCTCGGGAAGCTGAGGCAGGCGGATCTCGGGTTCAAAGCTAGCCTTGGCAATATTGGGGCGCTAAGCAACTCAGCCACGTCGTAATCTTACGGGCCCACCCTCGTACATGCAATCTGTCATTCTAATGTCAATATCCAGCACTTGACTATATCATTACTATTATTATTTGACCTTTTTAAAAATAGCGACATTTGACATCCATACAGAAAAGGACAAAGTTTTTAAAGTAATTATAAAGCAAACATCAGGAGAAAGGCTCCGTGGGTCAAAGATGGGGACCCTCCAACTCTAGCAGCCCCTCCTGACATGGGCCCAACAGCCCCACAGCAACCCTTATGCCTATGGCTCCTGCGACTGGCATTATGGTTCCTCCATCCCAGTTGGCACCCTGTCGGCCGTGGCTTAGTTTTGCCTGTTTGAGAACGTCATGTGAACAAACACTGGGTTGTTGAATCTGGGCACAGTTTTCATGCAGTGTGCTCATTTTGGAAGGCTCATTGCTGTTCTTTTTCATTGCTGTATACTATTCCCGTCTGTACTGTTTGCTGTTTGTGTTCTCCCTGTGTCTGATCAGTGAACATGTGGGTTGTTTCCCTTTGGGACTCTTGTGATCAGGACTGCTGTGAACATTCCTGGCCATGTGTTTCCTCTTGAGTATTTCCGCCTTGGAATGGAATTGCTGGATTCAGGTATCTTTTTTATTTTTTTTTACTTTTAAGTTTTGCAGTACTGGGGATTGAATGGAGGGGAACTCTACCACCGAGCTGCGTCCCCAGCCCTTTTCATTTTATTTTGAAACAGGGTCTGGCTGAGTTGCCCAGGGTGACCTCGAACTTGCCATCCTCATGCCTCAGCCTTCTAAGCAGATGGGTCACAGGTGTGTGCTACCGTGCTCGACCGGATCCGGGAATCTTCGGTCGTGCTTGACGATGGCGCATTTTGATCGTTCCAGATGATCGTTCCAGATGTGTCGCCGTACTCAGCATCAGAGTGGATGAGAGTTCTGTTCATCTCCTCGCTGATGCTCCTGTTGTCTTCAGAATTTCCTGTCGATGGCGGGTTTATATGATTTTATTTGGATTTGTTTTCTTCCCTTGCTTTTTGCACTGGTGGGAACACACAGTGCCTGAGGCTTCTGTTGTTCTTGTTTTTGGCTTTAGTATGCTCCTTCCCTCTGAGGGTAGACCTTGGTTGATCTGGCCTCCCGGGGGATGCGGTCCATAGTTGTTACCCTGTCTCCCATTTCAGTTTCCCCAGGTTGTCTCCTGGGAAAACCCACCAAATTCAGCTTAATATTTTGCTTCCTATTTTTAAATCTGCCTTGTTGGGGGCATCTGAACCCGGTTTGATGTGGGGGTGAGAAAAGGAGGAATTAGGGACATTTCTTAGGTGTGGACCCCGGGCGAGGTCAGCTGTCATTAGAGGGTGTGGTGTGGCCGCAGCACATGCCGTCTGCCTCCAAGAACCCCACGTGGCATGAAAGGGACGTGTGGTCCTGAGGGACAGACCCAAGGATCTGGATCCGCCGCTCATTTAGATGCTGTTGGGTCTTGGAGGGTGCGGATGGAGGGCGCGGAGACAGAAGCTGGGTGCTGGAGCCCTCGTCCCTGGCCCTGCTCCCCCCCACACACACCGCAGAGTGCTATTCTGGACACTTCCAAGTTTGGCTGTGTGGCCTTGGGTGGGTCACAAGCCCCTTCTGAGTCTCACTTGACTTTGATGTAGAAACAGGTCTGGGTGGTGCACATCGTAATCCCAGTGACGGGGAGGCTGAGGCAGGAGTATCACAGGTTTGAGGCCACCCTGGGCAACTTAGCAAGACTGTCTCAAAATGAAAGAATAAACAAGAGCTAAGGCTATGCTCAGTGGTAGAGCAAGTGCCTAGCATGCCCGAGGCCCTGGATTCAATCCCTAATACTGGGTTGGGGGGAAAACAGCCAGAAAACTCATTTTCCGAGGATTGTGTTTGAGCACCACATAGTGACAGCAAGCCTTCATTGGGCACTTATTATGTGCCATGCTCTGTACTTAGAACAGCTTAATAAGGTAGGCACTGTCCTGAACCCAGAGGCCAGGAGGAGAAGTTACTTATTGTATTAGTCTGTTTCATGTACCTTAACAAAGTATCTGAGGTCAGGTACCTTTATCAAGAAAAGAGGTTTATTTAACTCACACCAACTTTTGACATGTTGACCTCACCTAATTCTAATCACCACCCAAAGGCACCACCTCTAAACACCACAGGTGGATTAATTTTGAATGTATTTATTTATTTAATGGGAATTGAACCCAGAGATTGTTTTACCACTGAGCTCCATCCCCAGCCCTTTTTCTTGTTTATATTTAGAGACAGGGTCTTGCCACATTGTTGAGGCTGGCCTTGTACTTGTGATCCTCCTGCCCCAGCCTCCCAAGTCACTGGGATCGGAGGTGTGCCCACCATGCTGAACAGTCTTTCTGCCCTCTCGGCGCCTCACAGTGGGGATTAAATTTCAACACGTGAGCCCTGGGGCACACACTCACCCCAGATCCAAATCTCAGCGCTCGTCCATGCTTGACCAGCGCCACACGCAGAGTGCAGCAGCAGAGCCCGCTGACCCCCGGGCCGGAGACCCAGGGCCAGTGGGAAGTGAGGCCGGAGGTCGTCCGTCCCTCCTCCGTCCCCTCTGGGGTAACAGCTGCAGAACAGCTGGGACTTGAGCACAGCCTTGTGCCCTGGCTGGCATCTTTAATAAATCTCCCCCAGGCCCTGCGTGCCCAGGGTTCAGAGGAGGCTGCCCGACTGTGAGCACAAAGCTCTTTTTTTTTTTTGCTGTGCCATGATGAAACCCCGGGCCTCGCACATGCTGGCCGAGCTGCACAAGCCCTGATTTTTAACACTTTGCATTTCTGAGAAGCTCTTTCACCCTGCAGCCGGCAGAAGCCAAGTTCTGGGGCTGCTGACAGAAACAGTGGGCAGAACATGGAGACCCAAGATTGAGGCTGGGCTGTCTGGCCGGAGCGCCCCCACGCCGGGTCCTGGCCAGGTTCTGTTTCATCCACACGGGTTTGAATTCAGAGGCCGCCACATAGGGCTGAGGTCCCAGGTGGCCTCAGTCTCCCACATGCCCACCCTGCCTTGAGGGTCTTACCAGGTCCGCCGCACGCTGTCATCTCATCGGTGGGCTGTGGGTCATGGGGTGTGTGGTTGTCACCAGTGCATTTGGGGGGCACAGTTTTTTGGTGTGGGAAATTGAACCCAGGGACATTCAACCACTGAGCCCCAGCCCCAGCCCTTCTTATTTTTTGTTTTGAGGCGGGGTCTTGCTAAGTTGCTTAGGGCCTCACTAAGGTGTGGGGCTGGCCTTGAACTTGTGGTGTCCTGCCTCAGTCACCCTCCTGAGTTGCTGGGATTACGGGTGTCTGCGACCACACCCACGTAGGGCACAATTTTTCATTATGGGAATTTCCCAAGGGTCACAAAAAGTGGGAAGCGAAAGGAATGGAATCCGAACACTCTTGTTTTGGCCTCTTGATTTTTAAGAGGGACAGAGGCTGGGGGTGGCTCAGGGGTAGAGGAGCACAGGTGTGAGGACTGAGTCCCGTCACGAGCCACACAGGTCCACATGCACAAAAGTAAGTGAGAAAGACAGGTCCCAGGGGAGGTGACCACCTGCCCGAAGTCACATAGTTAAAAGGATCTATTGTTTTTCCCAAGTCAGCAGATTTTGGCAAGTGTGAGGGTTTGGCCCATTCCATCGGGAAGACTTTATTGAGCACCTAGTATGTGGGGGCCCTGAAGCTGGAGCATCTGTGAGAAGCGCGGAGCCCGAGCTCCTGCCTTCGCTGAGCCCTGGGAACAGGGTCGCCATGCTCAGAGTGCAGAGTGCAGCCAAGGGCCTCTGTACCTGCGGTTCCCTTGCCCTACACAGTGTCCCCCCAGGTAACCCCATGGCTCTCTGTCCCTCTCCTGTCCTTCCAAGCTCAGCTGAAGGCATGGAGGGCCTGGGTGATCCATGTCCCACTGGATCTGCCCCCAAACTCCTGCACTGGCCTTCTTCCCTGTGAGTCTCAGCCATTCAGAGAGCAGCTCAGATACGGGCAGGCCCCGTGCTGACCTGGGGGCTGGGTGTGTGTGAAAGTTCTCTCTCTGCCCGGCGGGTGTAATCCCAGCGACTCAGGAGGCGGAGGCAGGAGGATTGCAAGTTCAAGGCCAGCCTGGCAACGCTATGTTTAGTGAGACCCTGTCTCAAAATAATAAGTGAAAAGCCCTGGGATGTGGCCCATGGTAGAGGGCTCCGGGCTGCATCCCCCTGACTGGGAAAACACCGCCACCTTTCCCCTTCTCTGGCCTGGGGTCATGCTGGCCCCCACGGTGGCATCCCATCTCAGCCCCCCTGTGAGCTCAGAGCAGCTATGCGGGGGGACTGGCTGGGCTTGGGCAGGAGTGATTGGAGAGGCCTGTTGCTCGGGTGGAACGAGGTGCAGGTCCTAGATGGGGCGCACGGGGCTGGGCTGGGCATTTGGGGAACCCAGGGAGGGCAGAGGGAGCAGAGGCAGGACCAGTGGGTCCTTCAGGCTGGTTGACGTGTCCTGGTGGGACTGTGGGTGGTGAGGGGGTGCGAGATCCCCTTTGGGGTGCAGGATGCCGACTGCCCCGGGCTCGCAGCCCGAGTGTGGCGCCTGCGCCTGGGCGCAGCTTCCCTGGTCTGGGTTCTCCTCACTTAGGATGAGGCTGGCCCGAAGCCTGGGTTTCCCTGTTCCCCAGAGGCTCTCCTCTTGTCCCCCCAGGACGGTGGCCTCTGAGGTGCGGAAGCAGGTGTCCCGGGAGCGCAGCGGCTCCCCGCACTCCAGCCGGCGCAGTGGCAGCTCCCTGGGGGTGAGTAGGGGCAGCCCTGCCCTCCAATGGCTGGGCCACCAGCCCTGTCCCTGAGGGAAACCGAGGCTCCGACAGTGGTAGCACTGGGAAGGCTGGCTGAGCTGGGAGCCCGTGGGTGGTCCCTGGGAGGTCCCCTTGCCCCCTGGACCACCCACACGGCTTCCTGCTGCTGCAGTGGGAAGGGGTGGGCCACCTGCCTGTGGGCCTGAGGAATTGTGTTCCATTCCTTCCACCATCGGATCCCTCCCTCCTCAGACAGCAGCTTGTGATTTCCTTCCTGGAGTCCCTGAAGGGAAGGGTGGGGCCACCGTGCTGGATGGAAAGTCTGAGGTCATTGTTTTCTGGACCCTCTGTAGCTCCAACGCCCTCCATGGCTCCCACCACCCTCCTAGTCCAGTCCCAGGCCCGTGGTAACCCACCTCCACATCCAGCCCAGGGGGAAGCGGCTGCTTTGCCCTGACCCAGGTCATGGCCACTTTGTACTGACCCAGGTCCCCCTGACGGAGGTTGTTGAACCCCTGGACTTCGAGGATGTGCTCCTAAGCCGGCCGCCAGACGCTGAGCCCGGGCCCCTCAGGGAGCTGGTGGAATTCCCCTGTGATGACTTGGAGCTGCAGCGGCAGCCCCGGGAGTGCCGGACCACAGAGCCAGGGATCCCAGAGGATGGGTGTGTCCTGCCCCACGCCCCCTGCCTGCCACTCCACCACCTGGGCCACCCCTCCACACCCCTCTCCTGCAGGCTGCAGGTTCCAGCAGCCCCAAGTCCAACTCCTGGCTCTGCTGGGTGACCTTGGACCACTCATCCTCCCTCTCTGAGCCTCCATCTCTTCACCTCTGAAATGGGCAGAAGGACAGTCCTAGCCTCCCAGGCCACGGGAAGGACCTGCACTGGCCTGGCTCTGTTGACCCTGATTTCTTTTGCTGTAGAAAACTGGATGCCCAGGCGAGGGCTGCTGTGGAGATGTACACGGAGGACTGGGTCATCGTGTGCAGAAGGTTGGTCCGACTTGGGGACAGTTTAGTAGTGGGTGGAGGATCAAGAGTCTGGGTCTGAGCCATTGTCTGTGGCCAGTGCTCCTGTTTATCTGCCCACTGTCTCGCAAGGGCAACTGAACTCCTAAGATAGAGCCCCAGGAGGACTCTGGCCTTGCAGGCCCCACGTGGCCCTCACCAAGCATATCAGTGTCCTAGGAGCCCTGAGCCCTGCTACCTGTCCGGCCCCACCTCCTGCTAGGTACCAGCACCTGAGTGCCGCGTACAGCCCCATCACCACCGAGACGCAGCGGGAGCGGCAGAAGGGCCTCAGCCGCCAGGTCTTCGAGCAGGACACCTCTGGGGATGAGAGATCGGGCCTGGAGGACTCGGTGAGGACACCCCTGGCCCGGGTCACTGCAGGAGCATTTGTATAGTCTCAGGAGATGACCCTGTCAATGCTGAACTCCAGACAGGCCCACGAGTACCTGCCCCATGAGTGAAAAGTCGTGGGTGGTAATTACAATTTTCATTGAGTGCTTAGTGGATACTTAAAGTCACTTGTTCTCTTTTATCTAATGGATCAGGGAAATTGTTGCACCCATTTTGCAGGTAGAGAGACTAAGGCATGATAAAGTTACTAGAGGATCCTGAGCACCTACTTGATACCAGTACACTGTTGGCACACTACCGGTAGTTACTGCAGGCATCGGTGGTACTGTGTCCATTGTTGTTATTCGTAGATGGGGAAACAGGCCTTTAGTGATGGTCAGAGACTCACTGTCACAGAGCTGAGCTGGAACCTGAGTGGTCAGGTGGAGTGTGAGTAGGGCCCAGGGCAGGTGACAACCGCGGATGGAAGGGCTTGTCTCCTCCCCTGGCAGCAGTGAGCAGAGTCCCAGGAAAGGCTCTCATTGGTCCAGCCCCGGCACGGCCTTACTTTGGAGCCAATCCCGGGGGCTGGTGGGTGTGTCCCGATTGGCCGAGTTCTCTGAAGCCAGAGTGTGGGAGGAGCGGCCTTCCCAACGCGGTAAAAGGGACAGGTCCCTGGACAAAGTCCCTCCTGAAGCGTCCAAAGCCCCGGGTGACCCTGTCGTTGGCTGCTCTTCCCCAGCTTCCCTGTGTATAGACTAGCCATAGAGCAGTGCATCCAGCTGGCGCTCAGTGCTTGTGCGTTCTCCTGGCAGGATGACTCCCGGCGCTGCTCTGGCTCCCCAGAGGACACCCCTCGAAGCAGCGGTGCCTCTGGCATCTTCGACCTGAGGAACCTGGCAGCCGACTCCCTGCTGCCCTCCCTGCTGGAGCGGGCGGCCCCCGAGGACGTGGACCGGCGGAACGAAGCCCAGCGGCGGCAGAACCGGCCCCGCGCGCTGCTCACCCTCTACCCGGCACCTGACGAGGTGGGTGCCCGTGGCCTCGCCCTGAGCCCGAGGCCAGGCTCGTCCAGCCGCCTTGCATCCCTGGGCACTACCCAGCCAACACTTACTGGGTGCCTACTGTATGCACTATCCTGAGTCAATAGCATTTACTGCACACCTGCTAGGCATCCTGTATTTATCCAGTATGCATTTATGCAACCAATATTTACTTATGCCTACTGTATACTTCTTTATATAATCAACCAATATGTATTGAGCACCTACCATGCATGCCTGTATTTATCCAACCAACATTTGTTTGGCACCTACTGCATATGCCTGTATTTTTATTTAGCTATTGAGTGCCTACTGTATACTCCTGTATTTATCAGGTTCCTAAAGTATACAGATGCTCATCTACTTACTGTGGGGGTTACAGCCCAATAAACCTGTTATAAGTTAAAAAGATAGTAAGTAGAAAATGTATTTAATAACCTTCCCGCCAAAGGCCCTTGCTTAGCCTCGCCTATATTCCATGTGCTCAGAATACTTGTGTCACCCTACAGTGGGCAAAATCGTCTAACACAGAGCCGATTTTATAATAAAGTGCTGAACAGCTCATGGAAGGTATTGAGTTCATACCAAAAGTGAAAAGCAGAATGATTATACAGGTGTGCTTTTGCACATCAAGTCAAAAATTATGAATTGGTGGCACACGCCTCTAATCCCAATAACTCAGGAGGCTGAGGCAGGAGGATCACAAGTTCAAGGCCAGCCTCAGCAACTTAGCAAGACCCTGTCTCAAAATAAAAAACGAAAGGAGCTGAGGATGGGACTCAGGGGTAGAGTGTAGAGCACCCCAGGGTTCAATTATATATATATATATTTTTTTTTTTCCAATCAGCATTTATTAAATGTCTTCTATACATGCCTATGTTAATCCAGTGTTGAGTTGTACCTGTTGTATCTCTGTATTTATTGGACCTACGTGTCTGGGTGTCTGCTCTATGGTAGGGACATTACCATGAATAGGGTAAACCCAGTCCCTGTCCTCAGAGTTCGGTCTAGTAGAAGAAAGACCCTTCACTGGGAAATCACAGTGTGAACAGGTGGTGCCAGGCTGCAGTACCCGTCCTTGTTCCTCACACTGCCCCAGCCAGGGCCTGCAGCGGCAGGGCATGGGGAGCACCTGCAAGAGGTGCCTGTCTAGGGCCGAGGGTCAGGGAAGGCTTCCTGGGGAAGTGCCAGCTAGCCTGGCCCTGAGCAGCCAGCAGACCTTACCAGACGAGGAGGAGGAGGGAAGGGCATTCCAGGTAGGGAACAGCACGTGCGGGGGCTCAGAAGCAAGGCACCGAGGGAAGTCTGGTGAGGCTGAGTGAGGGTGGCGCTGGTCCCGCGCCAGGCATTCCAGGGCCTTCCTGGAGGACGTATCCCAGGGTCCCACCTGGCTCTTGGCAGGATGAGGCTGTAGAACGCTGTAGCCACCCGGAGCCACCCCGAGAGCACTTTGGACAGAGGATCCTGGTCAAGTGTCTGTCGCTCAAGTGAGTATGCTGACCTGCCCTCCCCTCAGCCATGCTGTTTTAGTGTATAGTCACCCGCCACACGGGTGGCACCATGACTCAGGCACCTGCAGCCTGCGAGGCCACCAGGAGCTTTCACGGGGAAAATAAGATTCCCTTTGTCATTTGGAACTGCTGCTCCTGGGCCAGGCGTGTGGGTCCGTCAAGCACTCGCCCCGCATGTGCAAGGCCCTGGGTCCCAAGACTGGCCCTGGGCAGCGGGGCATTGAGCTGCCATCCCTTAGGTGCCAGGCTCTCCTCTCAGCCCCTCGCCTATATCAGTTTCACCCCAACCTTGTGAAGTGGGTGCAGATAGGGAGACTGAGGCACACGCTCACAAAATTGTGCCCAAGATCACACGACTCATGGGGCCCAAGTCTGGCACTTGCCTGCCCTGCTGCTGGGAGCCAGGGTGACCTGGGTGCTAAGGATCCTGGGCCCGGCTCCCAGCCGCACAAGGCCCCCTCCACGTGGGACCCCAGGGAGCAGCCAGAAGTGCAGCAGAGGAGTGCGTGGGAACAGAGCTGAACAGGATGTGGACTTGGGCCCCCGCCAGGCCCTGCCCTTCCCCGCCCCCAGTTCCTGCCTGGATAGGGACAGGAAAAGGAGGTTCCATTCTGGCCCGAGGCCTGGGTGGGCCTCCCACCTCAATCCCAGGGCTGGAACAGGCTCTGTGGGCTCACGCAGTCATTCAGCAAACACCCTCCGAGGGCCTACGCTGTTCAGGACACAGAACCCCACGAGGACCCATGGAGCCCGGAGAGGACATACCCAGGGGCTCTGTAGGCCCAGCTGGGGCTGCCCTGCTCCCTGGGGAGGAGTCACCTAAGCTAAGGCCCAGCAATGAGCAGGAACTAGCCAAATGGGAGGGAGGGAAGGATGTGAGGAGTGGGGCAAGGAGTGCGTGGGCACCTCACCTTCTGGAGCAGGAAGACAGGCCAGGAGGTGGGCAGGGCTGGGCCCCGTGGGGTTTTGTTCTCAGGACAATGAGGAGGTTCAGGTTCCAAGATGCTTCTTTACCAAGTGGAGTAGCAGGGAGAGGGTTTTGGTGTGCCAGGACTGGGCTCCACCCTGGTGGCAGAGGCGGCAGCAGTCATTCCAGAGATGGGGACCGAGGGCATTGCAAGTGGGTTAATAGGACCAAGAGCCACCTCCTTGTGACCTGGGTGCCAGGCGTGGTTGCAGGTGGGGTTGGGTACATGTCGCCTGCTGAGAGGAGGGGGGGACAAACCTCTAGTGCCTCGGTTTCCCCTTTTGCAAAATGGGACACATTAGTCCTACAAGCCACAAAGACCCCCGGGAGTCAGGTGCCCTCCACCACACTCTCCTTGGGCCTCGACAGAGTGGGTGTCAGGGAGCTTGGTCCCCATTGACCCACAGGTTCGAGATAGAAATTGAGCCCATCTTCGGGATCTTGGCCCTGTACGACGTGCGGGAGAAGAAGAAGGTAGGAGCCCCCTTTTCCTCTTGCTGCTCCTCTTCCTTCTGGGCTTCAGGGGCTGCAGGCTTCCTGGAGACAGTGGCTAAGCTGCCTTTCGTGTCCCCAGATTTCAGAAAACTTCTACTTTGACCTGAACTCAGATTCCATGAAGGGGCTGCTTCGTGCCCATGGCACCCACCCCGCCATCTCCACCTTGGCCCGCTCCGCCATCTTCTCCGTGACCTATCCCTCACCCGACATTTTCCTGGTCATCAAGGTGCCTGGTGGGGCAGGGCAAGGGGGTAATAACAGTGAATGCCACAGGTTCAGTCCCTGCCCTCAGGGGATGAGGCAGACATGTTACCAGAAAGAGGAGCCCCCCCAACCTGGATGGGGGAAAATCAGAGGGCTTCCTGAAGAGGTGGCAACTGAGCTGAGACCCATGGACAGATAGGCCTGTGGACAAAGGACATCCCAGGCACATGCAACAGCCTGGGATGGGGGGTCCCAGTGGGGAGGCAAGTGAGATGTTAGGAGGTTTGTGGATGATGATGACAGTGTTTTTTAAGCCAAGACTTGCTCAGTTAATTGGGGCAGGAAAGACATGGTCAGTACATTGATGTGGGATTTTCTTTCCAGGTGGGGTCAGTTTCTTCCCCAAACCTTCAGTTAGGTACAATAATGAAATGGGTCGAGTGCCCACAAGCAGACCCTGCTCATGGCCTGGTGTCACAGGGGTGCAGTCTTCACGGTAGCCCCCAAGATGAGAGTTGCTGTGCCCCCATTTTATAGATGTGGAAACTCAAGGCGCAGAGCAGGTTAAAGACCTGCCCAGGGTCCCAACACCCGAGTGGTCAGGACTGAAGGAGTCCAGGCCTCCTGACTCAGAGCGGCAGCCTGTTTATGCTAATACATGTTATGCCAGGAAAATGTCCATAGCTAAGTGTGAGCTGCGACTTACAGTTTGGGGTGGTCGGAAGGGTGGTGAGGAGGTGGCCACTAGGCAGGCAGAGTGCTGGTACCAGGGACAGCAGGAGACATGGGCGATCTTGGAGCACAAGCCCCAGGGTGAACTGGGGGTGTAGGTCAGTGGTAAGGCCATTTCCTAGCATGTCCCTGGGTTGATCTCCAGCAGTGGGATGGAGAGTTTGGGGGTCCAGGAACCCCCCATGAAGAGGGGGCTCTTCATGGGGCCTTCCTGCCCCACAGTTGGAGAAGGTGCTCCAGCAAGGGGACATCAGTGAATGCTGTGAGCCCTACATGGTGATGAAGGAGGTGGACACGGCCAAGGTACGAGCGTGGAAGTTGGACCTGGCGGAGGGCAGATGCCGCACTTGGCAGGCCTGGGACACTGAGCTGGTGGGGTCGGGGGTCTCCCTCAGAACAAAGAGAAGCTGGAGAAGCTGCGCCTGGCAGCCGAGCAGTTCTGCACCCGCCTGGGCCGGTACCGCATGCCCTTCGCCTGGACGGCGGTGCACTTGGCCAACATCGTGAGCAGCGCGGGGCAGCCGGACCGCGACTCGGACTCGGAGGGCGGTGAGGAGGCGGGGCCGGGGCGGAGCGGTGGGCAGGGGCGCGCCCTCTGCCGGCCGAGCGCGGCACTACAGCTGGGTCTCCGCGTCTCTTTGTCCCTCATCTCCTGTCACTGTCACTGTCTCCTAGAGCGCCGACCCGCCTGGACTGACCGCCGCCGTCGGGGACCCCAGGACCGAGCGAGTAGCGGGGATGATACCTGCAGCTTCTCTGGCTTCCGCCCGGCCACATTGACTGTCACCAACTTTTTTAAGCAGGTGTCTGACTGGGAGGCAGGGGACTGCCAGGAGAGGTGCTTGGGGACTCTCCCCACCCTTGTGGTTGCTTGGATCCTGGGGACTCAGCCCTTTATCCCTGGCTCATGGGGACCTGTCCCTTGCAGGAAGCGGAACGGCTCAGTGATGAGGACCTCTTTAAATTCCTGGCGGACATGCGGCGTCCATCGTCCCTGCTGCGGCGTCTGCGGCCTGTGACCGGTGCGTGGTGCCCCTGTCAATAAGGGAGGGTTCAGTGAACCCGCACTAAGCACCTGCTGTGTCAGGCGCCAGGGACTCAACTCTGACCGTAATTGACAAATTCCCCAACTCAGGGGCTGAACTTTCAATGGAGGCCACAGATAAAAGAAAAAAATGAGCGTCAAGTAGGGATCATGGGGGGCGGTCACGTCATCTCTGAGGGTGAGAGAGGAGTTGAGGGTGACTTGGAGCTTTATACACCTGAAGATCAGAGCCACCAGCAGGCAGCCGGGGGAGACAGGGCCTCACCTGCGTAGCCCCAGGGGGGTCCCCTGGCCAGAGGCTCCCAGACAGGTGCAAACTGCTTCCTCCTCCCCAGCCCAGCTCAAGATCGACATTTCCCCAGCCCCTGAGAACCCCCATTTCTGCCTCTCCCCTGAGCTGCTTCACGTCAAGCCCTACCCAGACCCCCGGGGCCGGCCCACTAAGGAGATCATGGAGTTCCCTGCGCGCGAGGTCTACTCTCCCCACACCTGCTACAGGTACCGTCCCTGGAGTGGCTGGGCCCTGGCATGGGGGACATTCAGGAGTCCTGGCAGGCAAGGTCTCCTTTCCCACAGACACACACAGACACCCAGGGTGACATGCCACTGCTCTGCTTTAGTGCAGGATGTGTGGGCACAAAGGGATGCGCGTCCTTCCTCCACCCGCCCAGGGAGGCCATGTCCTCCGCCATCCACCCCGCCTGCTTCTGTCTCTGCTCTGTGGCTGGAAGCGGCGTGCCCTGGCCGGCCCCACTGGACAGGCAGCTCCTCTCTGCTTGGGGGCCGCATGGAGCACAGAAGTGTCCCTTGCTTCACGACTGGTCCTCTGTTCTGCCCAGGCAGGCTCAGGCTGGAAGTGCCGCCGTGTGGAGTCTGGGGAGGGAGACGGGGAGTTTGGCTCAGCCAAACTGGGGCCACTGGACACCAAGTGGGGGGCCCTTTCCGGCTCCCTGCACGTGCCCCAGCCAGCTGCCCTGCATGCCAGGCCCCCACCAGGCTCACCTCTCCTGGATCCGCCACAGCCAGTGTTGCTGAGCTGCCATCTCCTGCCTCTGTCGCTGCACGTGTCCCGTGAGGGCCCATAGGAAGTGGCTCTGCTTGTCAGCGTGAGCCTGTGTGGTAGGGAAGAACCTCAGTGGGGGCCTCCTCACCTCTCATCCCCCGACCCTGCCCAGGCCTCCCTGTTACATTGACTGGGGCAAGTCAGTGATGCTCTCTGGCCTCAGTTTCCCCATCCGTAAGATGAGTTTAAGACGGGACTTTCTTTGTGAAGTTATGAGCATCACATGGTCTATTAAAGGGCATCGAACAGTTCTAGATACTTATTGGGCACTCACGACTTACCAGATACCTTAGTAATAAGCACATATTGAGTACCTACTATGTACCCTGCCCTTGAATTGAATTGCTCTGAAATATCAACTGTGCTCTATTTGCAAATGGGGAAACCGAGGCATGGAAAGGGATGTGGGTTTTGCTCAGGGTCACAGAGTAGAGGTCATAGAGCTGGGAAGTATCTAGGACTCAAGGTTCAGAAGAGAGTTCTGGCCAGAAGTCAGAGTCTCAATCCTCCCAGGGCCAAGTGCCCCTTACCTTTAAGGCCTCAAATTCTTGGCGGGCATGGCCTAGCCAGGCACCCTGCAGCTGGGCTTCCAGTCGTTGCACGCTGTCCCGCAGTACCCGCTGGGCCTGGGCCACCTCCGTTAGCACCTGGGCTGTGGCCTCTGCCTGCAGCTGCAGATCATCCTCCTCTAGCTGTTCGGGAGATAGTGGGGTGTTAGGAGCCAGCTCCTCTGTGTTTGCCCAGGACTCGCTAGGTTTCATCACTGAGGTCTTGCATCTTGGGACCCTCTTCAGTTCTGGGCAAAACTGGGGCCACTGGACACCCTACACACTCCTACCCACCCCCACAACACCCCCGCTGCCCTACCCACCTGTATCTCCAGCAAGCTTGTGCGAAGTTCCTGAGCTGCGTCCCGGCCCTGGCTGACTTGTAGTCCCAAGAGCCCCAGTGCTTGGCCATAGAGGCCCAGGCTCTGCCCGGCCTCTGTCAGTCGGGCCTCCGTGGTCTTGTACACGCCGTTGAGGGCCTGGCCCAGCTGCAGGGCCCCGTGGAAGAGCAGGGTCAGTTCCTCATGCTGTGCCGGCTCCAGGCCACCCATGGGGGCCACTGGGGCAGGCTGGGCCACTGCTGCCAGAGCCCACAGGAGGCACAGAGTGAGTGCAGGCATGGCTGAAGGACAGGGGTGTGGGCACAGTGCTGCTGCCGCTGCCTTTTATGTCCCCACACTGCCATTAACCCCCAGTCAATCGTTAACTGGCCACCAGCTGCCCCGTGTTGTGCAAGGGCCTGGCAGGGGCGTAATAGTTGCATCAGGCGAGTGTCCGGCCGGGCCACGCTGAGATCACGCTGGCTGGGGCTCAGGGCCAGTTGTGGGTTGGGGGCACTAGGAGGGATTGGCCCAGGCATCCATGGAGGGGCCCTGGGGCTCACGCTGAAAAAGCTTATGCTTTCCCTCTGATGGGCAGCAGGACAGCGGTGACTGTGTGGACACGGGGTTCACCTAGAGCTGTTCCAGTGGCCACGCGGCACCAGCTCTCCTCTGGCACTTCCCAGCCTGCAATGCGGGGTCTTTGCTTTGCAGCTTAGGTGGGAACCCAGGTCTCTGGGCGTGCTGAGCCAGCGCTCTGCCCCCGGCCACACTCTCACCCCAACACCGGAGTCCTTGTGGACCTGGTTGGTGGCCAGGGAGCTTGAACATGTGGCAGAATCCTTCCCAAGGACACATAGATTCACTCCAGGGCCCACGTATGCCTCAGATCAGCATGAGTGCCATTTTACTCCCTGGATGACTGGGGGCAAGTGCCTCAGTTTCCTTACCTGTAAAGTGGGGGTGCTGTGTGTCCCACCTTGCTGGCTGCTTGTAAGAAGTAAGTGAATTATTTCATTTTGAGTCCTGGGCAAATACAGAATTAACCCTGGCATCCAGTAGGTGCCACATAAGTGTTTGGTGCAGTGATTGTTGTTGGAGTTACCTGTCATCATTGGTGCTGTTGTAAATTTTTGGTTGAGTGGCCTGATGTTCCATTATACAGATAGGGAACCTGAGGCCCACGGGTAGGTTGGGACTTATCCAGAGTTGCAGGGTAGGAGGCAGCACCCTGACCCCAGCCCCACCTTCCAACTCTGGTCACAGTTTTCCCACCTGAGGGACAGGCCACATAACTCTACAGGTCTCTTCTGGGGAAAGGACAGCTGGGCCCGAAGAACCTAGTCAGTCTGGGCCTCTGTGGCCGGGCAGGTCAGCCTGGCAGGGATCAGGCTGCACTGCTGGCCACCTGGCTTCCTCGGCCTCCCTAGACTCCCACCTGTGCCCTGAAGGTGCCCATCTTTCCCCAGCCTCTGCCATTCGTATCTCATGCCTGGTGCTGGATCGGCCTGCCCTCAGCTCAGTGCCCCAGCCTTGTGACCCCCTTCCCCCTGTGACTGTGTCCCTCTGAGCCCTGCCCTCGCCCTAGGAACCTGCTCTACGTGTACCCGCACAGCCTCAACTTCAGCAGCCGCCAGGGCTCCGTGCGCAACCTCACTGTGCGAATCCAGTACATGGCTGGCGAGGACCCCAGCCAGGCCCTGCCGGTCAGTGTCTGCGCCCCGGGGAGCAGCAGGGATGGGTCATCCCGGCGGGTCCCTCATGTCCCCACTCCCCCAGGTCATCTTTGGCAAGTCCAGCTGCAGCGAATTCACACGTGAGGCCTTCACCCCTGTGGTCTACCATAACAAGTAGGTGGGGATGGGGCCGGGCAGGGACGGTAGGGAGAAGGGACAGGGGAGGACCTGCAGACACTCCTGGGGTCAGGGACACACCTAGGCATGGAGCCAGGAAGAAAGGAGGTGCAGTGCCCAGAGCCCTCTGGGGGCCGCCAAGGCCAAGGAGAGGACCCCGCCATGCTGGACCCGACGTGGGGCCCCAGCCCTCCAGCTGACCCCCAGCCTGCCCTGCCAGGTCCCCTGAGTTCTACGAGGAGTTCAAGCTGTGCCTTCCGGCCTGCGTCACCGACAACCACCACCTGCTCTTCACCTTCTACCACGTCAGCTGCCAGCCCCGGCCGGGAACCGCCCTGGAGACGCCCGTGGGCTTCACTGTGAGCCCAGCCGCCCTCGGAGCCCTGCCTGTCCCCTTCCTGATGCTGCGCCCAGGCCTGACCCCTGCTCTCTCCTCAGTGGATCCCGCTGCTGCAGCACGGCCGCCTGAGGACTGGCCCCTTCTGCCTCCCTGTGTCCGTGGACCAGCCGCCACCCAGCTACTCCGTGCTCACACCCGACGTACGCGCCTGGGCTGCCCGCCTCCTGACGCTGTCCCCTGTAGCGCCCACTGATGCCCTGGCCACCTTCTGTCAACGTTTCTGTCCTCGCAGAACCCCACGGGCGAGCGTTCCCGAGACCCCACCTGACTTCCACCAGTCCCCCGGGAGCCTCGTCCTCTGGGGTGTCCTCCCCTCCCTCCCATTGCGTGTCCCTTTCTCTCCCCTAACTGGCCCTCACTTCTGCGCTCACTGACCCCATAGCAGCCTCACTTCGCTGATTATTGCGCCCCAGGAGTTCGTCCAGGGCTGCCTCTGCCCCTCCACCCCTGTTAGTGTGCGTGGCCCTCCCTCTTCCTGTCCAGCTGTCCGTCAACACCCGGGGGCTCAGGCCCCCTACAGCGTTCCTGACTCATCGTTTCCTCCAATTAACCTTCACCCGTATCTGTCCTCTCGTGTGCGTGGTGTCCTCTCTGCCTGGCGGACCCTCTTAGTCCACCGGGACTGGGCTGGGGGCAGGGTGCTCGTCTGCTCCCTCGGGCTAGGCCACGCTCAGGCCATGGTGTCGCAATGGCTGGGGCGGCCTGGTGGCCTGATCTGTGGGGGAGGGTCCTCCAGTGCCCACCAGGCACCTCCCTCCCGCAGGTGGCGCTGCCGGGTATGCGCTGGGTGGACGGCCACAAGGGTGTGTTCAGCGTGGAGCTCATGGCTGCGTCCTCTGTCCACCCCCAGGTATGGGGTGGGGTGGGAACCCAGGAGTCCTGCCCTGCTGCCCTCCCGGTTGCTATGCAGTTGGGTAATAGTTGTCGCTGGCCAGCGAGGCCTGGCCTCGAGCCGTGGACGTGACTTTGATCAGCTGGCCGGGCTCTCAGGGAAGCTGCTGACTCAGATGGAAGTGGCCTTGGTCCCCGGGGCTTTCCTGGACCGGCAGCCCGGCTCCCTTTGTGTCCCCCACCCAGGACCCACACCTGGACAAATTCTTCACTTTGGTGCACGTGCTGGAGGAGGGGGCCTTTCCGTTCCGACTCAAGGACGCGGTGCTGAGCGAGGGCACCGTGGAGCAGGAGCTACGGGCCAGCCTGTCGGCGCTGCGCCTTGCCAGCCCCGAGCCCCTGGTGGCCTTCTCCCACCATGTGCTGGACAAGCTCGTGCGCCTTGTGGTGCGGCCCCCCGTCATCAGTGGCCAGATGGGTGAGCAAGGGTGGCCTCGGGCCTCAGTTTCCCCATCCAGAGAGCGACCCCCTCAGTGCCCTGATCCTGAGTTCCTCCTGTAGTCAACTAATTTCCTCTGGCCTCAGTTTTCCTATCTGAAAAATGGCCCCAGTCTCCGGCACCCAGAGCAGGTCCTCTGAAATCCCTTGATAGCCACTTAAGTCCTTCGACCCTAATGACTCTTCCTCTGGAAGGTCAGTAGGCAGGGAAGAGGCCTTGGGCCCTGGAACTTGAACTCTGCTCTGCCCGGCAGTGAACCTGGGCCGTGGAGCCTTTGAAGCAATGGCCCATGTAGTCAGCCTCGTCCACCGGAGCCTGGAGGCAGTCCAGGATGCCCGTGGTCACTGCCCGCTGCTGGCTGCCTACATCTACTACGCCTTTCGCCTTCCTGGTGCTGAGCCCAGCCTTCCAGGTGGTAAGTGATGGTGGAAAACCCTGGGAGACAAGAAAAATCTGAGAAGAGCAACTCAGAGAAAAGAGTGTGTGCAAAGGCCCCAGGGCCACACAGGCCTGCACTGAGCTGGCAACTTGCAAGAGAGAACATTTCACCCACTTTTGCCCCAGCCACAGGAGTGTGACCCCTGTACACTGGACTGGCAGCTGATTCGACCATTCAGCAAGCATCTTCATTAGGTTGTGGCAGGGACTCAAGCTAGGGTGCCTGCATTT
Source organism: Marmota flaviventris (assembly GCF_047511675.1). NCBI lineage: Eukaryota > Metazoa > Chordata > Mammalia > Rodentia > Sciuridae > Marmota > Marmota flaviventris. The sequence continues at coordinate 211,208,634 of NC_092498.1, forward strand.
AAATCCTTGTTCTGTTGCCTGCAAGCTCTGTGACCCTGGGCAAGGAATTTGACCTCTCTGAGCCTGTTTTCCCATTTGTGAAACAGTGATAATAGGGCTGGGGTTGTGGCTCAATGGTAGAGCGCTCACCTTGCACATGTGAGGCCCTAGGTTCAATCCTCAGCAGCACATAAAAATAAATAAAACAAAGGTATTGTGTCCATCTACAACTAAAAAATAAGTATTAAAAAAAAACAACAATGATAATAACAGTACCAGCCTCGAGGAGATGCTGGTAAGAATAACTAACCTAATCCATGCAGAATGCTTGGTACAGAGTGAACGTCCAGTAAAAACTGGATTTGGGCTGGGGGTGTAGCTCAGCGGTGGAGCACATGGCTAGCATGCACAAGGCCTGGGCTTCAATTCCCTGAACCATAAAGAAAATTAGAATTATTTTTTTTTTTCTTGGTTCCAGGGATTGAATGCAGGGGCACTTGCCCACTGAGACACATCCCTAGCCCTATTTTGTATTTTATTTAGAGACAGGGTCTCACTGAATTGTTTAGTGCCTCGCTTTTACTGAGGCTGGCTTTGAACTCTATGATCCTCCTGCCTCAGGTGTGCACCACCAAGCCTGGCAAATTCTTGCTGTTGAATAGTTAAATCATATGTGCCAGGCACCATTTCCAGTGTTCTTCAATCTGTGCAAATTGCTATGAAGCAGTTGCTATTTTCATGCCCATTTTACAACCTGGAAGCGCAGAGAAGGAAAATGGCTGTATCGAGCGAGGGCCGAGGATTGGGAGGGGGCTGAGACTCATCAGGCAGGTGGGCCAGGGCTGACCCTACTCCGTCCATCCCCAGGGGCCCCTCCGGTGACTGTGCAGGCTGCCACACTGGCCCGTGGTTCCGGCCGCCCTGCAAGCCTCTACCTGGCCCGTTCTAAGAGTGTGAGCAGCAGCAACCCCGACCTGGCTGTGGCCCCTGGCTCCGTGGATGATGAGGTTTCCCGCATCCTGGCCAGCAAGGTAGGGCGAAGTGGCCATGGCCTCCGAGTGGGCCGGGGGCGGGGGGCAGGAATCCCACTGCTGATGAGAATGGAAAACAGAGAGCACGACTTGGAGAGGACACGTGTCCTGGCTGCCGGCCAGCGTGTGGCTGTCATGGAGGGGGGCTGCAGGTCAGACTTTGTGCTGGCTCTAGCCACCACCCGAGGATGGGTGGTGGAAGCTTGGACGGCCTGACCAAAGAGTCGTGTGTACCCAGCGTGGCAGGCGCATACATGCATGTGCCCCGGACACAAATGTACACGGGTGCATATACACATGCACCCCACGCTCGTACACACTGCATACGCATCTGTACCTTGCTCGTACACACACGGCGCATATGTGTGTATGCCCGTGCTCATGTGCGTGGCTGCATATGTGCATGCATTCCACGCACTTGCATGCACGGGTGCACACACTTGTGTGGGCACACATCTAGTTCCGGGTGTTTTGTGCTGCTCTCCTCGCCCTCCTCTCGGGACGCTACCACCCCCCCGTGTATCTCCAGGGCGTCGATCGCTCACACTCCTGGGTGAATTCTGCTTATGCTCCAGGAGGCACCAAGGCTGTGCTGCGGCGGGCGCCCCCTTATTGTGGGGCCGACCCCAGACAGGTGCCCTTCTTACCTGCCCTGAATGCATGTGACTCCATCTCAGCATGAGCTCCTCCCACCTTCCTGGCTGTGACCAACTAACCTAGGGGGGCTGCCTGAAGGAGGTGGCAGCCCCTCCTGCCTTTGTCTGGGGCTGTGGAGTCTGTGCTGCAAGAATTGCTGGGTTGTTTCAACCTACCTTTTGCTGTCACATAGGCCACAGCCTCAGCAGAGACACAGCACTGGGGTGATATGCAAAGAGCATGTAAATTATATGCAAATCCAGCCACCTATAACCTCACTGCCCTGCATGGCCTGTTCCCTCCCTTTGATCCACCTCTGTCCGGGGGACTCTCAGCTGTCTCCTTGGCATAGGCAACTGAATGGTGTCAAGGGTGAAGCACTGGACCCCTGGAATCCCACATCCCTTTCAGACAAAGGCTCCCCTCTACCATGCATCTGGCCTGGGAGATGCTTTGGTTCAAGTCCCAGCTGTGCCATGTCCCCAGCTGGTGCTCCAGGCAATGGGCTGAATCTCTCTGGTCCCCATTTTCAATGGGGCCGTCTCCCTGGGTGTTCAGATATGGCAGAGGCGCTCAGAAAAGGGCACAGCAGCACAGTCCCAAGCCTGGGCACTAGTTGGGCCGAGGCAGAGCTGGTTCTACTATGAGGAATGCTCCGCGCCCTGCCCCACCCCGAGTCCCCAGTTAGTCAGGGAGATAGACACAGACATGCAGGTGTGTACCTCTGGGGAGGAACAGCCTGAGAGGAGGTGAACGGAGACAGAACAGGGCACCAGCTTTCCTCCTGGAGGACTGGGGGGACCTCTCCAGGAAAGGGACGTTTTTTGCTGGACCTGAAGAGTGAGATGAGCCAGGGCGAGTGGGTGTGGGTTCCAGGCAGAGGGAAAGGCACACACAGATGGTACCCAGCTCAGATGACACCGGACAGCAAAAGGAGGCTGCCCTGCTCGCCTGGTCCCAGAGCCTGCCACCTGCCTCCCGTGCCACACCTGGGGAACTGTCAGCAGCACAGGCAGGGGACTTTTGCACAGACCTCTCCCAGATCACTGGCAATCTCAAAGTCTGGGTTCGTGGGCCTTGCCTGTCCCCCCTCAGCATTTTTTGGGGGATGCTGAAGATTGAGCCCAGAGCCTTGTGCCTGCTGAGAGCGTGTGCTCTGCCACCCAGCTGCCCCTGCCCTAGCACTTTTCACAGGGCTGTCGTCAACATTCTCAGTTCCCTGAAGAATCAGGGAGGCCTCGCAGAGCAGGTGGGGGGTGATGAGGCTGTGGAAGGGGGCCCTCCAGGCAGGAGTAGCGCTGAGGCTGGCCTTGTGGTGGGTGAGCCCGGACGTGGCTGGACCATGGAACTGGAGGCCCCCAAGTGCCAGGGCAGGTCTCCATCATGAGATCTGCTCCCCTCCTGTCCGGCACAGGAGAGGGGCGGGTGGAGCTTGGGCCTCTGTACCTGTTCCACGGGCAGGAATCACCGAGGCCAGCTGAGGCCCCACACGAGGCTGGAGCAGGGCCCGGCCTGGAACCTGGGGCTCTCGATAGCATCTCGCCTCCTGTGCTCATCTGCTTTCTCCTCTGGTCGCACCCGCCTCTTCCATCCATGCAGCCCACCTCACCACTCCTTCACACTCTGCGCCTCGTCCACTCTCGTGGTCACCTCCTGTGGCTCCAAACCCCTTCACAGCCCCTCTGGTTTCATCTCCTCCCCCCTGTGCTGTCTGCCACTCGCACTGGCCAACCTCGGTCCGAGCTGGGACCCAGTCTATCCACCTTCCCCTGTCGGTGGTTCCACATTCTCACCTGTTCTGGTCACACTGGTTTGTCACCTCCTCACTACGTGTCACTTTTTTTTCATCGACTTGACTCTAGCTACTCCTTCTCGATCCTCGCCTCCACCACCCTGGCCAGCCCACACCACCTTGACCCCTCCCCGGCCAGTGCACACAGACCGTGCCTCCTCCCCTCTGCCCTCACCAGCCCCCCATGGCCCCCACACACTGTCTCAACCCGTTCTCTGTTGCTGTAACAAAATACCTGAGACTAATTTATGTGGCTCCAGATCTGGAGGCTGGGAAGTCCCAGAGGATGGTGCTGGCATCAGATGGGGACTTTTGTGATCACTGTATCCTAACTTTTGTGTCACAGCAAGACACAAAGGTACTTGTTCAGGTCTCTTCTTGTAAGCCACCGATGCCATCAGGAGGGCCGACCCTCTGACCTCATCCAGTCCTAATCACCTCCCCGAGGCCCCCATCCCCAAGCACTATCAATGTGTGACTTTGGGTTTTAAGTTCACAAATCATGACACTTCAGGGACACACTAAGACCACAGCGCACATCCACGTGGAAGCGCTTTTTCCTCTTCTTTTCCTCCTACCCATGTCCATGAGGACACATTTTTTCTCCATTCAGATGAGTCCACGTGGACCTCTGTCTCTCCCACCATGTCCCTGCCACCCCCCCCACGCCAGCTCTCCTCGCCATCCATCCTCTCCATCCCATCCCATCCTAGGCCATCGACTGCAGCTCTAGCCGAGCCTCCTCCTACCTCGAGGCCTCCTCCACGGCCCTGCCAGCCCCCCAGCCGAGACCCACTGTGCAGAAGGTAGTGGGGGGGACGGGTGGGTTCCATGTTTTTTGTTCCCGGCCCCCAGCAAAGGGATCCAGAGCTGCTCCCCGATCCAGAGCCCAGCCTGGGAACTGGCACCTCAGCTGCTCTTGCCCCTGTCCTTCCGCATGGCCTCTGCTGTTGACCCCAGTCCTCGAGCCTCAACCTCCCTTGCCATGCTCTCCAGGGGCGGTGTGGGAGGGGGTGGCACCTGGCTCTTGGTGACGCCCACCCTGCCTGCAGCTGCTTCACGAGGAGCTGGCCCTGCAGTGGGTGGTGAGCAGCAGCGCTGTGCGCGAGGCCGTCCTGCAACACGCCTGGTTCTTCTTCCAGCTCATGGTGAGACCCCTGCTCTCGGCCCAAGGAAAGAGACCCCCAGGCAAGACCCTTAAAAAATCCCTGAGGTTACACCTTAGACCCCCTGAGAAGTGGCCTCCAGAGATGCTCACAGAGAGAGGACCCCGCTTCCCTGGGAGACTGGGAGACAGGTCACTCTCATGAGCCACTTCCACTCAGAGAGGGGACCTCCCTCCTCGAAGAGGTGTCCCCACACAGAGAAGGATCAGGCTTGAGACCACCTCCAGAAATTTAAGAGGTCCCCTCCTGAGAGGATGTGGCCACATCACCAGACCCCTAATGCACCCACAAAACCTAACCCAGGGCTCCCTCAAACTCGGAACACGGGTCCTAATCTCTGGCCCCCCCAGACTGCCCAAGCCTTTCCCCCACCCCAGGCTTCCCACTCCTGAACCCAGGGCTGAGGACCCCCGGAGGCTCTGCCCGTGGCTCCTCAAGCCCCGCCCACGCCACAAAGTCCACCCAGAGCCCTCAGGCTCCTCCCTCGGCCTTGGCTACAGGGCTCAGCCCCACCCCCACTCCCACGGTCCTTCCGCTAAAACCCCGCCCCTCGCCTGTTCGCCCCGCCCCCAGGTGAAGAGCATGGCTCTGCACCTGCTTCTGGGCCAGCGGCTGGACACGCCCCGCAAGCTGCGCTTCCCTGGGCGCTTCCTGGATGACATCACTGCCCTGGTGGGCTCTGTGGGCATGGAGGTCATTACTCGCGTCCACAAGGTGAGAGATTCGTGACCTCAGTGAGGGGAGGGGCTAAGCGAGGCTTGGGGCCAGCCAGGTGAGGCACCAGTCCTGCCCCATGCCTACGGCTGCCAAGCCACAAGGCCAGCCTTTGGATGGGTCTGTTCCTGTTTCTTGAGTACCTGGGGTACACAGCCCTATTTTGGATGTAAAGACACATCAGTAAACAAAACAAAAGCTTTGCCCTCTTGCAGCTGAGTTTTAGGGGGAGACTGAAGGTGGTGAGGGAACAATCTCTGGGAACCGGGGAAACAGCAGTCCAGGCAGGAGAAACAGCAGATGCAGAGGCCACGAGGCAGGACTGTGCCTGGCGTTGAGTAGGCGAGTATGGCTGGAGTGGAGTGAGCAGAGCAGATCCATTAGCTCTTAGCACAGGGCCGGTATGCAGTAGATGCATAATAAGTAGATATTGCTATTCTGAGATCACCAATTCCAATACCTGTGAGAGTTGGGCAGACAGTAATAATCAGGATAATAATTAAATGGAGCATTTATTGAGTACTTACTGTGTATCTAGGTATAGTACCTAGATGCTATTAAATTCTAATTGGGGCTGAGCACGGTGCAGCACACCTGTAATCCCAGTGGCTTGGGAGGCGGAGGCAGGAGGATAGCAAGTTCAAAGCCAGCCTCAGCAGTTTAGCGAGGCAGAAAGCAATTCAGTGAGACCCTGTCTCAATAAAATACAAAATAGTGGGCTAGGGTTTGGGCTCAGTGGTTGAGCATTTGCTCAACATGTGTGAGGCACTGGTTCGATCGTTGGCACCACATAAATAAACTAAATAAACAAAGTAAAGGTATTGTGTCCATTTCCAACTAAAAAAAAAAAAAAAATACAAAATAGGGCTGGGGATGTGGCTCAGTGGTCAAGTGCCCCTGAGTTCAATCCCCAGTACCAAAAAAAAAAAAAGTTCTCCTAATTGCACATGAAGGTAGTTTTTTTCCCCATATTTAGTTTTTAGTTGTAGTTGGACACAATACCTTTATTTTATTTATTTTTTTATGTGGTGCTGAGGATTAAACCCAGGGCCTCACACGTGCTAGGCACGTGCTCTACTGCTGAGCCCCAGCCCCAGCCCATAGTTAAGTTGTTTTTTTTTTTTTTTTGCTCAAAATCTTTCTTTTAATTTTTTTTTTTACACAATACCTTTATTTTATTCCTTTATTTTTTTTATGTGGTGTTGAGAATCGAACCCAGGGCCTCGCACGTACTAGACGAGTGCTCTACCGCTGAGCCACAGCCCCAGACCCTTTCTTTTGAATTTTTAAGAGCAAAATAAAATTATTTGGGCTGGGGATGTGGCTCAAGCAGTAGCGCGCTTGCCTGGCATGCGCAGGGCGCTGGGTTCGATCTCAGCACCACATAAAAATAAAATAAAGATATTGTGTCAACAGAAAACTAAAAATAAATATTAAAATAAATAAATAAATAAAATAAAATTATTTAATTTCGGTTTGAAAGTATTTTACAGACATGATTTATGAGTATGCCACAATGAAAACTATGAAATTAGTTTTGTTGTCTCCATTTTACTGACGAGGATGTTGAGGCAGAGCATAACTGATTGGCTTAACCTGGTGCCACACACAGGAAAGGGGTTGGATGAGGACTTGAAGCCATCCACCCGCTGCAGAGCCTGGGTCCTCACTGCCAGCTTCAGTGAGGAGAGGGGGGCTGATGGTGACCAGAGAATGCTTCAGATGGGCAACCTGCTCAGCTCCCGCCAGCCCAAACCCCGCAGGAATGTCTCTGCTGAGACCTGATGTCTGATTTTAAAGAGAAATAGCACTTTAGGATTCAAAAGGAACTTTCTGGTTTTTGAAACACATTCTGGCCCAAGCCAGCCCTTGCACAATCCCATGTGACCTCTGGCTGGTCTTGAAGGTCTGGCTTCACGGGAGCCTTTCCAAGGGCTGACCTGGATTGTGCAGAAACCAGCCCCAGAGGGCCTGCAGGGAAGAGCCATGCTCCTGAGCAGCTGCACTGTGGCTGCCCCCAGGGGACATCAGCCACAGCCACTGTGTTTCATTCACTCACTTAATATTTGCCAAATACTATCAGCCTCCATACAGAAGGCTGACTTAGTCTCTGTCCTCCTGTGGACTCAGAGTCCAGTTCCTTTAGGGTCGCAGGGAACTAACTGAGGCTAACTTGTAAGGCCACCAAGTGGTTGACAAGAGCAGGAGGGCAGAACAAGGCCCCACCAGATCTCAGGTCCTGCTGGTCTCTTCTGTTCCTCATACTTTCCAGGCACATTCTGCCTCTGTGCCTTTGCACTCACTGTTCCCTTTACTTAGAATGCCGTTCTCCCCTTGGCTCTTTCTCATCCTTTGGAAATTGTGAAATTTCGCCCTGTTCTATTGTCTTTGAACCTGCAGTTCCTTTGTTTATTGTCTTTCTTCCCCACATGAGACTGTGTGTTAGACAAGCAACGGGACAATGTCTGTCTCATTCACAGGGTTAAGCACACAGCAGGTGCTCAATTGATGCTTGTTAAATGATTGCTATGTGTGTATCAGGGCAGAGATTAATGTGCTTGAACACAATCACAAATGCTTTAAAAATCACAAAGTTCAAATGCTTTGATCACAGAGTTTATTTCTGAGCGTATGTAGGCTACAAGGAGCTCCAGAGTGTGGCCTGGCCCTGGCCCTGGCCCTGGGGGTTCACCATGGCGCCCACATCAGACATTGCAGGCTGTGGGAAGGGGAAAACCTACCTTTCCACTTAAGTGGTCGCCTCACTTCCTTTTCAATCCCACTGGCCAGATTGTGGTCACATGGCTGTGCTCAGCTGCAAGGGAGGCTGGGAAATGTAGTCTGCCCAGTTCTGAACTCTGGACAAAGTTGCAGTATCTTGGAGTGGAGTCGAGCTCTGCAGCTGGCATGCTATTCAAATCTGGGTGAGAGTGGAAGGAAGAGAGCATCCTGGATGGAGCATGGGGAAGGGAGGGACGTCAGGGAGGACAGCCAGGAAGGGACTGAGTTCCTCGAGCCCAGAGATGGAGGTGTCAGGATGACCCAGGGCTTGGGGGCAATGGCACAGCTCGTGGAGGTCACTAGTGGCCTTGGTGACAGCCCAGCAAGGCAGTATGGATTTGGACTGAGAGTTTCTGTGTCCCCAGGACGCAGAGCTGGCCGAACGCCTCAACGCCAGCCTGGCCTTCTTCCTCAGTGACCTCCTGTCCCTGGCAGACCGCGGCTTCGTCTTCAACCTGGTGCGAGCTCACTACAAGCAGGTAGGCGTCAGTGTGGCCAGTGACGTGGCGGAGGACACGTGGGGTGATGCGCAGGGCAATGTTGGCATCCCCAGTGATTGCCCCTTCCCTACAGGTGGCCACGCGGCTACAGTCCGCCCCTAACCCCACAGCGCTGCTGACCCTCCGCTTGGACTTCACCCGCATCCTGTGCAGCCACGAGCACTACGTGACCCTCAACCTCCCCTGCTGCCCCCTGTCACCCCCGGCCTCGCCTTCCCCATCTGTGTCCTCCACAACCTCCCAGGTAGGTAGGCCTCCACTTCTGCCTCCTCCCCTTGGCCTGGAACACACCTCAGCCCATCCTCTGTGGTTCCCTCATTTCTGTTTGGACCGCTGAGACCCAGGGCTGCTGCCAAGGTGGGCTGACCCTTTACCTTTGACTTTTCACCTCTGAACCTTCACCCTGGCCCATCAGTCTTGGCAGTTTCCCTGGAAGTAAAGCTTGATTTTTTCACCCCTGAATCTGAGAGTGACATTCCACCTGCTGTTTCTCAGTCTTCTGACTTTTGACCCCATGACCTGTCACCTACAGATAGGTGACCTCAGACTCTCAGTGCTGGCTTTAACCCCATGCTGTCACCTCCAGATGAGTTACCCCAGTCTCTCATCTCATGATATCATAACTCCAGTCACTCCAAGATGGCGTTGAGGTGACCTCACCTCCGCCCCTTGACTGCAGGCACTCTGCCGTCCCCCGTTTCTCCCGACCCTCTGCAGAGCTCCACCTTCTCCAGCCAGGCCCCGGACCCCAAGGTGGCCAGCATGTTCGAGCTGAGCGGACTGTTCCGGCAGCAGCACTTTCTGGCCGGGCTCCTGCTGACGGAGCTGGCTCTGGCCCTGGAACCTGAGGCCGAAGGGTGAGCCCAGATTCTGCGGGACCCCAGGGCAAGTGGCTGCGCCGGGAGCACGTGCTCCCTCCTGAGCACCCCGTCGCCCCGCAGGGCATCCCTCTTGCACAAGAAGGCCATCAGCGCCGTGCACACCCTGCTGTGCAGCCACGACACGGACCCCCGCTACGCCGAAGCCACCGTGAAGGCCCGCGTGGCCGAGCTGTACCTGCCGCTGCTGTCACTCGCACGGGACACTCTGCCACGGCTACATGACTTTGCTGGTCAGCAGGCCAGGGAGGGGTGGGTCACGTGGTCCAGGGTTCGGTCCCCCAAGGCCAGGGTGGGAAAGGCCAGAGCTCTCGGGTCAGAGCAGGGGCGAGAGGCCAGTTCTACCGCAGGCTCTGTGGAGCCCGCAGCCTCTCCAGCCTTAGATTCACCCGGAAAGTGGGGACAGTAATGGCACCAGTGACTTCACAGAGCAGTTGAGGTACCGTAGCTCTGACCTACTGTCAGCCCCTAGCCACAAGTGGCATTGTCCTGACACCTCCTGAGGGGGTGTGGGGGGACAGTGGGACGCGACTGGGTGAGAGGAAGGTGGGGCTGTGCGTCCACTCATCAGCAGACGCCCCGGGCCACAGAGGGACCTCGTAGACAGCGGCCGGCAGCACAGACCGGGCCTTGGGGGTCAGTCCCGTCCACCCTCCGGGGAGGCTCTCAGCGGTTTTCTCTTGAACTTCTTTCCTGCTCCGCTTTCTCTCCGCGCTCCTGGGACTCCGCTCCACGTACGTCCGCCTGGTGTCACACGTCAGCTGTGCCCACTCCTTTACCTCTGTGCTTCACCTGGGAAGTGTTCTGCCCACCTGTCTTTGAGGTCACTCATTCCGGTCTCTGTCCACCCTGCCATTGAATTCTGAATTTCAGATATTATATTTTCATTTGAAAAATGTCCAATTTCATTGTTTTTCATAGCCTTCATCTTGATGTTGAATTTCTCCATCTCTTGGCCCACTGTGCCTGTCCTTTCCTCTGATTTTAACTACGTTATTAATTTGTTTACTGATTTCTGAGACGGGGTCTTGCTGCACTGCCCAGGCTGGTCTCAAATCTCTGGGCTCAAGTCATCCCCAGCTGGGACTGGAGCTCACACCCCACACGTGGCAGATCTGCGGACATCAGCTTGTCGTATTCGTGTGTCTGCCTCTGCTGCCCCTTTTCCTCTCCTCCGTCTCATTTTCCTGTCTGGTCATGTGTCCTGTGGTTTTTTTTTTTATTGTGTTTTGGACGCTGTATACAAAGGAACCACAGGGCTGAAGCAATGTGGTCTTCCCCAGAGAGCTCTTCCCTTCGCTGTCAGGCAGAGGCCGTGAGGGGCGGATCCCCTCCTACGCTGAGCTGGGCTAGAGTTTCAGAAGTCTCCAGCGCAAGGCAGACGTGGGGGCATCTGTGGTCCCAGCTACTCGGGAGGCTGAGGCAGGAGGATCACTTGAGCCCAGGAGTTCAAGACCAGCCTGGGCAGCATAGGCCCAGTCTTTTAAAAAAAAGAGAGAGAGAGAGAGAGAGAGACTGAGACTCTAGGGAAAAAATCTGTAGTACATCTGTTTTCAGCTCCTCCCTCTGGTGACAGTTCTTTGAGGCCAGGGATATTTTTCAAGATAATAGATTTAGGGATCAGACTGTTGAGGTTCAACTCTTAGCTCTTCTCTTTACCTGCTTTGTGAGCCTGCACAAGTAACCTATCTGTACCTCAGTTTCCTCATCCTTAAGGGAATAATAAAAGTACCTGCCTCAGGGTTCTTTTGAAGTTTAAGAGTTAATTTAAAAAAAACAAAAATTTTTTTTGCAGTCAGTGCTGGGGATTGAACCCGGGGCCTTGCCGACTGATTAGAGCAGGAGGCTGCGGAAACACAAATGGGTGCTGTACGAACAGCCACCGTGTTGCTGCTGTTACTATTGTGGTCACAGTCTTCATCCTCTTTGCTGTTTGTGTGCGTGTGTGGTCCCAGGGACTGAACCCTATGGCTCTCTACCACTGAGGTGCATCCTTGCCCTTTTTACTTTGAGACAGGGTCTCACAAGTTGCCCAGGCTGCCCTTAAACTTGGGATCCTCCTGCCTCAGCCTCCCAGATAGCTGGGATTACAGGTGCACAGCACCACACGCAGCCCTCTGTGTCCCTAAGAGTCCTGTGGGCCAGGTTGTGGTCTAGCCATTGAGCACCTAGCAGTGCCCAGAGTAGACAGAGCCCAGGCTTCTGTGGGTCTGACAAACAGTAGCATAATTAGAATATCTAATTAAAAGCAGAAAGTAGGTTCTGGGTGTAGAAGTCAGATCCCAGCCTGACCTGGTGGGGAGGGGGTGATGTGAGACTTCTGGAACTTGGGGCCCGGGTTTGGCACTTGCTGAGGACTCATTCTTCTCCCCCATCCCCACCTCCCTGCAGAGGGCCCAGGCCAGCGGTCAAGACTGGCCTCCATGCTCGACTCAGACACTGAAGGCGAAGGGGATATTGGAAGTACCATCAACCCATCGGTGGCCATGGCCATTGCGGGTGGCCCCCTGGCCCCTGGCTCCCGGACCAGCATCTCACAGGGCCCTCCAACCGTAAGTATGAGGCTTGTGCCCGGGGACACCATCCAACTGGCTGAGAGAAGTCATGTCATGAGAAACACATGGGCCAGTATTCGTCTCAAGTGGAGAAAATGAACCGGCTCTGGCCCTCTCTGGCCCCAGGCATCTCGCTCCGGCTGCCCGCTTTCTGCTGAGTCCAGCCGGACGTTGCTGGTGTGCGTGCTGTGGGTCCTGAAAAACGCAGAGCCAGCCCTCCTGCAGCGCTGGGCTGCTGACCTGGCCCTGCCGCAGCTGGGGCGGCTCCTGGATCTGCTGTACCTCTGTCTGGCGGCCTTCGAGTACAAGGTCCGAGGGAATGGGCGAGGCTGTGGTGCAGGGCAGGCTCAAGGGGCCCGGTGGGCTGGCGCGCAGGGCTGGGGTGTCTGCGCACAGGCTCCCGCCAGGCTGAGGTCAAAAGGGCTTAGTTCTGTGTCAGCCAAGGAATAAGAATAGAATTTGGAAGGTGGTGAGATGGGAAAGAGAGAAGTGAGCTGCATCTTCTAGCGAAGATCTTAGAGGTTGTATGGGGCCCAGAGCAGAAGGACTGGGCTGCCCAGAAAGAGCAGAGGTCACTCTGAACCCCAGTCCTCTGGGCCCCCAGGGGAAAAAGGCCTTCGAGCGCATCAACAGCCTCACGTTCAAGAAGTCACTGGACATGAAGGCCCGGCTAGAGGAGGCCATCCTGGGCACCATCGGGGCGCGGCAAGAGATGGTGCGGAGGAGTCGCGGTGAGAGGAGGACCCGTCCCCACCAGCAGGCCACCTCAGTCCCCCAGCAGCAAGCTTTGCCCAGAAGGAAGTCTGTCAGCTGGGGTGTGGCTCATTGGTGGAGGCTTGCCTACCTCGCTCAGGCCCTGGGTTCCATCCCCAGTCCCACACAAAAAAGGAAGTCCCCCATGTGTCACTAGTGTCCATATTCTCCATCTGTCCTCATGTTATTTGGGTTTGGGGTGCCTGCCTACTCCGCAAGGTTTAGCTTTGCCCAGCATCCCTCAGGATTTTCCCATGACAGTGTCTTCATACTGTGTTTTTCCCATGCTCATGTGTGTCGTCCTGTTTTTATACATCTATGAACACGCGCTCACATCGCAGAGAGGAGCCCATTTGGGAACCAGGAGAATGTTCGATGGCGCAAGAGCGTTACACACTGGAAACAAACATCAGACCGCGTGGACAAGTAGGTCCAGTGTGTGTGATACTGTAACAAGCTACTCCAGGAAGGCTCTTTATAAAGAAAAGAGGTTTCTCAGTTGTATAGCACTTATTTAACACGCCTGAGGCCCTGGGTTCATTCCCAGCACCACACACACATACAAAAAAAAAAAAAAAAAAAGAGAGAGAGAGAGAAAGAAGAAGAAAAGAAAAATGGTTTAGAGTCTGAAAGTCCAAGACCAGGTGACCCCATCAGTTTTTGCCTCTGGCAGATGGCATCATGGTGGTGGGAGCCTGTGTGGGTGGAACCAGGCTTTTCCACCAGTCCACTCTTGAGAACTAAGGAGTCCCACAAGAACGACCTTAATCTCTGCTGAGGGACGTAAGGACATTGCGCTAATCCCCACTTCTGAATATTGCCATACTAAGGACCAAGCTGTCAGCACATGAGCCCTTGAGGGACATGCAAACTATATCGAACCGCAGCAGGCAGGGAGGGGTTCTAGAGAGCTGCTGCCCCACTGGGCAACCAGTGGAGGAAGGGAGCTCAGTTGTGACATGGGATCTGGCCCTGAGTGGCTTCACAAGACCTCATCTCCCCTTCAGGACCAAGGATGAAATGGAGCATGAGGCCTTGGTGGATGGGAACCTGGCAACAGAGGCCAGCCTGGTGGTTCTGGACACGCTGGAAATCATCGTTCAGGTAGGGTTTGATCCAGCATGTGCCCACACAGTGCCCTGTGATCTCCAACTCTACGCTCCCTTTCCTTCCCTAAGCCTGTAACCACCCCAGTCTCTAATACCTGGATTTCTGGCCCCTTTCCCCAAAGACGGTGATGCTGTCAGAGGCGCGAGAAAGCGTCTTGGGCGCGGTACTGAAGGTTGTGTTGTACAGTCTGGGCAGCGCCCAGAGTGCCCTCTTCTTGCAGCATGGCCTGGCCACCCAGCGGGCTCTGGTGTCCAAGGTGAGCACCCCTTGACTTCCACAATTCACAGAGTCATAATAGCTGCCCATTCACTGGGCATTTACTTGACAGTTTCATGAAACAGTCTCCTTAGCTGCAGTTTACAGAGGAAGGGACTGAAGCTCAGAGTGGTCACCCCACTCCCCCGGGTCACACAGCAAGGGTGCAGAGCCAGCTCTGACTTCACAGGCCACTGTTGATGGCCAAAGAGGGCAGAACAGCGATGCCCCTGCCCAGCCCCATCTGGCAGCTCCCGAGCCAGGACGGGGAAGGGCTAAACAGTGTCCTCTGGGTCCCGGGGGCAGTTCCCAGAGCTGCTGTTCGAGGAGGACACGGAGCTGTGTGCCGACCTCTGCTTGAGGCTCCTGCGACACTGTGGCAGCCGCATCAGCACCATCCGCACGCACGCCAGCGCCTCCCTGTACCTGCTCATGCGCCAGAACTACGAGATCGGCCATGTGAGTGGGGGAGGGGCTGCCTAGGCCAGGCTGGGGCAGGGCAACTGTGGGGGTCGCAGTGTCCCAAGGGGAAAGAGGGAGGGGTGGCAGTCACCGAGCATCTCAAGCATCTTGGGTGGGCAGAGGGGTCAGGATGAGGGGTTCAGGTGGGATGGGCTCCTCCATGCAGATGGGGGTAGCAGCCGGCAGCCTGGGCAGGTGCTGGATGGGGCCTGGTGTCCAGGCTCCCGGGCCACTCTATCTCCCCTGCCCCACAGAACTTTGCCCGTGTGAAGATGCAGGTGACCATGTCACTGTCGTCCCTTGTGGGGACAACGCAGAACTTCAGTGAAGAGCACCTGCGACGGTCCCTCAAGACCATCCTTACCTACGCTGAGGAGGACGTGGGGCTGCGGGATAGCACCTTCGCAGAGCAGGTGACGCCCGTGTCCCACCCTGGGCCAGCGGTCTGCCCTCCCCTTCCCAGCCCTGACCCCACCCTCGTTGGCCGTGGACATTCCCTGGCTCCAGGTGCAGGACCTGATGTTCAACCTGCACATGATCCTGACCGACACGGTGAAGATGAAGGAGCACCAGGAGGACCCCGAGATGCTCATCGACCTCATGTACCGGTGAGCCCGCCCGCCCGCCCGGCCTGCGGCCCTGCCCCGTGCCTCCTGGCCCCAGGAGAGAAGGGGCGGCAGGGAGGAGCAAGCCTGCAGTGACAGGAGGGACAAGTAAAGGGGCAGGAGAGCAGACAGGTGAAGCTGGCCGGCCAGCAGACAGACCCCTGAGGGGACGACGAGACACAGGGGACCACCAGGGAACGCACCGCGGAGCGTGTGTGCGGCCCAGCTCCCCTGCACTGTGACAGGGACCCGAGCTGTCAGCTCATAGAGAAGCTTCCTCCAGGCTCATGGTCTTGGAGGTCTTAGTCTGTGATCAGCCTCGTTCCTTTTGTGCCGTGGAGAGAGACACATGGTAGGAGCATGTGGCAGAGCAGGGCCCCTCCCTGTGACCAGGACACCGGGGAGGAGGAAGAGGCTGGGGCCCCAGATCCCCTTCAGGGCTTTCAGTGACCTGATGACATCCCTCGCGGCCCCACCTCTTAAGAGACCCATCACCTCCTGAGAGCACCTCTGGGGGTCAGGCCTTTACTTCATGGGCTCTAGGGGACACTGAGATCCAAGCTGTATTTGGCTGGAGATGACTGGGTGGCGGAGCGCTTCCCTGGTACATGCGAGGTCCCGGGTTCCATCCCCAGTGGGTGGGGGGAATTCCAGATGATAACAGAATGACAGATGAGAACCAGGACAAGTGAAGGGGAGGAGAGGTGAGGGGAGTTCACCTGTAGTGCCAGGTTCTCGGGAGGCCAAGGCAGGAGGATCACAGGTTCACGGCCAGCCTGGGCAACTTGGCAAGATGCTGTGTCAAAGTAAAATTTTAGAAAAGGCTGGGGAGGTTGCTCAGGTCGAGTGCCCTGTGCAAGGAAGGAGGGAGAGAGGGAGGGGGGGCAGGAGGGAAAGGAAAGAAAGAAAAGAAACGTGGAGTTGGGAGCTGGGCAGGGGGACCCACCTGTTGGAGATAGGGATGGCAGGGCACCTGGGAGGTGCCCACGGGGGTCAGGTGACACGGTGCACAGAAAGGAATGGTGAGTTCAGGGGGGTCAGGGTTCCACAGGTGAGCTCATGAGCAGGCAAAGTGAGAGTGACATGGGGTGGCAGTTGAGGGGACAAGAAAGAAGGAGGGGGTGGGATAAGTGAGGAGACAGGCAGATGGGGGAGGAGGGGAGATAAGTGTGGAGTCAGGTAAGCAGAAGGTGGACGAGGCGCAGCAGAGGAGACTTATAGGTCACCAGGAAACAGGTAACAGAGGACAAGTGAGGAGAGGGATGAGGGGAAGAGGTGAGGTGGGCCAGGAGGGGCCAGGTGAGCCGGAAGGCAGGTGTGGGAATAGATGAGGGGACAGGCAGGTGGGGGATGGGCTGGCAGGGGGATGGGTGGGGGACAAATGGGTACATGGGACCAGGTAAGCAGATGGGCGGCCCATGGCAGAGGGTGGGGTAGTGAGCCTCGTGGGTGGATGGTGTGTGGGAGGGACCCGTCCTCACGTCCCTCTCACTTGGACACCAGGATCGCCCGGGGCTACCAGGGCTCCCCGGACCTGCGGCTGACGTGGCTGCAGAACATGGCGGGGAAGCACGCGGAGCTGGGCAACCACGCAGAAGCCGCCCAGTGCATGGTGCACGCCGCCGCCCTGGTGGCCGAGTACCTGGCCCTGCTTGAAGACAGCCGCCACCTGCCTGTGGGCTGTGTGTCCTTCCAGGTGAGCGGGTGGGGGTGGCGAGCAGGGAGGGGAAGGCCAGGTGGGCCAGGCCAGGGTCTGACGCCACCTCCCACCCCAGAACATCTCGTCCAACGTGCTGGAGGAGTCCGCCATCTCCGACGACATCCTGTCTCCTGACGAGGAGGGCTTCTGCTCTGGGAAGCACTTCACCGAGCTGGGGCTGGTGGGGCTGCTGGAGCAGGCGGCCGCCTACTTCACCATGGTGAGGCCCGGGGCTGCAGCACAGGGCTCGGCCGGGGTGTCAGCTGACCTCTGCCCGTGCCTTTCCCTGCTGGGGACTTAGCAAGGACGATGTTGCTCCTCAGAAGCCCTCTTCCTGCCTTTCTCCCCATTACACCTTTGGAACAGGCCTGGCTGTAGCCAGCCCTCCTTCCACACACAGCTGCAACGGGAGGTTTGTTTCCATAGAACCTTTGCAGCAGTGGGAAGGAAGACAGAAGCTTATTGCTTCTGCCCTTTTCTGTCCTTTATAAAACCAGCCTCTGAGCCAGGCGCCGTGGCTCACACTTGTCATCCCAGCTACTCAGGAGGCTGAGGCAGGAGGATCGCAAGTTAGAAATTTAGCAATGCCTTGTCCCAAAATAAAAAAAATTAAAAGGCCTGGGGGTGTATGTAGCTCAGTGGTAGAGCACTTGTCTAGCTAGCGGGCACAAGGCCCTGGGTTCCATCCCCTATACAGCAGAATAATAAATAAAATATAAAAGCAACTCCCACTCCACTCTTTGGAACACCTATTCCATTTTATGGAATGAAGTGTGGCCCAATTCTGGAATTGAAAATAAAGCCAATTAACAGTTTTAAGTGACTGGGGATGTAGCTTATTGGTAGAATGCGTGCTTAGCATGTGTGAGGCCCTTGGTTCCACCCCCAGTACTGGGTGGTGGTGGGGGGAGTTTAAAGAAAGTTGTCATATGCCCCCTGCCCCATACCCATCACCCCAATTCTGCAGCTACCTGTGTTATTCTGTTGTGTTTCATCTCTTCTTCGTCCCTAACGTTTTTTTCCTGGAGTTTATTTTAGAGTATTTTTTGGTTTTTTGACGTATAAATGGACAGAGTTCACAGTTTTTATAAAATACATGCCGCTAGTGCATTTTAAACCCTCCCCCCGCTCAACATGGTCCAGCTGGTAGTGGACATCACCCAGGGGGTTATTAAGAATGCAGATCCGGGGCTGGGGTTGTAGCTCAGCAGTAGAGTGCTTGCCTAGTGCCCGTGAGGCACTGGGTTCGATCCTCAGCACCCCATAAAGGTATTGTGTCCATCTACAACTAAAAACATACTTAAAAAACACAGAGTCCTTGGCCTCTGCTACCCTCCAACCAGGCCCTGAACTTAAACGAGACCCCAAAGACTCGTACGCCTGTGCACGCCTGAGACACTCCGGCCTGAAACACATCCCAGCTGTCGCCCGTCATGTGCTCACTGCCTCTGTGTGTGGCCCTCACTGACAGAAAAAAGCCCTTTACAAAACTCTCCTCCCTTAGGAGCGAGTTCATAGGAATGCTTTACTATCACTTCATCCCGGTCCACGTTTGGATGTCCCTGATGTATCCTAGTTATCATTTTGGAGACTGGGGGTACAGCTCAGCGGTAGAGCACATGCTTAGCGTGCACAGGGCCCTGGATGCAGTCGCTGACACTGTGTGTGTGTACATAGATTTTTTTTTCAGTTGCCTATCTTGAACCAGGGTCCATAAGGGGCCCATCATTACTATGGCTGATGGGGGCCTTTCTGCGTGTGGGGGGTGGGGTTCTGGGGGTGGAACCCAGGGCCTCTCACAGGGTAGGCAAGTGCTGTACCACTAAGCTGCAGCTACAGCCCCAGTCCCTTTTTAAAATTTTTAAATTGATATGTAATTATTGTATTTATGGGGTACAATGTGATTTCTGTTTCTGGGAATTGTATTTATGGGGTACAATGTGATTTCTGTACTGGGAATTGAACCCAGGGCTGCTTAACTACTGAATCACATCCGCAGCCCTTTTTAATATTTTATTTAAGAGACAGGGTCTTGCTAAGTTGCTGAGGCTGGTTTTGATCCTCCTGCCTGATGTTTTGGTACAAGTATGCGATGATATAAGCATAGATACAATGTCTATACCATATGAATCAGGTACCAGTATGGAATAAGCAAATTAGGGTAATTAGTGTCTCCATCAACTGAAATATTTATTATTTCTTCAGTTAAGAACATTCAAAGTCCTCTGTCTTTCCTTTTTTTGATGGTGCTGGGATGTAACCCAGAGCCTCACACAGTCTGAGCAAACTCTCTACCACTGAGCTGCACCCATCCATCTTCCAGCTATTTGGGAATGTATGATACTTTATTGTTAGCTTCATCATCCTGCTAATAGTTAGTGTTATGCATCTTAAGTCTTTTTAAAACACTTTTTTTTTTTTTTGGTACTAGGGATTGAACCTAGGGGCTCTTTACCACTGAACTATATCCCCGGCCCTTTTTATTTTTTTATTTTGGGACAGGATCTCACCAAGTTGCTGAGGGCCTCACAATAAATGGCTGGAGCTGGCCTTAAACTTGCAATCCTCCTGCCTCAGCCTGCGAGTCTCTGGGATCGTAGGCATGCACCACTGGACCTGACTTAAAATACTTTTTTAAAATAAACTTTTTTTTTTTTTTTGAGTAGTTTTCAGTTTATAGCAAAATGGACCAGCAAGTACAGAGATTTCCCATATCCTCCTTCCCAACACAGAGATTTCTGCACTATCAACGTCTCTCCAAGTGACATATTTGCTGCAGTCAGTGAACCTACATTGACACATTGTCACCCAGAGTTCATAGTTCACAGCAGGGTTGTTTTGATACATGTACAGTGACATTCATTCACCATCATAGTATCATACAAGGTAATTTCACTGCCCTGACTCTGAAGTCTTTTAATCTAAAAAGACAAAAACTGAGGAATCCGTTTGCAGTCAGTTCCCTATATTTTTGAAATAAGGTTTTATGCTTTTTTTTTTTTTTTTTTTGTCATGCTGGGTATGGAACCCAGGAACCCAGAGCTCGGGCATGCCAGGTAGGCACTCTACCACTAGGTACACCCACACCCCTCCCAGTGAGATTTTTTTCAATATGCCAACTCCTCTAGTGATGTTTTAATTATTTAATTATTGTCACTTTGTTGGAGTCTTCAAAGACAATGTCCTTGGGTAGAAGCCAGAGAGTGGACACAGACTTTCTGACAGTCAGTCAACAAACACTTAAGGGTACCTGCTGTGTGCCAGGCTAGATGCTGGCCGCAGCTGGGGGCAAGGGGCACCTACAGATGATTATTGTCACGTGCCAGGAAACAATTGGGCATGGAAGTCGGGCACCAGGCCAGATGGGCTGGTGTTTAGATCCTGGCCTCAGGAACCCCTTCATGTATCTGAGGCTCAGTTTCCCCACCACCACCGAGAAGGAGCACAGAGCTCCTCTCAGCAATAAAGGAACAAAATACAGATGTACCCAGCATCTGACATTGGAAGCTTGTTACAAATTAGAGAGCACAGAGGACTCTGTGGGGGCCAAGCAGAAAGGCCAGTGCCCCATCTGGGTGACAGTGGTCAGGGTGGACTTCCTGTAAGAGGTGAGGGAGAGCTAGTAGGAGCAGAGTGGGGGGACAGGAGCAAAGCCAGCAGGGGTTCTAGGCAGCACAGAGGGTTTGGGGGATCCTGACCCCATGCCTTCCACCGCCCCACTCCAGGGTGGGCTCTATGAGGCAGTGAATGAAGTCTACAAGAACCTCATCCCCATCCTGGAAGCCCACCGTGACTATAAGAAGCTGGCCTCAGTCCACGGCAAGCTGCAGGAAGCCTTCACAAAGATCATGCACCAGGTGGGCCCAGGACACGATCCCCAGGACTGCCTTCGGGCCCCCCATTTCCATCCCCATCCCAGGCCCAGCTGACCTTGACTTTCCCCCACAGAGCTCCGGCTGGGAGGTGAGTCCTCTTGCCCTCCAAGGCCACCTGCCTCAGGGACCCTTGTGATGCCTGGTCAGCAGCGGTCAGGGACCACTAGGGGGCACAAGAAGAGCGTGACCACTGGCCAAGGGGGCCCGAGGCTCTGTGGGTGATGACGCACCCCCCTCCACCTCCCCCCCTTTCCCCAGACGTCCCCCCCTGCCCCAGATCTCCAGGGCAGTATGTGAGTCACCCAACTGGTGGCTCTCGAGGCACCCCTCCCGCAGGCAGGGCTAGCTGTTGCTGCTGCATGGGGGGTGTGGAGGGAGGGGCTGCGGGTCTCCCTCGCCCTCTCTCAGCCTCTGCCTGTGTCTCTCTCCTCCGTCTCTCCTCAGCTGTCTCTGGCCTGTCACTCTGGCTCTCCCTTTCTAAGTGTCTAGTCTCTGTCCTGCCTCCACAACTCCCAGCTTCCCACAGGATCTCTGCTCCTCATCTCTGGTTAATGCCCCCCCAGTCCCGCCTCTTCCCTTCTATTTTTAGGCATCTCCTAGTTTAGGGAGAATTTTCTGGCCAAAGATGGCAGGAACCCAGAGTCCTGGCAGGCGTGCTGGGTGGGGGCCCCTCCCTCCCCAAAGCCCTGATCTCTGCCCATGGAGTGATTCTCATAGGGTGCCATGGCCAGGACCCGAGGGGAGGGGGGTGACATCTGACCCCTGCCATGACTGTCTCTCTCTGTGCACCCCCCACCTCCGGCCCCACCGTGTCTGCTCCGCCCTGCCCGGATCTGCCTTGGTGAGTGACCTGAGCACCCAACTTCCTTTCCTGGGGGAGGTGGCATTCTTGGGGTGAAGAGGGATTCCTTCTTTTAAACGTCAGGCTCTGGCAGGAGAGAAATGCCCTAGAACAATGCAGCCAGAGCCTCTGTCCCAAAGCAAAAGACAACCCGATCACCCTTCAGCCATTCAAGCATTTATGTAGCACCTGCTACATACCAGCCCCATGGGCATCGGGACCCAGATATGAGCAATACAGTCCCGCTCCTAATTTGGTATTGGGATCCAGATGATGAACCGCTGCATAGAGAGGCGGGAAAAACAGAAGTCTGGGGTGTTAAATGAGAACAACAACTTGGGGAGGTAGACAGGTCGGGGAGTATGGGCAGTTGGCTGTGGTCCAGACCTACGCCCTGACATTCTCCAGGTCCTCTGCTTGTGCTCTTGACTGGATGTTCTTGAGGTCCTCATAACCCCCTCCTGATGTTCTCGGGGGTCCCCCTTGTCCATGCCAACTTCTTCCCCAGCCCTATCTTGCTTCCCTCTGCGTTCTGCCTTGTGGGGCACAAGGACACCCATCTCTGGATTAGGGAGGCCTCCAGAGATGCCTCCCAGACCTCAAAACCCCATTCTCCCAGCCCCAGCGTGTATTCGGGACGTATTTCCGAGTGGGCTTCTATGGCGCACGTTTTGGGGACCTGGACGAGCAGGAGTTTGTGTACAAGGAGCCCTCAATCACCAAGTTGGCTGAGATCTCCCACCGATTAGAGGCAAGTCCAGTCTCTGGGGGATGGGGGGGCGGGCAGGACACCAGGCTGCCTGGGGACTGGAGTGGGGGCTGCAATTGTGCAGATCCAAGTCAGCCCCATGTCCTCAGGAGTTCTACACAGAGAGGTTTGGGGACGATGTGGTGGAGATCATCAAAGATTCTAACCCCGTGGACAAGTCCAAGCTGGATCCACAGAAGGTGGGCTCTTAACCATCCTCCCAAAATCCTGTATAAAAGGAGATTCTAAATACTATTTCCCAGAGAAGCTAAAATCCTATTTCTCTTACACAACTCCAAAACTTATTTTCCTAAAGCCTATTCCTCAGGGCAGTCCCAGTCATCCAGATGTAGGAAGACCTGGGAACCCTAGAATTAAAAGCCCCCAGACTCAGGGCAGCCAGGGCCTCTTTCCCCAGGCCTGGGGCCCCAGGTGTCTGTGCTGGGGCTGTGGAACCCTCACCCCCACCCCACACCCCAGGCCTACATCCAGATCACTTATGTGGAGCCGCACTTTGACACTTACGAGCTCAAGGACCGCGTGACCTACTTTGACCGCAACTACGGGCTGCGAGCCTTCCTGTTCTGCACGCCCTTCACGCCAGATGGGCGCGCACACGGGGAGTTGCCCGAGCAGCACAAGCGCAAGACCCTGCTCAGCACTGAGCACGCCTTCCCCTACATCAAGACGCGCATCCGTGTGTGCCACCGGGAGGAGGTGGGTGCAGGGAGGGGAGGGGGGCATCAGATTCAGCGGGCTCTGGGAAGGGGAGGTATAGGGACCCTAGACCTAGGTTGGCTCAGCAATCCAGACCTAGAAAGGGGTGGCATGGGGATCCCAGATCAAGGAAGACCCAGAAAGGAGAGGTGCTGTGAACTGTGGGCCCAGGGCAACCCAGAGAGGTTTGGATGTACAGTCCATCCCCTTCCAGCCAGAGAGGAAAGGCCTGGAGACCCCAGATCCAGGAAGAGGCTCAAGTACCCCAGAACTGGGTTGGAGAGGTGGGGGGCACCTCAAACTCTGACCTCCAGACCCAGGGAGGCCTGGAGACCTTAGACATAGGGATGTTGGACTCAAGGGCACCAGACCTAACCTCTAAGGCTGGACCCTAACCATGCCACCACAGAGTCAAAGGCAGCTGCTCCAGTACCCCCACCATAGCAGAGCCCAGCAGACAGAAGCCCCCAGGGCCCATTCATCGCCAGCCTCTCGGGCCCTCTGCCCTCAGTGGGATCCCAGCTTCCTTGGGCTGACCGGGTCAGGACACCATCAGGCCCCAGCAAGTGTATACACCCTCCCTCACCCGCAGACAGTGCTTACACCAGTGGAGGTGGCCATCGAGGACATGCAGAAGAAGACACGGGAGCTGGCCTTTGCCACTGAACAGGACCCTCCAGATGCCAAGATGCTACAGATGGTGCTGCAGGGCTCTGTGGGGCCCACTGTGAACCAGGCACGGCTGGTCCGGGGGGTGCAGGCTCCCAGGGCGACTCTAGGCCCCATGCAGGCACCCTCATGGGTCCCTGTCACCCTGTAGGGTCCCTTGGAGGTGGCTCAGGTATTTTTGGCAGAGATCCCAGAAGACCCCAAGCTCTTCCGGCATCATAACAAACTGCGGCTTTGCTTCAAGGACTTCTGCAAGAAGTAGGTCTGACACTCCCGAAGGCTCCTGTGTCCCCCATTCCAGCTCTTCACTTAACGGGCCCCCACTCTTGCTGATAGCTCCTCCTCAGTTTGCCTGACCCCCTGGTGGGTCTACCTGCAGGCTGGGTCCTCAGGGACTTGCTTTCTCTGCTGACCATCTCCTGCCCTCTGGCCCTCAGATGTGAGGACGCTCTGCGGAAGAACAAAGCCCTGATTGGGCCTGACCAGAAGGAGTACCACCGCGAACTGGAGCGCCACTACTGCCGCCTGCGCGAAGCGCTGCAGCCCCTGCTCACCCAGCGCCTGCCCCAGCTGCTGGCCCCAACCCCAGCCAGCCTCAGGTGTCCAACCTGGGCCCCCTACCCTACAGAGGGCAAGCGGAGGCTGGCCAGGACAGACACACTTGCATAGCAACTCTGGCGGAGCTCACAGCTTTGCATATCTCCATACGTACAAAGGCAGGGCAGTCTCTGGGAGGCCATGTCCCTGACATGTGTCTTCAGCTGTCTGACCCTCAGTTTCCACATCTGTGAAACTGGCCGGATTCATACCTCTCATGGCGGATTCCAAGAATCTGCAAACCCCACAGCCAGATCAGGGCGAAGATAAAAGGGGCAGGAGAGATCTTAAAAAGATCTTTGGAAGAGGAGGGGCGGTGTCATAAGAGGAGGTGGAGGGGGGAGCCCTGTGGAGTTGGAGGCCCTGCTGGGGACCCATGCTGACTAACCCTGTTCCTCCCCCAGGAACTCTCTGAACAGAGCAAGTCTTCGGAGGGCAGACCTCTGAGCCCAGAGGACCAGCATCCAGGCCTCAGCTGTCTGTGCCTTGCTGGGAGTCGCCCCTACTGCCCTCTCAGCCTCAGGGTGTCTGCACTGTACTTGGGGTTGAGCCCTCTGCTCCTCTGTCTGTCTGCTCCTGTCTGTGTGCACTGATGCTCCCTTTTTTAATTTAAAATGGTTTTTATATGCAGCCTGTATGATGTGGTCACTGGGGGATGGGTCACGTGTGTACAGTCCATCCCCTCACAGCCATGTGTCCTGTGACACCCACTGAGACACTGATAACCTCCTGGGTGCTGGGTACAGTGGTGACTGCCCTCGTGAAGCTGACACTTTAGTGGGGAAAGTGACACAAATAATCCACAAATCCACTGGGAATAATAACAACACTTATCAAGTCCTCACGGAGTGCTTCCAGAAGAGCCGGCCACCCCGCGATGGGGGTGTAGCTCAGTGGCAGAGCATTTGCCTGGCAGGCATGGGGCCCTGGGTTCAGTCCCAGCAAGGTGAAACTTTTTTTAAAGTTTAAAAAATGTGGCCACCCCATTTATGGGCTTTTTTACTGAGGGACCTCTATTGGGCTCCTGCCTAGTGGTTAAGCAATCTTCTCAACATTCCTGTCAGATTGACGACATGATTAGCCCCATTTTGCAGATGGGGAAACTTGGGCTCGGTGCAATAAAAGATGGATGAGCCTGGGATTGGAGTCCAGGTCTGGCTGACTCTGGCGCCCAGGCCTTAGCCGCCGCCTATGCAGCCTCGCGCTAGAGCAGCCCCCCTCCCAGCCCGCGATGGTCACGCCACCGTGTACCAGGCCTGTGCTGGGCCGCTTCCAGCCCTGCGCGGGGCAGGGGGTGGGGGGGAAGGGTGACCTCCCGCCGCCGCGCCCGCCCCAGAGCCCTCCCCGAGCTGGGCCCCGGCCAGCCCCGCCCCCCGCGGCCGCCCAGATGCAGAGGGCGGGGGAGGCCAGCGATGGGGGATCCAGCCCCTGGGACGGCTGGCGGGGACAAAGGGGGACGAGTCGGGCACCCGCGACGTGCACACACACCTGCCGTGCAGGTGAGACCGCGTCCACCCCACCACTCCGCCTTTCCCCTGACCCTACTGGCCTGGGGCACCCGAGGGGCGGGGCCGGCCGGGGGCGGGGCCGGGGGCGGGGCCAGCCCGAGGGCCGGGCGGCCAGGCGGCGGCGCGGAGGACGCAAGGGCGGCGGGACGCAGGGACGGCGGCGGCCGGAGCGCGCCAGGCGAGTAGGACCCGGGCTTGGGTCGGGCTTCGAGTCGGGTTCGGAGTTCGTGTGCGGTTCCTTCCCCACCTCCAACTCCGGGCACAACCTCGTGGTTCCTTAGGAACCACTGCCTCCAACCTCAACTGTCCCGAACTTTCCCGACTGAGAGCATCTCGGTCTCGCGCCCCTGTCCCCTCCCCATCTTTGACCCTAGCCCCACTTCCCGCATCTACCTCCATCCCTCCACCGTGCCCTGCCTGTCCCTCTCCCCACCCCTGCCTCCCCTCTACCTCTCTCCTTCGCGGCCTCTCTCCCTCTCTCGGCCCCTGTCCTGCCCTCCCGCCCTTCTGTCCCTCCTCCCGCCCTCTGCGGCGGGGCCAGGCCCCAGGCGGCGGGAAGGCGGCCCGGCGTCCGGCCGGGCTGGGCCTCGGCCTGGCGGCTGGGTCGGCGTGGGGAGCGGCAGCTGTTTGCTATTAGCCTGGGACCCCGCAGGCCCCGCCCCTCCCTGCATGGGGCGGGGTATCCTCGCCCCCAACTTTGGGGCGGAGAGAGGGGCAGAAAAACCCCGGAGATGTCCTGGCTGGAAGGGAGGTGCTTTGGGGAGACCCTGTACCCCTACCCTGAGCTCCCCCACCTGACCCTTCTTGGAGACCCCTGTACCCCTTCCCTGAGCTCCCCCACCTGACCCTTCTTGGAGATCCCTAACCCCTTCCCTGAGCTCCCCTACCTGACCCTTCTTTCCCCTCCTGTTCTCCCAGGAGTCCTTCCACCCACATGCTACCACCCCACACTCCCAGTGTCTCTTTCTTTGGCCATGGAAGGTGGTCAGATAATTGGAGACCTGCAGACCTCCATGTCTGGGAAATGGGTAGAGGGCCGTGGAGTCTACAGGGAGTGGCTTGGTGGGTTCTAGTTGATTGGCTTCTCCATTGCCCAAGTGACCCGAACAAGTCGATGCACTTTTCTGCCCCCTTAGGTTCTCTATCTGTAAGCCAGAGAAATAACTACCCACCTTGACTATTGTTATAGTGTTGATGTTATTTGCTACACCTACTGGGTGTACCTGCTCCCCCTGCCCCAGGCTATACCAAACCTGCTCCCTGTCTCTAGGTCTCTCCTAAGTCCCCAGAAAATGTTTCAGATCAACTTCCTGTTGCTCATGGGGGTGAGGCTGCAGGCAGATGGAAAAACTGGTGACCGTGCATTCCAGGTGTGGAAAGCCAGTGAAGCGAGGACAGAGACGTGGAGAGACAGGCAAAGAGAAGTGGAGAGACTGAGAGACAGAGAGGTGGAGAGACAGGCAGAGAAGAGTGGAAAGAGAAAGACGTGGAGAGAGACTAAGCAAGACAGGACAAGAAGACATACTCAGCTGTCCCTGGAACCCCAACCCTGCCTTCATGCCCAACAGGTGCCCCACTTGGTCCATCTTCACAGGTACCCATTGCCCAGGTACCCTCATGCCAGAAAGGGTTCACTTTCTTTGTGGGATGAGCTATGGGTTCTGCAGCAAGGTGGCTAGAAGTCAGATTGCAGAAAGGACTGGCCAAGTTCAGGCAGGGTTTGGGGGACAAAAGGGCCCTGGCTAGTCTCCAGGGCTGAGGGGGGTTTAGTGAGAAGCCCTGATTGTTCCTCCCTTTTGCAGCCTCCAGGCGCCCCCTCTTACTTCCTCCCCTCCACCCCATGGCTTCCCGGGCCTCCGCCCCAGCCCTCTATCCCTGCTGCACCCCCAAGCCCGGACACATCCTGGGGGGGCAGGAAGTTCTGTGTAGCCCAGCAGTGAAACTGTTTATTTTTAGAGAAAATTGTTTCCATAAAGGGGAAGGGCTTTGTGCCTCCCACTTTCCCTACCCCCCATCAGGGCTCTCTGCCTTGGGGTCGCCTAGGGGTCCACTACCCCTGTGTGGCTTCTTAGATCCTTGCAGGAAGACTGTCCTCCGTTAGCGCCCCAGCCTGTCTTAGCCCCCAATTTTTTCTGTGGCCAGCTCCAGGCCTGGGCTAAGGAGAGGGGGTTCAGGAAGGGTGGGGCTGTCAGGCCTGGGGCCCCCGGCCCTGGTGTGTGTGGAGGCAGGGCTGTGGGAACAGCTGGAGCCTGTCCAGGGGCTGGACAGATGTGCACGCAGGCCTTAGGTTTGGTTTCTTTGTTCCGGGCCTTTCCTTGGCTCGGCAGGGTGTGTGCATATGAGAGGGTCCCAGACCTGGGTGGGGCCACTGTGTGGCCACATTCCCCTCCCCCTGCAGACTGACTCCTCCTGACCCGTTCCACCACCCCCTCTCCCCAGGTAACGTTCAGCCAGTGCTGCAGGCAGTCTGATTCACTGTCCCCCAAGTGACTCCTGAGGAACAACTGCAGACAAGAAGATGGCCCAAGTCCTGCATGTGCCCGCCCCTTTCCCAGGTCAGGGGTCTGGGGGGGAGGGGGAAGGGCCCTGCCCTGGGAGTTCTGGCCAGGGCTTTGCCCTGAGGGCCGAGGGGGAGGCCACAGCCCAGCCCTGGGAGGACTTGAAGGAGACAGAATCTTGCTGGGACGAAGGGGTAACCCAAGGGGGAGATAGGGACCTGTCCTGGGAGGCTGTTGGGGGACATGGTGCAGCACTGGGGTCCTGGGCAGGAGAAGTACAGCCCTGCCGTGGCCGGGGGATCTGAAGGAAGGAAACTTCTCCCTGGGAAGGGGTTTAGTTTGAAGGGGCCAGAAATCCCTGTGCTGGGAGACTTGGGAGGCACAAGACAGGGTCAGCACAGAGAGTCAGAGTGGGACACCCTTTCCTTCTGGGGGTGGGCCCCGCTGTCCTGGGAGAGTGTGGGGGAGAGACAGCCCTGCTGGGGGACTGAGAGGGAGGCAGTCCGGGCCCTCTGTCTCAGGGCAGGCAGGAGGACGCCCAGTCTCCAGGGAGCTTAGCCTTGCCCTGGGAGGCCTGAGGGTGACCTGGAGTCGCTGTGGAATACCAGGTGGGCTCCAGCCTTCGGGCACATGGAACCTGGCCCTCCTGGGCATCAGCCTGGGCCCAGGCAGGGGGACAGCAGTGCTTAGAGGTGCTGGCCTCTCTCTCCACCCCAGGGACCCCGGGCCCAGCCTCCCCGCCTGCCTTCCCCGCCAAGGAGCCTGACCCACCCTACTCAGTGGAGACCCCCTACGGCTACCGCCTGGACCTGGACTTTCTCAAGTACGTGGACGACATCGAGAAGGGCCACACGCTGCGGCGGGTGGCCGTGCAGCGCCGTCCCCGTCTGGGCTCGTTGCCGCGAGGCCCTGGCTCCTGGTGGACGTCCACCGAGTCGCTGTGCTCCAACGCCAGCGGGGACAGCCGCCACTCGGCCTACTCCTACTGCGGCCGGGGCTTCTACCCGCAGTACGGCGCCCTGGAGACGCGCTCCGGCTTCAACCCGCGCGTGGAGCGCACGCTGCTGGACGCCCGGCGCCGCCTGGAGGACCAGGCGGCCGCGCCCCCCGGCCTGGGCTCCCTGACGCCCAGCGCCGCCGGCTCCACGGGCTCCCTGGTGGGCGTGGGGCTGCCGCCGCCCACGCCTCGAAGCTCGGGACTGTCCACGCCGGTGCCACCCAGCGCCGGGCACCTGGCCCACGTGCGGGAGCAGATGGCCGGTGCCCTGCGGAAGCTGAGGCAGCTGGAGGAGCAGGTGAAGCTGATCCCTGTGCTGCAGGTGAAGCTGTCGGTGCTGCAGGAGGAGAAGCGGCAGCTCACGGTGCAGCTCAAGAGCCAGAAGTTCCTGGGCCACCCCACCGGGAGCCGTAGCCGCAGCGAGCTCTGCCTGGACCTCCCGGAGCCGCCCGACGACCCGGCGGCGCTCGAGACCCGGAGTGTGGGCACCTGGGTCCGCGAGCGGGACTTGGGCGTGCCCGACGGGGAGGCGGCGCTGAATGCCAAGATCGCCGTGTTGGAGACCCAGCTCAAAAAGGCCTTGCAGGAGCTGCAGGCAGCCCAGGCCAGGCAGGCCGAGCCCCAGCCCCAGGCCTGGCCCCCGCCCGACAGCCCAATCCGAGTGGACACGGTCCGGGTGGTGGAAGGGCCGCGGGAGGTGGAGGTGGCGGCCAGCACAGCTGCTGGGGCCCCTGCACAGAGAGCGCAGAGCCTGGAGCCTTACGGAGTGGGGCTGAGGGCCCTGGCGACATCAGGAGGGGCAGAGAACCCCCCCGTGTTCCGCAGCCACGAGGTGGTGGAGACCATGTGCCCAGTGCCCACTGCGTCCACTAGCAACGTCCACGTGGTCAAGAAGATCAGCATCACAGAGCGGAGCTGCGAAGGGGCGGCAGGTGAGTGCGGCGGGGGGAGGGGAGAGTCTGTGGATTGTCTTTCTCTCCACTGCTCATCCTGCACCCTGGGAGTGGCAGGGCCCAGCCTTTCACCAGCCGCATCATCCAGCTCTCAGAGCCTCTGTCTTTTCATCCACAAACAAGTGAGCCACTGACCTAAGGGCTGTAGAGACCATGTGGAGAAATTGGGTGTCTAGCGTGGGACCTTCTGCATAGCTCATAGTGAAGTTCAGAACAGGAGTTATCTGGAGGTGGCTCTGTGTAAGTCTGTCGGTTAGCTGGGCAGAAACCCTCCTTGTGTATTCAGTAAGCGGCGGGAATCAATGTCTGGTACAGGAAACAGGTTGTTCATATAACCGGCAGCCTCAGGTATAGCTGGATCCAAGTGCTCAGATGCCATCAGGAATCTGTAAGTTAATGTCATTCTCCTTCCTACCCTGGAGATGGGCAGAGGAAGGTGGCCCCATCACTCCAGGGCTTTTTCCTTCCAGCTCAGTGGAAAGGGAGCCCTTTAGTCTAAATAGTACCAGTCGAAGTCCCAGGAGTGGCCTTCATTGACTGAGCCAGTCACTGCACCCTTCATTGCCTATTCCTGGATCCTGAAGGAAGAGAAGCCCCACCCAGGCTCTGTGGCCTTTAAGAGAGGAAGGGGGTGCTCCAGAAGAAGGGCTGAATCTTCATGCCAGGAAAGTGGGTGCAGGGTGTGCAGAACATCAGCTGCCCAGCCACTGCTGCCCTGAGGGCCCAGGGAGAAGCTACCAGAATGACTCATAATAATGACAGCTGTTCTTTATTGAGTACCCGCTGAGGAGTACTAAATGCTGTGCAAAGTGTTTTACCCAAGGGGGGGTCATCTGTGCAGCCAGAGGACCTGAGTTTAGATTACACTTCCTGCTGTGTGACCTGGGTGAGCAATACCACCTCTCTGGGCCTCAGCTCACCTCTCTGTGAAGTAGCATAGTACTGGTTCCCACCTCTGAAACCCTGGTGAATTCACGTACACAGTAAGTGCTCAATCAGTGCTTCTTGCTGCTTCTGCTAGTAACTTTAGGTCAACCTGTTTATAGCTGGGGAGACTGAGGCTTCACTCGCTTGCCCTGTGTCACAGCCAGGAAGCAGCTGAGCCGGGATCTGAGCCCAGGCCAGCTTGAACCTGGGGCAGGGCTCCAAGATGGGTCCCAGATTCTCCTCCCGCCTGCAGGGTCAGCTGCCCAGCGCCCAACCAACATCCGGATGGCAGGGACTGAGGGCAGGGACCCAGCTGTGCTTTCTCACTTCCCTGTGTTGTTCCTGGCCAACTCCGGACACCACTCCTCTGTTCCGTGTCCATCCAAACACCCAGCCCTGCGACTCTGGCCTTCAGCCAGCGGTCCCGCCCGGCCCAGCCTCGGAATCTCTGAGAGGCACCCTCCATTCCAGACATGCTTCCCAGGGCAGCCATGGGGCCTCCTGCTTGCAGGACATACAGACACAGCAGTGTCCACCCCCTGTGCAAGCCGCTGTCCCTGAAGGTCCTTCCTGGTGGCTTACTCCACTCCCTCTTGCTGCAGGCAACCTTGGTCTTTGCCTTGCTTGGGTAGAGCTGGAGTACATTCATTCATCTCGATATCTCATTTAGCAGACCTTTATGGAGAGCCCACTCGGTGCTGGACTGTTGTAGGCACTGGGAATGCAATCGTGAACTAGACAGACAAAAGCCCCTGCAACAAATGAATAAGAGACTGCAGTGATCGGAAATGTCACTTCAGGGAATTCACGTGTTTAAAGCAAAAAAGTAGAGACGTGGAACTGGGGACAGCTAGATAGGGTGGTGGCCTGGGTTCAGCTCTGACTTCCCTGCTCCTGGGTCCCGCAGCATGCTGCGTAAGCCCTCTGTGCCTTAGGTCCTCATCCACAAACTGGGGTCCTGCCAGTCTGTTACTGAAACACTCTGAGCCTTCTGTCACGGCCAAGGGCACGGCTTAGTGGTAGAGCAAGGGTTTTACATGTGTGAAGCCCTAGGTTCCCTCCCCAACACCACAAAAAAAGGGGAAAAAAGGTGGGAATCATGTCAAATGGTCAGCAGGGCCCAGGGCATGAGGCAGGGTGCAAGGTCACCTCCAGGCCTTGTGGCATCTCCCAACCAAGATGCAAAGGAGCCAGGTGGGCAAAGGAGTAAAGGAAACAGTGTTCTGGGCAAGGGCCGAGCGGTCAAAGGCCCTGAGGTGAAGAAGGACTCCTCAAAGTGTCGAACAGAACCAGTCACTCCGTCCGCACCGGAGGCTGAGGCAGGAGGATTGCAAGTTCATGGCCAGCCTCAGGAACTTAGTGAGGCCTGACCTCCAAAAATTAAAGTAAAAAGGGTTGGGGACATAGCTCATGGTAGAGCACCCTGGGGTCCATCCCTAGTACTGAAAAAAAAAAAGAAAATTATGGCATTCCAGGGTGTTATTTAATGCCTGTTTCATATTTTATTTTATTCCTTTGAATTCACAATGACCCTATGAAGTGTTGGTGTTTTAATTCTCGTTTTACAGATGAGGAAACCCAGGCCCGGGGAGGTAAAGGAATTTGCCCAGGGTTCTCAAAGCCAACGCTGAAACTTTGTCTTTAGTTTAACATGATCCTAGGAGCATTTTCTCTATTCGTCCAAATTCTTTGGACACGCTATTTTTTAAATACTGACACCATTTTTTTTCTCTTGTTCTTTTGTGGTGCTGGGGATGGGACCCAGGGTGTTGAGTGTGCTAGGTAAGTGGTCTACCACTGAGCTACAGCCCCCCAAAACAATCAATTATTGATTAATTGATACTGGGGATTGAACCCACAGGCAGTTTACCACTGAGCCACATCCCCAGCCCTTTTTATTTTTTTGTTTTGAGAAAGGATCTCACTAAGTTCCTTAGGGCCTCAAACTTGTGATCCTCCCGCCTCAGCCTTCCAAGGAGCCCGGATTACAGGTATGCACCATCATGCCTGGCCCAGAATTGATTTTTAAAAATTTAAGTCATTGAACTGCACCAAGTGTGGACAGAGCGCCAGGCCGTGGGCATGTAAAGTAATTCAGTAAAAGACATGAAGGCCCTTGAAAATACCCTTCCTGAAACCTGTCGTAAGCAAAGAAGGTGGACCACGCGAGACATTCTCCCAGCATTGAGTTGACCTGAGTCTCCAGTCTGCAAGCCACACCCGCTGGTCTCCTGCTTTGCTTTGGTATATTTCTTCTCTGTCCCTTCTGTCCTCCACCGGACAGCTTTGCAACTCTGCAGGCTCTACCTTCTCTGTCTCGTCAGCTCACCCGTCTCCGTTCCGTTTTCCCTGCCTTATTGAGATATTATCAAATATTAAGGAAAAAACCCAAGTGTTAAGTATGGACGCTGAGCCAGTTCAGTGCCTCCTCCTGCCCTCATGGTGCAGAAGCAGCCATCGGTGAGACGTCAAGGAACAGGCGTGCCTGGTGCTGTGTGCACACCTCTGGTCCCGCAGCTGGGGAAGTTGAGGCAGGAGGAGTGCAAGTTCAAGGCCAGCCTGGGCAACTTAGCTAGACCCTTCTCAAGGGCTAAAGGAACAAGCTTGGCTGTGCCCCAGCGAAGCTTTACTTGTGCATGCTGAAATTCGATTTTTAAAATATGTTCCACATGTCCTATAGCATTTATTCTTTTATTTTTTTCCCAAACCACTTAAAAATGTAAAAACTGTCTGGTATGGTGGCACATGCATATAATCCCAAGCAACCCTGGGAGGCTGAGGCAGGAGGATCACCAAGTTCAAGGCCAGCCTCAGCAACTTGGTAAGGCTCTAAGCAACTCAGTGAGACCTGTCTCTAAATAAAATACCAAAAAAGGGGTGGGAGTGTGGCTCAGTAGTTAAGTGCCCCTGGGTTCAATCCCCAGGACCCAAAAAAGAAAAAATAGAAAAGAAAAACTGTGCCCATAGACCACACCTTCCCAATCTCTCCTCTGTGCCATTCAGGTACCCCCACCTCCACCACTTCTTCCCCCCATCTTTTTTTTTTTTTTCCTAATGTGGTGCTGGGGATTGAGCCTGTGCCTCTCACATGGAATGCAAGTGCTCTGCCGCTCAGCAGCACTTCCATTTTTATTTTGAGACAGGGTCTCGCGGAGTTGCCCAGGCGGGCCTCAAACTTGTGATCCCCCGGCCTCAGTGGCTGGGTCTACAGGCGCATGCCACCACGCCCGGCCCTCCCCTCCCGTTTGCTATCATTCCTGGTTCTTCACCTTTCAGAAGTTTATTTAGATATTTGGTGTCACTGGAAAATATGCCCTGTGTGTGTTTAATTTCCTTAAATGGTATTGTGTTTCAGAAAAACAAAAATCTCTTTCTTATTTTTTTTCCTCCTCTTTTTTTTTTTTTTCCCCCTGTGCTGGGGATGGAACCAGGCCTCACGCAGCTTGGCTGCAGCTCTCCCACTGAGCCGTCCCCCACCCCGTCCTTTCTCCACGTACACTGGTGGGTTTGTGGGTTGTTGTTTTTTTTTTCCTTGTAGATGGACACAATACCTTTATTTCATTTATATGTGGTTCTGAGGGTGGAACCTAGTGCCTCCCACATGCCAGGCAAGTGCTCTGCCCCTGAGCCACCACCCCAGCCCTACACTGGTGTTTTTAAATCTGGTTTGTCACTTTCGAGAAGCTGAGTAGATTTCTGTCCTGGGTGAGTTCCAGCCTTTCCCCATCTCCTCCCCTCGTGCTGGGAGCCAGGAGGTAGCTTCCACCTTTGGCTCCTGTGGACGATGCTAGGGCCACTCTCTCCCTGGCCTCCGGGTCCTGTCTGGTGGTCTGTGCCAACGCCCCGTGGGATGCCCTCCGCCGGGCCTGGGCTGCTGCCTGGCTCCCCGTGTCTCCATACGAGGCCCATCCACCTTTCTTGCTTTGCCCGCCTTTTGCTGGTGCAGAGTTCTCGCTCCTTGTTGGAATTTGCATTTCTCTGGTTTCCAGTGCGGCTGAGCATCTCCCTGTGTGTCTAATGAGCCTTCGTCCATTTGTCTAGGAGGAACTTTCAGAGGTTCTTGGCATCATCCAGAATAGGGAGTGGCAGACGATGACCTGCCGCCTGTTTTTGTGGCCCTCAGCTGAGAAATGTTTTTATATTTTTAAGCAATGGAACTGGGCCAGGGTGGAGCCCGGGGACGGAGCACTCGCCTAGTGCCCATGGCCCTGGGTTCCGTCCCCAGCAACGCCTCCCCCCAAAAACTGATGGTGAAACACACAACATAAAATTTATGAGTTGAACCATTTTAAGGGGACTGTTCATTCATGGCCGGGAGTTCCCACTGTCGTTCAGCCATCCCCACCTCGAGCTCCGGAGCGTTCACCTCTTTCCCCGTTAAACGCTGATCCCCAGCCCCAGCCCTGTACCCCGCTCTGCCTACTCTATTTCAATCTCTCTGGCCTGGTGACTCTGGCACCTCCAGTGAGTGGAGTCTGTCTGCGCCTTATGTCTGACCGATTTCACGAGCCTGTGCTTCCGTCTCATCTGTTCTCTCTCCTGTGACTCTAAGTCAGGAGCCCTGAGTCTGGGGCAGAGATGGGGAGTGACAACCATGTGCACATAATCCCAGTGGTTCAGGAGGCTGAGGCAGGAGGATCGCAAATTCAAAGCCAGCCTCAGCAACTTACCGAGGCCCTGTCTCTAAATAAAAAAAAGAAAAAGGGCTGAGGATGTGGCTCAGTGGCCGTGCGCCCCTGGGTTTCAGTGCCCAGCACCAAAATAAAAAATAAACACAAAGGTTGGGAATGACCATCTGCCTCCCCACACGTTCCACTTGGCTATACCGTGTGTTTAACGTGGGTTTATTGTCGAGGTTTAAAAGAAAACGAGGCCACGTGTGTCACTCGGAGGTAGAGCACTTGCCTCGAATGCACGAGGCCCTGGGTTCCATCTTCAATACTGCATAAAAAATAACAATAAATGTTAAACATATAATAAAATAATCGGGGAATTCACGTACACTGGCATTTGCCTCTGACTCCCATGGGAGTGCAAGCCTCGACCACACCCTGGGTCCAACTGTCCCTAGGCCCAGTGTCACCTGCAGCCCCGCCCTCCCACCCTGGCGTGTTCGGGGCCTCTCTCCCTTCTCTGCTACCCTTGAGTGTTGCGTGTGAACTTAAGGAAGTCATACTGCATGTGTCAAGAAGATTGTATCCATTAAGGGAACTTCAAAGCACTGGCCTTCAGCAGCTGTGCCCAGTGGCAGGAAGGGGAAACCCCGCGGAAGTGGGCCTGGGGGCCTGAATGGATCCTGAGACAGGGCAGCCTGGCACAGCGGAGGCTGGACGGTCATTCCCTCTCCCGCCTGCTGGGCTGGTGCATTAGCCCCCTGCTGTCACTATCCCAGCTTGGGCGGCAGATGACCCAGGGATTGTGCCTAGGAAGTCACCTTTGTCCTCAACCTACTTAGGAAGCATTTCAACTGTGATAAATACACGTAAAACTTACCAGTTGAACCTTTGTTTCTTTCTTGCAGTGCTGAGGATGGAGCCCAGGGTCTCCTGGGCTTGGCAGGTGCTCCTCCACTGAGCTGCACCTCAGCCCCAAGTCCTAGGTTCCTAATAGCCATTGCGGCCTCACTTTCCTGATGATTAAAGCAATGCCTGCCTAACGTCAAATCAGGGGATCCAACACTCCCATGCTTTAGGCATGTAATGCTTTTTGGGGGGAGGGCAGCACCGGGAATTGAACTCAGGCACTCACTCGACCCCTGAGCCACATCCCCAGCCCATTTTTAAATTTTATTTAGAGACAGAGTCTCACTGAGTTGCTCCGTGCCTTGATTTTTGCTGAGACTGGCTTTGAACTTGTGTTCCTCTTGCCTCAGCCTCCCAAGCCGCTGGGATTACAGGCATGTGTCACTGTGCCTGGCTCATAGATACACTTTGTGGTTTTTTCCCTTCCTGTAAAAAAAAGTAATAAATAAGGATGGGTATAGCTCAGTGGTTGTGCTCCCCTGGATTCAATCCCCAGTACCAAATAATAAATACAAAGCCTGGGAATGGTCATCTGCCTCCCCACATGTTCCACTTGGCTATCCAGTGTGTTTAATGTGAATTTATTATTAAGGTCTAAAAGAAAAAGTCAGGAGGCCAGGGATGTCACTCAGTGGTAAGAGCACTTGCCCAGCATGCACGAGGCCCTGGGTTCCAGCCCAAAAAAGAAAATAAACGGGGGCGTGGTGGCACACACCTGTAATCCCAGCAGCTAGGGAGGCTGAGAAAGGAGGATCACAGGTTCAAAGCCAGCCTCAGCAGTGGCAAGGTGCTGAGCGACTTAGCAAGGCCTTCTCTCAAAACATAAAAGGGCCGGGGCTGGGGCTCAGTGGCTAAGTGCCCCTGGATTCAGTTCATGGTACCAATAAATAAAGAAGAAAAACTGAACACAAAATGAATTCTAAAACACAATGCTACTTAAAAGGGGACTGGGATGTGGCTCAGTGGTAGAGAGCCCCTGAGGTTCAATCCCCACTACCAAAAAAAAAAAAAAAAAAAGGAGTTTACAGTAATCTGGAAGTAGCAAGTATTTCTCCAGGGCTCTTGACATGCTGGGATTGTGGTAAGCCCTTCATGTCACTCTGCCTTCTCTCGTCTGCACAGTGGTGATGCCATGAGGTACGATGTGTCATCTGCTTGAATACTTCATACAGCATCAGGGCGGGGACTCCCAAGCCAGCCCTGTAGGGCCACAGGGACCCTGTCCCTGATCAGCTGCAGGGCAAGCCACAGACTAGGGTTAGTGTAGGATTTTGCCACCCACTTGCTGGTGACCTTGGAGCTCTTGTCCCAGCCTCACCTCTAAGAGTCGCTATGCCTCAGTTTCCTCCCCTGCCATAGCCTGACCCTCCAGATGACACAATGTAAGACTTAGCCCTTGTGAGAGCACCTGGCTCAGGACATGTGAGTGACAAGCAGCAACTGTCACAACTGTTGTCATTTGCTTGTTGTGACCCTCAGCAGACGCCTCATTTCGTGTCCTTCCAGGTCTCTCTCAGGCACCTACAGAGTCCTCGTCCCCGCCAGGGTCTGCAGCAGCCGCCGCCCGGGTGGAGCCCGAGAAGAGCACAGGCCAGGTGCCCACGGGTGACTGCACCAGCAGGGAGCCCACCAGGCAGGTGGCCTCTAGTGAATCGGAGGAGGCCAGGGGTGCAGGTAAGGGGTGGTGGCCATGGAGGGGGACAGGACCAGGGTGACCAGGATGGGTTGAGCTCTTTCTGTGACGCAGTCCTCCCTCTAGGCGGTTCCCTGGCCGGAGTGCGGTCCATCATGAAGCGGAAAGAGGAGCCCGCGGACCCCGAGGCCCGGCGCAGGAGCCTGCAGTTCGTGGGCGTCAACGGCGGGTGAGAGGACCCCCATCCCTCAGCCCTTCCCTTTTTTTCAGTTCATTCATGCAGAAGAAAGAGCATAATAAACACCTTATTCTAAGTCCCCCACTTGGGCTAATCCATTGACTCAAATGACAACAGGTAGATGAGGAGACAGGCCTGAGGAAGCTGCGTGTCTAGCAGGGGTAGTGATCCAGGAGGCCAGGTATGGTGGTGCACACCTGTAATCCAGTGAGGGAGGCTGAGGCAGGAGGATGGCAAGTTTGAGGCCAGCCTCAGCAATTTAGCAAAGCCTTAAGCAATTGAGCAAGATCATGTTTGAAAATTTAAAAATAAAAAAGGACTGGGGGTGTAGCTCAATGGTAAAGGGCCCCTGGGTTCAATTCTTAGTACCAAAAAACAAAACTCAGTGACCAGGAGTTTGCCCTGGCTCCAGAGCTTGTGGCTGGCCTAGCCCCTGGGGGATGCCGATTCCACTCCCTGCTCTGATGCAGCCTTGATCCAGTGGGGCAGTGGGTCCTGAGAGCAGGTTCCAGGCCGGATGGAGCCTCTGAGGAGGCACTGCTGGCCCTGACCCATAGGAGTCCCAGAAGCAAAGGACAAGTAGGAGCAGGCAAAGTGAAGGGCGGGGTGTGGGAGGGTGCTGCTGATAGAGGCGCCAGCCCAGGCAGGAGGAGGCAGATAGAGAAGCAGGACGCCGAGGCAGCCATGGCCAATGGGAGCCTCCAGTGCCACCCAGGAGCTTAGGGTGTCCAGGAGCAGCAAGGAGCCCAGAAAGTCCTGTGCAAGGCAGGTGCAGGTCGAGTTGGTGACACCCACGGGGCAGGGGCAGGGGGCATAGAGAGTAGAAGTTGTAGAGCAGCACCCGGCGTGGCCAGTCACAGCTGCTGTTCCTGCAGCTTGGACGGGATGCCAGCTGCCGTCCCTTCCTGGATGTGCATCTCCTCACCTGCCTTCCTTCCTCCCCAGGTATGAGTCCTCATCGGAAGACTCCAGCACAGCTGAGAACTTCTCAGATAATGACAGCACAGAGAACGAGGCCACAGAGCCCGAAGACAGGGTTCCAAGTGTGGCCTCAGTGCCCCAGCTCAGGCCAGGGACAGCGATGGCCAAGACCAGCCGGCAAGAGTGTCAGTTATCTCGGGAGTCTCAGCACGTACCCACGGCTGAGGGGGCCTCGGGATCCAACTCGGAGGAGGAGATCCGGTCAGTTTTCTGGGTGGGAGAGATTCAGAGAGGGTGAGGACGGGTGAGTCTCTTTCTCAGATCCAGCCAAGCCCTCTGAGAGCCCACCTACCAGTCATGCACACTGTAGTGGGAATTAGCGAACAAGTGCTTTCTCCTGAGCATCCAAAGTTCTGGAGGCCATCAAAGCCTCTTTCTAGCTCCTGGTGTTAGGTTTTAGGAGACAAAAGTCTCTCCTTACCACTCCTCTTCTTTGGGGCATGTACTCTAACACCCATTCTACTTTTTTATGTCTCCTATTTTTTTTTTTTTCCCTGATAAAAAATCTGCCCTGAGGAAAGACTTTCTGTTCACTCCTGGCCATTTGGAATGACCCAGCCCACATGTCCACTTTGTCCTGTAACCTGTGTGTTCCCCATGACCCTGGTGAAGAGGGTCTGCAGTGCCGCCCTTCAGTTGACCCTGGCAGGACTTCATGGGTGCCACAGTGGAGAGCACTCCTCAAGCTTCCCAGCTGGGCATGGGGTGGGGACAGGAGTCCAAGGGACCTGGCGCTCAGACCAAGGTCCTCTTGTTCTTTGGCAGGATGGAGCTGAGCCCCGACCTCATCTCGGCCTGCTTGGCCCTGGAGAAGTACCTGGGCAACCCCAACGCCCTCACGGAGCGGGAGCTGGTAGGCTGAGCCCTAAGCAGACCCCCATCCCATCCCACCACTCCTGGCTGCTGCTTGCCCTGGGTGGCCCCCTCCATCTGCCTAGTGAGGACCCTGAGACCCATAGCCGGAGCTCTGGGATGGGTGGGACTTGAGCCGTGGACCCTGGAGACGGGCCAGGGAGGCAGAGGGGGCCCCCGGTTCAGTGGTTGCTCTTGCTTCTGCGGCCTGAGGGGAGGGGCTGCCTTGCTCTTGCCCTCGGAGGTGGTCTCCAGGCAGAGGCGGCCTTCTGGGAAGGCATCCCGTGTCTACACCCGCCCTGAGGGTCTTAGTGAGATGGGGTGCTGTCCCTCAGAGCCCCGTGCAGGGTGGGGGGCACCTCAGTTGGCTCCAGCGGCTCCTCTGGGGGGAAGACCTCCCCCATCCGGGCCTTTGTCCCTCTCGCCCCTCCCCCACCTAGAAAGTGGCCTACACCACGGTGCTGCAGGAGTGGCTGCGCCTGGCCTGCCGCAGCGATGCACACCCCGAGCTGGTGCGGCGCCACCTGGTCACCTTCCGGGCCATGTCCGCGCGGCTGCTGGACTACGTGGTCAACATCGCCGACAGCAACGGCAACACGGCGCTGCACTACTCCGTGTCACACGCCAACTTCCCTGTGGTGCGGCAGCTGCTGGACAGCGGTGAGCGTGGGTGGCCCGAAGGGGGCCCAGCCTCCCTGGGGGACACAGCCTCCCCTCTGGTGGAGGAGGCGCGTCTCCTTCTGTTCGTAAGGACCCCTCGTCTAGCTGTATGATGGCAGTGGGGACCCCCGGGGCAGGGAGGACTTCCAGGGAGCAATTAGGCGGCGCCTAGACGGAAGGAGGAGAGCGCAGTGGCGCTCAGGGCCGGGAGGGAAGGCAGCTTCCCTTCTGATGGCGGAGGCCTAGCGGTCCCAGGGCTCTCATCCACCAGGTCCCCTCCCCACCACGCAGGTGTCTGCCAGGTGGACAAGCAGAACCGCGCGGGCTACAGCCCCATCATGCTCACCGCCCTGGCCACCCTGAAGACCCAGGATGACATTGAGACTGTCATTCAGCTCTTCCGGCTTGGAGATGTCAACGCCAAAGCCAGCCAGGTAGGTACAGGGGCCCTGGGCCTGCACAGGCCTGGGGAGCTTGGCCCCTTGAGTGAGCCCCCACTGCGGGCCAGGCCCAGCGGTGCCCTCAGCTCCCATTCCGGGGAGCGGCCACTCCACAGGCTCAGAGGGCTGCCTCACTCCTCGAGGTCAGAGTCCAGGAGGTGGGATCTGAACTGTGGTCCAGCTGCAGAGCCCTGCTCTTCATGACCTGCCGTGTGGCCGCAGGGCCTTGGGTTCATCCCTAGCACTGTCCCCCCCCCCAAAAAAAAGAAGAGAAGGACAGCCAAGACCCCATGGGATGCTGGGAAGGGGGGATGCAGCACGTGGGGGCGCTCAGCACAGGAGCACAGGGAAGCCCTGGAAGGTTCTGGAGCAGGGGCCTCGTACCTTTGGTCCCACATGGACTATGACCATGGTCCTTGCCCAGGCGGGGCAGACAGCCCTGATGCTGGCGGTCAGCCACGGGCGAGTGGATGTGGTGAAAGCCCTCCTGACCTGCGAGGCGGACGTCAACGTGCAGGACGATGACGGCTCCACGGCGCTCATGTGTGCCTGTGAGCACGGCCACAAGGAGATCGCGGGGCTGCTGCTGGCTGTGCCCAGCTGTGATATCTCGCTCACTGACCGCGTAAGTGCCCGCCCAGGGGCTCCCTGGGAGGGTGGAGTGTGACCAGGCAGTAGCACAGCAGCGGCTTCTTTGCAGGATGGGAGCACCGCTCTCATGGTGGCCCTGGATGCCGGGCAGAGCGAGATCGCGTCCATGCTGTACTCCCGCATGAACATCAAGTGCTCGGTGAGTCTCAGGCAGGGTGGGAGGTGACAGGTGGATGTGAAGAGTGGGTGGTAGGCCAGGCGCAGTGGCTCACGCCTGTAATCACAGTGACTTGGGAGGCCGAGAGAGGAGGATCACAAGTTTGAGGCAGCCTCTGCAATTTAACCAAACCTGGTCTCAGAAAGGACTGAGGATGTAGTTAAGTATTAAAGCACCTCTGGGTTCAATCCCTGGTACCTTCCCCACAAAATCATAAGGTATGGGAAGCTGAGACAAGAGGATCGCTTGAGACCAGGAGTTCAAGGCCAGTCAGGGCAACATAGCAAGACCGTGTTTCAAACAAAGAAATCATAAGTCAAACCATAGCTTGAAGACTGTATTTCCTGGGGCTGGGGATGTGGCTCAAGCGGTAGCGCGCTCGCCTGGCATGCGTGCGGCACTGGGTTTGATTCTTGGCACCACATACAAATAAATTTAAAAAAAAAATAAAGGTCCATCAACAACTAAAAAAATATTAAAAAAAAAAAAGTGACATTTCAGCCTGTATCTGAAGAAGTGAGGGAGTGGGTCACGTGGCCATCTAAGCAGAAGGGGCAGCCATGCAAAGGCCCTGAGGCAGGAATGTGCCTATGCATTTACGAAACATCAGGGAGCCCAAGAGGAAGAGGCAAGGGCAGAGTGATGTGGCAGATTGTGGGAGACC
This sequence comes from Marmota flaviventris, assembly GCF_047511675.1. NCBI lineage: Eukaryota > Metazoa > Chordata > Mammalia > Rodentia > Sciuridae > Marmota > Marmota flaviventris. Next base: position 211,251,678 of record NC_092498.1, read on the forward strand.
AGGGTGGGCCAGAGTGAGGACTTTGGCTTAGACTTCAACATGTCAGCATATTAAAGTCCTAGAAAACCTCACTGAAAAGAAACCTAACTCTGCGTACTCAGCATTTCTTTTATTTGACCACAGAAATCTTGGTTTGTTTTTTTTTTCCCCAAATCCTGCCTTAGCTGGGCATGGCAGCACACACTATAATCCCAGTAACTTGGGAGGCTGAGGCAGGAGGATTGCAAGTTTGAGGCCAGCCTAGACACCTGAGCAAGACTCTGTCAGTGGTAGAGTGCCCGCCCAGCAGGCATGAGGCCCTGGGTTCCATGCCCAGAACAGACAGAGGAACTGCCTAAGGGGGCCCAGGGCCGCGACTGCCCAGACAGCCGCCCGTCTCCCACTCACCCCAGCTCCCACGGAGCCCCGCCTTCCTACATCCCCACTACCCTTGTGCCCTGCTCAGGGTGTCAGGCCGTGGGGCCTCAGTCCTGTCCCGCAGGGAATCGCTGTGGGCCTGCTTCCAACTAGAAGATGGGAGTGACAGGGCCTCTAGTGTCCTAAATGTCCCTGCAGTTTGACCTGTGGCCCTGTCCCCAGAGACCCCTGAGGGACAGACCCTCATCCATCACCTGGACCACTCACTGCGGTATCTTCCACCCTGGCCCCCACTTCCTGGCCTCGCCCTACTCCCCGACCTCCAGCCTGTCCCCCCGTAGCAGCCAGAGGCCACTGTGGACACTGGAGTCAGGGCACCTCTCTCCACTCTCAACAGTCTACGACTCCCGCCTCACTGGAGAAAAGGCCACAGTCCTTCTGGGAGCCCATCAGGCCCTATGCAGCCACCCTTCCCCGCTCCTGCCAGGGTACCCGTATCACAGCTCCTCTGCTTCTGCCCCAGGACCTTCGCACTTACTGTTCCTCCAGCTGCCTCTGCCAGCCTCTGGGATTAGGTCACACACACACACACGCACGCACACACACACATGCACGCACACACACACGCTCTGCCTGCATCCCCTCCATCTCTTATCCCCAGTGACAGTCCTCCAGCCTTTGTTTCTTCAAGGCATCCCTTATTTGAAGCCAAGAGCTACACCTCCCGCAGGGCAGGCCCACCCACCACATCCACAGGCCAGCCCTAATGTCCACGCCTCAGAAAGGGGATCTGAAATAACACCAAACAAAAAGCACTGGCTTCTCGTTACAGTTCGCCCCGATGTCAGATGACGAGAGCCTGGCATCGTCCTCCGCCGAAGAGTAGCCAAGGGAGGGAGGCCGGAGCCTCCCTTGGGGCCACTGGCCCGCCAGCCGTCCTGTCTCCTCTCTGCCCCTCTCTCCTCGGGCTTCCTCCCACGCCCCCAGGCCCAAGTCTGGAAGGCAAACAGTTTTCCCTCCGCGTCCCCAGGGAGCCCAGGACACGGACACGCAGGGGACTCCTGCTCCAGTTGGTTTTCCGGCACCCAAGTTCAAAGCAGCGGCCCAGACCAAAGCTAAACTCTTGTCTAAAGCGGCGCCAGTGGCTGTTGGCTGGGGTGTGGGTTTTATAAAGAACGTTGAGAACAATCAGCCGGCAATTATGGGCGGAGGAGGGGAAAATTTTATATTTTTGAATCATTGTCGGGGGAGGGGCGCGATCCTCCTGTGTGTTGCCAAATTTGAAAGTCACTGGAATTACGTGTGCTCCTGTAATCCTGAATGTCAAGGCAGGGTCATCACTCGAGTGGCTTTGCCCACCCCCCGCCTCCCCCACTCGTACTAACTGTCCAGTTATAGCGTCTGTTGCCCCCACTCCAGGTGGCTTTCTGGGGGATATTTCTTCTCTTGCTTCACAGAATAGCTTCCGCCCTGTCACATCACCCCCTGGGCAGAAAGCTGAGCCCTTCTCTCTTGTTGTGTCTGCCAGCATCACTCCCACTCAAGTTGGGGGACTCAGGACCCTGCGCAGGCCTGTGCCCTGGTAGCCTCTGACTTGTAGGTAACCCGTTCACAAGGAGAAATGACCCAGAAATCCATCCCGCCCCTGTACAGAGGCCCTGGCAAATAGCAGTTTCCTAGAAAATCCTTCAGACCTAGAGTTGAAAGAAAAAGATCCAGTTCTCAGAGTGGCTGCTACATCCAGAGCCCAGAACCGTGGTTACAGGGCCCTCCTCTTCCTCCACAGGTCTCCAGAATTTCTCTCCTCAAAGGAGAGAAAACAGGGAATGTGTGTGTTGGCAAAGCACAGGGCAGGCTCCACAAACCCCATGTGTACACAATTAAAAGTTGGCTGCCCCCAGAGGACTCCCAGCGCAAACTTAAAGAGACAGGCCTCTGCCGAAAACCAAACAAAGGGCAGCTGGATTTTTTTTTTTTTTTCTTTTTTTTATCTTTTTTTTGATCATTTGTTTTTTTTTTTTTCAAACAACCTAGAGACTTTCCGGAGCTGCCTGGAGTAGAGCCTGCTGGAAACAGGGCTCGCCAGAGAGGCTTATGGTTTCCTTCTGGGTCTGTTTTGTCCCCAGAATCTCAATGTGGTTCTCCTTCCTGTTCCTTTCCTCGGGAAGCAGGAAAAAGATCAGGCTTCCAAGCTCTTCAGTGTGCCTTGTTAAGGCCTCCCGAGGCCGTCCTGCCCTCCAGGTCCACAGGGCTTTGAAGCCCCAGCCCAGCAGGACAGAGTGAGCCCCAGGAGCGCACGGGTTCATGAAATAGAGCCCGGAGCTGTCTGCTCACCTAGAGAAGCAGGTTTCTGGGCTTGCTGTAGCCTGGCTTGCTTGGATTTTTGTAGAAGGTCAGTCTATGCTTGGACAAGAAGGCTTGGGCGGTCCAGGACGGGGTGGGTGGTGTGCGTGTGAAAATAGAGAAAACCCCAGGTGAGCGAGCAGGTGCTGTACCCAAGCTCCTAGAAGCAGCCCTTTGGCCCAGGCGTGCTGACCCCTCCCATCACCCGCATCACTCGGTCATTCCTCTCTGCATGCCCATTGGGCTGCACGGGTCATGCCCCGTCCCTACCCTCTTCCCACGTGTATTCCTGAGCTTTAATTTCACTTTCTGACCACGGTACGTCCATAAAGACAGTATTACACTAAATGAAGTATTCTTTTTTGTAATCTCTTTTTTAGAACGTAAAGAATTTAATAAAGCTACAAATAATGTGGATGCGCCTCTGTCTTTGTGTCATTGTAGTTGTCCGTGTGTGGATGGAGCCGGGGCCTTGTGCGTGACAGGCAAGTGCTCAGCCTCAGCCGCGGCCCTGGCCCTTGCTAGGTTTTCTCTCTCTCTCTCTCTCTCTCTCTTTTTTTTTTTTTTTTTTTTTGGATGCCCAGGGGCCCCTAACCCTAAGCCACATTCATACTTGGCCTTTTTAAAATTTTATTTAGAGACAGGTTCTCCCAGAGGCTGGCTTTGAACTCACGTTCCTCTTTCCTACCTCGGCCTCCTGAGCTTCTGGGATTACGTGTGTGCACCATGGCACCTGGTCCCCCAGCTCTTCCTTTTTTTTTTTTTTTTTTTTTTTTGGCACTGGGTAGGGAATCCAGGGCCACTCAACCACTGAGCCATACCCCCAGCCCTTTTTTGTATCTTTAGAGAAAAGTTCGCACTGAGTTACTTAGGGCCTCGCTGAGTTACTGAGGCCGGCTTTGAACTCACAATCCTCCTGCCTCAGCCTCCCAAACCCCTGGGATTACAGGCATGGGCCAGCCCTTACTTTTTATTGTTTTAAGTACATACCTTTTGTGCACAAGTTGTACATAAAAGTGGCTTCTGCAAACCAGTCACCAGCACCAGGAGAGGGAGTGGAGCGCCCTCAGCTCCCCCGCAGCCCTCCAGCCCCCTCCTCCCAACTGCGATGGGGCTGGAGGTTCCCCTGACTCCTCCACTCCCTTCAGTTTTCCCCTGGGCTTCAACCAGGAGACACAGAATGGGTGACTTTCAGAAGTTTTTGGAGGTCCCAAACATTTAATGCAAAGGAGAGCACTTCTAAGTGGAAGGTCCTTGGCTCTTCTCAGTTTCCCAGGACTTTGTGAGCCAAGAAGGGGCCTTTAGGAAATGAAGGATTGTTTCTCATGAGGCCGTTGCCAGGACCGTTTATCATCATCTTTGTTTTCTGTCAGCTCTTACTGAAGACCCTGTCCGCCCCACTGAGTTTCTTTGCTTTTTTTTTTTTTTTTTGGTGTGTGTGTGTGTGTGTTTCATTTTTGTGGTGCTGCAGATGGAGCCCAGGGCCTCAAGCATACTGGGCAAGTGCTCTACCAAGAGCTGCACCCCCAGGTCATTATATAGACACATTTTTTTTTTCGTACTTGGGATTGAACCCAGGGCACTCCACCCCTGAACCACATCCCTAGCTCTTTATTTTTCATTTTGAGACAGTGTCTTGCTAAGATGCCCAGGGTGACCTCTAACTTGTGATCCTCCTACCTCAGCTTTCTGAGTCACTGGGGATTACAGGTGCATGCCACTGTCCCTGGCTCCAGCCCAGAATATTTTTTAAAAATATTTTCCCCTTAGTTGTTGATAGATGTTTATTTTATTTATTTATATGTGGTGTTGAGAGTGGAACCCAGTGCCTTACACATGCAAGGCAAGTGCGCCACAGTCCCAGCCCCAGAATGTTTTTGATTCTGGTAAAATGTACATGTGATAAAATTGACCATCTTAACCAATTTCTTTTTTTGGGGGGGTTTCCTGGGATCCAACTCGGGGCCTCACCGGTATATACTCTACTGCTGAGCTACAGCCTGGCCCCATGAATCTTTTTTTTTTTTAGTTGTAGATGCACACGATACCTTTATTTTATATATTCTTTTTTATGTGGTGCTGAGGATCAAACCCAGTGCCTCTCATGTGCTAGGCAAGCGCTCTGCCACTGAGCCACAGCCCCAGCCCCTTGAACTTTTAAGTGTCCAGTTCAGTGGCATGAAGTACACCCACAGGTTGTGCAACCCACCTCCAGAACACCTTTCATCTTGCAAAACTGAAACTCTGTCCCCATTAAACACTCACCCCATTCCCCAGCCGCAGCCTGCGTTCTCCATATCTGTGAATCTGACTGTTTTCAGGGTCACCTCTAAGTGGAGGCCTGCAGGATTTGTCCCTTGGTGTCTGGCTTATGTCCCTCATAAAGCCCTCCGAGTTCCCCAGGGCATCCTCGCACTTGCCAGGACCGCCTTCCTTCTCAAGGTGGAATCCTCTTCCTTTTATGGATGGACCACACCGCGCCATCCACGTCCAGTGATGGGTACTTGGGTTGTTTCTGCCTCCCGGCTCTTGTGAATAATGCTGCTATGAACTCGTTCTTGCTCATTTCTATCCCAGGCCCTGCTTTTCCATCTTCACATACCTAAGAGTAGAATTCCTAGTAGGACGATTTGATTTCTAATTTTTTCCTTACTGGGGATTGAACTTGGAGGCACTTAACTACAGAGCCACATCCCCAGCCCTTTTTTACATTTAGAGACAGGGCCTCGCTGAGTTGCTTAAGGCCTCAATAAGATGCTGAAGCTGGCTTTGAACTTGTGATCCTCCTGCCTCAGCCTCCCTAGCCACTGGAATGACAGGCATGTGCCACAGGCATGCGCCACCTCGCCCATCCCTGTTTCTAACTTTTTGAAGAATGTTACACTGTTTTCTAGAGCAGCTGCATCATTTCATGTCCCTATCAAGAGTGCACAAGAGCGGGCTGGGGCTGGGGCTCAGTGGTAGAGCACTTGCCTAGCATGTGTGAAGCAGTGGGTTCGATCCTCAGCACCACATAAAGATAAATACAATAACGGTATTGTGTCCATCAACAACTAAAAATATTTTTAAAGCGTTCATGAGGGTTTCAATCTCTCCTCATCAGCTGGCTCCTTTTATTTATTTATTTTTTTTGGTTTGTTTTGGATAGTGGCCATCCTAATGACTGTCAGGTGGACCTCACTGCTTTTTTTGGAAGGGAGGTGGGTGGCCTTTTTTGGCAGTATTTCTGTCTGTCAGGCTCTGGTTGCACAATCTTGCATGGCTTATCTCCTGGACATCCCGCTCCAGCTGATAAGAGAAGGCTATCTTTAGCCCCGGAGCTTAGAAAGAAAGATTGTGAATTTGCCAAGGACACAGGTAAGCTGCCCAGCCAGAAACTGAACCCAAGATTTGGGTGCGTGTGACATTGGGGATTGAACCCAGGGTCGCTTTACCACTGAGCCACACAGGGTCTTGCTAACTTGCTGAGGCTGGCCTTGAACTTGCAATCTTCCTGCCTCAGCCTCCTGAGTCACTGGGAGTACAGGCATTGCCACAGGGCCTGTTTCCTCTGCCCCCTTCCTCCTCCCTTCCTTCTTTCCTCCTTCCCTCCCTCCCTTCCTTTCCTCCTTCCTTCCCTTCCTCTCTCCCTCCCTTCTGTGATGGAACTCAGCACCTAGTGCATGCTAAGCAAGCACTCTATGGCTGAGCTACACCTCATGCTGGGGTGATTCCTAACTTGAAATCTAAGGATAGCCTTCCAGGGTCTTAGAACTCGCCAAAAGGTGTGTAAGGGCTGAAATGTAGCTTAATGGTAGAGCACTGGTTTTGAATGCACAAGGCCCTGGGTTTAATCCCTAGTACTGCAAAAACAAACAAGCCAAAAGGTGCAGAAAATCCAAAAATGTATGGATGTTGTGTACATGAGTCTCTCTCCTTGCTTTCCTAGACTTCAAAGGAATCCCAGGAAAGCAGTGTCCCTATCTATATAAGCAATTAAAAAAATAGAAGCAGCCCCTCGGCAAGTCCTGTCTCTTGTAAATAAGCTGAGGAGGGAGATGATGGAGCCCGTCAGGACCCTGACAGTTTGCCGAAGGTTCCACTGTGACTCCTCACTTTGCTCCCTGGCAGCTGGAGCAGAGCTTGGAACTTGCTGCGTGCACGCACTGATTTTTCTCTATTCTATGTTGTAGCCACGCACTGATTTTTCTCTATTCTATGTTGTAGAAAATACTAATCATGACACCCGCCCCCACAAAGCGATACCTTTACAGTTTGAGGACCATGTCACTGAATTTTGTCTTTCCTCAACTGTAACCCCTCACATAGTGTGAGGTTTGAGGGTATTTTAGGCACTCCACCCACTCGATTCCATGTGTGAGTCTCACTTAACACCTATATATAACACTTTACTGAATACCAGACACAATCCTTATTTTATCCTAACACCAGCCCTGAGCTCGGCACTAATTATGGCCCTCCTTTTACTGAGAAGGAAGGTAAGGCACTGAGTGGTTAAGTGACTAGCCCAGGATAACACAGCGCACAGCTACTGTAAAGCTGAATTTGGAACCCAATGAGACTGCAGACTTCATTTTGGTAACCAATTTTTTTGTTTGTTGTGTGTATCCTATACACACACTGTAAAACGTCGGCTCCATAAGAAGCAGCCCGAAGCTTTGCCCCTGCAACCGCTGCTTCCACGCAGCAGGCACTGGACCTTGGCCTCCCCGCCAAAAAAAAAAACTTCAAGGTCGCGCAGCAGCTTTCCACCCTGCGCAGGCGCGGCAGGCCGACCTCCCGGAGACGTCCCCTCGCCGCTCCGATTGGTCATCATCTTTGACTGACAGAAGAGCCAGCGCAAGCGCACCAAGCCAAACCGGAGGCGTCCTCCCATATACCGAGACGCCCCCTCGCTGCACCTACTGGCCATAGCTTTTGACTGACTGAGAAATAAGCCAATGAAACCAAGCCCCTCGGGAAGGGGCGTACCCCGCGGGCAGTCAAATTTGCGCGGGTTTGGTCCTGGCGTCGTCATGGCTGCCTTCCGCGATATCGAGGAGGTGAGCCAGGGACTGCTGAGCTTGCTGAGCGCTAACCGCGCCGAGGCGCAGCAGCGGCGGCTGCTGGGGCGCCACGAGCAGATATTGGAACGGCTGCTGGAGACGCAGGACGGCGCCGAGCAGCGGCTGCAAGGTGAGCAGGAAGGGCCTGCCCTTGTCACTGCAGTTAACCTTGCCAGAGTTTTTTGTTTGCTTGCTTGCTTATTTGTTTGTTTGTTTGTTTATTTTAGTTGTAGATGGACAAATAGCTTTATTTTGTTTATTTATTTTTATGTGGTGCTGAGGATCGAACCCAGGGCCCCACACGTGCTAAGCGAGCACTCTACCACTTGCTTGCTTTTTTAAGGCCATTAAGTTTTCTTTGGTCTGGTAAAATTAAAACCCTAACATAAGAGAAGGGCACAGTGGAGCATGCCTGTAATCCCAGCGGCTCGGGAGGCTGAGGCAGGAGGATCATGAGTTCAAAGTCAGCCTCAGCAAAAGTGAGGCCCTAAGCAACGCAATGAGACTATCTCTAAATAAACTATAAAATAGGGCTGGGGATGTGGCTCAGTGGTTGAGTGCTCCTGAGTTCAATCCCCAGTAAACTGTACCCCTCCACCCCCACCAAAAAAAAAAAAAAAAAAACATAAGATTTGCCATTTTAGCTTTGTGTGTGTGTGTGTTTTTTGCAGGGATGGGGTCCAGACATTGAGCCTGCTGCTGTCACTGAACAACCTCCCAAAGTTCACTTTAGTCATTTTTAAGCACTAGGTTCAGCAGAATTAAGTACATTCGCACTGCTGGGGGACCACCATGCATATCTAGAATTTCCATCCTCCCAAACTGGAGCCCTGTCTCTATTAACACTAACACCCCTCCTCACTTCCCCAGCCCCTGGCACCCATCACTCCACTTTATCTCAATGAACTTGGCTGTGATGGTAAGTGAGCTCACATAGCAACTGCCCTCTGCTCACTGGCTTATTCCACTTAGCGTAATGTCCTGAAAGTTTGTCCACGCTGCAGCCTGTGACAAGATTTCCTTCCTTTTGTAGGGGATCATAGTCCACTGTATGGATGCCCACACTGTGTTTATCTGTGGTCTGTCAGTGGACACTGGCTATTTTGAATAATGCTTTACTATGATCACGAGTGTGCATGTATCTCTTCAAGATTGTTTTCAACTCTTTTTTTGGGGGGGATGGTACCAGAGATTGAACTCAGGGGCACTCGACCACTGAGCCATATCCCCAGCCCTATTTTGTATTTTAGAGACAGGGTCTCACTGAGTTGCTTGGCGCCTCGCCATTGCTGAGGCTGGCTTCAAACTCATGATTCTTCTGTCTCAGCCTCTGGAGCCACTGGGATTACAGGCATTACAGGCGTGGGCCCCTGCGCCCGGCCCCCTCCCTCCTCTTTACTTTCCCCTGCACTGATGGTTTGGGGATTGAAGGGACTGAGATTGTTCCAGGGAACCTGGGCTTTGAGGCACACAGACCCCGTGCACATCCGGTGAGGAGCTGTGTGCTTAGTGGGCAAGTCTCTCTGCTTCCCAGATGGAGAGATGGGTTTAACCACCCGCCTTGGGACTGGGTTGTAGCTCAGTGGTGGAGTGTTGAGCATGTGTGTGGCCCTGGGTTCCATCTCCAGCACCAGACAAAATAAAAATAAAAAGTACCCTCTGCAGAGGGCTTTTGATAATGCTTGGACAAAGAACTCTTGGGTCATCCCATGGCACTTGGTCAACACGCCAGCAAACAGCGCTGCCTTATGGACACCCACAGCGGGAGATCAATCCGGGGAAGAAGCAAGGAGGGATGTTGAGTTTTGAGTGGGAGGGTGGTGAAGGGTGGGAAGCCTGTCTGCCAGCCAGCCCTCCGCCATCAGGACAGGAAATCGGTTGGCACCATCCCCCACAGACATGGGGAGAAATGGCCACATAAGCGAATTAAATGTGGATGTCGGTGCCAGGGAGAACCCCTGGGAGTTCACAGTGGCTGCTCGAGGGTCGGAGTGCTGCAGGAGTGTGTGTGTGTGTGTTTAGGTTGTCACAAATACATCTAATACTTTTTTCTTTCTTTTTGGTACCAGGGATTGAACCCAGGGGTGCTCCACCACTGAGCCATATTCCCAGCTCTTTTTATTTTGAGACAGGGTCTTGCTAAGTTCTGTGGGGCCTCGCTCAGTTGCTGAGGCTGGCTTCGTACTTGCAATCGACACCCCAGCCTCTGGGATAACAGGGGTGCTCCCCCACACCTGGCCACACGAAATACTTTGATGAAACATTAACGTCAGTTTTTGAGAACTTAAATGCAGGCCCTTTTGGAAGCATTTTAACCTGTGTCTTCCGTGGGCTGGCAGATTGCTCCGACTCTGGAAGAAACACAGTAGCCTTCTTAAGATGTTTTTGATTTTTCTCAGTATTCTGTTCAACATGTGTTTATTCCGGGTAGTGTCTGGAGATATATGGGGAATAAAAGATGTGGTTTCTGATTCAAGGAAGAAAACAAGGGATAAATCATTCAGCGTGTGGGCCAGCCCACCTGCCATAGAGGCTCGTTTCCCAGGGAACCTTATTTTTGTGTTTATTTTCTTGTACTGAGGATTGAATCCACTGCTCTACTTCTGAGCCCCATCCCCAGTCCTTTTCATTTTTTGTTTTGAGACAGGGTCTCGCTGAATTGCAAAGACTGGCCTTGAACTTGGATCCTCCTGCATTGGCCTCCCAAGTGGCTGAGTACCTGGGGTTACAGGCCCGTTGCTACCCTGCCCAGCTTCCCAGGGGATCTCGAAGGCTGGGTGTGCCTGGAGGCAGGAGCACAGGGACATCCTGGAGCACAGGAGAAGGGAGCCCAGGGCTGTGAAAACTGTGAAACTCCACCTTTGAAGAAGGAAGGGTGGGGAGGACAGCAGGTGACAGGGTGAGAAGCTGGTGAGGGTCCTCGGGAAGCCAGCACGGCAGTGCCTGCCTGAAGCCCCAGCTACTCCGCAGGTGGAGACAGGAAAAATAGCTGGAGCCCAGAAGTTCTAGGACAGCATGGACACCACGGTGAGGCCCGAAGTCAGAACCAAAAAGAAAGACTCTCAGGTGCCTGTCGCGATGGGCAAAGGGTGACTTAGGCATAAAGAATGTCCACGGGCTTCTGCCCTTTTCAATGCTTTATTCACTCAAATCACTCAATACAATTCTACTCTATAGGTTCTTAATCAAGAAAATGGGAATCCTTAATGCTAGGCACTGCAGTAGACAGAATCAGTTCACAGCAAACAATTCTAGATTAATTCTAAGCACTGTAAATACACTTGACAGACACTCCCTCTGCATACTAAGCGAAGTGTCAGGTCAAAAGTCTCAAGCCTTAGGCTTTAAGTCTAGCAGATGCACACTCACTCAGACCGCCCTGATCAGGTCAGGACCCAAGGCAGGATTCTCCTAGGGTGGAGCTGACAGCCAGTTGAGGATAGGGTCCTAGGGAGAAGAAGTGGCTCTCACCATCAAGATGTGGCTGTAGAGTTTGAGAACAGTGAGGAAGATGCTGAGGAACAGGCAAAAGATGAGAAGAGTTGGGATGTCAGTCCAGGTCCTCATCAGGCTCTCAGCGTGAGGGCATCAGTGTCGGCTGGCTGAATGTCTGTTCATTTGCTTTTTTTATACTAAAATTTGGGGCTTCTGACCACCCTTTCAATCCCTACCAGCTCCCACGGGATTTCTCAGTGACATCATTTGCCCTGGGGTTACAGCATCTGGTCTGGTAGTCCCCACCCTGATTTTCTTGCCTCTCCCCCCTTATGGGGTGAGGACAACATGACAGAGGCTTCACTCTGAGCTCGTCAGGGTGGGGAGAAGTGACTTGTTTATAATGGAGGGCTCTGTAGGCTGCCTGGTGTAGGCTGCCTGCCAGGTTTCAAACTGGAGTTTTAAAATGGGAGTTGCTTAGGCTAAGGCCTAAGGCCATCCTTACAGTGCCTCTGAGCCTTACCCTGGAGACATGGAGCCTTCTCTGAGCAGGGCACAACTTTGCATCCTCTAATGCAGCCACTCAAGGCCCAGAGGGGAACAAATTAGCATATTGACCCAGGGAGAAGTCAAAGCAGGGGGACAGTTAGGAACTGTTGGGTGGCCTTGGAGGGACGGTGGACTCTCACAAGGAAGGAAGAGAATCAGAGCCAGACAGGAGCTGCCAGGCTTGGATGGTGACTAGGAAGTGGAAACTGAGTCCCGGGGTTCTAGGCTTCCTGATACGACTTGTTTTTGTTGTAAACTATGATTAGAGGCTGGGGTGCGCCTTGATGGTAGAGCCGGGGCCTAATATGAGGCTCCAGTTCATCCCCAGTACCACCAAATCCACACAGTTGCGATGGCGCACACCTGTAATCCCAGCTGCTCCAGAAGCTGAGACTGGAGGATTGTGGGTTTGAACCCAGTTTGGGCAACATGGAAAGACGCTTTCTCAAAAAAATAATAATAATAATAATAAAATAAAAGATCAGGTGTTACAGGAAGGACCAGAGCCAGATATGGTGGCTCACATCTGTATTCCCAGTACCCTAGGAGGCGAGGCAAGAGGATCACAAGCCAAGCCCACCCTGGGCAGCTTAGAGAGACACTGTCTCAAAATAAAAGGGGCTTGGGGCTGCCCCTGGTTCAGTCTTCAGTACCACCAAAAAAAAGGGGGAGAGAGAAGGGCCAGATCCCATATTTCACAATTTTTGGTGTATTTAAATGTGTTGTGGCAAAAATGTGCAAGTTCTGACGGCAACTCTGGAAATGGACTTGTGATCTGAAGTGGCGATGCAGCTTGCAGTGGGGGGTGGGATGCCCTTCCCTGGGACCTCCTGGGGGTGGGGGGACAGACCCCAAGGAGCCTTCTCTCCCTCTGCAGAGACACTGGCTGCAGAGGAAGAGGTGGCCCAAAGCCTTCTCCACTCAAAGGAGCGCAACTGCCAGGGGAATGCGGAGCTACAGCAGCTGGAGGCCGAGCTCCAGAGGGCGGCTGAGGACGATGCCCGTCTGCAGGCCAGCCTCCTATATCCTTGACCGTGCCCATCGTCCTCCCTAGAAATCCCTTGCATGGGGCTGGGGTGTGGCTCGGGGCGGGCACTCGCCTAGCAAGCCCTGGGACGGGATCCTGGTGCCTGGGCCCGACGGGCAGTGCGGTGGTCTCCTTCCAAGCCGGGGTCCTTAACGACCTGCCGCACTCAGCTCACCGGAGAGCAGCAGGAGCTCAGGGAGCTGGAGGCCGATCTGGAAAGACAGGAGAGGGACGTTGATGAGGACACGACCGTCATCATCCCTTCTGCCGTGTAGGTTCTAGGAACGTGTGCTGGGGCTCAGCCTGCGGCCCCGTCCTGCGGCTGCAGGTTCAAGTTGATGCAGGGGTAACTTTCTTCTCTCTCCCTCCCCCCCTCCCGCCCTTGTCTAGGTACGTGGCTCAACTGTATCACCGAATTAGTAAAATAGAGTGGGATTACGAGAGCGAGCCAGGAGTGATCAAAGGCAGTATCCTTTTATTTTTTTTGGAGAAACTGGTGGGAATATGAAGGGGTGCAGCCGCTCTGGAACACAGTGTGTGGGATCCTCAAAAACTAGAAATCGAGGGGCTGGAGTGGTGGCTCAGTGGTAGAGTGCATGCCTAGCATTCGCTAGACACTGGGTTCGAACCTCAGCACCACATAAAAACAAACTAATGTTTCCACCTAAAATTAAAGATACATAAATAAATAAATATTAAAAAAAAAAAAACAAAACAAAAACTAGAAATAGAATCACTCTGGGATCCAGCAGTCCTGCCACTGGGAATAGACACAAAAGAAGGGAGAGCAGCAGGGTGTGGCAGTCTCGGTGTCCCGCTCACAGCAGCGTTGGTCACAGCTGGCCAGGAGACAGTCTGACATCGTGAGCAGGGTGAGCAGGTGAGTTGATGAGCAAGCTGTGCTCCACCGGGACCCGGGGCACCGCCCTAAGGAAGGAGGTCTGGAGGCTAGAGGCCGCTGAGAACCCTAGGCCGGGGAGAGAAGCGGCAGCCAGCTGTGAGCAGTTCCACCCGGCCAGCGGCCACTTCATAGGGGCTGAGCAGGGGCAGAGGGGGGCTGGTGTTCCATGGGGACAGACTTTCAGTTTGGGAATGAAATTCTGCCGATGGACGGTGGTGAGGTTGCGCAGCACTGTCATGGTGCTTAACGCCAAGAACGGGACCTAAATGTGGGTAAGGTGTGGATTCTGTCACATTTATTTATATATTTATTTATGTATGTATGTATTTATTTATTTAAAAATGTTTTTAAGTTGTTGGTGGACCTTTATTTATTATATGTGGTGTTGAGAATAGAACTCAGTGCCTCACCCATGCTAGGCAAGCACTCTACCACTGAGCCTTCCCTGTATTGCCCAGGTTGGCCTCTAACTCCTGGACTCAAGGGACTCTCCTGCCTCTACCTCCCAATAGCAGGGACCAAAACCATGCACAGGTCACCATGCCCTACTAAAGAAATGTTCTGTATTTTGGGTTTTTTTTTTGTTTTGTTTTTTTTCCCTTTCCTGTGGTACTAGGGATGGAACCCAGGGCCTGGCTCATGGGAGACAAGCACTCTACCCCTGAGCCATGCCCCAGCCCCTTACTTTTTTTGGTACCAGGGACTGAACCCAGGGTGAACATAGAGGTGCTTCACCACTGGGCCACATCCCCAGCCAGTTTTGAGACAGGGCCTGGCTGAACTGCTGAAGCTATCTTTGAATTTGCAATCCTCCTGCCTCAGCCTCCCAATCTGCTAGTATTACAGGCATGCTCCACCACACGCAGCCGTACGTACTTCACACTTTTTAAGAAGATAGCATGTTAATTTTTTCTTCATGAAAATGTATTTTAGTCTCTAAGTATCTTTTTGTAAGGGGTGCTGAGAATTGAACCCATAATCTTAAACTACAATTGAGCTACATCCCAGCCCCTCTAAATATCTTTTTTGTTTTGGGGTTTGTTTTTCCACTGTGTTAGACCTGAGTATCTTAAACTTTTTTTTTTTTTTAAAGGCTGGCCAAGCCAGGTAATCCCAGTTACTTTGGAGGTTGAGGCAAGACATTCACAAGTTCGAGGCCAGCCTCAACAAGTTAGCAAGACAAGACCCTTTCTCAAAAGTTAAAAAAAAATCAAATGTTAAAATGGCAGTCCCCTCCCCGCCCCCAGGTTGTGGAAGGGCCAGGTGTGTGAGGGGTTTTCCTTGCATTGGAACCTTCAGTCCATCACGGCCCCAGCGTGGCCCAGCCCATCCACCTGGACAGCACCCAGCTCTCCCAGAAATTCATCAGTGACTACCTCTGGAGCCTGGTAGACACCGAGTGGCAGCCAGGAGCCTCGTGACCTGCAGAATCGGCCTTGGCGGGTAGTGGGTAGCTCCGTGATGATCAGTTTAAATATGTGTATATATTCTGCTGTGAGTACAACTAAGTAGAACAAATAAAAAAAGAAAAAAATGTTTGTATATAAAAGGAGTTTTTATTATCCTTTTGTTGTTGTTGTTGTTAGTGGGGATTGAACCCAAGGCCGCTTAACCACTGAGCCACATCCCAGCCCTTCTTCATATTTTCTTTTGAGATAGGGTCTGTCTGAATTGCTTAGGGCCTCCCTAAGTTGCTGAGGCTGGCTTTGAACTTGGTAGGATCCTCCTGCCTCAGCCTCCTGAGCAGCTGGACTATAGGCCTGGGACACTGTGCCTGGCTGCAATGTTTCTTTTTCTCCCTGATTTTGCAGTGGGATCTTGGCCTGACCCGGGCTACACAGCTGTAGGGCCCTGACTTAACCTCCCCTTACAATGACACTGTAGCCTAGGACCACAGAGTCTGTGCACTTCTCTTCCCCTGATGCTGGAGATGGAACCAGGCCTCCTGTGTGCAGGCCAGTGCTCTCCCTCCACTGGGAGGCACCCCAGGTTCTTAGACATGACGTGAAAGGAGAGCAGAGCCCCATCCACACCAGCAGCCAACCTCAAGCAAGGTTTGGGAGCAGATGTGGCTCTCCCTCCTCAGCCCCAGTGACGGGGGACAGGTTAGGCTGTCAGGGCTGTCCTGGATGATGTGGGACATTTAGCGCCTTCCTTGCCTCCGCCCACTGAATACTAGTAGCTCTTGCTCTCTCATGACAACAGGACATGTCTCAGCCATTGCTGGGTGTCCCGGGGAGAAGTGACACACAAGGCCAGTCTGCAAGTCTGGCATCAGCCCCTTGGCCTTTGGCTGAGGAGCTGCTGTCACCTTGGTGGCCATTCTTGCCAACATGGGGCAGGATGCTCGCCCCAGATGGTTCACCCACAGGACCACAGGAGCCAGGCATGGCGCAGCCCCAGCCCACAGCGGAGTCCAGGGGTGGAGAAGAGGCGTGTTTCCCTCTGGTCTTGCAAACAGACTGGCAGGCTGCAGGGCACAGATAAGGGCACAAGGAGCTTTTATCTTTGGCCCTGGCCCAGGCTCTAAGTGCCCTCCTCCCCCAGAATCAGCTCTCCCTCCTGAAGGAGAAGCCTGGCTTTGTTCTGGGAGGGGGCCGAGGGGTGTCCCCTGCTGGCCACTCATCCCCAGCATCCTGGACCTGTTTCCCCAAGAAGACAGTCCCTTCAGGGAGGCTGCGCCCAAGCTCAGAGGGACTATGTGCCCCTCACCCTGCTCCCCGGCTTCTCTGCCACTTTGGCCAACCCAAGCACTGACCTACAGAGGGAGCGAGTGGGTGAGGAACGTGGCCGAGTGGGGCCCGGCAGGCGGGTGCAGGGAGGTGCCTGATCTCACAGGGACGGGGAGGCCCCTGCTCTCCCCATGCCTGGGCCCTGACTCACTGCCCAGCGTTGGCCTTGTGCCCAGGACAGCCTCGGCCTGCAGCCTCCAGCCCGAGCCCCACCCCCACCCTGGTGGTTCTCTCAGAGCCGTCCCATCGCCACTAGCTTGTTCTCGAATTCAAGAGGCTCCCGAAGTACTGGGCCCAGACCTGCTGAGGTAGGAATGAAATTCAAGTCCCCACAACCAGGGAATGAGGAATCGGGTCACTTGCAAGACGGGGACTTGGCCCCAGCACCATCCAAGACACCTTTATAGACGTGAAAACTGAGGCACGGACAGTCTGGGGGCTTGCCTTAAGTCACAGGAGTGACACCCTGGATTCTGAACCACACTGCTGGGACCCCAGGGTCAGCTCTCACTTCTAGCCTGAGATCAGACTTGAGCTGAGGGATCATCTCCGCTTCCCAGGTGGGACCTGGTCTGTGAGGGGTCTGTCCTCAATGCAGAGCACCCAGGAGGGAAGCGGGAGTTCACAGTGGAACCCATGGCCGCACATGCTGGAGCCCCAAAGGGGACAAATCAGGCTGACATTGCAGTGCCCTGCTGTCCTGTTGCAGGCGTGGTGTCACTAGGTGGCCTGGCTTGACATCAGTGTTTCTTCCCTGGAAAACAGAACCACAATTGTATCAGGTCTGCAGGCCAAGCCCTCGCACTGGCCCTGAGATCAGCTTGGTGGCCCCAGCTGGGCGTCTCCTGATGCCCTTCCAGGTTTTGCAGGGAAGAGATGGATCCTCAAGACGGTGCTAGGCCACTGAGCAAGGGCAGCGCAGGGGTGGCCATGTCCTTTTCTTGAGCCCTCCTGTGGCCTGGCATCTGGTATCCCTTACTGTGAACCCACCCTGCAGAACTAGGAAAGGCAGGGTCAAGGTTGTTCTCCATCTACAGACAGGAAACAGGGGCGGGGCGTCCAAGTCCAGAGGCCGGACTCCAGCGCAGGTGGTGGAAGGCAAAGCCACCATCCTCCTGCTGCCCTCGACAGGCTGAGAAGAAGCCAAGAGGACTGGCGGTGGGTTGTGGGCATGACTGGGTCTGAGACTGGAGCCTCCAGGTGACTTGCCTCCTCCTGTGGCCTGCACTCTCAGCGCTCCTGGTGGCCTCTCCTGTTCCTCAGAAAGGTAGGCTCGCTGCCCAGGTCTCGCCAGCCCTCCCGCAGAAGCACACCCAGTAAAGGCCACACGAGGTCCCGCAAGGGCGGTGGGCCTGGCCGCGTGTTTTCTGGCAGTGAAGGAACCCTAGATAAAGCCATTAATCTCAGGTTTTGCAGGCAGGTGACAGAACTGGGGTTTTTGAATCCAAGTCCTCTGAATCCAGAGCATGTCCTGCTAATTCGACCATGAATGAGATCATTTCAGTTGGTGATAAATGAACTAAAGAAAATAAAACGCTGTGGGAGGGAGAACTCTGTAGGGGGCCCCAGGACGGAAGGTCACTGGGCCCAGACCTAAGTCCCCAGGGAACAAAGGTGTAGAGACAAACTCCCAGGCAGGGGGACAGAAAGCTCAAAGTGCAACAAGGAAGCTGGCCTGGAGGGGACCTTGATCACACTGGGCCTGCAGTCCACAGTGGAATGTGGGGAGAATTTTCAAATTCCTGTAGTGATCCAAGGGAACCTGCCTGCCGTTGACCACTCCCCTTTGTGTGTGTGTGTGTGTGGTGGGGATGAAACGCAAGGACTTGTGCATGCTAGGCAAGGGCTCTACCACTGAGCTCTTGACATAAGTCACATGCAGCAGCCTGGGCCATCTTGGTGACTGATCTCACTATTTACCCCCAAATCTCCCTCCAAGTCCCTCAAGCCCCATCCCAGAGGCACCCAGGCTTCAGGGAGAAGCAGGATTCAGCAAGAAGGGACACCCCCATTCCCAGAGCAGGAGTTAGCACAGAAATGGGAGCTGCCAGGAGGGGAGCCGGACAAAACCCAGGAGGCCTGAGAGTGCCGCCCTGCTCAGTGCGGTGACATGAACTGGGCCATGTCACACAGAACCTCAGCTGCTTTCTTATCCCCTTCATGACGGAAAATCACTGCCTGCAACTGGGGGCGGGGTGGGGCGCAGCCAGCTGGGGTCAGGGCAGCACCCCGCCGGCCTCCACCCTCAGCCCTGTGTGCAGCCCCGTGGGCTCCAGGCTGACTCACCGCAGACAGCTGTGGTTTGGGACGCCTTGGGACGTCAGCCCAGGGGGCAGGAGCGGGCAGCCGGGGGATGCCAGTCAGGAGTCAGGCTGGGGAAGCTGCTTCCTCCCACTACCCATCCTGTCCTGGCCAGACCTGGGAGCTTCCAAGTGGGACAACAGAGACCCTGACCGCTCACGCCATCCGCGTGTGCGCGCATGCGCACACAGCCCCTAACCCTGCAGGGCCCGCACCCCTAACCCTGCAGACCCGGGGGGACCAGCCCGCAGCGGACACCTTTCCCTAGGGCCCCTTCTAACCCAGAGAACTGCAGGCAGAGAGCATCAAACCCGGCCACAGGGACCTCATGCCTCCCCTCTCCCTTCTTTAAAATGGGCAGCTGTCACTGTCCCTCCCTCAGGGAACCATCATGAGAAGCAGAATTAACCCCTGAGAAGCTATGCTCTTTTTGTCTAATTTTATTTATTTTTTGCGGTGCTGGGGATGCAACCCAGGGGCTAAGCAAGCACCACCGAGCCAGGCCCCCAGCCCCCCAAGATTTTCCGTAACTTCTTCCGCAGTAAGCAGCCCGGGCCAGACGTCAGGAATGTCCATGCCCTCTGGCCTCTTCGGGCCACCCTGCCCACCCCAGCCCTGCTCCCAGCCTCCCTGCCCAGCCTGGGCCACCCGTGTCCTCACCCCCACGGATCGCCCTCGCCCCCTCCCGGGCCTCCCCATTGTACTTGGAGCCACCCCGGCTCGTTGATCCTGTTTGCCACACGGTTGAGCATCGATTCATTCAATCAAGCAATTATCGAACGCCGCGTGCAGGCCCCGGACGCTGCCCGTGTGGGCTGCTCGGTTTTCTCTCCCGGAGGCGATTTGGAACGTTCCCAAAACAAAAGGCGGAAGGAAGGAAGGAAGTGCCACCCGGTGGACACCGAAAAGATAGCAGGCCCCGTGCCTGTCTCCGGCCACTGCAGAGCCCCCACCCCCTCGCGAGGCCCGGCCACCGGGATTAGCATCGAGCTGGGTTCCGGTGGGGAAACTGAGGCTCTAGGGTGCCCAAGGACACCCAGAGAATCAGAGCAAGGCCAGGATGTTATCCGAGGTCGCTGGCCGGGTGTGTCCCCCCTTGGTTTCCCAGGCTCCTTTACCAAGTGGCTCCCGTTGGGCTCAGCCAGTGTGAGGCGCTGGTAGGGGGCCAGGAGGCAGGGATGGGCTGTGGTCTGTCCCCTGTCACTGCCAGGACAACATTTGCAGAGATCCTTTGTCTGGTTCCCAGCAGCTCTGGGTCTCCAATATTACCCTCTGCGGCACCCTCCACCCTTCCAGAAGCTTCTGCGGCTGTTCATTTCCAGTTTGCCTCACTGCCCGCCCCTCCAAATTTGTTTTTTTAAAAGGTACAGTAGCACACTCCTAGAACCCCCGGCGACTCAGGAGGTGAGGCTGGAAGATCACAAGTTTGAGGCCAGCCTCAGCAGTTTAGCAAGGTCCTAAGCAACTTAGTGAGACCCTGTTTCAAAATAAAAAATTAAATAAAAAGGGCTGGGAATATGGTTTTGTGGTTAAGTGTCCCTGCGTTCCATCCCCAGTACAAAATTGTTTTAAATTAATTATTTTTTAAGACAGGGTCTTACTAAATTGCTAGGCTGGTCTCCCATGTGCTGTTCTCCTTCCTCAGTCTCCTGAGTCACTGGGATTATGCCTGTGCGCCACTCTGTCCAGCTAGAAGTGTATTACTTCTAATAATACACAATATAAAATCTGCCATCAGAACCCTTTTGAATGCACCGTCCATGGCGTTAGGAGCGTCTCCATTGTTGTGCATCATGTCCATCTCCAGAACTTTTCCATCTGCCCACACTGAAACCGTCCCCAGTAAACACTCAGGCCCCATCCCCTCCCCAGTGGCTGGCTCCCAACATCCTACT
Organism: Marmota flaviventris; assembly: GCF_047511675.1. Classification (NCBI taxonomy): domain Eukaryota; kingdom Metazoa; phylum Chordata; class Mammalia; order Rodentia; family Sciuridae; genus Marmota; species Marmota flaviventris. Next base: position 211,272,263 of record NC_092498.1, read on the forward strand.
TCCTGTCTCCAAGATCTGACCACTGCGCGACCTCCTGTGTGGGGAATGATATTATTCATCTCATCCTCTCTTTTTATTTTTAATTTTTTTGATACTGGAGATTGAACCCAGGGGTGCTCTACCACTTAGCTACAACCCCAGGCTTTCTTATTTTTTATTCTGAGACAGGGTCTAGCTAAGTTGCCAGGCTGGCCCAGACTTGCGATCCTCCTGCATCAGCCTCTCTAGTTGCTGGGATGCCGCTCCTGGCAGGATTCGCCCTTTTGTGCCTGGCTTACTTCACTGAGCATAATGTCCTGGAGGGCCAGCCCTATGTAGGATGCCAGGAATCCCTTCCTTTCAAAGGCTGAGTCACTCTTCCTTGTGTGGAGGGACCACAGCTTGTCCCTCCTGGACACGTGGGTCACTCCCACCTTTGGGCTAGGAATGGTGTTTCTGGGCCAATGTCTGTTCAAGATTCTGCTTTCAAGTCTTTGTGTCTGTACCCCAAAGTGGGATTTCTGGATCCTATGGTAATTGGATGATTTTGCGGGGAGGGGAATCATCATACTGCTTTCCATAGTGGCTGCACCCCTTCAGTTTACCAGCCAAGCTCCAGGGTTCCGATTTCTCCACATCCTTGCCGACGACGTTGGTTATTTCTGTTGTTTCATGTTGTTTTGCCAATTACAGCCATTCCAAGAAGTGTGAGCTGGTACCTCCCTGTGATTTTTTTTTTCTGTTTTGTCTTTTTAGCCTTCCTTTTCCTCTATTCCTCCCACCCCACCACCAGGCCTGGGGATGGAGCCCAGGGCTGTGCCAGGCAGGTGGGCAACGGCTCCACCACTGAGCGACATCCTCAATGCTTAAGTTCTTTGTCTGCTGTAGGCTGTTTCTTTTTCCTTTAAACTTTTTTAGACACAAGGTCTCCCTATGTTGCCCAGGCTGGTCCTGAGCTCCTGGGCTCAGGTGATCCTCATCTCAGCCCTCCAAGTGGCTGGGACTATGGCTGTGTACCACCATGCCCGGCGGGGCTCTTTCTGGCCCCGCCCCAATTGATACGCCAGCGCCACCCAGGCTTTGATTTGTACCTGCTCTGAGACAAGAGCTCTGAAGCTCCCTCAAAGCCCAGGCAGGGAATGCTGGGGAGCATGAGAGAGGATGGAGGGGCAGGGTGCTCAGGTGGGCAGCTGTGCTGGTGCCCAGGGACCCGGGACTCTAACCAGACAATCCCTCCATGGAATAAGACCAGGATTGACAGAATTTATGATTGCACTGGGCTGTGAAATCTCTTAATTTTCATATCGAGCACTGAATGTGACCGTCAGTTTTAGCCTTCATCTTAGCTCAACCAGTCTAGAAAAGGGCGTGAAGTGAAAAGTCCTTCAGAAGTGTAGGCCTTGGGCTGGGGGGTGTAGCTGGGTGGTAGAACACTTGCCAAGTGTACAGGGAGTCCTGGGTTCAGTCCCTAGCACTGGAAAAAAAAAAAAATACAGGAAGAGAGAAAGAGAGGGGGATGGTGTTGATGGGACCAAGTGCCAGAGGGAGGGGGTTGGGACATTGTTCCTTTAACCAAACACTCAAGTCTCCACCTGTTAGTTCTTTCTCTTGCTTGTGGACAAACTCAAAAGTCACCTCCTTAGAAAAGCCCTCCTTAGATGAAGTCCCTTCTCCCTGCCAATCATTTGTCTGCCCATTGCCGTGTTTAATTTTTTCCAGAACATTCCTTTCAGATACTTATTTGTAATCTTCCCTCTTATTGTGGGGGATTGGTTCAGGACCCCCACAGATGCCAAAGTCTTTGGCATTCAAATCCCTTATATAGAATGGAATCACATCTGCGTAGAACCCACGCAATCCTCCCAACATCTGCTCTAGGTGACTCGTAATACCCACTGCCAGGTGAATGCCAGGGATATCACTGTTACATTTTACTCTTCAGGGCAAAATGTCACACACGTTCAGCACAGATACAACCTTTCTTCCCGAATATCTGTATCTGCAGTTGATTGAATCCAAGGATGTGGAACTTGTACATGGAGGGTTAGCTGTATCTATTTTTCCTCTTCTATCTAAAATGTTAGCTCCATGAAGACAGTAGGACTCAACGTACAGTTGTCCCAAATGCTGAGAACGGTGCCTGGCACACAGTAAGCACTCAATAAATGTTTATCAAGTGAATGGATGGAGCTGGGAATCTGGCAAAGCCCTAACTCACAGAAGCACCTGGTGGAGTATGAAATCACCAGCGAGCGTGACATCACCCACAAGGAATCACAGCACTCCATGAAGGCTGCAGCCCATTCTGTGCTCCTTTCTGGATCTTTCTCTGGAGGACTCTAGTCCACTACTCAATGAAGGAAGAAAGCAAATAGAGGAATACCACATCAGGTTTAGCCAGATGGCTCATTTAAGAAATTTAATCTATCACAGTAAGACATTCAGGATAAAAAAAAAAAAATTCTATACAGTGTTTTAAAATGCAAGTGTCCATACCCCTGAAGCAACTACAAGGACACCTGGATGTCACTCTCCTGAAACAAGCTACACGGTCCAGTCCGTGTGAATAATCTTTGTACATAAAGATGAGACATCTCAGAGACCACTACCCCTAATGCAGAGCCCCTAGAAATGTCACCAACGATTGCAGCAAACAGGGTTTGCAAAAATAAATAATTTATATATATATATATATATGATAACATTCAAAAATATACAAAGTGCAAACATAATCACAAGTGCTACCAGCTGCACAGGGATCTATTTACATGCTTCAGAAAGAAAAGACCAGCACAGTTTACTACTGGAGTCACAGTGTTTGATCATTGCGTACTGAGCCAGTAAGAGTCCCTTCAGATGTCTCTGTGTGGGGATCCGGGAGGCTGCCCCTGTATCTTTGATCCATCCCTGCAACCATACAATGATAAAATTTGTGGCCATTTCAGGAAGAATCCTGGCTTTTCAAGTTCCATCAAATGACCTAGAGGAGATTCCCTAAAGGGTGAAAGGCTGTGAGTTTCTCGTGTGCAGCCTTTGAGGATCACAGACAGGGAAGTTAATGGCTCTGGGACTTTTGCATAGAAGTGACCTGGCAGATGTTAAGAAAATAAAGCAAGCGGCCTGGGAGCTCAGGGGCAGAGCGCTTGCCTGGCTTGTATAAAATCCTGAGTTTAACCCTCTGCACTGGCAAAAAGGGAAAAAAAAAATAATGCAGGAGGGTTTGCCTATTCCAAATATTCGCAATCATGGCTTTGAAGCAGTCCCCAGTGATCTGACCTTTTCTTTCCTCCACATGCATCTTCTCCTGCATTCACCAACACGGGCCACCTCCGGCCAGTGATCCCATCCCAACACACGTGACAGAAAACAGTGCAAAATAACAAGAATGTCACATTTACACAATGTACAACCCTGAACTGAAAAAGTGCGAGGAGATCAAAGGAAGCGAAGCACAGGATCCGGTGGGCGGGATCAGGGCGCAGTCCGGAGTCATGGAGGGCGGAGGCAGGGCGTCCCCAGGAACAAGGTAAGCGGGTGTTTCAGGCACTTCACGAGTATTAAGGGCGACTGGTGACTCAGGCTTTTCCTGGGGAACTGGCAAAGCTTTGGCGAGGGAAAGCGCGGGACGGTGCTGCCTTAGCAGTAGGGGGCGCCCTTCCCCTTCAGGGTCAGGCTCCCTCTGGCAGCAGGGAGGCGGAGTGTGGAGGGGCGTGGGCTGGGGTGGGTGGATGCGGCAGTGCCTGGGACCTTGGAACACCTGCTGTCACGTGTTCCAAGCCACTTGCTGCCTCTCCTCCTGTGTTCCACTGTCCTCCGCTTCTTTATGATGCAGGAAAGAAAAGGGCTGAACTTAGAGGAACTGAGACTCATCCCGGCTCCTCGGGTCTTTTCCTCTTCTCCTTCATACGGAAAGAAAAAACCAAAACCCCAAGCAGAACCCGCTCCGCGGCGCTGTCAGAAGCCTGTTCTGCCTCCCAGATGAATAAATATATAAAACAAAGCTCTGGCAGACAGGCACCAGGCTTTGGTGGCCAGCGGCGCCTTTGGTCTTTGCTGACTCTGAAGGAGACGGAAGCCCTGGGGGTGCCAGAAGGGTTTAGAGGAAGTAGGTGATAGCCAGTGGTCAAGGGCCCCGGGAGAAAGTGTCCTTCCTGCCCATGAGTGGCAACAGGTTCCGGGAAGGGACTGGGCTCTCAGCAGCTGTTCACGCCACATCATCCTCCAGGCTGACCATCTGTCTCTGTCAACAAGATGGTAAACACCGGAAATGATCAGTCCAACATTCAGTAAACATGGCCAGAGTCCACCTACTTCTCACCTCCCAGACCAGGCCCTTGACGACTCCACCCTGGTCCCTGACCGTCTCTTTCCTGCACAGCCACCAGAGGGCGTTGGTGAAAACCTGAGGAGAGTTTTCTGCTCAAAACCCTCCATGGCTCCCACCTCACTCACTCCCTGCAGCCCACAAGATCCTCCTGGGTTCTACCCTATCACCTCCCTGCCTTCACTTCCTCCCACTCTCTCCAATCCATCCACCTGGGCCTCAAACCAATAGGCACTGTCCTACCTCAGGGCTGTTGCACTGACCACTTTTGCATTCTGCACATTCCCCACTCACTCAGAGAAGCTTGCTTTGGATTACTTCATCTAAAATCACATCCCCTTGCTCCCAACCCCTCAAAACCCTTCTCTGCCATCCTCTGGCCTTGCACCTGGTAGGCAAGTCCTCTTCCACTGAGCTGCACCCTGGCCCTTGACTTTCTTTTTCTCTACCACCAGCTGACTCCTCTATTTGCTCATCCGATGTCCCTCTCACTCCCAGTCAAGAAACTCAGCACTCTGAGGGGAAGGCCCAATGCTTGGTAGGCTTGAGTGGGCACATGGACAGAAGAGTCTACCCTGGGCCTGCCTTGGCCCTCGAGGACCTTTTGCCAAGGGCTGGCGGGGGCCCCAGGCTCCGGCCTCCCTAAGCCTCTTACCGAGGGGTAGGTGTAGCCGTCCTGGCTGCGGCAAATGTGGACCTGGTCCTCCGTGGTCTTCTGGTACACGGGGTTGTCAAAGTTGATGCTGTTGATGTTTTTCAGCCGCCAGTTCTTCCAGACGAGGAAGGCCCCAAAGCAGAGGAGGACAAGCAGCACTGTGGGAGGGGAGAGTGGCCCTGTCACGTGGCTGGCCCTGAGACTGGGACCTGCTTAGTGGCACTGACAACACCTATCCCAGGCCTCGGGCCTGATAGTGATTTTGTTCTGAATGCAAAGCAGCCCTCTCTCGTTGTTCAAAGGGAAACCCTCCACAGACAGGACGGAGGTCTACTTGACGCCACTGGATGAGCCTCGAGCCAGAGGTAGCTGCTTGTCCTCGATTCTTCCGCGATTAACTGCACACTGGGGAACTGCTTTTTTAGAAATGGGATTTTCCTCTGCATATGGGGCCACAATTCACTCTTCTTTTTTGCAGAGATGAGTGGAATGCAGAGCCTCAAGCACGTCAGGCTGAGCTGTGCCTGACCTGGCCACTTCATTTGGCCTCAGTCGGTGAGGGGGGCAGGGGGCTCTTTGTCTCTTGCACAGCCAGTGCTGGGAGGTGCTTAGCTCCTTGCTCTCTGAACGGGGCAGCCCCGGCAACCCTGCCTTTGCCCCTGGGTCCCACAGTGCCAACCACAGTGGATCCAGGGGACAGGCAAAGGCTCACTCTGCCTGGATTTTATGATTCTAGAGGCCTGGGCTCTGCTGGGAAGACCCCCAGGTGGGTGTTACCCCCAGTCTGGAGGGTCCGACCTGCCATGTCTGTCAACCCACAACTGGGCACCAAAATTCAGGCCATGGGTCTCTGCAAGTGTGCTAGGGCCCCCTCAACAGGATTTCCTCAGAAAAAGAAAGGTCACTGCACTGTTATTAGCAGGGGCGAGAGGGACAGTGTTAGGTCACCTGCAAACGCCCGCATTGGCACAGCGGAATCCTCAGGTGTGCTTGAGGCCCCCTGGGAGCACCTACCCAGGCTGCCCTCTCCCTAGCTGGCACCTCGGCTGCCTGACTGTGCCCCTTGGCAGTCCCAAGGGGTAAGACGTCGCTTCCTGGTTCTGTCCCCAGTACAGGTCTGGAAGTGGGCTCAGTACACAGTCGGTGCTTAATTATATTGGTTAGATGAATGAAGCTGGGGCTGTGGCTGGGTTTAGAGGAAGCAGGTGATAGCCAGTGGTCAAGGTGGTGAACAGGCCACATGGTGGGCTGCTCCATGCTTGAGGGAGGTGGGGGGCCCAGCAGGCTGAGCGTGGGGTCACAGGGGACTTGTGCTGGGCCATGCTTACCAATGGGGAGGACGATGGACAGAGCCCCCACGCTCCGAGGCTTCTCCTCCTTCCCTCTGTCGGCAACTTCAGCCAGGACTGCGGGGGAGAAGGGACACAGTGAGGCCCAGATACGAAAGGCATCACATAGCAGAGCCAGTGGTCATGCAAAGGAATGGCTGACACATCCCATCAGCCTGTTCAAGTTCAAGGGAACATGGAGGTCCTCCCAAGTTCAAGTCAGGCCATGCTGGCTTACTCATGAGCACAGCTGCCCTCAGCACCCACAGGGGGTGGTTCCAGAAACCTCTACAAACACCAAAATTCACAGATGCCCAACTCCCTTATAGGAAAGGGCGTAGTTGGGCTTGGGCTGCAGCTCAGCAGTATAGCGCTTGCCTAGCTGTGTGAGGCAGTGGGTTCCAACCTCAGCACCACATAAAATAAAGATATTGCATTTATTTATAACAAAAAATATTTTTTTTTTAAAAAGGAGTAGTGTTTGCCTAGAACATATGCACACTCTCCCATGAATTTTATTATTTTTTAATTAAAAATGTTTCTTTGTAGTTGTAGACGGACATCATGCCTTTATTGTATTTGTTTATTTTTATGCGGTGCTGAGGATCAAACCCACTGCCTCACACATGCTAGGCAAGCGCTCTGCCACTGAGCTACAGCCCCAGCCCTAATTTATTTGTTCTAATTAGTTATACACGGCAGAAGAATAGATGTAGACACTTTGATATAGCATATACCTCCCATGTATTTTACATCATCTCAAGGGACAATGTAATTCCTGATACAATGAAAATACTCCTGTACACAGTTGCTGTCCTCTATTGTTTAGAGAATAATGATGAGGAAAAGCATAGTCTGTATGTGCTCAATAGATTGAACCCAGAGGTGCTTTACCACTTAGCCTCATCCCCAGCCCTTTTCATGTTTTATTTTGAAACAAGGTCTCACTAAGTTGCCAAAGCCCTCACTAAATTGCAGAGGCTGGCCTCCAACTTGCAATCTCCCTGCCTAAGTCTCTCAAGTGGCTGGGATTATAGGTGTGTGCCACCGTGCCTGGCAGATACAATTTAAAATTTTTGTTGTTGTTGTTGTTGAACTGGGCGTTGAACCCAGAGGTACTTTACCACTGAGTCATTTTTATTTTTCATTATTGAAACAAGATCTCTAAGTTGCCCAGGCTGGCTTCAAACTTGTGATGCTCTGCCTCAGCTTCCCCAGGCGTTGGGACTGCAGGTGTGCACAACCACACCCAACATCTTGAGATTCAAAAGTTTTCAATCTGCAGTTGGTGGAATCCACAAATGTAGAACATGACGATATAGTGAAAGAACAGGTTGAGTAAAATTCGGGTTGTAAAGAATCAGGTCAAGGGCTGGGGCTGTGGCTCAGCGATAGTGCACTCGCCTGGCATGCATGCGGCCCGGGTTCAATCCTCAGCACCACATACAAACAAAGATGTTGTGTCCGCCGAGAACTAAAAAATAAATATTAAAAAAAATTCTCTCTCTCTCTCTCTCTCTCCCCCACTCTCTAAAAAAAAAAAAAAAGAATCAGATCAAGTAAAATTCTAGGGGCTGGGGATGTGGCTCAGTAGTAAAGTGCTTGCCTAGCATGTGTGAGCCCTGAGTTCAATCCCCAGCACCGCCAAAAAAAAAAAAAAGAAGAGAAGTGTCTTCTAGGAGCGAGAGGTTCACCTCAGAGGTAGAAAGCTTGCTTTAGCTTCACATTGATGAAACATCTCTGAGATGGCAGAGGGTCCTAAATCCACTGATGGATTCTTAATGTTCGGTGAGGTTATTGGTGGAAGTTTCCTCCCACCGCCCACCCTGGGACCATGGATTTAAACCAGGGGTACTCTACCACATCCACCGCCCTTTTTAAATTCGAGACCAAGTCTTGCAAAGTTGCCCAGGCTGGGCTTGGGCTTGCAAACCTCCCTCTCATCTGGCTGAGATTACACAGATGCGTCACTGCACCAGGCTTGAGGGGGTATTTTCTAGGAGTTCCCCTCTCCACGAAGCAAAAAGGTTTCCTGTTCTCCCTCAGGCACAGGAGTTCCCGTTTTATTTCCTTAATGGCTGAACAAAGCCTTCAGCTACTGTGAAAGGAAATTTAAAAAAAAAAAAGATCTGAAACTTGCTGATGTGCTTTTTTTTTTTCCTGCTCTGAGTCAAGAGTTCCGTTTCTCTGCAGCTGATGATGGGTGGGCACCCCCTGGTGGATAAATGGATGAGCTACTGATTAATTCCCTGACCAGCTGGGTTCCAACACTGGGTTGGGTGAGGACAGCCAGGCTCTGGCCACAGCCACAAAATGGAAGGTGGAGCCAAAAAGCTCAGTACAGCATCAATGGAAGTTGGTTCCAGGTTTACCCCATCCCCTCTGCAGACACCAAAACGCAAAGATGCTCTAGCACCTTATATAAAATAAGGTGTTATTTGCATGTCACCTGGGCACATCCTCCTGTGGACTTTAAGGCATACCTAGATGACTTACAATACCTGATACAATGTAACTGTTATTGGTGCTGGGGATCAAACCCAGGGCCTTGTGCATGAAAGGCAAGCACTCCACCAACTGAGCTATAGCCCCAGCCCTCTAAACCATTTTTATACTGTATCATTAGGGACTAATGACAAGGAAAATATCCATATATGGTCAGTACAGATGTAATTATTTTTTCCAAACATTTTCAATCTGTATTTTACATTGAATCTGAAAATGTAGATGTAGCATAGAGGGCCAACTATAATGCAATACTGTTTTTTTGGGGGGTACTGGGGCTTGAACTCAGGGGCACTCTACCACTGAGCCACATCCTCAGCCCTATTTTGTATTTTATTTAGAGACAGGGTCTCACTGAGTTGCTTAGTGCCTTGCCTTTGCTGAGGCTGGCTTTGAACTCATGATCCTCCTGCCTCAGCCTCCCAAGCCGCTGGGATTACAGGTATGCATCACAGCACCCAGCTGCAATATTATTTTAATGTTATTTTTAAATACCATAATGGCTGCAAAAACTCCATGATGAATAAAAATCATCCAAATTTTCCAGAAGACAAGATCTGGGAGCTGGGATGGATCTCAGTGATAAAATGCGTTCAGTATGCCTGAGGTTCCATCCCCCCCGCAACGTAAATCAACAAAAGGACATGACATATACCTACAATCCCAGTGGTTTGGGAGGCTGAGGCAGGGGGCTCACAAATTCAAGGCCAGCCTCGGCATCTTAGTAAGACCCTGTCTCAAAACAAAAATAAAAAAAGACTGGGGGTGTGCCTCAGTGGTACACCACTTGCCTAGCATGTGTGAGGCACTGGGCTTGATCCTCAGCACCACATATAAATAAATAAATAAAGGTCCATCAAAAACTAAAAAATAATAATAATAATTAAAAATAATAATAATAAGGGCTGGGGTTGTGGCTCAGCAGTAGAGCACTCATCTAGCACGTGCGAGGCCCTGGATTCGATCCTCAGCACCACATAAAAATAAATAAAAATAAAGGTAAAAAAATAAAATAAAAAATTAAAAACATAATAATAATAAAATAAAATTAAAAACTAAACAAAAGGCCTTGCCTAGCATGTGTGAGACCTTGGTTCAAACCTCAGCACCAAAAAACTCTGCATTAAACTGTTATTGGATTTCTGAGTTGTTTTTTGTTTTTTTTTGTAGTACTGGGGATGGAACCCAGGGGCAATCCTGGACATACAGCCCAAATTAGGGATGTCCTTTCGGGGCCAGGACTCCACCCTCACTCCGTTTCTTCACCAAGTCGCTTGCAGCCACTGAAGGGGCCCATCTGAATCCTCCTCACCACAGTGGGAGTCAGGGTGGGCGCAGCCTTTACCTTGGTGGGACATGGTCGCCGACTCCACGGTGGTGAGCCCAGGAACAGCCGCAGGCCGCCAGGGGGCGCTGGAAGCAGGTCGGTGGTCTGTGGGCTTGGGCCTCCTGGCTGTGGAGCTGACCCTGGGCCTGACGGTGGACGGCCCCAGGGTGGTCACTACAGGCTCCGCCTCTGCGGGAAGACATAGGCATTTCCTGAGTGCCACGTGCCTGAGCACCACTCCGATGGCTTTGTGGTCCTCATGACGAGTAGGCAGCGAGTGCCATCAGCCACCAACGCACGGGATGTAAACACCCATCGCTGTCTGTGCTGTTCTTCCAGCACTATTAGTGGGACACTAGGTTTGCAGGTGTTTGTAGGTGGGAGTTGCTACGGACACCTCGGCCCCTGCTGTGGTTTCACTGTGTCCCCCCAATTTGTATGTTGGGAACTTCACTCCAGAATTCGTATGTTAACTGGATTTGGAGATGAGGCCTTCGGGAGGTGAGTAGGATTAGATGAGGTCATGAGGGTGGGACACCCCCCGACACCAGAGGGACCTCCCCATGACACTGGTGCCTTTATAAGAAGAGGAAGAATTGGGGGCGGGGATGTGGCTTAGTGTTAGAGCCTGGGTTCAATCCCCAGTACCACACACACAAAAAAAAGGGCCAGAAAGCTGAGCACACTGTCACAGTGTGACCTCTGTCTCACTGTGTGACGCCCCACATGTTATGATGCAGCAAGAAGTCCCTCACCCCTGCTCTGGGACTTCCCAGCTTCCAGAACTAAGCCACATTTCGTGACCTAGGATGCCCTGTTCTCCCAGAGCCCAGATGAGCAGAGCAAGGCTTGGAAGAACCATGCCTACCTGAGAGGCAGCTCCTCATGTCCCTGGCGAGCAGCATACCATCTGGGCAGACACAGGTGAACTTGGGGGAGTGGGGGTTGATTTGTGGGGCTGGCAGACACAGGTACTGGCAGCCACCATTGGGGAGGGTTGTCCTCTCACACCAGTTCACACCTGGGGAAGAAGAAAAAAAGATGAGGGGAGAATGAGATACCATCAGAGACCAGAAAGGTCTAGAAAATTCCAGGGCACTAGCAGGGAAATGTCTTTCTCAGGGGTGGGGGTCGGTGGTGTGCAGCCTGCCCATCATTACCTCTGGGCTGTGTGACGTTGTGGAACAGGACAATGTCCTCGGGGGACAGCAGGTTTTCCGCCACTAAGTCAATATCCAAGCCTGTGAGGCGATTGGCGCTGAAGATGGCTTCGTTCATGATGTCAGTCCAGAATACCTTGTCCTGTACGAAGGTAAGGAAGATGATCCATCCCATTAGCCACTGGGACAGGACACAGACCTCCGCTCCCTCTTAACTTCTGGGGCTTTTGGGGGAAGAAGCAATACTAGGTCACAGCATCAATCATGGCAAAACACATTTCCATTTTAGGCTTTCCTCGGGGGACGATGCTAGGTAGCACCCAGGGCTAGCATCGTGCATGCTAAACATATGCTCTTCCATGTGGCTGCACCCTGATCCTCATTGCCACTATTTTTTGGGGGTGGGGGAAACCAGGGATTAAATTCAGGGGCACTCAGCCACTGAGCCACATCCTCAGCCTTATTTTGTATGTTATTTAGAGACAGGGTCTCACTGAGTTGCTTAGCACCTTGCTAAGTTGCTGAGGCTGGCTTTGAACTCGCGATCCTCCTGCCTCAGCCTCCCAAGCCACTGGACTTATAGGTGTGCACCACCACGCCCAGCTCATCAACACTATTTTTAAGTGTAAAATTCACCAGTGTTAAGCACATTCATTGTAAAACCAACACTGCATCCATCTCTTGAACTTTCATCAAACTCAAACTCTGTCCCCATTAAGATTTCTAATCCCCACTCCCAGTCTCTGGCACCCACCACTCTACTGCCTGTCTCTGTGAATTTGCTTATTTTAGCTCCCTGCTATCAGTGGACAACGGGATTATTTCACTGAGCATGATGTCCTCAAGGCTCCTCCCCAATGGAGTATGTATCAAAATTTCCTTCCTTTTTTTTTTTTTTTTGGATACTGGGGATTGAACTCAGGGGCACTCAACCACTGAGCCACATCCCCAGCCCTATTCTGTATTTATTTTAGAGACAGGGTCTCACTGAGTTGCTTAGCCCCTCGCTTTTGCTGAGGCTGGCTTTGAACTCGCGATCTTCCTGCCTCAGCCTCCCAAGCCGCTGAGCTTATAGATGTGCACCACCATGCCCAGCAAGATTTCCTTCCTTTGAAGGCTGTGAGCATGGGTAGCACTGTGCTCATGTACTCACCAGTGGATACCCGGCCTGCTTCCTCCTTGTGTCTATTGTGAATAATGCCACTATGAACGTGGGGGTACAAATAAAGCATCATTTCATTTCTTTAGAGCAGGTTTCCCCTCTAAGGCTCTATTAGGAACCTGACCTGTCCCCATTCTCGCATTTGTTGAGAAGAAAACGGACGTATCTTCAGTTCTAAGACCTCTCCTTGGTCAAGAGCAGCTTTCCTAGTTAGTCTTGGCTTGGAGGAACTAGACAAGGCGTGCCCACCATTACCCACACGCTTAAACCTCCGACAGTTAAATCAATGAAAAATAAGCTGTGAATTCCTTCCAGGTCTCACCTCAAAGATGGCCAAGGAGAAGGGGTGGGCCAGCCGCTTCTCGTCCTCCAGGATGGTCTTCCGGTTTCCCCCATTGACATCAATGCTAGAGATTGAGTGGAGTTTGGAGTCTACCCAATAGAGGCGGCCATTGGAGAGATCTGGAATGCACAGATGGACAAGGGGCGGTCACATACAGATACTCGGTACCAGCAGCAAGAATGAGAGGATCATCAGATAGGCCAGAAAATTCCAGGGCACTGTCCATTTTTGGGTGGAGGGTGCAGCCTTGGAATTGGGCCACTCTGCTCCCCCTAGAAGAAACCCCCATAGAAATAGTAGAAAAGAAGCTCCCAGAGAAGCAGCCCCAACCACATGAGCCTGAAGGCACTGGCTTTCGCCCCAGTGCCTCATGGCACATGCTGACATCCCGGGTCAGGAGGAGGGAAAACTGTGGGTTAAACCCCAGGGAGCTGGTGGGCTTGTGTGGGAGCAACTGGCCACTACTGTGTCCCCCAGATGGGGTCCGACTCTGGTGGGGCCAAGCATCCCTTCAACGTACCCAGTGTGATGCCGTTAGGCCACTGGATGTCTTCTGTCACCAGCGAGTAGACATCCACACCATTCAGGCCCCCTTTCTTGATCTTGGCAGGGGTGCCCCAGTCTGTCCAGTACATAAAGCTGGGGGGACAACAGGGAAAACAGAGATGAGGATGCTCCTCAGGACAGGTTCCTGCCAACACTGAAGGCGAGAGTCTGCCTAAGTGGAGCCAAGGCTCCGGATAAGGCCCCACTGGGGACTCCAGATTCTTTTCTTTTTCTTTTTTCCTCCCAAAATGGCCAGGAGGGACTTTAGAGTGTTTGTGTGGGCTGGGGTGTGGCTCAGTGGTGGAGCCCTCTCCTAGCCTCATTAGGCCTTGGTTTCCATCCCCAGAACTGCTTAAAAAAAAAAAAAAAAAAAAAAAAAGGCAAAAAACAACAAAATAAAAAAATTCTGTAGTTTCAGGAGATTCTGATGCTAAAATCAGGGAGGGGGCTCTGGAATATGCACCTCAATTCATAATATTTTATTTGCCTTTTAAATATTCTTTTAACTTTTAAATTGTGGTAAAATTTACATAACATAATTTATTTTTATTTTTTTGTTACCAGGAATTAAACTCAGGGGCACTCGACCACTGAGCCACATCCCCAGCCCTATTTTGTATTTTATTTAGAGACAGGGTCTCACTGAGTTATTTAGTGCCTCACTTTTGCTGAGGATGGCTTTGAACTTGTGATCTTCCTGCTTCTGCCTCCTGAGATACTGGGATTACAGGCATGGGCCACCAGGCCAGGCAATTTTTTTTTTTTTTTTAATGCTCTCTGTGCACATATACTTTGACATGTTGTCCAACTTCTACAAATTAAACCCACAGAAAAACATGGCCTATCCAGTGAATAAACCACGTTTCACAGGAAGGATCTCAGACATGGGAACTGCATAGCTAGTAGAGAATGAAATGCATAATTTGAGTAAAAAGAAACAAGAGAGCAAAATATAGCTGTTCCCCCTTATCCATGTTTGTGCTTTCTGTAGTCAATGATGGTCTAAAAATATTAAATAGAAAAATCCAGAAAGAAACAATTCCTATGATTTTTATGAGTAAGGTGATGAAATCTCAAACCATCATGCCCTGTCCTGCTGGAGACATGAATTGTCTTTTTGTTTATTGTGTCCATAGTGTATATACTACCCACCCGTTAGTCCCTTGGTAGCTGTCTCATTATCAAATCAACTATTAAGGTGTCAGTGTTTGTGTAAGTAACCTTTACACAGTGGCCTAATGCCATGTCACAATCCCTACATTATTCACCTATCTCTTCACATAGGAATTAAAAAAAAAAAAATTTTTTTTGTAGTTGTAGATGCCTTTATTTTATTTGGTGTTGAGGATCGAACCCAGTGCCTCACACATGCTAGGCAAGTACTCTACCACTGAGCCACAGCCCCAGTCCCCACATAGGAATTTTTAAAACCTTATTTTATTTATTAGTTTTATGTGGTGTTGAGGATCGAACCCAGTGTCTCACCATGCACGGTAAGCTCTCTACCACTGAGCTACAACCCCAGGTCCTTCACACAGGAATTTTATCATCTCATATCACTGCAAAAAGGATGCATTCATTCACAAAAGTTTATTATAGTACATTGTTCTAATTATCTTATTATTATTTATTAGTTTATTTATCTCTCTGTGCCTAATTTGAAATTTGAACTTCATCACAGATG
Organism: Marmota flaviventris; assembly: GCF_047511675.1. NCBI lineage: Eukaryota > Metazoa > Chordata > Mammalia > Rodentia > Sciuridae > Marmota > Marmota flaviventris. The sequence continues at coordinate 211,287,276 of NC_092498.1, forward strand.
TGTATGTCCAGGAAAAGAGAGGGGTCAGTACTGAGCATGGTTTGTCATCCACGGGGGTCCTGGAATGAACCACCTGAGGATAAGCGGGCACTACGTACACACACGTCTGCACACTACTCGTGCCTGAGTGCAGTGGGACTGGCATGCTCTCTCCTTCTTTCCTGTAGATTGTGTGGCCAAACCCAGGTGGCCTCGCCCCTCCATCCAACAGGTGCCCACACCCCTGGGCATGTTTTCTTGTGGGTGGATCCAGGCCCAGCCTGACTCTGCCCTCACCCACAGGCTCTGCCCGCCCAGCCACTCTCTGACCTGCCCTTGCAGATGCCACGTGAGGACAGCTAAGTGAACCTTCTCCCACATCCTCTGCACTGGGCCAAATGTACCCCCACTTCCAATTGTGGTGCCAGGATGGGTGCCACCCAGATCACCAACACACCACTGCAATTGTGAAATGAGTCCTGTCACATGCCAGGTGGCAGAGGGAGCCTACTGGGCAGAATATGCAGTGGGCAGGGGACAGGGGCAATGCCTCCTGCCAGGGGACACTGGTCAGTGGCTGAGGTGCTGAGTCAGCCACGGGCTCCTGGTCTTCACAGGGTAGTGACCTTCGCCCAGCCACCCTTTGCCAGAGCTTCGCAAACACAGGGCTGCCCAAACCGACTTAAAGAAGGACCTTCGTGTCTTCCCTCTCTAACCTTATCCTGGCCCAGGAGATTGACACCAAATACTTAAGCAAATTCGTTTTTTAATTTCTCACTTAATTTTCTTTCTTTCTCTTTGTTTGCGGTTCCTGGGATGGAACCCAGGGCCTCGCAGATGCTAAGTAAGGCTCTACTGTTGAGCTGCAGCCCCAGCCTTTTAAATTTTATTTTGAGATGGGGGTCTCATTAAATTACTGAGACTGCCCTGAACTTGCACCTTCCTGCCTCAGCCTCCTGAGTAGCTGGAATCACAGGCACGCACCCCTGTGCCTGGACCTGTTTCTTTACAGACAACTAGAGGCCCTGATTCCACCTCCTGTCCACAGCGTAGGACAACCCCATACTTCTCTCAAGTGCAAACACTGCCTAAACAGCGGCCTAAACAGCTCTGCGGCCTGCACGTTCACCCTTCATTCCCCTGCACCCCCCCACCTTTGTAAGCACGCACCCGTGGACGGGATCCACCACGATGGCCCTCGGCTTGGAGCCGATCTCCTGGAACAGTGTTCTCCTCTTCATGCCCTTAGTGTCGGCCACGGACACGGTGCCCAGGACAGAATCGGTCCAGTAGATGTTGCTGTGGATCCAGTCCACAGCCAGCCCATCAGGAGCATGGAGGTCACTGCCGATGACGGTGTCATAGGTGGACAAGCTGGGGGCTCTGTCAATCTGGGTGCTAAGACAGGAGGAGGGCAGACCGTCAGGGCCAGGGGCCCCTCCTCACCTGGGGGTCAGGCAGGCCGGAGGGGCCGAGGCTCACCTGTAGATCTTTCTTTGGGACAGGTCAGACCAATAGATTCTGTTGCTGGCCACCTCGGTGTCTAGGGCAACCACGTTCTTGAGGTTTGGGATGAGGCTGGTGTACTCGCTGCGGTCCAGGGTCATCTTCCTCACCTCGTGGCGGTTGGTGAAGAAGAGGTAGGCGATGGAGCCTGGGGAAGGGCAGGGCGGTCAGGGTGGTGAGAGACCCCACTTGTCCCTCTGCAGGGTGTGGCTGGATCGGAGAGGCACACCCAGAGTAGCAGGGTGGAAATCCCCGTGTACTAGCCAAGTCACACCTGTGGTCTCGGTCACCCTGCAGGGAAGGCCCCACCCAGGGGTAGCCAACTCCTAGAAATAGGAAATGACTCACTTTGGGGCCAAAGTGAGCCCACATCGCCATCACCTCGGCGATGGGAACCCTGACATCTAAGGCCTCTCTGCCTGCCCTAGTCACTCCACAGCCAGGAACCAGGCAGCTTAAGACAGTGCCAGGCCCCAGATTGCATGGAAATGATTCACACTTGTGAATCCTGAGCCTGCTCACAGGACCTCACCCATTCATGCCTTTGCCCATAGACACCCTGGGTCCCATCGCTGGCACATTGAAAAAAAAAAAAAAAAGTAATGACCTTGCCTAATGTTTACTAGGTTTTTTAATGGAATCCTTATATTCCTGTGAAGCAGGTTTTAGTTAATTTCTCTTTACAGATGAGAAGATTGAGGCTCAGAGAGGGAAAGTGATTTGCCCAAGATCACATACCTAGCGGGGGACTGAGCCAGGATTCAAACCCAGGTCTGCCCAATTCTGGGAGCTGTGCCCTAACCGTGACACCAATATTCACCAACAAACGAACTATATCTTGCAACTGGACTTCTCAAGACAGCCCTTCCCAAGTCTCTACTTCAACTCCACTGAAATCTTTGTAAAATGCTAACATCACAATGGAGTTCAAAGCACAACCTCCAATCCTGAGGGATTTTGTGGGAGGAACTACATCATCCCCCCACCCCAGCAGAACCAGGAAACACATGGGAGGTACTGAGGCCGAGAGCCAAGGAAACACGTGATAGCAGCAACTAATATGCCAGTGAAGGCCCTGGGGTAGACAGAGGCAGCCCGTAAAAAGTTTTTCTTATTTTCTCCCTAATACTGGGAATTAAAACCAGGGGTGCACTACCACCGAGTTTTACCCCCAGCCTTTCTTTTTAATTCATTTTTTAATAATTTTTTCCCCTTTTATTCCCCAGTGCTGGGGACAGAGTCCAGGGCCTCATGCATGCTAGGCAGGTGTTCTGTCCCTGAGCCGCATCCCTAGCCCAATGTTTTATACGTTTTTCTTTAAATTTAAAATTTTTTCAAATTTTATTTGATGGTCTCTTTTTTTTCCAAAAATTTTTTTTTGGACAGGGTCTTGCTAAATCATTGAGACTGGCCTCAAACTGGCGATCCTCCTGCATCAGCCTCCCAAGTCTAAGGGATTACAGGTCTGTGTCACTGAGCCTGGCTGTTATTTCTGCAAAATCCAGCCTCCTTGTAATTAGATTGCTAGAACAGAGCATGAAGCAAAGGGCCTTTGCATGTGCAGACAACTCAACTCCCTCAGGACACTTGCACGTGCAAGCAAGGGATCCCTGGATGAAGGGGATTCTAAGAATGGACACGCAGCAGTGATTATAACCCAAACTTCAAGATGGAAAAGAGAGTTGAGGTTGTGGCTCATTGGTAGAGTGCTTGCCTAGCATGGGCGAAGCACTGCGTTCGATTCTCAGCACCATATAAAAATTACTAAATAAATAAAGGTCCATCAACAATTAAAAAAAAAAAAAGATGGAAAGGAAATCCAATTACAGTGCTCCTTTTGTAGGAGTGGATTCTGCATCTTCAGGTTCAACCAATTGTAGATTGAAAACATTTGGGGTGAAAACGCCTCTATACCAAACGCAAATTATTATTATTATTTTTTATCTCATTCCCTAAACAAAACAGTGGAATAAACACACACACAGCACTAACATTGTATTAGGTATTCTAAGTCATCTAGAGATAATTTCAAGTCTCTGTGGGATGTGCAGGTTCTATGCAAACATTATAACAGTTAGTTCATAAGGGCCTTGAACTTCCATGGATTTTGGTAGCTGCAGGGGGTCTTGGACCCAATCAGTCCTCCACAGATACAGAGAGATGACTTGGTTTCTACCATTTTGTTCCATGATGTGCTATTCTGTTTTGGTCTTTGTTTTAAATAAATTTTGTTTCCTTGAGATACATTCTTTTAGTTATTAAAAACAGCTGGAGGGCTGGGGATGTGGCTCAAGCGGTAGCGCGCTCGCCTGGCATGCGTGCGGCCCGGGTTCGATCCTCAGCACCACATACAAAAAACAAAGATGTTGTGTCCGCCGAAAACTAAAAAATAAATATTAAAAAATTCTCAAAAAAAACAAAAAACAGCTGGAGGGCTGGGGCTGGGGCTCAGCGATAGAGAAGCTCACCTAGCATATGCGAGGCCCTGGGTTTGATCCTCAGCACAGCATAAAAATAAATAAATAAAATAAAAGTATTGTGTCCAACTACAACTAAGATATAAATATTGAAAAAAAAAAAAAAAAGAGCAGGAGCCAGGCAGGCATGTGGTGCACACCTATAATCCCAGTGACTCAGGAGGCTGAGGCACGAGGGTCACAGGCTTGAGGCCAGCCTCAGCAACGTGGCAAGGCCTTAAGTAAATAAGTGAGACCTTGTCTCAACATAAAAATAAAAAGAGCTGGGAATGTGACTCAGTGACAAAGCACCCCTGAGTTCAGTCCTCCACAAAAGAACAGCTGGAGGGGGCGTGGGCAGTTCATGCCATGGCTTTCCACCCTTTGCCCCCTGAAATCCATCCCTAACTTGTCCTGGAAGCTGAGCACTGGTTCCTATTAAGCTGGCAGGGCTGGGTCCTGCATGCTGTCCCCTGGTAACACGTGGCAGGTTCCTGGCAAGCCCGAGTCCCACCTGCCAGAGGTCCCTGCTGATTTTACCCTGTGCAAAGTTCAGGTGAGGAAATGCCGCCCCAGCGCGGCCTCCGTGCTCACCGGTGGCCTTGCAGGTCTGGGTGCGGGGGTCCATCTGGAAGCCCTCCTCGCACTTGCACTTGTAGCTACCCTCCAGGTTCACACAGAGCTGACTGCAGGTGGCAGGGTCCTGACACTCGTCGATATCTGAGTGGAGACAGAGACACATGAGGTGTCACCTTTGAGGGTGGCAGATGGAGGGATGGAACCAGCACCCCAGAGGCAGCTAAGAAACAACCCATCCGACCTGGGAAAGAAAAAAGTGACTGTCATCTCCCAAAGTGACCCGACCTCACCGTTCACTTCAGGGGCCCAGGTCAGAGGGCCGAGTTACGTCAGCAGAGATTTCCTAACGGTGAAGCCCGGAGGGAAGCTCCTCCGAGGAGTCGAACGGTTACTGACGGTCAGTCTGTGCCCAGGGTTCCACCCACAGAGTGTCCGCCCAGCAGCTGGGGACTGCCGTCCCACCCATTTCACAGACAGGGAGACTGAGGCAGAGCACTTGGTGGGCACAAGGCTGAGGAGGCCCAGAGCTCGGCCCTGCTCGGCAATCACCTTCGCATCTGCGCTGGTCCACGAGCCGGAAGCCATCGGGGCACAGGCACTCGTGGCCGATCTTGAGGTCATTGCAGATGTGCGAACAGCCCCCGTTGTTGTCCAAGCACTCGTTGGTCCCTGCGCCGAGGGAAGGACACACACTGGTCACCCTGGAGCCTCGAGCCTCTCACTCCCCCACCCCTGCCACTGCGGAGGAGTGCCACAGCCTGACTCGTGAGAGCACTGAGATGGCACTGTCACTCGGTTTAACACAGTGAGCCCTGGGGACAGAGTGCTGATGGAAGGAAACGCGTCACCAAAGGCCAGGTGCTGAGGATCCCACTCCTGAGAGATCCACAGAGACAGGAAGTAGAAAGGCAGGTGCTGGGGAGGGGACGGTGGGTGAATGAGGACAGGGGTTTGGTTTTGAAAATGAAAAAACGTGCTAGGGAGGGAGGGTGGGTGGTCACACCTGGGTGAATGCATTCAATGCCACCAAACATACACTTCAAAATGGTTCATGTGGCCAGAGGGCGCAGTGGTGCAGGTCTGCAATCCCAGGGACTCAGGAGGCTGAGACAGCAGTTTTGCAAGGTCAAGGCCAGCCTGGGAAATTCAGTGACTCTCAAAAATGATAATTAAAAAAGGCCGGGGTGTGGCTCAGTGGGAATGGGCCCCTTGGTTCAATTCCCCACACCAAAAAAAAGGCCGATGGGGCTGGGGCGGGTCTCCGCTGCCCAGGCTGGCCTTGACCTTGCACTTGGGACCCGCCTGCCTGGGTTCCTGGGCAGCTGGGATTCTAGGCATGTACTACTGCGCCCCATTTGGCCCCATCTCTCCTGCCCTGAGTGGAAGCTCCCCTGGGGCTAAGGATGCACAGGAGCCCAAGAGCTATAGTGGATGGGCCTCCCGTCCCCTCCACCTTAGTTCCCCCACCTTGGCTCTCCACAAACTCCCCAAGACGCCCACATCTGGGACTCACCGCATTCTTTGAGGGGCTCATCTGACCAGTCCCGGCAGTCTCTGGCTGAGTTGCACACTTTGTCCAGGGGGATGCATTCACCGCTGTGGCATTTGAACTTGTTGGGCCCCTCACACAGTGTCACTATGAGAGTCCAAGAGAACAGTCAGGGGCATCTGAGCTGCAGGAGCTTGCTTAACCCTCTATAGCATAATAATTCACTTACACAAGAATAAATATGAATGTATCTGTTAGTAAAACATGATAATTTTTTGTCAGTTCTGGGTACAGAATCCAGGGCCTTAGATCCACTAGAAGTATTCTACCACCGAGCTACACCCAGCCCAGTAATTGGTTACTGAGCACTGAGAACCTAACACCCAGTTCTAAAGTGAGAATGTCACCTAGAGCAGGAAGTCATTAAACTGAGGGCCCTGGATCAACAATGGCCCACTGCTTGTTTATTTAAATAAAGTTTTATTGGTACACAGCCACACCCATTCATTTACAGAAAGTCTGTGGCTGCTTTCAGAGTATGAAACAGCGTAGTTGTGTCAGAAACTCTGAACCTTGCAAGGCCAAAAATATTTATTATCTGGTGCTTTATGGTAAAATAATGGAGACTATTCTAGCAGGCTTTGACCCATCCTGCTAGCCTTCAAAGGAATCCTGAATTCTGGGGCTGGGGATTTAGCTCAGTGGCAGAGCACTTGCCTAGCACATGCAAGGCCTTGAGTTACATCCTCGGCCTTTGGCCCTAAAAAAAGAAAAAAATCCTGAATCTTGGCTTTATCGTTTCCTTATTTTTATTTTTTATTTTTTGGTGGTCAGGGCCTCATCATGTCACGTAAACACTCAACTCCTGAGCTGCATTCTCAGCCACTTCATTAATACTTCAGGGAAAAACATGGTGTATGATTTAGTTTGTTTTTGAAGCTTATAAAATAATTCCTCATAATCTTCAAACTGCTTCTTCATCCAACAGTAAGGTTGTAAGGTTCTCCCGTGTGAATGCTGGTAGCTGAAGCCTCATTTCCTGGCAGCATATTCCACCATGTGGCTACCCCACCAGGTTAAAGTCATTGATTGTGTACCCCCACATTCCCAGCAGCACTATTCCACAGCCAAAAGATGGAGGCAACCCAAGGATTCATCAAGGGGTGAATGTAATAGGATTCCTCAGCACAATCGATGGAATATTATTTGGCCTTAAAAAAGAAATTTGGACACAGACTAGAACATGGACCCTGAAGACATGCTCAGTGAAATAAGCCAGTCACAAAAGGACAACTACTACACAATTCCACTCACAGGGGGTCCACGAAGTCATCAGACCCACAGAGACAGACAGTATAATGGCAGGTGCCAGGGACTGGGGAGGAGGATGGGGAGTTAGCGATTAATGGGGACAGAGTTTCAGTTTTGCGAGATGAAAACAGCGTTGGAGATGGACAGTGATGATGGCTGCACAACAATGTGAATGTATTTAATGTCACCGAGCTGCACAGTTAGAAATACCTACGTGCTTGCTTGGCATGTGCCACGGCCCTACGTTCAATCTGCAGCACAACAGAACAAAAACAAGCCTGAGATGCTAATTATGTATGGTGTGTATTTTGCTATAAATAAATTAAAAAAAAAAAAAAAAAAGAATCTCACACTGAGGAATCTTACGTGGCACCCAGTGTCTTGCTCCATGGTGCTCAGGGCACACTGCAGAGCCTAGTGCAGGACACAGTTGTCTCCTGAGGGCATTTCCAGGAGGAGAGCCACCTCGTGAATACAGGGAAGGGCTTCACAAGTGAAATTGGATCTTTTTATTTTGGGGGGTGGGCGGGTACTGGGGACTGAACTCAGGGGCACTCGGCTACTGAGCCACATCCTCAGCCCTATTTTGTGTTTTATTTAAAGACAGGGTCTTGCTGAGTTGCTTGGGGCCTCACTAAGTGGCTGAGGCTGGCTTTGAACTCACGACCCTCCTGCCTCAGCCTCCTGAGCCGCTGGGATGACAGGCGTGCGCCATCGCAGCCAGCTGAAATTGGATCTTATATACAACTGTGATCTCAGAGACAGAGGTCTGTGCGCATGGGGGTCTTGAAGTCACAGCTATCCTTATGCACATTTTCCAGATCAGTGGAGGTGAGGGTAAGGAGGATCAAGCCACTTGCCCAACAACCCACAGCTAGTGAGCAGGTGGGTGCCTTCCCTCATCTGAGACCCACAGTCCCCCAACATTTACAAACAGCAAAGCACTGAACGATGCTAACAGGAAACCAGGGCTCGGCTCACCATTGACGCAGCCGACTTCATCACTCATGTCCTTGCAGTCATGCTCCCTGTCACACTGCCGGCTACCATGGATGCAGGTCCCATCGGAGCACTGGAATTCATCAGGGCGGCAGGTGGCCACAGCTAAGAAAGAAAAGAATGTTCTGATTTTCCAAGGAGGGGCAACTGGAGAAAATGAAACACAGTGCTCTGCCTTTGTCCAGAGTTCTCCTTTCAACAGTTTCAGCCACACGTTCAACTGCAGTCTCAAAATATCAATGGCACACATACACAAGGGAATATTACTTGTGAATAAAATTATGGCATCTGCAGGTAAATGGATGGAGGGAGTTGGAGAATATCATGCTAAGCAAGAGAAGCTCATCTCAAAAAACCAGGGACCGAATGTTTTCTGTGATAAGTGGATCCTAATCCATATGGGGGATGGGGCATGGGATAAATTGGAGGAACTCTGGATGGTGTAAAGGGGAGGGGGGAGATGGAAAAGGGGTAGGAAAGATGGTGGAGTGAGGCGGACATCATCACCCTAGTTACATGTATGATTGCACAAATGGTGTGACTCTACTTCACACAGAAGTGCAAAATTCTCCTCCATTTGTGTCCGATGAATAGAAGAGGCTTTCTACGGTCATGTATAACTGATTAGTACTAATAAATAAATATATAATATATTAATGGAAAAATTATAAATATCAACAATTCTTTAGGTTTAAATTGTGCCCTGAGTATCACAATGAAGCCTTGTGCCATCCCATAGTAGCTAGCCCAGGAAGTGAGCCATCTTTTTTTCCAGTGTATCCATGCTGTATATGCTACTAGCCTGATGGTCTCTAAACAGCTACCTCGGTTATCAGATCAACTGTCACAGTACTGCAATGTTCTTATTCAACTAATCCTTATTTTCCTGAATAATGCTCCCAGAGTACTAGAATGGTGATGGTGACAATTTTGCTACTATATAATAATTACCCTATTATTAGCTATTGTTGTTAATCTTTTCCTCTGTATAACTTATAAATTAAACTTTTGGGGGGAGATACTGGGGTTTCAACCTGAGGCCTTACACATGCTAGGCAAGTGCTCTGCTACTGTGCTACACCCCGCACTTTATCTTATTTTGGAACACAGTCTTGCTAAGTTGCTGAGGCTGACCTCAAACTTGGGATCCTCCCATCTCAGCCTCCTATGCAGCTGGGATTACAGGTGTGTGCCACTGCACCCAGCCAGAACTCTCATTTTTAACTCACAGTATATCTCTGCATTAAGAAAAAAAAAAAAAGCAAGCCTGAATGTGCCTATATCAGAACATAAACCTGATGGCTGAAATGGCTGAAAAGGAGATTTTGGCTTTTATGGTCTGAATTCAGGGTAAGGTTATATGGCCATTCTATACCTAGGTTTCCCCATCTGTAACGAGGGGTGGAGGAAGCCTGCTCATGAATTATGGGGGACAAATGAGTTTCTGTCAAGTTTTACAATAATCACACAGAATGCTATCGATCATTTTATAAAATGTGACTTTAAAAACCAGTGTAGGGCTGGGGGTGAAGCTCTGGACTTGTTTAGCCTGCACAAGGCCCTGGGTTCAATGCTCGGCACCGACAAAACCAAACATCGTAGCTACACCCACACAGTGCTTAACTCTGAACACCGCTGTGTGTCTGAGCATAGGTACGAAAACCCCCAGAAAAACGAAATAATCTTCTGGATACACAGTGGAGCTAACCAACGTGTTTAAGGAACCAAAACACTGAGCTAGATCCAGAGTCACGTTTTTTATCTGAACTCTCCAACACACAAACCACTGACCACGTATAGCTACTTAACTTTAATTACTTAAAATTCAGTAAAGTTGGGCTGGGGTTATGGCTCAGTGGTAGAGTGCTTGCCTAGCATGTGTGAGGCACTGGGTTTCTCAGCACCACATATAAATAAGGAAAATAAAGTCTATCAGCAACTTATATATATCAGCAACTTATATATTAAAAAACAAAATTCAGTAAAGTTCAAAATTCTGTTCGCCAGGTGAACATGCCACACTGGCCATGCAGGGTCCTGGGATATTGCTACCACTGCAGAAAGTTGCACTTGGTGGCCCTGGAACCTAATCAAAGCCTATAAAGATCGATGCAGTTACCCAACCCTATCAGGGGCAACCAGTGCATAGTGAAGTCAAGTGCTCAGCCAAAGGTCACAAAACTTAGTTGTTACCAACCAGACCTGAAACCCAGGATTCTTTCTGGGTCAATAATACTGCAACTTGTAGGTCGCTTCCTGTGGTGTTCTGCATGTGATTTGTCTCCTGCAGGTTACTGTGCTGGAAGCTTGAACCCAGTGTGGTGGAACCTCTAAGAGCTGGGGTATAGGGCTGGGGCTGTAGCTCAGTTGGTAGAGTGCTTGCCTTGCATTCACAAGACCCTGGGTTCAATCCCCAGCACCCCTGCCCCCCCAAAAAAGAGATGGGGTATAAACCACTATGGAAAGCAGTATGGAGATTCCTTAGAATACTTGGAATGGAACTACTATCTGACCCAGCTGTCCCACTCCTCAGTTTATACCCAAAGAACTTAAAATCAGCATACTACAGTGACACAGCCACATCAATGTTTACAGCTGCTCAATTCACGATAGCTCAACTATGGAACCAACCTAGATGCCCTTCAACAGAGGAATGGAGAAATGGAAAAAGAAAATGTTGGGGGCTGGGGTTGTGGCTCAGTGGTAAGGTGCTTGCCTAGCCCATATGAAAAACTGAGTTTTATCCTCAGCACCACATAAATAAATAAATAAATAAACAAATATATAAATAAACAAATATATAAATAAACAAATAAACAAAAACAGGTCTACGGTTGTGGCTCAGTGGTAGAGTGCTTGCCTAGCTTATATGGGGTCCTGGGTTTGCTCCTCAGCACCACCTAAAGATAAATAAAGGTATTGTGTCTATCTAGAACTAAAAAATATATTTTTAAAAAATACAAAAAGTACAAAAAAAAAAAAAAGGAAAGAAAGAAAGAAAATATGGTACATACACACAATGAAATATTACTCAGCCTTAAAGAAAATGAAATTAAGGCATTTGCAGGTAAACAGAACTAGAGCATATCATGCTAAGTGAAATAAGCCAGTCCCAAAAAACCCTAAAACAGAATGTTTTTCTTCTTATTAGAAGCAGAAGCTGATCCATAGTGGGGCGAGGGGATATGAAATAATGAAGAAACTTTGTGTAGAGGGGAGGGAGGGGAAGAGTGGGGCTGTGGGGATGAGAAGGACGATAGAAAGAGACAGACATTATTACTATATATACATGTATGATTACAGTATTGGAACAACTCTGCACCCTGTTCAGCCAGAGGAATGAGAAGCTGTGCTCCATTTGTGTAGTATATGTCAAAATACATCTAAAATACTGTAAAATTAATTAATTAATATTAAAAAAAACAGATTTGGTGCAGAGTGAGAGCGCATCACTAGCCTCTTCTTTGTCTCTGATTTCCTGCCTCACCTGTAATCTCTCCCTCTTATACACACTCCCTGTGCCATCTGCCAAGCTGATGCCAATGCCTTAAGTTCCCAGAACTACATTAAATAAACTTTTTCATTTATAAAGTTTCCAGCCTCAGGTATTTTGTAAACCACATGAACTAGCATACTCCCCTTTCAGAAAAAGATTAGCATGCCTGTAACCCCAGCTACTTGGGAGGCTAAGGCAGAAGGATTACAACTTTGAAATTTCAGAAGCTTAGTGAGATCCTAACTTAAATAAAAAAAAAAATAAAAAAAGGCTGGGCACCGTGGGGCACACTTGTAATCCCAGTAACTCAGAAGCTAAGGCAGGAGGATTGTGAGTTCAAAACCAGCCTCAGCAACTTATTGAGGTGCTAAGCAACTCAAAGCCTGTCTCTAAATAAAATACAAAAAAGGGCTGGGGATGTGGCTCAGTGGTTAAGTGCCCCTCAGGTCAATCCCCGGTACCACAAAAACATAAAAGACAATTCTGCTCTGGGGACTACTTCCTCCTTAATGGGATCAGTATGACCACAAGAAGCAGCACAGAACAAACTCGGGCTAGGGAGGGAGCTCCGGGGTCAAGTGCTCGCCTGCCACAGGCAAAGCCCTGGGTCACCTCCAGTACCACCAAAACGAAAAAAAAAAGAAATAGAACCAACTTTCTTGCTGGGGAATTCAAAATTATTAAGCACCCACAGCTAGCAGCAAGCCCCCCGCCTAGGGGACAGTGACAAGACCCCCTGCACACATACTGCAGTTCTCCTCGTCGGACTTGTCCTTGCAGTCAGGGCCTCCGTCGCACCTCCAGCTGCCGTGGATACACTCGCCGCTGCCACAGTGGAACTCAAGGGAGGAACAGGGGCCGGAGTCCCGCTGGGGGCTGGATGTGTCGCGGCCCCCGCAGCGCTGAGGCCACTCGTCTGAGCCGTCCTCGCAGTCGGGGTCACTGTCGCAAGCCCACAGCTCCGGGATGCAGGCGGAGCTATTGCAGCGGAAGCTGGCGGGGCCGCAGGTGGTCACCGGGCAGGAGCCCTCGTCCGAGCCGTCCAAGCAGTCTCGGTCCCGGTCACAGACAAAATGCTGCGAGATGCACTTGCCGTCGTGGCAGCGGAACTCGTCCTGGGAGCAGGTCTTGGCAGCTGCGGAGACAGACAGGAGGCGGCCACCCTGTCACCTGGGTCACCTGGGGTTGTGGCTGAGCGCAGGCCCCACCACGCTCTGCGGCATTGTGAGCAGCCCTGGGTCTGATCCCAGGCACCAAAAAACAAGAAATAAACATACAGCAGGCCTGCTCCCTGATCCACGGCCTCACTTTCCACAGTTCTGGTGCCTAGCACTGAATCTAGCCTAAAAATATTAAATAGACCAGCAGCTCGGGAGGCTGAGGCAGGAGGATGGCCAGTGCAGAGCCAGCCTCAGCAATAGCCAGGGCTAAGCAACTCAGTGAGACCCTGTCCCTAAATAAAACCCAAAATAGGGCTGGGGCTGTGACTCAGGGGTTGAGTGACCCTGAGTTCAATCCCTGGTACCAAATATATATATATATATATATATATATATATATATATATATATATATATATATATATATATATATATATATTCACACACACACACACACATAATGGAAAATCTAGAAATAAACAACCCATAAGTTTTGTTTCTCCTCTGTGTGTGTGCAGCTGGAGGAGATCCCATTGAGGGCCTCACCTGTGGCAGGATGGGGCTCTACCACTAGCCACAGCCCAGTTCTTGTAAGCTTTAAATTCCTTTTAATACAGTACATTTTTATTATTTCATAATATTTTTATTATTTGAAAATATTGTTTCATAATATTTTAGAATTATCATATTATATATTACTTCATAATTTATTATATAAATTTATATAAAATTCATTAAAAATCATGTTGTTAGATTATTTTATTTTATGAGAAATAAAATATGTTTATAAGATTATTTTATTACATATAATGTTATTTTATAATATGAGGTATACTGTCATGTATAACTGAGCTCAGCCTCACAGGGTGGCTGGCAGTGGTCATGGTGGCTCACAGCTGCATGGGCCAGGTGGCAGGCACTCATCAAGAACAGCCTGAAGCTGGGCATGGTGGTGCACACCTGTAATCCCAGGCTCAGGAGGCTGAGGGAGGAGGATCGCGAGTTCAAAGCCAGCTTCAGCAACTTATCAGGGCCCTAAGCACTCGATGAGACCCTGTCTCTAAATAAAATACAAAAAAGGGCTGGGGATGTGGCTCAGTGGTTAAGAGCCACTGAGTTCAATCCTGGGTCCCCCCTCAAAAAAGAACAGCCTGAGGGTGCTCGGCAACCCTGGGACAGGTACTCGCTCCTCCACTGCAGTGCTCCTTGTCATAGTGGAATTTGAGAGGTGAGATACAGCCCCCTGGGGAACAATGCTTGTCTACTTCCCACTCCCCAGAGCCCTGGTGGGCTCTGGCACAGGCTGGACCTGTCACACACAAATGGCCTGGGGTGGGCAAGCTACTGGGACACACTTACGACAGTTTTGCTCGTCTGAGCCATTCTCACAGTCCACTTGGCCATCGCATTTCCAAAAGTTAGGAATGCAGCGGTTGACATGGCCCCCACAGTTGAAGTCCCCCGATTTGCAGGTGACGGACACTAAGGGAGAAAAAAGATTAAACCCTAACTCGAATGCAGATCAGCTGGTATCCCAAGGCCCACCTTTGTCAAAGAAAACTCCAGAACTTTTCAGAAAGTGGAGGCCAACCCTAACTTTATAGCTCAAAACGAAAGTCATGCAATGGTATTTGTTAAAAATTAGACATTGAGGGGCTGGGGTTGTGGCTCAGCAGTAGAGCGCTCGCCTAGGACGTGTGAGGCCCTGGTTCGATCCTCAGCACCACATAAAAATAAATAAACAAAATACAGGTATTGTGTCCAACTACTACTAAAAAATAAATATTTTTTAAAAAATAGACATTGGGTGATGCAAAGATTTTGCAGGAGCTAGAGGTGGTGGCTGAGCAGCACTGTGAAGGCATTAACGCTTCTGAGCTATTTGCTTTATATTAGGGGAAATTTACCTCAATAAAGATATGGCCAGAGAGGCTGAGGTAGCACTCAGTGGTAGAGCATGTGTTTAGTTAGCAGGCATGAGGCCCTGGGTTTCAACCTGGCACCACACACATTCAAAAAAAAAAAAAGAAGGAAGAAAACTCTAGTACAAGCTGAGGAGCCTTTATCTGAAATGCAAATGCTTGGAATCAGAAGAGTTTCAGATTTGGGGTTTTATAATATTTGCATATATATAATGAGATGTCTTGGGGATGGGACCCAAGTCTAAGGAAATCCATTGATGTTTCCACATACACCTTATATGCACACCTTATATGAGGGTAATTCTATATACTATCTTTAGAGCACCTGTGTTTTGACTGTGACCCTTCACATGAGGTCAAGTGTGGAATTTTCCACTTATATATCAACACCCAAAAAGTTTTGGATTTTGCTGGGCAAGGTGGTGGTACACACCTGTAATCCTACCAACTTGGGAGACTAAAATAGGGATATCACAAGTTCAAGGCCAGTCTCAGCAATTCATTGAGGCCCTAAACAACTCAGTGAGACAGGTGTCTCAGTAAAATACAAAAAAGGTCTGGGGATGTGGCTCAGTGGTTAAGTACCCATGAGTTTAGTCCCTGGTACCAAAAAAAAAAAAAAAGGCTGGGGATATAGCATTTCCAGGTTCAATCCCCAGTACCTAATAATAACAATAAAGGTTGGATTTTGAAGGATTTCAAAACATGGATTTTTGGATAAAGGATGCTCAACCTGGAACATCTCTCCCCATCTCCTAATTTGTGGTTCATTCATTCACTTGGCCACTTTTGTACAGGTCATTATTAAAAAGAGTCAGGAGGGGTTGGGATGTAGCTCAGTGGTGGAGTCGGGGTAGATGGTGGGGTATGCTCAAAGGAACTCACTGCATGTCTCCTGGGACTCGTCAGAGCCATCCTGGCACTCGGGGCTGCCGTCACAGACCCACTTGTAGGAGATGCATTTTCCATCCAGACATTGAAACTCGTTTCTTCCACACTTGCCTTCCACTATGAGAGAAGAAAAGGGGAAGAAGAAAGTTGCTCAAAACTAGAATCGGAAACTGACCACATTTTGCATTTCTGTTTCCTGTCAACCAAAGAATGAAACAGAAATGTAATCCCATCCATCATAGTCCGATTCCCAGGAAATTAAACAGAATGAAATATCAAAACCCCAAGGACAGTGGAGGATGCAATGAATAAACTCAAAAGAAAGACTTGCCAATCACATTGAAGGTTCTGACACCCTGGCTATTGAATGCAAAGTACAGATTCATTGAGGTATAGGAGCAAAATATTAGAACTTCTGTGCACAGAAATAAAGAAATTAGCTAGGTGTGGTGGTACGCGCCAGTAATCTCAGTTGGCTTGGGAGGCTGAGGCAGGAGGATCTCGAGATTGAGTTCAGTGTGGGCAATTTAGTAAGGCTCTAAGCAACCTAGCAAAACCCTGTCTCTAAATAAAATATAAAACGGGCTGGGATGTAGCTAAGGAGTTAAGCACCCCTGGGCTCAATCCCTGGCACCAAAATAAATAAATTAATTAAATTAAATAAAAAAGGGCTGGGGATATAGCTCAGTGTTTAACTGCCTCCTGGGTTCAATCCCTGGTACCAAAAATAAAATAACATAAACTTCCATAGGAAAGTAAAAACTTAAATTTTTAGACAAAAGCGAAGATACTGTAAATACCCAGGAAATTTCCCCAAGTATATGATGTTTGTATATTTAAAAAGAGACCAAAATGCTAATATCTGCATATAGTTTTGATTTAGCTAGGTGTGGTGGTGCACACCTATAACCCTAGCTACTTGGGATGCTGAGGCAGGAGGAGCCAAGTTCAAGTTGCCAGCCTGTGCAACTTAGCAATACTCAAAATTAAAAATAAAAAAAGGAAGGAGCGGGTTGGGACTGTAGCTCAGTGGTAGAGCACTTGCCTACCTTGTGGGAAGCACTGGCTCTAATCCTTAGCGCCACATAAAAATAAACAAATAAAATTAAAAAGGCATTCTGTCCATCTACAACTACAAAAAAATAAAGGACTGTAGTGCTCAGTCCATACCCATACCAAAAAAAAATACATATATTTATATATCTAAGATATATATATTTCTATATTTATATGTGAACTGGAATCAGGCAAACATTCACAAATCAACAGCACAGTTGGCCTTTCAAATCTATAGGTTCCTCAGCCACAGATTCAACATGTTGGAAATATTTTGAAAAACATGTTTTCTGAACTTATGGACTTCAGTGGTAGATTGCTTGCCTAGTATGTATGAGGCCCTGGGATCCCCCCCAGAAACACACACACACACACACACACACACTTTTATGGACCATGGACCATTTGGGAAAAAGAAGTCTTTAGGGGAAGCTATGTGAAGGCAAGACCTTGGGACCAATGCTCAAGGCACATCCTTGGCTAAAATAAAGAATTGTGGTTTCTACCAAGATTCAGAGCCATTTTCAGATGAAGATGACCCACTACCCCAAAGAAACAGAAAGAAGTTGCCCAATACATCTTTCCAGGCCACGAATCTGTGGCCAGTACTCCTCCTCCCATCTCAGTTCCTCTCAGACACATCCACCTGCAGATCTGTAAATTACCAGTCAGAAACTTCCTCTGCCAGCAAGAGAGAGATGCCAGGAGGTCACAAGATTTCACCCCTCTACCCGGCCCTCAACACTAACAATGACAACATCAAAGAAGGTCCTTCCTTTCACAGAACTGCATGGAAAGTGCAGCGTCATCAGTTCTGATGCTGGTTCACCTAAATGTTTTACAACTTCAAACCCCACTGTGGTCCCTTCTGAGGCACTTCCCCTCCTCCTTTGCTCAGTTAACCCCCATTGTTTGTTCAGGTCAAGATGGATGCTAACCTGCTACAATAAAAAACTGGGTTAGGACTATGACCTCCAAGTATATTTTTTTCTCACCCTCAGAATTAAAACTCTTTGAGGAGGGTTGGGGATACAGTTCAGTTGGTAGAGTCTTCCCTCGCATGCACTGGGTTCAATCTCCAGCACCACCAAAAAAAAAAAAAATTTTTTTTTTTGAGAATAAGGGATGTTATTGTCATTCTTGCATCATGATGCAGTCTCAGCCCAATTCCTGACATGGACACAATCACTGCATTCAACAGGTATGCACAGAATCATGACCTAGGAAAAAGCAGGGGTGCCTCAGTGGTAGAACAAGTGCTTAGCATACATGAAGCCTTGGTTTCTATTCCTAGCACCAAAAAGGAAGAGAAGAAAAGAGAAAAGAAAAATTATGGCCTGGTTCATCACCTGACTTGGATAAAAGGGCTGCTCTTCCACACTTGAAAGGGTAATAGGACAGAATCTATCAAAATTTAAAATGCCAAGTAAATCCTTATGATTCTGCAGAAATACTAACACATATGCACATAGATAGTAAGTTCAAGGATACCCAGTGAATCCTTCCTTTATATAATAGTGAAAAGAAGGAAGAACTGGCTGTAATTTGAAAATACTATTGCAAATTCAGTGGTGCTCCCTTTGAAAGGTGAGGCCTGATGCTTTTCTTCAGGAGTGTGTACTAGACATTGAGGGACTTGCTTCTACCAAATAGGAAAAATTAAGGTGATGGGGAGTCATTTCAGAGCCTAGGTCACCAAAGGCACTGTAGCTTCTTGCATCTCTTACTGCACGGGATGTCAGATGCTTGTCATGAGGTCACTCAAGCAGTCCCAGGGAGAGCTCCATACAACCAGTAAATAAAGCCACTAGGTGGTCCTTTAACCCTAGCCAAGCCTTCCTATACCTACAGCCCCTGCAAATATGGTTTTTGCAGTGCATTTTAACAGCAACTTGGTGAAAGTCCCCATGCTACAACCATTTAGCAATGCTGCTTCCAAATTTCTGACCTACAGAAACAACAAAACAAAAATGTCTTTATTTTTGTTGTTGTTGTTGTTTGATAAATTGGGGATTTATCACTGAGCTACACTGCCAGTTTCTTTTTCTTTTCTTTCTTTTGAGACAGGGTCTCACTAAGTTGCCCAGGCTGGCCTCAAACTTGCCATCTTCCTGCTTCAGTCTCCAGAGTTGCTGGGATTATAAATGTGTGCCACCACAACTGACTGTAATGTGTTGTTTTAAGGCACTAATTTTTGGAGGAACTTGCTATGCTGCAATAGATAATTAAAATATAATCTAATGTGAAAGGTATCTCTAGTGGGTTAGAAGCAGAGCTCAGTGGCAGAACAACTGCCCAGCATGCACAAAGCTGTGGATTCCATCTGCAGCACTGCAGGGAAAAAGTCTATCTATAGACATCATTATATACATATGTAAGCATAGTATATATGAAATACAGAGCATCTATAGAATATTATATAGATTTACCTATATCTATGTTTATAACCATACATCTATTATATGGCTATCATAAAAATATCACATTACACACGCATTTACATTTCCATGTCCGTTAAATATTTGTAGTACAGATTCACGCTTATATTTATACCTATGTATCTATTACATATATAATAGATTTACATGCATTTATATTGATATTACATATTATATAGGCATACATATTTATTTTATAGATATTTTATGTTTTATAGATCTCTATGTAGATATATATAATATAGGATATGATTTGACTATGATTCAATCCATCCAAATTCATATTGGAATTTTCCTCCTAGCAACTAGGACACTGCGGCCAGCCAATGATAGCAAGTAGAGGTCAGCCCAGGCAACTTAACCAGACCCTGTGTCAAAATTAAAAAAAAAAAAAAACAGGGTTGGGGTTGTAGCTCAATGGTATAGCACTTGCCTAGCATGTATGAAACACTGGGTTCGATTCTCAGCACCGCATATAAATAAATAAATAAAATAAAGGTCCATTGACAACTAAAAAAAAATAATAATTAAAAAAGTAAGTAAAATCAGGGGCTGGGGCTGTAGCTCAGTGGCAGAGCACTTGCCTAGCATGTGTGAGGCACTGGGTTCAAACCTTAGTACCACATAAAAATAAATAAAATCAAGGTATTTGTGTCCAACTACAACTGGAAAATAGATATTTTTTTTTTTAATTTTTTTGAAAGAAAATCAAGTGAAATCAGGGGATGTAGTTCTGTGACAAAGCAACACTGAATTCAATTCTCTGTATCAAAAAAAAAAAAAAAAAAAGGAAAGGAAGGAAGGAAGAGGAAAACCCCTCCCGGTGTGCGGATGTGAGAACTAGAGGGACTTTGAAGCGATTGGGCTGGTGAGAGGGAGTCACGCAGTTCTCGCGAGACTGGATCAGTTATGGGAGCCGGCGGTTATAAAGCAAGCTGCCCCCCAGGCTTGTCCCCTCCGCATGCGCAGTGTGCACACTTTGCCTTTCAGCTTTTTCCTCGCTGCGCGAGGCCCGGACAGGTTGAGGCGGTCCTGTGCTGGCCTTTCAACCTTCAGAACCGTGAGCTAAATAATTTTCCTTTATGTACAATATATTTTAATATATAGAATATCTACATGGATATCCAAGTAAAATATATGATAATGTGACTCCTCCACAGCCATCGAAAGGGTGACGTCAGTCATCCACCAGGGGACACGGGCGGCCCACAACGTACTACGCCGGGAAAAGCCAGGTGCAGAAGTTTGTAGTAGTTCCCAGTAATCCGCTATATCTGGGTGTCACATAGGAAATCACGGCAAGGGGGCTTCTTTTTAGTATTCGCTTTAGGAGTGTTTCGTTTTAAGAATGCTTTATTCTTGAACCTTAAAAAAAAAAAAAAAAAAAAAAGAAAGAAAGAAAAAGAAAAAGAAATCGCACAGGTGGCTGGGTGCAGTGGCGCATGCCTGTAATCCCAGCAGTTTGGGAGGCTGAGGCAGGAGGCTGAGGCAGGAGGATGGCGATTTCAAAACCAGCCTTAGCAATTTAGCGAGGCGCTACGCAACTCAGTCAGACCCTGTCTCAAAATACAAAAAAGGGCTCGGGATGTGGCTCTGGTTAAGTACCCCTGAATTCAATCCTTGGTACCAAAAAGAAAAAGAAAAAAAAAATCGCACAGGAGAACCTAGAGGTAGGTCAGTGCTTGTCTCTGGCTTTAGCCCTCCTTGCTGTCAGCTGTTTTGGTTGCCTTTGGTAGTTTTAACCAGTAGGCTGAGGCAGGAGACCTCAGGATGCCCTTGAACATCTCATTCAACCTTGACCTTGGGTTTAGGGTTGGGGGTGATCTAGTTGAAGAATCACCTTAGAGAACTGGACACCACCACGTTGTTAGACTTTATTCCTTTGTTTTGTTTTGGTCTGGGGATCTAGTCCAGGCCCCTATTATACATTATTACCATGCCCTGGTTTACTTCTATAAATTCCAAACTTCCAGATGAGTATTCTTTCACTGCCTAAAAATCTGTGAATCAAAATTAAACTAATATTTAGTTCTTTTTGGTATATTTTGATTTCTTTATAAATGCATAAGGCCCTGAGTTTAATCCCTAGCACACACAAAAAGTGATTTTTGAAAGACCGTTCTTTTGATTTACTTCTCTATTTATGTATGTATCTGTGCATTTATTTGAATTTTCAAATACACATGGACAGACAGAGACATCTGACTTAACATATCTGGTACAAGGATCCATGTAAGAAATATCTGCCCCTTTATCCATTCTGCACTGATAGCTCACTCAGGATTTTTATAGATTCTCTGAGAGGCACTGTCATAAGGTGCTTAGACAGCCTTGGGTTTAATTAACTTTCCAAGCTATTTAACTAGAAAAGCTTGGGTAACTGACTTAACCTTGCTGGGCCTCAATTTCTTCATCTGTGAAATGGGTGAGAACAGCGGTTCCTATTTCCCAAAGGGTATCATGGGGATTAAAAGAACAGAACAAAAAAGGAACCCCACCCAGATGCTGACGTAATAAACATCAACTTAAAAGCAGAGATATAGAGGGCTGAGGTTGTAGCACAATGGTGGAGTGCTGGCTAGCATGTGTGAGGCACTAGATTTGGTCCTCAGCATCACATAAAATTAAATAAACCAGGTGTGGTGGCACATGCCTATAATCTCAGCAGCTAGGAAGGCTGAGGCAGGAGGAGTACAAGTTCAAAGCCAGCCTCAGCAAAAGCGAAGTGCTCAGCAACTCATTGAGACCCTATTTCTAAATAAATAAAATACAAAATAGGGGTGGGATGTGGCTCAGTGGCCAAGGGTCTCTGAGTTTAATCCCCAGTACCAATAAATAAATAAGCACTGGGTTCCATCCTTAGCACCACATAAAAATAAATAAGCCAGTCATGGTGGCTCACACCTGTAATCCCAGCAGCTCAGAAGGCTGAGGCAGGAGGATTGCAGTTTCAAAGCCAGCAACTTAGTTAGGCTGTAAGCAACCTAGTGAGACCCTGTCTCAAAACTGAAAAAAAAAAAAAAAAAAAAAGTGCTGGGAATGTGACTCAGTGGTTAAGCATCCTTGAATTCAATCAGTGGCACCAGGAAAAAAAAAAAACTAAATAAAATTTAGAAAAAAGCAGAGATACAGTACAGGCTGGGCATGGTGGCACATTCCTATAATCCCCATGGCTTAGGAGGCAGATGCTGGAGGATCATGCAGGTTCGATGCCAGCCTCAGCAACTTCGTGAGGTGTGAGGCTGTAAGCAACCTAGGGAGACTGCCTCAAAAAAAAAAAAAAAAGAGAGAGAGATTTATATAGATGTATGTGTAAAATCATAATAATCTGACTCCTCCAACATATTATCTAATGGTGTATTACTCAGAAATAAGAGCCAAAGGGTTATCACACAAATCAACACAGATCCCAAAAACCTTATGTTGTCTCTGACTTCTTTTGCTCCGGAGTACATACTCTGCATTTATGTTCCATTCTTTTATAGGCAAAACTAATTTTCTAATTCCAGAAATCAGATTAGTGGTTGTCTCTGAGATGTGTGTGTGTGTTGTGGGAGGAGTGATTTTGCTGGAAAAGGGTACAATGGAACTTTCTGGGAGGCTAGAAGTATTTTGTATCCTCATGGAAGGTGTGTGGTTCATGGATGTAGAGAATGATAAAAACTCATGTAACTGGTCACTTAATATCTGTCCACTTAATAATGTCAATTGTATCTCAATTAAAAAAAAAAAAAAAAAAAAAACAGGGCTGGGGTGGAGCTCAGTGGTAGAGAACATTAGTATGAGCAAGGCCCTGGATTCCATCCCCAGCATGGGAAAAGAAAAGATCTTCCAAGATCTTCCAGATTCAAGTTCTGTGCCTCTGGCAGAGGTTAGGAAGCAGTCCAGGTGAGATTAGGAGAGGCATGAGGAGGGCTGAAAGATGGATGGAAGTTGTAATGATGGGGAGATATAAAGGAGGATTCAGAAGAATAAAAAGAACTTGATAACTGTAAGTTCCAAGTAGGCCTGTCCTGAGTGGCCCCAGTTGGGAGCCATATGATAGGAATATGGGTAGAAAACAGGAAGGGAAGAGAGAAGCAAATGAGTTCTGAAGTCAGCTGTGGTTACAGGATACTGATAATTCTACTGCCCCATTACTTATCTGAACAGGATAAATCCCTTAGAGGTGCTACAATGTACCCCACACCCTACTGACTCATAGCTGAGTAGTGATCGGGCTAAAAGAAGGAAATGACTCACTCGCACATAGAGTGGGCAAAAAGCAACTAGGATTCCAGGATTTCGATAAATAAAAAGGGAAGTTCAGGCATGGGGCACTGGCAATAAAGATCTTGGGGGAGGAGCTTCTGTCACCCCATCTGGCGACAGCAGCTCTGGTGACCATCAATCCATTGCTCTCATCTTTGCATAAGGGACCATGTTACAAACTAAATGTGCCATTTGAAGGACTGGAAATACTAATAACACCTAAAAGCCCCTTATAGAATGAAAGAAGCTGGGAGTGGTTGCACACTTCTTTTAGCCCACCTTCTCAGGAGCTGAGGAAAGAGGATCATAAGTTTAAGACCAGCCTCAGCAACACAGCCAGATCCTGTCTCAAAAACTAAGGAGTCCGGGAAAAGGAGTGCTGGGGGTGTTTAGCACCCCTGGCTTCAATCCCCAGTACCACCAAAAAAAAAAATGAATAAATAAAATAAAATCCCCTCCCTGGACATCAAGTCTTCCCCTAGCTACAATTCGGATTTTTAGCACAGGTGCTCAAGATCTCTGTTTCCTCATGCTAGGGATGCCTACGATATTCTAAGCACTGCACCCTCCCTTAAAAAAAGATCTAAGGGCCAGGCATGGTGGCACATGCCTCTAATCCCAGCAGCTCAGGAGGCTGAGGCTGGAGGATTGTGAGTTCAAAGCCAGCCTCAGCAACTTAGCAAGGCCCTAAGCGACTTACTGAGACCCTGTCTCAAAATAAAAAATATTTTTAAAAAAGGGTTGGCGATGTGGCTCCGTGTAAGTACCCCTGGTTTTGATTCCTGGTACCAAATTTAAAAAAAAAAGTTTCCTGGCTGGAGCTGTTGCTCAGTGGCAGAGTGCTTTGCTTAGCATGCAAATACCCTTGGTCCAGGGGAGGGGAGGCACTGGGGTTGCGGCTCAGTGATAGAGTGCTTGCCTAGCACACATGAGGCACTGGGTTCGATCCTTAGCACCACATAAAAATAAATAAAATAAAGATATTGTGTCCATCTACAACTAAAAAAAAATATATATATATATATATGGAAAAAACTATATATATATATATATAGTTCCACCCCCCAGCATTGAAAAAAAAAGGAAAAAAAAGAAAAAAAAAAACATCTCTTAGACTCAAAACTTAGCGCTCTCATGTCATGAATGACAAGCCAGAAACAAAGTTATCGAAACAGAAAAGAAGAACACACATTTCTGCTTTTCATGCCCACATACAAATCAGGTGGTGAATGCTTTCGATGTTTTTCCCAGGCTATTGAACATAGTTGTGGTGCGGAGAAAACAAAATAGTGTATACAATTGTTTCCTTGAAAAAAGAAAATCCATTGGCAGTCGCAAACTCAAATTGAAAATAAATGAGAAATTGAGAAATCAATTGACCACTGAGCAGTGTGTCATGCACTGGTGGTCCCAGCTACTCTGGAGGCTGAGTTGGGAAAAATCACTTGAGCCAAGGACTTAGGGGCCAACCTGGGCAATATAGCAAAAACTCTGTCTCCTAAAAAGGGGGAAAACGATTCAGGAGGCTGAGGCAGGAGGATTGCAAGTTTGAAACCAGCCTCAGCAACTTAGCGAAACTCTTAAAATAAAAATATAAAAGGGCCAGAAAGGTAGCTCAGTGGCAGAGCAGCCCTGGATTTCATCTTCAGTACCAAAAACAAGATCAGGGCTGGGGTTGTAGCTCAGCCTAGGGGTTGAGCACTTGCCTAGCATGAGTGAGGTCCTGGGTTCGATTCTCAGCACCACATAAAAGTAAAATAAAGTCCATTGACAACTAAAAAAATGAAGGAAAATTAAAAAAAATAAAATAAAAAAATAAAGGAGAGGCCCTGGATTTCATTTCCAGCACCAACAAAGAAAACCACAAGACAGGTCAGTGCATGGATGCTTTTTCCCAAAGGCAGGTAAATTTTGTCACCTGTTCCTTTTGGGAAGGATAGCCTGTCTCTGTCACTGTTCAAGGCTGCTTAATTCCAGAGTCAGTTAGCAACAAAAGGCCATTTGCTTGATATCCAGGAAGGGTGTGAACGCTGTTAATGTACTTAATATGAAAAGGGGACATCAAAAGGCTCATAAAAGCACCAAGCAACAGAAGCATCTAGAGTTGGATCTTATCAGAAGTGTAATCCTATAGATAAGAGCAGGAATTTCCTAGAAAGAATAAGGAACTAATTCTCCCAGAAAGGTTTTAATTTCAAGAAAGATCACCCTGTAGACACCTCACACACAATAGTTGATGATCCCGATCTGATTTTTAGCTAAATGAAGGCAAGCAGTTTGGATTCCAACTACTTCCATTCTTAAAGGAAACTGACAAGAAATGTTTCAGGAAGTGCTCTGAAGACAGCTGGGAAGCTAGCTGGAGCCCTTAGGGCTACTAAAAACATACAGTATGATGGGGCTCTCTGAAGTCTGGGGAAACAGCATCCTGGGGAAGAGAAGACACATCAGATCCTCAGCCTGGCCAACCAGAGAGACAGGAAACGAAATTGAGCCACTCATGTTAGTCTTGCTCAAGACTTAACTGGCCACATTTTCTAAAGTGGATCAGTGAGTGAAGGACAAGGTAATCTGGTGCACCCTGAGGAAGCTGGCTCTATCCATTCTATATATACATCTAGGTGGCTGAAATATCCCAACAGTCATGCTGGCTATTTTGAAGCATCCTCTCTCCTTCTCCCAGCGGAAATGGGTGTGTCACAGTGGGAATTTCAAGACAAGACATTCAGAATTCTTCCTCCGAAGCCAAACGCCAGCCAGTAAAACAACAAAACCTTTTTCTACATGGTTGCTCAGGCATTGCCTGTCCTTTCATAAGTTTAAGCGGTTCTGAGTAGGAAAAAGACCATTTAGCTCTTGCCTAAAGCAGCGCCGACTGCCTCTAGGAAGCTAATTTAAAGCCATCTAAGAAAGCCGTAACTCGGGATCTTGTACCAACTGGCCTCTTGGCCAAATCTAAATTCAAACTTGCCCTCCTAAAAGGAAAAATCGCCACATGGGCAACTCGGCCACCCTAAAGGGTGTGGTCCCCGCCCCACCCTGGCTGCAAGTCTCAGGTTTGGACCAAGGAGCAATGGGAGTTTCTAAGGTAACATTTCAGCCCTGAGGTCTAAGGGTGGCCTGGGCCACATCTGTGTAATTGACGGGGAGGTGAAGAAAAAGGTGGAGCTGGAGAAGAAACTGCAGCCTCTGCCTAGGCGTGCTTAGCGGGTCCTTTCCATGCTCCCGGAAGCAGCTTCAGAACGTGTGGCCTCCTTTGTGACAGGACTCAGCCTGCCCAGGGTACCACGCCAGTCCCGCCCTGCGTATTCACAAGCCATGCCTTACACATCCGCCTCTGACTCCCATTGGACAAGGGGAGTGGCTCGAGGCTCGCCTGTTCAGACTGCACCCAATGGAAGCCTGGGGGCGGGTCCTGGAGGCGGGGCTTGGGGCGGTACCCCTGGGCTATCCCGCGCTGGGAGCTTGGGAGGTTACAAGAGTTCCAGCCGGCACAAAGCCCATCTGGACCCTACTGCCTGTGGGCAGAGGTGAAAGAGTATACCAGGCCTCCAAGTTGGGCAGTGGGGCTTCGAGTCACCCTTGCCCCAAGCATGGGGGGTGGAAATCTCAACATTTAGGCCTGGATGTCCCTACACCCACTCTGAGGAATTTGCGGTGGCCCCTTCCCAGGCGGAGACTTGGAATAGTCGAGCTAGGTTTCCACTGAGCCTACAGTGACTCCCACAATCCTTGCTCCTCCCTCCCATGAGTATTCTCTCCAGCCGCTTGGGAGGATCCTTGTGCCTTGTACCCACAAGTCTCCCAAGCAAGGAGTGATTCTCTTTCGCTCCTCACTTCTAAATTACCAAAAGGCTCCCGGAGATCAGTGGGCTGCCTTTACCCCGCAGGGGATCCTGGAGCAAGCCTTACCTTTAGCCCCCACCGCAGCGAAGAGTAGTGCGACAGCCCAGTGCAGCCCCCAGTCGGCGGTCCTCATGTTCACAGCGTCCACCTACAGTGTCTCCGCCCGGCTACAACCCCTCTATCCCTGCTGGAAACCAAGGCTTCGAGCAGCTCAGCGGCGACTACATGCGGGGCTAGAGTCATTTGCAGCATTTCTATGTGAGGTTTCTAGTAGGGGGAGGAGTTTGCAGTGGGGTGATTTTCAAAACTCTTCACCTCACTGCGGAGGAGGAGCTTCGAACGGCCGATGTGACATCGGCTTTTTAACCCGTGAAGCCCTGACTTGGATTCCAGTTCTTTCAAAGCTGCTCCAAAACAGGGGCTTGATTTAGTCCTCCGTGAAGAGTAGATTTCCCCCCCTCAGTTGAAATGCATCTCTTGAAAGATTCCTTGAAATGTCTCAACTTTTGAAACTGCCACGTTTCTTTTTCATTCCCAAAGAATAATCTTCATCCTTTGAAATGCTCCCATGGTCTAACGAGGATCTCCTTTCTGCCGCAAAAGGAAAATAGAAATATTGGAAACTTCCTTTCCTCTTCTCTCCTTTCTGTATTTGCCTTTTCCTTTCTAGCAATTGTGTGTGGATTTCTAAGTTTAGTTGCATATAGTTTTTGATGGATATTCCAAATCGCCTTATAAACAGTAATTAATGAGGAATTTAAATAAACTTTCAGGAAAGTACAGACAAAACATTATTTTGTTTTATCTAGCTAGCACTTGGATAAATTATGACCAAAAACATCTCAAAAATCAATTAGCCCAATACCTGGGGTCTGGATAGAAATATTGATTTTAGGGCAGAGTTAAACAAACAGAGGATGGTTTCCTTTCCTCAAAGCCAAATTAGAACCAAACAGGGAATAGGGCTTTCATAGTGAAGCCTGAGAGCCTTCACCACAGCTGGCTGATGGAAAGTAACTTTGAAGAATCAAGGAGTCTTTTTTTGGAATATTTATTTATTTATTTATTTATTTTTGTGCCCAGGATTGAACCCAGAGGCACTTAACCACCGAGCCATATCCTCAGCCGTGTGTGTGTGTGTATGTGTGTGTGTGTGTGTGTTTGTGTGTGTGTGTATGATGGTGGGGATTGAATACAGGTCCTGTGTGCAAAGCAAGCACTCTACTAACTGAGCTATATTCCCAGCCCTCCCCAACCCTTTTTTATATTTTATTTAGAGACAGTGTCTCTCTGAGTTGTCTTGCTAAGTTGCTGAGGCTGGCTTTGAACTTGCAATCTTCCTGCTTCAGCTTCCTGAGCCGCTGGGATTACAGGCAAGTGTTACCACACCCAGATCTTTTTGGAATAATGGGGTGTCCAGAGGCCATCTGCTAAAAAGGTGCCTGTGGGGCTGGGGATGTAGTGGTGGAACATTTGCCTAGCATGTGTGAGGCCCTGGGTTCCATCCCCAGCACTGGAAAAAAAAAATTAAAAGGCACCAATGAGAAACTTGCCTGTACCCCCACAAAGGATCTAACAGGCTGGGAGGAATCCTCAGGGAATGAGCCAGTGTTCTGGGGTTTTGCAAACTGTTTATAGCAGGGGTGGGAACCTCTCAGGAGGATTCTAGGGAAACCCAAAAGAGAATGCAGAAATGAGAAAGGAGGACAATTAAACCCTGAGAAAAATATGATTGCCTGACACAGTGGCTCATAACTGACACAGTGGCTCATACCTGGCCATACTTGGGAGGCTGAGGCAGGAGGATCACAAGTTCAAGGCCAGCCTGGGTAACTTAGTGAGACCCTATCTCAAAATAAAAAATATAAAGGGCTGCAGATGTAGTTCAGTTGTAGAGCACCCCTCCAGTACAGGGCGGGGGAGGGGAAGAGGAAAATGTGATTAATTCAGAGGCGGAAACTTATGAGTGTTTAGTAGTAAGGGGAGCCTTCTGAATCAAACAGACCTTAGGAGCTGGGGCTGCAGCTCAGTGATAGAGCGCTTGCCTAGAATATGTGAGTCATTGGGTTCCATCCTCAGCACTACAAAAAAATAAATAAGTAAAATAAAGGTATCGTTTCCATCTACAACCAAATATATTAAAACAAAAAACAGATCTTAGGGCAAGTAAATTAGCTTTCTGAGCCTGTAAAGGGAAATAATTCCTGAGCCTCTTTGCCAGGGTCAAAGTCACAAGAGATAAATAGCAATCTCCCAGGAAGTTTATAAGGATAAGCAAGTTATAGAAGTTATCACAACATTTATGAACATGTCCCCACTGAATTTCATTCCTTATCCCATATGCAAAAAAAAAAAAAAAAAAAAATTCATCCAGGTGCAGTGTCACACTTCTGTAATCTCAGCTACTCAGGAGGCTGAGGCAGGAGATTCACAAGTTCAAGGCCAGCCTGGGCAACTTAGTGAGAGCTTATCTCAAAATAAAAAGGGCCAGGGATGTAGCTCAGTGGCAGAATACCGCTGGGTTCAATCCCCAGTACCACCACCCACAAATAAATAAATAAATAAAGTTGAATCATTACGCTTGGTTTTCCTTTAGAAAAATTACAAGCCATAACAAGCTCTCTTTTGATATCTCATTCTTTCTCTTTCTTTCTTTCTTTTCTTCTTTTGAGACAGGGTCTCCCTGTGTTGTCCAGACTGGTCTGGAATTCCTAGGCTCCAGCAGTCCTCTTGCTTCAGCCTTCCAAGTACCTGGGACTTCAGGTATGAGTCATGTGCCTACACTTGGCTATCTCTCTTGTTTTTTTTTTGGTACTAGGGATTGAACCCAGGGTTGCTTTACCACGGAGCTATATCCCAAGCCCTTTTCATTTTTTATTTTGAGACAGAGTCTAAGTTGCTTAGGGCCTTGCTACATTGCTGAGGCTGGGAACTTGGGATCTTCCTGCCTCAGCCTCTGGAGTCCCTGGGATTACAGGCAAGCACCACCACACAAACCATCTCTCTTTATCCACATAGAAGTAGTCCTTCTTTCCTAACAGTCCTGGAAACAGTCACCAGTAAGTCATCTCTTCCCCAAAGGGACTTAGCTTAAATTACCTGCAGAGTTAAAGATCAGTGCTGGCTTCCAAACTCTTCTAACCGCAATGTCCCCATCTGCCAACATTTCCAAGACAGTCTTCCTAGCCCTCTCACCTGACTACAGAAATCTCAGGCCTCTCCTGTCCCTGCCACCCAAGGCTGTGGTACTGTGTTGCCCTGAGGACAGATCACACCCTATTTTTCTGCTTCTGTTTTGTGGAGCTTCCATAAGCTCCTTGCCCAGCTCACAGGGTTCTCAGGAGGGTCGAGTGAGCTGATGGACGTAACATGATCAGAGCACCCTGGACACATAACAAATGCCATATATAGTTTGCTTTTTTATTTGGCTCCTTTGTGTGCTGCATTATTTTTTCCCTTTAATCTCTTTGGGGAAGAGCTGTCTGTTCCTGCCTTCTTCTAGTAGGCATTGAGTAAGTAATCCTTCTGTGGGATCCTTTACTTTTTTTTTTCTTCCGTATTTGTATGTGTGTGTTGCTGGGTTGGAACCTGGCCTCATGCATGCAGGACAATTGCCTTACTACTGATCACACCCCAGATCCCACGTCTTTGATCTTGATTTGGCATAGGTATCTCATGCGATCTAACAAACAGCCTATCTAATTTGTCCTGGTTTCTTCCTCTAATTCATGCAGCGCCTCATACCAGAATAGATTTCCACCCCAACCTTGGCCAACCAGACAGGCTTTGGTCAAGGTGAGTCAGGGCAGCTAGGGCCTGGCCTTTGGCCTGCTAGACAGTTCAGAAAGGGTAACTACACAGGTCACAATGCCTTCCAGTGGGTATGGCTCAGAACATGCCTGGGCTCACCACCACCATCTCTCCCAGATGCCCATAAGCCACATGGGTGCAGATCTTATGGTTTCTTCTAGTGCCTGTTAGGCCATGGCACCAGAAACTATTAAGTGAAGGGGCTAGAGTGCACCTTGGTGGTAGCAGCTCATCTAACATGTACAGGCCCTGGGTTCAATCCCAAGTACTGGGAGGGGAAAAAAAGCCTGAGAGATTAACAGGGCAGGTACTCTATAAACACAGACCTGTGCAGTACCCAGATAATACAGAGGCTGCTTCTACTATGGGCAATGGGAAGCTACTAGATAAAAAGTATATTTAAGGGGCTGGAGTTATGTATGGCTCAGTGGTGGAGTGCTTGCCTATCATGTGTGAGGCACTGGGTTCGATTCTCGGCACCGCATATAAATAAATAAAGGTCCATGAATATCTAAAATTAAAAAAAAATTAAAAAGCGTATTTAAATTTATTTTGAGCAGGTGAAATATTCCTTTTTTAAATATCTTTACTTTATTTTTAATGTGGTGCTGAGGATTGAATCCCGTGCCTCATGCATGCTAGGCGAGTGCTCTACCACTGAGCCACAACTCCAGCCCCAGGTGAAACATTCCTATAGTTTAAAAGTAAGAAGACTTTTTTCCTAAAATCAGGAACAAGACAAGGATGCCTGCTCCCACCACTCTTATAGGTGTCCTCGCCAGAGCAAGTAGACAAGATAAAGAGATATAAGGCATCCTAATTGAAAAAAAGGAAATAAAATTATCTCTGTTCACAGACAACATGATCTTCTATGAAAATAACCCTTTTAAAGATGCCACAGAAAGTGCTGGGGGTGTAGCTCCATGTAGGTCTCCTGCCTAGCAAGGGCCTGGGTTTCATCTCCAGCACTGAAAAAAAGATTCCCAACCACTTCTTTGCAGAAATAAACAGTCTATCCTAAAATTCATATGGACCCTCAAGGGGTCCCAGATAGTCAAAACAATCTTGAAAAAGGAGCATTGTTGGAGGTCTCACACTTCCCATCCATCCAGGTCCTCTCCTTTCTGACAGTTTGGACTTCTGCGGTATCCTGCTAGAAACATTAGGCATATACAAGGAAGTGTGCCTCTATATTTTCTCCACAAAGTGTAGCACCGCTCACTCACACCTCTGCTTTTGCTCACTAATGTGTCCTATGGCACATTCTGGAGTAGATAACTTTGCAATCAGTCCAGGATGGTCAGGATTTCCACAGGCAGAGGCAGAGGAAGGGAAAGAAGTTGGCCGAGACAGGTGTGGAATGGCGGGAGGTTGGAATAGGGCCAAGATAGAGGCTGGGAGTAGCCTTTGAATGAAGGAAGCTATATTTATAGCAGTAAGAAACCTGGAGACCATTAAGCCTGGGAGTGGCAGGATTAAAGTTGTAATTTGGGCAGAGGACTCTTCAGTTATTTCACGGGAGTGGGGGGCAGGAGATTGACAGGAAGGCTGGGCAGGAATGCGGGGAGGAAGCAGTAAATTTACATCTCTTATTCAGACTTCTAGGCTGGTTATTAATTTACATGAATCATGAAGTTAACATTTCTGTCATTCACCATCCTTGACTTGTCCTAGATTATGAGTGTGTTGGTGTGAAGTGTATTGTTTACAGACTACTCCTAGCTAGAGGATTTAAAAAAAAATATTTTGTAGTTGTGGTTGGACACAATATCTTCATTTAATTTATTTTTATGTGGTGCTGAGGATCAAATCCAGGGCCTCACAAGTGCTAGGCAAGCACTCTACCGCTGAGCCACAACCCGAGGCCCTAGCTAGAGGATTTAATGACTGGTTTTGAAGTATCTGGAATGAACCAGAAGTACCTAGAAAGCTTAAAAAGATGAGTGGTCTGCCTGTAAGTAGGAAGACTTCAGAGGTCCATCTTGGTGATGTCACTTCTACCATTTCATACAAATCCCTTCTCCTTTTTGAGTCTCCTCACATTTATTTCTTATTCAAGAAACTTCTTTTTTCCTTTTTTTGCATCGATAGCTTCGGAACCCAGGTTCTGAATAGGTTCACATGTGGTAACCAGATGCTCTGCCACTGAGCCACAGCCCAGCCAAAGAAGCTTCTTTTCTTTTCTTTCTTTCTTTTTTTTTTTTTTGGGGGGGGGTAAAGGGGTTGAACTCAGGGGCATCCCCAGCCCTATTTTCATATTTTATTTAGAGACAGGGTCTCACTGAGTTGCTTAGCACCTCGCTGTTGCTGAGGCTGACTTTGATGTCACCATCCTCTTGCCTCAGCCTCCTGAGCCGCTGGGAATACAGGTGTGGGCCACCATGCCCAGCTGTTTTGAGAATTTTTTAATATTTATTTCCTTTAGTTTTCGGCGGACACAACGTCTTTGTTTGTATGTGGTGCTGAGGATCGAACCCGGGCCACACGCATGCCAGGCGAGCGCACTACCGCTTGAGCCACATCCCCAGCCTGCCCAGTTGTTTTTTTGTTTTTGTTTTTGTTTTTCTTTTGAGACAGGGTCTTGCTAAGTTGCTGAGGCTGTCCTCAGACTTGTGATCCTCCTGCCTCAGCTGTTAGACCAGGATGCAAGAAAAGATCACTGACTCCAATTAAAATCAAAATAAAGCAAGCTTATTATTTCGACCGGCCGGGCTGCCTCTCCCTCCCAAAACGGCAGGAACAAGACAGCACCCCAGCTTTCCTGCAGCCCAGCTTTATAGCCCAGAAAGTTACACAAAGGGGGGGTTACAGATAACAAAACTCTGAGGAGCATCACACTAATGGTAGTTTACATTTTTGCTGGCCCCAACATCAGAATTTATGAGGATCATTAGAGCCTCAGAGAGGGTCGTTGTCTGGCCAGGGAAGGCCAATATTTATGAGGTGTCACTAAAGTTTCAGAGAGGGCTGCTATCTGGTCAGAGAGCCAGGCATGGGTGAGTTCAAGGCACGGGCAGGCATTCCAAGCAGGTTCAGAATTTGCAGTAATTTATAGTAAAGCCGAAATTATCTTTTCATGGCTTTGTGGCGAGATGGCTCCCAATTTTGAGAGAAAAATCAGGTTGGGTCAATCACAGCCTCCCAAGTCAGTAGGATTACAGGGATTATAGGCATGTGCCACCATGCCTGGCTTCATAAAAATTTTATGTGACACATGAGCCTTTATTAATGAAGACCCAAAGAAACAGGAGAATCTGGGGGGGGTTTTGTTTGTTTGCTTTGTGGTATTGGGGATGGAACCCAGGGCCTCATACAGGCTAGATAAGCATTCTACCATGGAGCTATAGTCAGGCCCTAGAATCTGTGTGTGATGCTAACCTTGGTGAGGTGGGTGGTCATGGAGAGGCCTGGCTGATCAGAGGGAAAGACCAAATGCTTATAAACTGGTGGGACTGAGCAAGGGCTGTTTGTTCTGGGTCTTCTCTGTGTCTCTGTGTCTTCAGAGATCAGAACATTTTTTTCCTTCCAGTATAGGGAGGACACTTCTGGAATGAGTCTTGTGACCTCTGCAGGGGAAGTTCAGGGAGCTTTTACAACCCACTTCAGGAGAGAGGGGGGTCAGAATTCCTTCCAGTTTTCATGGCCTGCTTCAGCAGAGAAGGGGGTGCCAAGGTGCCATATTTCAGGTGGGGTATCCTGAACCCCAGCCATCACCACATCCACCACCACAGAGCAAAACATAGAATACGGCCCCACAACATGCCGCCCTGCAGGCCGTCCCGTGGTGGGAAGCCAGGGAGACCCTCTGAGGACGGGCTGTTGGAGCCCAGGGCTATTGATACGAGGCAGCTGAAGGAAGGGTGACCTGGGCTCTGGAAGGAGCAGACTCAAGTTCCCCCAGGGAGCAAACGAGGTTGGAAGGTTTCCACGGGAGAAGGGAGGCCAGTGTGGTAGGCATGGCGGGCATCAGGGAAGGCGAGGCAGGGAGGTGGCAAAGCAAAACTGCAGGACCTTGTGGGTCACTGCAAGGGAGGACATTGGCTTCTACCCAAGGTGGGGTGAGAGCTGTGAAGGGTTTTGAGGTAAGAGGGTGGCACTCTGCCTCGGGGGCTCTGATGCCCTCCTGCAGTTGTCTGGGAAATTGGGGGTGAGGGCAGGAGGTGGTGGTCCAGGGGGAAGATGAGGGGTGTGGGCCAGTGTGGGCCATGGGGGAGGCAGAGGGGGTCAGATTCCATTTCTATTTGGGCAGAGATGCCATGGGTGCAAAGGTCAAGGCCAGGAGTCTGCTCCTGTCAGCAAAGGACTGGCTGGGAGACCTCCCAGGCCTGCACAGCTCGGTGTCCCTTTCCTGGTGGCGGGGACAATGGTTGGGAATGAGCTCTACATCTGGACATTTGCCTGAAAGCTGCAGACCCAAGGCTGAGGGGGACATGGGCAGGAGCCTGGGCGCCCTGGGGAGTTCAGGACAGCAGCCCATCCAGGGGTTCAGCCTAGGGAACCGGTAGCCCTGGGTCCTGGCTAAGAGGCAAGTGGGTGAAAGGGCTCATCCCGTCCCAGTGTGGGCTTGAGAAGAAGGAGGGAGCCGGTCACCAGGGGGCTCCTGCAGTGTCCACTGCTGGCACAGAGATGGGGACAGGCCAGTGGTGCAGGGCTGAGGGGAGGGAGGGTCGGTGGTACAGAGAAGTCCCATTTGGGCAGATGGGACAGCTCTGGAGGTGGGTGTGGAGACGGCTGCACAACAGTGGGAATGAGCTTAGCTCCACGAACTGCCCCTCAGGCGGGTGGGGATGGCGCCTTCATATTCATCTTGCTGCAGTTAGGAAGGTGGCGGGAGCAGGGCAGGAGCGTGCTCAGAACTCCACGCCACCTGGCTGGCCTTGGCATCCAGGGCTTCTCTGCGTCAGTGCTGACGGGCCACAAGGGCGTCACAGCCTCCGTCATCTCTCGTCTGGTGACCTTGTCTGGTACCAGAAACCCACAGGAATCCAAGGAATCCAAGGAGAAAAAATCGTCAGAAACCACATTTATTTGTTTGTTTATTTATTTTTGTGGTGCTGGGGATTTGCCAGGCCGGCACTCTACCAGCTGAGCTGTGTACCAGCCCCTGCCCCACCCCAGTCCTTTTTGAGGATGCAGGTAACCCATGGCCTCCCTGGGGACCCTGCCCATCCCCCTCAGGGAGCAGATGTCACTCCCTGCTGGGGGCTTTGGCCACACAAGCTGCCAGCCACTCAGGCAGGCTCCTTCCTTGTGTTTCTGTTTTAAGTTAGGTAGACCTACTTGGTTTTGACTGATTGTGATAAAATATGCACAACACAACCTTTACCACCTCGCCACATTTAGGTGTCCATGGCATTCAGCATGTTCACATTGTGATGCAGCCATCACCACATGCAATCCAGAGCTTTCTCATCTTCCCAACATAAAACTCTGCCCCCATTGAATACCAACCCCCTGCCCTCCTCCCCAGCCCTGGCACCTACCATCCTACTTCCTGTGTCTTTGAGCTTGACCACTCTAGGGACTGGCCATCAGGGTACTCCCACAGGATCTCTTTGGGACTGGCTATTTCACTGAGCATGACCTTGAGGTCCATCCATGTAGTGTGTCCTAAGCTCTCCTCCCTTTTAAAGGCTAAGTAATATTCCATTATGTGCATGCACCATTGTGATCACCCACCAATCAATGGATGCCCAAGTTGCTCTCCATTTTTGGTG
Organism: Marmota flaviventris; assembly: GCF_047511675.1. Lineage (NCBI taxonomy): Eukaryota > Metazoa > Chordata > Mammalia > Rodentia > Sciuridae > Marmota > Marmota flaviventris. The sequence goes on from NC_092498.1 coordinate 211,324,181, forward strand.
CGGTGATAACGTTGCTGTGACCACGGGTATATACATACCTCTTTGAGACCCTGGTTCACTATTTCTAGTTATATATCTAGAAGTGGGATTGCCGAAGGATATGGTGATTTTTTAAAATTATTATTTTTAGTTGTAGATGAACAAATACCTTTATTTTTATTTATTTTTAAGTGGTGCTGAGAATGGAACCCAGGGCCTCACACGTGCTAGGTGAGTGCTATGTCACTGAGCCCCAGCCCTGGCCCACAGATATGCTGATTCTAATGCTTCGTGTTTTGAAGAGCTGCCTTACTGTTCCCATAGTACTGCCCCATTTTCTGGGGCCCATTCCATTTTCATTTTTACTTGTAGTATCCCAGACTTTTTTCACGCTATAAGGCACTCAATTAAAAAACGTTCCCCAGATTTCCTTGTTTCCAGTAGCACATGACCTGTCTGAAAATAGAATTTTAAAAAAAGAAGGCTGGGAGGTGTGGTCCCAGGTCCCACCCAGCACCTCCAAACAAAGCAAGCCTTTTGAAGCCTCTCCTAGGAGAGCTACAAATATGTTCTGCCCAGGACTATCAAAGCAGGCTTAAAGGGCAAGAATGTGACATTTGAGATGAGGCTCGGGAGGAAATTGGCCAGTGAGGCATTATGGGAATGGGAAGAGCAACCTGCATGTGCAAATACCTGGAAATGTGCGAGGTGCAGTTTCAGTGGGGCCCCACGTGCATTTGGGAACTGCGAGAGTTGGGTTCCCTGGCTACAGGGAGGGGAGCGAGGGGGATGCTAAGACCACAGGGAAGAGCTGACCTTACTGGCCTGGACCAGTGGGGCGGGCAAGGATGCAGGGCGGCAGGTGGAGAGGTGGAGACAGCTCAGTGGGGCCTGACGGAGGGACAGAAGGCTCACTTGCATCGAAGGAAATGGTGGGGCCAGTGGGGCCCCATGAGAGGTGGGGACACAGAAGCAAAATCAGAAGTAGGTGGATTAACTGGACTTTGACACCTTGTTAAGATCTTGCTCTGGAAGATAAGATTGTCTTATTGCTGTTGAAACCTGAGGCCACTGACAGAAGCTCAACTGTTCTGCCAACTGGCATCTGGCTGGGCCGTGGTCCAGCTTGCTTTCCATCCTGACAATGTTCTAAAGCTCTTAGTTTCATGAGATCTGTCTCATTTAAAAATTGTTTCATGACGCCCCAGTTCCTGTCGCTGTGTAACATATCACACCATGGCTTAGTGGTTGAAGAACGGTCAGTTTATTATCTCCTGGTTTCTGTGGACAGGCTCAGCCCGGTGGTTCTGGCTTCAAGTTTGGGTGAAGGCTACAGATGAGAGTTGAGGGTCAGGGCTCCAGGGCCGGCCAGTGGTCTCACTCCCCACATGGTCCTGCTGCTACTTTTTGGCTTCTGCACAGGATGGTGGCTTGCTGGCAGCTGGGCTGTCCTATGGCAGCCAGTGGCTTAAAGCTGAGTGTGTGTCCCAGCAGGAAGGGTGCAAGTGGCAGTACCCTGGTGGCCTCCCTGTGGCAGCCAGGTGCTGTTTCACTATCCTTCATCAGGTACCAGTGAGCCCCAAGCCCACCAAAACGAGAGGAGGAAATTAGACTCTGTGATTTGAGTCGGGGAGTGGGGAGATCTGGGGCGGGAGAGAATGTGTGGCTGTTAGCCACACAGGATGTTCCGGGGCATTCCTGACCACTGGCCTCCCAGTCCAGGCTGCGTCAGGGCCCTGCATGGGCTCCATTGTGCCTGGACCTGGATTCCCAGCCTTTTTTTTGGTGCCAGGGATTGAACTCAGGGGCACTTAGCCACCGAGCCACATCCCAGCCCTTTTTAAATTTTATTTAGAGCCAGGGTCTCCCTGAGTTGCTTAGAGCTTCCCTAAGTTGCTCTGGTTGGCTTGGAATTTTTTTTTTTTTTTTTTTTTTGGTGCTGGGAATTAGAACCCAGGGCCTTGTGTATGCGAGGCAAGCACCCTACCAACTTCTACCAACTGAGCTATGGCCCCAGCCCCGGGCCCAAACCTGGGCTCCCATCTGTGCAGCCTTGGGCAGGTGGCTAAACTTCTCTGAACCCTCTACTCCACTGGGTCGGGAGAATCTGTGCAGAGGTCCTGGTCTGCAGGTGGGGGAGGGAGGGTGAGAGTGCAGGCCGGGAGCTGGTAGCTGGAAAGCAGCTATCACTAGGCCAGATTGACAAAGGCCCTGGTTATTAGCCAGTGCTCCTTGTTGGGCATGGTGGCACATGCCTACAATCCCAGCAACCTGGGAGGCTGAGGCAAGAGGATCACTAGTTTGAGGCAAGCCTGGGAAACTGTCTCAAAGTAAAATTTTAAAAAGGGGCTGGGGTGTACCTCAGTGGTAGAGCTCCTGCCTACCACTCTTTGTGAAGGCCTGGATTTGATCCCTAATACTACAAAGAAAAAGTGGGGTGGGAAGGAAGTAAGGTGTCAGATACCTCCAAAGGGTGGGAATGGGGTGAGCCTTTCTCCCTGTTGTGTCCTTGCTGCCAGAAGTGTGGGTTGGCTAGAGTGAACCATGGCAGTCATCTTGGGCCATGAGATAACCTTGAACAAAAAGGTGGTTGGTGCCCAGTGAAGAAGTTACATAAAAGCTTATTTCTGATACCATGTGACACCAATACCTGACTGATAGCGAAGAGATAAGAAGTCATATCTCAAGTCTAATTTAAGTATTATTTTGGATTTTGTTGCCATTCACAAACTATATCATTATAACACATACTTTTGCAATATACAGGTTTCACATGTCCCTATTTTCCCCCTGCTTAAGGGACTAATTTTTAAAACTGGCCTCTGTGCTGAGTGTGGTGGTATACACCTGTAATCCAAGAAGCCTGGGAGGCTGAGACAGGAGGACTGCAAGTTTGAGGCCAGCCCCAGCAACTTAGTAAGACACTGTCTTAAGATAAAAAAAAAATAAGGTCTGGCTATTAGCTCAGTGGTAAAGTGCCTCTGGGTTCAGGGTTCAATCCCAGTATCCAAAAAGTATATTTAAAAATAAAATAAAATTGGTCCCAGTTTATATTGAATACCATGAAAAATGAATCAGGTCTATTACAAAAACAAAGGGAAAGGGGGCTTCCAGGATAATGGAGCAAGGATCCCAGCAAATCCTCTTTCTAAAAACAAAATATGAAACTAGACAAAATTGTCCAAAGCAATATAACGTGTCAGCCGTGAGGCTCGAGTGTGAAAGGGGCAACAGGCAGACACGGTGGAGCCTGGTGGGGCCCTGGCCTAAGACTTTGAGAGGCTGAAATTTGTCCAGAGAACTAAAGGGGTCATGCCTGAGGAAGTGCTTGTGAGTGGCGACAATGACGCATCATAACTCCAGGTCCGCGCTGGACTTGGGCGCCCGAGCACCATGTCCTCATGTGGCTGCTGCCTGCTGAGATGGAGCTGCCAGCACAGCAGAGCCAAGAGCCCAAGCCAGTGACCTGGTCAAGATTTTCTTCTTTCCTGAGGCCTCAGTGTTCTCCTCTGTGAAATGGACCCCACGGGTCCTGGAGATGGAGGACAGGCACCTGGACACAGCGTGGCCCCCACTCCTGGCAGCCGGGAGCCCAGGAGCCAGGAAGGAGTCGCGCAGAGGGCAGGCTGCGTTGTGTTGTTGGTTTAATTTATTACTGTTTGACATCCAGTGACACTGACATACCCCGCCGGGCCCATGGCCCCTGGCCCCCGGCGAGTCTGACCTGTCCAATAAAATACAGTACGAGGAGTGGACGGCTACACACATGCACCCACATTACACTACAGTGACTCCAAGCCGCAGCCCTGCGGTGCTGCCAGGGAGAAGAACGGTTGCGGCGCCCCAATGCATGATTCTCTCTTTAGACAGTTAATGCTGTTACAAACGCTAGGAGGCCAGGCCAGGGCCAGACACAAACAGTCCTACATCTTCTCTGCCGTATAAATATGGAAGATTTTTTGTTTATACAGTTTCCCCCAAGTCTGGAACTACGTCTGCTGCTACCCGTTACTGCTAAGGGCTACTCCGTCTCGGCTCGGGAACGAGGGCTTGGGGTCGAGACTCTGGAATGTCGGAGCTCAGTCTTCCTCACTGCCACTTCCTGAGCGGTCCTGGACAAGGGACAGGAGGAGAGAGTGTGAGTCACCCCATCTGACAAGGCACTCCATTGGGCCACTGGGCTTTAAATGTATTTGTCCAGCAAAGCACCAGGCAGGCCACAGAGCCCCTTCCCTGGGTGACTTGAGCAAATTGAGCTCTTCCCAGGGGCCTGGCTCTGCATCCACATCCCTCCCCCTTGGGATCTGGGGACCCACGCAGCCCCCCATGTTCCATTCTGTTGCTGTCTGCTTGTCCCTGTGCCAATATCTGTGGCTTCAAAACCACGAGCATCCTTCCTGACCACACGAGATCTCTGCTGTTCCATGTGAACAAGTTAGTCTGGGAAGAGCCACAGAATACCCTGCAGGATCTGGACTATGCAGAGGGAACACTGTTACAACCCAGCCCCAGGGCCCGCCCTCTCATGGTCAGGACATCATTAATGTCCTCAGAGGTCAGATTCGTTCCCGGGACTTTATTTTGAAGCTATTGCAAAAGTTACAAGAAGAAACCAGGAAACACAAGGGGGCTGATAGAGATTCAGTGGCAGCTGGCCCTGAGCTGTGGTGTCCCTGGAGTCCGCAGGACCTCTCTGATTTGCCCCAGAGGAAATGGAGGCCTGAGAGAAAAGTGACCTCCCAGGTCCCAAGCTTAAGGACAGCCAGGGCACCTGCCAGCTCCCCCTGCTGAAGTGTGCTCACTGTGGCGTAGTGTGGCACTTCTCCTTGGGTCCAGGGACCCACAGAGACTGTGGGCTCATCACAGTGGCACAGGCCTATCACCATGTCTAGGGGCTGTGTGTTGTTAGCAGTGCCAGGGACAGAACCCAGAGCCCTGTAGGTGCTCTACCACCGAGCCACACCCCAGCCTTTTTTTATTTTAATGCGCAGGAGTTGTTTGGAAATTGTCCTGCCTGTGCTACAGCAGAAGTAAGGAACGGAGGCCCAAGGGCATGGCATGTTAGTTACACAGGGACAAGGACACCAGGAATGCCTCTATCATGGAGGGTGCTACGTCAGTCCAAGGGGATTGGCTAGTGCTGCCTCCAACTCTGGAAAAGATCCTGCCCATCTGCCTGGATGGGGGCCTTGGTGTCCCAGGGTGGGGCCACACTGGGCTGTAACCAGAAGCCCGAGGCCTCTGTGCCCGCATCTTGGATGACCACTGGCTTCTGGAATCGCAGACTCAGGCTGGGGTAGAGGGTCTGCCGTGGACTGGCTGTGACCTGTCACCTAATGGCCAGTCTCAGTTCCCTCACTGCAGAGCAGGGTATTCCAGCAGCCATGACTGCGGGGACACTGCCTTAGCCTGGACCTGCAGCAGCAGCTTGGGGTGTGGCATCTGGCTACCCCGCTGCCCACCGGCCCTGGCTGGTCCAGTTAGGCTGCTGCAGGGCTGTGGGGACCTCACCTCCTCTTGTTCCTCCTCACTGTCGTCATCACTCACAACTGGTTTGGCCCGGGAGCCACGGCTTGGCCGCCGTCGACCCCCCTTTAGCCGATCCTGTGCCTTCTCCTTCCGGCCGAGCTTGATCTTCACTTTGACAGAGCGGGCTGCGGAGGGACCAGGAAGAGGAGAGGGGGTGAGCTGGGGAGCCAGAGGTCCGCCGCCACTCTGCTCCTACCTCACCTCCCTCCCCGGGACTCACATTCAGATTCAGAGCCTTCCTCCTCGCCCTCCTCCTCTTCCTCACTTTCCTCGCCTTCACTGTCGTCCTCTTTCTCAATTTTCTGCCTCACGCTGGTAAAGACTGACTGCAGGACAATGGAGTCCTCGTAGATCTGGTGGGGACACAGGGCTGAGTTGGGACGGTCCGAAGGGCTACCCTATCCCCAGCCTCTACATGGAGACCAAGTGGCCAGCCCAGCCCACAGAGCAGGGTGCCCGTGTCCACAGTCCTCTCCCCACGGCTGCCCTGAGAGCATCAGGCTTATTAAAGGCCCCTGGAAAAAGGGCTGGGATGTTAATTTTTGAATGATCACACGCCTCCCCTCCTTTGAAGACCCCCAGCAAGCATCTCTGAGGAGGTGGGTAGTGAGGCCTGTCCCTTGCAGAAGCCACCATCTCCACAGGCTCCTCAAAGGAAAACCCCGCTCCTGGGAGGCGCCCATCCCACACACACTAGGAAAACTGCCAGGACGAGGGTATGGGCCGTACCCAGTCACCACAGGGAAGGCTGTGCCCACAGGATTCCTTCCAGGAGAGACCCCTAGAGCATTTAAACCCCAACACCTCCACCTGGAGGGACAGGTCTGAAGCCATTTCCTCGGCGGGGCAGGTGGTTGTTTTCTGCGTGCTATTATTATAAACAGCACATCAGCCCAAGTTCCCAGAATGGGATTTTTTTTTTTTAATATTTATTTTTTAGTTGCATTTGGACTCAATACATATCCCATCGGCTGAACCAAGGGGCAGATTGTCTGGAGCCTGGGTGAAGTGGCTGGGCCAGGACAGCCCAGGCGGTGCCCACTCACCAGTGAGCCCTCCAGGTTGAAGGTCTGCGCATTCTGGCACAGCAGCATCACGTCCTTCTCCAGGTCGCTGAGGCTGCGGTACTTGTGGTTGCGGATACGTTCCTGCCAGGAGAAGGAAGGCCTTACCTCAGGGCCTCCTCTCCCTACCCCCACCCTGTGCTGCGGACCCTACGGTCCAGCCTCTAACCCCCTTTGCTAACTCAGAGGCCCAGGGCCATGGTAACCTCCAGGCAGCCCTGGACACCAGCTGCATGCTGGGAGGCTTAAGGCCACCCCCTGCCAGGTCCCTGATGATCTTTCCCATATGCCTCTTTCAGATGGGGCTACCCATGGAAGCCTCTGGGTTCTATCACATTGTCCCCAAACCCCACACACCCCACATGTGGGGTTGACCTCGCCAAGAGCTCTGACACCCACCCCAGGCCGGAGTTACCTTTATCTTCTTGAAGTCCACAGGCTTGCGGATGAGCTCGTAGTACTCGGGCAGCTCCTTGCGCGAGGGCAGCTGGATGAACACCTCACTGAGCTGACGTCCACTACTACTGTAAGGCAGGACATGGCACACGTCATTCCCACGCCGCCCTCCTGGGGGAGATTCCACCCCATGCCATTTGACAGCAGAGAGGACGAGATGTTAATGTAGACATGGGAGCTGCCACAAGTGCACTGTCTTGGACAGCCCCAGCCCTGGAGGGAATGGTGGTGCGCTCAGCCCCTCACCAGTTGCTGGTATTCCTATCTGATGCTACCAGGAGTTTGCTTGTGCTGGTAGCATACACATGATTCCAAAGACCACGGGGTTCCCGTGTGGGTGTGTCTCTTGCAGGTGGCACTGTGAGCCTGTAACCTTCAGAAACGGTGGGAAGAATCTGAGGAGAAAGATGTCTTCCAGGGCTTTCCACTGGGTGAGTACCAATTACTATAAGGGAGCAGAGGAAAGAGCCACAGGCCACGAAGTGTGGTTGGGTGTGCATTTGTGTGCATTTGTCTCCTGGTGAAGCCAGGAGCCCTGCCTCCTACAAAAAGGACCACCTAAGAACACAGCCCAAGATGGGTGGACAGATGCTTCAGGAACAGAACACATAGGTCGGGTGTGGTGGTGCACACCTGTAATCCCAGTGGCTCTGGAGGCTGAGGGAGAGGATCAGCCTCAGCAACTTAGGGAGGCCCTGTTTCAAAAAATAAAAAGAAGGGCTGGGGATGAAGCTCAGTGTTAGAGCACCCCTGGGTTCTAGCCCAGCAACAAGAAACAAAACAAAAAAGAACATGGAAAGCAGACGACCCTTTGCATTCTAGCACCCTCCTCTGTCCTCAAGTCCAGGCTGGCCTACCCAGGGCTCCTGCAGGATATGGACAGTTGGGTGGGTGTGGACAGTGGGCTAGGCTACAGCATGTGGGGTGGCCATCCAAGAAGCCATGTGACCCAGTCAATCCTGTTCTGAAGGGTCCCCTCCTCTCCCAGGATGCCTGCCACGAGCTCCACCTAGGGCTTTATGTCCAATATGCTATCCTGCTCCTCCTGGCTGCTTTGTCACTTGGGCTTTTCAGTGTCAAACCCTAGGCAGGTAGCAGGGAAAAATGGATGACCACAGCGTTGTCCCCGAAACTTCTTTTGTAATTATCAGCAGAAATGAAGCCTTACTTCTCTGCATCCTCAAGGGGCAGATTTGCCACCTGCCTCCCAGGGCTGCTCACAGCTTGGGTCCTAGGTCCCTTGTGCTCATTTTGGTGTTTCTGTGTGTCACAGAGCCCTGATTCAATGGACAGGGACCCCCACCCCCACCCCGCCATGACCACAACCATGCTGGGCGAGGTCAGTCACTGTGCCAGACCCCACACACGACTCTGGCGGAGGCACAGGGCTAGCTAGGCAGGTGGAAGTTCGGCATGCCCTACCCGCCTTGGGATTCCTCCCTGCCAGGCTTCCCTTCCATGGCATATGTGGGGTTATGTGCTTGCTTCCAGGTTGTATCTTTAGCCACTCACTGTCCCTGCCCTTTGTGTGGGACCAGACTTCCCCCCTGGAGATGTGCCTCCTGCCTCTAGGGAGCAGACTGGGAGTTTGGCCACAGGAAATGGAACTGGTTTATACAAGCTCCGAAAACTAGATTGCAGCAGCCATGCTGGCTGCTCACTTCTGGAGAAGCAGACCTGGCACTGTGCAGAGGGACATCCACACCCTCCACCTGGGGACACCAACTTCACAGCTCTGGCAAGCTCAGTGGCAGCCCTCCCTCTTCTAAACCTGCATGCCTTGCTCTCTTGCTGCGTTTTTTTTCTTTGTATGTGTGCGGTGCTGGGGATGGAGCCAGAGCCTGGCACATGCCAGGCAAGTGTCCTACCACTGAGCCACAGCCCAGCCCCTCACACCTCTAACACAAGATTAACACCACTGGCTATACCCTGGGCTTTTGGGGTGTCCTGGCTCTAGCTGGGCTTGGCCTCCTCTTGATGGAATCCCACGGGAGGCTCCCACTCGGTCCTGGCCAGCCTCACTGCTGGGAGATGGGTCCCTGCTATTCTGTGCTCCGCTGTGGACACACACAAAGAGGTACCCACTATTGCTGTGATAAGCGCCTGAGCTGTGTTCTGCATTGGATATTAGAAGCCAATACCTGTGGGCACTCAGATACCAGTGCTTGGTTCATATTTCACTCAGAGATTTACCTGAGAGGAAGTAAGTACTTGCCATAGGGTGAGACATGCTCAGACACTGAGCCAGTGTTTTTGCTCCCTGTGACACATGAGCAGGCCTCAAAATTCTCTCTATATAGCATGGCCGTGACCTGGTGTCTCTGATCCATGTTCCTGGGGCACAATGAAGCCGAGCACTGCCTTACAGGCTGTGGGTTGCTCAAAGCCTTTCAGCTGGGACCACAGCCCATCTTTTGCTCAGGTGTCCCCAAGAGGTCTTTTTGTTGTTGTTGTTGTTGTAGATGGACACAATACCTTATTTTTTTTTAGATTTTTATGTGGTGCCAGGGATCGAACCCAGTGCCTCACGCATGTTAGGCAAGTGCTCCACCACTGAGCCACAGCCCGGCCCCCCAAGGAGTCTGTTATTGGACATGTTTATTGCTTATCTCTGCTCCCGGCTGTGTGTGTCTCCTCACAGTGTCCTCTGAGTGGATCTTAATTAAGTCCTCTTTATCCACATGCTCTCTTACACACACACACCCACCCACACACAACCCACCCACGCCTAAGATCACGGAGGAATTCCATTTTCTCTCTTCAGAAGTTTTGATCTCTTCCTTTTTAACATGATTAGTTCTGTGGCCATTAACCCTGGAGAGTTCTCCCACATCAGCCCTCGTCATCCCGTCCTTACCATGCATCTCCCCAGCCAGAACACAGGCCCCAAGGGCACAAACCATGCCTGAGGAGCGCCCGCTCTGTCACTGGCATCCGGAACAAAGCCTGGTACAGTAGTGCTCAGTAAACATTTGTTGAATGATGGACACTTCAGCCTCACCAAGGTGCCCCTTGCCTCAGGTGCCCCACTACTGAGAGGTCGTTTCTACTCTGCTCTTCTACCAGGAGCTCCCTGCAATGCAGCGGTGGCCACGGGAGCAGCCTTCTGTCTCTGTGGCAGTGGTTCTGGGAGAAACTTCTGCAGGCTGGGCACTGTCTGGGAACCTCCAAGGCCTGGCAGCAGTGGGTTAGTGAAGTGTCCGCAGGCCGTCTGGATCAGCCCTGTGACCCCAAACCAGACAGAGATAAGAGCAGCTGCCATGGCCTAATGCCTCCAGGGCCAGGTTTCACTGTCTTGGAAACAACTGCTGAAAAATGACAACGATAAAGCCACCTTCGTTGCCCTACCTCTGGATATCAACTCCTGGGGCAGGGATTTCCTCAACCTCATTCCCTAGAAAGGGACACAATTTAGAGTAGAGACTCGGAGTGACCAAGGCCTCACCTGGGGAGGGGTCTTGGTCTTGATGAGGTACAGGCCCTTCTTGGAGAAAGCAGCCTTCGTGGGGACCTTTGTTGTCCTAATTGACACATCTCTTCAAGTGTAGTATTTAGTTTTAAACCCGAATTACAACAGAAGAGAAGAGACAGGGTGGGAGACCACTACGCCTCTAGATATAAGACAGAACGTGAGAGATCATGTGTCCATATCCCTTAGTAGAGAAACCAGAGAAGTTAGGAGAGCAGGCTGCCAACAGGAAGCTGGTGGCAGGACTCAGGCTGAGTCATGGACTCTACCCTAGTTCCACCCACTTTCTCATTTACTGTTCTAAATCAAGGGTCAGCAAAATTACTTTGAGACAGGGTCTCTCTAAGTTGAGGCTGGCCTCAAACCTATGATCTTCTTCCTACCTCAGCTTCCTGAGTTGCTGGGATGACAGATGTGCACCACCACACCCAGCTTCAGAAAATGTTTTCTGAAATAGCGTAGAGAGATTTTAGGTTTTGTGGGTCTGAAACACTACGGCAATTACTCAGTTCTGAATCCTAAAATCAACAGCCAGGGACCACATATATACAGGAATGGGCCTTGGCTATGTTCCAATAAAACTTCATTTGTCAACAATGAAGTCTGAATTTGATGATTTTTAAAAAATTTTAAGACATTGATGGGCCTTTATTTTATTCATATGTGGTGCTGAGAATCAAACCCAGTGCCTCACACATGCTAGGCACAACCCCAGCCCCCAAATCTGATGATTTTTGCAACTTAAAATATTCCTGTACATAATTTGTTTTTATTTACTTTTTCTCTGCCCAGTCCTGGGGCTTGAACACTGACTGGGTTCCTCTACCACCTAGCTACATCCCCAGGGTCTTGCTAAGTTACCCAGGCTAGCCAGCCTTGAACTTTCCATCCTCCTGTTTCAGCCTCCTGAGTACCTGGACTTACAGGCTTGTGCCAGGCTCTTTTCTTGTTTTTGTTTGAATGTTGATTTGCAGTTTTGGTTCACTGACCTCTATGGTGAATCCTAAAAATCAACAAAGGAATGTCTGAATCAGGGGTAACACGTACCTGGTTTCCTAATCCTCTGGCCATGGCAGACACTGCAAATGGATCACAGCATCATACCTTGAGTTTTAATGGCCTCAGTGAGGCAAAAGCAATCAGGTGAAGATGGTGCTCAACCTAGATCCTGTCTGCTCACTACAGAAGTGGTCCTGGCTCATTTAACACAGGATTCCAGCTCTACTCACCTTCCTATGGTCCACTCAAACCATCGTTCTGTGACCTCTCCTCTCTGTTTTGGAGACGGATCTTCTTTTTTTTTTTTTTTTTTTGGTACCAGGGACTGAACTCAGGGGCACCACACCCCAGCCCTATTTTGCATTTTATCTAGTTGCTTAGCGTCTTTCTGTTGCTGAGGTTGGCTTTGAACTGTGATCCTCCTGCCTCAGCCTCCTGAGCCGCTGGGATTATAGTTGTGCGTCACTGTGCCTGGCTGAGACCAGTCTCTCTCGACTTGAAATCAATAGAGAACCAGCAAGAGTCCCAGAAAAGAACAGCTCAGGATTTTCAAAACTGATTCAGTAGTAGAACAATAGTCTGAAGGACAATCACATACAATTAAAAAATGAAACATAAAAGAGGTACGTTCTTAGTACAAAACAATTTTCTAGGTTCAATGCTTGACACATTATGAAGTTAAGAAGCACCCTGAGAATTTTTAAAAAATGAGAAATCTAGAGCAGATTAATTTACTTGCAGAAAAATTCATTTCACTCATGTACGAGTTAAACACAATTCCCCATGACAGTGGCCTGCAACCTCGGCACTCTTCCAGTACAGAGAAGGCAGAAGCTGCAGCTTGGAGTCCGCCCATCCAAGAGCCAGCCTGGCTGCAGTTCCCATGAGCACAGTTCCCAAAGAGCCAACTTTTGGACAAGCTGATAGATTCTAATGAGCCGACCATGTGTCCAGGAGCACCCTTTTTTATTATGGGTTTCATAATGAGATCCTGACACCCACCCTCCCTTCTGCTGGTGGCACATCTGGATCTAACCCAGGCACGGCATCTACCTGGCACGTATGCCGCGGCAGCTTCCCCAACACCACTGGGCAGGCAGGGACTGTGCTTTCACATTCCAGGAAAAGCGCGGTGGGATCCCAGGTCTGTGGCCATGCCAAGAACGCTTCTCCAGACCAGGGAGTGATGCAGACAGAGGTGGAAGCGAGCTGCAGCCCCCCAGGCGGCAGCCCTGGAGTCGAGCACACAAGGCCTGACTGCAGGGATGGTGCCAGAAGCCCCAGATGCATAGTTCCTTTTCTGAACCAGCAACAAACCAAGTGACATTCACAAGATGCCCAAGGTCCTCTTGAAATGGCAAATACAGAAGGATCCTGACACTGGGGTTGGGGGGCAGGAGTTTTCAGGGTGCTCTGGTCTAGCAGGAGGAGCAGGGGAGTGTTGGGGTATGGGCTTGGAGGATGTACAACTGAAGTACTGCCCACAAGGCATATGCAGGTGCTTGGCAAATGCTGGCAGGGGAAGGGAGCAGGACATGGGACCTGCTGCTGAACCGAAGACACTCCTGGGGGGGCAGGCAGAAATAAACATGTGTGGGCTGCCCACCCAGATCCATCTCCCCTGGGTGCCAGACACCTACACCTATGTTGGTCCCTATCTGCCTTAAGCCGTTATGTTAAATGTGTATTTATGTTTTTAAACTTTTATACAACAGCTGCTGATTTGGAGGCGGGGAGCATATAATGTCCCTAGCACAGGGCATGCAGCCCAGGATGGAGTCAGCCTTACAAATAGGGCAGCTGGAGCTTTTTCTAACAAATTCCAAGGCAAGTTCAGAACCTCAGCTCTGCTAGACACACAACCCAGCCACAGGCTTCCTGGGATTTACTCTATGAGTTTCTGAGCCCTCTGCCTCAGGTATTATTTGGGCATGGGACCCTTGACTTTATCTGGGGCTCACCAGCTGGAAACCCTCATCTGGTCAGAGCTGGCATGTAGCAAGTTGAGGCTAGCTGCCAGACAATGCTGACCACATACCTGGAAGAGAGGGCCACTTCTTCCTGATGGAGTGTGCTTACCCACTCACCCCGGGCTACCGAAAAGTCCTCCTCCAAAGGTTGAGGGCCAGAAAGCCTTGAAGCTTTCCTGACCTGTCAAAAAGGGACCCCTCACCCACTCATCCTCCCCCTGCTCCCTTTCTTGGAGGGTCGTGCCTGGGGCCTGAGGAGTGTGGCATGCCCAATATACAGCCTCTTACCTCCTTCACCAGAGCACACCTTGGCCTAACCATCTGCACGTCTTGTGTTTTTCTTGTCCAAAGAGTGGTCTTTCGGCTCTGTAAAGTCACCCACTTTTGATTCTCCATGAAGTGGTCCAGGTTTGTGGTACGGCAGAGAACTGCAGAGAGGCCTAGGGAGCCCAAGGGCCTGCCTAGTGGGGTTCAGAGCCCTGGCCAGGCTTAGCCTGGGAGGTTTGTATGTATGTCATCTTCCCGAGCCCCGATACCAGCTGTAGACATCCTGCTCCTTACCTTAGAGCCCATACACATCTCCTAACAAGCAGCACATTCTCTAACATGGCCTCCTCCTGGTCAAATTCCAGAGACCCAGGCCCTCTGCTGCTGCACAGAGCCTGCAGTGCAGCAAGGGGTCTCCCCAAAGGCCAGCGCCGTGGTGGAGCTCCTCTGCTCCTGCCTGGCCTGGCCCAATAAGCCAGCAGTGGCTGGAAGCACTGAAGGGGTTCAATGGATACTCCTTTGACGGGCCTGCTGAGGCAGTGCTTTCCAGCAGTTGTGTTGCTCAAACTTTTCCAAAAGCACCAAGGGGGCACACAGGACACCTACTTGCTGCCTTGGCCACCAGCTACCAAACAGCTTCTCCAGGACCCAAGGGAACCAAATACCATCTGGCGGCACACACCCTGCCTTGACAAAGTCTAACCCTGACCTCAAAGCCATGCCTAACTTTGCACATGTTTCAGTTTCAAAGTATAAATCCCTACTTCCAATTTAATTTCTTTATTCTGGTTTCTTGCTGAGGATGGAACCCAGTGCCTTGCACATGCCAGGCACCATTTTTTTTTTTTTTTGTACTGGGGATTGAACTCAGGGGCACCCAACCACTGAGCCACATCCCTAGCCCTATTTTGTATTTTATTTAGAGACAGGGGCTCACAGAGTGCTTAGATCCTTGCTGTTGCTGAGGCTGGCTTTGAACCCATGATCCTCCTGCCTCAGCCTCCTGAGCTGCTGGGATGACAGGCATGTACCACTGCGCCCGGCTGCAAGGCACCATTCTGATTTTGATTCTGGAAGTTCCTTAATGTGGTTTGAGATTTCAAATCACAAGAAGCATTCTCTGCCTGGGGCCCCTGGGAATTCCTTGGCATGGACTCAGTCCCTGTTGAGCCCCTTGGTCTTGCTCAGCTTCTTTTGACCCTGGGAAGCCAGTGTCCTCCAGCTCTCTGCACACACTGTCCCCTCTGCCTGTGATACTCGTTCTGCCTCTTTTCCAGTGGACCTGCTCATCAGGCTCTGCTTAGGTGGTCCTTCCCACTGAAGGCCCTCTAGCCCCTGACCAGCACTAGGCACAAGGACCTGCAGAACTGTCCCGTCTTCCTTTCCTGCAGCACCAGAGTACAAAGTGTCTTTTCAATCCACCCGCTGCATTCGGTGTCAGAGGCTGGGCACACACCACTCCAGGGAGTGCCCCCAAATGCAGCCAGGGAGCCTCAGGAGGAGTTGGCCCACTGGCCACAAGTTGGAGTACGAGCGAAGGGAGAGTTTCCTAAGCGAGACGGTTGCAAACATCTGAAGGAGTCATACAAAGGCGATATCAAGCACAATTCTGCCAGGGTCAACACAGCCTGGGGGCCAAACCTCCACCTCATAAATCAAAAGCAACATCTGGAATGGCAACTGAGAGGAAGGACACCCCTGCCTCTCCATGAATGTCTGGCTGCAACACAGCAGTTGGTACATGGCTGTGCCATTGTTGTCCCTTAGGTGCCATTGCACTGAGGTACAAGCAGCTGCCACCTAAGGTCACCGGGTATGGTACGAGCAGCAACATGCACTCCTGCTTGATAAGGCAGGCTCCTGACATTAGTTCAAATGAGGCGGCCCCAATCATTCTTCAATGTTCACAAAGAACTGAGTTGTGATGACTGCTCCCCTCTTCAGGCTCCACGTTCAGCTCATAGAACTTAGTGGCTTAGAGGGTTCTGGAAGGCAAATTAAAAAACCAAACAAACAAAAAGTCCAAATGTTTCCTTGAACATTTAATTTTCTTTTTTGGAAAGGAATAGAATATTACTTTTTCTTTTGGTTCTGGGAATAGAACCCGGGGTGCTCTACCACTGACCCAAATCCCTAGTCATTTTTGTTTTACTTTATTTATTTTTCTGATACCAGGGAGTGAAGCCAGGGTCACTTAACCACTGAGCCATACCCCCAGCTCTCCCCCTGCCTTTTTTATTTTATTTAGAGACAGTGTCTCACTGTGCTTGTGGCCTCACTAAGTTGCTGAGGCTGGCTTTGAACCTGCTATCCTCCTGAGCCATTGGAATTACAGGCATGCATCACTACATGGAGACCATTTTATTTTAAATTTTGAGATAGGGTCTTGCTCAGGCTGGTCAGGCTGGTCTTGAACTTGAGATCCTTCTGTCTCTGCTTCTTTCTCAAATTGCTGGAATTACAGGCATGCTCCATTGTGCCCAGCAAGCAACAGAAACTTTTGAGAGAAAAAAGTGAACTGCGATGCTCTGTCTCATTTTATCCCTCTCAAGCTCTCCTGGGTGTGGTCCAGGCATACAGGGCGAAGGGGCACCAGGTATGGCTTGTGAATACCCCCTGCCATGGTGGCTGGTGGCTTGGAACCTTCCAGGTATCTAACAAGTGTAAAGAACCTATCTTGTCCCAAAATAAGGTGTGGCCTTGGTCCTAAGATCCTGCAAGGAATCTCTGAACCCCTGAAATGTCATGCCCAACAGGGTAGCTTTGTTCCTCTGTGGCTTTAGGCCTAGAATGTCTTGAAGGTGGTTTAGGGTGGTAGCTCTGGGTCATGGGGCATCAACTTGACCTGCAGAGGCTGGAAGTCAGTCATATGGGCTGTCAGTCAGGTCTACTTGATCCCAGAAAATTCCTCCCAAAAGTCGAGGCTTTCTTGTTGAAAACACTTCATTGTCTCACTGCTCCTAGGAAAGCGCTAACTGCGGTTCCACTGGAAGCTCAGCTGGAGGGTCTCCTGGATGCCGCCCTGTATGCTTCTTCCTCTGGCTGACTTTAATCTATAACATGAGTTTAACAGCTTCCAGTGAGTCCTGTATCCTAGAGAACCTCAGAGCTGTAGAAGGGATGGGGACTCCAGACTTTCCCTGTCTTCACAAGGGACAGGTTGGCCCTATCCTGGCTTACCCTCGTAGTTTCAAACTTAGTTAAGGATGTCAGAAATATCTGCTAAATGAGTCAATTTTGTGTGTAAACACCATTGCTGAGGCTGGCTTTGAACTCATGATCCTCTTGCCACAGCTTCCCAAGCCGCTGGGATTACAGGTGTGTGCCACCATGCCTGGCCCTTTTTGTTTTTGAGACAGGGTCTTGCAAAGTTGCTAAGGCTGGTCTCTAACTTGCAAACGCCTGCCTTCTGATCCCATGGGATTCCACATGTGCATCACCTGCCCACGTGCATGCCCATTCCTTAGCTGATGTGTCCAGCTAGACCTCGTCTTGTGTGACCACCAGCAAAGTACATTCTAGGGAATGGTGTTCTGAGTGCACACCAAGTGTTCCTCCAAGTCCACTCTGCAGGCTTCCCTTGATAAGTGCTGTGCCACTTATCATTTCTCTATGGTCCCCTCTTGGTCTGTCGGTAAATCGCAGGTTTTTTTTTTTTTTTTTTTTTTTGGTACAGGGGATTGAACCCAGGGGCTGTATCCCCAGTCCTTTTTGAGACAGGGTCTCACTAAGTTGCTGAGGCTGGCCTTGAATTTGTAATCCTCTTGCCTTAGCTTCCTTAGTCACTGGGACTATAGATGTGCATCAACCATACCCAGCAGGTAACTCCCAGTTCTGCAAATCCACCTGTTCCAGGAGGATGCTAGGCTATGTGGAAACCACACACGGACCCCTGTGCCCCATGAGAAGACAGAAGCAAGGAGTGCAGTTAAGTCCACAGCTGGTCTTCTTGGCACACTGGATGTCCTGCAACTGGACTGTCTCAACAAGTCAGTCCTTTCACAAAGCCTAGGAGTTATTTTCACCTTCCTGTTGATTTATCATCTCAGGTCCTAGGCTGGGAGAGGATTATGTAGGATTATGTTCAACAGCTGGGTGAGCCATTTTCTCGTCACATGCTAAACAGGTAAATATGATGCTAATGAGACATGGAATGGAAAAAAAAAAAAAAAATATATATATATAGTGTGTGTGTGTGTGTGTGTGGGGGGGGGGTGCTGAGGATTAAACCCAGGACCATGTGCATGTGATGCAAGCACTCTACCAACTGAGCTTTATCCCCAGCCCCAGAATAATAATTTAAATAATATTTACTCTGAGAAACATCCACAACTTTTTTCTAGGTCTTTGTGTTATTGTTTAAATTGAGGTATCCAGACAGGAATGTTTTCACATCTATATCCAGAATTTTCCTGATATCCCAGGAGCGCACTTGTGCTGCTTTCCCCTGTATACAGGGTTTAACTTTCAAGTCCATGAATCACATACCTAGAAGTATACTGTTGGCACTCTTTAGTGTCTTGTTTCCTGCACTCAAAAAGATAGGATTCCCCATATAGCTACTCAGGAGGCTTAAAAAAAAATCTCTGCATCGAAGGAATATGAGCATCTGTCCCCCTAAGGATGGACGCTGGCCTGATTGATTCCTCTTTTGGGACATGCACTGGGCTCTTGGGAGGAGATGATAGGATTAGATGCTGCTGAGAATGGCCAATTCCTGGAAAGCAGGACACAAGGTCCAGGTGCTGCCCAGCCTTGCCAGCATGAGCCCTGGCCTTCCTGTTGGCTGTGGAGGCCGCAGCTCTGGTTCTGATGTGTACTTCCGGGGGCTGCGGTGTGCGTGTCATGAGGGCTGCGCCTCACCATGCTGAGCAGTCAGTAGCATGTCCTTCCCGGTGGCGGCTCTTCACATTCACTGTCGGTCTTCAAAGTAGCTGGTCTTTCCCAGTCTATGGAGTGGATCATCACTGTCATAATAAGAGTGTCCTTTGCGGAACATTCCTAATCTTAGTGAAGTCTAATTTTTCAGTGGTTAATGGCCCATGGCTTTGTGTCCTGTTGAAAAGACTGCCTACTCAAAGGACATGAAGATCTCCCATGGATTCTTTTAGAACATTGATTTAAAAAAACAAAACAAAACTGTTTATTGTTCCTTCATGCAATCTGGTAGCATTTTACACACAGGCTTCCATCTTCAGAATATCCTGGATTCGGTTGAAAAACCTTTGAAATGAAGTTTTAAATGAAGTTTCTGAAAACACTTTAACTTTGAACAAAACACTGAACTACACAAATGCAGAATGAAAACAGCATTTTAACTCCACCAAAATTACTCATCTTTAAAGGTGTAAAAAAGTCACCTAACTTCACTAGGCACAATTTATTTTTGAAACAGGAGACAATAAAAAATATTGTCTACCAACAATATCCCAGCTCCACGGCAGGTTTCAGAAAGTGTTCAACTTCATGCTTTAATAGTGACAAGGAGATTAAGTTCAAGATCTGGAACGAGACTTTATCCCCCACGACTATAGTAAGGAGAAGGTGACCACCTTCTGTAAAGTTGATGCCTGTCTTGAGCAGCTTTGATCGTCCTCCTCCTCTGCATGATGTGCTGCAGCAGTCATGCTCAGCACTGCCTCCATCCTGTCCTTTGTGATCATAATCCCAACTGCACGAGCTGCCACAGTTTGATCTCCCCATGCAAACTCCTGGTGTTGGGGTATGTGGTCTTTTTGTTACAGAGACTCAATCTTCATTCCATTGACACATAGAACACTGCTTCTACCTTTCAGTTTTCTCTCCATAATCCACTTCAAAGGAATATATGTGTATTGTGGAAAGTGGGCGTCAAGATGGTTCTTCTCTATGTAGATAATCTAAAACATTGGCAGGATTGACTACAAAGCCCAGCCTACCTTCCTCACCGACCTTAAGAAGGTCTACTTCACTGTGGTAATTTCAAGTTTCCTTCTCAAGAAAATCAACAGAGGGACAGCTCAGTGGCAGAACATGTGATGAGACCCTGGGTTCTGTCTCCAAAACCAAAATAAAACACCTCCGGAGGTCTATTTCATTAGATTTTTGCATATCCGCTATCTTATCCTTCTACTTCTTTCTTTGTGGAATTTGCCCCAGAGATACAGAATCAATACATTTTTTCAAAACACCTACTATTATATTTACAGATCTAGCTGGTGAACTTCATTATTTGTTTCTCTTCTGATACTAAATTAGTCTTTTTAAGGACAATTTGTACTCATTCAATGAGGTACCACAACCACCACCACTCCCTAAAATTCCACACTTGGGCATGATAGCTCACACCTTGACATTTTCCCTATGAAAGATCCAACTCTGGGATGGGGTTGTGGCTCAGTGGTGGAGTTGCTTGCCTTGCATGTGTGAGGCACTGGGTTAATTCTCAGCATTGCATATACATAAATGAATAAAATAAAGGTCCATCAACAACTAAAAAAATTAATAATAACTAGAAAAATTAAAAAAAAAAAAAAGGGGGATTGTAGCTCAGTGGTAGAGCACTTGCCTCACAAGCATGATGTACTGGGTTCAATCCTCAGCACCACATAAAAAATAAATAAAACAAAAATAAAGATATTGTGTCCAGGGGCTGGGGCTGGGGCTGAGCAGTAGAGCGCTTGCCTAGCACAGGTGAGGCCCTGGGTTTGATTCTCAGCACCACTTACAAAATAAATAAGTAAAATAAAGGTATTGTGTCCAACTATTTAAAAAAAAAAATAAATCAAACTCTGATGCTTAGTTTCTTGACCCACTATTTACTGTCACTATAAACTCAAACTGTACAAGCCTTCCATTATGGGGTCAGTCTTGGCTAGCATGGATCAGAAAGAAGAATAAGATACCAAGCAGCAGAAAGCAGGGGGAGAGTGAGCCCCGAGGTGGCAGGGACGGACCTTCGCCTAGCTGCACGCACCTTGCCCTGAGAGGGAGGAACGTGCGTGTGTCTTCTCGGACAGCCACCAAGAAGCATTACTTGCATCCCTCCTCAATCTCACCAGGTCCCAGATCCACCTGCTGCTGCCAGGCAGGCCGACTAGACTGTCTCTTCCTCGGGGAACACTCACATGTCACCTCCTCTGAACCCCATACAGCTGCCCCTTCTCACTACTGCGTGTTATCTTCCCTTTCATGGCCATATGGCTGCATGCTTCCCTGTTCCAGAACATAAGTGGTGTGACAAAAATCCACTGTCTGCAAAGGGCCATTAACCACAACCCACACTCTGTACACGGGAGGCTGGAGCGCAAAGGCCCCGACGCCCCTGCCCGAGCCCATCTTCCACTTACCTGTCCTTGTACTTGATCACAGCGTCCACGATCTTCTTCATCTTCTTGGTGAGGTTGGGTGGGTTTGGGGAGAGCTTCTCGGCAGGTGGCCGCCCTCGCTTTTTCTGCTTCTTGCTCTCGTCATCCTTGTCCCGGCTGCGGGTGCTGGTGGTCGGGGTGGAGGAGCCGGCATCGCTGTCCCGCTTGCGCTTCCGTGACGATTTCTTCTGCCGGACCTCCTCTTCGATCTCCTCCAGCGTGCCCTCCTCGATGGCCTTCAGGGTCAATAGTAGTAAAATAGGACAGCCAGCACCCAGGTTGACAAGAAGAGGCCGCGACGCATACTTGGGGCCCCGGCTGGGGCAGGGAGGAGGCCCCACACCATCATCCGCCCAGCGTGGCTGGCTTGGGGTGCAGCACACACTGAGCCTTCTGGGTGGTTTCCAGGCAGTGTTCAAAAGCCCCCACTCAAGCCAGCCTTAAAAATCTGTTCTTTGCCAGTGAAGGGGGTCCTATCCCACCGCACTGAGACCAGGAGGGACATAATTCTGAAATCCTCTCACCTGGAGCTGTCATGATCAACGACCCTGCCAAATGCATTCCCACCAATTTTTTCAAGTCGTGATAAATTACACAGAATATGGAACTGCTGATTTTAACCACAGAGCTCAAACATCACCACTGTCACCTTCAGAGCCCGTCTCTTCCTGTTCCCCCACTTGCTCCACTGAGAACACCTGAACTGCCCACATGCCATGGTGCTGAGTCATGGATTTTTTCCTGTCATCTCCACAGAATAACTTTCCTATGTCTGCTCAGTCTATCAGTGGATAGGTTAACCTCTGGCCTGTTCTTGGTATTTAGGTTGCTTGGTTTCTCATTTTTGAAGATAGAACGTGCCAGGGTTCAGGCACGATAGGCAAGTGCTGTACTACTGAGCCATACCCCTAGACCAAGTTTTTCAAGTTGTTCCCCCGCCCCCTTTTTAGGCTGTTCTAAGTCAAGCCATGATTGACAGCTGACTCATTAACACAAACTCCTCGTGGTGAACTGCTGAGGTAAAGGACATGAGCCTGAACAGTACTAACCTTACAAGAATCCCTGACTATTAATTTTCAGTGATAATAATTAACTGGTATGTTTTATCCCAAGGGATGGGAAGCCAGGTTTCTAGGGAATCTTGGAATCAGAAATGCCCGCAGGTCTGGACACTGGGTTTGGCAAAGAACAGAACCAAGTGGGGCCTTTGCCCATGTGAAAGGGAGATGGAAATTGGTGACAAGTATGGTGAGGTGAGGAAAAGGAGTGAGTGGGGTCTGAGGGTGGCTGGGAGAGCCTCCTGGAGGAGATGTAGTTAGGCTGAGAGCAGAAGGAGAATGGGAGGGAGGAGGGAAGGGATGTTACAGGCAGGAAGGACTGAGGCCGAAGGTCCTGCTGCATCCCAGGGAAGAGAAGAGGGCTTACGATTATCCTCCCAACCCACATCTGAGGCCACAGAATGCGACCCTGAAAACAGAGTCTGTACAGATGTTATCGGTTCAGGATGAAAATGAATATCACCTTGCACCAGGGTGGGCCCTAAATCCAATGTACTGTCCTCACGAGAGATAGAAAGCAACAAGCTGGGCAAGACAGAGAAGGCCATGCCAAGGGGAGGCAGTGACCAGAGTACAGTGGGCACAAAGCCAAGTGCTGCTGGAGCCCCCAGAAGCTGGAGAAGCCAAGACCCTAAACTGTGGCTTTCATGACCTGCCAACACACTGATTTCAGACTGGGCTCCAAAATAGCAAAAAAATGTATTTCTGATTTATGAAGCCGCCATGGTTGGAGCACTTGTCACAGCAGCCACGGGAAACAATGAAGGAAAGGGGTTGGCTAAGCTGGGTAACAGCCAGAGCATCCTGACGGCTTCTGGTACATACAGCACCCAGAGTAGCTACCAAAAACTGGCACCAATGCTACACACCCACCAGTAGCACAGCAGAGGGTGCTAGAACAACACTCTTAGAAATGAACAAAGGGGTACATCTTTGTGACTCTGAATTTGACAGAGCTTTCTTACATTATGACACCAAAGCAGAAGCAAACAAAAAATAGATGAATGGTAAGTATAACAAAAAAATTTTATGCTTCAAAGGACACCATGAGCCAGGCACAATGTCACATGCCTGTAATCCCAGTAACTCAGAGGAGGTTGAGGCAGTAGGATCCCAAGTTTGAGGCCAGCCTCAGCAACTTTATGAGGCCCTGTTTCAAAATAAAAAATAGAAAGAGCTGGGGATATGGCTCAGTGGCAAAGCGTCCCTAGGTTCAATTCCCAATACCAAAAAAAAGAAAAAGGCCAACCATGAAAAAGTTGAAAAGAGAAACCACAGATTGGAAAAGCAGTATTTGAAAGCAAATCTCTGGCAAACAACTCTCATAACTTAATAAAAAGGCAGCACATTTTAAAAATATGCAAAGGTGGGCTGGGTTGTGGCTCAGTGGTAGAGCACTCGCCTAGTACGGTGAGGCCCTGGATTTGATCCTCAGCACCACATAAAAAAAAAAAAAAAACAAAGATATTGTGTTCATCTATAACACACACACACACACATGAAAAGTTTACACTAGCATAATTAAGAACAGCACTCAAATAATAACAACCCTAATGTCCATCAACTAAGGGTGGAAAACCAAAATGTGGCACGATCCATATGATAAAAATATTATCCAGCCTTATAAGAATGAAGTACAGGGCTGGGGATGTGGCTCAAGCGGTAGCTCGCTCGCCTGGCATGCGTGCAGCCCGGGTTCGATCCTCAGCACCACATATAAACAAAGAGTTGTGTCCGCCGAAAACTAAAGGAAATAAATATTTAAAAATTCTCTCTTAAAAAAAAAAAAAAAAATGAAGTACATGCTACCACTCGGAAATCCTCAAAGATGTTACAAGCAAAAGAGGCCCAACTCCACAGGACCACACACTGCATGATGCCACTGATCGGAATGGTCCAGGACAGCAGAACTAGAGAAGAGACAGGTGATCAGCTGTCACCCAGGGATGGGGGGACAAAGGAATTAAGGCAAAATACTAAACTGGAGCAAGGCTTCTTTCTGGAGGGAGGAAATGTTCTAATGCTGACTACGATAATGGCTGAACAACTTTGGGAATATATAAAAATTATTGAATTGGATATCTCAAAAGGGTAATCTGTATGGCCTATAAATTACCCCTCATAACACAAAATCAGCAGATGGTCTAATTTTAAATTAAAAGGCACAAAGGCTGCCAAATAGGTCTGAGGCTGGGCCTACATCCCTCTTCTTGGCCCTACAGTATCCTGGGAAGCAAGCACCCACCCTAAGTTTTTCCTAGCTTGCTGGGGTCTCCTCACAGTTCCCACTGTGCAGAGTGCAGTGGGCAGGCTCACAAGTCTGATGTTCTGAGCTTCCAGAAGGGGCTAGGGCTGCATGGCCACACTGCAGGGCCTCATCGCTAATCCTGGGATGTATGCTCAGCACGCCCAGCCCAGATGCAACTCCAGGCTGGCTGGGCTCTTAGTCATCCTCTATAGTTAGAGCCCCCGAAGTGGGGAGGGTCTGATTTGTTACCATAACCTTACTGACGCCAGATGGAGTGTTCCCCAGATTGGGGGAGACCACCTCTGCAGGAACCAAAGCTCTGACTCAGCCATTTGCAGCTGCTATGGCAGGAACAGCTGCCATCTGCTGAAATGAGGACTTGTGGCGTCTCCACAAGCAGCAGTGGCCTCAGGCAGAGCCAGACAGCTCAGCAGACCTCAGGCTTATAATCCCCTCCTTCCTCAGAGCTGGCGAGAGGCCAGCTCCTAGGGGCAGCCTGCCTGATACGGAGTTGCCTGGCCCTGCCCCAAGTCGGCACTCCTGCCCACCTCCAGGGCGCCTGCGGACTGACTTATCACTATGCTTTCTCTAGCGACAGGTGCTTGGAACACAGCACTGTGGCAGCATTTTCTTAACCTTATGAAGAGGTAAACCCTCACACTCAGAGGGCTTCTAAGGACTGGCAATAGGCTTGGAGCTGCTCAGAGAGTCATGGTGTCCCCCTACTTGCAGTAGTGCGGGGCCTGGCCCACCTCAGAGACCCTTTGCTGTTCACGAAGCCAGCTTCACTACATTAGAAGGTGCATTTGGACCCAGGCTGCACCCCAGTGGCTGTGCCTCCGCTCTGTAGGCCCTGCCCAGCACCTGCCGGGGGAAGGCACGGCCCTCTCCAGCATGTACCTTGAGCCACTGCTTCTCTGTCAAGGAGTCGCTATAGTCCACCTCCTTGCGGTGGCGGGAACCCCGGCCAAACATCTTCTCTTCCTCCTCCTCACAGGTCAGCCGCTCCACCTCCGCGTCATCCTTTATGATCCAGGATGGGAGCTCATCCTCCTCCATCAGGCGCGGCTTCCGCTTAGGGTTGCGGGCCTCCTCGCGCCTGCGGTCCAGGTCCATGCGCTGCAGTGTGTGGGCAGGAGGAGGAGGGAAGCGAGAAGCAAAATGAGGGAGAGAGGGCGAAGAGAGGGGTCAGTAAAGAGGAGAGCGCAGCAGGGCAGGCTCCAGTAGGGACTCAAAGGCTCACAAGGCCCACAGAGGCCATTGCTGGCTCAGGAGTTAACAGAGCAGCTCTGACTGCAGGGGCTGACCTGGCAGCTGCTAAAACAGACCCTGCTAAGGGGCTCTGGAGAAGGTGGGAAAGAGGGGAACACAGACCCCAGGGAAGGGGCAACAGGGTGGCAGCTCTACAACAGCCTGAGTGGAAGACACAGGCCTGCTCGAGCCAAGAGGACCTCTGCTCCAATTTTGCCCCATCATTATGGGGCTGGGGCCTGCCATGGAGGCCCTCGAAGTCCCATGGCCTTGATGGTCTTGGCTCCCTTTGAAAGGGAGCAGAGCCCTTAACAGCTGTCAGCAAACAGACTCAGGAAGACAGGCAAGTCTGAGGGTCACGTACAGCATGGAGGCCAGTGTGTACCAGGCTGTCCTTATGACAAGCTCAGGAGATCAAGGATGAACAAGGATGGGTCAGTTGGAGTCATGAGCAGGCTACACTGGGAGATGTCCCCAGGTCCATTCTCCGCCTGGGAGTTTATTGGGAACTGAACCCAAGGACACTCTACCACTGTGTTTCATTCCAGCCCTTTTAATATTTTATTGTGAGACAGAGTCTTACTATATTACCCAGGCCGGCCTTGAACTTGTGACTCTCCTTGCCTCAGTGTCCCACACAGCTAGGATTATAGGCATGGGCCACCACATCTGGCATCACTGAGACTTTCTGCATAGTTTTTGGTGTTGGCAGGGTGGGCACATACACCCTGCAGGGCACCCTGAAGCTGTGGGGGGCAGAATAGCCTCCTTGTGGCGGCATGTTGCACTCACCATGAACAGGTCAAACTCCTCTTCATGTCGTGCAATCATTTGGTTGACAGTCTCGTCGTCGGGCACTTCATCTTCTTCCTACAAGATTGCAAACCTTTAGTCTGACTGTGGAGGGGTTGGGCTGGGCGGCGGCCAGGCTCGGAGGCGAGCAGTGGCGATCCATGGGAAATGAGCTGGTGGTCCCAGTCCGGCTGCGGTGGATGGGGACCCACACAGCAGCGAGAGGCACACACACGCACACGCACACGCACGCTCGGTGGGATCAGGGCCCTTGCTGGCCGTCCCAGCTGAGAAGCCGAGGACTGGATGGGCGTGGAGACTGAACTACCCCTCTCACCTTTAGAGGTGGCTCCTCCAAGTCGGGGTTGACGCCCGCTGGCGGAGGGGCAGTGTGGGCGAAGCTGGCACTGCCGCTGCCCGTGCTGCAGTGTCTGCTCTGTGGATAAATAGAGGACTTCAGTCTCCAGGGCTGTCAATCCGGCGTCTGTCACCAGCAGTTTAGAAAAAAAAACCACTTCAAAGGGAAAGCAAGTACTCATCCTCTTTCCGCTCAGCCCACACTCCCTTTACTCCAAAGGGATGCAAAAAAAAAAAAAAAGAGTGCAAAAAAAGGTACAAAAACAAAAATGAAAGCCGCTCATGCGTTCACCACTCACGCTGGGGGGGCGGGGGTCAGGGTCGGAACTGGTGCTGTGCTCACCTCGTCCTGCTCCTCATGCTCCAAGATGGCCTGCAGGAACGCGCGCCGTTCGTGGCTGGATGATTTCTGGTCGAACATGCCCGCCTGGATCACCTTCTGGTCCACATTGAGCTTATACTTGGCTGCAGCCAGGATCTTCTCCTCCACGCTGTTGACCGTGCAGAGGCGGAGCACGCGTACCTCATTCTGCTGCCCGATGCGGTGGGCTCGGTCCTGCGCTTGCAGGTCCTGGGGAGAGGCAAGAGTCAATTCCAAACTAGAGGGCAGAAGCTTTGGGGAGGAGGGTGCGAAGGCAGGGTCTTCTTTCTGTGTGGGCCTCCAGCCTCAATTCTACCCTTCTTCACCACTAGTGGCACGAGCCAGAGCTCAGGAATGTGACCTGGCCTGCATCACCTAGCTGGGGGGACTAGGTAACGAGCCCAGTTGTGATCTTCTACCCTACAGGGATCTGACAAATACATGTGCTCCAACGGGAGACACTGTGTCAAAATCAGCACATCCATGTGTTCCTGCAGACAGGTGCTGGAAGGTGCTCAGCAATAGTGCCATTTCAGAGGACAACCACAAGGGGTTATGTCCCAAGCAGCCCTTGTCATAGACCCAGAGGTCCTCAGTGTGGCCATGTAACAACTGAGGCACCACTCAGAGGTCAGGGCTAATACCATGCAGCAGTGTGGCAGGGCCTGGTTTGGTTTTGGGCCCACATGCTTCCCTGCTGTGCAACCTAGGCCTGGGCCTACCCTCCCGACCCAACCTCAGAATTCACTGTGATGACATGCGGCCCCTCTTCTGATGGCTCTTATAGAATACATGAAGGAAAAGGTGTCAAGAGTGTGGCCCAACAACTGCGACAGCAGCTCCTGAAAAAAAAATTGGGGGGGGGGACCAGGAATTGAACCCAGGGGTGCTTAGCCACTGAGCCATATCTCCAGCCCTTTTTTTATATTTTATTTGAGACAGGGTCTTACTATGTTGATAAGTGCCTCAATAAGTTGCTGGGATACAGATGCGTGAGACTACGCCCAGCACAAATATTTTAATTATCCCTAGTTTAGAACAAGGAGGCTCCCTGAAACCCTGTCTCTGGGCCCAGTGTATGGGCCACCAAGGTACCATGCTCCTCAAACTGAGAAATATGGGGAGGAAGGAGGATGGTAAGGAGCTGACCTCAAAAACCTTGGTAATGGGGTTTTAACTGCAGTCTACTTGCTGATCTGCACACTCTGACCATCCTTCAGGAAACTGGCCAGTCATTAGAATCTGGGCTGGAACTACATGCCAGACTGATCAGAGGAAAGACCTCAGATGGTTCACCCAGGGCATTCACCCAACAGAGTGAATCACTGATCATGCTGGGGCTACCAGGGTGTGGAAGAGGGTACACCTGGATGTAGAAGAGGGCACACCTGGACCCCACCAATGGAAGTATAAATAGTTGGGCAGAAGCAACCAGAATATGAAGGGAAGACTCCCACAGGCATGGGGATCCCACTTCTCAGGGCTGACCCAGCTAGAAGGACCTTACAAGTGTGCCCCAAAAGGGACAAGAGGGTTTCCTATGCTGGTAGATGGAAACAGAGCTGGAATTAAGATGTTTTGGAGCCAAATATACCGGGACATCTGGGAGTTGATGCAACAGTGGAGGAGATGTGTCCTCTGGAGGAGAGGCAATTGACACTGGCTGCTGAACACAAGAGGCATGTGCTCCAACGGGAGACACTGTGTCAAAATCAGCACATCCATGTGTTCCTGCAGACAGGTGCTGGAGGGTGCTTAGCAAAGAGCGGGATTGGTGGGGAAGAGAAAGAGGCCTCTTTTCTTTGTGTTATTTGTATCTGCGTTGAAAATTAAAAGCAAGAGCATATTATTGTTATAATGAGACAGAGACCATTTTACTCACTTTCGAACGCACAGTTCTATATAACAGCACGCCCTGGCACCTACTGGCGTGGAGGCCAACATGGAGTACGTGATTAAGAAACAAGAGTCTGCCCCAGATTTTGTTCCACATGGGTCAATGTTCCACACAGAACAAGTCCGCAGAGCTGTGCCCCATAACCTGGTGGATGTAGCCAATGGGATTTACAGCACCTTCCACCTTGTTCTGTTATGTAATTCCATAAATTAAAAAAAGGGTGGGGGAAATGCTGCTTTCCTAACCAGAGGACAAAGCTGTATCTACTTTTAGAAACAGAAAGAGAAATCTGCTTCTTGATGACTTAGTTGGGGTAGGTGTGGCTCCTGCCAGCTCCTGGGACCCACAAGAAAGCTTGTGGGTCAGCCCTCTAGGGCTTCTGGAAGCTCCTCTCCCCTCTCTCACCAGGGCACTGCTGCTTTTACCTGGTGCGGATTCCAGTCGCTGTCGAAAATGATCACAGTGTCAGCTGACTGGAGGTTCAGTCCTAGCCCCCCAGCCCGGGTGCTCAGCAGGAAGATGAAATACTCGGAGCCGGGCTCGTTGAAGGTTTTCAGCAGCATACCCCGGTCCTCTGCCTTTGTGGTTCCTGACAGGCACAGGAGACAAGGAGGTCAGCAGGTGGCTTGGGGACCAGGGTTAGGAGGAGACACACAGGAACTCCCAAGAGCAGAAACCATGACCCAGAGGCCACAAGAGCCAAAGCTACACTCTATCCACAAAAGTGGGACATACAATTAGCCAGTGACTTGGATGCACAGAACATCACTACACTGTGGCACCTCTCCCATACCAGGAGATAAAAACAGGCTCCATCAGTGCCCTAATCTGGCTGCATCTCCATGTGACATGGGATGCGGGGAGGACTATGAGCACTGGGCCTGAGTTCAGGGACGCCCTAGCCAGTGCTATTGATATGACCAGACCCTGGCACCTCTCCAAGTGCCTGTTCTGCTCTATGGGCAAGAGGCAGAGTGGCTGATGCCGCCAAGACTACTCCTCCTAAAAACATTCAAGGGGCCTCAATGCGGTTGGATAGTGGCTGTGGAAATGAGCCAATAGCCAGAGGGCTGGCATGTGCTCTTGACCCTACTGCAACAGGCTCTGCTGGTTCACAGGGAATCCCCATGGGCGAGAGCAGGGGAGCTTTACTTTTGTGTGTGTGATGCTGGGGATGGAACCCAGGGCCTTGCATATGTGAGGCAAGAGCTCTTCCCTGAGCCACACACACTCAGGGAAGCCTCATAAGGGGGACTTGGTACCCCTCTGGCTCTATTCTCCCAACCCTAAGAAGAGAGCCCACAAGGGTTCCCAGTGACTTTCAAATAACAGTCCAGGATGTGGATCTTTGGTATTACAGTATCCATAGGATGTCTTAAGCTACTCAGGCTTCTGTCGGCGCCAACAAAAGCTGCCTTTGGTGCACTGAGCAATCATTTTGGTGTCACAATCAAAACTAAACACTTCCTACCACTGGTCCATGTGTCACCAGGCACAGCACAAGAGCTGGTACCTACTGTAGCCAAAGCACCTGTCATATGCCACCCTTCCTTGGGCTCCAGATGCAACCACAGCCATCCCACCTGAGAGAGGGGAACAACAACCCCCCAGATGCCAGCATGTGCCTCACATTCATCACCCTCATGGCAGGAGACTCAGTGTCATGACTTCATTGAGCTCCCAGTCTTCCTCTGCATTTGATAGACTTTCTGCCTCCGTGGCTGGGACTATATATGAGGTGCTACAGAAGCAACTGAGGCCAAGTTAACAGAAGCACTTGTCCTCTGCAAAGACAGGGTCAGCACTCAGAAGGCTTGGGTTTGGCCCTCCAGAAGATGGGAGAGACAACGTGAAGGTTGGAGCACATAGTAAGGAGAGACCTAGACACATGGCCTTGCCAGGGTTTTGGTTTCCTACAGCCTGAAAGCAGTGGAAAGCCCCAAGAGAGGACAGGGCAGCAAGGGAGACTTGCATTTTGTGAAGGTGGACCCGGAGAGTTCTGAAAAGGGGCTGAAGGTCGGGCGAGTGAGTGTGCAGGCCATGTTTTGGGTAAGGGTCCAGAGAGGGACAGCAGGATCAGCCAGGCAAGCAGAGTCTATGAAACAACATTTCTAAAAGATCCTCAGTGAGAACAGGTTTGGGGGCCCAGGGGAGGTGCACAAAGGTTTGGGGTATCCTGCCATGCAACACACCCTGCACATGAACTTAGTAAAGTCTCCAAGACCTTGTGCAAGGGGAACTGCTTAACCTTGCTGGTTTCTTTTTCTTTCTTTTTTTTTTTTGTACTGAGGATTGAACACAGGGGTGTTTAACCACTGAGCCACATCCTCAGCCCTGTTTTAATATTTTATTTAGAGACAGGGTCTCACTGAGTTGCTAAGTGCCTTGTTAAGTTGCTGAGGCTGGCTTTGAACTGGCAATCCTCCTGTCTCAGCCTCCTGAGCTGCTGGATTTACAGGTGTGCACCACTGTGCCTGGCATCCTTGCTAGTTTCTAACCCCATTTTTCTGGTAAGCCTTGTCCACTACTCAAGCAAAAAGAAGGTGGGGAACTCGCTTAAGGCCTTCCCGACTAGTCATAAGTGCTGGCCACCTCTTGCCCAGCCTCTTCCTCCCCGGAGCGCTTCTTGGAGGTGAGGGGAAGCAGAAATATTTAGAGGGACCACTGGGCACAGGGTCAGGGCCTATCGCCTCCTGGAGGAAGCTCCTGCTCTTGCCCTGCAACATCTGCTTCTCTCCCTCAGTGGCTCCTGATTCTAGTACAGTCAATCCTGATTCCAACTCCAGGCCTGACCAGTGAGTGATAGGACCGCAGCCATATGGCTGCTGTAAAAGTCCAGCGAAAAGCACATGACTCCAAGTAGCTAAAGGAGAGACAGCCCTGGACTTCTGAGGGGAAAGCTGAGCTGCCTCTGCTTTGGAGACACGGAGCAGGTAGGGGAAGCCTGAGGATGAGGCCAAGTTAAAGGAGAGCGGAGCTATGAGCTGGAGAAAAGCCCTGAAGCATTATTGTTGTACCTGAATCCAACTGAGGCTAAAGCAAGCAAACCCTTGGGTCCCAATTATGCTTTTTACCTTATGCATTTTCATGGGTTTTTTGCTTCCTGTTTAAGCAGGACCGCCAAGCACCCCTTCCTCCCAGTGCTGTAGTGAAAAGTTGGCCAGTGTTCAGAGTCTCAGCTTGTGATCCTGCCATGACACCTCCAGGGTCTGGCCTCCCAGTTCCAAGCCTGAGGAGCTCAGTGTGCTACTGGGTTCAATGTGGCACTGGAGGGGGGCCCATAAGCATAAAGCTGGGGTATCCTTGGACAACAAAGCCCCTTAACAAGTCTCTCTTCTACTCACCATCAAGCCTGAGGTATTTAAAGCCACGATATGCAAAATAATCTTCCATGATCGTCATGAGGGAGGTCATTTGGCAGAAGAGCAGCACTTTATGGTTGGTTGCACGCAGTTTGGGAAGAATTCTATCAAGAAGCTCAAATTTCCCCGAGGCTCTGTACAGGTCCAGTCTAAGGCGTGGCAGGAGGAAGGGAAGAACATTCAGAACATTAAAAATGCCACCTCTGGGTGTTTTAAAGAATAGGAGTGTGTCATGTTCCCACACTGGCTGGAGGGCACAGAGGTCTCCCAAGCAGACCTCCTACTACAGTTTCAGCAAAGCCACTTCAACCCAACTAAAATAAACTCAGGTCACCCTTGATTAAGAGCACATTAGAAGGGTGATCACTTCTTTATCATCTAACCTGATTCCTCTGAGAATGAAAGAGCTGTGACTTTTAATAAGGCAGGGCCAGGGCTACTCCCAGAAACCCAGGCCTTATCTCCCTTCTTGTTAAAGAACCTTCTGGGGGGTCTGGGGTTGTGGCTCAGCGGTAGAGTGCTTGCCTAGCACATGTGAGGCTCTGGGTTTGATCCTCAGCACCACAGAAAAATAAACAAATAAAATAAAGGTATTGTGCCCAACTATAACTAAAAAAATATTAAAAAAAAAGAACCTTCAGGAACAAATGTTCACATTGGAGAGTGCCCACACCCTGCCAGACTTAGAAGGGGACCACTGAAGCTTCTCTCATTTCTTCCAGTCAACAGCCCCTGGATTCAGAGATGTGGAAACTGAAGCTCGGGGGCAGGAACAGGGTGATCCCACATAGAGAAATTTCATGATGCAATGCGATGAAAACAAGACACACCAAAACTTCTTGTCCTTTCATTAAGTAATGCTGTTCCTGAGACTGCTTTAGTATCCAGGGTCATAAAAGGAACTTGTAGCAAGACTTTTTGTAAAAGTGAAACTCTAGGGGGCTGGGGATGTGGCTCAAGCGATAGCGTGCTCGCCTGGCATGCGCACGGCGCTGGGTTCGAGCCCCAGCACCACATACTAATAAAATAAAGATGTTGTGTCTGCCGAAAACTAAAAAATAAATATTAAAAAATTCTTTCTCTCTCTCTCTCTTAAAAAAAAAAAAAAAAAAAAAGTGAAACTCTAGAGACGACATCCATGTCTAATACCAGGGACTTCAAGAAGTGTGGCCTAGCCACATGAGTGGGACATGCTTGTGGTGGCTTAGGAGGCTAAAGGCAGGAAGATCATGAGTTCAAAGCCAGCCTCAGCAATTTAGCGAGGCCCTAAACAACTTGGTGAGATGATATCTCCAAATAAAATATAAAAACAGGCTGGGGATGTGGTTCAGTGATTAAGTGCCTCTGGGTTCAATCCTAGAAGTGTGGCCTGTGCTTTTACAAAGGATGCTGCAGAAAACAGATTCACACAGTACAAAAATATTTCTGTATTAATGGATTATGTGTAGACTCAGAGACACTGAGAAAGCTATCCAGGGTCACAGAGCAAGGAGGTGGCAGAGCAGGGTCCAGAAGCCAGCCTGCCTCAGGAATCCTGCCTTTGGGGTGAATGGTGATCAACTCTCAGTATACAAGATCCCTCTCCTTTCTTTAGGTTCCTCTATGTTTTCTAAATGTTCAGGTTTGAAAACTGGACAAAGGTAACAACAGCAAGAAAGACAAATAAGCGAGAAAGCAAACCCTTCCACATGGACAAGCAGCCCACCCTACACAGTTGGGCAGCTTCTCACCCCTGGACGATGCCACCGGTGAAGCCCAAGTGCTCAGAAAAGGATTCCTGCAATGGAATAAGAGACAGGTCAGTGCTGGGACAGGGACAGGCCATCTGTTCCAACCTCATGGTCCAGGCCTCTGCTGTAAAAGGATGGAGCCCTCATATCAGGCACTCAGCAATGGCCCATGGCAGCACCAAGGCCAAGAGAGGGATGCTGAACACTGCTTATCACACCAAATCCTGAGCCTCATGCAGCTCTAACAGAAGGGAAGAAGTAATATACAACACGCTTGGTCACCCTCATGAGTGCAAGAGGACTGTGTCTGTGCAAAACTACCCTGGAACAGAACCCCAGGGGCACTTGTGGTGGGCACGAGGGATCTTCAACCACACTGAACTTTAAGCCAAGAAATAAGGACACATGTACACATTTCAGAAACAAGAATACAGACTCTCGAAGAGTACTAAGTTCCCAAAGGGTTCTGGTCCACACCCTTGATTAAATGAGGAGGCTGCGCTTGTATTTCTCCCACATGGAAAAGGCCAGGATGCCAAAGAGCAGATGTGGCACAACTCCTAGGGCTCATCCCTACAGAGGAGTCTCAGGGAATCTTTCAGGGAGGGGGTTTCAGGAACTTTATTTCTCTCATATAAATATTTGGATTCCTTAAAATTAGCATACATGAGCACATGTAGTAGAGCACATGCTTAGCATATGCAAGGCCTTGGGTTCCCTCCCCAGCACCGAAAAAAAGTAAATAACATACATACATACATATGTACATACATAAATAATACATACGTATGTATATAAATAATTTGTAAAAAGAAAACCAACAGACAGATATACATGCATTACCTATTCCAAATACTAAAAACTTTTGCAAAGTCAGATATCTGAGACAAGCAACCTAAGTCAACCTAGGAGCTCAGCACAGACTGGTGTCTTTGGGCCCATACAGAGTGAGGATGGGGGCCATCAGAGAGAACTGCTGCCAACAAGCTCTGGGTATAGCAGGGACTGCTGTCCCTGAGGCTGGGCGTGTGGCACATGGGACCTCACCTCAATGTGCTGGAACATGTACGGGTGGTTGCAGATCTTCCTCAGCTGCATGATGGTGTTCATCAGGGTCTTGGTGCCACCTTTGCCCTAGGGAGGCAGACAAAAAGGTCAAAACCAGGTCTTATCTCTGCGGTAGGGTGGAGCTGGCATGCAGAAAGGGAGAAGAGCTCTGGGGAAGCTGGGGTTGCAGCTGTAGCAGAGCAACCAGGAACACAACCCAGAGTGCAGAGACAGCTCATGTGAAGACCTAGAGGTCATAAGTAGCACTGGGGGATGCAGAGACCACCTGGCATACTACAGGGTTAGGGTAGGAAGCTAGCAGGATTGAACTGAATGAACACAAATGCTTTTTGACACCAGCTCTGTCCTTGGCATTGCAGGGAGCCACTGGAGGGGTCCCTCAGGCTGCAGAGTAGAGGGAAGGCTCAGCCCAGAGCACTACCAGGGTGGTGCTCTGGGCTGAGAAGAAATCAAGTGCACACTGTTCTATGAGGTCAGAGAAGAAAGGGCCTAAATAAACACAGAGGGGAAGTAATTGGGAGTTAGGATCCTGGGTACGGGATCAAGGAATCTGACAGGAGGGGCCTGGTACCCTTAGAGAGAGCTCACCTGACCCGGACTCCTTACCACTATATGCCCTCGACAAAGTAACTTTGTAACAACGGGGTGGAACGGTTCACTATAATATTCAAACCTTACTGGGGTTAGCATGGGCCCCACAGTGCCAAGGAAGGAGCCAGTGTCTCCAAAGTGCCCCCTAAGAAAGACCACTGGTACTTATACTCATGACTATTTAAATGCCCTTGGGATCACAGCCAGGTGGGCCTTACAGGGCACAATTAAGCCTATGGAGGTAAGAACCACACTGGTTAGCGTACACTCCAGCCCTGAATACCAGGCTGCCTCTGCTCCACCCTCCTGGGACATCCAAGTGCAGAATAGGGATCCCCAGAGCCAACCTTCTTGTCCTTCTCGGAGCCGTCGGTCAGTAGCACCCCCTTAGCTTGCATGTGCCGGTAGAGCACGCGCTGCAGAGCAGACATGTCGCACTTGATGACATACTCCACCTGCAGGGCAAACAGTGAGCTCAGGGGAGCAGCAGCAGCCCCAACGCCTGACCCAACTATATCTCCAAGCCCTGCTGGAAGCACCCAAAACCTCAGGACATGAGCTCTGACTAAGTAACAAAGGGGTGATGGTGAGGATCCCCTGAGGCTGGGGGACAAGGGAGACAGAGACCAAGAACCCAGAGCCTTCCCACACTGGAGGCCTAGAGCCTCATGCTAATAACAGAGGGAAGAAATGCAGGCATTGACACTGATAGGAAGTGGAACTGAGGCTCTTACTAACAGAGGTTAGTTGCCATCCAAAGGCTGGATGGAATAGGGCCTAGATCTGGACCTTGGGGAGACCCTGAGCATACCCAACCTTGGGAAACCCGACAGTACACTGTGGCAAAGTGGCTTCTCCTAGGCAGAACTTACCTTCTCAGGCAACTGGGCCTCAACTTCCTTCTTGAGCCGCCGGAGCAGGAAGGGTCGCAGCACTTTGTGGAGACGACGAATGATAAGGATGGTTTCTTCCTCATTCAGGTCCACCTGGAGCCCCACGAACAAAATCCAAATGTCACCTCCAAAGGAGGGGAGGCAGTGACCACAGTGCTCTAAGCTTTCAGGGGCAAGGAGTGCACCCTCCTTCTTGGTATGACTGACGGATCTGCTGTCCACAGAATTTGGGGGATGGAACTAAGGGCATTGGGAGACCATGCTGTGTATGCCTCCCCACAAAAATGTGGCAGCCTGCTGAATGGCTTCCCTAAGGGTAATATGAACTTGTGTGTCTACAAACCTAAAAGCACAAACAAACAAAAACACGACAGCACTGGAGCAGGCTGAGCACACAGAAAACTGACTTTAACTGCAGAATTCCCAGGGAGGGGTCTGTCACGAGGTACCCCAAGCCTCTCTCAGGCTGAGGAGACACAAGTAAAATAAATACTGCTTTCCCAGGTGCCTGCTCCTTGGCCAAAAGTTATCTTTTTCAATCAGACGAGATTGGGCGTGTTCAGGGTGGTATGGCTCTGACCAGTGTTGAAATGTCTGGAGACTGTGGGTGGCACGATCAGACTGAAGGCCACACAGTGGCCACAGAGATAAGCCTCTGACCACGGTCAGATAAAGAGCAAGTAGCAGAACAGTATTATGGTTTTCAAAAAAAAAAATTCTATATGCTGGTGTTTAGCACATAGAAAATGCCCATGTAACACACTTCACTGATTTCTTTCTTTTAAAAAGAAAAAATATATATATAAGAAGAAAATATACATAAAGCCTGAACTTTTCTTCTGTCAATTCCTGGTCATCCCTTGGTAGAAGTGCCCTGCTTGAAAAGAAATGAAGCTGTAGGATCTGGTCCTGCATCTGGGGAAGGGGCCTAAGGACCGTGGTTCCTTCATCATGAGGACCTGAAGAAAGCCTTGGTTTCTCCTTCAAAAGGGCTGCTATTTTGATCTGTGGTAGAGATAGTGCGGACTGTGAGGATGAGACCAGTAAAGGCCCATCTGTAAACAGGACACATCTACAGAAAGATGCCCAGCGGGAAGAGTGGCAGGGCCACTTCCAGGGGCTGTAGCACTACTGCTACCCTAAGTTATGCCCACGTCTGCAGGGCCTGGCCGCTTAAGTCACCTTAACAAGAGGTCACATAGGCCATCCCACAATATGTCAAACCCCCAAAGCACAACGTGCTGTGGACTTTGTGCTCGGAGCTAGCTCAGGGACATGTTATCAACCATGTAGATAGGCCCCTCACAGCCAATGTGCCACTGTGTGGCCTTCAGACTGACCATGCCACCACAGTATCCAGACATTTCAACATTGGTCACAACAATCTCTGAAAACAACATAAAACAGAGCCCAACAACAGGTGCCTCAACCAAGACCTTACAGGTCCCTCCTGCTCTCAGGGTGAATCCTGGACTCCCTGAAATGCCCAATAGGATGTAGTTCAATGTGCCATTCATACCCTGAGGGCCTAGGGCCATCCCAGGGCCACATAAACCCCTGGGACTTCTCTCCTGATCTGTCCATCTCTACACAAGGGTCCCCTTGTGGCTCCTCTAGCTTCAGGGTCCAGGGGCAGTGTATTGTGGGGGCACAATACACACTGATCCTGGGAGCCAGCTGAGCCAGGATGATCCAAGCAGGTGTGGCTGCTAACGCAAGGTGCATAACCATGACCACCATTTCCCACCCTACCAGGGTGTGGCCAGGCACACACCCACCTTTTCCCCGGTCATGGCAAAGGGAGCATTGAACCACTGTTCAAAAGTGCTGCAGCTCTTGAAGATGGTGGGCAGCAGGAAGTTGAGCAGCGCCCAGAGCTCGGGGAGCTTGTTCTGCAGTGGCGTGCCCGTCAGCAGCAGACGCCGAGGGGCCACGTAGTGCGTGTTGAGGACCTGTGTCAGCTTACAGTGGTGGTTCTTCATGCGGTGGCCTTCATCCACAATCATGTACTTCCAGCGGATCTACAGGTCAGAGCACAGGTGGTCAGGGGGACAGCAGGGCTGCCCTGAAGGACCTCATGCTGGAAACAGAGGCAATGGTCACCACCAACCAGGAAGGCTCGGTGAGGGAGAGCTCCTGAGAACATGGCATTACACTGTACCACCCCCAACACGCACACACACGGAAGAGCCACACAGGCTCCAGGATACATGGAAGGGAGATGAGCCTCTGACCACTTTGTCAGATAAAGAGCACATAGCAGAACAGTATTATGGTTTTCAAAAAAATATATATATATATGCTAGTTATAGCACATAGAAAATGCTCACTGATCAGTGAGGCCCCCTGGGGTATGGGTTGTGCAATAAGGTTGGTGACAGCTCTATTTCAATAAGCAGAGCATATTTCAAAGGGCAGCCAAGAGCCCAGGGAGGTCGGAACGTGAGGCACTCCAGTGCCAAGGAGCCCTGCCTTATCCAGCCACCCCGAGAGTCTGTGGGTGATTCTCAGATGGAACAGGGCTCGACACAGTGTGAGACCACAGGCAGGAGCTCTGGGGTATCTCAAGGCAAGTCTCTGTGGATCACAATGAGCCCAGCTTCAACCTTTCTCTAATGGGAACCATGCACGCCTCCTAAGGATACTGTGAGGCTTGAGGAAGGCAGCACATGTCAGGTCAGGGTACCCAAGGGCAGTGCTGATCTGGGGGTTCAGCAGCCTCCTTCTACAAATAATATCCAGCCATGGCAGATAAACAGGATTTTCAGGGCCTTGTTCCTGGGCTCATGATGGGCCTACCTTTATATTACACCTGCAGGAGAGACACTATAGTACAGGCTGGAGGACAAGATTCTACCCTCAGTTTCCAGGACCTCAGTTTCCTCACCTGTCAACCCCAGAATACACACAGAGGGCCCGATACCACCATTACCAGCATACAGTGAGGAGTGTGGTAAATGGCAAATGTCCCTGGGTCAAAAACTCTCCACTCAGTGCTCCCTATGGTCAGCAATGAGGCCTGCTGTACACTATTCAGTTGAAGTTTCCCAGACAGGAGGAGCTACAGCAGGCATGGGACTGCATCTGCCTATACCTGGACCATGGCACATGCTCAGTAATTCATCAGTGCAGGCAGGAGGTGCCTTCAGTCACATCACCCAAGAAACTTCCAGGCCTGAGCAGTCCCCAACATAAAGGCCTGAGGCTGATAGGCCAACAGCACCTCAGCCTGAGTTCTCAGCCGTCATCCTCTTCCTCAAACCCTAGCTGTCTCATGGTCTTTGGTGGGCGGCATGGCCCCAAAGGAGGGGAAATTGAGGCTACTAGAGATAGGGACGACAAGGCCAGTCTATCCTCAGCCCAAGTGGGACATGCAGGCAGGTCAGGAGACACTGTATGAGAAGCAGCTTCAGGAAGACACCCAAGAGGAGCTAGTCCACATGTTCTGAGGACAGCCCCAACCCTTGGATCTGAACTGGGGCCAGCCTTGAGACGTTCAGAAAGGCAAAGCTGTGGTCACCTCCTCCACACCCAGGGTAGCTGTCTTCTTATGTGTGTACATTTATGTGAGTCACTGAGAAGTCCCTTGCAAGGGGCTTTGGGGCATACACACACACACGACAGCATGGATCAGGCAGCAGCAGTTTCCCAGCAGCCCAGGAGCCCCTGGCCTGATGTGTTTTTGGCAGCAAACATTACCTTGGCTAGGATGTGCTTGTCTTTGATGATGTACTCATAGGTTGTCAGCAAGACATTGAACTTCCCACTGCGGAGCTGGGGGACAAAAGCCCGTCTTGCTGCTGGAGAGCCCTGCGGGGACACGACAAATATACCTCAGCATCACAGGCAATGCAAGTG
The DNA here is from genome assembly GCF_047511675.1 of Marmota flaviventris. NCBI lineage: Eukaryota > Metazoa > Chordata > Mammalia > Rodentia > Sciuridae > Marmota > Marmota flaviventris. The sequence goes on from NC_092498.1 coordinate 211,364,726, forward strand.
AGCGTGGCACCCCAGCAGCTGCCTGGATGGCACTCCTGACAGGGAAGAAGGGCTTGGTCTTGTCAGATGTGGCATGCAAAGGTGGTGGGTAAGGGACTGGTTGGTGCTGACCTTGATATGCAGAGCACCAACTACAGGGAGAGGATAGCAGAGTGTGGGGCCCCTTGGGGAGCTGTTCTGCCTACTACCTGGAGTACCTTCATCTTCTCTGCCCAACTGCTCCTTGGGGCCCCAGAGAAAGGGGACTACTGCTTCCCGGCCCTCCATCACCTGCATGCCTGTTGGCTGAGCAACCCCTCTTCACAGGTTCCCAACCCAGAAGCTAGAGCCCCTCCTATGCATACTGACGGACACTGTGATCATTCCAGCCTTTTCCCTAGCCACAAACCTGTGCCGTCCCTCATTTCCAAATCCCTAACCCACATGACAAGGGTCTAAGATGGACACCAGGGCTTTGTCCAGGATCATGTTCCAGACACACTGAGCTTCAAGGCTCCCTAAACTGTTATCTATAGAGCTACCCATGGTCCCTCAAACCCAACAGCTGCTGTCCTCTCTAGGCCCTCAAACACAAAGTGCTCTCTGTCAAGCTTCTAACTTGCCATGGGCTGAGAGCCTCACAGCACAGGATGAAGGACCTGGACCTGGGAGATCTGCAGCAAGGGCAGCTGGTGCTGACCAGGCCTGACCTGAGCCCACAGCACCTTGTGTACCCTGTCACCCAACAGCCCATGATGTATGTTCATTAGGTCCTCATACACTAATGGATTTTTAATCAAAGCTTGGTTGAAAACCACAAAATCCTCCAGCAAAGCATCAATGTCTACTATGTGTTTCAATGTACACAATGTGAAAACTGTATTCCACAACGAGTCCATAACTTAATTTTTAAAAATATGCATTTATACCCCCAAATAAGTGACCCCAATTCTGCAATATTATGACCCTATATATACAAAATATAAAAATGCACATAAAAATCCTGTACCATTAGTGTGCATGGATGTGCCTGTCTTCTCTTTCCCTCCCCTCCCCTGCCCACATCCCTTAAAGAGTCACAGGAAACCTTTGCAGGCTGTCACGTACCTTGTAGGACACCTTTACCACAGAGGGTGCCCACTTGTCAAATTCATATGCCCAGTTTGACAGTGTCCTGGTGGCACAAGGAAGGGATAGTCAAGTTTCATGTTGGTCAGAAACATCAGGGTTGACATAGTCACGGCTCTCGAGGTGACAGGGTAACTGAATTTGTCACATAGCAGCTGAGTGCGGGAAGAAAGGCCAGGAAGCACTAGGAGGCCCCTTTCTCTGGGGCCCCAAGGAGCAGTTGGGCAGAGAAGAGGAAGGCACTCCAGAAGCATGTAGGATCAGAAGCATGCCAACTGGTGATGAGGACGGGTAGCTGCTGCTCAGATGGGATAAGCCAGAATGAATCTGGATGGGAGACCCGGAGACTAGCTCTTTGGGAATACACCACATACTGGTGCCAGGAAAACCACATAGCCTCTTAGAGCCGGGTCTCAAGCTCAGAACCATGCTAGTGATTGTGCTGTTCCCCCCTGGGAAGGTAGGAGACACTGAGGGTTCTTTTCACCATCTCTGAATGAAAATGGCACTACTGACGTGTCCTGACAGTCAGACATGGAATACAGGCCATAAGCAGAAGTCTGGTCATGCTAGGGGAAGGGGAAGGCTAGAGCAGCAGGGACAGGGCAGGAGCAAAAAGCTGAGGCTGTTCCTCTTAGACAACCTAGGTCAGATGATGACAGGAGGGAGAGGGAAGATACAAGAGAACATGGAGCAGGTGGAACGTGGTGGAGGGAGTGGCAAGGAACCATTCCCTGGAGGGAACACACTCAGGAGAGTATGAAGGTGATGATAAGTTAAGATCACAGGAGTAGGATTCTGGGAGAAAGGTTGAGACATGAGTTTTTGGTAATGGAAGGAAGCCACTCAGAACATCTAGACCAGGTGATTTGTAAAGAGAAGACACAACACACACAGATGAATAGCAGACATGGTCAAGTCTCCCTTAGCACCTCTCTCCAAGTACCTCCACACTGAGGTGGTGGTGAGTCCATCACAAACTCACACTTCCCAGGCTCCCTAGCAGCCAGTCATTGGAGTGGGCACAGTCCCAACCAATGAGATGAAGCTCAAATCACTGGGGTGAAAGGAAGGAAGCAGGTAGACTGGTAATATCTGATAATGTTTGGCTGCCAAAAGCTACTGTTGCCCTTTGCCCTGCCTATCAGCCTTGGAACTCAGATGAGATGGTGAAGGCAGTACAACCATCTTGCAACCATGAAGCAAGAACCTGAAAGCAGGTGTCACTGGCTAAGGGTGTGAGCAGAAAACTTCAGAAGTCTGAACACCTGATGGCATTGTAGAGTTGCCAGACCTGCCCCAGACAGCCTGGCGTGCAACTCCCCTTATGATCAGAAACACCTCCCTGGTTCAGTCAGAGATCCTATTCCTATAACAAGGAGCAACAGGAGACAGTTGAGGGACAGAGAGAGAAACTAACAGCCAAAGCCCAAGGTCTACAGTAGGTGAGGCAAGAGCCACTATGTCATGAAAGGAACTGAGAAGACAGGCCAGAGTGACAACAATCTAAGGCAAGGCCAGAGGTTCATGGCAGAGTAGTGAAGTCCCAACGGGTGGAATAGGGCAGCCCGATGCCACAACACCAAATACACCCTGGGGCACAGTAGCTCTTCTGGCCTGGAGGAGATGATGCTGGACAGAGTGGATGCTTGCCTGGGGGAGGCATGGGGAGAAAAGGCCACAGGTCAGGCTGGGGCACAACTTCACTGAGGTGAGTAGGGTAAGCTAGCACCAACAACCTTGGTAATGGGGTTTTAACTGCAATCTGTGAGCTTGGACACAGGGGAAAGGTACGAAGCACACTGCACTCCAGTGAGGAAATGACTTCTCCAGGGGTGAACTGTTCTGTAACTGCTTTGTGCAGCTCCTGGAAATGGATGTGTCAGCAAGGAAGGAGAGTTACCATGCACCCCGCAGACCAGGCTAAGTGCGTTCAGCTCAACATAACCAAAGATGAAAGAGAAGCCGCTAAAGACTGTGTGTGCACAGGGGTAGTACAGAGACTTGCACATTCTAGTGCTCTCCACTCTGAGGGCCTGGAACAATGACACTCAAAAGCAACAGGCACATGTGGAACCCAGCTTGTGGGGATTTTTTTTTTTTGGCTTTGTTAGCTTGTTTTGTGGTACTGGGGTTAGAGCCAGGGCTTTGCACATGCTACAAAAGTGCTCTACCATTAAGGTTTCCAACACCATCCTCCTATTAGAGAAAGCAGGGCTCCATGAGAAGAGGCAAGGCTGGGACTGTAGCTCAGTGGTAGAGAACTTGCCTACCACAGGTGAGGCACTGGGTTCCATCCTCAGCATTGATAAAAGTAAATAAATAAATAAACAAATAAATAAAATAAAGTTATTATATGCAAAGAGAATGGGCAAATTCCAGGAAATGGACAGATAAGCCTGGATTATCTCCAAACCACCACAGTGAGGGGCCTGTCAAAGGGGCAGTTATGTCCCCAAGAGTTCCCAGTGGCCAAAGCTGGAAAGAATTAAAAAAAAAAACACAGTCCAGTAATGGTGTGTAGTCCAATGAAAAATTAAATATCCATCAGTCGTTGCTGTAAAATGACTGAGAAAGGTAATAAATGGGGAGAATTCCAATAATGTCCACAACCTCACTACTCAGAAAGCTGGAACTGCACTCTACATTCTTGTGTGTGGACTGAGATTAGGAACATTTTTGAAAGAATACAGTAAGAAAGTGGAGGAAAAAGAGTAACTTCATAGCAAGCCATGTGATTAACCTGCTTCATGTTGAAGATCAGCAGTGACCGCAAGCTGACAGTGTGTAGCTTTGACACGATGAGTTAAGATGAGCATTTCAGGGCTGGGGTTGTGGCTCAGCAGCAGAGCGCTCACGTCACATGTGCAAGGCTCTGGGTTTGATCCTCAGCACCATATAAAAATAAATAACTACAACTAAGAAATAAATATTTTAAAAAATAAATTAAAAAAGAAGGGCACTTCACCTCTGTGCTCTTCTGCCTAAAAGTCAGCCCTTGGTCAATCACTAAAAAAAAAAGGCCAGAGGGAGACCCAAGACTGAAGAATGGTCTACAAAACACCTGATTAATCTTCCAAACTGTCATGTTGGGGGGCTGCGGGTGTAGCTCAGTGGAGGCAGCATGCCCAGCATGAACAAGGCTCCAGGTTCCACCCCCAGTACCAAAAGAAAAACCAAACTTATAGAAACTCTAAGGTCATGAAAACTATGGCAAGTTGAAGGAACTGTCACTGATCTGGAGGTTAAGGTGACAGCTAAATACAACATGGGATCCTGGAAAATAAATGAACAGTGAGGAAAATAAAAGTGAACCCCAATAAAGTACACGGTTTATTTAGTAACAATGGGCTAGCACTGGCTCCACAGTCCTGGCAATGGGGCAGAGGGAAGGGAAGAGGGATCCACAGTAAGAGAAACCAGGCAAGAGCACACTGGAGCTGGCAACCTCTCCGTAAATCTAAAGCTACTGTGAACCAACTCTACAACAGAGTGACAGACTTGTGTAAAAAGAACAGGAACCAGCTGAAGAGATCCTAGGCCAAATCCAGGACAATTTAAGCAATAAACAAATATATCAATATTATCAAATATCCATGAGCACATTCTGCTGCAAAAAACAGAGCAGCCGAATAAATGAGGGGAGGGACAGCTCTTTTTTTTTGTACCAGGGATCAAACTCAGGGGGCACTCGGCCACTAAGCCACATCCCCAGCCCTATTTTGTAGTTAATTTAGAGAGAAGGTCTCACTGAGTTACTTAGTGCCTCACAGTTGCTGAGGCTGGCTTTGAACTCCCAATTCTTCTGTCTCAGCCTCCCAAGCTGCTAGGATTATAGGCATGTGTCACCATGCCCGGTGGGACAGTTTCTTTTTTTGTGTGTGTGGTGCTAGGGATTGAACCCAGGGCCTTGTGCATGCGAGGCAAGCACTCTACCAAATGAGCTATATCCCCAGCCCCTGGGACACTCTTTTAATGGCAAAATTTCAACTAACATGCTGAGAGGAATGATGGAAACACATGACCATGAATCTGGCAACTCCTGTGTAATGATCATTTCAGGCAAGGCTCACCCACTGGTGACTGCAATTACAGAAAAGGAGGAGAAGTCGGATATTCATGCACAGGCTAAGTGCCACCCACAAGATACTAATTACAAAGAGAAACTCATAGGTTTCATAGCAGGGAAACCTGTAGGCACCTCATAACTGAGAAACTGAAGTTATCCTCCCGTGACAGAGTGCCTCGCAGTTTGTGTCTTTGGCCACCACACAGAACAGGGCAGAGCACCACAACAGGTCACACCAGACAAACCCAAACCAAGAGCCAGTCTCCCAGATGCCTGCCCGGGATTCAGATGTGTCAAGCTTGTGAAGGACAAAGACGGCCTAGAAAATGCTGACTGTAGGCTAAAGTGGCCCTGTGAGCATCTGGCTGGGCTTAGGGGGCTGTGCTCCGGGACCTGGTCAGGTAACATGCAAAGGCCTGGCTACGTAGAGCAGACCATACCAGGTCAGGGATTGGTTTAGGGCCAGATGTTGGACCCTAGCTGGACAAGGAGGGACATCTTGTGGTTTCTGGAAAAGGTCTAGGCAAAACCCTTTTTGTGGCAGGTGCCAAACTGGGAAGAGGGATAGATGTCCAGGGTGGCTGGCAGGCTCTTAGCCTGCTGGAAGGAAGACAGCAGTTGAGGTAAGAGATGATAAATGACAGACCCCCCCCCCTCCCAGATAGTTGCTGGGTACCCAGATCCAACCATGCCTGAGCATCTGTGATATGTGGAAGAAACTGGGATGTGACTAAGAGAGCTCTGGGGTCCCTGGCAGGGTGCACAAGATAACAAGGGAGTAAAGAGCATTTGCTCAACAGAGCCACAGACATTCTGATCTCCAATGGCAGGCTTTTGTCTCCAGCAACCCCCATGTATACAACTGCCTGGTTGTGGGCACAAAGGAGAAGTCAAAACATTTTGCAAAAGCTGCCCCAGGGGATGGATGGACAGGGACCCTTCCTCCAGCCCCTGGAAGTCAGAGGCAGGCTGGTGAGGACTGACTTGTGGCCCTCACTTTTCATATACTGAAGTTCTAATAACTGATACCTCAAAGTATGACCATATTTGGAGACATGGTCCTTAGTGGTAATGATATTAAAATGAGGTCAAAGGACAGCCCCAATCCAATATAAACATCCTAATAAATTTCTATTGTTTAAGCTGGCCAGTCTGTAAAACTGTTAGGAGAGCCCAGCAGACTCAGGGCAGGGGGGTGGGGTGTGTATGAGGGAAGTCCAACTACAGGAATCGGGAGCAGGTGCACTTACGAGAGAGGCACTATGATGAGGAAGGGCCCATTGATGCGCTTGTGCTCCATGAGGTATGTGATGAGCGCAATAGTCTGGATGGTTTTCCCCAAACCCATCTCATCGGCCAGGATGCCATTCAGGTTGTTGTTGTACAGGGACACCAGCCACTCCAAGCCCTTGATCTGTAGGAACAGAAATGGCCATCTTACAACTGAAACCCCAGGCAGATTCCAAGGAACTGCTAGTCACAAGACCCACACAGACCACATCCCATCCATAGCCACCTGAATAAAGATTTTGCTCTGGACCAATCCAGTCCTTTTTGCTTAGTCTCGTTCTTAGCAATCTTTTTTGTGAAATCTCAGGGTAGCTATGCATTTTAGTAATGTATGTATACAAAAGTTCTACTTCGTAAGGGTAAGGTTTTTAGCTCAGTGATAAATTAGCATGTACAAGGCCCTAGTTCCATCACTAACACCCTAAAAAAAATGAAGATTCTTGTGCACATTAGAACATTTCATTTCTAACCTTTATGATATCCATCTGACCCTCCTGACACTGACCCATACAGTGCACCTGGGGAAGCCTGCCCACACAATGTGATTTTTCAAATTCCAGAAACTATTAGGGCTTCAGGGACACATGGTGATGACACTATCCCATGACCAGTGAATCCCAAAATAGCATCTTGGATGAACTATGGGCTTTCTGAAACTTGGGAGCTTTCAAAAATACAGGCATCAAAGTGAACACTGCTTTTACACTAAATACAAAATTATGAAGGAAATTTTTTAAGTTATTCCAAATGATTAGGGAAGTAAGTTCTGGCTAATTTGCAATCCTTTTGGTTACAAAGGCCTTGGCAAAATTCCAGTGGGATTTTGGAAGCTGATATGAGCATGTAAGATCTGAGAAATCCCTTATGGAAAGTTGGAGAATAGAGATTATAACCAAACAAAATCAGGGAGATGTGTTCTTTGGCTGGAGTTAGGCCAGTTACCTTCTGGGATCTTACAGATGAGGTAGGGATGTGGGGCCATGGAAAAAGGACCTGCTCCCTTGCTGCAACAAAGAAGGGGTACATCCACGGCTGCAACTTCCCAACTCTACCAACTCTCGCCCTACCCAGAGCTCTGGGTGATACAGACAAAGGAGTCGTGGTGAGTTCTACAACAGATGTGGCCATTCCTGAGCCATGTGATTTTGAGCTATTACTAAACCTCTGTGCTCTCCTCCCCATCATCACACATGTTGAGGAGAAAGTGGGGCCGACATTGCAGGACTATCAAGGGATTTAGAAACCCAGAGTGATGAAGTAGTCTAATTTTACCTATATGGATCAGGCGGCCAACAAATTATTTACTGCAGCTTCATTTCCTTCTGGTAGTTAATAGATCATGTCTGCTTTATAGAGGGGAAGAGGGGCCAGGCACAGTAGTGTACACCTGTATTCCCAGAGACTTAAGACGCTGAGGCAGGAGGATCACAAGTTCTAGTCTAGCCTCAGCAACTTTTCAAGGCCCTGTCTCAAGATAAAAAATAAAAAGGGCTAGGGATGTAGCACAGTGGTAAAGTGCCCCTGGGTTCAAATTTTAATCCCCTGTACCAAAAAACGGTGGTGGGAGTTGCCCAAAAACAAAAAGTGGAATATGAACTCAGGTCTGAGTACAACAGATACTGATAACCTCTATCAAGATAGCTATGCTGGTGGGGCCTCCCCACCTCCTTTGGCCTTACCTGGTACTGTTTGAGGACACCGTTGACCATAAGTGCTGACTGTTTATCCACTCTCTCAGTGACAGCATGGGCCACTGCATAGTACGACTGCAGGCCACGAGCCAGGGCCTGGGACACACCATACTCATCATCAACGTCTTGCTTGGCATTCCTGAGAGCAAGATGGAAATTCCGTGAGGACACACGTTCCTATTTCTGGCAATGTGCTGCTGAAGCAATCTGTGTTGAGTGGCCCTTTCTGTCCAATGACCTGTGGCCTAAACTAGAAGATATGAAGAAGTGCGACCAACAGCCTGAGGACAGGAAGGGCAGCCAACACACTCCCAGAAGGACCAGAGACTGGGTGCTGTGGGGCCCCATCCCACCTTTGCAGCCTAAGTATACTTGTCACATTAGCAACATTGCTGCTAATGAGAAACTGATCATGTAGTTCATTTATTACTCTGAAAGCTCCCAGAGCCTCCAGGGAAATAAATGCACACTGAACCATTTACAGTTTGGCAGTCTGAGGATCCAATCTGAATTCTTTCCTTTTTAAAAAGTGGCCTATATTCAACTACATTTATTTACATCAGACATGTGTGATCTATCTTCTGACATTTCACTTTATACTGGGCTTTCTGTTTTTATGTTCTTAGGAATCTTTCACAGTGAGCTGTGTTTTCTTATTTAGTGCAGGTTTTTGCCTCCAATATACTTCTGTTGACATCCATGTTTGCGGTAAAAATTCCTTATGCAAATATTCGAGACCAAAAGTATATGAGATTTTGGAATTTTTCAGATTTTGCAATATTTACATAGAGTAACTAATTGAACATCCCAAATTTGAAAATCTGAAATCCAAAATGTCCTGATACCTAAAACTTTCTGAACTTGGAGTATTTTGAATTTTCAGATTAGGGATGCTCAACCTGCAATCTTTTTTTGTTCTAGCAGTAACCTTCATAACTATCATGTACATAAGACTCTCGATGTGCTATTTCATTGTAACAATCCCCATAACCTCCTTATCACAATTAATGATAAAATTAGCACATTAATTATAACTACACTTGCAAGAGCAAAAGTTAAGAAATAATCTAAGTGCCCACCACCAGAGGAAAAATTAGAGTACAGCTATTTGTTATATTCAGCTATGGAAGACAGTGGGGACACTCCCTGTGCAAGGACACAGGACTGTATATAGAAGAGATGTCTTGATGAGAAAAATAAGGCTTGCCCCAGTATGACCTCGATTCAGGCATACAAATAAAAAAACACATTTTGCTTATTAATGGAGCAAATCTCTCTGGAAGATGATACACATAATGCTGGAAATAAGCTTCCTTCAGCAAGAAAATGGTGGGGAGGGGCTGGGAAAATGGTGAGAAGAGAGAAGCTTTCTGTTGTCCAACCTACTGTACCTCATAGCCTATGATGAACCATGAGTGTTCTTCCTACATCAAATCCTATAAAAGTAAATAAAATCTGCAGTAAAGAAAGTTGTTCTGTTTATGGTCTCTTGTGGCTGGTGATGGGGCAGTGGGAATCCCATCTAAGAAGAGTTGGGGCTCCAACTGCTTCTGCCAGTATCATCTTACAGAAAGCTAGTGAGAGAGGTTGTGACAGGATCCCTTACTCAATGATGTGCCGAGCATCCACCTCAGAGACATCATCACTATCTGGGTCTGGAATCTTCTTCTTCTCCTCCACAGGCAGGGTGGGAGGTTGTGCTGGCTGCGGCTGCTCTTCCTCCTCCTCCTACCAAGAGACAAGCTTGTTGTTATCCCAGTTTATCCCATGAGTGGGGTGAAGGGCTCCCAAGATAAAGAGATTTTGGAAGCAAATGATATTTCTTACAACCATTACTCCCTCTTCCTGGCCCAGAATGACATGCCTCTTAATTAATCCGTAAATTATTTTAGTTTTTCTAACTGATTCCACACAGTTCTTTAAAAGGTACCTCGGTATTCTATAGTTCTGTTGCTATTAAAAGTAGACACCAGGGGCTGAGTCTATAGCTCAGTGGCAGAGCACTTGCCTAGCATGTGTGAGGCACTGGGTTCAATCCTTTGCTCCACATAAAAATAAACAAAAGTTTATTTAGTTGATAATATTCAACTACAAAAAAATTTGGGGGGAAGAGTAGACACCATATCCCTCCCACCCCCATTAGGTAATCAATATTAAACTTTATTTGTTGCCTGACCTACTCAAGCAGTTTTTCAGTTGATTCCCATGGATTCCCTAAATTTTAAGTACTTCATAGCCAACTTTCAATTTGTACTGCTCATAATTTATTTCCAGCTTCACTGACATGGTTCAAATATCTACAATATGACACAATTCTAATGATAACAGACAGCTTACTAAGGAGTTTTCTATGAACTTGTACAGTAAGTGGGAGTACTGGGTTTCCTTAAAGGGCTTTTCTACATTTACTGAACAAGTGATACTGGGACTTCACGTGACAGATTAATAAAAGACAAAAACACATTTCTTAGCGTTGAACCATTCTCATACTCCTGTATAAATCATTTAATACCACAGTGGATTATTTTCCTTATCTGTAATGGAACTCTGTTTACAGAGTTTTTAAAAAAACATCTGTAGTTAATCAGTTAAATAATTCCAACCAAAGAACAGCAAGATATCCTGTGGAACATGCAAAATGGTTTTCCAAATTATTTAAAATAAATGGTGAACAATGCAAAGACCTGCACCTGGCACCAACTTATCCAAACTAATAACATGATGTCTGGAATTAAAACAAGGAAGGGAATTCTGGTTAAATCCAAGAGGGGTGAGCAAATTTTTTCCCCAAAAGGCAACAGTAAAGTTGGACTAAATTGGCAAAAGTGACTATTTTAGAGGTCTGAGAGTCAACCAAAAATATGATAGTCAAGGGCTGGGGATGTGGCTCAAGCGGTAGCATGCTCGCCTGGCATGCGTGCGGCCCGGGTTCGATCCTCAGCACCACATACAAACAAAGATGTTGTGTCCACCGAAAACTAAAAAATAAATATTAAAATTCTCTCTCTCTCTCTCCCCCTCTCTCACTCTCTCTAAAAAAAAAAAAAAGAAAGAAAGAAAGAAAAAAAAATATGATAGTCAAAAAAGTGCTAATCTCTGAAAAACTGCTGAGTTGGGAAAAGGAGAGAGGGAGCTTATAGTACTGCTACTTGGAACCACTTCTATTTCTTCCGCTGCCTTCAACATGAAGATTTTGCTGGCCAGGGCAGGACATGAGGTCTGGCAGCTATGGCTCAGAAGGTTGGTTCAATCATACAGTAGCAGTAATGGCACTGCCCACATGGAGTGGCACTATTGGAGAAGGTGGGGGGTCTCAGCATGGCAAAAGAGAGCACATTACTGGCAACACTGTACACATTTGCAGAAGAGACAAGAAAGGTCCCTATCACAAGTACTAGCCAATACGGATATGAAAATGGCCCCATTTTGGAATGTGTTCTGCTACCTGCAGATACTTTTGAAGGACACAGGCTTCTGACTCAAAGCATTTGAACACAATTTCTACCCACTTCATGACCACCAAGTCACCAAGAAACACAATCTGTTCCTAGAGAGCCAGGACTTTCAAAGAGGAGAAAACAAAAAATAAACTAAGCATACATCGAATGCAGCACACATCATGAGGAAAACATTTCACAGAATTGGTTCAAACAGTAATTAAAAGACAAAAAATACCACCACACCCCTGCCAAGGGTTGGAAGTCAGAATCCACTGGGGCTAAAATGAACTTCAAAAGATAGAGGGAGGGGCTGGGGTTGTGGCTCAGTGGTAGAGTGCTCGCCTAGTTTGCATGAGGCACTGGGTTCAATCCTCAGCACCACATAAATGTAAAATATTTTACATTTACACCTAAAACTTAAGAATAAATATTTTTTTAAAAAAAAAAGGACAGGGGGAAAATAGTAGTCAACTGAACCTCTGTTCACAGATGTTGGAATTAGCATACAAAGTCTTCAAAGCAGCTATTATTATAAATGTCTAAAGCTATTGTACATATATTCAAGGAACTAAAGGAAATGATATGAACTAAAGACAACAAATATAGAAAGCCAATAGAAAGCAAATTATAAACTTCCCAAATTTGATGAAAAAACAAAACTACCCATAAAATAAGTTAACCAAACACCAAAAAGAATAAACAGAGTTCTACAGTCTACTGTTAAGAGTTAAAGACAAAGACTAAGTCTAGAAAGGAGAACAAAGAAAAACAAAGTATCCTACAATAAAGAAGAGCAGCAATACAATTATTTGGTGGCAAAATTTTTATATGAAACAAATGGGTAGCAAGTACTGGAATAATATATTCTAAGTGCTGAAAGAAAAAAAGCTGACACCAAGAATTCTATGTCCAGCTAAACTATGCTTCCAGAATGCAGACAACAGAAATACATCCCAGATTAACAGAATGAGATATCACGTTGCTATCAAATAGCCTTACGGGGAAAAACAAAAACTGAACAACTAGAATTAGTCTTTCAATCATACAGGACATGACAGTATATGTGGTTGAAATGCACTGGAAGAAATAGCACCAGAAGTGGTAATAATGTTTTCCGTTATTTCTTCTCAACTAACACCTTTAAAATTCACAAGACTATAGCCAGGCATGGTGGCGCATGCCTGTAATACAGCTCCTTGGGAGGCTGAGACAGGAGGATCATGAGTTCAAAGCCAGCCTCAGCAAAAGCGAGGCACTAAGCAACTTAGTGAGACCCTGTCTTTAAATAAAATACAAAACAGGGCGAGGATTGTGGCTCAATGGTCAATTGGCCCTGAGTTCAATCTCTGGTACCAAAAAGAAAAACTCACAAGGGCTGGGGATGTGGCTCAAGCGGTAGCGCGCTCGCCTGGCATGCGCGCGGCCCGGGTTCGATCCTCAGCACCACATACAAAGAAAGATGTTGTGTCTGCCGAAAACTAAAAAATAAATATTAAAATTCTCTCTCTCAAAAACAAAAAACAACAGCATGACCTTTAAAGGTGTTTGCTGAAAAAAAAAAAAAGAAAACAAAAACTCACAAGACTACATCACGATTAACTATAAGACTGTACAATATAGATATAATCTACATGACCAAAACAGCAAAGGAAAGGGAGGAAATTGAGCTACATTAGAGCAAAATTCCTATATTTTATCAGAACTGAGTATTAATTTCAAGAAAAATGTGATAAATTAAGGTGCATATTATAATTGCAGAGTGACTACCAAGTAATTTTTAAAACACTATAAAAATTAAAATTTACAGAATAAGTCCTTACACTAAAAATCATTTAACCCACATAATAAAAGACAGTAAAATGAAATGGAAGAACAAAAACAGGACACAGAAATGACAAATGTTAACCTCATCATATGTTGTATCACATGTTAATGGTGTAAAATTAACTCAACCAAAAGGCAATTTATTGGAGCTGGGCACGGTGGCACATGCCTATAATCCCAGCAGCTCAGGAGGCTGAGGCAGGAGGATCCTGAGTTCAAAATCAGCCTCAAAACTGAGCAAGACCCTGTCTCAAAATAAAAATTAAAAGGGCTGGGGATGTGGCTCAGTGGTTAAGCACCCCTGGGTTCAATCCCCTGTAGGGGGGACAGGCCAATTACTGCCACATGACACTATAAATGCAACAACCAGCTGTATGTTCTTTTAAATTCAAATAAACAAATAAATTTAAAAATGGAAAAAACATGCCATACAAACAAAAATCATAAAAAACCGGAGTGACTACACAAATATAAGACAGAATAAACACACACCTATCAACACAGCATCAAAATACATGAAACAAAAGCTGGGCATGGTGGCACACATCTATATTCCAGCTACTCTGGAGGCTAAGGCATGAGGATTCCAAGTTTAAGGCCAATGTGGGCAACTTAAGTGAGATCGTCCACAAAAATGGCTGTGGTGTATAGCTTAGTGATAGCATGCACGAGACCCTGGGTTCAATCCCCAGTCAAAAAGAAAAAAAAAAAAGTGACATAATTAAATAAATAGATTTTTTTCAACAAAAATTCTTGGTGCCAGGCACTGTGGCACATGCCCATAATCTCAGCAACTGAGGAGGCTGAGGCAGAAGGATCACAAGTTCATGGTCAGCCTTAGCAACTAAGCAAGAACCTGTTTCAAATTAGAAAAATCTTTAAAGAGCTGGGGATGTGCACCAGTGGTAGAGTGCTTGAATGAGGCTCTGGGCCCAATGCCCAAACCCCCCCACCCCCCCCCAAAAAATCAAATTAGGTAACTAAAAATGGACAATTCCTAGGAAGTCAAAATTTACAATGGTTTACAATGAACTCAAGAAACAGAAAATCTGAAAAGAATCCATAACAAATAATTGAAAAAATGATTAAAAAATCTTAACAACTGCCAGGCACATATCTAAAATCCTAACAACCCAGGAGACTGAGGAAAGATGATCTCAAGTTTGAGGCCAGCCTCGGCAACTTATCAAGGCCCTAAGCAACTTAGCAAAACCCTATCTCAAGATAAAAAAATCAAAAGGGCTGGGATGTGGCTCATTGGTTAAGCACCCTATGGGTTCAATCCCTGGTTCCAAAAAAGAAAAAACTGCAATGAAAAGATCAGGCCTAAAGTAATTCACTAGTAAACCTAATCAATTATAAGAACACCTGTTTTCACAAAAAATTCAGAAAACAGAGGAAGAGGGAATATTTCCCAAACCATTTTATAGAGTCTATATTAACCTAAAATCAGACAGAAACACAATGATAGAAGAAAACAACAGCAACACAGGGATGGGAGTATATATATATCACTCAGTGCTAAAACACTTGCCTCTAGCATATTTGAGGGCCTACATTCATAAGGCAAAAACAGAAACAAAAACAAAAACAAGGGCTGGGATTACAGCTTGGTGGTAGAGTGCTCGCCTCACATGTGGAAGGCACTGGATTCGATCCTCAGCACCACATGAAAATAAATTAAAGGTACTGTGTCAATCTACAACTAAAAAAATTTTAAAATACAAAAAATTTCCTAAATACACATTCAAAGACCTCAAAAAAAAAATATTGTCAACACAGCAACATATATGATTATAATATGTGTGATTACATACTACGACAAATTGGAATACAAACTGAATGCCCAGAAATTAATTAAACGAATAAAGCATTCTAACAGATGAAAGACCAAAAAAAAGAAAAAAAACATTTAATAAATATTTAGAACAAGGGAACTGGGGAAGTCTCAGTAGTAGAGTGCTTGCCTGGCATGTGTGAGGCCCTGGATTTGATCCCTAGCACATAAAAAAAAAAAAAAAAAGAGAGAGAGAGACAAAATCTGGCACCCATTCCTGGACAAAAGATTCTCAATAAACTACAAACAGAAGAGAACTTGCCTAATAAAGAACATCTATCAAAAACTTATCACTAATATCAACAGTGGCAGACTGAACATATTACCCCTAAAATGGAAAAGGCAGAAAATATTTGTGCTCTCCTAGTTTTTATTCTACTGGAGGACTTACCAAGAGCAATAAGACAAAAGAAAGAAAGAAAACTTTATTCAACAATAACATAGTCCTGTATGTGAAAAAAACTAAAGAATCCACACCACATCAGAAAACAGAAAAAGTTTAAAACTAATCAAAAAAATTAATAAAATAGTTCTAATCACAATAGCATCAAAAAGAATAAAATATATAAAAATACATTTTTGAAAAGTAGCAAAGTTATACACTTTGCACACAGAAATTAAAAGATAATCTAAACATCCAGGTATGGTGATGCACACCTATAATCCTAGTGGCTCAGGAGGCTGAGGTAGGAAGATGGGGAGTTCACAGCCAACCTCAGCAACTTAGAAAGGCCCTGTTTCTAAGTAAAATACAGAAAATATAGCTAGGGACGTGGCTCAGCGGTTAAGTGCTCCTGGGTTCAGTCCCTGGTACCAAAAAAAAAAAAAAAGAAAAGAAAGCCATTCAACATTTACATACTGGAAGACTCAACACCATTAAGAAAACTGTTAAGTAGGGCTGGGAGTGCAGGTCAGTGGTACAGCACTTGCCCAGCATGCATGAGGCCCTGGGTTCCATCCCTCACACCAGGGGGTGGCATTAGGGTGGTGATAATAATTTGTTAAAACCAAGACACACTGGCACAAGTCTGTAACCCCTGTGAATAGGGAAGCTGAGGCAGGAGGACTGCATGTTTGGGGCGAGCCTGGGCAACTTATTGAGACCCTGTATCAAAATATTAGGGTTGGGGATGTAGCTCAGTGGTACAATGGCCTTGAGTTCAATCCTGTTTATCATGAAAAAATAAAAATTTTAAAAATATTAGAAACCAGCTGAGTGCGGTGGCGCACGCTTGTAATCCCAGCACTCTGGAAGCCGAGGCAGAAGGATTGTGAGCTCAAAGCCAGCCTCAGCAAAAGTGAGGTGCTAAGCAACTCAGTGAGACCCTGTCTCTAAATAGAATACAAAATAGGACTGGGGATGTGGCTCAGTGGTCAAGTGCCTCTGGGTTCAATCCCAGTACTAAAAAAAAATTAGAAACCAAGCACACTGGAAGAAAAATTTGCAAGTTATATATGAGATCAAAGATGAAGATCTACACTATGTAAAGGATTTACAACTCAGTAAGATAACAACCCAATTAAAAATGGGCAAATGATCTGAACAGACTTCTATCAAAGGAGTTATATGAATGGTACATGTGGGCATATGAAAAAATACTGAACACCATTAGTTACTAAGAAAATGCAAATTAAAATCACAATGAAAAACCACCACAAACTCACTAAAATGACTATAACCAAAAGGACACACAATACCAAGTGTTGGTGAGGACATGGAAGAACAGGAACCTGTGAAATGGTATAGCCACTTTGGAAAACAGTTTGGCAGTTTCTTAAAAAGGTAAACATAAACTTACCATATGACCCAGCAATTCCACTCCCAGGTATCTACCCAAGAGAAATGAAAACATATGTCCACACAGAGACATGTTTGCAAATGTTCACAGCAACATTATTCATAATAGCAAAAAGAATGGAAACACAACTGCCCATCAATGGGTGTGTGGATAAACAAATTGCGATATCCACTTGATGGAACATATGACTCACAATATAAAGGAAAATAAGTTCTTGACACTCACAATGACAAGGATAAATCTCAAATTATGCTACGTAAAAAAATGTCCAGAGCTAGGGTGGTGGCTTAGCTGTAGAGCACTTGCCTAGCATGTACCAGGTGCTGGGTTTGATCCTAAGCATCAAATAAAAATAAAGGTCCACAACTAAAAAATATATTTTAAAAATAAAGATTATTTATAGGAAATGTCTATAAAAGACAAATCAACAGAGACAGAAAGCAGATCAGTGGAGTCCTGAGGCTGGAGGAGAGAACAGGAGCTAATTGCCAAAAGGCTAGTTTTTGGCAGGTGATGGCAATGCATTAACACTGATGTGTGGTGATGATTGCACAACTGTAAATGTATGAAGAAACATTTCTAATGGGTACATTTTGTAGTATGTAAGTCATAGTTAAAAATTCATAACAAAATGTTATTGACCCGAGACTTATTAGAATATATATATTTTTTAAAAACCTGAACATGACAGGCGACTCTCAGAAGATTGCAGTGGATATAAAAACAGAATATATCCATTTTTAAGTAGCATAAGGCAATGGGGAAGGGATATAATAAATGGCACACTAACTGACTTAATACTCAGAGTGGGGGAAGAAATCAGAGTTCCACTGCGTACCCTATAGCTGGTAAATTCCAGATAACCTGAGGAGGAAAACAAAAACTCAACAAGGAAGGGTGACAGCAGGACGAGCCAAAAGAAACATATGATGAACATGGAGCTGGTGTCAGGCGGAGACTAAATATATATAAGGAGTGCATAAAATTCATAGTTAAAACACACTCACAACTGATTAGAAATGAGCAAGCAAAGAAGACCATTCAGGGATGTTGACTGAGCACTTGAACTGTGGCTAGTGCAATAAAGTGGATTTAAATTTTATATAATGATTAATTTAACTTCAAGTGGAAATAGTCAATGTGGTATGAAGGTACCACATGGGTCCAGCGCAGATCTAGAGCATCAAGTTTCAGCTCAGCTGGGGCCTCAGCTGCCCCCTGCCCCATAAGGTTTCCCACCAGTGAAGGTCACGGCGCACAGGGTGACATACACACACACAAGGTAGAAGGACCCACTACTGAGAACTGAGGGTCTTGAAAGCCAGGAAGTGGACTCTTACCTCCTCCTCTTCTTCCGAGCCACTTTCCTCACTATCGGATCTTGGAGCTACCTCATACCTAGAAAAAACAGTATTTTAACATAAAACCTCCTCAGAACTTGCAGAATTTACATTCCCCGACAATGATATCCAAATGCAAGCAAAATAACCCTAGCTATCAACATCTAAAGGGAGCTCTCTGTTGCCTTAGTAACCTGGCTGCATCAGGAATGCGAAGTCCAACTTACCCTGGGTTCATCTCAAGCCAGGCCTCCAACTGCCCAGCTTTTGGGGCATCTGTGCCTGTGAGGATCTTCCCACTCTCCACGTGGATGACTTTCACAGGGAGGTCACTCATCTGGCTGGTCTCATCCAGAGGCTGAAAGAGAATTTACCACATGAACTGAGGTTCCCTGGGCTCCATCCCTGAGGCACCCAGAGGGAACAGGACTAATTGTGACCAACTGAGAAAGGAATCTCTCAACCTCACACCCAGAAAAGGTTGGAGAAACATGGCTGTTGATAGAAAAAAAATGGGCGAATTATACAATCAGCCCTCTGTGTCCACAGGTTCTGCATTCAACCAACCCATATTTGGATGGGAAATATTTTAAATATTATTTAAAATTTTTGTTTCTAGCCAGGCGTGGTGGCACACACCTTTAATCCCAGTGACTCAGGAGGTCAAAGTAGGAGGATCCCAAGATTGAGACCAGCCTTAGCAACTCAGTGAGTCTCTAAGCAACTGAATAAGACTGTCTCAGAACAAAAAGATCAAAAGGGCTGGAGATGTGATTTAGGGGTTAAGTACCCCTGAATTCAATTCCCACTACCAAAAAAATAAAAATAAATAAATAAATTTAGAAAATTTTTGTTTCTAGACCAGTGTAGTGATACATGATTACAATCCCAAGAACCTGGGAGACCGAGGCAAGAGGATCAAGTTTTGAGGCCAGCCTCAGCAACTTGAGAGACTCTAAGCAACTTAATGAGACCCTGTCTCAAAATAAAAAGGGCTGGAGATGTAGAGATGTAGCTCAGTAGTAGAGTGCCCTTGGGTTCAATCCCCAATACCAATAAATAAACAAACAAACAAATTTTCCCATAGCAACAAAGACAGAATTCCTCATTTGAAGCTATTAACTTTAGATGAATGCTTTCTTCCTTTTCAGTTCCTCATTATTTCCCAAAGAAAACCTCCAGGATAAGAATGAAGCTCTTGGTATACCTATTTTTCAAAATGGTGCACTCATGGAGTTGGGGCTGTGGCTCAGTGGTAACACACTTGCCTGGCATGTGTGAGGCACTGGGTTCAATTCTCAGCACCACTATAAATAAATAAAATAAATAAAGGTCTCTCAACAACTACAAAAATATTTTTAAAAAATAAAAATAAAATGGTACGGACTGGGGATGTGGCTCAAGCAGTAACGCGCTCGCCTGGCATGCGCGGGGCACTGGGTTCGATCCTCAACACCACATAAAAATAAAATAAAGATGTTGTGTCTACTGAAAACTGAAAAATAAATATTAAAAAAAAAAGTTCTCTTTCTTTAAAAAAAATAAATTAATTAAAATAAAATGGTGCACTCACTGTCAACACCATCTGTATTCCGAGGAATATCATCTCCATGCACATGAAAAACTCACCCAGAGCAGCCCACCTCTGCCTAAGCAATGGGCTCTACAGATTAACTCAACCAGGAACTCTGAATACTGAATATGTCAAAATTCTGACTGATGTGCCCTGGGGAGAGGCTTGGCCATGTCAATTTTTTAAAGCTACCTAGATGACGGAAAGCACAGCCAAGGCTGAGAACAAAGAAAATCCCCACACAGCATCCTGTGACAGACATGAACAGGGGAGTGCCACAGCAACAACTCAATAGAACTCTTTCAGGTGAAATCGTTTCAGAGAATTCTGTCTTTGGTAACTCGCAACAGTCATTCACTTCTGGGAGACTGGTCTGTAGAAAAAACATGCATCTGCTGAAGACTCAATTTTGTCTCTCCAAAATCTCTACACTGAAGCCCTAACACCTAAGACAACAGTGCTGGGAGACAGAGCCCATTGGCCATAATCAAATCAGATGAAATCATGAATGCAGCCCACTCATGATGGGATTAGTGCTCTCATATGTGACACCAAGAGGTAGGGGCTGTAACTCCGTGGTAGACACATGTTAGCACACATCAGGCTCTGGGAGTCACTCCCAACACCTGGAAAGAAAAAAAAAAATGAGAAGGTACAACTGTGTATGGTGTCCAGTTACTCTGGGAGGCTGAGGCAGGGGATCATTTAAGCCCACAAGTTCAAGACCAGCCTGGGCAACATAGAAAAACCATGCCTCAAACAAAACAAACAAAAATACACAAGAGATTTCTTCTACTCTCCCCATCCACACCACAATCCCCAATGTGAGAATAGCAATGGCCACCCATTACCCAGGAAAGGAGCCCTCACCAACAATTAACAATGTGAACACTTTGATCTTTACTCCTAGCCTCTAGAATTGTGAGAAAATAAATGCCTGTTGTGTAATTCCCCAGTCTATCCTACTTTACTATGGCAACACAAGTTAACCATGACAGCATGAAAATACAATGGACAAGCCAGGTGTAGTGGAAGACACCTGAAGTCCCAGCTACTCAGGAGGCTGAGGCAGGAGAATTATAAATTCAAGGCCAGCCTACACAGCACAAAATATAAAAAGACAAAAAACATAATGGACAATGATGCCAACAGATTAATGTGCAACAGGATGGAAGAAGACAACTGAAAGTCCCTAGGGGAGAAGAGTTAAGCACGTGTGATACAGAACAGTTCAGAGCAGCACCTTTGCATCAGCTATGAACTGAAAGCAACCTTCTAAAAAGTTATTAATCTTGAGCTGGGGCTATAGCTCAGTTGGTAGAGTGCTTGCCTAGTGTGCACAAGGCCCTGGGTTCAATCCCCAGCACCACACACAAAAAAAGTTATTAATCTTAAAGACCAAAAAAACACACACATTAAAACAAAAACAGAGAGCCAGGTGTGTTGCTACTCAGGAGAATGGGACAGGAGGATCAAGAGTTCCAGGCCAATCTGGTCAATATGGCAAGACCCTGTCTCAAAATTTGAAAGACATGAAAAATAGAAGTACATGCCTCAATATGGAAAGTTGCCCAAAACACCTCCTAAATGAAAAAAGGTCTATGACTCACCAGCCTATGAGAGAGCTTGTTTCATGTGATCATTTTTTTCCTACAGGGAGTATGATTTTCAATTAAGCAGGTGGCAGCCATCTCTATCAGGGAACTTTAGAAAGGACAAGGTAAGCTAGGCACAGTGGTACACAGCTGTAATCCCAGAGCCTTGGGAGGCTGAAGCTGGAGGATTGGAAGTTCGATGTCAGCCACAGCAACTTAGTGAAACCCTGTATCAAACAAATTTTTAAAGAGACTGGGGATGTGGTTCAGTAGTAAAGCATCCCTTGGTTCAAACCCCGGACAAAGGGGGAAAAAAGTACATGAAGTCATCTGGAAAGACTTCTCAGATACAATTCTAGACAAGAATCAGAAACACTCAGGGGCCATACAAAGGAAGGGTACGAGGTAGCTATGGTGTAGTTCAGTGGAAGAGCATATTCTCTGTGCGCAGGACATCCTGGGTACAATCCCCAGCACAAGAAAAAGAAAAAAAGGCATGGAGAGGAAAAGTACAGCACAGCAAGCAAACACCCCAACAATGCACCATGGTTTCCCTCCCAGAAGGACTGAGAGGGATGGGAAATGCTCCCTTTGTTCATACCTTTTTTTTTTTTTTTAAGTTGTCAATTGACATATTTATTTCTTTATATGTGGTGCTGAGAACTGAACCCAGTGCCACATGCCAGGCAAGTGCTTTACCATTGGGCTACAATTCCAACACATTGTTCATCTTTTTATACATATTTTTTTCCCCAAATGAGCACATGGAATGAGAACGGTGGTAGGTAATTATCACGTGGGAAAGACAGGCAAGCAGGGATAGTGACCCCTCTTCAAGTGAGCCACTTCATACTGTTCTGACTTCTACAACCATATTCTAAATAAATAAATAAATCATGTGTGTAAAAAAATGAAACCAGTAAGAATGGAAGAAAGGGCTGGGGTTGTGGCTCAGTGGTAGAGCACTCACCTAGCATGTATGAGGCACTGGGTTCGATCCTCAGCACCACATAAAAATAAAATAAAGATATTTATATTATAACTTATAACTAAAAAATAAATATTAATAAAGAAAAAAAAAATAAAGAATGGAGGAAACTACCACTAATGGGGTCATGAGGGAAGAATTCCTCCCAAGTAACTTCTCAACAAAGCATCTAGAACATATCCTCTCAGGCTGAAGGATAATAAGCAAACACTAATGCTAGCTGGGAGACTTCTTCATAGACTACAGGTTAGTATGCTTTATGTGTATCCTAGAACTTAGTAAGTAAGGGTATCATGGCTGATGGTAGCCAGGTTACTGACTTCAGAAATAAGGAAAGGGTGAAGGAAAGAAATAACACTGAGGTAAGGGATTAGGATTGTAGGTATCAGGGTGATGGCATGTGGCAATTAAGTGCACACACATCTATTTCCTGAATCTAGCTGCTAAGAGAACCTAAGAGCCATTACAGCCACCAGCAATAAGCACACCCAAAGCAAGATTTGAATTCTATTTTTCTCTAATAAAATGAACCAGGACTCTAAGAAAAGAGACTGACTCAGGCAGGGCATGGGCAACGGAAGCAGCTTAGTTGAAGGACGCATACAAAGAATGATAGGGACATATCAAAAGAACACAGGAGCCAATATGAAGGGGATCATACTGGCCCAAATCAAATAATCAAAGTGAGTAATAGTAAAAGATTATAACCCATTAAATCAAACAAGGTATGGAGATGAGGCTCAGGTAAATAACTTGCTGAGCATATGCAAAGCCCCAGATTTGATCCCCGGTGCCCCACCAAAAAAAAATAATGATGATGATAATGATGGCGATGAAATCTAAAACATAAAATAAAAATCCATAAAATTATGTATACCAAGGGTTATCAGACTATGGCCCCTAGACCAAATGGGAGAGAAGATGCAGCTTTATTTATGGAGAAAGGCAACTAATGAATGCACAGAAATGATGGGGTAACTTTCATCGCAAAAACCAATGCAGGGCTGAGTGGTGGTTCAGTGATACAGCGCTTGTCTAGCACATGTGAGGCATTGGGTTTGATCCTCAGCACCACATAAAAATGAAATAAACATATTGTGTCCACTTACAACCAAAAAATAAATATTAAAAAAAACAAAAAAAAAACAATGCAGCATGAAAAAGTTGGAGAGCTAAAATATATTCACATAGTCTCTAGTACCACAAGGTACTTACTGACTACTGGAAAAGCAAAATAAATTTATAACAGAGGTAGACAGCAAATGATCAGGGTCAATGTCATCTGTGATATTACAAACCTATGCAACACATTTTCAACATAATGCACAGAGGAGGACAAAGGGTTACTTTTGAGGTCTTCTTGCCAAAAACACATAAGCATCTAGTAACAAGAAAACATCAAACCCAAACTGAGTACCACCAAATGAAATACCAGCCTGTGCTTTTCAGAAAATCAAGGTCATGAAGGTCATAGAAAAAGCAAAGAGAGGTTCAAGATCTAAGCAGACTAATAAGAGATCTCTAGTAAGTGCCATCGGGGGCTTTTTGTTATTGGGAAGGGTGTTGGAGGGATATGGGGGAAATCATAATGCAAAGGTGTGTATGTAAGATGAGACTATCACATCAACATTATAACTACCAGGGTGCAAGATGGAAGAGAATGACCTTGCCTTTGGGAAGTAACACCAAAATCAGGGAAGTGAAGGGCTGTCAGCATGTACCTTACTCTCAAACTGTTTAGGAAAGAAGACAGGTGAAAACAACAAAGTAAAAAATCTATATACAAATAAGGCAGGACAGGAGTTGCACAAAAACGGGGTTTGGTGGGGAGGGGAAATAGGCCTAGCTAGGCACAGTGGTGCACGCCTGTAATCCCTGCAACTCAGGAGGCTGAGGCAGGAGGATTTCAAGTTTGAGGCCAGCCTCAGCAACTTAGCAAAGCTCTAAGCAACTTAGTGATACTCTGGCTCAAAATAATAAAAAAATAAAAAGGGTTGGGGATATAGCTCAGTGGCAAAGTACCCCTAGATTCAATTCCCAGTACCAAAAAAAAGAAAAAAGGGGAAAAAAAAGGTCTGGAAACAAACACACCCAGTAAGTGGGATGAAAGTGATGTACACACTGGATTCTTATAAATGCTCATTATATATGGCTTTTGTGATTTACAAAGAAAAGATTTTGGAGACAGGATGCATTTTGGTGACAGAGCACTTGCCTAGCATAAAGCACAGGGTTCAGGAAAAATATAAATTTAGAAAATCAATAATACTTTTAAAAATAAACAAAGACTTCTGGGCTAGGGATAGAGCTCAGTAATATAGCATTTGGAGGCTAACACACACGAACCCTGAATTCCATAACCAGAATTTCTAGAAAATTATACAGACCCACACTGCAGGGCTGTTGGCATTTCCATAAGAAATCCCTGCTTCCTCACCTCGCCATCCGGTCCAATTGCAGGTGTCTGCCCTTCAGCATTTTCTGCCTTCTGGAAGTAAAGAGAGACATAGGTGACCCCACAGGCTAAGGCCACCCATATAGACACTCTTCCAGACAGGGCCCAGCGCACCTTCTTTTTCTTTTTCTTCTTTTTCTCCTTGGCAACCTGGGC
This sequence comes from Marmota flaviventris, assembly GCF_047511675.1. Taxonomy (NCBI): domain Eukaryota; kingdom Metazoa; phylum Chordata; class Mammalia; order Rodentia; family Sciuridae; genus Marmota; species Marmota flaviventris. The sequence continues at coordinate 211,389,890 of NC_092498.1, forward strand.
AGCCTTATGCTGCCGTACCAGCTCTGTGAGGTTGGCCACATACTCGTCTGTCTGCTGCAAAAGGTAGGCCAAGCGCTTGTCCTTCTTCTGGTCGATGAGTTTGCGGTAGCCCTCCTCATCTTCAGCCTAAGAAGTGTGGGATTGTGACACTGGTTTGTAGGACCTGCACATCTGCTTGGCCTCCAGCAAACCCAGGGGCAAGAGCCCCACTGGGGGTTTCATTAACCAGCAACCCGCAGAACATTTCAGAGCAGTTGGCTCTGATCCCACCCTGCTTCAAAGGCATCAGCTCCCCCTTCAGTATCTCCTCAACACATACCTAGTGCTAGACCCCAAAGCAGACATGGACCTGCCACAAGCCACTCAGAGAGACCACAACCAAGTCCTGTCCTCTCAGTCTAGAAAACACATCCCAAATCTAAACCCTCTCTAAGCTACATCATTGCCACAAAACCCCACAGCAATCCCCTCTCCTTTCTGAGACCACTTCAACCTGGAGCTGAAGCGCTCCTGGAGCATTCCCTTATGTTCAGAATTAATTTCCAGTCCTAGCAATGGCCTGCAGGTCCCATGGGCCCACATGGCTCGCCCTTGCAAGCTCTTGACCTCACTTCCTGCCCCAATACAGCAACATTTCACAGACACAGGGCCACTTCTTCTATCTTGTACTTGGCTGTCTGCCACTTCTGCCCTCTCTTTCTGGGGGTCCTTCCTGCACATCTCTGCAGGGTCATGCTCACCCTTTGAGCCTCTGTTCTAAGGCCTTCTCATTCCCCTTCTCTGTTCTCTGCACTGTCTTTTCATCATTCCAAACTAGCATATTCATTTCATTCAAAAAACTAACTCTCTCAAGTGCCCATACCACCCAAGAGGGCAGGGACTATGTCCTGTTCCCCCGTGTATCCTCTGTACTCTCAGCAGTGCCTGGAAGAGTGGGCCAGCAATGTCTGCCCAACTAGTGACTCATTCATAAACAGTCAGACACGTTTATTCTGAAGGTAAAGAGTGTGGACTGCATCTTCTGCGGCTCTCACTCAACCTAAGGCAGAGAGCACCAGCTCCTTCTCTCCGGAGACATAGGACAGTCAGTGAACAAGCCCTAAGACCATGTTAGCCACTCTGATGGCCAGAGGGACCAGAAGATCTGAGCCCAGGACTCGCTCCCTCCCAAACCCAAGCCCCAACTCTAATCCAAGCAGCAGAATGCCTAGCATGATCCTGGGTTAACAGGCTGCTGGTACCCGAAACACTCAAAGCACACAAGGGACCAAAAGCAAGAAAACAGAACTCTTACCATGAGCCTCCGCATTCTTTCCTTCTCAATTCGTTCGTTTTCTTTCTTCTGCTCTCGCTCTGTGTTGGCATGGTATGTGGCTACTGCCTTAGTGAGTTTCTGGATTTTGCCTGTGACTGATCTGTGATATTCTTTAAAATCCTTGGCATGCTGAAGAATGCTATTGAGGTATTCCTGAAGAGACATGTGCAAAAGAAGACTGAACACTCAACGGAAGTCATCACAATGTCACCCAGAGTCAGACAGGACTCTGTAGGCAGTTCGTTTACAAAAGCTGGGCATGGCCAGGCGCAGTGGAGCACGCCTGTGATCCCAGCATTTCGGGAGGCTGAGATAAGAGGATTGCGAGTTCAAAGCCAACCTCAGCAACAGCAAGGCACTGAGCAACTCAATAAGACCCTGTCTCTAAATAAAATACAAAAAAAGGCTGGGAATATGGCTCAGTGTCTGAGCACCCCTGAGTTCAATCCCTGGTACCAAAAAAAAAACCCTCCTCAAAATAAAAAAAATAGAAAGGCCTGGGAATGTAGCTCAGTGATGAACTGCTATTTTATCTTGAAAAAGATAATAAAAATTTCCCCAGCATTGCAAAATAAACAAGAAAAACAGATTATGTGTAAATTTCATACAAAAGTTTTTAGCTTTTAACTAGCTTTTAATTCATGAATACACAAAAAAGGGAATTGTGTATTCAAATTGCAAATAATAAAAAGTTGGGCTGGGGATGTGGCTCAAGCGGTAGCGCGCTTGCCTGGCATGTGTGCGGCCCGGGTTCGATCCTCAGCACCACATACAAACAAAGATGTTGTATCCGCCGAAAACTAAAAAAAATAAACATTAAAATTCTCTCTCTCTCTGTCTCTCTCTAAAAAAAAAAAAGTTAACAGTAGGGCTGGGGTTGTGGCTCAGTGGTTGTTTGAGCGCTTGCCCTTGCACACATGAGGCACTGGGTTCGACCCTCAGGATGCATAAATAAATAAATAAATAGATAGATAGATAGATAGATAGATGATATTGTGTTCATCTATAACTAAAAAAATTTTTTTAAAGAAGTTAAGAGTAGTTAACACTGAATATTAAAAGATATCAGAAATACATGTTCGTTATTTAAAAACTTCAGGAAATATCAATGAGCAACAAAATGCACAGAATTAGCTCCAAATCCTCTCCGATGAGGACTTTAGACTGCTTAGCGGACCTCGTAAAGTCATGTCAGGCTCTCATTTGCTCAGCACGCTCTGTGGCTCTCACCCCACGCCAAGCAAAAGTCAAAGTCTTCTCCATGGTCACAGACCCTATACCGTCTGCCTTGTCACCTCCTTGCCTTCACCTCTTCAGCTCTCCCTGTCATTCACTCCACTCCAGCTAAACTGGGATCCTGGCTTCTCAAAGAAAACAGAGGCACATTCTAGCCCCAGGGCGTTTTCATCTGCCCCTGTATCTGGACTGCTCTCTGCCCATATGTCCCTGTGACTCCCTCCTTTGGGTCTCTCTGTTCAGATCTCACTTTCCCAGAGAAACTTCCCTGATCATGTCTTCCTCACTCTTTCCTTGCTGTAATTTCCTCAGATCCTACACCTTCACAATGGGATACAGGGATTTCATTATTGCCCATCCCCTCCCTGTGGCTCGGTTTTGTCCACCAGTGTATTCTCAGTGCCTAGGAGACTGGTAAAATGAACAGAAAAGACTAGTTAGTGTCTAGAAACAAAACATATAAGGTCCCATCCTGGTGCAAGCTGTAATGAGCAGGCACCCAGGCAGCCCAGGAACTGCCTGGAACTAACCTGGTGCTTCTGGCGGCGTTTGCGCTCCTGCTCAATCTTCTGCTGTTTCTCTAGCTTCTCAGTGATGCGGGCCTCTCGCAGGGACTGACGCTTGCTGCGCTTGTAGGCCTTGGCATTAAGGGCCGTCTCCAAGGCTGTGTCCCTCCGCATGCACACCACAACCTCCTGGCGTAGCTTCAGGGAGGAAGAAGAAACACTGACACTGAGGAAGATACCTCTACTGTGCCCACAGTGAAATATATAATTGCCGATCATATACAAGGCAGGCGATGCTGCCTCCCAAAGGATCCTAATTAACTGCCTTATGCACCCATGGGTGGTGCAGGCAAGAGCAGAAGGTGAGCATTCTGCACACCTGGTCAGAGAATCTTCTTGTGCCTCATGTCTCCAGCTGGTCTTCCCACAACACAACACAATTCCTTATGAAACACTGGAGAGTCACTCCACTCTCCTGCTTCTGTGGGCAACTGGAGCTTAGGGAAGGCCCACACTTGCATATTATGTGAGCAGCACTGCCCTACCATGGAACAAGACACAAGGAGAGGGTAAGACAGTGGGTAAATATATGCAGGTTGGCATGGCTGCCTAAACTATACAGGTACTCTGGATGATAGTCCCGCAAGAAGTTTTTGGGGTCTCAGCATGACAGGTGGTGGGAAAGGCCTATTCCTTAGATCCAGGACCACACTGGAACTTACCTGTCTCTGGAAGTTAAGCAGCCTGAGGGCCTTGAGCTCAATGGTCGCTTTGGTTCTCAAATCCCCGGCCAGGGACCCGGGGAGATTTTCAAGTTCCTGAATTCGGTGTGCAATGCGAGCCTGCAGCCTAGGCACAAAGAAAGGGAAAAAAAGGATAGGTGGTAAGAGGGACTATATTTATAAGAAGCCACCTGGTGCCTGTCTTTAAAGCCAGAGCTTCTGAAGACTATCTCTCAAGACAGACAGACCTGGCTCTGAGACATGAACTCCCTCAAAAAGGATGCCAGCCAAAAGATAGAACAGAGAAGGCAGCCAGAAAGTTTCTTAGGACCAGGCCACATAAACCACAAAAATCAAGACACCTACTGGCTGGCTCATGGCATATTAGTAGTGAATTTCTGGCATCAGACTAATCAGAATCTGTCCCTACCCTGGCATGGATGAGACATGGGGCCTCAGAAATCCACTGAGCCAGAAAATGTTCAACATCACTACAATTAGAGAAATGCAAATTAAAACTATATTGAGACTTCATTTCACCCCAGTCAGAATGGCAATTATAAAAAATACAATAAATGTTGGCAAGGATGTAGGGGAAAGGTACAATCATACACTGCTGGTGGGATGGCAAATTGGTACAACCACTCTGAAAAGCAGTATGGAGATTCCTCAGAAAACTTGGAATGAAACCCCCATTTGACCCAGTTATCCTACTCCTCAGCATACACCCAAAGGACTTAAAATCAACACACAATAGTGACACAGCCACATCAATGTTTACAGCAGATCAATTCACAATAGCTAAGCTATGAAACCAACCTTAGTACCATTCAACAGATAAATGCATAAAGAAAATATGGTGCATATACATAATGTATGGCTGGAATACTACCCAGCCATAAAGAAGAACGAAACTAGGGCATTTGCTGGTAAATGGATGGAACTGGAGACTATCATGAAATAAGCCAATCCCCAAAAACCAAAAGCCAAATGTTCTGATATGCAGATGTGGACTCCAATGGCGGTGGGTAGGGGGCGGGTTAACTAGATTGGGGAGTAGGGGCAGATGGGAATGGGAAAGAGAGTAGAATTAATAGGAGATAACTTTTCTATGGTTATATATGTATGCACGAACAGGGCTAGGGTTGTAGCTCAGTGTTAGAGCACTTGCCTAGTGCATGGGAGGTACTGAATTCAATTCTCAGCACTACAAATAAATAAATAAAATAAATGTCCACTGACAACTAAAAATCATATATGTTTTAAAGAAGAGCCAGGCTCAGTGCCACATGTCTGTAATCCCAGCAACTTAGGAGGCTGAGGCAGGAGGATCGCCAATTGAAAGCCAGCCTCAGCAAAAGCGAGGTGCTAAGCAACCCAGTGAGACCCTGTCTCTAAATAAAATACAAAATAGAGCCGGGATGTGGCTCAGCGGTCAAGTGCCCCTGAGTTTAATTCCCAGTACCAAAAAATAAAATCACAACCAGTATAACTCCACATCATGAACAACTACAAAAATGGAAAGTTGTACTCCATATATTTTCTGCTGTCATGTATTTAAAAAAAATAGTTCCGGGGCTGGGGTTGTGGCTCAGTGGTAGAGCACTTGCCTCGTACTCTGGGTTCGATTCTTAGCATCACATTAAAAAAATAAATAAATAAATAACAAGTGAAATAAAGGTGTTGTGTCCAACTACAACTAAAAAATAAAATTTAAAAAAAAAATAGTTCCAAGGCTTCTAATCAAATCAAAATAAAAACAAAAGTACGCGCACGCGCGCGCGCACACACACACACACACACACACACACACAGAAATCTATATCTCTTGAGCCAGGCTGGGGTTGTGGCTCAGTGTTAGAGCGCTTGCCTCACAAGTGTGAGACATTGGGTTCAATACTCAGCATCACATAAAAATAAATAAATAAATAAAGGCATTGGTTGTGTCCATCTACACCTAAAAAATAAACATTTTTAAAAAATAAAAATAAATTTTAAAAAAGGTATCATGTCCATCTACAACTAAAAATATAAGAAATCTGTTGAGCCTATTAACCTCACTGTCCTCATCCATAAACTAAGGACACCCCTGAGAGTAATCTACAGGCTTGATTTGAAGGTTAAATGAAACAATCCTCTTGCTCAGTCTTTCACACACTTATTTACAGAGCACCTACTATGCTGCATCAATCTTTTAGGGTATGGAGTCTCAGCACTGAATGAGACCATCAAGGTTGTTGCTCCCGTCGAGCTTGCCATCTCATTGGGAAGAAAGGCCAAAAGGGATAAAAAAATAAATAGTAGACTGGGAATATGATTCAGCTGTGACTCAGTGCTTGCCGAAGATGGAAGGCCATAGTTTTCATCCTTAGCACTAGGGCAGAGGAGGGAGAGGAGTAAATCCTGCCACTAATTCCAGAGTGGCTAGTGCTTGGAGGAAAGGCCTGGAGTGAGGGGGACTGGGAAGAGCTTCTATACAAAGGGAGACCTCAATGGCCACATGGGGACAAAAGTGGGAAGCCACTTTTGTGGTCTGAACCTGAGAAATGGATGTAAATCAACTGTAAGGACTTACACTGCTATGTTGAAGGAGGCGCTGCAAAACTGGAAGGCTGGGAGGCTCCTGGGGGAGTTGGGCAAAGCTATCACCACTCCAGTGACTCTCAGGATGGGGAACCACACCTTAGCCAATCAAAGTGGAGCCAGTGGGCTACGTCTCACCTGTATTCCCGCTCCTGCAGGATCTCCACAGGGTCTAGGCCCCTGGGCTTCTGGATGGGGGTGATGCGGCTCTGCTTCTGGTGCAATGGCACCAAGGGTGCGGGCTGGGCTGGCTGCCCTGGGGACTGTGTCTGAGGTGGCATCACAGGTGAGGCAGCAGGTGGAACAGCAGGGGGCGCAGGCGAAGGGCGTCCTGTCGGCTGCGGGGGGATCAGTTTCTGAGGGGTGCTTGTGGGGGCAGCAGCATTCGCCATGGGTCCTGGGGAGAGGCGAGCAGGATGGGGACATGTTGAGCCAGGGACAATTCTTCAGTGAAAATGCAAAGCCTGCCAGCTTTGCAAAGCTTGCCACATGGGAACAGACCAACCTCTCCCCACCTCCTTCCTCTCACCCACCAAATGCCACCCTGCTTCTCACCCAGGCATCTGCCTCCCTCCTGCCTCGAGGATCATCTCTCTTCCTGATCTCAACTCCGCTCCCTGACCCCAGTCTTCACTCACCCACATCTTTCTGGCCTCTGGCCTCTAAGGACCCACATTTTCTTGTCTTTCCTCTACAATAGTCCCCCCTCTCATCAGCAGCTTCTCTTTCTGCTATTTTAGTTACCCTCAGTCAACCACAGTCTGAAATATCATGTGAAAAATTCCAGAAACAAACAACTCATTAATTTAAAATTGTAACCTGTCCTGAGCAGTCACATCACATCATTTGCCTCCCTCCATCTTATCACCACACATCATCACAAAGAGTGAGGACAATATACCAGTGTTGTTTTTTGCAGCACTGGGGATTGAATCCAGGGTCTCCTGCATGCTAAGAACGTGCTCTAGAATTAAACCATATCCCCAGCCCAAGTATTTTTATTTTTTTATGGCACTGGGGATTGAATTCAAGGGTATTTTACTGTGAGCTCCATCTTTAGTTAATTAGTTTGTTTGTTTGTTTGTTTATTGGTAACAGGGATTGAATAATAGGGGCACTTAACCACTGAGACACATCCCCAGCCCTTTTTAGGTTTTATTTATTTTTATTTATTTATTTTTTAAATATTATTTATTTTTAGTTTTTCGGCAGACACAACATCTTTGTTTGTATGTGGTGCTGAGGATCGAACCTGGGCCGCACGCATGCCAGGCGATGCGCTACCACTTGAGCCACATCCCCAGCCCCCTTTTTAGGTTTTATTTTGAGACAAAATCTCACTAAGTTGCATAGGGCCTCTCTAAGGTGCTGAGGCTGGATTTGAACTTGTGATCCTTCTGCTTCAGCCTCATAAGTCACTGGGATAACAGGTGTGTGCCACTGTGATCAGGTTAATTTTATTTTAGGATCTCACTAAGTTTCCCAGGATGGACTTGAACTTGCCATCCTCCTACCTTAGCCTCTTGAGCCAATGGGGTTACAGGCACACATCATTACACCTAGCTAGTAAGATAATTTTAGAGACAAAGACCTTATTCACACCTTTTACTACTGTGTGCTGTTATAATTGTTCCATTTTATTGCTAGCTGTCTCTCATCTCTGTGACTAATTTATAAATTAAACTTTGTCACCAGTATTCATGTTAAGTAAAAAATAACTAAGAGTGGTGTCACAAATTTGTAATCCCAGCTATTTGAGAGGCTGAGACAGGAGGATCACAAGTTCAAGGTCAGCTTCAGCAATTTAGGAAGGCCCTGTCAAAATAGTTAAGTAAATAAGTAAATAAAGGCAAAAAGTAAAAAAAGGCTGGGAGTGTAGGTCAGTGGTAAAGAACCTCTGGGTTCAATCCCCAGTTCCCCAGTACTACAAAAGAAATGGGGAGGGAGGCACCAAGAAAAAAAGAAAAGGATGAGAGATTGGTTTGGGCCTATCCATGGTAGCTAACAACCACTGGGGATCTTGGAACGAATATATCCTCCATGGAAAAGTGGGAACCACTACACTCTACTTCAAAGTGAATTCAATTTTAGTGACTAGTTCTTTGATGAACATCAATACACCTCAGACTCTAAGATGGCTGCAAATGAATCCATCTTACCCACTATATCTATCCCAAACATATATGGACCCTGAAATATAACCAACTTTTACAGACGTGGACATGGAGCCTCAGAGAGCACTGGACCAAGGACACACATAGTCAGTGAGGGTGATAGGACCCTAAACTCTCTTATCATCCTACCTGCCTCCCACAGGGATGTTCTTGGGAAGGAAGACAGATTGAGATGTGCCCTCCAGGAAGGAATTTGCCTGTGGTGCCAGGTGCACCTCTCAGGCCTTTCCCTTGAGTCTCATGGTCGACCCATTCATTGCTCTCCTCTGCTTGTTACTGGTTTAAAGAAACCCCAGGATAACCTTGAACCACAACACAGAAGGGCAACTGTGAAGCAGATCTGAGCCCAAGACTTTGGGAACTGACCAGGGATAGATGAGACCAAGAGGACACCACAGGAAAACATGTGGTTTCTGCTCTGTTCAAGCGAGTGTCCTAAGTATTCTCTCTGATCAGGCTCATCTCAGGGCTTGCAAGCTCCAAGCTCATAATAGAGAGGCAGGACACAGATGAAGAGAGAAGTGATCTTACCTTCAGGCCAGGGTTTGGGAGGCCCTCCAGGGGGCTGACCAGGCATCCCAGGGGGCACACCTGAGGGTCCTGGAGGTGGCATGTTGGGCCCTCCCATACCTACATGCAGGGGGAAACAAACAAAGGAGAATAAAATGTGAACTGTCTTCATACCCACACCTATCCATGAGCATCCTTGGCTTAGGGCACACACCTATCCACAAGCCCTTAGGTGTAGATCTGAAGGGGAGCTGAAAAAATGACATTTATCATGACAACGACCTGGCCACCTGAGCAATCACTTGAGAAGCCCACCAACAACAGAGCTCAGGATCATCTATCATTGCTACCCAGGCTCTGGCCAGTTCACTCTGGACTTCCTCCCCACCCTAGGGACCAGGGATGGTGGGCCTTACCATGAGGCCTGCTGTAATTTGGAGGTGCTGGTCCCGGACCTGGGCCAGGTCCAGGCCCAGGGCCAGGTCCAGGTCCTGTGGCAGACACAGAGGGCGGAGGTAGTGTTGGCATCTGCTGTTGCATCCCAGGCATTGGCCGCTTTCCCTGCACAGCCATTTGCAGGTGGTCAGGAAGAGGTTGCCCCCTGGCCAGCATCTTGTAGGCCATTATCTGAGCTCGAAGCTGGTGCAGCTGGTTCTGGTTAAATGGGGTTGGGCCCCGGTTCTGCTGCCCCAAGGCCTGGGGGTCAGCACCATCTAGTGGGGCCCCTCCTGGCCCAGATGACATTTGGGGACCAGAGGATGGGCCACTGGCTGGAACTGGACTGGAAGCATGCTCAGAGCTGCCCAAGGGTGAGGGGTAACCTGCAAGGAAAGACCAATCCAATGGTCACTTGGCAGCATACATTTGAGATAAAGACAGAGACAGTAAACTGTTCTGTCACACCTATACTGTCTCATCCTCCAAGACACGGAATAGCCCAATGGCTTCATTCTCATGAGCCAAACACAAGGCACCCAGAGGACATATTCTCAACTCATAGCCTTGGCCCAGCAGCCCACATGGTCAAGTGCTTTGGCCCATGTTTCAGTAGAGTACAGATGGTTAATGGTGAAGCTATGAATGAAATCCAGGATCTTTCCAGGCCTGCCCTCCTGCCTGGGCAGAGCAGGGTACACATCTTCAGATCAGCCAGACCCATTCCTCTCACTTCCATTCCTCAGGAGCCTGAGCTTCCTGTCCCTGATGCCTGGAATCGCTCTGCAAGTCATCTCCTATATCATTTCTCCATCATCCCCATAAGGAAAAGCCAACTGGCTTGTAAGGCCGAGTCCTGAGCCCTGAGACACTATCTCCACTAAGCTCCCAGATGGCACTGGAGCTCCTAACAAGATCTCCTCTAACACCCAACTCTGCCCACCATGTATGCTCTTCTAGGGCTGCTCCAAAACAAGAGGGCCAAAGCAGACCACCACCTGGCCTCAACCAGACACTCTTTATGGCAGGGCCTTCCCTGGAGCTTAACCTCAGGGCCTTCCCTGAGGTCATCACAGAACCCATCTATGGGAACCCTGATAGGAAAAGGGGTATACGGGCTCACTATGTATGACCAACACTAAGCAAGAAGAAATACAGAACAGTACCTTGGGAGTGCTGGTCCATGGGGCTGGGTGGGGGCCCCATCCCTGCGTGGCCCCCTGACCGCATCCCCATTCCTTTCATCTGGTTGTAGCGTGGGTCGTCCGATATGCCCTTCTCATGCATGGACTCCATAGGCTGCAAGTGGCCAACAATAAGGCAGGGTCAACAAGGGGAATAGGAAGAGGCGACACAGCAAAGCATCACTGGGAAGAAGATGGACGACAACAAACATCCACCCAATGCTGCCACAGCATCCACTGAGTCACTAACATGACCAAGGGCTCAGCTCCAAGGAATGGACACGACACCAAGGTAGACACACAAAACAAATGCCACCCAGTGTAGGATGACCAACCGGACAACTGGTGGCCTGGAGGCAAGGAAGCAACTGCACTAGGGGGACAAGAGAGGGCAGGAAGATGTTCTAGAGGCAGTCAGCAACCACAGGAGGAAAGGAAAAGACACTAGGTCTTAGGGAGGGAGTGGTTTCATCCAGGACACAAATCTCACTGCTCATCGTGACTGGACAGAACATGAATCTGGGAACCAAGGACCCTCTTCCTTAGGGACTAGAAATCAGACAGACATACAAGTCTGCCCACAAGGACTGTAAAAACACGTCGGACGTCTCCCAAACTCTGCACCTCTTTGGTTGCTGGCAGAAAATGAGACTACAGACCTGTTCTAGCCCCCACAGGAGTTAAGGGCAGGTCTTGGCAGAATGATGATGTGTATGTCCCTCCTACACTCAGTAGCAGGTTATTCCTCCAGGGGAACCGCTGGCAAAGGGGATGGCATCCAAAATCTTTTTGTGGGCCCCCACTAGGCCTAGGTTAGCACAAGTATTCTCCTTTCTGGGAACTCACAAGTTCACAGCTGACAAAACAAACCTACAACTAACTCAATGTGTGCTGTGCTCAAGGAGAAGAGGGGCCAGGTAAGGGGAAGCTTCATGAGGGACAGGTTAGGCCCTCAGGATGCTGACCAGACCCAAGGTACGGGCCTGTCCCCACCCCTCTTTCCCTGGTTATGGGAGAGAATGAGCTCTGCGCAGTCACAGGCACCCTGTCAGCACGGGACCCTGATCCTAGCAGGGTGTGGAACATATGGCAGGTGTCTGACAAACATACATCAGAGGTGTACAGTGTGTATGTGCCATGCCAGGAGGGCAGAGAAGGAAAGTGGGGGCTGTGCTGGAGAAGGAGCTGGCTTATAAACCAAGAGTGTGAGTGAATGACAGGCCAAAGGGCAAGCAAATGATATGAAGAGCACAGGGCTCCCTACCTTGTTACCAATAGTTTCCAGGATAGAAGGGTCAAGACAGATATTATACATAAGTTGAGAGAAATGTACAGGAGATGGAGAGGGTTGGCAAGGGAATGCCTCAATGTATTGAAGGCCTCAGAAACAGCACAAATGTAGGGCTCAGGGGGCGGCATCAGGAGGACTGCAACCCTGATTCCTTATCTATAAAATTTATGTAATAACCACCAGACCTAGTGGGTTTGGGGGTATTCAAGTGGAATAGTAGGGAGGTAAAGAGCCGTCAGTGCCAGGTGGTGGGACCCACTCCTAGACCCACCCCTCCACCTGTATCTATGCAGACCCCAGCCTCCTGAGGGCCCTGACAGAAATGTCACCATTTCTTACAGATGCTGGTACATACAAGGGGATATTTCCTCCTCCAAGCCCCCTCAATGACAAAAATGGATGTAAAATGACATAAAGGGATGGAAATTAATGTATCCACTTTCCTAGCAAAAGCAGCTCTGATCAGCTCAAGCATAAGTTGTGGGCAGGAATTGAGACACCAGTGCCCTGCTTTGTGAATTCCCCAGGTAGGCAGAGCAGCCAAAAGGAAACCATGTACCTTAAGCCTCCTTTAGTGATTCAGGCGTTTTTCTTTATTGTTGAGTACTGTTCTGAAAGTTCTCATGCAGAACAAGGCGTGCAGGGGATCCAGGGTAGGGTGGTTGCTCCCCACTCCCAGCTCAGGTCAGATTGTGTGCCTGACCCCTCTGTTCCCCACAACGGACCCTGGGGCAGGCATCTGGACCAAAACAGCCACCACTGACAAGGAGGCTTTCCCACTGGCCTTCAGGGGAGGCTCAAGTTCAGAGGCTTCCCACAGCCTAGAGGGAAGGGGTGGGAGTCAGCCAAACTGGCAAGTAAATGATATGAAGAGCACAAAGCTCCCTACCTTGTGCATCTGGTGCATGTTGTCCTGAGGATACCCCCCAGGCCCTTGGGTAGGGATGGGGTGTCCTGCTGAGGGAGGCCCCGGGCTGGGCCCCATCATGCTGTGGGCAGAGCCTGGTGAGGGGCCTGGGCTGGGGCCCAGCATGGCTCCAGGCGAGGGGCCTGGGCCTGGGGAAGGGCCCGGCCGAGGAGTTCCACCTAGTGGTGGGTCTGGAGTGGACATCTTCACGGGAGCTGCAGATGGTGGTCTCCTGCTGAAAAGAAGTCCCAGTCATTCTAGGGGTTGGGGGAATGGGTTAGGCAGGTCAAGGGCAGCAAGGGAGGACTAAAATAGTCATGTCAGAATCATCCATCTAACAGTGCCATTACCCTGACCTGCATCTGTTCTTGATTCCTTTTGGAGAAAGAAATACATCTCAGGCATATAAATCAAATCACAGTCCACCTAGGAAGGGGTGGCACATAGATAAGGGCCATGTACCACTGCCTTACTAGATTCTTCAGCTCCCCGAACATCTTTCTGATAACAATGAAAAAAAAAAAAAAAAAAACACCTGAGGAAGTACTAATCTATCCTTCATACTGCTCAAATAATTGCAAATCTTCATATTTCATAACTAAGGCTCAAACAGCATCTGATTAGAACTTCATAAATTCAATCAAAACCAATATTATGACAAGTGACACCCGTTTTCCACTGAAAACAGTGAGAACAAGTTTCTTTAAAATAAATGAACCTGGTCTGGGCACAATGGCGCACATCATCCCTGCGACTAAGGAGGCTGATGTAAGAGAACTGCAAGTTCAAGACCAGCCTCAGCAACTTAGCAAGTCCCTGTCTCAAAATAAAAAAAAATAAATAAAAAGGGCTGAGGATGTGGCTCAATGGTTAAGTGCCTGTGGGTTCAATTCTAAGCACCAAATAATAATCAATTAATTAATTAAATGAATTTAAATTCAAAAAGTAAATTCAGGGCTGGAGGTGTAGTTCAGCGGTAGAACACATGTTCAACAAGAGCAAGGCCCTAAGTTCAATCCCCACCAAGCCAACAAAAAAAGGAAACTGGGGGCTGGGGTAGTGGATCAGTGGTACAGCATTCGCTTAGCATATTCGAGGCACTGGGTTCAATCCTCAGCACCACATAAATATAAATAAATAAAGGAATTGTATCCATCTACAACTAAAAAATATTTTTTAAAAAAGTAGGCTAATACAAAGGTAAGTATCACTCAAAAAATGGCACCATGATACACTTTGACAGTAATATCAAATGTCTGAAGATGAATAGTGCTGTAAACTAAAAACTGATACCCAGAACTATAACCCACAGCCCCCACAGATGTAAAAAATTCTGGTGACACTGGTCAAGGTGGTACACACCTGTAATCCCAGCTATTTGGGAGGCTGCAGCAGAATGGTTAAGTTCAAGGCTAGCCTGGAGATGTGTCTTGAAATAGCATGAGTTGTAGCTCAGTGGTAGAGTGCAGGCCTAGCATGCAAGAGGCACCGAGTTCAATCTTCAGCACCACATAAAAACAAAATAATGTGTCCACCTAAAACTAAAAATAAATATTTTTTAAAAATAGAATGATGTGTCTTGAAATAAAGAGTGTGGGTTGTAACTCAGTGGTAGAACACTTGCCTTTCATGTGCAATGCCCTGGGTTCTAGTCCCAGTACTGGGGAAGGGAAAACTGATGATATTGGTAAATTAGGCTTGCTATGACAGGACCACGGGTTGGTGTGTGTAGATGTATGTGTGGCACGCTGGGGATTGAACCCAGGTTCCTCATGCATGTTAAGCACTTGCTATACCACTGAGCTATATCCCGAACCTGATGAAAAATTTTATAAATTTTCACACACACACTTTTTTTTTTTTTTTTTTTGGATATAGGGTCTTGCTAAATTGCCAACTGGCCTGAAACTTGAGCTCCTCCTGCCTCAGCCCAAATCTCTAGATCAACTGGCGTGCATCACCACACCTGTCCTCAATTTTCTTTTTTTTTTTTTTTTTAAAGAGAGAGAGAGAGAGAATTTTTTTAATATTTATTGTTTAGTTTTCGGCGGACACAACATCTTTGTTTGTATGTGGTGCTGAGGATCGAACCCGGGCCGCACGCATGCCAGGTAAGCACACTACCGCTTGAGCCACATCCCCAGCCCATGTCCTCAATTTCAACCCCACTATTATGTAAAATGATAATACACTAATAAAAACATTTAAAAAGGGCTGAGATTGTAGCTCAGAAGTACAGCACTTGCCTACAATGTGTGAGGCACTGGGTTTGATTCTCGGTACCACATATAGATAAATAAAATAAAGGTCCATTGACAACTAAAAGAATGAAGAGAAGAAAGAAGAAAGAAGAAGAAGAAGAAAGAAAAAAGATGTATGGTACATCAAACAAGGAGTGGTTCTTCCAAACCAGAAACTCAGGGCAACAAATTTCCTTCAGGATGTAGGTGTTTTATCTTAGGTTGAATTTATTAAGCCCTTCTAAGTCACTAGTTCTGATGACACTCTGTGCCTTCATCAAGAATAAACGAGCCTGTTGCAGTGGCACATGCCTGTAATCCCAGTAGCTTGGGAGGCTGAGGCAGAAGGATCACAAGTTCAAAGCCAGTCTCAGGAACTCAGTGAGGCCCTAAGCAACTCAGTGAAACCCTGTCTCTAAATAAAATACAAAAAGGGCTGGGTATGTGGCTCAGTGGTTGCGTGCCACAAAATTTAGCTGATTATGAGAGCAGACAACTCCTTGCCATTTGCAGGGACAATAGACACTCACCCCCTGTGTGTGGAAGTATCATGGGTGATTTTAGGCTTCTTTACTTTTGTGTTTTCTAAGTATCAACAATGAGATGGCATTACTAAATCATTTGATTAAAGGGAAAGGCTAAGGGTACACTCATTGGTAGAGTGCTTGTTTAGCATTGATAAGGCCCTGGGTTTTCCATCCCCAGGATGACTCCTTCCCCCAAAAAATAAGATTAAAGGGAATTTGCTATCATAAATCACCTTAGACAGGGTGGCTTACACACAATAGTAATTCATTTCTCACAGCTGTGAAAGTGTAAAATCAAGGAATCAGCATATTCAATGTCTGGGTTTTTCACTGTATCAATTGGCAGAAAGGGTAAGGGGTGGGGTCCCTGGGATCTCTAAGACACTAATCCCATTCCCGAGGACTGGGCACAGTCATCTTAATAAAGCCCCACCTCCTAATACCATCACATTGGGCAGCAGATTTTCAACATGGGAATTTTGGTAATACACAAACATCTATACTATAGCAGGCTTATATAGCCTGTTATTATACAACAGGCTAAAGGATAAACTGAGTCTTTGTGAATGGATTAAGGTCATTAATGTGAGAATAGATTGGTTATCATGAAAATGGATCACTATAAAAGTGAATGCATCCCACATGCTGTCTCTTTTCTACCATGATATAATACCATGCCCTTGGACTTCCCAACTTCCAACTGTAAGCCAAATAAATTTGTCTTCATATATTACCCTGTTTACGGTATTCAATTATAGTAACAGAAAATACAATAAGACACCATGGCCAGGTGCAGTGGCCACACCCTGTAATCCCAGCAGCTGGGAGGCTGAAGCAGGAGGATGGCAAGTTCAATGAGCCAGCCTCAGCAAAAGCAAGGCTCTGTGCAACTCAGTAAGACACTGTGTCTAAATAAAATACAAAATAGGGCTGGGGATGCGGCTCAGTAGGCAAATGCCCTTCAATTCAATCCCCGGTATCCCACCCACCCAAAAAGAAGACACTGTGGAACTAGATGCCACTGGGCTCCAGTAAGCTGCCTACCCAGGGAGGGGACTGAGCAAGCTCAGCCAGGAATAACAAGAGGGATAGGATCAGAGGGTGACAATGCCCCAATCCCTACCCTTTTGTTTCCCATCCCTGACCTTTCTAAATCAAAGCAGGTGGTATTTTCAGCAAAGGGCTTGAATCTCTAAGATCATCACTGTGGTCTTTGAACTTGCAGGGAGCATGTATGGTGCTACCTAGGCTCCCTGGAGTCCCTCTACAAGTTCCTTCATGGGCACTGAAACAAACCAGGAGGCCACACCTCACAAGTGAAAGAAGCAAGGACAAACACACACAGACAAAAGAGGCAAGTAGCATATGTGTCTGTCTGGGAGCCAATCCAGATGTGTGTGGGCCTCAGGTCAGGTGAGCCTAGGGCCTCTAGAAAAGGAAACAGAGCCTGGAAATCCTGGTAGGCAGTCAGAAGCCATGTGATGGGAAGTAAAAGTACTCTGGGCCAGTGTGATGGCACATGCCTGTACAGGAAGGATGAGCTAGGAGGAGTGCAGGCTGAAGGCCAGCCTCAGCAATTTAGCAAGACCCTGTCTCAAAATAAAAAATAATTTTAGAAAAGGGAAGGGAGCCAGGCACAGTGGCACATACCTGTAATGTGAGTGACTTGGAAGGTGGAGGCAGGAGGATCACGAGTTCAAAGCCAGCCTCAGCAAAAAGCAAGGCACTAAGTAACTCAGTGGAACCCTGTCTAAATAAAATACAAACAGGGTTTGGCTGGGCGCGTGGTACACACCAGCGGCTTGGGAGGCTGAGACAGGAGAATCGCGAGTGCAAAGCCAGATTCAGCAACTGTGAGGCGATAAGCAACTCAGTGAGACCCTGTCTCTAAATGAAATGCAAAATAGGGCTGGGCATGTGGCTCAGTGGTTGAATGCCCCGTGTTCAAACCCTGGTACCAAAAAAAAAAGAAAAGAAAGAAAAAAAAGGGAAGGGAATGTAATTCAAGTAAAGCGCCCCAGTATTAAACTTCCAATCCTGCAAAAACCAATCAATCATTTAAGAAAGAAATGTCTGGCTAGACACATGCCTGTAATCCCAGTTACTTGGGAGACAAACAAGAGGATCTCTTCATGATGTCTTCTCTGTACTACCTATACAGTAGACATTCCAACTTGTTACCAGGTATTAATTTTAGCACTGGGAATTATGTATCATTTCATTCACTTGGATCTTCACTCTTTTTATTTTCATTCCCTTGAAAAACCACTTCAGCTGGGTGTGGTGACTGAGGTACTCCCAAAGACTCTGTGGCTGAAGATCTCAATCAAGGCCAGCCTCAGCAATGTGGTGAGACCCTATCTCAAAACGAAAAATAAAAAGGGATGGGGATGTAGCTCCATGGTAAAGTGCCCCTTCGTTCAATCCCCAGTGCAACAAACTAATAAACGCACCTCAGAACAAGCCAGAGGATCTAAGACAAGAAGGATGATTCTCTGTCCTCAGGGAGTTCCCTCTAATCCACCAGAGAGATATTGGTCTAAATGCATGAACACAAACGCTACCCTATCTATCCAATGGATAGGTCTGTTTCAGACTCACTTGACCATAACAGAGTCATAACACAAATTTACATCAAGTAACCGCAGCCAGTTTCATAAATCTGCCCTGCCCCATGCTCCCTGGAAAACACTGATGGCCCCTATTCTTTGTCTGGCTTAGAGTTAATCAAGCTCACTAGATGCCCCCAAGGTCTGCTTTGCTGCTGCACATTGAACCTCAAGCATAATAAGTGAGGGCAGAACAGTGGCCAGAGAAGGCAGGGAGACACAGAATCCAGCCTACTAAATATCACCCGGGTCCTCCCAGCCACCGGAGCAGAGGATTTACTAATGATAACTTCCCCACAAATAATAATGGATCTGGCTTGGGGTTGTGGCACAGTGAGCACTTGCCTAGCATATGTGAAGCACTGGGTTGGATCCTTAGCACCACACAAAATAAACAAATAAAATAAAGGCATTCTTTTCATCTACAACTACAAAAAATATTTTTAAAATAAATAAATAAATAAATAAGGTGGGCAGTGGTGCACACCTGTAATCCCAACAGTTCAGGAGGATGAGGCAGGAGGATTGTGAGTTCAAAGCCAATCTCAGCAAAACCAAGGTGCTAAGCAACTCTGGGACCCTGTTTCTAAATAAAATACAACATAGGACTGGGATGTGGCTCAGTGGTCAAGGGCCCCTAAGTTCAATTCTCAGTACCCAAATAAATAAATAAAAGTATTGTGTTCATCTACTTAAAAATATTTTTTAAAAAATAAAATAGGGGGGCTAGGGTTGTGGCTCAGCAGTAGAGCACTCGCCTAGCATGTATGAGGCACTGGGTTTGATTCTCAGCACCACATGAAATAAAATAAAGATACTATGCCCACCTATAACTAAAATAAATAAATAAGAGCAGGGGGCTGGGTAGTGGCTCAAGTGGTAGAGTGCTCACCTAGCATGTGTGAGGTACTGGGTTCAATTCCCAGCACCACATAAAAATAACAAAGATATTGTGTTCACCTAAAACAAAAAATAAATATTAAAAAATAAATAAAATAGGGGGGCTGGGGTTGTGGCTCGGTGGTACAGCACCTGAATAGCATGTGTGGGGCACTCGGTTCAATTCTCAGCACTGTATATAAATAAATAAAATAAAGGTCTGTTGACAACTAAGAAGTATTTTTTAAAAGAAAAATAAATAAATAAAATAGGGGGGACTGGGGTTGTGGCTTAGTGGTAGAGTGCCTGCCTGGCATGTGTGAGGCCTTGGGTTTGATCCTCAACACCACATATAAATAAACAAATAGTAAAAAAAAAAATCCATTGGCAACTAAAAAATATTTTAAAAAATAAAATAGGGGGCTGGAGTTGTAGCTCAGTACACTTGCCTTGTAAGTATGAGGCATTGGGTTCAGTCCTAAAACCACATAAAACCAAATAAGGGCACAACTTATGAGTCCATATACAACTAAAAAAATAAATAAGTAGATAAAAATTTTAAAAAATAAAATAGGGGGCTGGGGTTGTAGCTCAGCAGTAGAGAGCTCACCTAGCACATGCAAGGCCCTGGGTTTGATCTTCAGCACCACATAAAATAAAGGTGTTATGTCCAACTACAACTAAAAAATAAATATTTAAAAAATAAAATAAAATAGGGCTGGGTTGTGGCTCAGTGGTAGAGCGCTCACCTAGCATGTGTGAAGTACTGGGTTTGATCCTCAGCACCACATAAATATAAATAAATAAAGGTATTGTGTCCAATTACAACTAAAAAATATTTTAAAAATAAAAACAAAATAATGATGGATCACCAAATGTGCCAAGCAGATGACTAGCAGAGAACAAAGTTCCTGCCTGGTGGAGTGGACAACCAAAGGACAGAGATAAGCACAGAGATTAACTATGACACAGTGTTACACAGGGGGTAAAGTGTTGTGAAAAAAATAATCAGGTTAATGTGATAACAAAAGGGAGACAATCTTTCAATCATGGTGGCCAGGGGCAGTCTAAGTAATGGGGGGACATCAAAACAGAGATTTACAGTGAAATGGGTGAGGGGCCACGTGGCCTCTATGGGAAGAGGGACCAGCAAGTGCAAAGGCCCTGGGGTAGGACTTTGCTGTGCACATTCTGAGGCACAGCAAGTCAGTCAAAGTGGCCGAAGTGGAGAGGGTGGGAACACACTTCATTTCTCTATATTCTCACATAACACTTCTAATGCCAACTCCAATAAAACCAGAGTTTTTTCTCTCAACAAAGAACACTCCTAAGTTCTGTAGGGGGAGGGGGAGGTTTCCACAACAAGCAATTCTCCAACTCTATGAATAGCAGGCCTTACACTTTATTTTTTTTTAATATTAATATTTTTTGAGAGAGAGAATTTTTTAATATTTATTTTTCAGATTTCGGTGGACATAACATCATTATTTTATTTTTATGTGGTGCTGAGGATCAAACCCAGCGCCCCGTGCATGCCAGGCAAGTGCATTACCACTTAAGCCACATCCCCAGCCCCAGGCCTTACACTTTAATTGACTCTACCTAGAGTCAGAGTTAGATCCAAAAGCTAAGGGTTCAATCCCACAAGAGAGTCCACCACTTCAGATGCCAATCACATGTCTGGCTTCCCTCTCCTCTAACCCTGCAACCCTCTCCTCACCTTCAATAATTTGGTGAATTATTAAAGTGCCTTCCTTGTTCCAGATAATGGAAAAATTATCTGGAACAAAGGAAGGCACTTCACTATTACCAGTTTATTATCAAAATTGTAACTCTGTGACAACCAGATAGAAGAGGGCCAGGCACAGGGGAGGTGGTACATGATGCCAGGGCCTCTTTGTATGTGCCCTCTCTCTAATTACTTTCTGGTGACCAGCCCCAGCCTGAGTTAGCCAGGGACTACACCCTAAATCACCTCATTGGCATGAACTCAGAAGTAACCAAAAAGGGGTTCTATGTAAATAAGAAAAAACTTCCTATCACTCATATGGGGGCCACAAAGATCCAATGTATTTCAGGTTATATCACAATGGGCAAGAGAGTCTTGGTAGCAGGTGGGGGCAGATCACAGGTCTTAAGGGCCACAGTGAGGAAAGAGGAGTTTATACTAGTTGTATGCAGTAGCAATGGGAAGCCACTAGAATATTCTGGGCAGAGGAGTGACAGGGTCTAATCATCACAACTACTTAGGAGGCTAAGGCAGAAGGACCAAAACTTCAAGGCCAGGGCTGGGGATGTGGCTCAAGTGGTAGCGCACTCGCCTGGCGTGCGTGCAGCCTGGGTTCGATCCTCAGCACCACATACAAATAAACATGTTGTGTCCGCCAAAAACTAAAAAAAATAAAAAATAAAGAAACATTAAAAAACAAAACAAAAAAAAAACCTTCAAGGCCAGCCTAAGCAACTTTGCAAGACCCTACCTCAATATAAAAAATAAGGGCCTTGGTTGTGACTCAGTAGTAGAGAGCTTGCCTAGCATGCATGAGGCACTGGGTTCGATCCCCAGCACCACATAAAAATAAACAAAGTAAAGGTATTGTGTCCATCAACTACATATGTGTACACACACACACACATATATATTAAATAAAAAATAAAAGGGTGGTGCTGGGGATGTGGCTCAAGCGGTAGCGCACTCGCCTGGCATGCGTGCGGCCTGGGTTCGATCCTCAGCACCACATACAAACAAAGATGTTGTGTCTGCCGAAAACTAAAAAATAAATATTAAAATTCTCTCTCTCTCTCTCTCTAAAATAAATAAATAAGTAAATAAAAGGGTTAGGGGGCTGGGGATGTAGCCCAGTAGTAGTGTACTTGCCTAACATGCATGAGGCCCTGGTTCAATCCCCTGTAAGGAAAACACAACAACAACAACAAAAAGCCATTTCTCTGGATAAGCTGAGGGAATGAATGTGAACGAGGAATCAAAAATAAGAGAGGAGGGCTAGGGTTGTGGCTCAGTGGTAGAGCACCTGTCTTGCACGCATGAGGCACTGGGTTCAATCCTCAGCGCCACATAAAAATAAATAAAGAGGAGCTGGGGCTCAGTGATAGAGTGCTTGCCTTGCATGTATAAGGCACTGGGTTCGAACCTCAGCGGAAGGAAGGAAGGAAGGAAGGAAGGAACGAACGAACAAACTATGTCCATCTACAACTAAAAAAATAAAAAGAATAACAAAGGTGAGCAGCAGGGCTTCAGCTAGCCCTATAGTTCCAGCTTCTAGGGAGGCTGAGGCAGGACCACTTGAGTATAGGAGTTTGAAATATAAAGACCAGCATGGGCAACATAGTAGGACCCCATCTCAAAATAAGTCCACAAATTTTTAAAAATGACCAAGCAAGGCTGGTGTTGTGGCTCAGCGGCACAGTGCATGCCTTGCTTGCCTCGCACACATGAGGCGCTGGGTTCAATCCTTAGTACCACAAATAGATAGATAGATAGATAGATAGATAGATAGATAGATAGATAGAGATGTTGTGTCCAACTACAACTAAAAAATAAATTAAAATTAAAATAAATGATCAAGCCCTAGAGTGTAGGCTAGATTCAGGCCTAACTCTATCCTCTTGATCAGGACTGGTGACAGAAGGTGGCCTTTTACTGAAACTATGGAAGGAATAGAGGCCTGAGTAATTCTGACTGAGAATCAAAAGGGACAAGGAAGAAAGCCCTGCAGGACTGAAAGGGAGAGAAGTACAAATAAAGGTAGCACTCAACGGGCCAGAGTGTCCAGAGGATGTTCTGGGAGGCAGGCAGGGCTGCAGGGCGCTCTGAGGTCTAGGCTGCGATGAGCACAGCACGCAGCCTTCCTGAACTCAGATTCAACTCCCAGCTCACAATGAGATCATCCACCAGCCCACTGTACTGGGACTTTCAGGGCAAGCCAGGGTGGTGCACATCAGATGCTCCACCCCCAAGTCTCCCACTGTCATAAGTGAGACAACAACTGTCATTTGGCCACCTGCTTCCTGAGCCAGCAGGGCATGACCAGCTGGCAAAGGAGATCTTAAAACCCCAAAGAGCCATCATTAAGAAATGGTCCCATTCTCCTTTATCACACACACAACTAATGAATGCAAAAGGAGCAAAACCCATGCTGTTCCTAAGGACAAATGTTCCCTATAAAAACTGAAAATATTCCCCTTAAGCACAGTAACTAAGTCTCAAAATGAAGCCCTAGAAACCAGTCTGGGGATCAAAAGACAGGAAGGGGCCAGGGCTAGCTTATTTCTCCTAACATCTACCTGTTTTCGTTAAAAAAAAAAAAAAACCCTTCCCTGAGGGAAAAGGGTGCATCCCCTTCCTCTGCTCTGCCCTGTGGATGCAATCTCCCAACAAACCCAGCTACACCTAGGCTTCTCCCTCAAGATCCTTTCCCATACCAGAAGAGGAGTGGAAGAAAAGTGGAGGATGGAGTTCACATGCCTGTCCAATCCAGGTCCTGATGGTTAGTATCAGCAGCATGCTGAGGTAACCCCAGGGATGAGGATATAGCTCAGTTGGTAGAGTGCTTGCCTAGGATACACAAGGCCCTTGGTTCAATCCCCAGCACCACACACACACAAAGAGGTAATCCCAGGAAATTACTGATCCTAATACTCGACTGACAGCAACTGCAGCTCAATTTGGTCTCAGCCTTGATTCTGATTATGTTCTCTTTCATTCACTCCCAATATTCCAGGCCAATGTTATTTTCCTTTTGTAGGTTTTGTACATTCCTTTTATTCTGATTATTTAGAAATTTCAAGTCTCTCAAGTGTACCAACACTACACACAGGTTATAAGAAAAAATATACAAAATGAAAAACTAACATTTACTTTTTTTTTTTTTTTTTAATTTTGAGACATGTTCTCGCTAAATTGCTGAGGCTGGCTGCAAACTTATGCACCTTCAGCCTCCCAAGTCTCCAGGACTACAGGCATGAGCCACAATGCCCAATCGTTCAATATCCTTAAAAAGCCATACCATCATGAGCTGGGGTTGTATAGCTCAGTGGCAGAGTACTTGCCTGGCATGTGTGAGGCACTGGGTTCCATTCTCAGCACCACATATAAATAATTAAAATAAAGATCCATTGATGACTAAAAAAAATATTTAAAAAAAAAAAGCCATACCACCAAACATATCCCTTTCTTTCCAAAGCCTATAATAAGATTACAAAGCATAATTTAAAAAACTTCAGGACAAACTGGAGTTGATTTATTGGCAACAACCTTGAAAATATACAGATCAGAACCATTACAACAGAGCAAGAATATATTACCTATCTCATTCTACCAGAATGATGTAGAAATCCTAATAAATGATAATAGCCACCAACTGTTTTTATTTTTTATTATTTTTTTATTTATACATGGTCACAATATCTTTATTTTATTCATTCATTTTATGTGGTGCTGAGGATCAAACCCAGTGCCTCACATGTGCAAGGAAAGCATTCTGCTACTAAGCCACAATCCCAGCCCTTTATTTTGTTTTTGTGGTGCCTGAGATCAAACCCAGAGCTTGGCCAGGCATGCTGGTACATGCCAGTAGTCTCAGTATCTCAGGAGATTGAAGCAAGAGAATCCCCAGTTCAAAGCCAGCCTCAGCAACTTAGCAAGGCCCTAAGCAACTCTTGCTCAGCAAGACCCTGTCTCTAAATAAAATATATATATTTTTAAAGAGCTGGGGATGTAGCTCAGTGGTGCAGGCACTGTTATAAGCACTTGACAGTTGTAATTTTGTGGTTCAGTCCCTGCAATAATCCCACAAGTTGGGTACTATTACTGTCCCCCTTTGCAAATAAAGACCTAGATGTAAACATACCAGAACAGATCCCTTGTCTGCCTGTTCCCCACTGAATCTCCAGCAGTGCCTGGTAGAGGCACTCAATGCACATTTGTTCACTACATGACTAAGGAATGAGTGGCTGGGTCACTTCTTGCACTACTCCAGGGGGCGCCAGTCATGATGTGTTCTATCTTTCAATTTGAATGGTTCATCTGTGCCATGGTAGCCCCAGTGACCAGGCCAACAACAGTTGGCACATCTGAGGACTTACTATGTGCCAGAGACTGTCATTTGAAGAAACAGGAGTAAAACCCAACTGATTGACTTGAAAGCCCCTAGAGAAAAAAATGCCCCTGGACTTTGGTCTTCACTGGTAGAATGGTTTCAGCAGACATTCACCAAAATACCTAGTCCCATCCTGGTCTACCAGATTCAACAAAAGGCTAAGACATGGAGTGAATGTGTCTAAAGTCACCTCCCAATGTTTTTAGGATCCACAAGGAGTGGCAATGAGGAGTGGCAAAAATATGCAAATAATCTGTAAATAAATATGCATATATGTTGGGTGCTTTTCAAGGACAGAAAAAATTTGGGACAACTACACTATCCTACACCACAGTTTTAATGATATCACCTCCCCTGATCAAAACCTGCAAAATCAGTGTCTCCTAAAGGGCTGGGTGCCTAGGCAGTTGTGGTGGTAGACACATTTGTAATCATAGCTGCTCAGGAAGTAGAGGCAAGAGGATCTCAAATTTGAGGCCAGTCTCAGCAATTTAGCAAGACCCTGTCTCAAGATTAAAAATAAAAAGGCATGGAGATGTAGTTCAGTGGAAAAGTACCCTGGGTTCAATCTCTAGTAAAGTGGGGAAAAGGGCTGAGTACATAATGATTTTAGATAGCACACAGAGGAACACCTATTATTTTCCTAATCAAGTATGCAATGATTTTAAAGAAAGTTTTTTTTTTTTTTTAAATGTTACGTGTGTGTATATATAGTCTACAGCACATCAAGCCTGGGTGTTCTGGGATATAAGAGAACTCTAAATTATGGGGTGGGGGGATTAGTTTTTTAAATAGTTGATTTAGGGAGAGGGAAGAATAGAAGTTCATTGGATTAGACAAAGGGGAATGAAGGGAAGGGGGATGGGAATAGGAAAGACAAGGAAAGACAGTAAAACTATCCAACATAACTTTCCCATGTTCATACAGGACTGCACGGCAAGTGAAACTTCACATTATGTACAACCACAAGTATAGGATCCTAATTAGAATAACTTATATTCTATGTGTGTATAATATGTCAAAATATACTCTACTGACAAGTATTTCTAAAAAGAACTTATAAAAAATGCTCTAGTGGGGGCTAGGGTTGTAGCTCAGTGGTAAAGCATTCACCTAATACATGTGAGGCACTGGGTTCTAGCCTCAGTACCACTTATAAATAAATAAAATAAAGATATTGTATCCACCTACAACTAAAAAAAAATTTTTTTTAATGTTCTAGTTGGCTCAGGAGGCTGAGGCAGGAGGACTGGGAGTTCAAAGCCAATCTCAGCAATGGCGAGACACTAAGAAACTCTGTGAGACCCTATCTTTAATAAAATACAAAATAGGACTGGGGATGTGTCTTAGCTGTTTAGTGCCCCTGAGTTCAATCCCCAGTACCCCCCCCCCAAAAAAAAAAACCCAGCTCTAGAACTAGAATGTAAAATAAATAATTGATCTATTAGGCTGAGAATGTAGCCCACATGTAGAGCACATGACTTAGGATGCATGAGGGCCTGGCTCTGATCCCCAGAACCAAAAGAAAAAGATAGGTTTATAACATAATAAATAAAATAAACAATACTCCCTCTAAAAGTGGGAGTACTCACTATATGCCAGGTGCTGCCAGACTTCCAGATCATCTCATTCAACTCTAACAACCACCATCTGAGGTGGCATCCTGGGCATACCTGTTTCACAAGTGGACTTACTGGTAAGTGCCTTTCGAGAGGTAGAGCTAGGACTTAAGAGAACTGCATTGAATCAAAGAGGTCTGATTTCTCACCACCATCCCATAGAAACAATCACCCCACACTTCACTTAGGGGGATGGAAAACAAAGGCCTAGAAACTTCCAAAACATCAACAGGACTGGGAATGTAGTGGCTGCATGGGAGCCTCTCCTAGTATGAGAGAGGTCCTAGGATCAATACCCAGCAACACATACACACACAGCAACTAACATTTATTGCTTATTAATTTTGTGCCAAGTGCTTTACAGATACTCAGGTGATCCTCCCAAAGACCTTCCTTGTTCAAAATATGTTTGCTTAGGAATACTATGTGCCAGATCCGGGGTACACTGCAGCAAACCAGGAAGACATAGGCCATGTTCTGATGGCACTGGGAATGGCAGCTACATAAGAACGAACCATAGAGATGGGGAATAAGGAGAGGGGAACAGTAACTGGTCCAAAGGGATCTGGGAAAGTCAAAAGATAAGCCTGGGGGGCTGGGGTTGTGGCTCAGTGGTAGAGCACTCGGCTAGCATGTGCAAGGTCCTGGGTTCGATCCTCAGCACCACATATAAATAGAGGTATTGTGTGCAATTACAACTAAAAAATAAATAATTAAAAAAAAAAAAAAAAGATAAGCCTGGGCATCCTCCCTAATTTTGAATAAAGGTCCCCAATGTCTCCCCTGCACATCCACTGTAGCCCTTTCATAGTGCAGATTGTGATGACTGGCAGGCCAGAGAGTTTGTTCCCTTATTTATGGCCTGTCCCCTATAAGACTGAAGAGGCTCCTCAGGGAGCCAACCTCCAAACATGTGACTCTCTTAGGATTTGAGTATTTGTTGAACAATGAGAGATCAGACCAGTCAAAAACAACAATGCGTTCCACTTGCCAGGAACCCTGAAACAGACTTTCACCAACTCCATTTCTGAGATTATACTCCTTCTGCAAAGAGGCTCTGAGAGATTCAGCCACTTGCCTAAGCTCACATAGCTAAGTGACCAACAGCGCCAGAAGTCAAACTCCAATCCAGTCTGTCAACTGAGACGGAAAACTTGTTTCAAATTCCTGGGAAGTGGCTCTTCCTCTCATTCCCTGTCTACTTTCCCTAAGGAGTCACTGGAAAAAAAAAAATTAAAAATAAAGAGTGGTGTCTCCGCACCAGCACATAACATTTGCCTAAAAGTACCAGGTTTAAAATAAAAGCGTTAATCTGGAAAATCAATTGTGAGGGAGGGAAAAGGACGCAAAAGAAAAACAATGCTTTCAACAGCAGACAGTCTCCTCCCTCTGTCCTCCCCCATTTGCCGTGAATCGACCCTCACTTTGGGCCAACATTTTTAAGTAACTGCCTGCAAAGGACTGGGGAGTAATTTATCTTTCCTTGAAAATCTGGAACGATACAATTTTTAATAAAATTTTAGTTGTGGAGACCCACGCGGGCTCCTAATGTTTGTGTCCAGGAGACGGTGTACACATTTGAGGTGTCTGCTACCGTGCCCCGACCGCAGCCTTGCCAAAAATGCAGCATTCGGGTCGGACCCGTTACAACGTAGCCAGAAAAGCCCCGACGCCTGGCCATTGTTGGAGCAGTGGCCAAAGAGCTCTCGAATGAGGGACCGGGACCCTGGATCGCCGAGGGGGGGCGAGCTTTGTCCGGAGACCCCGCCGAGAACGCGCGCGGGGGACGCGCGGCCTCCACGCGGCCCGGGCCCCCCCACCCCACTGGCCCGCGGATACTGTAGCCGCCGCGGCCTCGCTACACTGTGGCCTTCCCCGCGCGCGCGACTGCTGGGCCGGCTTCTTGACCCTCGGGCGCCGCCGTACCCCAGCCCCGCTCCCGGCGCCGGCGGCCCCCTCCTCCCTCGGCGCCCCGGCTCCATTCAAACCGTCCTCCCAAGCCCCGCGCCGCGCTGCACTTTCAGCCCGCGTTCCTTACCAGGAGCTGCTGGCGCCGTCGCCTTCCCGGCACCGCCCCCAACCCTCCGCGCGGGGCCAGGGGCAGATTGGGAGTCTCGCCTCTCTTCACGAAACAAAGAAGCTGCCGCCGCCGAGCGAGGGGAAGCCTCGCGCGCGCGCCCGTCTCGGCCGCCCCCCCACACCGCCCGCGTCCCCGCTGCGCGCGCACTCGCCGCTTCCCCTCCCCCACGGGCGGACGCCTCAGCTTCCGCCGCCCGTCCGGCCTCGTGCGCGCGCCTGCTCGCCCTTCCGCTCGCTGTACGCGTGCGCACCCGCCCTGGGCTGGGAGAACTGGGCGGAACCCAGAGAAAGCACGCGCACCCGACGTACCTCCCACCTCGATCCGGGACGGCCCTGCGCCTGCGCACGATGCCCTTCTTCCTCCGCACGTTGCGCGTCCCCACGCAGCCGAGCATGCGTGGAGCGGGCACCACTGCGGCGGCGCCGGGGAGTTGGGGGAGGGGACCCATGCTGTCCTAGCTCCTTCAGGTAGTGATGGCAAAGGGTCTGAAAGCTCTGGGCTGTGCGTGAAGCTGAGAGATGATCAGACTGGACCAAGATCAGACAGTCGACCTGCAGACCATGGGCGGACCTGGGAACAGCTTTGATCCTTGGCCTGGGGCGGCAGGGTCTGTTCTTCGAGGCCAGGTGGGGCCCTGCTGTGACAGCCTCCTCTGCAGAACCTTCTTTGTGCTGTTAATTAGCTTAGCAAATATTTATGGACCTGCTACTGTGTCCCAGCGGACGTCGAGCTCAGGATCTATGAGAAGCAAGATAAAATAAGTAAGATGCACAGTGTATGAGATAGACACTAGGAGGGTCATGGGAATTTTAAATAGGGCAGCCAGGGAAGGCTTCAATGTGAAGGAAATAAGTGAGTATGGACCTGAAAGTGGAGAGGGACAGAACCTTGTTCAAGCGTGAAGACTCTTGCGACTCTAGACCTCTAATCTCTGGAACAAGCACTCTGCCAAAACAACCTTAAATCCTGTAGCCTTTCAGCTCCTAATACCCCTACCCCTGCTTCCTTTTCCTCATGCCCTAGGTTTCTGGTTTGTTTGGGGGCTTTTTTTTTTTTTTTTTGGGGGGGGGGTACAGGGAATTGAACTCGGGGTGCTTTACCACTGGGCTACATCCCCAGACCTTTTTGAAACTGAGGCTGGCCTTGAACTTGGGATCCTCCTGCCTCAGCCTAGCAAATTGCAGGAATTACAGGCATGCGCCATCACACTGGACTCTTCCTAGGTTTTTTTCAGGTCTCAGCTGACACCATCTCAGCCTTGCCAAGTAGTTGATCACCACCTTCTTTTCTCTGTCTCCATATTGGAAAAAAAAAAAAACAATAAGAACAGTTATGTCTCCCTTACTCCAGTGTAAGTGGCAAAAATGTTACCTATTTCACTCTCTAGGGAATACCCAGCATTTAGCACAGTAACCCTCTCTGCCACATACTAGATAATTTTAAAAACTGTACTGAACCAGGTTCTATGGTGCCTGCCTGTAATCCCGGTGACTTGGGAGGCTAAAACAGAACGATAACAAATCCAAGACCAGCTTCAGACCCTGTTTTAAAAAACAAGGCAAGGGTGTAGCTCAGGGATGGACC
The DNA here is from genome assembly GCF_047511675.1 of Marmota flaviventris. NCBI lineage: Eukaryota > Metazoa > Chordata > Mammalia > Rodentia > Sciuridae > Marmota > Marmota flaviventris. The sequence continues at coordinate 211,420,410 of NC_092498.1, forward strand.
ACTGTTGAAAAAATGAGACTGCCTGCCTGATGTGTGTATTTTTATGCCAAGCATTGTACCTGCATCAGCAAGTTGGGTCTTTCCATTTCCAGTGTAGGTTGTTGGAGCATAGAGAGGAAAGTCAGATCTTATGCAGGTGTCAGAATGGGTTTAAAACTAGACTTCCATTGTTAGCAGCTGGATGATACCTGGCAAGTTTATTGGATCCAGTCTATGCCTCACTATTTTCATCTGTAAAATGGAAACAATGATAGTACATGTTTGCACCCAAAATTGGTGAAAGCAGGTCACCTGGTAGCTCTCTGAACCTGAGGTAGTATTATTGAGGCATATGAGGTCTGCACCTTGGTTTCCTCACTCACTGTTGAAGTTCCTTCCACATGCCAGTAAGGTAGATGTGGTAGTACACACATATAATCCCAACAGCTCAGGAGCCTAAGGCAGAAGGATCACAAATTTGAGGCCAGTCTCAGCAACTTAGTGAGACCATGCTGGGGAAGTAGCTCAGTGGTAAAGTGCCCCTGGGTTCATCCCCAGTACCAAAAACAACAAAAAACATGCCAATAAACTCTGAGCTAGTAACAGACCCACAGCAATGCGCCAAGGAAGCAGGGCTGCTGCCCATAGAAAGGACAGTCCATGAGACTAGATGACTGCCTTCCATGCTGATGACCCTGATACACCATAGCATGAAGAAAAACGCTGGGTGGAATGAGATCATAATATGGGGCCTTCCTGGGATTGAGTTGTTGGGTGGATATGGTTTGAGTGTGTCCCCCCACAGATTCAAGTGTTGGAAGCTTGGTCCCTTGTGAGGTGTGGCCTAATGCAAGGTAATTAGGTCATTGGGGGTACTGCCCTCATAAGGGGATTAACATAGTCAGGCTTGGTGGCACACACAGGTAATCCCAGTGACATGGGAGGCAGAAGCAGGAGGATTGAAAGCTTGAGGCAATCATGGGAATTCTGTGAGACTCTGTCTCAAAAATAAAAACAGGGCAGAGGATGTAGCTCAGTGGTACAGTGCCCCTGGATTTAACCCCAAGTACTGGGGGGAAAAAAGGAAGAGATTAATGTGGTTCTCTTGAGACTCTGGTGAATTCCCACAAAAGCAGATTGTTATAGAGCTGGGCGTGGTGGCACACACCTATGATACCAGAAATTCTGGAGGCTGAGGAGAAAGTTAGCAAGTTTGAGGCCAGCCTTAGCAACTTTGAGATAAAAGGATAAAAGGACTAGGGATGCATTTTGGTGTTAGAGCACCACTGGGTACAATCTTCAGTACTACTACAAAATATAAAAGTAAAAAATGTTACCACATCCGTTTTGTTTTGCAGTGCTGGAGATAGAACCCAGGACTTTCCACAGCTAGGCAAGGGCTCTGCCACTAAGCTATGTCTCCATCCCTCAATCATATTTGGGTGGGGGGGTTCTGGGGATTGAACCCAGGGGTGCACTATCACTGAATATATCCCCAGCCCTTTTAATTTTTTTTTATTCTGAGACAGGGTCTGGCTAAGTTGCCCTTGAACCTGTGATCCTCCTGCCTTAGTCTCTTGAACCACTGGGATTATAGGGTTCTGCCACCACATCCAGTTCCTCAATCACATCTTTAAAAGTATTTTCACAACAACATCCAGACTGGTGTTTAGAAATTACTGGGTACCATAACCTAGTCAAGTTGGTAAATAAAATGAACCATCTTAGGGTAGAATGGATTCCTCTTGATGACTCAACACTGAGAGCTTGAAATAAAAAGCTCATCTAAGTCTAGCGCCTAAAAATATAAACTGCATCCTCCTCTGCTAAGATGAATAATTTTTCAGTAATATTTTCAGATCTTCCTTTTTTGGGGGGTAGGTTATGGGTAATTAAACCCAGGGGTGCTTAACCCTGAGCCACATCCCCAGCCCTTTTTACTTCAACATGGTGTCTCACTAAATTGCTTATGGCCTCTCTAAATTGCTGAGACTAGCTTTGAACTTGCAATCCTCCTGCCTCAGCCCCTGGCCACTGGGATGACAGGCATGCGCCACAGCACCCAGCTCAGATCTTCCTGGAAACATTAAATCACTTTTTTAATAACCAATCATGCATGTATTTGTGAAATATGAATACTGCCCTCGAATACTGGCCTCGTGCACATACACAAAAAAATTTTCCCTAAACTGACTATTAATATGTATGGTTCAAGGGCAATTACTAAGGACTGAAACTGACCCATGTTAAATATATTCATGAATATGTCAGAATCAACCCCACTATTAGGCATAATGATAATGCACTAAGAAAAACATTTTTAAAAAATGTTTGGTGCCCAAAGCAAGAAGTCGTCCTTCCAAAGCAGAAACTCAGGGCAATAGATTTCCCTCAACATGTAGTTGTAGTTTTAACACAACTCAGTGGAAAACTGGCATGTCACACTGTGTTTATGCTAAAGCACCCTATCCCACCACCCACAGGTGAGTTGAACTAGCTGGTCCAACAGTCATATATTTTGTAGCTGTTTTTTTAATGTTTTTTGGGTTCTGGGGACCAAACCCAGGGCCTTGTACATGCTGAGCACATACTCCACCAGTGAGCTTCCCCTAGCTGTAGGTGTTTTATCTTAATTCTACTATGTTTTATCTTACGTTGAACTTATTAAGCACTTCTAAGTCACTAGTTCTGATGTGACACTTTGGGCCTTCATCAAGAGTAAGCAAAGCTGCTGGGGTTGTAGCTTGCCTAATATGTGTGAGGCACTAAGTTAGATCCTCAGCACTATATAAAAACAAATAAATAAAAACAAAGGTACTGTGTCCATCTACAACTAAAGAAAAAAAAATTTGTTTCCTAAAGTAAGTGAAGTTGAATGTAATGGCGCATACCTATAATCCCAGCAACTTGGGAGGCTGAGGCAGGAGGATCACAAGTTTCTAAAGCCATCCTCAGCAACTTATCAAGGTTCTTAGCAACTTAACAAGATCCTGTCTCAAAATATAAAAGAGGGCTGGTGTTGTCAGTGGTTAAATGCCCCTGGGTTCAATCCCTGATACCAAAAATAAATAAATAAATAAATAAACCCCCAAAAGTGAAATTTAGCTATGTATAAGAACACACAACTGGGCTGGGACTATAGCTCACTGGCAGAGCTCTTGCCTCACATGAGTGAGGCACTAGGTTCGATCCTTAGCACCACATAAAAATAAACGGGGGGGGGGGGGGGGGCATGGGAGGAATGGAGGAACTTTGGATAGGGCAAAGGGGGGAAAGGAAAAGGGAGAGGGCATAGGGGTAGGAAAGATGGAGGAATGAAATAGACATCATTACCCTAGGTACATGTATAATGACACAAATGGTGTGACTACTTTGTGTACAACCAGAGAAATGAAAAATTGTGCTCCATTTGTATACTATGAATTGAAATGCATTCTGCTGTCATGTATAACAAATTAGAACAAATACATAAAATAAAAGTATTCTGTCCATCTACAACTAAAAAAAATTTAAGAAAACAAACAACTGTAATTTCAGCTACTAAGGAGGCTAAAGCAGGAATATCACAAGATCAAGAAGAAATGGGCAAATTAGCAAGACCATGTCTTAAAATAAAAAGTAAATTAAAAGGGCTGGGCTTGTAGCTCAATGGTAGAGCACCCCTGGGTTCCATCCCTGGTCCTGAAAAATAAATAAAATTTTAAATTATATAATAAATATTTTATAAATAAAAATATACATAGTAAACATACACACACTTTGGCTAGATTTTATATATTTAGGCGTTTCACCAAAGAGTATAGACAGATGGCAAATAAGTACATGAAATGATGTTCAGCATCATCAGCCACTGGGAAATGCAAATTAAACCACAATGAGTGGGGAGAGGTGGTCACACTGTACTCCTAGCTACTCAGGAGGCTGAAGCAGAATGATTGAAAATTCGAGGCCAGTCTCAGCAAGCTAGCAAGACCCTATATTAAACATAAAAACAGCCAGGCGCAGTGTTGCATGTCTGTAATCCCAACCCCTTGGGAGTCTGAGACAGGAGGATAGCAGGTTCAAAGCCAGCCTCAGCAACTTAGTGAGACTCTGTCTCTAAATAAAATTACAAAATAAGGCTGGGGATGTGGCTCAGTGGTCGAGTGCCCCTCAGTTCAATCCCTGGTACTATTAATTAATTAATTAATTAATTAAATTAGAAATTAAAAGTTTTGGGCTGGGGATGTGGCTCAAGCGGTAGCGCGCTCGCCTGGCATGCGTATGGCCCGGGTTTGATCCTCAGCACCACATACAAACAAAGATGTTGTGTCTGCCGAAAAATAAAATAAATATTAAAAATTCTCTCTCTCTCTCTCTCTCTCTCTCTCTCTTTAAAAAAAAAAAAGTTCTGGGAATGTAGCTCAGCAGTTGAGTACTTGTCTGACATATACAAAATCTTAGGTTTAAGCCACAGTACTGCAAATAAAAACAAAACACAATGAGCAATCATTATACACCTATCAGAATGACTAAAATAAAAAATTTAGTTGGATGTGGTAGCACCCCACTATCCCCGCAATGAGAGAGGCAGAGGCAGAAGGATCACTTGAGTGCAGGAGTTTGAGGCCAGTATGGGCAACATAGCAAGGCCCTGGCACCAAACCAAACCGAACAAACACAACAATACCAAATACTGGTAAGGATGTGGGAAAACTGGAACACAAATAGAATACATTGGGAGATTATAAAATGGTACAGCCACTCTGGAAAATAATACGTTCTGGAAAAAAACTAAACCACAGTTATAGCAGGATGCAACAACTGTACTCTTGGGCATTTATCCCAGAAAAAAGAAGAGTTTTTTTTTTTTGTTTGTTTCTTTGGGTTTTGTTTGTTTGTTTGTTTGGTTTTTGGTACCAAGGACTGAAGGCAGGGGTGCCTAACCACAGATTCACTTCTCTAGCCCTTTTGTTTTCTTTTAAGACAGGGCCTTGCTAGGTTGCTGAGGCTGGTCATGAACTTGTGATCCTCCTACCTCAGCCTCCAGAGGTGCTGGGTTTGTAGGCATTCATCACCACACCCAGCAGTAAAGGGAAAACTTTTTATTTTTTGGTGATGGTGCTAAGGATTGAACCCAGAGCGTTGAGCATGCAAGGCAAGCACTCTACCAACTGAGCTATGTCCCCAGCCCCCCAAAAAGAAAACTTAATGTTCACACAGAAACCTGCATATGAGGGCTGAGGTGATCACTCAGTGGTAAAGCACTTTCCTCACATGTGTGAGGCACTAGGTTCAACTGTCAGCACTGAGTGTAAATAAAATGAATAAAATAAAGGTCCATCAACAACTAAAAAAATGTGCATATGAATACCCACAGCAGCTTTATCTGTAATATTCAAAGCCTGGAATGAGTCCAGGTATCCTTTAGTAGGTGAATGGTTCAACAAATCAAGAGCCATACATTCCATGGACTACCATTCCAAAATAAAAGGGGATATTGAGACACACAACCGCCCAGGTAAATGAATTGCTGTGGAATTTTGCAGAGGGGGAAAAACAAATAACCCCTAAAGGGTTACATACTATCTGACTACATCCATATAACATTTTTGAAATGGTAACATTTTCAAAACAAGGACAGAGCAGGGCATGGTGGTGCACGCCTGTGATCCCAGTAACTTGGGAGGTCTGGAGGATCGTGAGTTCAAAGGCAATGAGGCCCTAAGCAACTTTGCAAGACCCTGTCTCAAATTTTAAAAAGAGGACCTAAATAGAATAAGTTATACTTTATGTAGGTATATTCTGCAAAAATACATTCTACTGTCATGTATAACTAAAAATAATTCTTTAATTAAAATTAAGAAAAAAGGGCTGGGGATGTGGATCAGTGGTTAAGAACCCTTGGGTTCAATCCTAGTAACAAAACAAAACAAAAGACAGAGTAGGAATTGCCAAGAGGGAAATGGGTGTGGTTGTGAAAAGGCAGGAAAGTGATCTTTTTAAATTTTCCTATTATTTATTTACTTATTTTTCCTGGGAGTTGAATCCAACGGCACTGTACCATAGCCTGATCTCCAGTCCTTGTTAGTTTCTGAGACCAGATCTTGCTAAGTTGCTTAGGGCCTCGCTAAGTTACTGAGGCTGACTTTGAAATTGTGATCCTTCTTGTCTCAGCCTCCTGAGTTGCTGGCATTACAGGCATGCACCACCATGTCTAAAAGGAGAGTGATTCTTGAGGCATGCACCACCATGTCTAAAAGGAGAGTGATTCTTGAGGGGTTGGGACTGTGGTATTTTGACTATGATGGTGAATATGCAAAACAATACAAATGGTTAGATTATAAAGAAGTTTACACGTACATACACATACAAATGAGAACAAGTAAAAATGAAAATATCTGAACAAGATCAGTGAATTATATCAGTGTCAATATTCTAACTCTAATACATCATTTTGCTAATGATCACCACTGTTGGCTTGAACAGATACATGAATATGTTATACATGGAAGAAGCACACACCTGTAATCCTAGCTTCTCAGGAGGTTAAGGCAAAAGGATCAAGTTTGAGGCCTGGGCAACTTAGCAGGAGCCTGTCTTAACATAAAATTTATAAAAATTAAAAAGGACTAAGGGCGCTGGGTTTGTAGATCAGTGGTAGAGCAGTTGCCCAGCATGTGTGAGGCACTGGGTTCAGTCCTCAGCACTGCATAAAAATAAATAAGAAAAATGAAGGTATTATGCTATGTATAATTTTTTTAAAAACTAAATTAACATTAAAAATAAAAATAAATAAATAATGGGGAGGCTAGGGATGAGGTTCAGTGGTAAAGTGTCCCTGGGTTACATCCCCAGTACCAAAAAAAAGAAGCCACCCATGTGTCCATTAAGGATGACTAGATAAATTCCAAGTGGGAATACAACTCAGCATTAAAAAGGAAGGAAACTGAATGGGTTTTCTTCCATTGATACACAATGGAAGAAATGGGGTACAATGTGATACTTCAACACATATAAAAACAGAGAGAACAAATCAGGTTAATTAGCATATCCACCATCTCAAAAAGTTTATAATTTATAATTACAAGTTCATGCTTGTAATCCCAGAAGGTCAAGAGGCTGAGACACAGGATCGAGAGTTCAAAGCCAGCCTCAGGAAAAGCAAGGTGCTAAGCAACTCAGTGAGACCCTGTCGCTAAAATACCAAATAGGGCTAGGGATGTGGCTCAGTGGTTGAGTGCCCCTGAGTTCAATCCTGGTAGCCCACCCCCAAAAAATGTTTATAATTTATTTTATTTGTTCTGGTAACATTCAAAATCCTTTCTTCCAGCTGTTTTGAAATATATAATAAGCTGCGGGAGCAGCTCAGTGGTAGAGCATGTGTTTAGTATGAACCAGATGGTAGGTTCAATTCCCAGAGCCAAACAAAACTAAACAGAAAAGAATGTAGCAGAATATAAACTGAAAACACCTAGAAATGTAACTTTTCTCCCATTCTGTGTAGAGAAAATATTTAGGAGTTGTGTATGAGATTTGACCCACATTTCCTGCATTATTTTCCCAAGGGTTGGGTCTGAGAGGATCTAAGGACAGGTTTTTTTCCTTTCCCCCACATCTTTTATTGGTACATTATAGATGAACATAATGGTTGGATTTGTTGTTACATATTTATATATGTATTCAACATAGAAATATAGTTTAGTAATGCTAGGATTCTTTTTTTTTGGGGGGGGGGTACTAGGAATTGAACTCAGAAGCACTCAACCACTGAGCCTCATCCCCAGCCCTATTTTGTATTTTATTTAGAGACAGGGTTTCGTTAAGTTGCTTTGCACCTCACTGTTGCTGAGGCTGGCTTTGAACTCACAATCCTCCTGTCTCAGCCTCCTTAACCACTGGGATTATAGGTGTGTGCCACCACCACCATGCCCGGTATAAGGCCAGGGCTCTTAACCTCAGTATTACTGATAACTGGGGACAGATAATTTGCTGTTGTAGGCTGTCCTGATCATTGTAGGATGTTAAGCAGCCACACTGACCTCAACTCCTCAAAGGACAGAAACACCATCCCTCCTCCAAAAAAACCCATTGTGCTGTAGTTTGGATATGGTTTGAGTGTGTACCCAAAGGGTTCATGTGTTGGATGTTTGATCCTTAGTGTGATATTAAGAGGTGGGGTTTAGGGCTGGGGTGGTGGCTCAGTGATAGAGCACTTGCCCCACATATGTGAGGCACTGGGTTTGATTCTCAGCACCACATATAAATAAATTAAATTAAATAAACGTCCATCAACAACTAAAAAAAATTTTTTTTAAAGAGGTGGAGCTTAGTGGGAGGCCCTTAAGTCATTGAGGTTGTGGCCTAGGAAGGGAGTAATGTGGTTTCCGTGGCTTGGCTCCTCACAGAGTCCATGGTGTCACACTGTGGCTTTCTGTCTTGCTCATGTGATTTGTCCTTCTCCACTGTGAGATCCTCACCAGAGCTGAGGGGGATGCTGACACTGTGCCCTTGGACCTCTAGAACTGTGAGCTCAATAAACCTCTTTTCTTTATGAAGTTCCAAGTATTTCATTATAGTAACAAAAAGTGGACTGGTTCAGGTTGTGACAATCAAAAATATCTCCACACATGACCGGAAATCCCCAGGAGGGCAAAATCACTCAATCATGATTTAAGTTACTTTCTAACCCTTCTACTACTTTACCCATTTCTGGGAAGGCCATAGCAAGAATGATTCATCACCTAGCCCAGGGTTTGAATGGACCCACACTTGTGGCAAACACATCCTGAAGTAGGATCTGGGCATAATAGAACCCAGCAGCTGTCCTACCCTTTCTCTCTACCTCCTCTTTTGTCTCTCCTTGTACATTCTCCTTCCTTTGTCCCTCTGACCTCACTCTGAAGCACAAGTTAAGCAAGCCTGGATGGCTTCTGTGAAATTGTGGCAGAACAGGTTGTCCAACCCTAAACTAGAGTAACAAGAAGTTGTCTCTAGCTAAGCTGGGGTTCTGTAAACATCACCTTCAGATTTGCTCCCTCAGAAAGGGGAACTCAGCCAGTCTGGGCTTCAGTGTTTCTGTTGGTCCCAGAGGAAGTTATCTTGTTCTGGGCTCATCTGGTTGTTTCTTTCCCCTGGGGCTGATCACCAAATTTTCTAATGACTTTACAGACACAAGATACACTTTTAAGAAGGCAGAAGCAACCTCCTAAAACTCATGTATATCTTCCACCTCACACCCTTAGGATGTTCACTATTAAAGGTAGAAAAGCCAGTGTCTGTGGTGTAGCTCCTCAGGAGGCAGGAGGATCACAAGATTGATATTATCCTGGGCAATTTAGTGAAACCCAGTCTCAAAATAGATAAAAAGGGATAGGAAACATGGCTCTGTGAAAAAGCACTCCTGGATTCAGTCTCCAGTACCACAAGAAAAGAAAAAAGGGAAGGGAAAATAGAAAAGGGAATGAAAAAGAAAAGCCAGGTTCTATAGCACATGCCTGTAATTCCAGTTACTTGGGAGGCTGAGGCTGGAGGATAGCAAATTTGAGGCCAGCCTGGACCATGTAGCAAGTCACTGTCTCAAAACTTTAAAAAAGAAAAAAAGTCCTAAACAGCAATCAATCTAGACCATTCTAATTTCCACTGTTGCTTAGGTCCTCACCACCAACCCCAGATGCCAACTGAGAGATGGTACTAACTTACAAATGGACATAATCTACCCAAGATAATAAAAAATTGACTGTTTATCTGATCACCCTGGAAAATTTGGAAAACTCTGTGTGTGTGTGTGTGTGTTTGTGTGTATGTGTTGGTTTTGTATTTATTTTTGTACTGGGGATTGAACCCAGGAGCACTATGAGCCATACCCAGTATTTTTGTTTTTTCTTTTTTCTTGAAGCAGGGCATCCTTAAATTGCTAAGGCTGGTTCCAAACTTGTGATCCTCCTGACTAGGCTCCGAGTCACAGAGATTACAGTTGTGCACCATCGCACCCTTCTTGAGAATTTTCATCTGTCCAAGATCACGACATCAGTATTTATGGGCTGTTTCAAAATCAAGGGGATAGGGAGATCCCTATCAAGACATTCTCCTCCTTAGCCCTTTGAGGTCAGTTCCGGGTTCCATGTGACAGAATGGAGTTAAGACAGCATCAATCAGGCAACAGCCCTGGTGCACAGCTCAAAGACTTCTTTCCATGTAAGGATCATCTGCTGGTCCCTTTGTTGTGGTGGAATTGAATATCACAGAACTGCTTTTCAGACTCCCTTAGAAGCCCAGATCTAGATTTTTCTTTCAACTTAAAATTTCCAACAGAATGGAAAGACAAAAATATATGTATGCTTGCATGTATGTATATTATTATTATTATTATTGCAAAAACAGCATTTCTTGCTTCTAAAATCAGAGCCTCAATGCAGACGCAGTGGTACGTGCTTGTGATATCAGCGACTTGGGAGGCTGCAGGAGGAGGGTCACAAGTTGGAGGCCAGCCTCAGCAATTTGGTGAGACCCTCAGCAACTTAGCAAGACCCCGTCTCAAAATAAAAAGGATTGGGGCTCAGCAACTCAGCGAGACCCTATTTCTAAATAAATATAAAGGGGATGTGTCTCAGTGGTTAAGTGCTCCTGAGTTCAATCCTTGGTACAAAAAAAAAGATTGGGGATGGTGGTCAATGGTAACACAGCCCTTGGTTCAATGCTCAGTACACCAAAAAAAAAAAAAAAAAGGTTTATTGCAAGTGGTCTTCATTTGCCATCTTCTCAGCAAATAGCTGCACCTGTGCATCTGGGTGTGTTGGGCCCAATCTGTGACCAAAGCCCAGTGCAGGTGTACAGTTCTATTACACATGGCCAGTGGCACGTGCATTAAGTCTCTCATTTGGTCTTTGGGTTTCTGTTTGTTTTTGTGGTGCTGGGGATGAAACCCAGGAACTGTGCATGGTCCACTGGAACACACCCACAGCCCCTTGTTCTGACCCTACATTTTTATTGGTGTATAAAAGCTGTATATAGTGAAGGGATTTGTTATTACATATTTATACATGCACACAATATAACAATAAAATTTAACCGATATCACTCTCCAACACTTCTACCCTCCCTCTCCTCCTTCCACTCCTTGAGTTCTTTGGGTTTCTATTTATTTATTTATTTTTAGTTTGTTGATGGACCTTTATTTATTTATATGTGGTGTTGAGAACCAAACCTAGCACTTGCTAGGCAAGTGCTCTACCACTGAGCTAAAGCCCCAGCCCCTGGTTTTTTGTTTTTAAGAAAAAAGCCATGCCTCAAGGAGTTGAGATAGATAATCAGCAATGTGAGCATCACTGTCATCTCTGAAGACAATATGTGACCATCTATTATAAAACTTTGGAGACTTCTCTGTAGTCTCAAAAGAACGCTCAATTTAAAAATATTTTCTGGGGTTGGGGATGTGGCTCAAGTGGTAGTGTGCTCGCCTGGCATGCGTGCCGCCCAGGTTCGATCCTCAGAACCACATACAAAGATATTGTCTGCCAAAAACTAAAAAATAAATATTTAAAAAAAAAATCTCTCTCTTTAAAAAAAATAAAAATTAAAAAAAATATAAAATAAAATTTTTCTGACTGCATGTTGTGGCACATGCCCATAATCCCAGAGACTCAGGAGGCTGAGGCAGGAAGATTGCAAGTTCAAAGCAAGCTGTGGCAACTCAGTGTGATAACATAGCGAGGCCCTGTCTGAAAAAGCACCCTTGGGTTCAATGTACAAAACAAAGCAAAACAAAACCCCAAACCTGATCAGTATCTGTAAATATCTGTATTACAGTGCTTTGTTGACGGCAATGATGAACACTGCTCAGGTGGCTGTGCATACCCATGTCTGAGGCTTCCTGAGGAGCACTCCCTATACACTAGGAGAAAGTTCCATCTTCAGCTGGCAACAACTGCTCAACACATCACTGGGGAGCTGGAGTTGGGGCTCAGTGGTAGAGGGCTGCCTGGCACGTGTGAGGTCCTGCATTTAATCTTAAGCACCACATGCATATAAATAAATAAAAGGTCCATTGACAACTTAAAAAAAATTAAAAATAACAACACATCACTGGACAGGGGATACATCCTCTTGAGGTAAGTCCCTCTGACTAGAGTGAGAAAGTGTTTCCTAAATACTGAGGTTTGGGTATGGTTTGAGTGTGTGCCCCCAGTTTCACATGTTGGAAGCTTGGTCTTCAGTGTGGTGATGCTGGGGGTGGTGGAGCTGGGGAGAGGTTGTTAGGTCATTGGGATGCTTACCTCAGAAGGGACTGTGGGATCCCATTCCCTTCTGGCTTCTGTCTTGGCATGTGATCTCTTTCTCTTGTACATGCTTCCACCATGATGCAATCCAGCCAAGGAGGTCATAACCAAAGGATGAATTGATGGGGTCACCTGATCCTGGATCTTGGCCTCAAAAACTGAGCTAAATAAACTTCTTGTATTTCTTTTTAAAATTTTTTTGGTAGTAGGGTATGAACCTATGGGCACTCTACAACTGAGCTACATCCTTGGTGCCACCCCCCCACACACACATTTTTTTTGGAGACAGAGTCTCACTGAGTCACTTAGGGCCTCACTAAGTTGTCGAGGATGACATCAAACTTGTGATCCTCCTTCCCCAGTCTCCCAAGTTGCTGGCATTACAGGCTTGTACCACGATACCCAGCTAAATCTCTTTTCTTTATAAAGTCTTCAGCCTCAGGTATTTCATTACAGTAATGGGAAATGAACTTAATACACCAAGTGATTCCACTTTGTACTGAGTCCCCTGGTTTCTCATTCAACCAGTCCAAGCATGCCTGGGCAAGGGGCTGCCTGGCATTGCCCTCCTAGTAAATCAGGACTTAGGGCAGCTTTTTCTCCTTGATGTCCGCACTCTCATCTCTATAGCTAAACAGTCCAGCTGGCATTTCGGTTAGCTTCTTTGGGACAAGTTGCTAGTCTAGACAAGCTCAATAAATGATGAAGTAAGAAAACTGTAGTCAATTTCAAGGAAACATCTAGTCATGAAACCCTGGTATTTACATCAAAGAAAGTCAGTCCAACTTATCTTTTTCCCACAAATGTCTAGCTCAGAGCAAATACCAGATCAAGTCTAGATCAACAAGAAATGGCTTACATTTGCCAGGCATGTTGGGATTACATACTGTAATCCCAGCAGCTTGGGAGGCTAAGTTAGGAGGATTGCAAATTCAAAGCCAGCCTCTGCAACAGCAAGAAACTAAGCAACTCAGTGAGACCCTGTCTTTACATAAAATACAAAATAGGGGTGGGGATATGGCTCAGTGGTCAAGTATCCCTGAGTTCAATTCCCGGTAAACTCTCCCCCTACCACCACCAAAAAAGAAAGAAAGAAATGTCTTACATCTACCAGGGTAGAGAGAATAAGGGACTCTGTTGCCCTCTAGTGGTCACTACCTGCTACAGGCCCAGCTGGCTGTGCCCTTTAAGAGCCATCTGCCAAACCAATTCAGCTCCAAAGTAGTCGAGATGGCCTTTCATATGTGAATGGGTAAACAAACTGAAACATCCAGACAATGGAATATATTCCAAAATAAAAATACATGAACAAGGGCTGGGGTTGTAGCTCAGTGGCAGAGCACTTGCCTTGCATGTATGAGGCACTGAGTGTGATCCTCAGCACCACATAAAAATAAAAAAATAAAGGTATTGTGTCCATCTACAACTAAAAAAATATTTTTAAAAAATGAACAATAGAGACACAAAAAGACATGGTGGAATCTTAAATGCCATTTTGCTAAGTTCAAACAGCCAATCTGAAGTCTATGTGCTGTATAATTCCAACTATACGACATTCTGGAAAATGCAAAACTATAGAGAGAATAAAATGACCAGTTGTTTCTGAACGGGACGGAGGGAAGTATTACTAGGGGGTACACAGAGAAGCTTAGGGCAGTGAAACTATTTTATACACTACAGTCATGGATACCTAAAGTTTTTTGCCAAAAGTTATACATTTGGCAAAATCCAAATAATGTACAACACAGAGATTGAACTCCAACAAATTTTGGACTTTGGTTGTGATGCTATGTCAATCAATACTGATTTATCAATTGTAACAAATATTCCACAGATATTAATAGAGGAACCTAGGCTTGGGTGTAGTTCAGTAGTAGCATGAGCTCACTTGATTAGTATGCATTCAATCCACAGTACCAGCACCCAAAATAAGAGAGAGAGAGAGAGAGAGAGAGAGAGAGAGAGAGAGAGAGAGAGGAAGAAGGAGGAGGAGGAGGAAGAGGAGGAGGAGGAGGAGGAGGAGAAGGAGAAGGAGGAGGAGGAGGAGGAGGAGGAGGAGGAAGAGGAAAAGGAAGGCCTTGGTGGTAGAGGAGAGGAAGAAAAGAAATAGGGAAAATTGTGGGAACTGGGAAGGCAGTATATGAGGATTCATATAAAGGTTTCATAAACCTTTGGGGGCTGGGGTTGAAGACCAGTAGTAAGCATGCTCACCTAGAACATGCAGGGCCCTGGGTTCAATCCTCAGCACCACATAAAAATAAATAAATAAAATAAAGACATGTGTCCAACTACAATTAAAAAATAAATTTTTTTTAAAATTATTAAAAAAAAAAAAAAAAAAAAAGGAAACGTCTAGGGGCTAGGAATTTAGCTCAGTTGGTAGAGTGCTCTCATGCACAAGGCCATGGGTTCAATCCCCAGCACCACACACACACACACACAAAAGAAAAACAAAACATGTTTGGGCTGAAGGTGTGGCTCCATAGTGGAGCATTTCCCTAGCAAGTGTGAGACCTTGGGTTCCATCTCCAGCACCACAAAAAAAGAAAAGAAAAAGAAAGAAAACAGATTCCACTGTGAGAGGTGTCAGACTGGTAATTGATAATACAATGAACTGGAATAAACTTGTTTAAGTAACCCTTATCACTGGGCCCAGTGGCAAGTGCCTATGAACCCAGTGGCTCCTGAGGCTGAGGCAGGAGGATCATGAGTTCAAGGCCAGCCTCAGAAACTTATCGAGGCCCTAAGCAAATCAGTGAGACCCTGTTTCTAAATAAAATAAAATAAAAGGTTTCGGATGTGGCTCAGTGGTTAAGTACCCATGGGTTCAATCTCTAGGATGGAAAAAAAAAGTAACCTTTATCTTCCACTTGCTTCTCATCCCCTCATATCTCATAGTGATATCCCTAGAATGTTCTACTCTAGTCCAGATATCCATTTATCCTGTCATTCACAAATTTATTGCTCGAAATCAGGCATGGTGAAGCCCACCTGTAATACCAGTGATTTGGGAGACTAAGGCAGGATTGCATGTATGAGGCCAGACAGACCCATTTTCTGTAACAGATCAAAGATACATGTGGAGCTGGGTGTAGTGGTACATGCCTGTAATTCCAGTGACTTGGAGGCTGAGATAGGAGGATCTCGAGTTCAAAGCCAGCCTCAGCAACTCAGAGAGGCACTATCAATTCAGTGAGACCCTGTCTCTAAATAAAATATTTTAAAAAAGGGCTGGGTATTTGGCTCAATGGTTAAGCACCCCTGAGTTCAATTCCGAGTACAAAAAAAAAAAAATAAGAGGCTGGAGATGTAGCTCAGTGGCAGAGTACTTCCCCAGGTTATGTAAGGCCATGAGTTGGACCCCCAACATGGTTAAGAAAAAGAAGATTCTAGGGATAAAATGATGTGATTTCTGATATTTGCTTTAAAACACTCCAGTCAAGAAAATAAAAAATTTTAAAAGGACAGAATAAGCAAATGTGACAAAATTATAATAACTGTTTAATTGGGTGCTCAGTATATGGGGATCAAACCCTATTAGAATTTTTCACACAAAAATGTTTTAGAATGTTAGCTACTCTCAAACCTTAAAGTCCTATTGCTCCTCCTTCATCATTCCTGTAGCTCCCAAATACAGTCCTTCTTCAGTATCCATAGGATTGGTCCCAGGACCTGGGCAGACACCAAATTCATTGAGGATGCTGAGGCTCTTCATAGAAAATGGTGTAATTTTTTGCATAAAACCACACACCCTCCTATAGACATTTTTTTTTCAATATTGGGAACTGAACCCAGGGACACTCTACCACTGAGCTACAACCCCAGCCCTTTTTATTTTGAGATAGGGTCCACCAAGTTGCCCAGGTTGGCCTTGCATTTGCAATACTCCTGCCTCAGCCTCCCAAGTAGCCAGAATTACAAAAATGTGCTACTGGACCCAAATTTTCCAAATATTTTTGATCCAAGGTTGCCTGAATCCACAGACACAGAACCTGCAGATATAGAGGGCAGCCTCTACCTGTCATGTGAGCAAACCTGGAAAATGACTGGCTGAGAATTATAAATCTAGTCATCACTGGAGGGTTTCAAGTACTTGTTCACAAAGTGCTTACGGGTGAAGAGCAGGTCTAGATGATCCTGCCATGCATATTCATGTGACCTGGCTGGGCACAGAGTAAGCAAGGCTAGCACTCGGACAGGGCCAGGGAGGTGCCTCAGGGACAGAATCTAAAGAGGATCTCCTTCTCAAGGGCACGGCTGCCCTTGTACAACCCTGAGAAGTGCCTCCTTCACTCTTGTGCCCTAGGCACTGGACTGGCTTTACCCTAATTCCTTTCTTATTTGGTTGGATACTTAACACAACTCAGAAAACTGGGGAACTGGATAAACTTTCAAGGCGAAGGTGAGCCTACCCCTCTGAGATATCTGGGAATAAAGGTCTATGTGGGGTGTCCTGTCCAAACAGAACCTCTCCCAGCCTTCTTTGCTTACCACTAATGGTACAGATTCCAGGGATGGAGGTGGCTCCTCCTTATAGCAGTGACTTCACAATCACATACCAATTTTAAAGTGTAGAAAATGGATACATACAGCAATTATCGCACACTTGCTCCCTGTTTCATAGGAATAAAAGCAATTTGGGGCTAGCCATTCCCAAAGAGGTTCCATCAGCAAGGCCAGCAAAAGCCAGCCAAACTCTGAGTTTCTGGTGCCCTCTGCTGGTGTTTCCAATCACAACAATAGATTTTTCCATAAAATATGCCCAGGACTGGCCTAGAAATTTGAGATTAAAGCTAATCAAGAATAAATTTGGTGGGGCTGGGGTTGTAGCTGAGTGGTAGAGTGTTTGCCTAGCACGTGTGAGGCAATGGGTATGATCCTCAGTACCACATAAAAATAAATAAATAAAGATATTGTGTCCATCTACAACTAAAAAAATTAAATAGACAAATAAATTTAGTGCCAGGTGCAGGGGTACACACTTGTAATCCCACCAGCTCAGGAAGCTCAGGTGGGAGGATCACCAGTTCAAAGCCAGCTTCAGCAACTTAGAGAGGCCTTAAGCAATATAGGGAGATCCTTTCTCAAAATAAAAAGAGCTAGAGATGTAGCTCAGTGGTTAAGTGCCTCTGGGTTCAATCCCCATCACCAAAATACTTCTTTCCTTAGAGGCCACCAAGGTGCTCAGTCTTTCTAAGGAAGCTAAGGCCATGTTGGGGGTTGAGGCCCTCACACTTCATCTGGCAACCAGAACCACCCCCCAGCAGCCAGCACCATGGCCTCTGTCTCTGAGCTGGCTTGCATCTTCTCTGCTTTCATCCTACTTGATAATGAGGTAATTTTCACGGAGGATAAGATCAATGCCATCATTAAAGCAGCTGGTGTGGTGTAAATGTTCAAACTTTTGACCTGGTTATTTGCAAAGACCCAGGCCGCTGTCAACACTGGGAGCCTCATTTGCAACAGAGACTGGTTGGCCAGCTCCAATAGCTGGTGTAACACCAGCAGGAGGTCCTGCCCATTCCTCCATTGCTGCCCCAGTTGAGAAATAGGAGAAGAATCCAGAGTCCAATAATGATGAAGGCTTTCATCTTTTTGACTAAAAATCTAGTAATATACAATAAAAACTGAACTTTGCTGATAGTAAAAACAAACAAACAAAAAAACAAACCCGCCCCCCCCACACACACAAAAAAAAAGCTGATAAATTTTAAAGGACAGAGTGTAGTTCAGTGATAGAACACTTGCCTAGCATGTGTGAGGTCCTGGGTTCCATTCCCAGCACTGCATTAAAAAAAAAAAAAATTTAAGAAAAAGGGAGAACTTGAAAATATTTATATATTAAGTCTCTTTGGGCCCTGAGAAACAAGCACACCTTGGCTCTACTGCTATGATATTTACTGAACCCGCCCTACAAGGGAAAGGCACAGCATGGACTCAAGAGCCATAATCTTCCTTACAATCAGGTGTGATGGTACAAGTCTGTAATCCCAGCGGCATGGATGGCTGAGCCCCAAGAATCACAAGTTCAAAGCCAGCCTCACCAACTGAGTGAGGCCCTGAGCAACTAAGACCCTGTCTCAAAACAAAAACAAAAACAAAACTCTGGGGATGTGGCTCAGTGGTTAATCACCCCTGGGTTCAATCCCTAGTACCAAAAAAGCAAAACCAAACACAATTTCACATAGTCACACTGTATGTTCTGTGAATGCCTACAATGTACCAAATGCTTTCAAAGAATTTCCAATTTTTCTAATAATTCCACTAACAGATAAGGAGACAGGATGGAGAAGTCACTTCATCCGTCTGAGGTCACTGTATGGATTCAGTTTGACATGACTGCAGCCATCTTAAGTAATAATTGCAATGATTACCCCTCCTGAGTAACCCCAGCAGGTTTTTCCTAGTTTCCCAGCAAACTATAATCAGACCAAATCATCAAAGTGATGTGTGGAGCTTTGCAACTGGACTTGGTGCTAGGAATGTGCCTAACTCTTTTGATATTGGCTCAAGAAAAGCCAGATACACTCCAGCCAGGATGAAGTCATTTTTATCCTGAACAATACATATGTTCCTCCTTCTAACCTAAGTTGGAGGCATCCACTTGGTCTTGCTACTGCCCACAACTATGCTTGTCAGTAAGTCCCCAATAAATTGCACTCTGTGCAATCCTGGATCTGTCTGCTTCTTTCTTTGGTTTTGACATCACTGAGTTATTCCAGAACATCACTTACTACAAACCCTGAGATAGATTCAAATCTTCCCTTAAAGTCCACTTTTCCCTTACAAAAAAACAAACAACATGTTCACTTTGTTATTCCAGTTTTGGGAGCAGGACTTAGACGAGTTAGTTTCTTTCCTTAGGCTAGTTAAAGGTTGAAGATTCAGGCTCCATTTGCTTTCCTTCCCCATCAAGACCATACCAACTTGTATCAACAGTGTAAACATGTAGTACTTTGTTAACTTTCTCAACATTTGCTGAGGCCCACACTAGGCTGAGCCTGAGGATGCTAGGAGCTCATCACTGAACAGACTTAGATCTACCCTCAGGAAATAGTGTATAGCCCAAGATGCACAGCACCACGCCCACCTAGTCCTGTGTCACATCTAACAGCTCCTCCTTTCATATGACTGGTGAAAGGGCCAAAATACAGCAGGACTCTCCTCTGAGAAAGGCAAACCCTTCAGCAAAAAACAAGTCACAAGGATTTCAGTCTGACCAAACTCCACAATTTCTAGCCACAGATGAGTATTCTTGAGTTTGTGGCCATCCATTGCTCTCACCTTTGTATCTGCCTGCAGATTTTGGAGGCCTGCATGAAAGACACCCAAGTAGAAGTCAGAAATGGTATTTGATAATTGATTCAGGCAGGCAATGAAGGTGTACAATACTCTTTCACAGAAAACACATCTCACTTTGGCCATCTCAAACTTGTGATCTTCCTGCCTCAGCCTCCTGAGTGGCTGGGATTATAGGTGTGCACTGTGCACAGCACAAGTGTGTCCTAAACCCTCTCCTGAAGTTGGCTAATCTAACAAAGAATGCAGGGGTTGAGTCCAAAGTCTGCCAAATTAACAGTGTAGGATTAGAATTTTGAATCATTTGTTTTTTTGTTTTCATTGCATCTTTCTTATTTATTTATTTCTGTATTCAAATTGTATATATGGCAAGTGATGGCAGAATTCAATAATTTCTGGCAAAGAGGGCTGTGGGTATAGCTTAGTGGTACAGTGTCTGCCTAGAATGCATGAGGCTCTAAATTTGATTCCCAGTACCATACACACAAATTCTGGCAAGATGTTATTAGGAACAAAGATAATACTGTACCACAAATCTTAGGCTAAGTCACAGGATTGGCAGTTGTGCAGTTGGCCTGATGATGGACCTATCATATCCTTGGAAATAGTAACTTTGTATATACCACAACTTTTCTTCAGTAAAATGGAGATGCAGATACTCCTCTGATTCTTAAATAAGAATTTAAGAACTATTATGTGTTCAATGCATCTACATTTTATTTTTTTATTTTTATTTTTTTTAAATTTGTTTTTACTTTTTTTTTTTTTAAGAGAGAGGAGAGAGAATTTTAATATTTATTTTTTAGTTATCGGCGGATACAACATCTTTGTTTTGTATGTGGTGCTGAGGATCGAACCCGGGCCGCACGCATGCCAGGCGAGCGCGCTACCACTTAAGCCACATCCCCAGCCCTATCTACATTTTAAATGGAAGGTTAAAGTGCTAAAAATTAGAAGTGGCAAAACATACAAAAGCAAATATCACAAGGGCTGGAGGTGTAGCTCAGTGGTAGGGTGTGTGTGTAGCATGTGTGAGGCCATTGGTTGATCCCCAGCACTACAAAAATAAAACAAAAAACAAAAAAACCCATAACAACAAAGACCACTGTTTCATCTCCTGGTTTTATTAACTAGCTACAGGCACCAAGGTGACAGAGGTAGTCACATTCCCCAATATTTTAGCTTAAGAGGTGTGATTATCATAACCTAGCTAAGTACCAACTACATAATTTAACTTATTCTTTTCCAAAGAATTCTGTTTTCAGGGTACCTGAAGTATGACATCAACAGGATTTACAATTAGATATAGATTTTGAGAATAGGACCTATTTTTCCTTCCAAGCCACTTCTAATCACTGTCAATACACATATGATAAAACCAAGTTGTTTTTACAAAAACACGTCCCTTCCAAAACCAAACAGTCATACTAATATCAATATCCTCATTTAGTATTAGTTATGTAAAACAATACCATTTAAGGGAAACTGGGTAAAGAGTATTCAAAATGTATTATTTTGCCAATTTCTTGTGAGACTATAATTAGTGTTTTACTTTATTTTTGGTAATGGAGTTTGAATCCAAGGCCTCACTCACACTGCCAGTGCTCTACTACTGAGCAACATCTCCAGTCCTTTTTATTTGAATATGGTGTTATTAAGCTGCCCAGGCTGGTTTCAAACTTGCAGTCTTTCTGCTTTAGCCTCTAGAGTAGCTCATATTACAGGTGTGTATCACCACAGCTGGCTCAACGAATTTTAAAAATCTGAACAAACATGTTACTCATGAAAGAACAAGAGGAGCTGGGCATGGTGGCACACGCCTTTAATCCCAGCAGCTTGGGAGGCTGAGACAGGAGAATCGTGAGTTCAAAGCTAGCCTCAGCAACGACAATTCACTATGCAACTCTCTAAGACCCTGTCTCTAAATAAAATACAAAATAGGGCTGGGGATGTGGCTCAGTGGCCAAGTGCCCCTGAGTTCAGTCCCCAGTACCCCCTCCCTCCCCGCAAAGAAAAAGAACAAGAGGAAGAAAACACACAAAGAAATAAAGCAAAATATGCATGCTCTTGGAAGAGAGTTTGGGAGTCACCTGACCAATGTAGTACCTCTGTCAAGGGACTTGTGTCACACAGTGAAAAAGGATGAAGTTATTTTTCTTTTGTCTTTGTGGTAGTGGGGATCAAACCTAGGACTTTAGGGATGCCAGGGGCAAGTGCTTTACCACTTGACCTACTACATTCGCAGCCTAAAAAGACTTATGTATTATGTAAAAGGCTCATTACCAGCTCTGGCAGTGATAAACATTAGTCAACTCTGCTCTACCCAATTCCTAGACCAAAAAGACTGTGAACTAGCTTCACTAATAAGGAACAAAGAGATAGAGAGTATGGCTCTCCAAACTTGTTTTCAACAACAGCAGTTAGAGAACAGTGCATATAATTTACGTCCCACTCTCATCATTCCACAGTCTGCCAGGGCTCAGACCCCAGTCAGGCCTCACGCTCTTACTGGGTTTCATCTTGCGACCTGCGACTGCACTAGCGAGTCGGCCTGGCTCAGGACAAGCCTGTCCTTTTTCTCCTTTTGCAACACCTGCTCCTCCCACAGCGCCTGGTCCACCTGATCGTCAGTGAGCACAACAGGCTTGTACTTCTCATCGAAGAGCCGCTCATTAGCCTCGGAGTGCAGCTGGTGGGGTCCGACCACGCGCAAATGTGCCGGCAGGTGCAGGAACTCGTCATCGTTGATGTCGCAGTCACGCATCCGGGTGCTCAGTATCCACCAGTGGCCCACGAAGCCCACATCCAGGATTCGGCCGGGGAAGTCGACCCAGCGGGGCTGCAAGTAGCGGCAGCGGGCCTGGTAGAGGCTGGCCTGGGAGTCGAAGGGCGCCTCGTACACGAGCGAGCAGAACCCCAGATTCACGTGGCGCAGACGACCGCGGCCCCGCAGCCAAAGGAGTCGCTGCAGGAAGCTTTCGGAATCGCGGTTGCGAGTGGCTGGCGCTAGCAGCAGGAGAGTCCCAGACGCATCGAGCAGCGCCTCCTCGAAGGCCTCCTCGCTCGGCGCCAGAGCGCAGCAGGCTGCGGCGCCGCCCAGCAGCCCCATGTACACTGCTGCGCGCCCCGGCCGAGCCCGCGCCGCAGCCACCGCGTCCCGGCAAGCCTCTGCGTAGTCCCGGAGCAGCGCGCGGGCCCAGTCGCCTGAGGGAAAAGAAACGCTGTCGGAGCCGTTCAGCCGCTGCGGGCACCCATCCCACTGCCTTCCGCCACTACTCACCCAGCCGCGCCCACACGCTTGGCTTCACCGCCACGGCAGCATTTTCAGCCTCAACGCCCCCTTCTCCGCGGCCTCGGGACCAAAATCTCTTCAGAGCAGCCGTCGCCATCCTCTTCCGGCCTAGGGCCCTTAGTCCGAAGAGAAACACCTCATACCTGAAGTAAAAGGCTCCCACCCACGGGGGAGGGGGAGTAGGGGCTCTTCTGTGAGTTTCCGGACATGGCTTTCCACCGGAGGAGAATAGAAAACGGACCAGCACCGGATGTTGCTTTCTGATCCAAGCAGGGTTGATTCTGACGGGTAGGCGTCCCGCGCAGGCGCAGAGAGCCCTGGCCACGCCGGCTAAAGTGGCTGCAGGTGAGGAGGGCGGGGTACCACTGAGGGACCGGGCGGCGAGCTTAAGTCCCGGTGGGTGTTGTTAGCCACGAGGCAGGGCTTGAAGCTGAGGAATAGGGTTTGGGAGGGGCGCGAGCCTGATCGGCCTCTGTCTTCAGAGCGGGATGCGGTGACGCCCCTGAACAACCATGGCAGCGG
The DNA here is from genome assembly GCF_047511675.1 of Marmota flaviventris. Classification (NCBI taxonomy): domain Eukaryota; kingdom Metazoa; phylum Chordata; class Mammalia; order Rodentia; family Sciuridae; genus Marmota; species Marmota flaviventris. The sequence goes on from NC_092498.1 coordinate 211,443,759, forward strand.
CTGACGGGTTGGCCTTCCACGGTGAGTGCGGACCCTATGTGGCGGGAACTTCTGCTCCCGCCCCTGGCCAGAACCTCCCGTGCAGCTTCCATCTCTTACTTAACCCGAATCCCACGCGGCTGTGTACACTGACCCCAGACCGGAAACCTGCCTCAAGAATGAGCCCCATCCGCATTCGAACCGCGCTCCCGTCCTGAACTTAGACTCCATATCCCGAGGCCCTGAGTCTATCCGAGGACCAACCCTGAGTTGCATTCCCACGTTAGGAGTAAGGGAACAGTCTTACTTCCCATGCCTCGGAACTGAGGAAGTTGTGCCCTGTCTCGGGAGAGAGTTGAGGTTGCCGCTGTTATAGCCTTAGTCCCCGCCATGAGCAGTGGACCATGCACAATTAATTGCCTCAAAACGCGCCTTGTCCCATTTGTCCTTCTTCATAGAATTTGAGGAAGCTACTAATCTTCTGGCTGAGACCCCAGATGCAGCTACCACCAGCAAAAGTGATCAGCTGACCCCAAAAGGGCACGTAGTTGTGGCTGTCGGCTCTGGTGGCAGCTATGGAGTAGAGGAAGAGGTGGAGGAAGAGGGTGACAAGACAGCGGTGAGTCACCTAAGTCCCCATTCCCTGACTCTGACCACCCCCTGGCTGACGTAGGCTGTAAGAGCAAGCACTGAAATCCCACACTCTGCAGCTTTTACAGGAGGAGAAGCCACAGCCGGGATTCTGGACATTCAGCTACTATCAGAGCTTTTTTGACGTGGATACCTCACAGGTGAGGCCTGGAAGCTGATGGGAGGGGCTCAGAGTCATGCTGGCGGTTCAGCCAGTATCCACTGAGCACCAGGCTGAGACAGAGTGCTGGTAACAGCTACATGGGAGAACAAGTGCTCCTACCCAGGCTAGTAAAAGGAATGGTGGTATTTTCTAAGGATTTTGGTGATGGGCTGTGGGAACAAAGAGGGGGGAACCCCCCTACATGCACAGGATCTGGTGAATAGGGAAAGGCCTCCAGTAGGACGTTAGGAATTTGCTGAGACCTAACAGAGAAAGGAGGGTTACCCAGGAAGGGTGGATGGGAGCACTAGTTATGTTCCAGACACAGGAAACAGTATATGTGAAGACAAAAGGTGAGAGGAGTCGTGAACAGTAGTAGAAGCTACCTATCACTAAATCTGGTGGGAGAGTGTGAGATGGGGGACAGGCAGAAGGCAGATCACAGAGGACCTCATACGCTATGTTTTTAGTTTTTTTGTGTTTACTGTTTTGTTTTTTGAGATGGAGTCTGGCCTTGTTGCCCAGGTTGGCCCCAAACTCATGGGCTCAAGAGGATCTCTTAGCTGGGACTACTCATGTGCTAACTTGCCCAGCCATGAGCTGTGTTAAGGAGTTAGAATTTGGGTTTTATTCTGAGGGTGTTGGGGAGTCAGAAGGGTCAGAGCAGGAGAGGAATGAGATGACCAGATGTGCACATGGATCAGAGCTCTAGACCAGGCTCTTTTTTTTTTTTTTTTTTGTGGTCCGTGGTAGGGGGATACTTGGGATTGAACCCAGGAGTACTGTACCACTGAGCTACAACCCCAGCCCTTATTTTTTGAGCCTCTGAGTTGCCCATGCTGGCCTTGAACTTGTGATCCTCCTTTCTCTCAACCTTCTTGAGTCATTGGGCTTACAGATGTATGCTACCATGCTCAGCTCCAGGCCAGGCTTAATGAGAATAAACCAGGGCCACAGACTATGAGAGCAAGTGAATGTGTCTTGTCTCGTGCCACTGGTGCTACACAGAGATGTAGAGGGAAGATTTCCCAGGACTTATTGGCTGTCTTTATTGGGGCTGGGAAGTGTCAAGGGCAGTTTAGGCAGCCAAGTTGTCTAAGGGGAAGCAAACAGGAAAGTGGCAGCCTGGAAGATAGCCTTCAGTATTGGGAAGTTGAGTGAGAGCTCAACTTAGTGACCAGGGGAAGGGTCTCTAAGCCATGGGAACATCTTGTCAAAAGCCTAGAGGGAAGGTAGGCATGGTGGTGCATGCCCATAATCCCAGCTGCTTGAGAGGCTGACTCCAGAGGATCAAAAGTTTTGAGGTCAGCCTTAGCAAATTAGTGAGATCCTGTTTCAAAATTAAAAAAGAAAAAAGAAATGTAGCTCAATGGTAGAGTGCTCCAGGATTCAATTTATTTATTTAGAGAATTTTTTTAAATATATATATATATATATATATTTTTTTTTAAGTTATCGGCGGACACAACATCTTTGTTTGTATGTGGTGCTGAGGATCGAACCCGGGCTGCACGCATGCCAGGCGAGTGCGCTACCGCTTGAGCCACATCCCCAGCCCTCCAGGATTCAATTTAAAAAAATAATTTAAAAAAGGCTTAGAGGGGAGGGCAGGGAGTATAGCTCAGTTGGTAGAGTGCTTGTCTAGCATGCACAAGGCCCTGGGTTCAATCCTCAACAGCCCCCCCGCTCAAAAAAAAAAAAAAAAAAAGGCTTAGAAGGGCGAGATGAGCTCTTTTAGGTAGGGCATGGAGAGAGGAGAGAAGAGGTCATTGGGGAAAGAAACTCCCAAAGTACAGGAGGAACCCTGGGAAGGCTTCCATCCTGGACTGTGGCCTTGTCTTTCAGGTCCTAGACCGGATCAAAGGCTCACTCCTACCTTGGCCTGGCCACAACTTTGTACGGTACCATCTGCGAAACCGTCCAGATCTGTATGGTGAGTAAGTTTGTGCATTTGTTTCATTTGATTATTCATGCAGCACGTGTGGACTGAATGGCAGGTGTTGCTGTACAGCTGAGAAAAAAGTAGTCACCAAGAGTGAAACTTGTGTTCTGTTTAGGGAGACAGAGACATAACAGACCGTAGTGGATGATGGGGCTGAGAAGAGAAGGGAAGCAGTGTAGTGGAGGGTGATGCTGTTGTGTCTGTGTGGGTCAGGGAAGGTCTCTGAGGAAAGAGAATGAGCCTTATTGGCAAGTATTGGTCAGGGGTGGACAGATCTAGAGGAGGAGGGTCCCAGTGAGGGCCCAAGCCTTAAGGTAGAGACATCCCCGCACTGGAGGGTTGCACTGTCACTGAAAAGAAGTGAGCTGTTAGGATGTCACTGAAGTACTGGGACAAGTGGCACAGGCTCCCATACTGTGGTGAGAAAGGATCTTAATGAGGTGTTCCTAGGTTCCCCTCTGGCCACATCGGGGATAAGGATGGAAGATAGGAGACCAGGCAGGAGACAACTCATGGAGGCTGAAGACAGAGAGAGTGGTTGGTTCTGGGATGTGTTATAGAGGCAGAACCAACAGGATTTGCTGACAGACTAGTCAGGGTGGTGAGGGAAGCAAAGGGTACCCCCAGGGTTTTGGCCTGGACCACCAGCATAGTTGCTGTGGGTGGATGGGAAAAGCTGGGCAGGTTGGAGGGAAAGGAGCAAGTGTGGGGTGGAGATGGAGACACCTCAAAATGTCCACCTTGAAAAGTGAACATGTATGAGTATACAATTTGGGACACTCTACCATCTGGGAATCATCAGTATAGAAATAACAGGGAACCCTGAGGCTGAACAAGACTATGCCAGGGGTGAACAGGGACATGGAGCAGGGCCAAGGACTGAGCCCCAGCTGCTCTCCATTAATGGCTTTATCAGAGTTGAAAAAGTTGAGGAATTGCTGCCAGTGATGTGAGACAAGAGCTAGAGCGTGGGGTTCTAGCCGTATGGAGCCTTCCCAGGCAGAGAAGGATGAACTAAGAGGCAGCATTAAATCCAGCCACCATAATGTCCCAATTGAGAGTCAAATGAGTGGCTGGGGTCCCCCTGACCTCCCCAGCAATAGAGACAAGACCCATTCACCCCCTCTGGGAGCACTGAGCCCGGGATTTGGACTATGACTTCCTCACAGGCCCTTTCTGGATCTGTGCCACCCTGGCCTTCGTCCTGGCAGTCACTGGCAACCTGACCCTGGTGCTGGCCCAGAGGAGGGACCCCTCTGTCCACTATAGCCCCCAATTTCATAAGGGTAAGTAGAGTGGATGGGCTCAGCTCCTGGCAGCCACAGGCCCCAGGACATGAGAGGTAACTGCTGCCTTGCCTCCCAGTTACTGTGGCAGGTATCACCATCTATTGCTATGCGTGGCTTGTGCCGCTGGCGCTATGGGGTTTCCTGCGGTGGCGCAAGGGCGTCCGGGAACGCATGGGACCTTACACTTTCCTAGAGACCGTGTGCATCTATGGCTACTCCCTCTTCATCTTTATCCCCACTGTGGTGAGTATGGCCTGGTGATAGGTAGATGGTGGGAGCCAAAGGAATCATCTGGCACAGTCACTAGCTGCCCCTGTCACCTCAGGTCCTGTGGCTCATCCCTGTGCCATGGCTGCAGTGGCTTTTTGGGGCACTGGCCTTGACCTTGTCAGCTGCTGGGCTGGTGTTCACCCTCTGGCCTGTCGTCCGTGAAGACACTAGACTGGTGGCTGCAGTGCTACTGTCCACTGTGGTGGTGCTCCATGCCCTCCTGGCCATGGGCTGTAAGGTATGGTTCCAATGGCCCCAGGCTGGGTTGTGGGGCAGGAGTGGGTTGCTTGCCTGCCTTTGCCACTGACCCCAAGGGTCTCTGTTCAGCTGTACTTCTTCCAGCCACTGCCTCCAGAACACGTTGCACCTCCATCTCAAGCCACATCTCTGCCCCCAAACATACTACCGACACCCACCATGACCCGGTCCATGGCAACCTCCTAGGAAGGCCCACCCTATAGGTAAAGGACCATTTCTGCTTTGTCTGAGGGGGTACCTTCCCTTCTCTCTGGGGCTGCTTCTAGAAGTCTCTCTCTTTCAGGCAAAACCTAAAGGGACATGCCTGTCCTGTTCCTGGTGATGACTGAAGTCTCCCTCGACCGCTCGAGACCGCTCTGCTACTTTCCAGACTTTTCTTACAAAGCAAACACTTTTATTTTCTATGCAAAGGTGATCCAGAGAATTCATATAAAGGTGGGGGAGGGGCAGCTGAGCAGGGAGCTTCCAAGGTGGCTCAGGCAACACAGCTGCAGGACAGGACTGGACTCCCAAGCCCTCCAGCCTGCCAGTGGGCCTTATGCTTTCCCTGACAGCTCTGCCAAGGACAGGAAGAAGGGCAGCCTGGGGGCACAGAGTGGGTGTGAGGCCTAGCCTGAGCTCCAGCTTCTGAGGTTGGGGGTGCTAGGAACAAGGGGAGCAGAAGTAGAAGAAAATTGCCTGTGCTGAAACATACATTTCCTTGTTTATTTTGTTTGCTTTCTTTTTTGGAGGGAGAAGTCCCTTCAAGGTCCTTTCCCAGGATGGAGAAGGACCAAAATGCCATCATGATGGTAGGGACTGGATTATCTATGAGTCTGGAGGGGAAATACACAGGCCTAATGTTAGCTACAAGGGAAAAGGACGCCTTCTCTGACAGATCCTTGAGGCTTCTGTCTGTCTGAAGCAACCCACAATGACCTTCCCTCCAGGCTGCCTATTCCAGCTTTTGGTGGAGGCTGAGGGGGGACCTGCAGGGGCTCAAGGACAGAACAGCAGCAAGAGGCAGGGGCAGAGGACGGAGGGCCTTCAGACAGCTGGGGTGGGTTGTACATTCAAGTGAGGTGAACCCTTTGGTGGGGAGGGGCCTGAGGCCTGGCCCAGGGTTGCCCCCACCACTGAACCTCTGAGCCTGGGGAGAGGGGCTGCTGGCTGGGCCCGGCCAGCCGGGTTTCTCAGAGGGTCTGTGGATTGACACTGGTTCTTTTCGTAAAAAAATAAAATTAAAAAAAGCAGCATGTCACGCCCATGGTGACCATGATGGCCTGGTAGTTGAAGGAGAGGTCCTGCCCAGCTGGGCTGCCTTCCCACTGGAGACAGGTGATGGGGGCAGGGGCTGGGGGCCTGGTGGGGCAGGGCAGCCTGGGCCATTGTGGCAGCTGCTTCCCTCCTCCTGCCCAACCAGGGTGCAGCTGCTGGCCCCAACACGCCTGTTACAGCAGATGTCAAAGCCAGGTCAGAGTGAAGAGGGCTGGAGGGGGACAAAGGCTCCCCTGACATGATCTTGTGTAAAATGTGGCAGCGACACTCGCTCAGGGCCAAGGTGTGGGCAGGGTCAGGTAGGGTCAGCGGCAACATCGTGTAAAAAAAGTGTCCAAGTTCCCATAGCAAAGAGGGCTGTGACGGGATGTTTGGGCTTCTCCAGTACAAGGGGACAGCCGCCCGGGCGAAGGTGCTGGGCGGGGGCTTCATTTGGTTTCCTGGTGCTGTCAGTCTGTCAGGGCAGAGTGCCTAGCTCCCGTAGTGCATGGTGTTGGTCGGGATGGACATGGGCGAGGCCATGGAGATGGCAGGACCACCCATGGTGAACTGGCTGTTGACTGCATAGTGGGCACTGGAGCCGCTGCCGCCGCCGCCCTGGGCACCTGAGGAGCCTGTGGGGCAGGCAGTAGGTACTGAGGGCCAGCTTGACCCCTGTGCCTACCCAGCTCCCCCAAAAGTGAGAGCACGCGTGCAGGTGAGGCAGCAGTTGGGCCACACTCCCATGCTAACGCGGCCCTGCCCAAGGGACCCCAGACCCCTCCACCCGCCATTACCTTGGACAATCCCCGTGCTCATTATGGAGCCCATCCGGGAGTGGGTGTGATTGACAATCCCTGTGTTGGCTGCGCAGCGACAGGGAGGAAGGAAGGAAGGAAGGGAGACAGCGTCACCACCCCTAGCCTGCCCAGCCCACTCACGCTTTCACAGCGGGTGTGGGAAGGGCAGATGCAGCAGTGACAGAGCCAGGCAGAGAGGAACAAACGAACGAACGCAGGGCTTCAGCCAGGAGCCCCCAGGAGGAGGAAGAGGCAAGGATGGAGACGGTAGTGCTGAAAGACTAAGCACTGATCAACAGACTGGCCACCAGCCCTTCCCTGCTTCAGGGCGGTCCTGTTTGCCCCCTCCCCCAGCCATTCCCTGGACCCCAGGGGACACTTACCTAAAGGAATCAAGTTGTTGTGGCCCACACTGGAGCCGCCGGCAATAACACTGCTCAGGTCATAGGCAGTTGGCATCCCTGTGCCCAGAGAGGGAGATGTCAGGGGTAGGACACAGTGTCCCGGATGCCAGTGCTAGAGGCAGGCTCGGGAGCAGGAGGAGTCCAGGCAGGCCACCAAAGTCAGCGGCTATGTCAAGGGCATGGTGGACTTACCTGCCACAGCCATCCCGCTGCTAAGGTTGTAGGTGCTGCCCGTGTTCCACATGTTTTCAGAGGGAGAGGTGTAGTGCGAGCCAGGTGGGGGTGAGGGAGTCGTTCCTGTGTATCTGTGGCAGAGATGACTGGTGGGCAGGGCTGGGGGACTGTGGGGCCCAGGGTACCCCCCACATAGGCAGAGGCCCTCTTACCTGAAGAAGGGGTTCTTTAGATCCAGGAGGTTACTGGATTTGGAGCCTGTCTGGTCCACCTGGGCCACAATACTGATGTCATAGCTCTGTCTATAGAGAAGTAGAGGAGGGCAGTTGTGAGGTGGCCAAGCTGACAGACCCCTGCACTCCCAGCCCTGGGCAGCAGGTCATACCTTTTGTTGGCAATAAGCAGACATGTCCCTGATAGTGTGTCCCCAGCCTTGGCAAAGAGTGGTGACTGGAATAGGCACCGGACCTGGTACCAGTGGGTCAGGGGTTCCGTTGGGGCAGTGGATAGCCACACGGTCATTCTGTCAAGCAGGGACAGGTATTTACTTGACTGGGTTGGTGCCACCACTTGGGTCATTGCTCTGTATCTGTACCTTGGGCTCTCCAAAAGTGCCTGCCCCCTGATTGGTCCCTTGGGCCCCATAACCAAGACAGGCTGGAACTCCAGCAGCCTAGGCAAACACATGTGAGCTTAAACAAGTGCACAAGGGATCTGCAGCCATGGGGTGCCTTCTCACCGTGACATCTACATGCAGTGAGACAGACAAGGGCCCATGAGGGACAGGTACTCCGAACACAGCAGATATGCACCTCCCTCCCAAGGGTCTTTTGTTCAAAGACATGTTCTCGCTGCCTTTTGAATGGGACAGAGGAACCTGAGGAGTTATGTCCTACCCTCCCAGCCCCCAATGCAGCGACTGCACAGCCAGGTCTGGGGTGGCCACAGCTGTAGGGAGCCCGGGGAGTGGGTGGGGGTAGCATGGTCTACCCTGCTGAACTCACATAGAGCCGATGAAAGCAACGTCAAACCAGAAAGCCAGGCCGTGGACCAGCCCTGAATGCAGCATGTGGAATTTGAATGGGATTTCTATCCTGGAAGGTAAAGGACAGTGGTTTGCTGGGGAAGCCAAAATGAGCTGCTGGGGAAAAAAGGGGTGGCCAGGTACAGAGGCTGGGATCCCCTGCCCACCTGCCCCAGGGCAACATAAAGTCAGCAAGAGCCAGTAGTGGCCCTGATCTTCAGTATGAGCCAGGCTTGGGGGAATGGGGTGTGGCTTCTGGTACCTGTGCAAATCTCCTTCTTTGGCTTCTAAGAAGTTCACTGTGTACTTGACAGACTTGGCCATCAGGATCCGGATGTCAAATGTGTCCTGGGAGAGACCACAGGCATGGCCTGGTTTCTATTGGAGGGACCAGGGAGAAAGGAGCGCCCCAATGCTTCTCCTAGTCTGGCCATAGCCTATAAGCCATTTGGCTAAAATGCCTGCCCTTCTTAGAGATGCTAGGGGAAGATGTACTGGCACAATACCATGGAGAGCAATTAGGTAACAGCTCTCAAAATGACAAGTGTTCACACACATTAAAGACTTGGCAGTTGCATTTCTGTGAATTTAGCCCATAAACATACATGGACATGTACAAGCTACATGTATAACTGTACTAGTGACACTGGAAACCATATAAAATAACAGATCATCCATAAATGATGAACAAGTACGAAGAGGGTCTTTGTGGCTAGTTGGGGAAAGATCTCCAAGATAAACCATTAAGCAGTTAACAAAAAAAGTAAATTAGAGAACTGAGTGCGGACATCTACTCCTACCAAGAACTGAAGCAAATCCAAAGAAAAAAAATCAGTGTTTAAAGCCTCAGAGAGTAACCCCAACAGGCAGGTATTTGAGGCCAAGATCCTAGAGACAAAGGAAATGTGTTGAGAGCCCATTTTTTAATTTTATTTTTTATTTTTGTGGTGTCAGGGATTGAGCCCAGAGTCTTATGCATGCGAGGCAAGCATCTCTACCAACTGAGCTATATCCTCAGCCCTTCAGGGGAGCCCATTTTGGCCCATGCAAAACATCTAGGTCTTTCAGCCACCTGCAGGGAGGGGGAATGGGAGATCAAAGTAACCAAGTCAGCTAGGACTCAAGAAGGCATAAAAACACAGGAAAATGCAGAAAAGGAGTGCATGTTGTACTTGCAGTTTCACTTTGTGGCATTGGTCAATTCCTAAGCCATGTGTGGGGAGGAGATTACAGGCCAAGAATTCAACTAGAAAACCACTCCTAAGAGACTAAATAGGTCCATTAGAGAGTCCTGGAGAGGATAGGAGGAGGCACACTTGTATCAAGACTGCTGGAGAAGGGCTGGGTTGCAGCTCAGTGGTACAGCACTTGCCTAGCGTGTGCGAGGCCCTGGATTCCATCCTGACACCACAAAAATAGAAACAATCCCCCAAACCAAAAATGGTCACTAAAGGCTAGTCCTAAAGCAGTGGTTCTCAAAGTGTAGTCCTATCCAGGGCACCCTTTAGCTTTGGGTCAAGGGTATTTTCTAATCATGCTAAAATGTTTTCTTTCTGCTCATATATGATGACAACAGGCTGAAGGCAGAAGCAGAGTCCAGATGCCTTCTATTAAGTCAGATATTAGATTTGCAAACTAAGATGCCATTATTTTCACTGAAGTTTTTTTTTTTAAATAGTCTCTTTTTAATAAAAATACTATTTATGTTAACATGGAATTGGCATATTAAATCAATTGGTTAGCACATTTTAAAATTTATGGGGTTTACTTTTTAATACTAATAGATAGTGAGGCAGAATACACATAAACAAAAGCTCTTGAGGATCTTCAATTTTTGTGGCTTCAAGAGGTCCTGAGATAGGGAAGCCAGAGAAGAGGTCAGCCAAACAGTCTACAAAGCAATTTCCAAATATCTCAGATTCATGATAGGACTGTGATTGATCTGTCCATACAGCTAACTGCCCAGAGGAAAACAAAAACTTGGAAGGAGAAACACCATCCAAAGCCACCTATTTTTCTTTCTGGCATTCAATGATCAGGCATATGAAGAGCCTGGACTAAACAAACAGGACTCAAAACGAAGGGAACAAACACAGAAAACATACCTTTTTCCACATACTGAAATGATCATAGACTCATAATTAACATTTTAAAAAACTGAAAAGGGCTGGGGTGTAACAGCAGCTCAGTGGTAGAGCATTTGTCTACTATGCAGAAGGCCCTGGATTTAATTCCAGCGCTATGGAAAAAAAAATTTTTACAGAGAACTAAGATGACAATAAAAAATTATCCCACACTGGGTGCAGTGGTGCACACCTGTAGTTCCAGCTACTTGTAACACAAAAACAAAACAAAAATTTTCACATTCTCGACCTGAAAAATTACAGCTGAAATTAAAAATTAGAAAAGCAGATTAAACACAGTGAAGAAAGGATTGTAGCTGGAAGATGAGTCAGTTAAATGAGCAGGTACAGCGGCGTACCCCTGTAATCCCAGAGACACAGTACGCTGAGGCAAGAGGATTGCAAGTTTGAGGCCAGCATGGGCAACTTTGGGAGACCCTGTCTCAAAAAGTTAAAAAGGCTGGGTATGCTGGGGTTGCTCAGTGGTAGAGCGCTTGCCTAGCATGTGTAAGGCACTGGGTTAGATCCTCAGCACCACATAAAAATAAATAAATCACATATTGTGTTCATCTACAAAGAAAAAAAAAAAAAAAGGCTGGGGATGTGGCTAGGCCCAATCTGAAGCACACACACATAAAGTAATGTAAAAGAATCACCTGAGACATGGCAAAGAGATCTACTGTACACATGATCAGAATCCCAAAGACAGAAAGAATGTCAAAAAGATGCTGTCCAAGAATATTCCCCCCAAAAGTGAAAGACATTGAGGGGACAGAACAGTAAAATAAACTGTATGGAGGTCTGCATTAAATTAGATGTAAATGGTCTAACATTCAAATTAAAAAAAAAAAAAATCAACTACATGCTGCTTCCTAGAAACTAAGGTTAAATAGAAAGGATACAAACAGGTTTAAAGTAGAAGAACAGAAAAAGTTATATTGTATAAAGATTAATCAAAAGAAAGCAAGTGTATCTGAACTGGTACTATCAGAGAAGTACTATCAGGGGAAAAAAAACAAAAACAAAAACCTTTAAGACAAGAAATAGTAATAGAGATAAAAAGAGATATTTCATAATGAAAAAAAGATCTATCCAACAGGAAGATAATAATCCTAAACTAGGGCTCATGCTAATTCATACTATTAGTTATGAACCTAACAACATAATGTCAAAATATATAAAGCAAAAATAAATATAATGAAATGGGGGAAGAAAACCAATTCCATGATTAGTTATACATAGGAAAAGCAGATTTAAAAAAAAAATCAGTATCAAGCTGGGTGTGGTGGTGCACACCTGTAATCCCATCTGCTGGAGAGGCTGAGGCAGGAGGATGACAAATTCAAGGCTAGTGAAAAAAAGTAAAAAAGTAATAGAGATTTGACCAACATGATGACAAATGTGACCTAAGTGGCATGAGTATAACACTACTCAGCAAGTGATCAGCATACATTTTTTTCAAGTGCACATAGAACATTAACCAAGAGAGATCACATACTGGACTTAGAGCAAGTGTCAGCAAATTTCAAAGGACTGAAATGTACATTGTATGTTTTCTGACCATAAAGAAATTAAGACAGAATAGTATTGTTGACTAAGCTATATTTTATGAGTGGAAAAAAGTTTCAAAAATATAATTTAACATGCACATCTAGGTGTTAAGCCTTTGGAAGGACAAGAAGAAATAGTTTGCCTGCAGGAAGGGGAACTGCAGCTGGGAACAGATTAGGAGGCTTTTTTCTGTTATACTCTTTATTTCTGAACTATGGACCTATGTATCAATTTACAAATCTCAGCAAGTAAAATCCATTAGTACAAATCAGCTCACCAAGGATCAATTTACCAGTCCCCATGTCCTCTGCATGCTATGTACTGAGTGTGTCTGTAGCTTCAATATCTCTGAGAGTTCTGTGTTGGGCAGAAGTGAGCCTAAGAGGGGCAGTAGTACTACACAGCCTGAACAAGGCCTGATGATGAAGCCCATGCCCCTCAGTCACTCCAGAGGGGCCATGCCCAGTAGTAATGCCATAGCATTCCGTGTCCCCTACTTACCACTACAGGCTGGCGGAAATATTCATCCACAGCAGCGCCTCGGAGGGCTGACAGGTCTACTCCGTGAAATGATGGCTGGTACCTGCAGAAAGCCCCCACCCCCACCGGCAAGGTCACCAGCAGCAGGAGAGGCAGGTGAGATAGCACTGCCTTCTCTCCCAGCTGGCCCTTGTCGAGCCCAAGCTCTTCAGGTCCTACTGAGGATGAGGAGAAAAAGAGGAAAGGTGGGGCCACCTGGGGGCTGGGGGTTATCCCCGAGCAGGCAGGCCGTGGGGCCCGGGCGGGACACCCAGGGCGCACTCACCAGAAGTTGGCCTTGGTGAACTGCTCCATGTAGAGCTGTTCATCCGTGAAGGGTGCGAGGTGGACGTCACCAATGGTGGGGAACATGTTTCCTGGGAGTGGGGGGCAGGGAGGGGTGCTGGTGTCAGGGTGGCACATCCCACAGGGCCAGGCAGAGCTTCCAAAGGGCCCCAAGAACCCCAACCCTGGCCTTTCCAGCTGCTTGTTCATTCATTCATGCATTCATGTGACACACAGTGTAGAGTGCCCACTCTGTCAGTGGCCACGGAGGAGTGCTTGACCTGTACCATCTCACTGCATCCAGACTGAGGGGTAGGAGGTTCTTTTCTTTTATACTCTTGATTTTTGAACCATGGATCTATGTATCAATTCAAAAATCACAATATGTAAAATCAGTAAATCAGCACACCAAGGATCAATCAATCTACTAACAGTTCACCTTTCCCAAATGCTTGTTGTGTGCTGAGTGCTGGGGAAGCCATTGGCCTGCACAAACCCTAAGAGGTAGCTGGTTTGCCTGTCCTTATGTCCCATTACTTGGGCTAGAGGACAGGAAAGGACCAGTCAGAGCCTCATAATGAGCAGGAGTGGCTGGGATGCAGCCAGCAGTGCCTCTCAGGCAGTCACATGCACACATGCTGAGTGTGCACAGCTGGCAGGGAAGTCAAGCAGGGTCACTCTGGCCAGAATGAGGGTGGCCCCAGGTTGGGTCTAGGTTCAGCTTCATCCGCACCACCAGTACTGCCCAGGCTCTGGTAGACACCAGGCAGACAGGGTGGACAACTTCGCCATCCTGGTTGGCATATGGCCCTCATCTGTGATTCAACAAACAGATGAGTCAGGACCAGCCGCAGGGAAAGCCAGGGTTCCAGAGGCTGTTCCTGCTCTGGGAGAGCACCTGGCCTCCAGATGTGGGCTTCAGTCTACCCTTTCATGCAGGGGGAGGAGGGAGGGAGGGAGGGAGGGATGAGCCGAGGTGCCTCCACAATAGCCTCCAGCAGGCTAGCAATGCTCAGCAGGGGACAGAGGCCCACAGCTCTAGCTCACGGGCCATAGGCTAGACCACCTGCCCCAGAGGACTGAAGCATCATGGGAAGGTGCCCTCGCCTGGAAGGCACCTCTGGCTCTTGCAGGCCAGTAAGCATATGGCTGGGGGAGGGTTGCCTATAATCCTCAAAAGAGGTTTTGTTGTTATTGTTGCAGTGGTAGGGGTGAAATCCATGCTAGGGAAGCTATCACTGAGCTACAACCATAGCTCAAAGGAGATTCCCTCCCCTTCCACCACCCCAGTACTAGGGATTGGAGCCCAGAACACTATACCACTGAGTTACATCCCTAGCCTTTTTATTTTTATTTTTAGACAGGGTCTCACTAAGTTTCCAAGGCTAGCCTTGAACTTAGAATTTCCTGCCTTATCTTCCTTAGTAGTTGGGATTACAGGTGTGTTCACAGCACCCACCAGCTTCAAAGAAGTTTCTGATGTGGATGGAAGGCCCATTTCTTCATCTTCTTCTTTTCTTCTTTTTCCTTTTTTTTTTTTTTTTTTTTTTTTTTTTTTTTTGAGGGTGTGGGGGAGGGTAGTACCTGGGATTGAACCCAGGGGCACTCAACCACTGAGCCACATCCTCACCCTATTTTGTATTTTATTTACAGACAGGATCTCACTGAGTTGCTAATTGCCTTGCCATTGCTGAGGCTGGCTTTGAACTCGAGAATCTAATGTCTGAGCCTCCCGAGCTGCTGGTGTTACAGATATGAACCATGGAACTTGGCTTGGAAGGTTCATTTCTGTAGGCTGGCCCCTGGCCTCATGTTGAGCAGGGGAGTAGTTCCTTTTGCTGGGGCCTGTTCCCACCTCAATGCAAACTTGGCCACCAGCAGGGCAGAATGGAAGGAAAGTAGGACTGGGACAATCACTGGGGCAGCCTGGAGTTCCACACTCACACCTGGGGCAGAAAACACAGCTGTTTTAGCTGCCTCTGGAAGTGCAACCCATGGCAGGCCCCAAGGAAGAGACTCAAGTAGGAATTTCCCCCTGCAAACCCACCAAGCCCTGCCCACAGGGCAGTCTGACTGCTTCCCATGCTCCATCCATGGCTGCTGCCCTGGCCAAGGCCCTTGCCTATGTTCTACACACTCCTGCACAACTCCCTGCCTGTGGAAACATTCAGACATGGATATCCAATAGAGAAATGGACATACACTTCAGGTGCTCAGGGCAATGAACAGAACCCAATACAGACAGATTGATATAAAGAGCTGCCCAGTGACCCCGAAGCTTGTATACAGAGGCACGGACAGGCTAGTCCAGGAACACAGGTGGTAACAGATGGGCTCACCAGACAGCCACCTCTTCCACTCACTCCCAGGCAGGTGCCTACATGCCTTCATACACGTACACATGTACCCATTCATCCTCACTTGCACACATGCATGTCTGTTCACTTCCCAGGCTCTGAGGAGAGCAGGGCTTGTCAGGGCATCTGCCCAGAGGAATGTTTCCACGCCTAGGACTGAAGCCCCTTAGAGAACCACCAACTACAGGACCAAGTTACAGTCTGTGTGCCTGTCCCAACCCCTGCTCCCAGAAAGAAGTAGTCCTATTGTACAAGATGCAGGTGGTGGAGGTGCCAGACACTCTCAGGGAGCCCGAGGGGATCCCTCTAAGCCCAGTAGGGTTGGTGAGCAAGTGGATGCCTGGCTTTCTATGGGACACAGGACTCCCAAAGCCTCAGTCAGCAGGGGCAAGATTGGGGTAGGAAGCAGGGCAAAGATCAAGATGCCCTACATCCTAGGCCACTGACACTGGCAAGCATGGAACTGAGCCATCTATGGGCAAACTGTACAGCAGCCAGGGAGCTTGACAGGGGGCAAAATACTTGGTTTGGTGGATACTACCCTGGTGTCTGGGCCAGAAAAGCCCCTGCATGGTGGCTGGCCATACAGTTCACAGCTGCAGGCACCTGGCCTGGCCCTGCTCTCCCTGTATGTAGGAGGAGACACTCACCGCTGGGCTTCAGGTACTTCTTGGCATGGAGGTAGCTCTCGAGCATGCGCTCATTAAAGAGCATGTAGCCCATGGGCTCTGAGATGATGATGTCCACTTGTTCAGGGAGGGAGACCTCCTCTACCTTGCCAGGTATGACAATGATACGGTCGGTCAGGTTGTTACTCTTCACCAAAACCTGTGGGCAGGCAGGCAGGAAGGGTCACTTGGGGTTCCCTGCACCCACCTGCCTAGTGCCCTCATTGGGTCCCTTCTCAAAGGAGGGCCTCTGTCCATATACAATTACCCAACGCCTCTCAGCATCCTAACCACAGCAATGACCACTTAAGAGCTTACTGAAGCCCAGACCTCTCTCGGGGTTGCAGCATCCCTGGTCCTCCCCCATACGCTGTGAACACAGGTGCTAGTGGGTGTAGAGATGTGGATGAGTCAACTTTGCAACAGCCATCAAAGCAGGAATTGGACATCCCCCAATCCAGTGACTCCAGCACCAGGAATTTGTCCTCTGGACACAATCATACATAGGAAAAGTGATGTGTGTTTAAAAGGGCTCAGTGTGACCATATTTATGATGAAAAGATGGGGAAGAGTCAACGGCACAAGAGACCAAATGTGGGTTCCTATATAGCAGTCTGCCCACACACAGTGATGCTCTGCAGCTATACAAAGAGCAAGAACGTTAATTCCATAAGGACAAAAACAATCCCAGATCTACTCTAAAAGGTAAAGAAAGGAGCAAGGCGATGGTGTGTCTCCATTTGCACAAGAAATGGGAAGAAGGAGTAGAAACACATGCTTGCTTCCATCTCCACAGAACAGCTCTATAAAGATCTAGAAGGTATCTTTCTCTCCAGTGGGTGGAGGTTGGTGCTCAACTAGAGTAGTCCAGGTATGTGTCTCAGAAGTTCCACCAGGGTCTATGTGACTTCATGGCCCAGCCCCAGAAGCATGAAGCCAT